>NC_138513.1:16598291-17818960 GCF_964252035.2 Podarcis erhardii | reverse complement strand
GGCGTGACAAAGATATAAATACATTTCTAAGATGGGATCAGACATAAAGGTTGCCGGTATATCTGGAAGAAAATTGGCTTCTACTCTGTATTTTTCGTTGTTGTCTCCCACCCCATATTGCATTGTGCTTCTACTAATTTTTGTTGGGAGCCACCCTGAATGGCTGGAGCAACCTAGTCAGATGGGTGGCATAACAACAACAACAACAACAACAACAACAACAACAACAACAACAATATGTTTATTTCACATGGCTTGTTTCAGCAGGTAACCAGAACAGGTGTTTTGCTGCTTAGAAACAAGATGGTTATAAATAGATATAACTGTTGTCTGCAAGGAAAAGCAAAACACTCCTTGTAATGGAAATATAGAGAGTGGAGAAAATTACATCATTGGTTTTTGACTCTGCTATAACAAATGTTGGTTCAAATCTGGTACTACTGCTCCCCCCGGTGTTCAAAGGGGGAACTGTGCACAAGAGGGAGGAAGTGCTTTTTTAAAAAAACTTGATAGTTAATGCAGATGGTTTTTAACCTTGAATGGACAAGGAAGTTATGCCAAGGTGGCATTCTGAAATACGAGCTGAAACCCAGAAAAGAAAGGGGTGGGCAACGGGACAGTTTGTATAGGAACCAAGGAAGCTGTGCCATACCAAGTTAGGTAATTGTGCAACACTGACTGGCAGCAGGTGTTCCGGTTTTCAAGTCTTTTACATGCCTCCCTGGAGATGCCAGAGGATAACACAGACAGGTAATGCCAGGCAGCCTGCTCAAGTGCTGTGAAATCAACTGCTGATGGCCACACATGTGTCAACCAGAGCAACAGGCGTCGAGGGGACGCCCATCCAATTTGCAGATGGCACCAAACTGGGAGGGATAGCCACAGAAGACAGAATCGGGATTCAAGATGACCTTAACAGACAAAACGAATTTCAGTAGTGACAAATGTCAGGTTCTGCACTTAGGAAGAACCAGCTGCAGAAATAGAAGATGGAGGGACACCTGGGTTGCCAGTAGCTCATGTGAAAAGGACCTCGGGGTCTTAGTAGACCACAAGCTTAACACGAGTCAACAGTGTGATGCAGCAACAACAACAAAAAAGCAAACGCTATTCTAGGCTGCATCAAGAGAAGTAGAATGTCTTGATCAAGAGAATTCATAGTCAAACTTATTCTTCCTTGGTCAGAACACACCTGGAGCACTGTGTTCTGTTCAGGGTACCACAGTTTAAGCAGAATGTTGACAAGCTATAATTGTGTGCAAAGAAAGGCAACCAAGATGATCAAGTGTCTGGAAACCAAGCCTTATGAGGAATGGTTGAAGGAGTCTGGTAGGTTTAGCCTGGAAAAGAGGAGGCTGAGAGGAGATACGAGAGCCATCTTTAAATATCTAAAGGGCTGTCACATGGAAGATGGAGCAAGCCTGTTTTCTCCTGCTTCTTTCTCCAGAGGCTAGGACCCAAACCAATGGACACTGAATGTGCACTGAAGCACACAGGTCCTGCCTGCAGACTTACAATTTGAAACATGCCATGACTTTTAGTTTAGAAGTTTAAAAGAGTGGCTAGGGCACCTGGCAGAGGCTTATAAAATTGTGTGTAGTGTGGAGATGGATAGGGATTCTCATCTCTTCTACTACTCAAACGTAAGATCACCCAGTAGAGAGGGGTTTTTTTGCACCATGCATTTCCACTGCTGAATTTCCTTACCACCCTCAATATTTCACCCCGTCGTGGGGATTCGAACCACCAACCTTCTGATCGGCAAGTCCTAGGCTCTGTGGTTTAACCCACAGCGCCACCCGCATCCCTCATCCAACAGACCTGAAGCTAGCAGTTATCATGGGTTTCCTTAAAGGTAAAGGTAAAGGGACCCCTGACCATTAGGTCCACTCGTGACCGACTCTGGGGTTGCGGTGCTCATCTCGCTTTATTGGCCAGCTTCCGGGTCATGTGGCCAGCATGACTAAGCCACTTCTGGCGAACCAGAGCAGCGCACGGAAACACCGTTTACCTTCCCACCGGAGCGGTACCTATTTATCTACTTGCACTTTGACATGCTTTCGAACTGCTAGGTTGGCAGGAGTAGGGACTGAGCAACGGGAGCTCACCCCGTCATGGGGATTCGAACCGCCGACCTTCTGATCGGCAAGTCCTAGGCTCTGTGGTTTAACCCACAGCGCCACCCGCATCCCTCATCCAACAGACCTGAAGCTAGCAGTTATCATGGGTTTCCTTATCAATTCCTCAAGCACAGCTATATTGCCAGCTGTGATCTGCCACATGCCATCCACCAGATGGCAATCTCTTGTAAATTTCCTGCTTATCCAGCTGCTGTGTGCCAATGATGGCACCTGCAGAGCAACGGGGAAATGCCCCTCCTTAATGCTGCTATGGAAAAGCCCTGTCTGGCACTGAACTCTTGAGAGCGAACAAATGTAATGCACAGAGGCAGCCAATGCTGTGTCCTCCAGATGTTGCTGAACTCCAGCATGGCCAGCAACATCTGGAGAACCACTGGTTAGCTATTCCTGGCATAGAAGCTTGTTGAAGGTGGGGGGGTCCTGTTTTTGTAAGTCTGAGTTTCAGCCACTTTGCGCCATCCAACAGAGAATGGCCTGCAAACACCTTCAAGGCTTGTCCATTTCATCCCTAAAGGCCACTTTATTAAAAAAAAAAATAATAATCTTGAATTGCTTAAGAAAAGAAACTGCTTGAACTAGTTTTGTTGCTACTGCAATCCTCTTCTTCCCAAGTGGGAAAGATTAAAATAGGCACAGACAGCATGGATGCCATTCCTTGTGCAATGAAAGCATAAAGATGTCTAAAACCATATGTAATTTGTAGAGAAGGAGGGTGGAAGAACCAGCAAAATCTTTTGCATGGGACAAAGGGAGAATTCAGACAACAGGTATGGTGGTGAGGTGGACATCCTCATTTGAGGTGATTGAGCGAGTGGTTGCTGAAGAACTCCAGGCACGCTTGGAAGAAGCGGACCATTTGGATCCCTTCCAGTCAGGATTCAGGCCTCATCATGGGACTGAAACTGCCTTGGTTGCTCTGGTTGATGATCTCCAGTGGGATCAACCATAACATCCTTCTGGACCGTCTAGAGGGGCTGGCAGCTGGGGGCACTGTTAGACAGGGGTTCCACTCCTTCCTCCTGGGCTGTGTTCAGAAAGTGGTGGTGGGAGATGAGTGTTCAGACCCCTGGGCTCTCACTTGTGGGGTGCCTCAGGGTTCTGTCCTCTCCCCCATGCTTTTCAACATCTACATGCAGCCACTGGGAGAGATCATCAGGGGGTTTGGGCTGGGTGTTCATCAGTATGCTGATGATACCCAGCTCTACCTCTCTTTCATATCGGAACCAGTGAAGGTCCTGAGTTAGTGTCTGGAGGCGGTTGGAGGATGGATGGCGGCTAACAGATTGAGGTTGAATCCTGACAAGACAGAAGTATTATTTTTGGGGGACAGGAGGCGGGTGGGTGTGGAGGACTCCCTAGTCCTGAATGGGGTAACTGTGCCCCTGAAGGACCAGGTGCGCAGCCTGGGAGTCATTCTGGACTCACAGCTGTCCATGAAGGCACAGGTCAATTCTGTGTCCAGGGCAGCTGTTTACCAGCTCCATCTGGTACGCAGGCTGAGACCCTACCTGACTGCATACTGTCTCGCCAGAGTGGTGCACACTCTGGTTATCTCTCGCTTGGACTTCTGCAATGCGCTCTATGTGGGGCTACCTTTGAAGGTGACTCAGAAACTACAACTAATCCAGAATGTGGCAGCTAGACTGGTGACTGGGAGCGGCCGCCGAGACCATATAACACCGGTCTTGAAAGACCTAAACTGGCTCCCAGTACGTTTCCAAGCACAATTGAAAGTGTTGGTGCTGACCTTTAAAGCCCTAAATGGCCTCTGTCCAGTATACCTGAAGGAGTGTCTCCACCTCCATCGTTCTGCCTGGACACTGAGGTCCAGCGCCGAGGGCCTTCTGGCAGTTCCCTCGCTACGAGAAGCCAAGTTACAGGGAGGGCCTTCTCGGTAGTGGCACCCGCCCTATGGAATGCCCTCCCACCAGATGTCAAAGAGAAAAATAACTACCAAACTTTTAGAAGACATCTGAAGGCAGCCCTGTTTAGGGAAGCTTTTAATGATTAATAGGTTATTGTATTTTAGTGTTTTGTTGGAAGCCGCCCAGAGTAGCTGGGGAAACCCAGTCAGATGGGCGGGGTATAAATAAATAAATAAATATAATAATAATAATAATAATAATAATAATAATAATAATAATAATAATAATTATTATTAAGGGCCAGGAGCTGCCCAATAGTCTTCAGTCAGTGACTATCAGGCCTGCCCCATTTTCCTGTTGTCTAAGAAAACCCACCAGTGTCTACATGCAGCTCTTTCCCCTCTAGAGTGTTAGATTTTGCTGGCAGAACTGATGAATAAAGGACCCCTGTGCTATTTTTGTTTACTGCTCCAAATCCAGCATATATATGACCAATTTATTCTGAATAGGGAAATCTGATACTGCACATTTAAATCCATGCTTACAACTCTATTGTTTGCAATGGAAGCCTGCAGCCACACCTGACTTTCCACCCTATCACTTCAGGGCTACAGTTCTCCCTAGCAAAAAATATTACGGCATTCATCAGCCAACAGCAAAAAGCTTTGTTATACCTGGTCAGCTTGAAGCCCAACAAACAAGTCTGATGCTACTTATATTTGATGATGTCTGGCTGGCTGAGTAAGCATTAAGAAACAAATATAGAAGAGAGAGAAAATACCCCAGCAGAAAAAGATTGCTTCCTGCCAGGATTCTTTGCAGCTGGGATTGTGTGTCCTTGCTTTCTCAGTTCCTCTGTTCGCAAAGAAAATTGGACTTTCGAAAGGCGTCCAGATCCGTGCTATGATTCAAAGCAGAGCTGTTGTGTTTGTTGTGCTTTTAGGAAGGTTTAAAGGGTGGCTGTGGAAATGTATCATTTGTATTTCCGTGTGCTGAATGATTTAGCAGCAGTGCTGAGGGTGGTGAAACATCAAGTAGTGACTACTGGATTGCTCTGATGCCTTTTGCTGATTTGTTGCCATTGGCTGAGTTGCTCTGATGTCACAATGCACCATACTTCTGCATGCATGAATGAAAAGTTCCCATTTTCCCCTTGACTCTCCACTCTCAGTTTTAACACCAGTGTCATGGGCTGGCAAGAGTCTGTTCCTGCCACCAGTCTAGCCACAGCATTCTGCACTAGCTGAAGCTTCTGGGCCAAGGCTAAAGGCAACCCCATAATAAACCTGTTTAAGCTTGAGCCCCACATGGGGAGTTGTCTGGAGCAGAACACCTTACTGTTAATAGCTATGTCATAAAAACAAATTCTTTCCTTAGTCTCCCTAGAGTGCCAAGGGAGTTGCACACCAAATTATTTTTAAACAGATGGGTCTGGACCCAGGCCTTGATCAAACTGGGTTGTATTTTCCTTCCTCTAATGTCAATGCTGCATTTTAGAAGCATTGCAGCTGGAACACTAATGCAGGCTATCCTCATTTTATCTCCATATTACCCTCACAAGTCATTGTCATAATCACATTAAAGGGCCTTACTCCCAGGTAAGTGAGTACATATGGAGGTGGCTTACATCTCAGTCAACAGGTATAGAATTGCACTGTAAAGCGAGAGTGTTACAGAGATGCTGGAAGCTACAAAAAAATGTAGTATGAACACACATAATTGGCAAATACTGGCCTGCGAGCGCTCCAGTTGGAGAACAGCCCTTACCAAAAGTGTCATGGACTTTGAAGACGTTCAAACTCAGGACAAAAGGGAGAACCATGCTAAGATAAGGTTACCAGATTTTTTTCAATGCATCCAGGGGTTAGTTAGTTAATTAATTAATTGATTACTACACATTCGGGATGTTGATGCTGCAGCAATGGCGGTGGCAGAGGGGCAGCCACCGCCTTGACCTCAACCACCATGTTTCCTTTTCCTCTGAGGCTTCTATCTCCTTTCTCCATTAGCCTAGGCAGCCCCTGAGTTGTTGGTTTTTCGGTGGTGGTGGTGGTGGGGAAGCGGTGTGCGGTGGGTCAGGCATGGAAGGCAGAGGGCCAAGAGCAGTAGTGGCAGCGAGGCTCGGGCAGCGCGATGCCTCCCTTCCCATCGGAGCAGCCCCAATCCTATTGTGTGCAAGCAGGAGGGGGCGGGGATCCCTCAGCTGGGAAGGGAGGCTTCCCGTTACTTAACTGAGAGATCCCTGCCCCCTCCTGCTTGCACACAAGCTCTGATAGGCAGCGTGAAGCCTCCCTTCACAGCTTAGTTGCTGGGGTCAGGGAAGGCGGAGGCAGCCCAGAAGCTGCATCTTAGAGCCCCCGCACCACCATCATATGGGGACTTCCAAGGAGCTCCTGAAGCCAGCCAGAGCCAACTGCTCTGGGCTGCTGAGACTGCCGCTGCTGTGTTTCCCGGGGACATTAGATGAAATCCGGGGACATTCTGGGGATGGAATTTGTCCGGGGACGTATTTGCAAATCTGGGGACTGTCCCCGGGAAATGGGGACATGCTAAGAGGAAGGAATGTTGGGCAAGCCCTCAGCATGATCAACTCCCATCCAGAAACCTATGTCCCCACTGTGGAAGGACGTGTGGATCCAGAATTGGCCTCCACAATAATTTACGGACACACTGTTAAGACTGTTCATGGAAGACAATTTTACTTGGCTTTGAGGGATTGCCAAAGAAGAAGAAGAAATCAGTGGAATTTCCTCCCTCTCCAATATCTTAAAATACTGACTTCTTATAATCCCCATTCATTTGGGATGTGTTGAAAAGCAGCAGAAGTATTGAAGAAGTCTGTATAGCAAGTGTAAAGTAAATATGATTGACTTGACTCATAATGCATATTTTACTCTTTTTTTATGTGTATATATTTCAGTCCCTCTGAGATGCAAATATTAGGCAATTATTGGCATACTTTGAACAAAATCTGAGAGGTAGCAGATGTCTCATTTGAATGTTAAACAGTCTTAATGCATTTCTTGATGAATATTGGGATCTTGGGATAACTTTAAAAATGATTAAATGGCAGCAGTTAATAAAGAAATTCACTCAAAGTGAGAATTTTACATCCTCCCTGCCCCCTTGTAGACAGGAATAGCTGTTGGCCAGAAAAAATAAATTTTATTAAGATTCTCTTTTATTATAATAACAGCCATTTGGCTGCTTTATAGCCATTTTATTGTGGAATATGATTTCTTCGACTAGAACCTACCTTGTCATATGCATAGTATTATCCTCAATCCACAGAGATATGGGTAGACCGATGTAAAAAAAGGGGGTGGGGGTTGTAAGTAGAAAGTCATGAAATGCAAGAGCAATTTTTCCATGCAGAGCCCAAATGTATATAAGCCAAGAACATAATGACCAATTCACAACATCAGTCACTATGACATTACTGTCTTTCAAGCTGCTCATTATCAATCTAATATGCATAGTGAGAAACAAACCTATAGTCCTGGTTAAATCCATAGAATTTATCAGCAATTTTGACTCAGAAATTTCAGACTGGAGTCTCCCCATGAAATGTAAATGTTGGTCGTGGCATCTTAAGAGGTTCTGAATCAGTGTAGTTTTGAAAGGTTCAGTCTGCCATCTTGATTCAAAATGGTACTCAAATATGGACAAAAACTTTCTCCTCAATCTCAGAAAGGAGAAAGAAGAAGAAGGAAGAAGATGGGAATAATAATAATAATAATAATAATAATAATAATAATAATATTTTTAATGCAAACTTACCCCTAATAAATATATCCCTGTACACATTGGTTGGAGAACGGCATTGCAAAATTCAGGAAAGTGCAAATTTGAACTGATACCTGTGTTTCAGTTCACATATTTGTTTGAGGAGTGTGAATTAGATAATTTCTTAATGCAAATGAAATCAATTTTCTGCCCCATCCCTAGAAGAGAGTGTCATTCATTTATTCAGTGTCAAGTCCCCCCATCCCCTATATTCCATTTTTTAAATCTCAAAAAAAAAAAAAAACCCCAAACCCCACCCGTCTCTCATCTTTATAAAGGTCAAATCTGCTTTAACTTTACAATTTCTAGGAAAGTCCCTCTAACTGTTAAATCCATACCCTCTTCTTGTTTATTTATATGCCCTAACCTTAAATGCAGGTTGCCACAGGATGGAAAATAATAACAGCAAACTGGATTAAGTGTTTTATTCCTCCCTTCCAAAACCACAGCCTCCAATTATGGGCCCAGAAGGCACCTGCAAATTACAACAGGGAAAATTTAAGTATAGCTGTGTACCTCTTTTTATTGTCATTGACTTGAGGTCAGGAGGAAATCAATTTTGTTTCGGTGACATGGCGCTTGATTTACCAACTGAATGACTCACATCTAATAGACGATTTGTTGCTATGCTGAATGGTTAATTACAAAGATAAGGCACGCACTTTGTTCAAAGATAGCACACGAGGACAAGGCGATGCCAAAATCGTGAGGACAATTAGTGAAGTTTAAATTAGCAAGTCTTGAGCTGAAAGTGGTTGTTAAACATGGCTGACTCTTTACAAGTAATCACCAAGGCCACATCTGCAACATGCAGTTAAAGTACTCTTAGACCATGTTCAACAGTCCTGGCTTCCCCCAATGAATCCTGGGAATTGTAGTTTGCTAAAGATGCTGAGTGTTGTTAGGAGGTGGTCAAAGGAGGATGAAATTCATGTTTAAGAGCCACTGCATATTGTGTAAAAATAAACCATGTTTCATACCTGAAGGAGCGTCTCCACCCCCATCGTTCTGCCCGCACGCTGAGGTCCAGCGCCGAGGGCCTTCTGGCAGTTCCCTCATTGCGAGAAGCAAAACTACAGGGAACCAGGCAGAGGTTCTCGGTAGTGGCGCTCGCCCTGTGGAACGCCCTCCCACCAGATGTCAAAGCTATAAACAACTACCTGACATTCAGAAGACATCTTAAGGCAGCCCTGTTCAGGGAAGTTTTTAATGTGTGACATTTTAGTGTATTTTTGGTCTCTGTGGAAGCCGCCCAGAGTGGCTGGGGAAACCCAGCTAGATGGGCGGAGTACAAATAAATTATTATTATTATTATTATTATTATTATTATTATTATTATTATTAAAAAATAAAACCCACACTCCTTAGATGCATGTCGAGTTCTTCTGTTTCTAAATTGCCATGCTACTTTCTCCATGAGGGCAGATTGCCAAACCTTTTCACTCAAGTTTTTTGTCAAGTTCATATCCAGGGATCTCCATCTTTCAGCAATGGTCCATTTTTGCAGTAGTCTGCAGAAATGAAATACAGTGGTACCTCTGGTTGCGAACTTAATTCGTTCTGGAGGTCCGTTCTTAACCTGAAACTGTTCTTAACCTGAAGCACCACTTTAGCTAATGGGGCCTCCTGCTGCTGCCGCGCGATTTCTGTTCTCATCCTGAGGTAAAGTTCTTAACCCGAGGTACTACTTCCGGGTTAGCAGAATCTGTAACCCAAAGTGTTTGTAACCTGAGATGTTTGTAACCAGAGGTATCACTATACGCTTTATTTCTGATGGATAAACACTTGTATTATTCTTTTATTAGGGAAGCTTTTAATGTTTGATGTATTACGGTATTTTAGTATTTTTTTTTTGGAAGCTGCCCAGAGTGGCTGGGAAAGCCCAGCCAGATGGGTGGGGTATAAATAATAAATTGTTGTTGTTGTTATTCTGCGCTGTGGATTTTACTTCTTCTGTAGTTTAGTATTTTGTAAGTCTCTTTGAGACGTTAGGCAAAACGCGATGTTCAGATATAATGAATAAAATAATGAGATGCAGCTTTCATTGCATCTCTGCTCAGTCACCATTTGCCTTGTTTCCCAAAGAGCAAAGGAGATGAAGGGCTTGAGGAAATGCTTTTCTTAACTGCAGATTGATTTATTCATCTTTCCAGAAGATGGCGCTGTGCCTGAATGGAAAGCCAAAAAACAGATGAGCAGCAAAACGAAAACAAAACTTCTCTTGGAAAGAAGGGGTTCGTTTTATTTATTGGGTTGAATGGCTGGCTGGAGCTTCAACTTTTGGCTGCATGTTTTGCTAGCAATTGTTCCTTCCTTCAAAATACTAGTTATGTTCTAGTTATGTTCAGAGGTTTGGAACCTGATCCGTCTGTTTGCAGTCCTGGGTTCCTTTGGGAAGAAAGCGGATTAAATAAAATAAATAGATACCTGTATTTTCATAGAATCATCAAGCTGAGGATCATCTAGGCCAAAGTCCTGCAATGTGGGAATATGTAGCTGCCCCATACGGGGTTTGAACCTGCAACCTTGGCATTATCAGCACCACACTCTAGCCAACTGAGCTATCCAGGCTGTGCTACCATGCTGAGGCACCCTACTATCAATGCTAGGATTTTCCTTTCTAGGGACAAGGAATTAAATTGCATACACAGCCTTTGCCAAGTTGGTGCCCTCCAGATGTTGAACTATATAACTCTCATCAGTCCCAGCCAACACCAGCCGTGCCCAATGACGTCTAGAGGGCACCAGGTTGGCAAAGGCTGGTATAGAAAATATACTGGCTTGGGGTTGGGGGAGCTGTCATTAGTCTACTGTATGCATTAAGACCATAGTCGTGTTCAGTGAATAGCTCCCTCTTCAATCCTCCTTTATTTTTCCAAGAAATAAAAAAAGAGAAGACTACATATTTAGTGACTCATCATTCAAAGGAGGTTTTCTAAAAGCTCCCCTGCTGTGCCTATACAAGCGTTGTCTCTGCACCGCTGTTCAGCTCAGGCTCGCTTTTCTTTTCTTTCTTCCCTCCACCCCTTGCAAATAGATTAGGCCACTGCCTTTTAAGCGTGCAGAGATATTACCCAGCATCCTCTAGGGCTGCGTTATCAGCTGCAACCAGATGGAGCCTATCAGAGGCGTGTCAGTCATTCTACACCTGTTGGTTTCGTACGGAAACCGAAGAATTAATTGCGCAGCAATTTTTAAAAGAAAAAGTGAGATGCTAAAAAGAAAACCCTTGGGTGGAGGGGACAAGGGAGGCGATGATGACTCATTGCGCAAAAGATTCAAAGAAAATAAATAAAATACGAGGGGAAAGGCAGCTGCAGGGGGCACAACGCCCCCCGGTCTTATTTAGGTTGCAATGGAGCAGATTTTGTCTTCACAATGAGATTGGAAATGCAAAGAAGAGGGGGTTTAGAAGCGAAATAGTGCAGATTTGTTTTTGTTTTGTTTTATTTACGAATATTCATTATGCAGCATACTTTACATGACAAACGTTAATCTATGTGTTTGATATGTGAAATATATGTGGGATATATATGTAAACTCATGTACAACATAGTTATTAAAAAAGTGAATTTTTATACGGGTATAAAGATGTAAATAAATATATATTGTGCGCAGATAAGTAAATAAATGAGTGGACGATTAAAATGATGACTATTCATCTTTCTGAAAAAAATAAATCTCAACCCATTCTCTTATTGATAGTTAAGTTAGCCTTTCAAATGGGAAAGGAATCAAATTCTGCGCCTATCCCTTGGCACTCTTTTATCTGATAGCTAATGGAAAGATACCCAAATGCGGTGTGTGAAAAAAGCACCAGCCGCTAATGAAGAGTTGTCAGTGCACAGTCGCAGCAGAATGGGAAGGTGGCAAGCCTAGAATTAGGTCTTTAGCTAGAAAGCAGGTTGTGTGCTTGGCAGCCTGACACAGCAGGTTCCAAGGAATGGTGCAACAGTGACATCCAGTGGTGCTATAAGTGTATCCTGGATGGTGAAAGAAGAATCACAGCTGATCTCTGCTCCTCCTAACCCCCAACTTCACACAGATTTCCCAATAAATTTGTCTGGTTATTCCAGCAATTGGATCCTTCTTGGACCTTTAAAGCCCTAAGCAGCCTCGGTCCAGTATACCTGAAGGAGCATCTCCGCCCCCATTGTTCAGCCCGGACACCGAGGTTCAGTGCCGAGTGCCTTCTGGTGGTTCCCTTGCTGCGAGAAGCCAAGTTACAGGGAACCAGGCAGAGGGCAACTACCAGACTTTTATAAGACATCTGAAGGCAGCCCTGTTTAGGGAAGCTTTTAATGTTTAATAGACGATTGTATTTTAATATTCTGTTGGAAGCCACCCAGAGTGGGGTGGGGTATAAATAATAAATGTATTATTATTATTATTATTATTATTATTATTATTATTATTATTATTTCCGGGAATTAGAAGGGCCTCAGGCCTCAGGCCTACAACCTCATAGCAATCTCATAGGCAGGAAACTCCAGTGCTCCCCTATAGCCTAATGGTTGAGTCTTGGAAACATTTTATTTGGCATTAGATTGAAAATTTGATGAGAGAGAGAAACAACATCAGGAGCAGCAGCAGCAGCTGTAAGGGAATCGTTTGAATGATTAAGCCGCATCTGCCATTCCAGTTTCCAAATTGACATGGTCTGCTTTCCTTACTGAGCATGTCAAACATGCACCTGAGTACAAATAAACACACTGCTGCGTCAAACGGGTTTTTAGGATAGGAAACGGGTGTTTCAAAAAATGACTCCAAATTCCCCTAGTTGTTGCAATTAAACATTTATTTATTTTGAAGACTTGCACTCTACCTTTCAAATGGCCTGTTCTCAGGGCAGATTACAATAGACAGCAATAGTACTGGCAGGCCGGGAGCAGGGGGAATACTCAAAAGTCATGCTTATATGTACACACACAGGCCAACAGCCCTTAATCACTTGGCAGATAGATGGGGCCAGAGCATTGTGTTTCCTTTTGGTTCTGCAGTCTGAAGGACCTGATTTGGCAGAGAGTGCTCCTTCTGGTGGATGAGGGAGCAAGCTCCCCAGAATTCCCCCTCCTCTGGCCAGTGAATGGGTCCATGCTGCTCATTCCCTCCTCCTTTTGATGATGTTCATTATGGGAGGCCATAGATGTGACCTTCTAGCTACTCATGGTGCCCTGGCTAGTGGCAGAAGCAGAGCGTGCTTCCATTCTGCTCTGTAGTCCTTGGGCAACCAGCAATGGAAGCCAAGCATACTGTTAAACATTAGGAATAATTTTCTGGTGGTAAGAACTGTTCAACAATGGAACAAGACTACTTGGGAAGGTGGCAAACTCTCCTTAAACAGAGGTTGGATGGCCATCTGTCAGGAATTCTTTAGCTGCCAGGGATTGAATCATAGAACTGTAGAGTTGGATGGGACGCCATGGTCATCCAGTCCAAACCCTTGCAATGCAGGAATTGTTTGCCCAACATGGGCTCAAACCTCCGATCCTGAGATTAAGTGTCCCATGCTCTACTGATGGAGCTCTCACTGATTTGGATTGACTCTCATTATCATTATCATTATCATTATTTATTTAAATCACCAGTATCCCAAAAGGTACCACTGACAATTAGTATATACTGGCTGACATCACAACAGTTCTGATGTCTCTCATAGTCCTTGAGAAATATAATAATTACCAGCACCCATATTTCAAGGTCAAATGCAATTAGTATGGTGAATTAGACAGCAAGACAAGCTGTAACTTCATAGTTCAAAAACCAACAATATCTTCTTAGAAGAATCCTTGGGTCTATTGGTTTTTTAAATTGTCTTGGAACAGGGTTTCTTTCATCATCTGACGGTTGAGGTAATGATTCTGACATTGATTTTTTCCCCCTGCTGAGGAAAAAAATATGCTGAAGCAGAAGATTGTGGTGATAAGAAAGTACAGTAAATGAAAAATAAATACAGAAGTACATAGATGACACAGCCAACGTCATTTATTTTTGGGAGAGGATTCTATTTATTGTGCTGGGTATATTTTGTGAAGGGAAGACATTTTTGCATCATTTTTGGTTTAAAAGGGAATGTTAACATTGATGGGTACTGGTAAGAGACTTTATTAATTATATGTAATCCTCTACAGACATACTTGTGTGGGTTAGCAAACAAAAGAAAAATGGCTGGTGCCTGTTTTTAAAAACTCAGGGCCTACACATAAACAGCCCCAGTAACAGAGTTTAAACCCCATCAGGCAGATTTAGTGATGCATAGGAATAGGCTTCTAAGCCTTCTTTTAATACATTCCAGCTGCTTGAGGCAATTGGCCTCCGTTACCCGTCCTTCAGAGAAACAGACTACACAGTGAAGTAAGTTTAAAATACACTTTACTTACAGTCGTGCATTGTCCTTAGCAGTAAAGATAAAATGCAGGTAATGGTTAGGTTGATTTGTAGCTGGTTGACTGACCAAACCCAAAGAATGTTCACTAATGGTTCCTCATCACTCTGGGAGAAAGAAAGAAAAAAGACAAATGGGTTGCCACAGGATTCTGTCCTGGGCCTGTTGCTGTCCAACATCTTTATAAATCACTTACATGAAGGAATTGAGGGAATCCTCATCAGACTTGCAGATGACACCAACCCGGGAGGGGTAGCCCATGCCACTGAAGACAGAATTGGGATTCAAGATGATCTTAGCAGATGTCAGGAGCCGATGTCAGGAGTAGACCAGCAATAAAAAGCACTGGCGTCAGTGAAGTGAAATCATTATTCAAAGAAACAAAACAGTGCAGGCCTAGTGATCACAGAAATTCTTCCCAGTAGGTCTTTCCATACTGAAAGTCCCTGCCTTCCAACCGCACTCTAAGGCTCCTCCCCCAATTCCTTTACCAGCAGCCTGTGACTCCATTGCCTTATCTCTCGTTGCTCCAACCTCTTCATTTCTCTGAGTGTTTTGGGAGACCACAGGGGAGGAGAGCTGGTTGCAGCAGGAGGGGGAGACTCCCTGGATTATTCAGCAACCTGCCTCATCCCTGTCCCCTGGCCCCCCTCCTCTCCTGCCTCCAAACTGCTTTCTGTCACAGCCTCCTCCTGCTCACTAAACCCTGTTGCCTCTTCAGCTTCCAACATCTCCTTCTCTCAGTCTGTTCCCTCTTCTCCCTCCGACGACTCATCTCTGTCTGACCACTAATCCCCTGGCTCTGAGACAGATTGAGAGCAGACTTAGAGGAGATATGATAGCCATCTTCAAATATCTAAAGGGCTGTCACATGGAAGATGGAGCAAGTTTGTTTTCTCTTGCTCTGGAGGAGGCAACAGTGACAGTGAAATGGACTCCCTTGGAAGGTGATGGACTCTCCTTCCTTGGAGGTTTTTAAGCAGAGGTTGGATGACCACATTTGTCATGGATGCTTTAGCTGAGATTCCTGCATTGCAGGGGGTTGGACTAGATGATCCTCAGAGTCCATTCCAACTCTACAATTCTGTGGGTCTATGAGCATTTCTTTCTGATTACATGTTCAAAATGGCTGGAAGCCAAGTCTAATGAAACAGAAGAGTTAGTGGAAAGCAGAGGGGTAAAATGGGAGCAAAACACCCCTAAGGAAATCAGCAGCCCTCTGCCTCTTGAAGTACAAGCTAGAATAACTCATCTCTCCACACTGGTATCTTCTCTTGTAAATCAGCCCTAGCCCAATAGAAGCAAAGCAAAGTTTGTTAGAGAAATGTGGTCTGAACTTGGGGCAACCAGCTCAGACCTCACAGGTTGAGCTTCTTCAGATAGACTGTAGTAGAACAATAGGCTTGATTACTTTGCTCCCAAGGTGAAGGGGAGTGACCTGGCTAAGCCTGGCAGGACAGCTTACTCTATGGCATTAACCCCTCTGTGCTGGTTACTGAACAGGAAGTCCATTATATATCCTTTGAGTAAGATCAGAAATTATTCTGAATGAGATTTTTATCATGTGAAGTTACAGCAAAGAGTGACTCTGAACATGTGCAGAGTATTATTTTCTGTCACTGCTGGGTAGACTGAGCAGGCCCACACACATCTGTAATTAGAAGGCTCGGCTTCCATGTGACATTGGTGCTTTCATCCTGGAATTTTGCTTGCTTTATGAAACTGCCAGGCTGCTGACAGGAACAATGGGCCGTTGTGAGCATTGCCGCAGGTTATTCAAGGACTCCATTTTCAGGCTGATTAGGCAACTGGAGCTGAAGGGAAGGTGGTGTGTTATTAACCTAGAAGCTCATGCACCGCGTACGACTGAACTGGTAGTCAGCCAATGCAAGTGGAAGTCTGAAATGCACTCCTCCCACTGCCCAAAAGACAGGAACAAATTTGTTTAGGATTTGCAAGTGAATGAGGGACCAATTCTATGCTCATTTACCTTGGTGTAAGCCCCACTGGATTCAGTAGGGCTTATTTCCGAGTATAGGACTGCACTGGAAGGTTACAGCCCTCAGCAGTAAACATTTGTAGAATTTTCCTTAAATCAAATCAAAACAAAACAAAAACAGACTGGATATGGCAGTCTGAATTTGTGATTAATTCTTGCAACGACACCAAAAGGAGTCCCCCCCCCCACCGCCAATAGTGAGAAACTGTGATATGTTTACAGGCATTAGCTGACACAGCCCAGGATGTAACATTGCATGTTATGCAAATACATCATCCTAAAAATGTCTGTCTCTGACTGATGGTCACATTATTTCTGTCAAGCATAGTCAAAGGCATTCTGTTTCTTTCTTACCATTCTTTGATGCTTACAGAGGGATTAAGATGCCTCTGTAAATCATATGCCCTCTGAATTCAAATAGGCTTGGCTGTGGAATTCTGGACTGTTTCCTAAAATGTAGCACAAGAAAAATACTAATTAGTAATGATATTGTAGTTTAATTTTGCTAGCAATGCTTTGGATGGCAGTTGATGATATTTCTCAGGTATAGGTTGGATGGCTTTAAAAGAAGATTGGGCAAATTTGTGGAGGATAGATTAGATAGATAGATAGATAGATAGATAGATAGATAGATAGATAGATGATAGAGATAGATAGATAGATAGATAGATAGATAGATAGATAGATAGAGATGATAGATAGATGATAGATAGATAGATAGATAGATAGATAGATAGATAGATAGATAGATAGATAGATAGATAGATGATAGATAGATAGATAGAGATAGATGATAGATAGATAGATAGATAGATAGATAGATAGATAGATAGATAGATGATGATAGATAGAGATGATAGATAGATGATAGATGATAGATAGATAGATAGATAGATAGATAGATAGATAGATGATAGATAGATAGATAGATAGATAGATAGATAGAGATGATAGATAGATGATAGATGATAGATAGATAGATAGATAGATAGATAGATAGATAGATGATAGATAGATA
Source organism: Podarcis erhardii (assembly GCF_964252035.2). Taxonomy (NCBI): domain Eukaryota; kingdom Metazoa; phylum Chordata; class Lepidosauria; order Squamata; family Lacertidae; genus Podarcis; species Podarcis erhardii. The sequence continues at coordinate 17,801,766 of NC_138513.1, read as the reverse complement.
GATAGATAGATAGATAGATAGAGATAGAGAGATGATGATAGATAGATAGATAGATAGATAGATAGATGATAGATAGATAGATAGATAGATAGATAGATAGATAGATAGATGAAGATAGATAGATAGATAGATAGATGATAGATAGATAGATAGATGATAGATAGATAGATAGATAGATGAAGATAGATAGATAGATAGATAGATAGATAGATAGATAGATAGATGATAGATAGATAGATAGATGAAGATAGATAGATAGATAGATAGATAGATAGATAGATAGATAGATGAAGATAGATAGATAGATAGATAGATGATAGATAGATAGAGATAGATAGATAGATAGATGATAGATAGATAGATAGATAGATGATAGATAGATAGATGATAGATAGATAGATAGATAGATAGATAGATATAGATAGATGATAGATGATAGATGATAGATTAGATAGATAGATAGATAGATAGATAGATAGATGATAGATAGATCGACAGATAGATAGATAGATAGATAGAGATAGATAGATGATAGATGATAGATTAGATAGATAGATAGATAGATAGATAGATAGATAGATAGGTAGATAGATATAGATGATAGATAGAAACCAACTCTTAGGGGGCAAGAGGTCTTCAATCCCCCCCAATAAAACATGGGGGGGGCAAGTTGATGGGCATTGCCATTCAAATTGTCCATGCACCACCTCATATGATCAGTTATACAGGGCATGGCATACTTGGGCCCCCAGTCCAAGTTGGCACCCCTGGATAAATAGATGGCTTTTCTGTGACTATACTCACCCATACAGAGTACCAACATCTTTTTTTTTCTTGCTGGCGGTGACCAGAGGAGGAGGAGCGCAGAGAGAAGAAACGCCCTGGTGCATCTGCAGCAGCACAACCAAATGCCTTCATCTGTCCCAGCTGCAAGAGAACATGTCTCTCCCATAATGGCCTCTACAGCCACAGCAGCTGCTGCAACAACCTGCCAACAGTTTGACTTCGCCCCCAAGGAGCACTCCTCCATTGTCTCCTGAGACAGACAGGTGCCAACGAAACAACATGGCAGCCGTTTTGTGCTGGCCCCCACAGCACTTTTATCAATAGATTAATGATGAAATAGATTATTGATGAGTACTAGCACCCCATTTTTTTTACCCCAAAAGCACTGTGTGTGTGTGTGAGTGTGAGTGTGTGTGTGTATCAGGTGCCAAGGGCCATGTTAGTCAATGGCTTCTTTGAAAAGTCCATTCAATAGGACACTCTTCTCCCCACCCCACCCCCACCCCTACCCCCACCCCATGCAAAGCTCTATAAGAACACAGTGAAGTGGAGCCATTTTGCCAGTCCATTTGCTGCCTTCAACTGGGGTACTCATTCTCAATTTGACTGGCTGAAACCGCATGGTGAACAGCTTGCACAAAAGGAGCTCCTCTATGGCCACCTACACAACATTTAATGCATGCTGTTAAATTTCCAGAGACTGGAGTCGCTGGCAGGGGTCAACCGTCCTATCAGATACTCATATTTCTGTGTTCCTCCTCTCTCTCTCCAAAACTCAGCTAGACATAGCTCTCGTTTTATCTTCACATGCACTGAAAAGGCCAAATGTCATATATTTGGGAGGGACAGGGGGAAACCTTTATCAGCAATGGGGCCTTGTCGCTAGTTTTTAGCAGGGCCTGTTGACATATTTATTGCCCATTTGTGGCAATGTTTATGTTTTCCTCTGAAACGTTTGAACTCAGGTCAAGCAGCCTACAGCACTGATGAGATACTTATCTATGGCTCGGCTGTCGCTCTTTTGGCAGGCCGGTGTCGTTTTAAAACTTGTTTTACTTGCAAATTAGGCTTTTTTTTTAACAAAGGGGAGGGAGTAGGCAAAGACTTGGCCGCAGTAGCAGTTGCTCTCCCTTAATACAACACTCTCAGGAAGATGAATTAGTCCCAGATCATAGACAACAGGGAATGTGGCTACAATCCAGATGGCAGTCGCTGTGAGGGGCTCCTTAAATAACTTCAGTAGCAGGCAGTTCCGAGAACCAAAAGAAAGGGAACACCCTGCTTGCCCTAGTTATTCATCATTGAATAACTGACCCTATAAACATGGCACTCGAGGAACTGGAGAAGCTGGTGGGCAGTTCACTGTTCAGAAGGGCCATAGCTCAGTTGCAGAACACCTGCCTTGCAGGCAGAAGGTCCCAAGTTATATCTCTAGCATCTCCAGGAAGGCTGGGTGAGACTCTTGACTAGAACTCTAGAGAGTCTCCACCAGTCCCTGTAGACAACACCAGTAGTGGTCCATGTGGAGCGCTGCGGCACTTACTTTATGTCCTGTCACTGAAGACATTGCACTTATGAGGAAGGAGAGGAGACAGGTGAGGTCAGCATGGTGTAAGTGCACTGGCAGGCACACTGGATTGACTCTGCCAATGCAGCTGCCCTACACTGACCTTCCTGCCACCACTCCCCTCCCCCTCCCTGTAAACGTGGCAGTGCTGGTGGCCGAAGGTCAGATGAGCATTCCCGTCCTACCCTATATTATTAGTAATTAATTGCCTGTCCTTTACCCCAAGGTCCCAAGTTGAGTTGCAACATTAAACACAATATTTAAAAACAGATTTAATTTTTTTTAAAAAAAATCATATAAATAAGGTGAATAGTACTTAATAGTAGTAGTATTAACATTTTAAAGAAATTATCTTCCACCCTTCATCCTAAGGTCCTAGGGCAGGTTTACAACAATTTTAAATGCTAGGGGTTGCAGCCCCTTGCTTGCCAACCCTGCCAAGCCGCAAGCCCCCATCATGGAGGCTCAGAGCTAACAAACCTGCAAATTTCATCCACTTTTGCAAAAAAAAACAACACCCCGCACACACAACAGTATAGAAGTTTCATTTAAAAAATAAAAATAAAACTTCCAAGATGCCCAGCACACACATTTGTTCTTAATTTAGCAGGCTGTATCCAGTCAGGAGGATTTAATCAAAATTTGTCCAAAAGAACAAACAGTATAGCTATGTTTAATTTCTCCATAATAGAACTTGCTGAAAGTGCAAAACTTCATTTTTTTATGAATTGAGATTCAGATGTGAGCCGTATCAGGCAGCTTCCACAGCTCTTCAGGCCAAAACAGGCTATTTTCCAGAGCAGCAAACTGTGGGGTCCAAGCTGAATGTTGTCGTTGGTGCACAACCCTAATGATGCGCTATTCTCCTCCACACTTTTAACTAAAGTTTTACTTTGAGCAGAAGTGACAGGCAACAACAAACCAGAACTTTTGCGGAACTATGCACTATGCCAAGATGAAAGCATCTCTCTCTCTTTCTGAAAGACCGAGACACACAAAACAGGCATGATATGAGAACTGGATCGTTGCAATATTAAATTTGAGGTCCATGGCGTCAGAGTGGGATTAATCAAGAAGTTAAGTGTGCAATAGACTAGGACCCCTTCGGAATGGTTATTAATAAGGGTGAATCTGTATGGAGAGTGCAGTGGTACCTCGGGTTACATACGCTTCAGGTTACATACGCTTCAGGTTACAGACTCCGCTAACCCAGAAATAGTGCTTCAGGTTAAGAACTTTGCTTCAGGATGAGAACAGAAATCGTGCTCCGGCAGCGCAGCGGCAGCAGGAGGCCCCATTAGCTAAAGTGGTGCTTCAGGTTAAGGACAGTTTCAGGTTAAGAATGGACCTCCAGAACGAATTAAGTACTTAACCTGAGGTGCCACTGTACACTTAATCCGCTTCTTATCCAGAGTTCACTTCAAATTCCCCATCTCTGTCAGAATGGACTGTGTGTCAATTTCCATATTTGCAGATGAACAAAAGTGCTTTAATGTTACTGTCAACTCCGGATTATGAGGTGCAGCAGAAGAGATCAAACAGTCCTTAAGGTAATTTGGGCCAAATTTATTATTCAGATATGAAATACAGTTGCACCTTTAAAAATCAACAAACATGGGGGCACTTCCAAGTCTTGAAATCATAAAATGAGACCCAAATAGCTTTGTTGCCATTTTATTGCCACTGTTGACATATTGGAAACCACCCTGAGAGGATTTGAAAGCCGGAAAGATGCCCTATAAATATGTCAAATCAATCAATATAAATAAACCTTGGAAAATATGTGCCAGATCTGAAGATCTGGAAGATCACTAACCTTTTGAGAAGTTGGAGGCTGCCCACGTGCCAGCTTTCAGCGAAAGGTTTTTCAGACACTCAGCAGGGAAAATTAGATTCAGGCAGCCTTGTGTAATCAGCAATTCTCCACAGCCGGCAAAAAGGGCAAATGGACTTAAACATCCAAACGAAACAAAAGGAAAAAATTGCAGCCATCTAGGCAGAGAAACCCCAATAAATACCGTCAACAGCCACAGAGAGCGGAGCTACTGTGTATTATGTGTCGGCAGCAAAACAGAAGATAGCTGTGAAAAATAAATATTGCTTCTAATCTGTTTAAGAGTAAAATATCTCCTAAACTCATCGGGCTCTGTAATAAAAGAGTATTATTTTTCATAAATGAAAATGGTGTGAGAGAGGAAAGGCCAGATATCTAGGTACAGCAGTTTGAATCGGAATAGTCTCGCTTGATATTCCAGTCACGATGTCCCAGAAGCTTATTCGGGAGTTCATTCAGAGGAGGTAATGACTAGGAAAATGACAAAGAAAACTGTTACTGGCCATTAGTGAGCAATCACTCTGTCATATTACCAAGATAATTTAGATAAATGGTTGAGCTGTCTCCCAGGGAAACAGGGTGCCAGTTCTGATAGGAGCAGCCTTTTAAGGATTTTGACATATATTATTTATTTCATACAGACACACGTCATTCTACAGATGTTGATTCGTTCCTTCATATCCGTTTGAGGGAAATTGTAAAAATCTGTTTCAGTAATCTGAGAACAACAACAACACACACAAAAAGGCTGATGTTCATTTTACAAGGCAGCATCAACATAGACTTGGCTTTGAAGCGCAAGGTTGCTTCTGCTAACAAATGGGGGCATTTCATTCTCCTCCTTGTGACAGACTCTTTCCATGTCACAAGACATAGCCAGGGATTATGGAAGTTGCAGTTTACAAATCTGGTCAGCACCAAGTGGGCTATTCCAGCTGTAGGCACTCTGCTGAAAAAAGGCAGTAAAGGAGGAAGAGGGGATAACAGGTCGAGTTACCTTGATCCTTCCTTCCCTAGGAACTTGTCTTCAGCTGTATAGCATGACAGCCATCTGTAGGATTACTACAGAAACACAGAATCATAGAGAATCACCTAAAGTAAAACGAAAAGTGAATTTAGGCTTTCCTCACTTGGTGAGATATATGAGAAGTTAACTCAGGAAGGCAAAAGGGGTTCAATACAATTTGTAAAATTTCTCTGGTAGGTTGCGTGTGTAAAGAAAAATACATTTAACACATATTGAAAAACCTCAAGAAAATAAAAAAGCGACCAGAAACTTATGAGATTGGGAAAGTCTTGCATCTTGCATTCTCAAATTGTAAAAAAGATCTGCACTTTCTTTCAAACAATTTTTTTTAATCACAAACACCCTGTTTTACTCATCAAACACAGGTTGATTTGCTTAAGATTTGCTGTATGCTGCAATGATACACCACTCCCTTAATTTTGTCACTGAGAATTCCTTCACAAAAAAAATAAAAATGGGCAGCTTTCTCCAGTCTGGTACCCTCCAGAACTTTGATTCCATCAGCCCCCATCCTGCCTGGTCAATTGTAAAGGATGGCAGGAGCTGTAGTCCACAGCAACATCAACTGGACACTAGGTATGGGGGAGAGTGATTTAGGGGGGCAAGCCAAGGGCACCTTTGTATCCTTATTTATTGCCCTTATTTATTTTCTTCTTTAGAAATTCATTTATTGATACCTATTCAAAAATATACAATAGTCCATACCCATTACAAAGTATATTTTTTATAATAAACTGAAATAAAACAGCTACTTGATCTAAAAAAGAACAAAGAACAGAAAAAGAGAGACTGAAAGATAGAGAAAGCAAAAGAAAAGGCGAGATAAGAGATTGAAGAAAGATAAAGAATGATAAAAAGACTTCTGATTTTCTGCTCTACAGCTATTCAATCATTAAAATCCAACCAAATCCCAATGTTACAAGTTCGTTTTCTCTTTCACGCAAAAAGTGCATAAGAAGTTTCCAGTCCTGAATAAATGTTGACAATGATTTTTCCTCTAATTAAGCATGCTAACTTTGCCATCTCACCCAAGCCCAATACTCATTTATTGGCCATTCTGGATAATATTGTGAATCCTCATCTTCCTGATTCACAATTAGTTGCCTCTTGACAACTGGCCAAAATTATAATTCACTGTAAGGAATCCCCCCCCCCTCTCTCCCCCCATGTATTAGAATTTCACAGTATATCCTAACCTGGAGTGTGGAAAACAGCAACCAAATGCTGCTAATGTGGCTAAAAGCATTAATCTGTTTTATGAAGCACGAATTCCTTTGTAGTGTTTTCCCATCAGATCCTATGCATTTTTCCATGGCTTTTTCTTGTCATTTTTCCTTCATGATCACTTATCATTCAAAAACAAGGCATTTCTATTTCCCAGCCCATTTTCTTCATTTTTATTACCTGCAGAGGGTCTGTTCCACTAAAACCGTAATGACACAATGATTGCCATGGCAACAGACTGGTGTCCTAAATCATGGCTGCAATTTCTTGGCAGAAATGAGCCAAGTTCTAGCCTTGGAACAGTGCAGAATCAAACATGGAGGTTTCTAAATATTAGAGACAAAGCATTTCTAAAGTAAAGACATGCCGTCCCTTTATGGAACACAGCTATAATAAGAGATAATTCAGACATAATTGTAAGAACTTGGGAGGCAGACTGAATAGTCCCATTCTAGACATCTTTATTTCCTTTATTTTTTTCAACAAATTATATACCACAACATGCCATAGTCTCTGGGCAGCATACAATGAAGTCCAATCCAGTTTGCAAGGCTGGGATTGCAAGGCTGGGATAAGTCTGCAAGGCTAGGATCAAAGGGTGCATGGCTGTTGCATCTTTCTCATGCCACCCTGCCAGCCTCAAGCCACTTTGGGAGGCTGGGATAACCCAGGGACTGTGCTGGCTGGCCAGGTTCCTGCCTGCACATGTGAGTGGGCAGGTGGCACAGTGTGGCCCCACTTGGGTCTGGTGTACCCTCTGTACCCTGCCCCCACCCCGGGCCCCCACCCACCTTGGGCCATAGCAAACCATGCTACACCACTGGGACACAGTCCTGAGCACACTTTCTAAGAAGTAAACCCCATAAAATGCAGTGGACTGGGGCTTGCTTATGTGTAAACAGGCATAGGACGGTGGTGTTACTGCTTAATATTCCATTTAATTTTAGATGCTTGGATCGAAGAGGAGGGATGTCCGTTGTAATAAAGCTATAGAGAACAATTATTCCAATTGTAATACAGTGTAAGTGCCAATGATTCTGCCAATAAGCCATATAACACTGGTCCTGAAACCCCCACATTGGCTCCCAGTACATTTCCGAGCACAATTCAAAGTGTTGATGCTGACCTTTAAAGCCCTAAATGGCCTTGGCCCAGTATACCTGAAGGAGCGTCTCCACCCCCATCGTTCAGCCCGGACACTGAGATCCAGAGCTGAGGGCCTTCTGGCGATTCCCTCATTGCGAGAAGTGAAGCTACAGGGAACCAGGCAGAGGGCCTTCTCTGCAGTGGCACCCACCCTGTGGAACGCCCTCCCACCAGATGTCAAAGTGAACAACAACTACCAGACTTTTAGAAGACACCTGAAGGCAGCCCTGTTTAGGGAAGCTTTTAATGTTTGATGTTTTATTGTGTTTTTAATATTCTGTTGGGAGCCGCCCAGAATTATTTTTTATTATAAATTATTATAAAGTAGCAGGGTTTTGAAAAGATTACCTGATAAACCTCAGGGAGCCTTCTGGCCTGCGACATGTTAAAATGAACAGCCTGTCATATTTAGGGCCTATTCTGTTTTTTAAAAATATCCTGCATCACTGAATTATAAGGAAACCCCCCTTTTCCTTCAGATGCTGAACGATGTCAGCTGACTGAAGGGCTCTCCACGTTCTTCTAGATCATTCACCCTCACTTCCCTTCCAAGGGTACAGCCAGCCATGTCATGCTTAGCTGGTGCGACACAGTGGGATGCAGTTGGCCATGAAGTAAATCTGGCAAAATGACTTCCATGTAGGAAGCTGTCTGCCAGTCAGTCAGTCTGGGAGCAGCCTTTGAAAGGGGAAGCTGTCGCAACTCCATTAAAGAAAACGCGTAGGATTATTGCCATGCTTAGTAACGAGTTACATTAAATTGCATAGGCTTGATTGCTGGTAAAATCAACAGGCATGAAACGTCCAAAACCACAATTAAAACCTACAGTGCTAATTTTGTACAAAACCAATAGGCATGAAATGTTTGGCAGTTACAGTTGCATTAGCCATGCCCGGGGGGGGGGGGATGAGGAAAACCAACTGGCCAGTTTCGTTAATTGGGATACTTTCAATGCCATTCAACAAACGTGGGTTGCTTGTAATGTTCAGATTTGTTCATAAAAGGCTAGAGGGCAGCAATGCTTTGGCATCAGTCTGGATGGCATTGATTACCATGAAAGGGGAATGGATTCTAATGATTCAGCACTAGAGATGTACCGTAATTTGAGAGGGTGTGCCTGTTTGTTCAGCTTTCATGCACTCTTGAGCCCCTCCTAGTTTGCTACAGATTTGGTTTCATAATTTCTTTGTGGTCTAGCCTTTCCTTGCACCCCATCCTGCAGTGTGTGTGTGTGTGTGTGTGTGTGTGTGTGTGTAGCTATATATTTATGTAAATTTCAGAAGATGGTGGTCTAGCGCATTGTAATCCCACAAACACTCATAGGATCTCATTCAATGTAGGCTTGCTTCAAAGACAAAGCAAAATGGTACATTATGTGGTATTTAGTTAGTAATCTTGAAAGCTGAAAACTTCATGCACATGTCTACTGAACATTTCACCAATGTTTCTACGTCTCTTGAAGCCACAGCATATAAAAGAGAGAGGTGCTGTTTAGTCGTTTATGTGGGAATGTTCTGGGGTGCAGGAGAGGATATATTGACTAATTATATCCTTATCCAACTTGTGCTAACAAGTTCCCAAAATATCAGCAGAGTTTATAGACATTCCCCTTTAAGTTCGCAACGGTAACGCTTGCACAGGTTCGCTAGAACCTCTATAATAATTACTCTGGTAATTTCCCCTTTGTTCCCTCTTAAAATACAAGACACGACACAGTCTTTATAAAAGTATAAAAGAGTTTACTCACGTTCTGTTCACAATATGATCCCAGAAGGTAGGCAGGCTTAAAAAGGTTACATGCAGTTAGAATCTATCTTGTAGCAAGATAGTACTGTCCTCTCTTGGCTGGGAGCCAAGAGGGCATGTTGCTCCTTCAGAAGTTTCCTCATCGAAGGAAGATGGCAGAGAGAGAGGCAAGAGGCAAGAGGCAAGAGAGAGAGTGGCTGCCTGCCCTGTGCTTTTATCATTACCTGCACAGGTGAGGCCACACCCACCTCTGGTCACATGCGGAGGAAGTCCGTCCCCAGGAAGTTTACCTGCTTGCTGGACAGACATCCCTCCCCATGTTCTAACATGTACACTCTAGGAATGTTGTCATTGACTGCTCCTGTGTTTACATCCCACATACCCCTTCTCAGGCAATACAACATACACAAAACATAAACAACTTTATTCAACCACCCAGAGTCCCAGCTTGACACGTAGATTCTGGAAACTCTCTCTTGGTAGGGGTTTCGTCAGGATGTCAGCAGTCATCTCTTGGGTGCTGCAGTAGGATAGTTCCACAAGTCCATCCTGGATCATCTGGCGTATGTAGTGGTATTTAACCCCAATGTGTTTTGTTCTGGCCAGGAACTTCTCACTCTGCGTCAGCTTCAGGCAACTTTGATTGTCCTCTAGCAAGCTGACAGGCCCTTTTCTCACCAACCCAAAGTCCTTTATGAGTTGATCAAGCCAGGCGATCTCTCTGCAGGCTTCTGTTGCTGCAACGTATTCTGATTCTGTGGAAGATAATGCTACACAGCTCTGTTTATAACTGCCCCATGAAACAGGTCCATCACCAAACATGAAAACATGACCACTTGTTGATTTATAATCAGCATTATCCCCAGCCCAATCCGCATCAGTATACCCAACCAACTTAGGGTCTCTGACGGCTGGTAACCTTAATTTACAATTCATGGTACCCTTCAAATATCGCACCACCCTCTTTACACCTGCCCAATCATGCTCAGTGGGAGAATTCACTTTTCTGCTAAGAATCCCCACAGCATTTGCTAAGTCAGGTCTACATGTGGTAACTAAATACAAAAGTTTACCAATCGCCGACCTGTAGTCATTGTTGTCTGGCAACTGCTTCGAATCCTGCTGATTCTTCAGGAAGTCAGTAGCCATCGGTGTAGCAACTGGATGTGCGTCTTGCATCTGCATGTGCTCAATCAGCTCGTGGATCTTCTGTCTTTGGCTGAGAAGAAATGAGCCGTCCTCTTCTCTTTCCACCTGGATCCCGAGGTAGTACTGGACATCTCCTAGCTCCTTGACCTCCACCTCTTTGCTAAGGTGTTTTATTATCTGTGTATAGTCTTTCTCACTTGCTGTGGCAATAATCAGGTCATCAACAAATGCTAAGATATATGAGAATTGTCCATTATTTGACTTACTGTACAAGCACTTGTCAGCGTCGCCTTGCTTGTACCCAAGTTGCGTCAGCATTTTATGCAACTTCTGGTTCCAGGCTCTAGCAGCCTGTTTAAGTCCGTAAAGTCCTTTCTGGAGTTTGCACACTAAATGTGCCTCATGTGGTTTCACAAAACCTTTGGGCTGTTTCATATAGATTTCTTCAGAAATCTGCCCGTGTAGAAAAGCGGTAGCAATGTCTATGTGTTTCACTCTCATTTTCTTGGAGGCTGCAATGCTTAAAAGCATTCTTACGCTGCTGTACCTCACGGTTGGTGCAAAAACTTCATCATAGTCTTCACCAAAACGCTGTGAAAATCCCTGTGTTACAAGTCTAGCTTTGTAGCGCTGCACTTCTCCTTCTGACCCCTTCTTAACCTTGAAAACCCATTTACTGCCAATGGCCTTCTTACCGGGAGGCAGCTCAGTGAGTGTCCAGGTCTTGTTCTGATGCAGTGCATCCATCTCCTCCTGTGCGGCCTTCCTCCAGAGACTGGCTTCTGCAGCTGGCATCTCCTGTATCTCTTCCCAAGTGGAAGGTTCCTGTGGAAACGCCGACCCTGCAAAGTAGGACAACCGTAATGGTGGGACACCTTTGTTGGTTCTGGACGAGCGCCTGACCTCTGGTTCTGCGACCGCATCAGCTTCCTCATCCTCCTCCAACGCAGGCATGTCCCCATCTGAGTCCTCATCTTCGTCTCTGGTGCCGCCAGGGTTCTGGTCCTCTGCGTCTTCTGGTGCGTCGCCTGTAGGGGGCGCTGTAACACTTGAAGGCAGATTATTACTTTGTGGGGTCTCAAAAGGGAAATATACAAATTCTTGAGTCCTTTCTGACTCATCTGAAGAATCCACAACAGTGTTCTTAGTGTCTACCTTTCCATATTCATCAACATAAACCGCATGGTATGCATTTGTCTTACCAGTTTGTAAGTCCATAATTCTATATCCTTTGCCTCCAGAGGCGTATCCCACCAGGATACCTGCTTTTGCCCTGGAGTCAAGCTTGTGTCTGTGTTCCTTGGGCACGTGGAAGTAACACGGACTTCCAAACACACGTATGTGCGACAGATTGGGAGCTTTCCCATGCCAAAGTTCAAATGGTGTGCGCTCTGCACCTTTAGTTGGCAGTCTATTCTGCAAATAGACCGATGTGTACACTCCTTCGGCCCACAGCTTCTGTGGCAAACATGCATCCTTTAGCATGCACCTTGTCATGTCCATAATGGACCTAAACTTTCTCTCAGCTATGGCATTCTGCTGTGGTGTGTAAGGAATTGTGGTTACGTGTGCAATTCCTTCCTTGGCCAGGAGAGCCTGCATTTCATTTGAGCAGTACTCACCTCCATTGTCGCTCATTAACACAGCTGGAGCTCTCTGGAATTTGTTCTTGACCATGGCAATGTATTCCTGGAGCTTGTCCACTGTCTCACTCTTCTCTTTGAGGAAATACACAACACAAAATCTTGAAAAGTCATCCAGAAATATTAAAATATATCTATTCTTTCCCAGTGAGGGAACACTCATGGGTCCACATATGTCAGTGTGCACTATGTCAAGCACTTTGTTGCTTCTTTGTTCTGCACAACGTGGAAATGAAGGTTTTACAGCCTTCTCAGTAATACAGCTTATGCACTTTGCTGGAGCTTTGTTGCTCTGCTTTACCTGCAAACCTCTTACAAGATCTCTTTTCTGTAGATCCAGAATGACGTTGGTGTCTCTATGTCCAAGCCTTCTGTGCCATAGGTCCAGATCTGCTTCATCCTTCTGGCTGGAATGTGCCACTTTTGCAGACTGATTCTCTGAAAGATCAAGCTCATATACACCATTGATTAGCTCTGCTTGAGCAAACACTTTGCCATTTCTAGTCACCTTGCATACTCCATTTCCAAATGTGATCTGGAAACCTTTCTTGTCCAGTGTGGACACGCTGATTAAATTGCAGCTCAGCTCTGGTACATACAAAACTCTAGAGATTGTGTTCTCAATGCATTCATTGTTTATATTGCATTTCAGACTCATGGAACCTGTACCTTTTGCTTTAACAATGTTGCCATCTGCAATCTCAATTTCAGATCCTTCTTCATCATTTATCTCATTAATCTCATTAAAATAGTCCTTTTTATATGAAAAATGCGAACTGGCACCTGAATCTAAAATCCATTTATTACGTCTATTTTCACGATTCTGGACAGTTAAATTCCTTTCTTGCAGTAGCCATGTGCATTCACATTTCCCCTTCTTTTCTCCTTTTGGCTGAAAGGGGTGGGGTTTCTTGGCTTTAGGAGCCCTGCAATTCTTTGCAATGTGTCCTTCTTTGTTACAGTTGAAACAAATCACTTTCTTAGGCATCTCTTTGGACTTTGTACATTGCCTAGATGCATAACTGCTGTCCTTGCTTCTAGCATTTCTCACTGGAGATTCAGCTCTATCTCTGCATTCTTCTTTTAAATAACCAATCAAGTCTTTAAAAGTCAGACCTTGTCTATGATCCATCAAACTTACAAATGCGCTAAAGCGTGGTCCAAGTGATGATAACAAAAATGCTATCTTTGTATCTTCATCAAAAGCTTTGGGAGTCAAATCAATTCTTTGAATAATCTCAGTAAACTTGTTGATGTGCTCTGTGAATTCCTCTTTTGAATTCATCCTCACTCTGGTTAATTTACACACCAAGTTTCTGAAGCAGTTTATGCTAGATTCTCCATACACGCGCTCAATATCTCTTAAGATTTGAGATGCATCATCTGTACTATTTATTAATGATAGCTGCTCATCACGAAGTCCACTCAAAATTATGTGTCTAGCTTCGCTGTTCATGCGTTTCCAAGCACTTATCTTGGCTAAAGCTTCCTCAGACGATCCCGTAGGTTGAGGGTTTAAAGCTTCCAAAATGTGCTTATAATCTAAACATGCTATCAAGCGCTGCTTCCAGTGCATGAAATTGTGTTCATTCAGCACAGGCATTCCTAGCTTTGCATCACTATCAAAAGCTGCTCTAGCCATCTTAAAATCCAAAAATTTGAAAATTCTTCAAAATTTCTCAAAATTTTAAAATCAAAATCTCAAAAATCTCAAAATACAAAACAATTCTTCACTGCCTTGGGTCACTGTGAACTCTGAGGGAAGGGGGGGGGTTGCTTAATCCCCACTGCACAATGGAACAAAGGACCATGTGCTTACCAGGAAGTTAACTCAGAAAAATACTACTCAACTCAAAATCACAATCCAACGCAATCCTTCAAAAATACGCAGAAATATGCAATACTGGGGCCCATAACCCTTTGTGGGAATGTTCTGGGGTGCAGGAGAGGATATATTGACTAATTATATCCTTATCCAACTTGTGCTAACAAGTTCCCAAAATATCAGCAGAGTTTATAGACATTCCCCTTTAAGTTCGCAACGGTAACGCTTGCACAGGTTCGCTAGAACCTCTATAATAATTACTCTGGTAATTTCCCCTTTGTTCCCTCTTAAAATACAAGACACGACACAGTCTTTATAAAAGTATAAAAGAGTTTACTCACGTTCTGTTCACAATATGATCCCAGAAGGTAGGCAGGCTTAAAAAGGTTACATGCAGTTAGAATCTATCTTGTAGCAAGATAGTACTGTCCTCTCTTGGCTGGGAGCCAAGAGGGCATGTTGCTCCTTCAGAAGTTTCCTCATCGAAGGAAGATGGCAGAGAGAGAGGCAAGAGGCAAGAGGCAAGAGAGAGAGTGGCTGCCTGCCCTGTGCTTTTATCATTACCTGCACAGGTGAGGCCACACCCACCTCTGGTCACATGCGGAGGAAGTCCGTCCCCAGGAAGTTTACCTGCTTGCTGGACAGACATCCCTCCCCATGTTCTAACATGTACACTCTAGGAATGTTGTCATTGACTGCTCCTGTGTTTACATCCCACAGTTTAGTCGTGTCCGACTCTTCGTGACCCCATGGACCAGAGCATGCCAGGCACTCCTGTCTTCCACTGCCTCCCTCAGTTTGGTCAAACTTATGCTGGTAGCTTTGACAACACTGTCCAACCATCTCGTCCTCTGTTGTCCCCTTCTCCTTGTGCCCTCAATCTTTCCCAACATCAGGGTCTTTTCCAGGGAGTCTTCTCTTCTCATGAGGTGGCCAAAGTATTGGAGCCTCAGCTTCACAATCTGTCCTTCCAGTGAGCACTCAGGGCTGATTTCCTTCAGAATGGATAGGTTTGATCTTCTTGCAGTCCATGGGACTCTCAAGAGTCTCCTCCAGCACCAGAATTCAAAAGCATCAATTCTTCGGCAATCAGCCTTCTTTATGGTTCAGCTCTCACTTCCATACATCACTACTGGGAAAACCATAGCTTTTACTATACGGACCTTTGTTGGCAAGGTGATGTCTCTACTTTTTAAGATGCTGTCTAGGTTTGTCATTGCTTTTCTCCCAAGAAGCAGGCGTCTTTTAATTTCGTGGCTGCTGTCACCATCTGCAGTGATCATGGAGCCCAAGAAAGTATAATCTCTCACTGCCTCCATTTCTTCCCCTTCTATTTGCCAGGAGGTTCTTTAATTCCTCCTCACTTTCTGCCATTAAGGTTGTGTCACCTGCATATCCGAGGTTGTTGATATTTCTTCAGGCAATCTTAATTCCGGCTAGGGATTCATTCAGCCCAGCCTTTCACATGATGAATTCTGCATATAAGTTACTTGTCCTCCGCTCTTCCTCAGTAGCATGTTGGACGCTTTCCAACCTGAGGGGCTCATCTTCCAGCGTCATAACAATTTTATGCCTGTTGTCTTTGTCCATGGAGTTTTCTTGGCAGGGATACTGGAGTGGCTTGCCGGTTCCTCCTCCAGGTGGATCACGTTTGGTCAAAACTCTCCACTATGACCTGTTCATCTTGGGTGCCCTGCTTGGCATAGTTCATAGCTTCTCTGAGTTATTCAAGCCCCTTCACCACAGCAAGGCAGTGATCCATGAAGGGGACAGAGAGAGGTAGAGAGCACTAAAACAAACTAGAAAGTGCAAGGGAACGCTAGAGGAAAGCTAGATTGGAGAAAGTTGTGTATGACTCACTCCAAGGAGCTCAACAGCCTTGGGCTGAAATGCAGGCTAATGGTGCCTGTTTTTGTGTGTGTGTGTGTGTGTGTGTGAGAGAGAGAGAGAGAGAGAGAGAGAGAGAGAGAGAGCTCTGTTTGTCAGCTCTAATGATAAGCTACAGTATGTTATGCCTTGACAGGCACCAGTCTTATGGAAGTATTTGGATATATCTTTGATTGTTTTCTACCTGTTTTTCAAGAAGTTCTGCTTAGTAAAGCTTTGATTAATACTTATGGGTCTGGACAATATTTTATTTCAAGAGGAGTCCATTTTTATGCATCCAGTTGCTTCAAGCTGCATGATATTAATATCTGCAATACATTTATGTAGGGATATCCCTGCTGCTTAAAACAGTCCCCACTTCATTTCTGGCACCAGGGCTACTCACAGTCCACATTTCATGACACCCAAACTCAATTTTCATACTTGCGACATTTATTTTATTTTTTATGATACACCCAGGGTGACATTGATAAAGAAGTACTAAATCATTATTGTGGTCTTTCCGATTTATCTTGCAATTTTGGTCTCTTATCATTGATAAATGATTCACAGAGGCTTGTGTTTGACTGTTTTATTTCCCCATTATTTTCATATTGTATGATGCACACAGTCTGGTGTGATAAAGCTTGTCAAAGTCGGGCATCTTCTGGGTTTATTTCATTGACATTAACATATTTTCCCAGCCCCCCCCCCCTTTAGGCTTTGCTATTTGTTCATTCTTTGAGGTTCTGTCTTGTTGCTCTATTCCCATGAGCGTGAAGTTGATTTCTGGTTATAATTATCAGGGTTAAATGGAAGGGGCAGGCAAGTTGCAATAAAGCAGCGTTTCCCAACCTGGTGCCCTTCACATATTATGGAATTATGGATTATGGAAGCAGTAGGGTGATTAATGAATAGACACCCAAAGTGGATTTTGAGAGCCATTATAGTGGCTCAGGGACTTCTACCTTCAGCCTGGAAGGATAAATATCCACTGTCTGTTACACTGTGGTCTGAGGACCTCACTGCCCTGGCTGCACTCGAACATATTTCATATGAGCATCCATTTTATGTGGATACCAATTTGTATATCTGGGGCGGGGGCTTATATTAAGTTACATGTTGTATTTAATATTTGTGCACTGGTGGTCACTGTATCTACAATGTGAATTGACAGTAGTCCACTGTTAGTATTATCAGATTGCTGCTGCTTCTGTTATTATTCTCTCTTCCTTAATTATTTTCCCCTGTTAATAATAATAATAATAATAATAATAATAATAATAATACTTTATTTATACCCCACCCATCTGGCTGGGTTTCCCCAGCCACTCTGGGCAGCTTCCAACAAAATATTAAAATGCAGTGGTCTGTTAAACATTAAAAGCTTCCCTAAAATAATAATTTTCTAGAAATGGGATTATGAAAGTTGTAGTCAAAAACATCTGCAGACCAGGTAGAGAAAGTCTTGCCTTAATGAAACGGCACTCGCAACTAGCCAATGGATAGTAGTGAGTGTTGTTATTGTTTTACCACCTTGAGGACATTTGCACAGACTTGACTTGTACTATATGGTGCGTTTATTAGCCAATGAGTGGCAAGGTAAAGCTCACCCAAGGGCAGCTTTGCTGTTAAGACAAACAACCGAGACCACTGACAGAGCAACATCCACTTTTGCAGAGAGCAAAGCCAGCGTAGGTCACCAATGCCTCTCCATCTGACCATCACTACCAACTTTGTATGTGCAGCTAGCAAATTAGCTGGAATGAGTAGTCTGATCTTATAGCCCCAAGACCCTCTACCTACAGGAAGGTCACCAGGCATCCTCCTTTACAGAGAACATTCTTCTGTGCTATATGGACCATTTGACATTTTGAGTCTTAACTATTAAAGTTAGACTCCTTCATGCCACACCTAGTCAATGACATCTGGGGTCATAGCATGTCCAAGAAAGAACAAGCTGTTTCTTTTATTTTTGCCCGCTTTGACTTCAGAAATAAAGGCAAAAGCAGTGTGTGGCAGGCTGAAAAATCTCTCTCCACCGCCCTTTTCATTTGGCAAGAACTGTTTCAAAGCCTGTGGCTTAAATGAAAAACCAATTTTGTATAAAATGTCCTTGTCCATGTCAGCTATTAGTTTGCTGGTGTTTAACAATAGCCTCAAGGCCGGTCCGATCGTGAGTCAGGAGTGGGATTGTCCAAATGTGAGTCTGGGAATGACTCTTGGCTGCCCTAACAGTTCACGATTCTGCATGTAGCGTCAAGAGGTTATATGACCCATGGCCTAACCTATTGCAGTGCAGGAAGAAAATTATATATATATATTCTTCCCCCATTCTAAATTGCGCTTTATTTGTGCACTAAGGAAAACTCTTATACATGTGTCAGGCTGTTAGCGACAAATGGTACAGGCATTCAGAAATGGATGCAGAAGGTCAAAGATGGCTGCAGAAAAACATTGTGTCAAAGATCTCAGAAGAAGACAGGGAAGTTTGTTGGGGGGGGGTGAGATGGTTTGTTTGGCTTTTAAGCAAACAAGAAATGAATGCAAGAGCTCAAAGATTTCAGCAAAATGCATTGTGTCAAAGCCCTCAGAAGAAGAGAGGGAGTTTTGTGGGGGTTGAGATTATTTCATGGGGCTTTTAAGCAGGCAAAAAATTGCCCTACATTCCAGCCTAGTTCAGGAGAGTGTGTGAAGCCGCCTGCCTGTAATAACTGTTGTATTCTTCTGTGAAGAAATCAGGAACTTTATTCACAGGAGGGAAATCTGAGACCATTGTAGTTCAGCAACAATGTATTTATAAATACAGTTTTTATGAGTCACCTTTCAGCCTTCAAACACCCCCCCAAGGCAATTTAAAGACTGTTAACTTGAAGACAAGATCATAACAAACTGAGCAAGATCAAGCGTGATGAGTGTGTGTATGTGAGTGTTTGTGTGTTTGTTTTTTTGTTTGAATGTGTGTAGCAGAATTAATTACATTTAAACTCCCTCAAAAGTTATGCAGAACAAACAATATTTTAAAGGCCTGTCTGAAAACAAAGAAAGATGAAGCCACTCTAACTTCTCTAACGAGATGGTGCAGCCACAGAAAAGGCCATGTCCCATGCCCCTTACCCTCTTGGCCTCTCTTGGTGGGAGGACATACAGCAGAGTCTTCAAAGTGGTGCTTGAACCCTGGGCAGTGTCATTTGGGTTAATTCAACATTGTCAGTATGCTAATTTAAAAGAATGGAGGAAAATAATAACAATCTGCTACATCAAACAGTTTGTTTGCCTTGCCTTCTGTCCGCTTGCCCAGTAAGACCAATTCATAGTTTTTACCCTACTGGTTTCATATTGGGAGGGGATGACATCCAGGAAGATGTTAGTTAGTTACAAGGTTTTATATCGCAGCATGTCAGATACAGTCTAGCAGCATTTTGCAATACAAAATAACAATCACATTTTAAGTTATTACAGTAATCCAGAAGACCAAAACTTAAATCTTACTAGGTAGAAAAGCAAAGTAGGATACAAACGCCTTGAAATAAATCAAAGAACCCTATTAAATGCAAAGAATCAAACCATAAATCTTAAAAACCTGTGTTAAATCCTGTGTTTGGCTGGCCAAAAGAATGCAACCATTCTTAGCTAAAGTAGCTTGGCTGCCGTAATAATATTCACTTTCGAATATTTCTGATCTGCTGTCGAGGAGACGTGTAAGCTTTCCCACAGGCGGTAGGTATGGCTAAACTCTTTTGCTGTTGCTGTTCATGCTATATAGTGCTCTTTTAATTCCAACTTGAAACATTTTCAATAGAAACAATAGCTTGGCATCTTTTCATAGATCTGTGAGTGATTTGCAGTAGGTTAGCAAAGCTTCCTGTCTCTCGGTAGTTTAATAACAGCAAATAATATTGCGAGGGGGAAAATATCTCTGCCATGCCTAGCTTTGCTCTCAACAATTATCTGGCACCCTCAGTGATCTTCACCTTTAAAAAACAAGGATGGCTGCTTTTTGACTAGGTTTCTGTGAAACCCTGCTGACTAGTTTTTGAGGTTTGTTTTAGAACAGGGGAAGGGGAGGTTTACAGGTGGAAAGACTGGATCCTTTCCTTCCTCAGCCCCCATGGGCTGCTTTGGCAGGTGGGTGGGGCCACAAAGCTGCCATGTGACTTCAAAGGAGCTAGCCATCAGCTCTGACACAGAGCCTTGCTTTGTGCATTTGCAAGCAGTTTGGACCTCTGAACATTTTTACCTCCACAGACCAGCAAACCTAGTCTGAGCAGAAATGTCTATTTGCAGGTGTGGTTTAAATCCAAACCACACGTGCAAAGGGCTTGCTATCAGTGCCAATCAGCCAAGGAAAAACTAGGAATGTGCTTCAAGCTCCCATCTGTTCCTTTGCAGTCATATTTTTACCTGCCCTTCTCATGATTTCACATATTGGGCGTGTGTGTGTGTGTGTGTGTGTGTGTGTGTGTGTGACAGGTGGAGAAAATGGCCTCATAGATCAAATTCAGACCTCTGCCAGATCTAATTATGCTAATTATTAGAATCTCTGGTCTTTGGTTGTTCAGACGTAGATTTGCACTCATATATGTAGGTTATCTCAGTACATGGTTCATGGGATGCAACAGTTTATCAACTCCGCCTCCTGAGTCTCAGTTTTGCATCTGGGACTACTATAAACCCAATGCCTCTTTGGCACCTGGCCTCAGCTGGGGGACTTTGGGATACTAGTAGAACTGCCAGTCACAAGTCTTAAGCCTGCCACTGCTATGGACTTACTTTAGCTCTTTTTGAAGTCTTTTGGTATAGGCTGCCTGTGACTGCAGACAAAATAAATGATGCCTGCTTGTGTATAATTTAGTTACCCCAACTGGTCTGTATCTGGTTATTATTGTTAGCTGCCCCAGGGAGTCCTAAGAAGATAAAATAGATCATTAGGGCTGGTCATCTGAAAGTGCAGAACAATTTGTGCAGTGGAGACTTCAGAAGTGGGTCATTTCTTTCCACTGGAGTAAGCGATTGTTTTTGTTTCCAGATATAAAGTTTAGGGACTTTATACCGATTCAGATCACTGGTCCATCTAACTTAGTAGTATCTACACTGACCGACAGCAGCTCTCCAAGGTTTGAGGCACAAGTTTATCCAGAGATGCTGGGGACTTAACCTGGGACCAAAACAGGGGCTCTCCCTCTGAGCTACATCCCTTCCTCTGAATGCTTGCGGCAGGAAAAGCTTGGTGAGATTTGCTGAGGTAAGCAGAAGACTTAGATACTCTTACCAGGCAGTTCTTCTTCCGTCTTCTTAGCTTGCAACTCTCTCAGAGACATCACCTTGCCAACAAAGGTCCGTATAGTTAAAGCCATGATTTTCCCAGTAGTGATGTATGGAAGTGAGAGCTGGACCATAAAGAAGGCTGATCGCCGAAGAATTGATGCTTTTGAATTATGGTGCTGGAGGAGACTCTTGAGAGTCCCATGGACTGTAAGAAGATCAAACGCATCCATCCTGAAGGAAATCAGCCCTGAGTGCTCACTGGAAGGACAGATTGTGAAGCTGAGGCTCCAATACTTTGGCCACCTCATGAGAAGAGAAGACTCCCTGGAAAAGACCCTGATGTTGGGAAAGATTGAGGGCACAAGGAGAAGGGGGCACAAGAAGAAGCGGATGACAGAGGACAAGATGGTTGGACAGTGTTCTCGAAGCTACAAACATGAGTCTGACCAAACTGTGAGAGGCAGTGGAAGACAGGAGTGCCTGGCGTGCTCTGGTCCATGGGGTCA
The DNA here is from genome assembly GCF_964252035.2 of Podarcis erhardii. Classification (NCBI taxonomy): domain Eukaryota; kingdom Metazoa; phylum Chordata; class Lepidosauria; order Squamata; family Lacertidae; genus Podarcis; species Podarcis erhardii. Next base: position 17,780,179 of record NC_138513.1, on the reverse strand, counting down.
CGAAGAGTCGGACACGACTAAACAACTAAACAACAACTCTTCCCACAAGCTGTTGTCACTGCTTTTCATACTTAGCAGAGTCAGTGAGTTGTGAGCTCAAAGCCAGCCTTAATGATGGTTAGAGATGGCAGGAGTATGGCCGCAATCTCTCTGCAGTAGCTAGAGACCTGTCTGAGCTCCAGAGTCCTGAAAAGAGGGACCTTTCCTGGTTTAGTCCAGTTCTTCAGCCTGCTGAATGAAGGCCTGCTCTTATAAAGTGAGGAAAAAACCCACAAGCTGTTCTGTTGGTTTGAGAAATGCATTTTTCAGAGGACTTTGCAGGGGGAGAGATCTCAGTGAATGGTGCATTTACAACTAAGCCCTTTGGCAGGATTGCCCCCTACTGGGCCAAAATTATTATGGACAGTAAAACTGACCTCATCTTACATTGAGATGGTGGTGATGGTGATTATTGTATTTGGGATTTTTAATTTTATTTAAAACTTTCAAAAGGATTTGCTAAGGATTTGCTAAGTACAAAAGAAAAATGAACCAGGAGGGAAGAGGAAAGCAAGCACAGGAGCAGCTGTTGTTTCACTAGTCAATGGATGGGCCCAGGTCACCTGGTTGTGACAATCTCCTTGGAAGGCAGGAGGAAGCAGCCTCCCAGTGACACGAGGTCACCTGGCTGGTGGCAAAAGCCAGAGTGTGGATCTTCAGTTCTGCGGTCCCAAGTAACTGGCAGTTTCAGCAGAGTGCTGATGATCTTCCTGGGAGACAGGAGGCGCAGCTTCCCAGTGTCTTTTGGTACCCTGGCCAGTGGTGCAGGCCAAAGTGTGCTTCCCTTCGGTTCTGAACTCCTGGGGCAACTGGTGGTTGAGGTTTGACACCAAAATTCATAATTCACATGAATTGCATCAGCTCTGGCATGGTCATCTTCTTCACTAGATTTCTTTACGTTTGATTGCTGCACACTTGGAGACTTTGCAGGGAGCTTGCAAGCTTCAGTTTGGCAGGAGCCAGCTGCAAATTATAGCATAGAAACTCAGGGCGTAGGGGCGGGGCTACCCTCCTCCCAATGAACTTCCATCTCCAGGGCCTGCCCTGTGACATCACCAGGGACTGCCTCTAGGTATCAGGTTTGGGCTCAACACTTCAGGGTCTGGGAGGTTCCTAACTTGGCAACCCTACTTAATATGTGGGTGTTTTTAAAGAACTGTTCAAGTGCAAATGGCTGTGTTGTTCTGCTCTGCTCTACATCTCTGCATTGTTTTCAGGTGGCAGGTGCTACTTTTTCACAATCTTTGCCTCGTGACAGCAAGATGCCACCATCTACTTCTTCCAGCAGCAACAGAAAGATAGTACAGTGGTACCTCTGGATACAAATGGGGTCTGTTCCGGAACCCCGTTCGCATCCAGAAGCAAACACAACTCGCATCTGTGCGTGCGTGGGTCGCGATTCACCACTTCCGCACATGCGCATGGTGTCATTTTGACCGTCTGCACATGCGCGAGTGGCGAAACCCAGAAGTAACGTGTTCCGTTACTTCTGGGTTGCCGCGGAGTGCAACCCAAAAGTGCTCGACCTGAAGCAACTTCAACCTGAGGTATGACTGTATATTACAGTGACTAACAAAACAGAGATATTGCACTCTTATCGAAAAATATTTTGGCATCCTCCCTGACCTATTTCTTTGGGGAAAAGGTTTCAGTTACTTACTGTTAGCCTTCTTATTTATTCATTTAACCATGTTGGTTATGGATGATGGCTGCCAATAAAGGCTTGCTGCAAGTCATAGACCAGAAAGGAATCCTTGTCACCCAAAGGAGGTGTCTTTAAAGACACAATCCTAACCATGCCTACTCGGAAGTAAGTCCTGTTGAATTCAATGTAGCTTACTCCCTTTTTCTGTTGGATCCCTCCAACTGGGACCTGGAGCTGTGCATAGCCTGATTTGTGTATGCATTATTCTCAGCTGTTTAATATCTGAACCTTTTTCCTTTCAAGATTCATTGTGTCTCCTGTTCTGTGGGTTTGGTTGGGCTAGGAACCTTCCCTGATCAAGATTTCAGGCTTCCTGTGTGATAATTTCCCCCAACTGCCCTAATCCAAATATAAAGCTTTCCCTCTGCAAAGAATGATGTGAATCATTTAAGCACCAATAACCTGCCGTTTTCCTCTAGCTTTCCAGATTTCCCATTATCGCCCATCATCTGTGTTTTCAATTGTCACTCTGCTGTTTCAGATAACAGTGCTCTCTGGCCTTCTGCCTGCTAGCTGTTAAGAGATTAGGGTCTTTCTCTCAGCCTAGCACTGTGATGATCCCCTGCTACTTCTACCATTTGTAAATCAGTGGAGCAAGAAATTAAACAGACATACCAAGAGCACAAGTGCTGGAATACCAATAACAAGAATGGCATAGACTTTGCTTGCGATTCTGCATGTTGAAAGCACACAACAGTCTGCATTTTTCCAAAAGAGAAAGTGACAATTATAGTTCCAATTAGTAGCACGTACTGCATAAGCTTCCTGAAATGCGAGGATTTGTTTACCTGTTTCCCCACACTGAATATTCACAAAGGCGTTTTACATCTCACAACAACAAAAACTCAATTTTTTTTTTTAATCTTTCCTGTTCAGGGTAAAAAAAAAAAAAAAAGACTTGCTCTGTATTCTTGTTATAAATGTCCCGAATCTTTACATTTGCAAATCACTAAATTGCTTTGAATTATTAAACTTGCAAGTATTAGTTGAAAAATGTAAGAATGACTCCTGCCAGTCAGTTAATGGATAGGAAGGTGACGAGTGTAGATTTTATATCACACACATGGCATGATTTTTAGTTTTAGCAGTCATGGGTAGAAGCACTGATCATGTGATAAGTTCTTACCCTTGAATGTCTCCGAGATTTATGGAAACTCCCCCTCCCCGCCTCCACCTCTTAACAATCATGATCTGCCATACATGCAGAAATCCCTCGGGTATTAATGCAACAATAGCTCTTTAAATGGCTGGTATGCCATAGACCATTCATCAGCGATGTCATTCACCCTCATGTGACAAAGCGCAGTGATTCTATTGGGCCTGAGGGACAAGAACCAATCAGTACAAATGAACATTAGCTTCAGTGAGCTTTGGCTAAGAATGGGATGGCTTGTGCTAAATTCAGTTTGATTTCTTCCCATGTGGTACTGCCTATGTACAGGCAGGCACAATCCAAGTGCTCTTAAATGCGCAGGCATAGAATCATCTTGTCCAGTCTTGCTCAGTTTCCAGGTGCAGCTGTTTTTTGCTGGTGTGTATGTCTGGAAATGGGCATTTTTAACCATTCCAGATGGGCATTATTAGGAAGAGTTGCACACACTCAAAAAGGGCCAATATTTCATGTGTGACTTCACCCCAAAGTCATGTGTATCAGTGGTAGCCAATGTGCTGCCTTCCAGTTATTTTTCGACTATATCTATCTGTCTATCATCTATCTATCTATCTATCTATCTATCTATCTATCTATCTATCTGTCTGTCTGTCTGTCTGTCTATCTATCTATCTATCTATCTATCTATCATCTATCTATCTATCTATCATCTATCTATCATCTATCTATCTATCTATCTATCTATCTATCTATCTATCATCTATCTATCTATCTATCTATCTATCTATCTATCATCATCATCATCTATCATCTATCTATATCTATCTATCATCATCATCATCTATCATCTATCTATATCTATCATCTATCTATCTATCTATCTATCTATCATCTATCTATCATCTATCATCATCTATCATCTATCTATCTATCTATCATCATCATCTATCTATCATCTATCTATCTATCTATCTAGTTGTTGTTTTTATATATGTTGGAAGCTGCCCAGAGTGGCTGGGGCAGGCTTCCTCAACCTTGGCCCTCCAGATGTTTTGAGACTACAATTTCCATCTTCCCTGACCACTGGTCCTGCTAGCTAGGGATCATGGGAGTTGTAGGCCAAAAACATCTGGAGGGCTGAGGTGGAGGAAGCCTGGGCTGGGGCAACCCATTCAGATGGGTGGGGTACAAATAAATTATTATTATTATTATTATTATTATTATTATTATTATTATTATTACTACTACTACTACTACTACTACAATTCCTATAATTCCTGATCATTGGCCATGCTGGCATGGACTGATGGGAGCTAAATAATAATAATAATAATAATAATAATAATAATAATAATAAAATAATAATAATAATAATAATAATAATAATAATAATAATACCCCGCCCACTCTGGGCGGCTTCCTGCTAAATATTAAAATACAATAATTCATCAAATATTAAAAACTTCCCTAAACAGGGCTGCCCTCAGATGTCTTCTAAATGTCATATGGTTGTTTATTTCTTTGACATCTGATGGGAGGGCATTCCACAGGGCAGGTGCCACTACCAAGAAGGCCCTCTGCCTGGTTCTCTGTAACTTTGCTTCTCACAGTGTGGGAACCGCCAGAAGGCCCTTGGTGCTGGACCTCAGTGTCCGGGCAGAGCGATGGGGGTGGAGATGCTCCTTCAGGTATACTGGAGCATCACCACCTAGTTAGCACCATATTGATTTTCCCTGGTGAAGATGATAAAACGGAAAGAACTCAGGGGAACAATTTCCTTAACTGGTTATTTTACTACCAGAAAACATTATACCTGTCTTATTTATTTCTTGCTTTAGTCCTTTCGATTATGAGAAATATGATGCAAGAAAGGGGTAAATATTTTAACACGGTTCTTAAAACCTACCCTCTGCATTTTTTTAATGGGAATGGAAGTATATGCATCTTGTTTGATGTAGGCTCATGGACTCTATTTCCAATGTAAATATAGAGGCGCAAATGTTATTAGAAAGGAAACACAGAGGGGGAAACTTCAACAAAGTGCTACAGTTTATGCCCCTATCCCATAAGAAGAATGCCTCTTTTCAGAGAGCCATATCAGGGGCGGGATTTAAGAGAGGGGAAGAGAAAAGCAATACCTTCCTTTCACCCTGAAGCCTCTTGCTGTACCATAGATGGCGAAGGTTCAGGACTGGCTTTCAGTTCCAAACATCCTCTGTTTGGAGGGCTATACTGTCTAAGTTCAGGCCCATGAACCACTGGCAGAGAAGAGCCAGGCACACAGTGACCTTCTCTACTACGGTGAGATGTTTTGTATTTCTATTTACATTTTAGTACATTTCTAAATTTGGGACGCGGGTGGCACTGTGGGTTAAACCACGGAGCCTAGGACTTGCCGATCAGAAGGTCGGCGGTTCGAATCCCCGCGACGGGGTGAGCTCCTGTTGCTCGTTCCCTGTTCCTGCCAACCTAGCAGTTCGAAAGCACGTCAAAGTGCAAGTAGATAAATAGGTACCACTCCGGTGGGAAGGTAAATGGCATTTCCGTGTGCTGCTCTGGTTCGCCAGAAGTGGCTTTGTCATGCTGGCCACATGACCCGGAAGCTGTACGCCAGCTCCCTTGGCCAATAAAGCGAGATGAGCGCCGCAACCCCAGAGTTTCTAAATTTGCATCTATATATATGAACAAATAAGCATGTTTAAAATTTTCTTTGAAAACCTGGGCTTTCGTTTATCCCCCCCCCTCTCTCTTTTTGGCAATCTGTATGTGTCCACCCTACCTCTCTCTCCTTCAAACTGCTACTGGGTCTTGAGCTCTGTCATCACTAACCCAGGGAATGTAAGAAGACCAGAGATGGGATTCTCACTAGATGGTGCACTGAGCAAGTCAGGAGTTTGCCTGGATTTGGAAGTCCGGTGAGCTGCATTTATTTTAGCTACACAGCGGGAATAGAAATGTGACCTTTCCATCTTCATGAATAAGGAATGTTTGACTTATTTATTACTGTGAAACTGAGAAGTTCCCAAGTGTTAGCCATGGCATACAAAGACTTGCCAGTGTGTTACCTGTTCCTACACTTATTATTAATGATGCTACAATAGGCACAGGAAGTTCAACATCAAGTTACAAAAAGCTCTTTGAAGTCATTCAGGTCAACGTCTTCCCATAAGTCAGGGGTGAGGAGGGAACCTTTTTTTGGCTCTGTAGGGCAGGTCCTTATCAGGGGACCAAATTCAGCAGGTGGGTGGTGTTGCTCACCAATCACTTGACATCCCAATGGAGCCAGGCACAAAGAGCTTTGAAGTCCCAAAGGCAGGCCTTCAAAGCACCTTGCAAAAATGAAGTGATTTCTGCCGCCCTCTCTGTATGGAGGGCTTTGCAATGGAATCCCCTACTAAAATAAAACGTTTCACCTCCATTTTAGCAAGGGATTTCAATGCAAACTCCTTCCTGTATCAGGAAGGGGTTTGTATGGAATCCTGCTCAATTTGGCTGCACTCCCCTGTTCCTTGTTGGGAACAGGTGGTCACAGCCATTGAAGGATTTAACCTCACCCTTCCATCCATTAGCTTATGTCCCGAGTGGGGAAATGGTCTCATGGGCCGACTTGCACTTGCACTAGCCCCCCCCCCCCAACCCTCAGGCAGCCCGTCCTTGAAGTTGAATAGTAATTCTAATATTGACCAGCTGGACCAGAAACAGTTTAGAGAGATAAGGGCTTATCCATACTTCTGGTTTCCCCATCACTTTTCCCTGAGGAAACCTGTGGCTTAGCGCTGAATCAGAACCAATGTCAATCAGGTTTTTCACGGATTGCCATTTGTTCCAATTTTGTGCTAAAGAGTGGGTTTTCCAGGGGAACGTGGCATGGCAAAAGGAAGATCCTTCAACCTGTGCCTAGACAGCAGAAAACTGCTTGGACCTGTATTTTCTAGGCATGGGACAAGTGGAAGTTTGGACAAGCCCCAGGAACCAATGGAATCTCGTCTTTCTCAGGAGAGCCAATGGAGCAGCTTACCATCTCTCCCTCTGTTGTAAGCTAGTGCAATGGCTCAGGTTGCTGCCAGGTAACCATTGAAGGAGGAGGCCAACAGGCTGGTCACTGAATCTCGGCAGAGCAGATGGAATGGTCCCGCTCCCCATCTCTCCTTCTGCTGTAGCTTTGTGTCGTTTTTGGGTAACTATTGTGAAAGCGAAGTTGCCCTTTTTTATAGCAATGGACCAAGAGGGCTTGGAATTTGTGGAACGTGTGAAAATGACTAAAAATGTGGCAGTTCAGAGTGAACGGCATATATGAACAGCAACGTCAAAAATCTCTGAAATCCCACTCCTGGGAATCTCCACCCCCCCCCCCCGCTATGCCTGCTGGAAAGTTTGTGTTGCCTTTACTTTGGTGCTCAGGAGCAATTCTTCAAGGCAGTTTATCTAGGCAGTGGAAGCTCTGTGGATTTCTAAAATATCAGCCTGCATGCTGATGAAGTTATTTTTAGATGAGGAACCTTAAGCCTTCCAGAACCTTTAACAACTCCTATCATCCTTGAGCATTGGGCACATTGCCTGAGGATGATGGGAGTTGTAGTCTGACAAATTCTGAGGAGAATGACAGTGCTACATTGGAAGTCAAATGGAATCCGTTCCAGAAGTCCGTTCGACTTCCAAAACGGTTTGGAAACCAAGGCGCGGCTTCCCATTGGCTGCATGAAACTTCTGCAAACCAGAACAATCACTTTGGGTTTGCGATGTTCGGGACCCAAAAAGTTTGTCTTGCAAGTCATTTGAGATCCAAGGTACGACTGTAAATATAGGCCCAGTTGAAACCTAAATCATTTCAGTGGTGCTTTCAGTATACTTCTTCCTTAATTGGTTTTTAGCCATTTATGTGTTTTGTTCCCCTTAACTGTTTGAATAAAATATTCAAAAGGTTAGAGGTATGAAATATGAATGCTCTTATTATGATGGTGTATCATGATATGGGATATGACTTCAATCCCTACAAGAGCACAGATCTGGTGTTCCTAAGGTCACTTAGAGAAACAGCTACATGTTACAGTGCCAATGCATGAACTGAACCAATCCGGCACTTCAGCTGCCTGCATTGGCACCACAAAAACCTCCCTGTTGCCTTGCCCCCTTCATCTCTATCTAAGCAATTGTGACCCACCCAGCGGCGTAGCGTGGGTTGTCAGCACCCGGGGCAAGGCAAGTAATTTGCGCCCCTAACCCCTGACCTGCCGCCGCTGCCAGCTTCTTCTTGCTGCTGCCTGGGCTGGTCGGGTGTGGTTCTCTCCCGCGCTCAGTGCTGCGCTGGGCGGCCGCTGCACTGTCCCTCCCCCAGATAGTCCCTCCCTTGCTCTCTCTCCACTCCGCACCGCAACGCACGCCTGGCACCCTCTCCCTCCACAGTGGACGGCGACCTGGCAGCTCGGATCGGATTCGCACAGCCAGCACTGCAGTGAGAGAGAGTGAGTGAGCCAGGTAGGGGCAGAGAGCTGCGAGTGCGAGCGTGCCCCCCCCAAATGTTGCGCCCGGTGCGGCTGGCCCCCCCTGCACCCCCCACGCTACGCCACTGGACCCACCAGCTGGCAAGCTAGTCTAGTGGCTCTGCCCCACCCTGTGATCCTGCTTCTGGCAGAGCCTTCCTTATTATGTTTTCCCCATGAAATAAATGTGCATTTATAAGGTAGGACCTTTTTGCCCTGAATAGAAGTTTTGTCCTGTGTTCGCATGGATCGAGGCTAGGCCCAAGAAATGCAAAAACACTGTGGCTTCTGATCCACAAACAATGCACAAGATGATACAAGTGTACATATGCCTCACTTCAACTAATTAAGCAGAACTATTAGTACTGTAATTAAAGCTCATTAGTCATGTCTGCAACCGAAGAGTTATTCCTCCTTGACATGATTTTAAGTAAGTGGGATTTTGTTTGAAATATGAAATGGCTTATGCCCAGGGATAGGGAACCTGTGGCCCTCCAGACATTTTTTGGACTACAATCCCCATCATTCTGGATCACTGGTCATGCTGCCTAGGGCTGATGGGAGTTGGAGTCCAACAATATCTGATGGCCCACTTATCTTCACCTCCATCTTCATCCTCTCCATCTATTGCCTTCCATGTGTTCAGTTTTGGGAGAGAGAAAGGTTTGGGTTTTATTGATGCTCTGTTAAGCTCCATGTATATCCCTGTTGCAAGTCTGGCAAACAAACAAGCACGCATCACCTTTCAACAGCAAAATGTCAGAGAAATTACTAACACTAATGTATTGGGAAGCTACTTTCTTTCTTTTCTTTTAAAAGGTTACCCTCTGAAACCAAAAGGGCACCATGATACAGCACCCACTTTGCCATTACACTAATAAATGTTTTAAGAAACAGTCATGCATTAGTTTACTTCCAGTCTCCCAAGGTGCATTGACACAAACAGAACAAGATTTTGCATCAAGCCCATTGCTACTAAGGTACTGCATTAGGAAAATCTTGAGGATTCCAATTTTCTAAACTGTTATTTTGGTTCCAGAGTACAGAGGATTCTTTCCTCTCCATTTAAACTTGTTCCATTTAGGGAGAACAGATGCAAAAGAGAATAGGAGTCCTGCACCCTTAAAAGTTGGGTAGGAAATCATTTTTGTTGTTTAATTTATATACTAACTTTCCTCCCCTAGGATCCCAGTGTGGTAAACAGATACATAAATTTTAAAAAGCAAAAACTTTCTAAAGCAGTTAAGATGTTCTAAAAACAACTGTAATTAAAAGCAGTTAAAGATGTAAACATTATTGTTGTTGTTGTTGTTTAGTCGTGTCCGACTCTTCGTGACCCCATGGACCAGAGCACACCAGGCACTTCTGTCTTCCACTGCCTCCCGCAGTTTGGTCAGACTCATGTTTGTAGCTTCGAGAACACTGTCTAACCATCTCATCCTCTGTCGTCCCCTTCTTCTTGTTCCCTCCATCCTTCCCAACATCAGGGTCTTTTCCAGGGAGTCTTCTCTTCTCATGAGGTGGCCAAAGTATTGGAGCCTCAGCTTCAGGATCTGTCCTTCCAGTGAGCACTCAGGGCTGATTTCCTTAAGAATGGATAGGTTTGATCTTCTTGCAGTCCATGGGACTCTCAAGAGTCTCCTCCAGCACCAGAATTCAAAAGCATCCATTCTTCGGCGAACAGCCTTCTTTATGGTCCAGCTCTCACTTCCATACATCACTACTGGGAAAAAAGTGATCCCCCTTCATGGATCACTGCCTTGTCATGGCAAAGGGGCTTGAATAACTCAGAGAAGCTATGAGCTATGCCGTGCAGGGCCACCCAAGATGGACAGGTCATAGTGGAGAGTTTTGACCAAACGTGATCCACCTGGAGCAGGAACCGGCAAGCCACTCCAGTATCCCTGCCAAGAAAACTCCATGGACAAAGACAACAGGCATATAAAAACATTATTGTACCCAATGATATTTGGGTTGCCAGGAAAAGCCACCAAATGCCTGGGTTAAGAGGAGCCACTACAGAAAAGGCCCTGTCAGGGGGACCCCCACTCACCAATGGCATGGGATTTCTAGAAGTTTGATGTGGAAAGTTGGCCCTTGTATTGAAAAAGATTCCTCATCTGTATCTTAAAGCTGCCCTCTCAGTGGCTGGATCTGGCAGTCTTAGGAATGAGCTATGAAAGGACTGGTTAGTAAAACAAGCTGGCAGAGCTGACAAGACTTTTACTCTCTTGTCACAGTTATCCTTTTAGGCCTAGAATCCTCCAGAAAATATAAAGTTGTTTGTGCCACTGTTTGCTGCTCTCCCTAATTGGATAGAAAAGATGACAAATCCAAATCTCCAGATGGCTATCTTTGGAACATCCCCTAGAGATTAGTGAAAGACCTAGGAATATTTATGGATGAACCTATAGACTGGCAGCTAAAAGCAGGGGATTTGTGAGATGGCAGGATAGCAACATGGAAACCTAGTCTATTGTGCAGTTAATCATAATTGAGTCCACTACAATTGTTAGAGTGAACAGATCTTATATATTGCCAGCTTTTTCACTTGCATGCAGGAACACCTCTGCCTTTAAACACCTGCCATGGCAAAAAGAAATTCAGCTGTCAAAATTGTCTGTCTGTTCTTCCACACAAAAGCGCCCTAAGGTAATGTTTCCAAACTTTCAGGGAATGTGAGACACCTGCACTGCAAAGTCAGCATAGTTTCCTGTTAGTTTCCAGTTGTAGCTTGTGTGACCCATTAAGGCTTCTATGGTTTAGAGCCAAGTTTCCATAGGAACCACCTCTTAGTCTGCTGTCAGAGGGAAATCCATTTAGGTGCTCAGGGCAGCCTATTTTGGTATGTGGAGCACATCGAACAGCAATACTCAGGCATCATACACACTCTCCCTCCTAATTCTGTTCCTCGGTTTGCTGATCTTCGAAGCAAGCTGTAACCAACATCCAGCGTTAAACACAAGAGTTCATGCTTGTTCTGGACTGACAGCCATTTTTATTTCTCCTCGGGGCTGAATTCCTCTGTTTCTCACTATCTAGAGTGGCCTGGTGAAAAAGGCAACAGGGGGCTACTGCACCTTTAACAACTCCAGAGAAGAGGGAAATCCACAGAAAAATATTTCACGAGATTCTGAAAGGTGCATGCGCTCCTTCAAAACAAAACAAAACAAAAAACAAAACAAAACAAAACAAAACCTGACCACCCCTAGGTGGTCTTACTAGTTGTCTGGTCCATTTTAATTCAATGCCTTTCTGCCCAGAAAGACTTGAGGGCAACTATTCACCAGCCGTTCAGTAAGCCTGTCTTCTGTTGGGTGCTGAAGAATAGCTCCATTTTGGAAGGAGTTGAGCGGCATGCCCTAGATACGAAAGACTATGTGTCCTATTAACATGCTGCCTTTTAAAATGGGTTTATACAGACCACACAAGTGTTTCTTCAGTCATCTGTGGTTAAGATTTTGGCAGATCCAGATCCATAAGTTGAATTCTACTTTTGCTTGACATTTCTTCAAGAGTAGAGACTGCTGTAGCAGGCCAAATGAAAAAGAGGAGAGGGTTCCTGTATTTTTAACAACTTTACAGAAGACAGAATTTATTTATTAATTGCCTTCCATGTACGTAATTTGTCACTCAAACTAAAACGCCTGTTAAAAACAGAGGAGGTAGCATCATCCTTTTATTTGCTAAAAATGTATACCATTTAGTACAGGGATGAGAAAGTTCTGGCCTGCCTACAGACTACAATTAACCCATGATGCAAAACTCACTCACCTGCTGCACACCTGACACCAGGTGTGAGGCAAGCAAAGATGTGGCTGCCCTGCTGAAAGCAGGATTAAACCTCTTGCACATCAGCTGGTGTGGGGGGGGGGAGGGAGTTCAGTCCTTCTTGATTGCTATCTCCCTACCCCTTTAGCTAATTTTGACAGGTGGGTGGAATGACCCACCTGTCAAAATTAGGTCCCTAGCTTATAAAATTAATAACAATGATAATTCCTCTCAGCAGTTTACATAAAATTCCCTTCCTTTTAAATATAAAACAGGTGCCCCCAAAATATTGCGTGTTATGTTCGCTGAAAACATTTATTTCAGTAAGCCCACTTATTTCATTGTGTACACTTGCTTTTAAATTTTTGCAGATTTTACCTGTGTTTTTATTGAAAATAACTTGGACTGTTTTTGTACTACAGCTTAGGGTTTTTTTAAAAAACGAACTGTTTTCCAAGCATTTCTAAATAAATAAAAGCAATAACAGTGCAACAATATTTCAATAACATTTCCTAAAAACAAAAGTGAACCATACATCAAATAAAACTGATAGTGTACAGAACAGAAAATTTTAAAAAATTAGGAGCCAGAATCTAGCAAAACCTGGGTAAACATGTAGGTTTTTAAGAGATGTCTGGAAATCCCCACTGTCTCCGTCTCATGAATTATCTGAGAGAGAGCATTCCAGAGGATGGGTGCTGGTGAAATGACCCCAGCAGGGTCTCATCTTAAGATATCAATCATCAGCTTGGTCTGTACCATGGAAAATATGCCAGCAGATATATCTTCTAGGTGTGCCGCTCCCAATTTGTTTAGGGCTTTAAATGTCAAACACAAAACCTTGAACTTGACTGAGTGGCTAATAGGCAGCAAGCACAGATTTTTCAGCACTGGTGTAATGTCTGTAAAGTGAGTTAATGGGAACTTACTCTATGGTGTGGTTTGAGAGACCTATTGGCCTGCCAGAGAGTCCAGTTTGGCCCAGAGGCCATTTTCCCCAAACCACACTGACCTGTCGAACAGCTGTCATCACTGGGTGACATCAGCTGATGGGCAGGGTTCAGTTCTCCTGGGTGCAGCTTCGCCAGCCCTTTCCTTGTGCCAGTGAAGCAGACACCTTTCCCCACCTCTGTGGGTCAACTTTGACAGGTGGGCAGGATCACCCACCTATAGTGACATCAGGTGAGTGACCCCCCACTCCCGCCTCTCAAAGTTGGCCCAAGGATGTGGGGTGTGGCCAGGCCAGGCCAAAAATATTCCTCTCCCCTTCTCTGTTTCCTAGGCCAGTCAGTGTGTAGTGGTTAGAATATCTGACTAAGAAGATCAGAGTTTGAATCCTTGTGTTGCCCTGAAGTATAGTGGGTGACCCTGGGGCAGTGGCCGTCTCTCAAGCGAACCTTCCTCACAGGGTTTGTTAGGAGGACAAACCGCGGCATGCAGGTGTGCAGCTTTCCAGAGTGAAGGTAGGATATGAAGAAATAGTTTGCTTAGGGTTTCAGCCTTCAGAGCCCCTTCCCAGAGTCCTGGCTTTCTGCTTCGGGTTATCAAAATATATGGACATCCTTCTTTAGCCCGGTTGCAGACAGCCGTAGCAGCAGCACCTGCCGTTCACGTCCACAACGAGGAAGAAAAAGGACTATCCACACGGGGAGGGGCTGATTTGCTGCTACTAATGCAAAGCTTATTGCTTGTCTCTCCTAACGCCAGGTGGCTGCTATCCAGGCCACCAGGAGGAGGAGGGCAGGCGGCGGATTTTATTTTACTTTTTTTTTTTTAAGGAGAAGAACAATCTGTTGCATGTCTCATCGGAAAGAGTGCGAGGGGGCGCGCGGTGGTGGGGACTGAGATGGGTGTCTCCCTTATGGATGCCTGGAAAATAGGAGGAGGACAAGGAGGAGGGCGAGACCCTGCTCGCGTGGCCTTCTGTTGACCCCCGAGGTAAAGCATCCGCTGCAGGGCAGGCGAAGGGTCAGGATCCGACGGGCGGAACCCCTGGGCAGCTGCCTGCTCCGCCGGAGCAACCTGATCTGGCCATCTGGAGCGAGGAGAGCTGAGCGCCGCTGGCGCCGGGATCTCTGCTTTCCCGCCCTGATTCTCTGCGGGCGCCGCTGGATGGGCCGAGCTACCCGCGGGCAGAGGGAGCTGGTGGCCGCGCAGGACTCGAACCCGCGCCCGAGCCGCTCTCCAGCGGGGCAGGAAGAGTCGCGTGGGGCTCCTGTCTCCGCCAGGCAAGGTAAGCCCCCTCGCTCCCCAGGGTGGTGTCGAGAAGATGGGGAAGGTTGGGTCGGAGGAGCAGCTGAGCGCGCGCGATGGGGAGGAAGATCGCCCTTGCGGGGAGCGTGTAGGATTCCGCGCAAGGAGCGCGCGTTTACCAGAACGGCGAGCTGTGTGCCCTGCTGCTCGTGGAGGCAGCAAGGGATCTGCTGCGTGTTATCTCCCCACCATAGGTGCCGGCGCCCTGGGTGTTCGGGCACCCACAGAATTCCCCACGAAGGGGCCGGGCACCCACAAATTTCGGCGCCAGGGCCACGTACGCTGCGTGGCACCCACTGCCCCGGGCACCCACGGTCGTGGGGCCAAACTGGCACTCCTGCTCCCCGGTTATCAGACTGAACTAAAACTCATGGCGCGTACTTGCTGGGGAGCAAGCTGCATAGGATCGGGCTGCGCGCGTAGGCAGCAATCCTAAACCGATTGTCGTGGGAGTAAAGTAAGATAAATGGAGTGGGGTTTGTGCAAATGAGTCTTGCGGGTGTTTTACGCGGTCCCCTTTGTTCTATGGGGCTGCCTCCCTAGTAAAGGAAAGAGTTGCAGCTATACAGCTGCACATAAAACGTTTTAAATGTGTTGTAAGATGAAAGTAAGTGAGTTTGTTCACTGGCTGCTAATGCCCATGTTGGAAACTTGACAGTAGCTTGGGTTTGGTATCAGTGTGAAGTGCCGTGAACCCTAGTGACATCATAGTAATAGCAAAATATTAATTTTAAAAGCATGAGTAGTTAACGCATGTGTCGGTTTGTCACATATACATGTGGACTACACATGACAAGAAGCAGGATCCAATTGCAGATGCAATTTCTCTCTTGCCCTGTGTGCAAACACAGACCCGGGACTCTTACAGGCTGTAATGAGATATGGTCAGCTGCTGCATAGAAGGCAACCTCTTGCATAGGATGTGGCCTTGAGTCCCATCGATTTCAATGAAATGTGCTTCTAAGTCAGTGTGCTGAGTGTCACAGGTGTGGCGCCTTCAGCTTCTGCACTTTTCACACCTCTGCGCATCGCAACTTTGTCTAGTCTAGAGGTCCATGAGTGGTTTGACCATGAGAACATGTAGTATGCCGTAGGCAACGCTACAAATATATATTGACAACTGCCATTATCCTAACTTTATATTGTTTACCTTTTTTCTAGCTGGCTAAACTCACTGCCCGTATTGGTGTTGTCATAAGGAAGCACAGCTCTCGTGTTAATCTAGCCTGTTCTGGAGGGTCTATAGATGCCTTGTCCTTAACTGGCTTTGGGGGAACTAATCATGTTATGTACCGGTATGTGCAGTTGGATGTGCAACTGTGTTTTAATGCCAGGAGCCTTTCCTTTCCTTGACCAGGTTATCTGATACTCTTCCTTAATTTCTAACTTGGATATCAGTACTCAGATAAAGCAAGCAATTCTTGGGTTACGGGTGACCCAGTTCTTTGGCCACCGATGCTTTGTTGTTGTCAGCTCTGACAAATAGACTTGAGCAAAGGTATTGATTTTTATGACACTTGTAAATGTTCATTGGCTTGTAATAGGAAAATTAAAAGGTGCTTAGACTTGGGGATCTGGCTTGCTCTTCAGAAATGTTCATTGGGCATCCACTTGTTGAAAAATCAGTTTGGGTTTTTGTTTTGTTTTGCTGCGTTTCTTAAATTGAGTGCTGCTAAGAGGAAAGTAAATGTGAGTTTGTTCATGGACTACTGATGCCTAACCCCTGCTTAGCCATGCACAAAGCATGGGCACCATACAGAATGATAGCAGCTGCATCTCCTATATCAGTGCTTCCCAACCTTTGGTCCCCAGCTGTTTTGGGACTACAATTCCCATCATCCATGACCACTGGGCTTGCTGGGTAGGGATGATGGGAGTTGTAGTCCAAAAAACAGCTGGAGACCCAAGGCGGGGGAACACTGTCCAATACTATTTACAAATCCTTAGTTCTTAGAGTAGGGAGAGAGGAATCTTTTTTTCTTAATTTGCCCTCATTCCCTGGGGGGAAACAGTTGAGAGCCACATGCCACTCGGCCCTGAGCCAAAAAAGGAGGGGCCACTCCCTGCCCCCACCCAATTTATTTATTGAATGTATGCAGGCCGCTCCCCATTTGTGTGGGGGTTGCGTTCTGGGTCATTGCACATGCCAGTTGTTTGTAAGGCTGTCCCACTCCTGCCCCGCCCCCTTCCAGGGCCCAAAACAAAGCATGTGTTAGTGGTCGTGCATCAATTGTCAGATGTGAGCAAAATGGCCGCCGCTTGTATACCAACCTCCCTCCAAAGGAGCCCAAGGTGGCAAACCTGTCACTACTAAAATAATACAATTAAAACTTAAAAACAGTAAAAAAAAAACACCAACCTTCTCAAAAAAAATTTTATTTTATTTTTTATTTATTAAATTTGTGTACTGCCCTTCATCTGAAGATCCCAGGGCAGTTTGCAGCCTAAAAATACAAGATAAGAATGCAAAATACGTAATAAAAACAAGGACACAACAAAACTATAACCTCCCCCCCCAAAAAAAAACACACATCTAAAAGGATATAAGATGTTAAATAGCCAAAGGCCTGATTAAAGAGGAACATTTTTTGCCTGGGGGAAAAGGAAGACCCAGGTAATTATAGACTGGTGAGCTTGACATTGATACCAGGAAAGGTCCTAGAACAGATAATTCAACAGTCGGTCTGTGAGCATTTAGAAAAGGATGCTGTGATTACTAAGACCCAACATGGGTTTCTCAAAAATAAATCATCCCAGGCCAATCTGATTTCTTTTTCTTTCTTTTTTCTTTTTGGAATTACAAACTTGGAAGATCAGGGAAATGCTGTGGACACAGTGTATCTTGATTTCAGTAAGGCTTTCAGCAAGGCCTCCATGATATTCTTGTGAGGAAGCTGGTAAAATGTGGGTTGAACGAGGTAATTGTTAGATGGATTTGACTGACCAAACCCAAAGAGATTAATGGTTCCTTGCCATCCTGGAAAAAAAGTGGCAAGTGGGGTGCCGCAAGGTTCTGCCCTGGGCCCGTTGTTGTTCAACGTCTTTATAAATGACTTGGATGAAGGAACGGAGAGGATGCTCATCAAATTTGCAGATGGCACCACACTGGGAGAGGTAGCTAATACTGCAGAAGACAGAATCAGAATTCAAAATGACCTTAACATATTGGAGAACTGGGCACAAGCTAACAAAATGAATTTCAATAGGGACAAATGTAAGGTTCTGCACTAAGACAGGAAGAACCAGATGTACAAATATAGGATGGGCGACACCTGGCTTACTGGCAGTACATTTGAAAAGGATCTAGGGGTATCGGTAGACCACAAGCTAAACATGACTCAACAGTGTGATGCAGCAGCAGCAGCAGTAGCAAAAAAAAAGCTAATGCTATTCTAGGCTGCATCAACCGAAGTCTTGTGTCCAGATCAAGGGAAGTAATAGTACCACTCTATTCTGCCTTAGTCAGACCACAATTATGAATACTGTGTCCAGTTCTGGGCACCACAATTCAAGAAGGATGTTGACAAGCTGGAACATGTGCAGAGGGAGGGCAACCAAGATGATCAAGGGTCTGGAAAGTAAGCCTTATGAGGAGCACTTGAAAAGAGCTGGGTATGTTTAGCCTGAAAAAGAGGAGACTGAGACGAGATAGGATAACCATTTTCAAATATCTTAAGGGCTGTCATATAAAAGAGCATGCTTGTTTTCTCCTGTTCTGGAGGGTAGGACTCAAACCAATGGCTTCAAGTCACAAGAAAGGAGATTCCGACTTAAATTCCGGCAAAAACTTTCTGACAGCAAGAACTGTTCGGCAGACTCCCACGAGAGGTGGTGGACTCTCCTTCCTTGGAGGTTTTTAAGCAGACATTGGATGGCCATCTGCCATGGATGGTTTAGCTGAGATTCCTGCATTGCGGGGGAGGGGGGGTTGGACTAGATGACCCATGGGTCCCTTCCAGCTCAAAGATTCTATGATTGCAGAAAAGGCCCGTTCTTGTGTTGCCGCCCTTTGTACCTGTCATGGAGGAGGCACATGACGAAGGCTTTAGAAACTCCTGGAATAAATAATTTACTCTCAAAACTAATCATTTCAGGGTTGCCAGGGTCAGGTCCTTCAGCCATCACATGTCTGGGCAAACAGATGTTTTTAAATTCCTCTGAAAAGTTAATAGTGAGGGAGGCTGACACATCTCACCAAGGGAGGGCATTTCAGAAACAGGGAATCTGCCAACTGCTTTTGGCTCGTCAGAGGCCTCTGTTGAAATCAGAGAAGAGGCAAGATTTGAACTGACTACCTAGCTGACCTCTAAGCCACTATACCAGAAGTGGCCATTGTGGTGCCCTCCAAGCTCCCATCATTCCCAGCCAGTATATGATTGTGAAGGTTGTAGTCCAACCATATCCAGAAGAAAACACAATGGCTACCTCTGTACTATGTGGTTCTAGTGTTGTCTTGGCACTATGACGTGAATTTTGCCCCAAATAGCTGAGATTTTAAAATTATGTCTCTTACTCTTTTGAAACTTTTTTTTATTACAAATATTTCTTGGTAAAAATTAATTTTGAAACATAGTGAAATGAATAAACACATTTCTGTTCAGCTCCCTCTGTAACTGGGACGACTGTTCTCAGTGATGGTTTCAATGCAGAATTCTTTTTTCCCACCAGGAGTTGCTGTTTGAGATGCTGCCCTTAACTGGCAAAACGATCATATTTGACAGCTTTCCTGATCCTTCAGACACCTGGGAAATAGTTGAGACGATTGGCAAAGGAACATATGGCAAGGTTTTCAAGGTGTTCAACAAGAAAAATGGGAGCAAAGCTGCAGTCAAAATCTTGGATCCAGTTCACGTAAGTTTACTTTTAGAATTGAGGCACATTAGAGACTGTTGTAGCTTTAAGAGCTATGTTTTATTCACATATTTACACTTCAATTTGCATGGAGGGAGTCCAGATCTTACAGCATGATCATTTCAAGAGGGTATTGTTCCCCACAGCAGTGCAGCACTGGCGTCAAAGTCATCTCCCCCAGCTAGCCTTCAGCCAGCCTGCCCAAGATGGAGCCCACTGTTGGTTCTCCCCCGTCATCTTCCCAGCACACCTTGCTAAAGATTCTTTCCCTGTCACCCTACACCCAGTTACCCTGGCAACCTTCTATCTGCCCAGGCCCAAGATTCCTCCTAAATGGGCCACCAACACCTTTTGACATGTTAATGTATCTTTGTAAGAAAGCTTAGCCTGTATTTTTCCACTGGCCTCCAGTCTTCCCTTCAATACAGCAAATAATCAAAATCCTACCATTTATTAATTTATAGTGTTTAGGTGGGTGTCTCCCATCTATAACAATATATTCATTGCCTTTATTGGCTAGCTTATTCTTCCTCTGTTGTTTCATAAATTTGCCACAAAGCCCTTATGTTCTTGAAATGCTGGCTGCTGTTTGAGAAAGGTGGGGTTTCAGGTGCCAACTGGTCCATAGTTTATGCTTCATGGACTGTGAATGTAATGCCCTCATCTGTGGAAGTTTGACCGCATAGATTATATCGCTTCCTTAAACTGAAGGAATCCTGAGTGTCTGAAGAGGGAGCCATTGCAATAAACAAGGTGCTTGAAAATTTCCATCTTTCTTTAAGAACACTGCACTGGATTGAACTGAAGAAATGAAATAACTAACGGGGGGAAAGCCAAGCGACTGCTATCAATTTAACTTTTTTTCTGACTTAACTCATTTGTAGGTTTGATTTTTTCTTTTTCTAAATGCTTCTTGATTTTTACAGCGGTTTTAAGATATGTGAAATATAAAGAGAGGACGTTCTTAGCAAAACTAAGAATATGTGAGTTGGAACTCAAAGAGACCCCCTTTTTGTAGCCTGCGATGGGGAAAAACAGGAATAATGCTATCAGTATCCAACTATTGATATCCAATTGTTTTATAGGCTGCAGTTTCTATAAAAACCTCCATCCTGGCTTCTAAAGGGACTTTGCAGCAAATGCACTAAGCCTTACTTCCTAGGATCAGAAACCTGGTGCCCTCTACGTGTCATAAGACTACAACTCCCAGCATTCCTACCAATTGGCCATGCTGGCCTGGGACTGATGGGAGTTGGGTACAGTATTCAGAGGGCCACAGGTCTCCCATTCCAGCTATATACACACTTACCAGGAAATAAGTCTCATTGAACTCAGTGGGGCTTACTTAGAGCAGATGTGTACAGGATTGCACTGGGGGAAAGCCCCTAGAAGTGTTGAGTTCAGGTTATACTTTTTCTCAGACTTCAGATACTTATGGCTAGAAATCTTTTCCCCAATTTCTCTTTTAATCTTTCAGTATTTTCTCAAAAGACCGATTTGTTTTCAGATTCTATGCAGTGCGAAACCTTTTAACTGTACATCAATAAGTATACCTAATAAGTATATTATTACATGTTGTCCGTAAAACATGTTCACAAGGTGTTCCATTAACTCACTGTTTCTTTTGCTTTCCATCCATGTTACTAGGACATTGATGAGGAAATTGAAGCAGAGTACAACATTTTGAAAGCTCTTTCTGACCATCCAAATGTCGTCAAGTTCTATGGACTGTATTACAAGAAAGATGTGAAGGATGGAGACCAGCTGTGGCTGGTTCTGGAGGTAGGAGCTTTGCTTATTGGTTGGTTTTTGTTCTCCTTCTGGTTTTTAAGTGACCACCCCAACAGGGGTGACCACCCCAACATTGAGTAAGCTCAATGTCATTACTAAATAGTTTTGAGTGTCACAGGATATTATTCTAATTGCACTTACTAGATACAGCAGAGGTAGACTGTGTGGCACCCTTAAAATGCCATTGGACTGCCACTCCCATCAGTCTTAGACAGTGTAGCCAATAGTCAGGGAGGATGGGAGTTGTAGTCCAAAACATCTGGAAGATGCCATCTTGCTTACACCTGAGATACTACATCCAATTGACTTTCAGGACCCATCATATCCCAATAGCCTAAGGCATGCCTTAGGAGTCTCTGGTACCACTCCCTGTGTGATCATTTGTGTTTATGATGGCTTTTAGATGGTTTTATGTGCAGATACAGTGATACCTTGGGTTAAGAACTTAACTTGTTCTGGAGGTCCGTTCTTAACCTGAAACTGTTCTTAACCTGAGGTACCACTTTAGCCAATGGGGCCTCCCGCTTCCACTGTGCCGCCACCACGCAATTTCTGTTCTCATCCTGAAGCAAAGTTCTTAACCCGAGATACTATTTCTGGGTTAGCGGAGTCTGTAACCTGAAGCGTCTGTAACCCGAGACTCTGGCTTATAGCCAGAACCAGCTCACCGGCAAGGTGGGGTGAAACAGTCACCTCAGGCGGTGGAAATACAAGAGGCAGCATCCTGTCCGTCCTGCCACTTCTGTTGCCATAGAAACTCTGCTCTGCCACTGGTCTCCCCTGCACCCCTAAGTAGCAAAGCTCTCTAGAATGCCTCCCCTCTCTCACCAAGTCGGCTTTGCCACCTGGTGGGACGGGAGATTCAACCAGGGCTTCTCCTTAAGGAGAGGCCCTTGCTAAATTTTGCTTCCTACCACCTTATGGCAAGGCTTTGCAAGGGCTTTTCCTTGAAGGGAAGCCCTTGCAGAGCCTCACCTTTCTTTTTTCATGACAGCAGAGAAGCCCAGTTCACAGTGAGAAGAACACAGCAGATCAATGCAGCCCTGTAAGCTTAGGGCAAGCCCAGTGTCTTCTTGAGAAGCACTCTGGGGAGGGCCAACAGACTTGAGGAAAATATTCTGGCCTGTTCCAGGCATCGGCTGATCTCATGTGAGATAAAGATTAAGTGACTGGGCACCTCAGATCTTGGGGGGAGAACCTAGAAATGCCAGAGTTTGCTGGCAGCTCTGCTTGTCATCTTCATGCCTCGCTATTGTAGTACAGCCAAGGAAAGACTGTTTCTGCTTTGTTTTGAGCACCTAAGCTGCTATTTAATGTGACAGTAGTAGTGTCTTGATTTGGCCCTGCAAGTCAGCTGTTAATCTGCAGCAGCATCCATAGACATCTTCCTGCAGAAAACCCCATTTTCAATGAATGAGAGTTATACAGCTGCTCCATTGACTTGTGGGGGTGGGGGAGGAGCAGCTCCCCCCCCCAATCAAGTAAATAAATAAAAATACTTAACTAACTGACCAATTGTGTCACAGATAACTCGGTTCTGCCCCCCCCCCATAATAACCACCCTTCTGATAAATCCTGGCTATGCCCATGTTGACTTTGGAAAACAATTGCTAGACATTTAGGGAAGTCTCTGAAGGGTGGGCGTATTAACTCCCACAATTTTACTTACTATATTATTGTTGGGAAGCAAGTGAGGCCAGCAGCAAAATGTTGTGCTTCGGTTTTAGATGCCGGCCATGCCCTTTACCCGGGTATTCCATTCCATTCTCCCTCCTCCCCCATTTTCTGTCACACACACACCTGCAAGAGTCAGCATTCCAGGGCCACTGAGCATGCTCAGTCCCCACTAGGATGTTTTGAGAAGAGTTCCCCCTCCCCCTTAGGGTTTATTCCCCCTGATTTTTTCCAAATGATTTCTACAAAGCTTTGGCTTCCTGTGAGCTTTTTTGCTGCTTCCCTCTCGTTCATGGATGGTGCTGTTTTGGCTGCATCGACGCTCATAGCCTGAACCCTGAGAATGGAGAGCATGAAATACGATGACTCATCTTTGTAGTTCAGCTGCAGGCCTGCCCTGATAAGTGTTGCGTTATGAATTCTTCCTTGCAGCAGTCTTTGAAGTTAATTAATAATGCTAACCACACACACTACTAATCCCAAAGAATAATTATCATGGAGGATTATTGTGATCCAGTTGGCAGCAGTGTTTGCTAATTTAAAGCCCTGCCTGAAGTGATACTAAGTTATATTATTCGGCTTTGATCTCTCCCCCCGCTCTCTTTTAAGAGTTAACATCAAGCGTTTGCATTTTGTTCCCATTTAATTCCGCAGGAGAGATGTATAAATATTTAAATTTAACTGTGAATTCCTCAGTAGGCCTGTACTTTATCAGTTGTGAGTTTGGTTTTTATCAAAATAAATGGAACAAATGTTCTGTGAGGAATTAACAATGGGCTACAGGGATGTTTGCGCACTATTTGATATGCAGAGACATCTAAATATTTGCATAGCTGAAACTGTGCTTCAGATCTCACAAGCCAGTTTATGGAGGCCACAGAGTGTTCCTGCCTTGCGATTTTTTAGAATATGTGTGTGGAGTCGGAATTGATATAGATTAGGGGAAGAATCATGCAAACCACCTTGGTTCTTATTATGTGGCCAACATCACTGTGTAAACTGGTGTGCTTTATTTGGAGCAGTGAATAATCCCTGGTTATATAAGAATGTTTTTCCACCAAGTTCTGTGACTCGCTTCCTACCCATCCTGCAAGTTTTCTACTCCACACTTCCCCAACCTGATCATGGATGATAGGAGTTGTGGTTCAAAATATCTGGAGCACACTTGGTTGGAGAATGCAGTTATAGTCTTTTCCCCTTTCCCCTTGAACTTGGTAACTAAAACCTTCGGCTGCCTATAAAACAGAACAGTGGTAAGTGGTCCTTCTCAGAATAGAAACCCCCAATTCATAAGCTCCCACAGTTGTCTGTAAAATAAATTGGTTAAAAAGGGTTTCTCCGAAGCGTGTCCCAGTCGACTTATTGAATATTAATTGCAGAAGTGGTTTTACTGCTTTTATAGTACGTATTCAAACCTCATTATATGCTGCTTTGATAGCTTCTGGCTATGAAGCAGTTTATATATCTGCAAAATAAATAAATGGTGGCGCTCGCAGCCTGTGGCAAGCCAGGCATGGAAGTATAGGAAGATCCCATTGGCCCATCTAGCTCAGTATTTTCTGGAGCTCTCCAGGATTTCATTCTCTGTTCTCTCCTAGCCCTGCCTGGAGATTGATCCTGAGACCTTCTGCCTGAAAAGCAGGTGCTTTGCCCCTGAGCTATTGCCTTTCCCCAAGATGTATATGTATATGTATATGTATATGTATATGTATATGTATATGTATATGTATATGTATATGTATATGTATATGTATATGTATATGTATATGTATATGTATGAGAGAGCCATCACATGTTGCTTCTGTTCAGTCTCAACCCTGTTTGGGATAGTGTGCAAAACAGTCCAGATCTATGAAGACCAAAGGTAGCAGCAGCCTGCTTCAACTATTATAAGTTTCTCGATTCATGAGACTTGCCAGAGAGCAGAAGTTTTTCCCACCTGCTTCATATTATCAAGTCCACCTAATGGAAACAGGTGACTTTGTTGTAAGTAAGTAAGTAAGTTAGTAAGTAAATATCTGTTCTTTTACTTAAAATCAAGAGTTCTGCTATAAATGCTTGCTTGCATTTTGCATTGCATTTCCTTCTGTCCACCTCTATCTACTACATTTCCTTGTACATCTCCTTCCTTGGCCTAATCAGTTGTGCTACCGCCTGTGTGGAAACAATAGCCCAATAACAATGTGAACAAAAAGCAGGTTACTTGAACCCGCTTTATCGATAATGACGAAATGGTTCACTAAGGAACCCTTATGCCTGCTCACCGCAATAGCGCTGAAAATAGCGCTGCTTTGCTTTTGGCTGCGTGCTCTAATTATACTACATAATATATTGTCTTTCAAAAGAAGCCGTGTATGGGAAATAAATGTGCAAGCCAATATAAGAGAGCCTTTTCCTACTCTTCAGACCTGGGTATTTTTCCATGCTGCCCTGTATAATTGCTCCTTTCAATCCAGCTCTGCCTTCTTTGATCCATTACGGCTCTAAACTAGCCTTGATTTAGCCATTTCTAATAATGAGCCACGTAATGCCTCTTTTTTTTACTTCCCAATTACAGTAATTCCGCTCTTTTAAAATTATGTCCCCCTTTCTCTGCAAGATCAAAGATTTGTGACTACAAGTAGGCTTTAGAATACTGAGGTCTGGTAAATACTCGTAATTTTCTGGGGAAAATTACATATTACAATCCCTTGCTTGAGCAGACTGAGGGCATAAATTGTTGCCTACCCTGGGGTACAGAATAAAGGCCTAACACTTTGTTTTCATCATCATGTAGAAAAGCAAAAAGCCAGATGAAAGTTTAGGTACAAGTTCTAAGGTATCTACCCTACTAGTGTCAAGATTTGATTTATGTCCAGAGTCAGCTGTTTGAGAATCAGTCTTCTTCACCCTAAAGAACTCTGGGTTCAGCCAGGTTTGATCTTGTGTCTGGATCTGAATCCACTGAGTGAAAAAGGAAGCTCCATGGTCTCTTCCCCTTCATCACTTATTATGGGGAGTCAAAATAGCTCTAGCCTTCCCCCTTCCTTTTGGGCAGAAGTGGATGAAATGTGCAGGCATGGTCATATATTCTGAGGGAGGTGGTGAAGCCTGCCAGATTTCAGAGTGATAGCTCATTAGTGCAGACTTTAAAGTTTTGGGTTATGAAAAATAGAAATCATTTGACCTCCACTAACACTATGGGATGCGGGTGGCACTGTGGGTTAAACCACAGAGCCTAGGGCTTGCCGATCAGAAGGTCGGCGGTTCAAATCCCCACGACGGGGTGAGCTCCCGTTGCGCGGTCCCTGCTCCTGCCAACCTAGCAGTTCGAAAGCACGTCAAAGTGCAAGTAGATAAATAGGTACCGCTCCAGCGGGAAGGTAAACGGCATTTCCGTGTGCTGCTCTGGTTCGCCAGAAGCAGCATAGTCCTGCTGGCCACATGACCGGAAGCTGTATGCCGGCTCCCTCGGCCAATAAAGCGAGATGAGTGGCGCAACCCCAGAGTCGGTCACGACTGGACCTAATGGTCAGGGGTCCCTTTACCTTTAATACTATGTGGGCTATTGATCTGAAAGATTTGAGAGAGGTAAGAAAACTGGCAGATCAGACCTATTTGTCTGTATAAGTTTTTGTGTCAGGAGTCCTTAAAATATACAGAGGGGACTTTTTTTTGGCTCCGTGGCCCAGATTCATATCAGCATCACCCCAATTTGGTGGGTGGGTGGGTCACATGAAGTAACAATGACATCATATGCAAGATGCTGCTAAACAGGATCCCCCTATAATTTTAGCACTATTGGTCTCTAAGGTGCTACTCGACAATTTTTTAAATATATTTTGACCAAAAATATTTCCCATTAGCTTGATTTCGCTTTTCACAAAAGATGGAAAAGACTGCATTACTTATTTATTTGATTTTATTTTTTATTATTGTTGTGTGGGTTGAGAGAACAGCACACAACATTTTTTGGTGGGGTGTCTGCTTCAACATGGGGGGGGGGACTTGTAGAGAGCTCTTCTCAGGTAAGCCCCAAAACACTATCAGCAGCAATATTTGAATCAGTGTATTGATGAGTTGCTGATTCAGTGTTATATTTTTATTGCTTGTGTTCTGGTGTTTATATATGTTTGTTGTGCATTACACTGAACTCCTTTGGAAAAAGGATAATTTATAAATATCTTAAATAAATAAAATTCAACATGTTCTGAATTTATATGTATATATAAATGTATACATTAATGCCACAGTGAGAGAAGAGATGATGAGCAACACATTTAAAAAGACCCCTTTGCTGAAAATGTTGTAAGGAGTGGTCAGACTAAATTTGCATATTTTCATGTGCTTATACAAATGCAAATTCTAATGCTGGCCATAAGAAGATCAGACTTAAAATAAAAATAAAAATGTCTTGGCAAATGTATGCAAGGTCTATGGTGTAGTTCAGCCTAGAATCCTTGAATCATCTTTCAAAGTTACAACTTGAGCTACACAAGATGACTGGTCTCTTTTTCTTTAATTCAGTCCCTGGATACGGCCTCTAACTACTTCTCAGTGGGAACTTCTGGAAGGATTGAAGAGCTAAATAGAGATCCAAACAGCATACATTTGATCTAATTCTTACATGTAAAGCACATGACTTTCCCCACAAAGAAGAGTTTGAGGGTGCTGGGAACTTTAGGTAGAAATCAACAACAAGCAATGATAAATGTTATGTCTGGGCAAGCATTTCAACTTGCTAGATGGAATGACACCCCCCCACGCCTCTCACCCCCCAAGTGCTGATCTATGGGTTCTCCTGACCCCCTGAGCTAATTTTGGGGAGTGTGTGTGGAGGGGGGAACCCCTCTGAGCAACATCTGGAGCGCTACAGCCATCCTACAGGTTACAAGCTGGAGAACTCACCTTGGTTTTGAGGTGGGCAGCTCCTGAAGTTTGTTTACAAGCCAAGCTTGGGAGAACATCCCCACTGCTTCTAGTGTGAGAAATTGGTAAGTGGCTGTCAGTTTTCAGCCTTCTGCTTTGCACACAGAAGGTCACAGGTTCAATCTGCAACATCTGTAGAAAGGGCTAGGAGAGGCTTCTGCCTGAAATCCTATAGAGCGGCTCTCAGCATGGACAATATAAGCTAAATGGGTGAATAGTCTGATTTGGGATAAGGCAGTTTCCGGTGTTCTTATGTCTGATGCTCAGTACTTCTTCCTCTTCCCACATCCCTCCAATATCAAGAAAAATTATTGCTTTATGGGTCTCATCTTCCTTGCCTGTCTAGCATAGCTCAGTGATGGGCTAATTGAGAAGCAAGTGAACAAATGATTTTTTTGATTTTTTTGAATGACCAAATTTATAATGGAGCCCTTGCTTCCAGTGCTTCCAAGTGTCATTTTAAATTGCAACCCCATCTTCGAAATCATCCAGCTCATCTTGCAGTTTTAACTCATCATTCATCTGTAACACAGGCGGCACATTTCTATTAGCAGAGCACATGGCCTCTTCTCACCCCAGGTAACCAATGACTCAACACGGGCATTAGGAAGCTGCTGTGCCTGTAGATTCAAGGATCATTAGTCCCAGTGCTAAGGAGTTCACATGTGGCAGAGGATGGAAGAGAAGCAGAACCAGGTACCCAAACATAAGCCAAAGGTGAAAAAGAGCCTAGACCCAGACAAAAACAGGAGACCAGCATCCCTAGTCACACCTAGGGTCCTTCCAGACTTCCTGTTGCCCTGCTGCCCCCTCCCCCCAGGAAAACCCAATCTTTACCACTGAATAGGAGCAAACATCCATCAGGTTTTCCTGGGGGAAATGGTGGGAAAACAGAAAACCGCTTGGACACGTGCTTTCTAGACATGGGTCAAGAAGAAGTGTGGATGAGCCCATAGACCTTCAGTTGAACACAGGGGCTTGGGTCAGTGGACCCAGACCTGTTCCCTGTTCCTTCATATATCAGGAGAATATGACTATGGCTTCCCTTGTGCTCCTGCCAATGCGTCCACCCAGTGCCAACCTCTCCCTTCCACTAAGTGGCAGTGGCACTGACCCTGGTACTGGGAGCAGCTAGGTGCGTGACCACACCCCTCTCTGTTGATAACTGTTACTGGGAATATGTGATTTAAAAACCATTGCAAGTGGTTGCATTAACATCTGGTTCAGTGAGTTTCAGATTAGGATTGTGACACGTGTTCATAGTTATATAAAAGTCTGCTGGCTCAGAGCAAGAGTTCCATTGTGCTCTTCCCCACTGCCCTCCCCAAATGCAATTCAGAGGTGATTCATAAGCGTAGCAGAATATTTTAGGCAAATGGGGGTGAATTCTGTTGTTTTCATTTCCTTCTGCTCCCCAGTCATATTTTCATGGATATTGTTGCTAAACTGCTGTATGTTCAGCTGCACCAATTTAGACAGTTGACTGTGTGTGTTGTGTTGTTGTGTGTTTGTAAAGACCTAACCTTTGATCTGTGCCTACAAAGACAGTCATGGTGTCTTGACACAATTAGTAAAAATAGACATAGGAACAGAAAAAATAAATTGGAGGGGACACTTTGCCCATGAGGTTTTCCCTGGGCTGTGGAGAAAATAGAACAAGGCTTATATTAACCCGGGGAAGGCAGAGTGCTGCTTGCCCAGTTCAAAAAAGGACATGGAGGACTATGCTTCCAAATATTCCTTCTCCATTATGTTTTGAATTTCACTACAAATAAATGTGCTGGATACTGTGCAAAAAAACATCTTTGTGTACATTTCTTCCTGCGTGTGCTGAAGAGTGCTTCGGCTTCTTCCTTTGAGGACCGCAGTGATATTAACTTCGCCTGACAACTGCTTTTCAACGCCTTCATTTTATGCACCTCCAAAAGTGCCAGTTTATAGGAAGATCAAATAATAATTTAAAAAGTATTAGATACTAAGAAAGATACTGTGAAAGGCGTGTTTATTTTGTATGGTTAACAAGTTTCTTGGCGTGCCAACCTTTAATTTATGCTCAGTGTTAAAAGGGTGGGGGCACAGCTCAATGGTAGAGCACTTGCTTGGCATGCAGAAGGTGCCAGCTTCAATCTCCAGGCAGGCCTGGGAGAGACCCTTGCCTAAAAGCCTGGAAAGCCACTGCCAGTCAGTGAAGGCAGTATTGAACTAGATGGGCCAACATTCTTCCTTGGTGTGAGGCTGCTTCCTAGGTTCCTATGTAAACCCAAGATGGCTGGCATCCATTGTCTTGGGAGACAATGGAGGACTGCGCCTTTGGAGGTGGTCAAGCTGTTGGATGTTTGCAGCGCCTGCTGTGGCTGTAGAGATCAATGTGGGAGAGACATGTTTTGTTGCAACTGGGGCAGATGAAGGTGTCCAGTTATGCTCCTGCAGGTGCACCATGACATTTCTTCGCTCTGCGCTCCTCCCAGTGGTCATTTCTCCTCTGATCACAGCTATGAATACACGACTTGACTGTCTGTCTCCAGGTACTGTGGTTGCCTGCAAGGGATTCTCACATGGCAGGGTTGATGCTGCTGCCAGCCTTTGCAGATTTTTGGGGTTCATTATCTTGGGTGGCACACCATAACACAGTTTCTTCAGGTCCACAATCTCATGTGATGACCCAAAACACACATTTTGGGGTACCATGCCTGAAAAACATCAACATTTTTCCAGGGCTTGGGATCTCGCATGGGTCATGTGATTCATGTGGGAATGCAGACCCAGAAGATGGCGTCCCAGATTTGGACTGTGTCATGTTAAGGGTATGTGTTTGAGGGGTATGTGTCTTCAGTCAGAAGAGAAAGAGACCCATCAGTGAGGAGCAATTGTGTGGATGGGAGATTGCATATGTGCTTGTTCTGGTAACGCACCACTTCTGATTCCTCACCTGAATTGAGTGTTCATTGTGGCTCATGAAAGGGCCAGGCCTTCTGCAAATATTTAAACTGATGAGAAGCCCTGTCCTTGGATGGCTTACGCCCAACAGAGCCTCACTGAAGAGCACAGAGCTAACCTCAGCATATTATTTTGACAAATGGGCAGTCGATACACCACAGATTCCCACAGGACTGCAAAACTTCCATTGAGTTTCAGTTTGTTTATTGGTTTCACCATCGATTGTATGACAAGATAAACATGGACAATTAATGAAGCATTCAGCTGTCCTTAAAACAGACTGCCACATGAGAATCTAGGTAAATAAGTCAAGTATTTCTGTGGAAAGGGTAAACGGAGCCACTTTTTCTAGTGATTGCCTATATCTCTTTGCGTGCAAGGCCTCAAGTTTCCTGCTAACTGCTACCAAAGGTCAAAACAAACAAGTGAGCTGGCTGAATAACATAGCTCTTACTTCCTTCTAGATGGGCCATTGCAATAAATAAGTAGGAATACCTTACATAGTGGCCTAAACTGCAAGCACAATGTCTTAAATCATAAGGGATCTCCTCAGGTTCTCCTCAAAAACAGCATAGGGTATTTTGTTAAAATTATGTGAAAGCTCCCAGTTTTTGAGGTGTGATACATAGTTCATCTTGGAAAAGGAATGTAGCTCAGTGGTAGAGGACATACTCTGCATACAAAAGG
Source organism: Podarcis erhardii (assembly GCF_964252035.2). NCBI lineage: Eukaryota > Metazoa > Chordata > Lepidosauria > Squamata > Lacertidae > Podarcis > Podarcis erhardii. The sequence goes on along the minus strand of NC_138513.1, from coordinate 17,748,972 downwards.
TCCCAAGTTCAATCCCTGGCATCTCCATCTAAAGCTGGGGAAAGGATCCCATCTTTGATCCCATTCATCATGGAAAAGAGGTGGGCAGAAGGCTGGCCTTCTTTTTTGTGACAGTATTCTGGTATGGAGTATCAGCTTCTTTTCCTTCACAGCCTATGGCAGCCATTTTGTACTGGCATTCGCAGCACACACCCACACCCTAATATATGAGTACTGACACCTCATTTTCTACCCAAAAAGCACTGGAGAATAATTATAGGAATTTGATAAAGGAGTTCTGGGTAATTTGCAGCAGATAAGCAAGAATTTTAGAATCCCGGTCATTTAATAATAGCAGTAACGAGCTACTCCCCCTCCAAGCTAAGACTGATGATCTAACAAAATCTTGCTGTAACCAGGAACAATTTTTGTGCTTGTGTAGAACAGGCATGGCCAAACTTGGCCCTCCAGATGTTTTGGGACTACAATTCCCACCATCCCTGACCACTGGTCCTGTTGGCTAGGGATGATGGGAGTTGTAGTCCCAAAACATCTGGAGGGCCAAGTTTGGCCATGCCTGGTGTATAATGACTATGGACTCATCTACACTTGTCAGTTAAAACATAAAAAATGTGTTATAAAAATGTGGCACCAGAGGGCACTGTAAAGAAGTGATCTGTTATCAATGGAAAATTGCATTGAGAGTTCTATTACATGGGTTTTTTAAAAGTGTTTTTACAGATCATTGTCAATCCAGTCTGAAACCTCTGTTCAGCTCTAGAACCAAAAGCAAAACCCTGTTCTGAAGAGAGCCAGTGTAGTGGTTAGTGTGTTGGACTAGGACCTGGGAAACCAGGGTTCAACACCTGTGTGCCATTCCCTTGGTGTCCTTGAGCCAGTTGTTGTCTCTCAGCTGAATCTATGCTGCAGAGTTGTTGTGATGATAAAATGGAGAGAAGGGAGAACCATGTAGGTAGGCCTCATTGAGATCATTGGAAGGAAAGTGGGATATAAATGTGGTAGTAATATTATGGCGATGTGTCTTGCGCCTTGCTCCAGCTGGTGGATTTTAAAGTTGTAGTAAAACACCAAGTAGCTCCTATGAAGCTGAAGTGTACTCATGAGAACAGAAGTCTGCCTATTGTGTAGAGTAGATGCTTAGGTAGACAGACCAATTATCTTAGCTGGGAATAAATAAGAAAGCTCCCTATGATCTTAAGGTGACCTATTTTGAGGGAGAGCTTTCAGTCCTACATGGTTTACTTTTTGATCCATCCCTAATCCATGGGAGAAAGTTAGACTATAAATATACAGTGGTACCTCAGGTTAAGTACTTAATTCGTTCCGGAGGTCCGTTCTTAACCTGAAACTGTTCTTAACCTGAAGCACCACTTTAGCTAATGGGGCCTCCCGCTGCTGCCGCACTGCCGGAGCACGATTTCTGTTCTCATCCTGAAGCAAAGTTCTTAACCCGAGGTAGTATTTCTGGGTTAGCGGAGTCTGTAACCTGAAGCGTATGTAACCTGAAGCATATGTAAACTGAGGTACCACTGTACTTTTAAATGAATGAATAGCAACTGGGTTAACAAGCCTAATAAAAAACAAAACAAAAAATGTAATCATTACTTTTTTCTTTTCTTTTCTTTTCTTTTCTTTTCAACCAAATAGCTGTGTAATGGAGGATCTGTGACTGACCTTGTAAAAGGATTTCTGAAGCGAGGAGAAAGAATGAGTGAAGTTATTATTGCTTTCATTTTACATGAAGCCCTGATGGTAAGTAAGGAAATGCATTAACAGTTCAAATATTGGCTCTTGATTTTGGTGGAGAATTAATTTTGATACAGAGTTAAGCACTGGAAGGGAAATGGGACACGGCCCCGCCAACCTCAGTCTGCCCTCAGCCAGTCCTTACCTAGTCCTCACCTGCTTTCCTTCTTCCTTACTACCAGTCCAGTGGGTAGCACTGCCTAACAGGTTCTAGCAGCCTTGCATGCTGTTATATATGAAATGGAGATCATGGTTTAATAGAAACTCTACATGGTTAAGCAAGCCTGTTTCGTAAACCATGGTTTGAAGTTGACTTGTTTAGAAACTGCTCAGAGTTGTAAAGTTGCAAGTAAGAGCTGCCAAGTCTGTCTCATGGCTGCATGAAAGAAGGGGAAGGGAGTGCATGAGTCCAAGGCTTTTACACGTAGCACTAAAGCATGGTTTAGGGTTACATACAAACACTGAATTTTGTTACATATTGCTGGTATAGCATTTCCTTCACCCCCATCTTCCTAACTACAGACACAGCAAATCTCAGGACAACACTGTAAGTTTGTAAGGTTCATTGGCTTGGGAAATGTATGAGTTTTATTCATTAAGGATTTCCCCCCCATGCAGATGTTTACCATGAGAGATAATTTAGACTCATGTGAACTATGGTGGATTTGTACTATAGGTATGTTCCTGAATTAAAAACACATTAAATGGAATACTTACTAAGTTTACAAATATTTTGACAATTTCGTATTATTTTTATTGAAGATAAATTCATTAAAAAAGCATAAACTCTCTTTTCAGGGGCTTCAGCATTTGCATGAAAACAAAACTATCCACCGTGATATCAAGGGAAATAACATCCTTCTAACCACTGAAGGAGGTGTTAAACTTGTGGATTTTGGTAAGTTGCAATGTCCTTATACCCTTGAGATGCCATGTTGCACTTGTCTGTCAAAAGCAGCCAACTTAGGGTCTGGGCAAACATGACACAATGTGAGGTGGAGCAAGCCTTGGGCTTCAATATACTCACTTCTCCTTAGGTAGAAGAATGTTACACCTGTTCTGACCAAATACTGCACTGATTTTCACCTTGGGATCTGCCTAAATGTAGTTCATGATGCAGTATCCTGGATTTCAAAAAGGAAGACCAAAGTATATTTCCAGTTGGTATAAAACTTTGGCTTAACCCAGGGGTGACTGGTGTCTCCCCTAAAAAGTGGGATTCTGTAAGTTATTGCTAAGTCATTTCCAAAAGGGACGCGGGTGGCGCTATGGGTTAAACCACAGAGTCTTGGGCTTGCCGATTGGAAGGTCAGTGGTTCGAGTCCCCGCGACGGGGTGAGCTCCCATTTTTAGGTCCCTGCTCCTGCCAACCTAGCAGTTCGAAAGCACGGCAAAGTGCAAGTAGATAAATAGGTACCGCTCCAGTGGGAAGGTAAACGGCGTTTCTGTGTGCTGCTCTGGTTCGCCAGAAGCGGCTTAGTCATGCTGGCCGCATGACCCGGAAGCCAATAAAGCGAGATGAGCACCGCAACCCCAGAGTCGGTCACGACTGGACCTAATGGTCAGGGGTCCCTTTACCTTTACCTTTACCCTTACCTTTAAGTCATTTCCACCCATCCATGACACAAGCCATTTGTCCCACACCCCTCCCATCAGTCATTATAGTTGAATTGTGTTTTGGATGTTCCTGTCGTGCAGATTAACTCCATGTGGTGAGGTGACAGACTTTTGCATAGACTGTTGCATCCCCTTTTTTATCTGGTGTTGTTATTGCCGGTGCTGCAATTATATGACTCGTCTCCTGTTCTGAGAGTTGATCTTGGTTGTTCATAAAGTTACTTTTTGTGTGCAGGCTGATTTTTATTATCCCTTTGGAGTTTTGCTTAACATTTTAAACTTGGATATAAATATTTGAAATAAATAATATAGGATTATGATGTATATACGCTGACATATGGCTAAATGTATGGGAGTCTTGTGGTTAAGAGACCAGTGGCGCAATCCTATACATTCAGAAGTTAGCCCCATTGACTTCAGTGGGGCTTACCTCCAGGAAACTGGGCACAGGATTGTGGCCAATATGTCAGATCAGGAAGGCCTCAGTTCAAACCTCACCTCTGATGTGCATGCATGTTTTGGCCTTAGGGAAGCCAATCTCAGCTCAAGATCTGTAAAATGGAAGTAATATTACTAACTTGGGTGGCGCTGTGGATTAAACCACAGAGCCTAGGACTTGCCGATCAGAAGGTCAGTGGTTTGAATCCCCGTGATGGGGTGAGCTCCCATTGTCCCAGCTCCTGCCAACCTAGCAGTTTGAAAGCACATCAAAGTGCAAGTAGATAAATAGCAGGAAGGTAAGCGGCGTTTCCGTGCGCTGCTCTGGTTCACCAGAAGCGGCTTAGTCATGCTGGCCACATGACCTGGAAGCTGTACGGCTGCTCCCTCGACCAATAAAGCGAGATGAGTGCCACAACCCCAGAGTCGGCCACGACTGGACCTAATGGTCAGGGGTCCCTTTACCTTTATTACTAACTTACCTTTCATAGTTATTATAAGGATAACAAGTTGTGTGTGTGTGTTTCTATCTAATATGTGATCACTCCGAACATTCAAAAGTGCTGTAGAAATGCTAAATATGATTATTAAAAACACTAATCATGAGTGTGCTGGGAAGTCCTGATTGCTCTAAGGTTTGGAAAAATATTCTCTTGCCTCTCAAGATACTGTGCCTACTCATGCAGCCTTGATGTTAATGAGGTTAGCCATATCGCTCAGTACTAATTAGGTCAAGCCCTGTGTGATAGTGTCCCATTCACAACAGAAAGGGAACACCTCATTCAACTGTAAAATGAATTAAGAACAAAGACTAAAGCTGATTGGTCAGAAGCACCCATGTTGACCATGAATAGGAGGCTGTAAATTTTTGAGATAAATTTCCAGGAGTAAGAAGCTTGAAGTCTTAAAATCTTGCTTTTGGCGTGGATATTGGCTTATCTTAAATTAAAATCAGATTCTTATTTCATGTAGCGTTTGGAATGAGTTTGGTTCTTTAGAATCTTAGTCTAGTTACTGGATCTAGAGCTACTTTTCAATTCACTTCAGTATTCTAGCCAAACCTATGGAGATTTTCAATAAATATTTACCCATAGGTTAAGGTAAAGGTACCCCTGACATTTAAGTCCAGTCGTGAACAACTCTAGGGTTGTGGCGCTCATCTCGCTTTACTGGCTGAGAGAAGAAGAAGAAGAAGAAGAAGAGTTTGGATTTGATATCCCGCCTTTCACTCCCTTTAAGGAGTCTCAAAGCGGCTAACATTCTCTGTTCCCTTCCTCCCCCACAACAAACACTCTGTGGGGTGAGTGGGGCTGAGAGACTTCAAAGAAGTGTGACTGGCCCAAGGTCACCCAGCAGCTGCATGTGGAGGAGCGGAGACGCGAACCCGGTTCCCCAGATTAGGAGACTACGTTTGTCTGCTTGGCTATTGCAAAACATGGAGCCTACGTTTGTCTGCTTGGCTATTGCAAAACATGGAGAGACACTATCTCACCAGTCCTACCAGTTGGGATGAATATGGATATTTTACAATTAGGGAATTAATGTTGAATGAGAGGGACTTACCTTAGGACAGGGATGGCCAATGTGGTGCCCTCCAGGTGTTCTCTGGCTCCCAGCCAGCCCTAGCCAGCTTGACCATCATTCAGGAATAATGGGAGTTGGGTATGATGGATATTCCAATAACATTTTAAGGGCATCACAGCAGCTATCCCTGTCTTAAAATATATCCAAGGTTAATTTTACATCACTTGTACTTGGAAACATCTCCCTCAGGAGCCTTGACAGAGCTCAACACCTGTAGTAGCTGTTAAAAGGAAAGAGACATTCTTACCTATACAGATGTTTTTAAAAGAAAATGTGATTTTTCTGACCTTGTTGTCCACCCTAGGATTGACATGATTGGTTGTGGTTTTACTTGTTTCACATTACTGTAATTCTTTCGATGTTTGGTGGTTTGAGCTGATATAAGATCGTTGGGGAATATATTTCAATTAAATAAATACGAGCAAAGTTAAACGCTCGTAAATTTCACTGCATTTCAGTGGACAAGATCTAAGAACAGCCTTAATTCTGTTTAAATCCGTCAAACTCAAAATGTGCTTCCCTTTCGCTGGTTGTGCCTTTAAGAACTAGCCTCCTAGTATATCTGTGGCTAGTTTGGGATTTTATCTCGGATCTCCCAGGTCAAAGTTCAGCTGTTTTTCCACTGGACTTTTGCTGGTTCTTTTTCTGTTGTTGCAACTAGTCGGTTTGTACTCTGCCAGCTTGACATCACATATGACAGCTGCTGTCAATAATAGGCAGGTTAATGGACCTTTGATAACGGAACTGGCTTTTTCTTCCCTTTGTGGCTTGTGAACTTCTGAATTGTGGGACATAATATTTTCCTGTTCTGCTAAGCCAATTTATTTTGCACAGCAGTGATGCTAGCCTTTGTGAACAGCCTGCACCTTTTGTACATTTCTTTCTTGGCTGTCATGTTATTTCACCCCCCAGCAGTCATTCCAGACACTGTTGGATTAGTACAGCCATTACAGACAATGGCGCCACAGTAGTAAAGATCCAGATTTCAGCCACTCTACTTATTCCCACTTACGCTGCATGCCCCATTTTTGCTGCAGGCTCTCAGGCACACATTTTCTGTAATGTGCAAGTCCAATCCTTTTTTTCTGGGGACACGCAGCGGTATGCATGCTCCTAAACATTTTGTGATTCTAACGTGAGAAGAAACTAAAAATTTTAAATTTTTTAGTTTCTTCTCTAGCACGGTGAATCATTAGTTCTGTTGCTACCCCCGATGGCAGCCTCATTTCCTGTCACGGTGTTTCCTGAGTCTCAGACAGAAGCAAGCGTTTAATGTGTGAAGTAGGAGTTGGAATCTAGCACAGTTATTGGTCAGTTTTGTTGTTACCACCTCTGATGGAGGCTTCCTTTCCTATCCTGGTGTTTCCAGAGTCTCAGACGGAAGTGAGCATTTAATGTGTGAAACAGTGCGGAATGTGGATGTGTGGTGTTTACTGATGAAAGTTTGGCCTCATTGAGGGGCAGTATTTCAATATGAGTAGGAAAATTACTATTTTTCATCATCATGAGGTAATGCATGTTCTTTGTGCTTTTGTACTTTGTACTCTTGTATTTATTTTCCCCAATTTGAACTATAAAATGGTGGTTTTCTTGAGTCAAAAGGAGAGTACTCATAAACATTTTTTTTAGAAAAAAGCACTGTGTGAGTCCCATATTTAGGAGCCTGCTGTAGTCTTTCAGTCATGACCCGGTCAGGATATGCCCTCACGTTCCACCCTGAAGCATTTCCAGGCACATCCCTGTGGGATAACTCATGACATCACATGTGTGCTATGGGGTTTACATGATGTGATGCCCACTTCCCCACCTCACAAACTGAGGCAAGCTTTGCATAATTTGACCTCACATTGTGTTCATCCATTTAAACCTTGTTGATTAATTTACTATGACGTAGTTTACTTTTGTGTTATTTAAGGCGTGGCATGTGGCATGTAAACAGCACTAGTCACAAATAATTAGATTTGAGGGTTTTTTAATTAGCTTGATTTGACTGGGTTGTTTCATTTAGTTTCATGTTGTGTCATGTGTAATGTACTTTAGGTCTGCAATTTACAGGAAAGAGTTAACGTATGTAGGAAACGGAAATAACTAATTGCTAATTAAGTTCAAACAGTGAGCTATAAATAGATAGGTAACTGTGGTGACCCTACTTGGAATATGAAGTTGGCAGCTGCAAAAAAATGAATTTGAATGCTTATGCTAATTTTAGGTGATTTGAAATGCAAGAATTGTTTTATAGAGATTGTGACGACTGCTGGAGGACTTTTCAGAATGAATAGTGAATATTTTTTATTGCAACACATTTTATTGAAATCAAAAGTTTCCTCTACATATTTAGGCACCTGGATCTTTGAATGGGACAATAACCTAAAATTCTTTCAGTGTGTTGATATATTTTCAGCTCATATTTAATCTTTTAGGTCTGTGGCTTGACAAGTTATCCGCAGTTACCCACACTGGGGATGCTCAAGATAATGATTCTACAAATGTTATATCCCATATTGTTGCAGAGTGTCCCCCAAACCTCAGGTGTAGATAGCGTGTGAGGAGCTACAGTGGATGGCGGGAGGACCAGTGAAATACAATGTGCCATTCTGTGTGAGCGAATGTGCTTTCCATCCATGATGACCTGTCATTGTATTTAACCCGAAGTGTATTTACTACATGAGCAAATTTACTGCAATACTATATCTTGCAGTAATATCTAGGATGATCACTGTATTTTTCGCTCTATAAGACGCACCAGACCATAAGATGTACCGTATTTTTTGCTCTATAAGACTCACTTTTTCCCTCCTAAAAAGTAAGGGGAAATGTGTGTGCATCTTATGGAGTGAATGCAGGCTGCGCAGCTATCCCAGAAGCCAGAACAGCAAGAGGGATTGGTGCTTTCACTGCGCAGTGATCCCTCTTGCTGTTCTGGCTTCTGAGATTCAGAATATTTTTTTTCTTGTTTTCCTCCTCCAAAAACTAGGTGTGTCTTGTGGTCTGGTGCATCTTATAGAGCGAAAAATACGGTGCCTAGTTTTTGGAAGAGGAAAACAAGAAAAAAAATATTCTGAATCCCATAAGCCAGGACAGCAGCCAGGATCTCTGTGCAGTGATCCCGCTTGCTGCCCTGGCTTCTGGGATAGCCACGCTCAGCCTCTCCCGGGCAAGGAGAACCTTCATCCCCTGCCCAGGAGAGGCTGCACATGGCTACGGCTCCCCCAAGAGCCGCTCTCCCTTCTCGGGGAAAAGCCCACAAGAGCCCCGCGGAGCGTGTGTGTGGCTCTTGGGGACTTTTCCCGCCTGCCTCCCACCTGCATTCGCTCCATAAGACGCATACACTTCCCCCCCTTACTTTTTAGGAGGGAAAAAGTGTGTCTTATGGAGCAAAAAATACGGTAAATCCACTGGAAGGCAAGGCTCCTGAGCCTTCTCTTTGTTGAGTCGAAAAAGAAATTCCAGCAGGTGTAACTTCCTCACCTCTGTATGAGAAGCTGAATCTGTCAGAATTCCTTCGTTTGAATAAACCTTGTAGGGGTTTCATGAGACAGCCGTGCTAATAACCTCAAGTGCCAGCAATACTTGCTCTGTCTCTCATCTAGTGCCAGATTATAGCTAAAATAGGTTTGAACCAGTAGCACATGCGGCTTTTGAAGAAATATTCCCTGCTCTTTTCTTTAACAACAAGCTTAACTTGACCTTTCATATCTTAAAAAAACAAAATAAAATCCTGGTTGTATGTAGTTGATTGTATGTAAGTCACCCAGGGAGTCTTTTTTGACTGAAGAGTAGGGTATTTTATTCATTCATTCATTATATTTATATGCCCCTTGATATTAAAAAACAAACAAACTCTTACAAAACATGAAACAGTAAAATTAAGGAAAAAATACAACCTTGCTTTAAAACATACAAAAGTTAAAATACTAATACATGTTAACATTTAGATGCTCTAAATAATTAATTAAATAAAACAGTTGTCCATCCAAGCCAGGTAGTGCAGAAGGAAACTTGAAAGTGCCATGGGAAGAGAAGAAAATATGAGCTTGAGGCACCATCACGGTGGTGGCCAAACCATGCTTTGCCTGTAACTCAGTTGAGTTGTCACTGAAATGAAAGGGTTGAGATAAGACCCAGGTAAACCAAACAGGAAACAATTATAGTAATCCAATGAGGTAAAGTTGAGGGTATGAATTAAAGAATGAAGCAAATCAAAAGAACAGAAATGGACAGCTTTGCTTGGAGCATCAAGCAGCGTGACTAAACCAGAGGCTCAGACTCCACTATGAATCATCTCTGAGAAGCTGAGGGAAGATAATTGGCTTTTTATTTAGAATATTTGACATTGGTGTGTCGCAAGTACCAGGGGAATGCTGAACTGAAACAATTTTTCTAAGCTGCTTGTGGAACTTGGAGCCAATCTAGATGTTATGGCAGCAAAGCGGTGTATAAGAGTCAGGTCCTACCTGGTCCTACCATTAGGCAGAATGAGGCAGCAGCCTCAGGCAGTAGATGCTGGACGTGGGTGGGCGGCAGCAGCAGTGGGTGTCCTTTGTGGGCTAAGCTGCCCCTCTAAGCTAGCCTGCTGCTGTCAGGTATGGTGGAAGACGCTGTCCTTGTCACTAGTGCTGAAATAAGATTCAGTTACCAGACCAGTTGACTTCAGTACATAGAACAGGCAAGGGAACATCTCAGGTAGCAAAAAGTCTTAGGCAAGCCCTGTGGGTTACTGACAAATTCATATAAAGCTGGAGACTCATATAAAGGTGGAGCTCAACTGAACATGCCCATCTTCTTTCTTCTCTCCCACCTCTTGGGGGCCCAGATGTAAGGAAGGAGAGAGGACAATGGTTGTGAGTAAAAGGACAATGTCAGTGCTTAAAAACACCTAAAATTCCAGGCCCTCCCATTTCCGCCTAACATCTCCAGAGTGAGAGGGAAAGTATCCCAGTTCTGGGACCAATGGGAGGTGAAATGCCACCCTCCCTCCAAAAGCAATAGGCTGACAGAAGAAGAAAATAATGGAGAAATATCCTCTCCACCAACATAAGTCCAGCAGAGCTTTGGATTGGGTCATTCCTCCTGCTTGGAATCTCTCTCCCCTGCCTCCAGGTGGGATTCCTCTGCTCAAAGGCCTGGGAAAACATTCAGGTGGACTGGTGTCCTCTCTGGAAGCATGGCTCAGTGGGCAGGGAGTTGCTTTTACACCCCTTGTCTATTTGAACCATCACCTCTAAGGCTGTGACTATTCTTTCAACTCCAGATGATTCATGAGCATGTGGTTTGTTCATCTTCCCATGTGACATATGCCATAAGTCGCTTGCTTCACCTATCCTGATTTGTTTTATTGTCCCAGTGCCTCACTCTGTCCTCTGGGTATATCTGGAGCATTGCTGACATGACTCCATGGAAAACTATCGTGCACATAATGCAGATGTATTCAGCTGTTTGTGCTGGTGCAGACCTGCAGATTGGTTTTTTAAGTCAGAGGCTTGCCTCGCTATAAATTCTGGGATCTGCAACATGCTGCAGGCCAGTTGTATGTCAGATGCATACCAATGTGCACCCTGCCCAGCAAATGGGCAGAGTCACTTGTATGCTTACTGTGTCGGTCATCTCAGAAGCGTTCTTGATGCTAGGTCATTCCCTCACTTGCTGTATTGGATTTGTGGTTTTTGACAGGGGTGTGGATGTGCGTAAGGTGTCGGTGGGGGAACTTAAATAAATTGAGATGCCCTTCTGTCAGTAGTCCAGGTTCCCAGCTTGATAACATGCTTTGTTGTTGTTTAGTCGTTTAGTCATGTCCGACTCTTCATGACCCCATGGACCAGAGCACGCCAGGCACGCCTATCTTCCACTGCCTCCCGCAGTTTGGTCAAACTCATGCTGGTAGCTTCGAGAACACTGTCCAACAATCTCATCCTCTGTCGTCTCCTTCTCGTGCTTTCCATCTTTCCCAACATCAGGGTCTTTTCCAGGGAGTCTTCTCTTCTCATGAGGTGGCCAAAGTATTGGAGTCTCAGCTTCAGGATCTGTCCTTCCAGTGAGCACTTAGGGCTGATTTCCTTAAGAATGGATAAGTTTGATCTTCTTGCAGTCCATGGGACTCTCAAGAGTCTCCTCCACCACCATAATTCAAAAGCATTAATTCTTTGGCGATCAGCCTTCTTTATGGTCCAGCTCTCACTTCCATACATCACTACCGGGAAAACCATAGCTTTTACTATACGGACCTTTGTTGGCAAGGTGATGTCTCTGCTTTTTAAGATGCTGTCTAGGTTTGCCATTGCTTTTCTCCCAAGAAGCAGGCGTCTTTTAATTTCGTGGCTGCTGTCACCATCTGCAGTGATCATGGAGCCCAAGAAAGTATAATCTCTCATTGCCTCCATTTCTTCCCCTTCTATTTGCCAGGAGGTGACCATGGGACCAGTGGCCATGATCTTCATTTTTTTTTTGATGTTGAGCTTCAGACCATATTTTGTGCTCTCCTCTTTCACCCTCATTAAAAGGTTCTTTAATTCCTCCTCACTTTCTGCCATCAAGGTTGTGTCATCTGCATGCTAAGCATAGGTAATTAAAAAGGAGGATTTATTGCAAAAACAAACAGATAGCTCTGGACAGCTCTAGCCAAGCTGCCAGCATTATCACTCAAGATGACTCTTCTGAAGACTCCTACCAGTGTCGACAGAAGATACTGAACTTCCGACCCTTTCGTCTCTTATTTTGCTTCCTGTCTAGCAGCCCTGCTATTCACTGCCGCCTTGGACTTATTGTGTCAGCTACAGCCTCTTCCTGTTCTGATAAACTGTCTCTGTGGCTGTTCGCGCCTTTTTGAGCTTCCTGAGAGCTTTGTCTGTGTTCCAGCCCGCTCTCAGTTGTTCCTGTGTGCTCTGCCCAACCAGCGTCGACTCCAAACCTCTCTCTTCCTGACTGTATTCAGCAGCTGGATACAAAGTTACACTTGGAGCTGGCTCATTCCTGACACCTTCTATGCCACATTATAGTTTTGGGAAATCCTTCGGGTTTCTTCTTCTTCAATTATTAGATGTACACATTCCATGCCTCTAATGTCTGCAAACCCTAATTTTCATCCCCTCACAAAAGAATCTGATCACCCAGCAAAAGGAGAGTTTAGCAGAGCCAGTATAGACTGTGCTGTCTGCATGACCCAGGGTGAGGTGTCCCAGCCAAGTCCTACCAAGGACCCCCATCAGGCCTACACTTCTTTAAACAACTGCTTTCAAGCATGTTATTGGAGGAGAGGGGTTCTAATGCAAATGTGCTCTCCATGACAGGGGCAGGAGACCTTTATTTGAGTCCAGGGTCATGTTCCCTTATGGGGGCACCTTCTGGGAGCTGTGTGGCAGTGACTGGTAGGCCCAGTGGCAAAAGAGAGTAAAGCAATGGATGTGACTCTTCCTTTATGCAGTAGGCTACAGTGCAGCCATCTCCTGCCAACCTAGCAGTTCGAAAGCACGTCAAAGTGCAAGTAGATAAATAGGTACCACTCTGGCGGGAAGGTAAATGGCATTTCCGTGTGCTGCTCTGGTTCGCCAGAAGCGGCTTAGTCATGCTGGCCACATGACCCGGAAGCTGTACGCCAGCTCCCTCGGCCAATAAAGCGAGATGAGCGCCGCAACCCCAGAGTCGGCCACGACTGGACCTAATGGTCAGGGGTCCCTTTACTTTTACCTACAGTGCAGCCATGCAAAAATGAGACACATCACACATCTCGACCCTGCATCCCGGCAAGCAAGAGGCATTATCAGAGTCCAAGGACACACTCCAGCCAAGCAAAAACACCCAAGGGTGTGGAACAGAACTGCCAAGAGGCATGGTCTGTGGAGAGGAACAGGCCTAGGGAGACTCTCAAGGGCACCCCTGCTCTATAATTCTGATTTCCTGTAATCTCTGCTATGAATCTTCCATCCAGTGTCACGTTATTCTTGCCTATAGTGACATTCAGAAAGCTTTCCAACGGTTTGACAGAGCCTCTGTTGTCTTGAAGCAATGCGTTGGCATCCTTTTGTACTCAGAACGCTGTTGGCTTTCACTATCTGTAAACTTTGTGTGAATCATTCTGCAAGGCGTAACCATTAGTTAAAGCAATTTTACTTGAGATTGTTCCAAAAGAAAAAGACGTTTCTCTGTGCCCCCTAGCTGATGTTTAGGCATGAGTCAGAGAAGGGCTTTGTGATTACTTTTAGTCATGGTCTCATGTATCAGTAAATAAAACTGCCTGCCTGGCTGATTCCAATCAGGGATCATTGTGTAGTTGTTGTGCCACACCAGATAATTTGTCCATTGCGTGTGGCATGGCAATTCTGGACAAGTTTGCTTTGGAATAATAAAAAGACTAGACTTTTTAAAAGACTGTGCTTCACATATCCAGTAGTGAAGATGGGTAGCAATGCCTCACACAACCCACCCGAAGGGAGCCACCTCTGTCTGTCATCTCAAAGATAATAAGGTGAAACAAGGTTAGCTCCCCTAGTTCCCCAGCTTTGGTGCCATCACAGAGAGGGCCTTTTTGCACATTGCTTGGCTGCCCGCTTTTATATACAGTGGTGCCCCGCAAGACGAATGCCTCGCAAGACGAAAAACTCGCTAGAAGAAAGGGTTTTCCGTTTTTCGAGGTGCTTCGCAAGACGAATTTCCCTATGGGCTTGCTTTGCAAGACAAAAACGTCTTGCAAGTTTGCTTTCTTTTTCGTAAAACTGTTAATACCCGGGCAATCCGCGCTCTGCAAGACGAAAAAATCGCAAGACGAAGCGACTCGCGGAACGAATTATTTTCGTCTTACGAGGCACCACTGTATGCTCTATACAGCTAACTGTGCCCCCAAATACCCCAGTAATAAGATCATTAAGTTTACAGATGATACAACGGTGGTTGGTTTAATCACGGCTGGAGAGGGGGAGGCGGCCTATAGGAAGGAAGTTGAGCAGTTGGGGGAGTGGTGCAGCAAAAAACAACTTACTCTTACAGGGTTGTAAAGACTGCAGAGAGAATAACTGGGTGCACTCTTCCCACCTTAGATCAAATCTATGCTGCCAGGTGCCATAAGAAAGCGGCAGTGATAGCGCAGGATAGTATGCACCCCGGAAATGATCTCTTTCAGCTTCTGCCTTCTGGAAGAAGGCATAGGGTTATAAAGGCCAGGACTAGCCACCTGAGAAACAGTTTCTACGCAAATGCAATTCTGGTTCTAAACGCAGCATAAGGGGTCTCTATAGTATAGTGTATTTTTTAGTATAGTGTATTCTATAGTATAGTATAGTATAGTATAGTATAGTATAGTATAGTATAGTATAGTATAGTGTATTTTAAAATGGGGTTTCAGAGTTTTTAGGGGGTTTTGAATGTTTTATGTAGTTTTTCAATTTCATTGTTCTGTATGGGACAATGACAATAAAGATATCGTATATCGTATATATCGTTCATGCAATAAAACCGCTAACACCTTTACAAAGCTAAGCAGGGTCCAGTACGGTTTCAAATTGGATGGGTGACCACGTGTTGAGATTCCTGCATTGCAGAGGGTTGGACTGGATGTCCCTTGGCTTCCCTTCCAACTCTACAATTCTATGACTCTAGAAAATCTAATTGTAATGAAAGCTGCCCTGTATCTTCAGGAGAATCCAAGGATGCTGTGTGGTAATACCAGGCATCAGTGTTACCCATTTTCCCAAACAACATACAACTGCAGGAGTGATGGCTCTGTTCTCAGTCAAGCTCACAACCCAAAGCACCTCCTTGGTTTTATCTGGATTAAGTTTCTGTTGCTCAGTCTGGCATAACTGTCTAGCTCTGGGAAACCTTTCATCTGCAAAAGATTTGCACTGTGGTTTTGATCCATATGCTTCTCTGCTGTATTTTTAGATTTCTTCCAAAAATAATGTCGATCTCTCTTCCCCGCCTTCCCCTCAGAAAAGCTGCTGTTAGAAAACTTGCAAGCCTGGCTGACAAGGTGCTGAAAGAGAGTACAGCCAACAGGTGCTGAAAGAGAGTACATAACATCACGATTCTTTTGCAAGAGGCAAGCGCTTAAGGAAATATTGTTCAGCAGATGACACAGACTGAAATGCCAGCTTGCTGCCAAGAGCGAAAGGTTAAGAATAATGCTAATAAATTTAAAAGTCAGCTTTCAGAAAGCCACTTTTCATGATTCAGATTTAAAACATGCATCTTGTTGCGCATATATATATATATATATATATATATATATATATATATGAGATCCACGTGCACTGTCAATATTTTGGGGGCACTTTAGAATAATTGAATGGGCCATGATTTCAACTGAGCATCTCTGCAAATTAATGTTAGATTTATGTTTGCCCTTTCCTCTGCAAGGCAATTTATGGTAATCAAATTTGACAACAGAAGCATAATAAAAAATAACTCAGTTGCTTCTTGGGCATGATTGTCCATGTCTCTGCCTTTGCCAAGCCTAAGTGAATGAAATTAATTCAGGAGCACGATCTATAGCAGGCGAGGAAAAGATGGCATCTCCCCCTTTGCCAATTATGTTTATTTATCACAATCCTTTATATCCTACCTTTCGAGGCAGAAATTCTGGCAAAGCCGCTTATAAGTTGCACCGAAATTCATTTTAAGAATCACAACAAATGATTGCAATATATGAAATATTATCAAGATTGTCCTGGCAGGGCAGCTGATAGTTGAAGGTTCAATGGGGAGAGGACGCGATCTAGCTGGAAGAAACCCTTGCAAAATGTGAATGACACCATACTTTTGAAGCACATTATTTCCCCCAAAGAATCCTCACAGAGCTTCAATTCCCTTAACTACAGTTCCCAGGATTCTTTTTTAAAATGCATGGTGTGTTTGCGGCCTGATATTAGTTCAGATGGAGCACGGTCTCCAACTTCCCAAGATTGTGTGACAGGGACTTTTTAGTAGTGACGCCCCATATGTGGCACTCCCCGTTCCATGACACTATGCATCTTTCATTATGTATTTATCTGAATACTGTACATTTAAAGGGTGAGGGAATCCCATGCCTTAGCTGAAATGGCTCACAGGGCAGCTTTTGAAGTTCAGCACTATGATAATCCCTGTCCTCAGGCATGTACAGTGGTACCTCAGGTTAAGTACTTAATTCGTTCCGGAGGTCCATTCTTAACCTGAAATTGTTCTTAACCTGAAGCACCACTTTAGCTAATGGGGCCTCCTGCCACCGCCGAGGCACTGGAGCACGATTTCTGTTCTCATCCTGAAGCAAAGTTCTTAACCTGAGGTACTATTTCTGGGTTAGCGGAGTCTGTAAGTGTAAGTAACCTGAAGTGTATGTAACCTGAGGTACCACTGAACAATCTAAAAGACATGACCCAAAAAGTATGGGGGGGAGGGGAGAAGTTGTGGCCCCAGTTTCTTAAAGTGACAGTTCTTATAACAACCAGCTGGGAGGGGATCAGTTCAGGTAGCCTGATGGAATGGTGGCTGCACAGTGATGCCTGGATAGCTCAGTTGGTTACAGTGTGGTGCTCATAGTGCCAAGGTTGCAGGTCCAATCCCCATATGGGACAGCTGCATTTTCCTGCATTTCAAGGGGTTGGACTTAGATGATGCTCAGGATCCCTTCCAACTCTATGGTTCTATGACTGGGGAACATCTTCTCTCCCTCTGCTTTGCAGCCTGATGTTAGGTGACATTTGAGAAGAAGCAAAAGCAGCAGCTGGTCTCCTAGCAGAGGTGTTTGAATAACTCTCCCTTGCCTTCTTTGCCACTGCTCCAACATTCTTAGAAAACTTTTCTCTGAAGCTTAAGAATGGTAAAAATAGGAGTGTGTAGGCATGGCAGTAGCCACGCTGGTTCTTTGACTGTTTCTGTGTCCCTCGTGACCCTTTCTGGGAAGGCGGCTGTAGCAAGAAATAGGTTTAACTGCTATGAGTAAGTTAATTGTAGCAAACCTTTGTAGAAAGGAGATATTTTTAGCCTTGCAGGCTACTATTTTTATTTCTCTTGTTTACGCATCGGTCTCTCTCCTGTTTGGTTTTAAGCCGTTAAACTAGGTTTATTTGTGTTATTGCGTGAGAAATCAATGGGGCACAAATCCCCTGAAAGTCAAAAGTTTTAAAACCATTTGTGCAGGTTAGAGTATAGGTCTTAACAACAGTTTGTGTTCCATGTGAGCGGATTTTCAATGGTGTACACATTTAGATGTGTTTCAGCCTGTCATTGCATCCTAGCAGAAATGTGCTAGGAGTCATTGAGCAGCCTTGCTCAGTGCAGTTTTCATGCATCTTGGCTTTTTTATTTTTATTTTTTATGACTAATCGTGCTTTTAGCAGAAGGATGCATGCAATTCAGATGTTTCCTGAGGATGAAATGAAATGAATGAACAAACAAACTATTAATGTAGCTGAGGTTTGCTTTTTCTTTCACTCCTAGTGCTGGAGTACTCATACCCCTAAACATTTTGTGAATCTAAGTTTGGCTTCATTGAGGGGCAATATTTCAATATGAGTAGAAAAATGAGAGTACACCTAAACATTTATTTATTTTTTTGAAAAAAAGCACTGAGTATTGCTGATGTCTTTCTTTTTCTTTTTTTAAAAGTGTGCCTTAAACGAAAGAGCGAGTTCGACTCGCTCAAATGCCCCTTGTGGTTTCCTCCCACTAAGAATAGGAGACAGAAATACTGTAATCATCGGTCCCAAAAAATGTGCAGTCGGATTGCTTGTAAAAACCCTAATTTAGAACTAAATTCAAGCCCCTTTCAAGCCGTTGGCAGTGAATGAAACTCAGGGTGGGTGGGGGAAGCAGGGCATGCGATATTTACCAGCCTTCTTGCTTGCTTGTTGGCAGAGAGCTGAAAAAATGCTGCTAAGCTGTTGAATGAGAAACGCCATGTTGGAACAAAATTATGAGAACAATAGATGTGATACTGTCTGCATAGAATTCATTAAGCATAGATGTGTCCACTGCATCCATCTGCTTGTTCCCTTTAGGTGTATCAGCCCAGCTGACCAGCAGTCGTCTCCGTCGGAATACATCTGTGGGAACTCCTTTCTGGATGGCTCCTGAGGTTAGATGGAATTTTACTAACTCCTACTATGGGGTTGTGTCTGTATGTGCTTCTCTCTCTTCTTAATCTATCACTTTCTAAATCCTTTGCTATACCCACCCCAAGTTTCTAGCTCTCTCTGTTCTGACATTATTCCATCTTGGGGGGGGGGGGTTGCATTTGATCTGTGTTAAGACTATTAAAACAGACTGCTGCCAAGTTCATGTTTTGGCATTATTCATTTGGGTCCAGTAAAATAAATCCCTGGCAGTGAAGTTAACTTCGTTCATGTTTAAATTGGTGTTGATAGGTTTATCGCAGAAATCTATATAATCCTGTCAGGTTTCATACATAATAAGTATTGACCACATATTTAAAACACATGAATTCCCCACCCCAAGAATCCTAGAAGTTTTGGTTGACCTCTCACAGAGCGACAGATCCAAGCACCCTTAACAAACTACAGTTCCCATGTTTCTTTGGGGGAAGTAATGAACATTAAATGTATGGTGTGTGCCTGCAGCCTTATTAATATGTTCAGTTGCCTCTTCAGCTCACTCGATGCATGACATCTTCTCTGCGTAAATTTCCTCAAGGAAAATTTAATAAGACCTGGAAAACCAAATGTATTCTTTCCCTCTCCCAATATTCAGCCACCAAACCAAATGTTTAACGGAGTATCCCAGGGGATTTCAGAGAAGGGCAATGTGTGATGAAATGTATAGTCAAAAGAGACAACAAACCAACACTCTATTCATTTCTCTTGCTCATTCTTTGCTGGGGCTGAGACTTGGGGTGGGAATGCAGAGGTTTGTTAGTTTCTGCTATCCAGCTGGTACTTGGGTCACTGAAGGGTTGAAATAATAATGGTTTTCATGAAATTGGGCTCCTTTATGGATCATAATGGAATGTCAACAAAAGGTCTGCCGCTCTGGGGACGTCTACACAACATGACCTACCAACAAAAGACTGTAAGAGCAGGCCAAAGCTCTATCTATTCCTGCATCTTTTTCTCACAGGGGCTAAGCAGATGCCTGTGGGAAATTTGCAAGGAGAATCTGAACACAACATCACTCTACCCAGTTGTGATTCCCAGCAGCTAGCATTCAGAGGTATACTTCCTCTGACGGTAGAGGGAGAACAGTCTCTGGGCTAGTAGCTATTGGCAGCCAGTGGTACCAGGTTGCCCCCAAGATTGAGGGGGCCCAGCACACATCACATGCACATGTGACATCACATGTATGCATTAAAGGGCTGGCTCCCTTTAAAACAAATATTGAGGGAGCTGAGGTGCCCTTGACCACCCACTCCCCGAGCTGGTGTGGCTGTTGATATCTTCCATAAATCTGCACAATCCTCTTTTAAAGCTAAACCAATCCTCCCCCAGCCATGGCCCATGGTCTGCCATCTGCTTGACCCCCACACTCCCTCTGCAGTGCCAGGCAGGTAAATACAGAACTTCTTTGAACTTTGGTGTATTTCATTTAGAGAATCTGAAGTGGTTTAGGCCTAGTGTAGAACAAGGACCCAGAAACCTGCCCAGGCAGAGGTAACTTTTATGGAATAAGCCCGGTTGCGCCTCATCCTTCAAACGTGATGAAGAGGCCATTTTGCTACTCTTAAGCTTAGGAGGTCACTGCCTTGCTAAGACCTCCTCAGTTATTTATTACAGCTGTAGTTCAAGGCAGTAGTTATTTTTGGACCCAGTATCAAGGACTTCACCTGGTCCTGGATTTTACTAATCCATCCTAGAAGGAAGTAATATTCAATTCCCTTTTTAAAGGGGAGGCTGAGCTAGTTGCTGAGGCAGACATTTTGTTGCCATGGCGACAGCTGCGGAAACATGGATGAGCACTTCCCTCCACCCTCTGCATATTATTGCCATACAAGAGTCACGGTTTGAGGTGCTTTGGCCTCACAACTGTCATTCTCTGGCAGGCAGTGTGGAAGGCCAAAAAGCAGCTTAAATACTTGCCTCCTCAGAATACATCCACTTCACAGGGCAAAAAGCCTGTAATTATGGCCTGTTCTCATAGCTCTGCTGAAAAGGCTTAGGAACGTGTTCCAGATGCAAGCAAGATGGTTGTGAAATGCCTGTCTGGCAGCACCTCCGGTTCAGATGCTGTTATTTAATTTTATATCTTAACAGGTAATTGCATGTGAGCAGCAGCTGGATAGTTCCTATGATGCCAGATGTGACGCCTGGTCACTTGGGATCACCGCTATAGAGTTAGGCGATGGAGATCCACCACTGGCTGATTTGCATCCTATGAGAGCTCTGTTCAAAATACCAAGGTACCATCTTATTTCACGTATCTTTCATTGGGCAGGCTACTTGACCACAGTGGGGTGGAGGGGGAGGGATAACAGTTCTGTAAAATGTATTCAGTGATTTCATCCACGCAATGGCAGTCTCTTATGGTAGTGTTGACTACTTCTTCCCTCAATTTTAATTGGAGGGGGAAAACTGAGCTCAGTGGGTCCTGCATGGAACTTTCTAGCCAAGAGATGTTAGACTCTAGAACTTAATCTGTTTTGGGAAGGCATGAATAAATACTTATTTTGGCAGCAAGTAGATATATGTGTAAATATAGTGCTGGGTGCCAATTTAACCATTTAAACTAGCAGCAGTCAATGTGGTAGGACCAACATGGCTAGTCAGGGATGATGGGAGTTGAAGAGCAGAGACAGGCCCATGTGGTGATGCCAGACATGTACCTGTTTCTTAGATGTTAAAGAATTCTTCATGGGTCATGCAATTGACCAATAGGTGGATTATGATCCTAATGGAATTAGAAGTAACCTGACAATATTTATGTGTACCCCCATTAATGAGAGGTTTCACAGAGTCCCTGTATGTACCCTGAGTTGGTTTCCTAGGAATGAACGTCACTGGAGTCTTACGACATTTTTGTGATTTTATTTACACATATATTCATATGTGAGCATAAGATCGAAGATTCACAGCATCAACTTTCCAACAGATCCCACTTCCCCATTAAGCTTCTCTGTGCCCCCACCCTGTGCTATAACACTGGATACTCACAGCCTCTCTGTGTCTCTTTCAGACCCAGTTCCATGACTGCAAGTCTGTTGTTCTCTCTCAAACACATATAGACACTATGATAGCATCACTTCAGCCAGGGGAGGATGATAGAAAACACATGGACTCTTTTGTTCACCTTCCAGAATTGTCTCCAACCATTTAGTTTCTGTGGCAACACTCTGGCCCTGGCTTACATAACAAAGAAGACACTTAACACCGACCCATTTCCTTAACAAAATTAACTTGTTCAACCATTTCAGCCTCTTGTCATTGGCTGGAGTGAACTCCAAGAGGATATTTAATCCAACTGAATTTCATGACTGTGTTAGCAAACCAAAGAATTGTAAAGCCTACTGCTTTTAGGACTGCAGCGGACTTGCCATGACACATAAATAATGATGAATAGGTCATTAGTTGTTTCATTTTGTTTGAATGCTAGAAAATTACTGCAGTTCTTGATTTATTTGATTGAGATTTTAAATCCCCCTTTTCCAAAGACTTATAACATTAAGACAATCAGTGGTGCATTATACTTTTCTAAACAATTCTCCTTTTAAGCTAGAGGAAATCTGTGTATTTTTTAATGACTCTTCCAGAAATCCATTACTCAGCTTGACTTCTCTCACTCTATTTGGTTGAAAATTTATTCGAGCTTATTGTAATTCTACATGTAAACCTATTTTAATGTCATCTTCCACAGAAATCCGCCTCCTACATTGCGGCAGCCAGAGATATGGTCGTCTGAATTCAATGACTTTATCAGCAAGTGAGTGACAATGGAGCCATTTAAAAATAAATCAATGCATAAAGGAGCACCCATGCAATTAAAAATAATGTAGCCATATTTACAGTATTCAGATAACATCCAAAATATTCAGATAGCCATAGAGTTGGAAGGATCCATGAGGGTCATCTAGTTCAATCCCCTGCAATACAGTTCCCCATCCAATTTGAAACCAGGTAGCACCCTGCTTAGCTTTGCAAATGGACTAGCAATTTTATTGCTGCTGCACCATTAATGCTTAGGTAAACCATTGTAATTTTTACACAGGATCTACTATTCAGAAAACACAGAGCAATTTCCAATATCTAGAAACTGAATTTTAGAGCAATGTCTTTGTAGCATAGGTTTCATTCTTTATTATTTTTATTTAGGACGTTTATATCCCACCTTTCATCCATCATGAAACTGAAGACATCACAGAGGTTCCATAATGGGCTTCATAGGTGGTCTCCTACCCAGGCAGACATAGACCTGATTTACATTAGCAAGGTGGCTCCATCTTGGGCCCTCAGACCATGCTCTTGTTTTTACTATATCTGGGAGTACATAATGCTCTTTAGAGCCATAACAGTGGCTTCACCATGGGCAGAGGCAAAGATCTGAGATGGGGCTGTAGCTCTGTGGTAGAACACATGTTTTGCATCCCAAAGTTCCCAGACTCCATCCCATCTCTAGGAAGGCCTGGGGAAATTCCTGGTTTGAACTCCTGGAGAGCTGCTGCAAATAGTTGTGGATGATACTGAGCTGGATGGGCCACTGGTCCTACTTGGCATAATGTGGCTTCCTATGCTCTGTGTATGTTGGTCCATTGGCTAGAGACTAATCCCCAGGGAATTGATGGGTTACACCACCTTTTTTGGGGTCAGGTCCAACTTAAAGCACTCCTAACTATCATGGTAAATCCTGTCCAATGTGGCTTCCGATTGAGTACAGGAAGCTCCTGCAGCCAATTGGAAGCCGCGCCTTGGTTTTTGAATGGTTTGGGGAGTCAATCAGACTCCCAGAATGGATTAAGTTTGAGAACCAATGTATGACTGTATTGTGTCTTTAGGGTGGTTTCATTTAAATGTATGCGCAACCTGATCATAGGATGGAGGTGGCTCTCACTTCAACAAATCTTGCTGGTTTCCTCGTATACATTTTACCTTCCCCTACACTGGATCACAAGTTCGTAAGGGACACTCATGAGTATCACCCAGGCTGACCACCCCACAAACCTATAGCAAGATTAAAACAGACAAGAAACACAAAAATCCAGCAACATTATAAAAGCACCAATTAAAAGGGGAGCTGAAAACATAAAAAGCTGCCTGGAGTCAACATCACTAAGCCACAGCTCCTCTGCCCCTCCCATGCTAGTGAACATGGTGCTGCCAGGAGGGGAAGTCACTAAAGGTAAAGATAAAGGACCCCTGGACGGTTAAGTCCAGTCAAAGGCGACTATGGGGTGCGGTGCTCATCTCACTTTCAGTCCAAGGGAGCTGGTGTTTGTCCACAGACAGCTTTCTGAGTCATTTGACCAGCATGACTAAACCGCTTCTGGCATAACGGAACACCGTGACGGAAACCAGAGCACATGGAAACACCGTTTACCTTCCTGCCACAGTGGTATCTATTTATCTACTTGCACAGGCATGCTTTTGAACTGCTAGGTTGGCAGGAGCTGGGACAGAGCAATGGAAGCTCACCCTGTCATGCGGATTCGAACTGCTGACCTTCCGATCAGCAAGCCCAAGAGGCTCAGTGGTTTAGACCACAGTGCCACCCGCTCCCATTGGGGAGGTCACTACACCCACAGGACTCTTCCATGTCCCACTGCTTGAAATCAGGCTTCCTCCCTAGTTCTCTGCTACCGCCTGTCTTTTTATTACATAACCGCATTTCCTAAAAGCTGTGCTTTTTCCAATGGTGCAGGTGTTTGACCAAAGATTATGAGAAACGCCCAACAGTGTCTGACCTGCTACAGCATGACTTTGTGAAGCAAGTGGAGGGCAAAGAGACTGTCTTGCAGATGCAGCTGATGGAATTCATTGATGTTCACCAGCAAATGGGAATCACAGAAAAAGCAAGGTACTTTTTTGGGGGGGGGAGTCTGTCTGCATGTAACAAAATGTGGTCTTGAAGACAATTTATTTAAATTATTCTTCAGATTTTTATTTTAGGCATCTTCCTCATTTTTATGAATGCAACCCGCTTAAGTAGCAAGCATCTCTGTAAACCAGTGAGGAAGCTGGAATTTGAACTAAGACTTGAGCAGATTATGTAATATTAGATAAGCATAATATGTGACTTAACCAAACTGAATACAACCCACTGCTCACGTGTGGCTGTTTGCCAGGTGTTGGGAACTCCCTGCTCTTACAATCCCAGTCAGGCAATCCCTAGTGGTCCACCATACATATCTGCTCAGCTGTGGAATACCTCTGTGGTACCTCGGGTTAAGAACTTAATTCGTTCTGGAGGTCCGTTCTTAACCTGAAACTGTTCTTAACCTGAGGTACCACTTTAGCTAATGGTGCCTCCTGCTGCTGCCGCGCCGCTGGAGCACGATTTCTGTTCTCATCCTGAAGCAAAGTTCTTAACCTGAAGCACTATTTCTGGGTTAGCAGAGTCTGTAACCTGAAGCGTATGTAACCTGAAACGTATGTAACCTGAGGTACCACTGTACACTCTTTGTGATGTCTGTTAACTGTTCTCACAGGTTTGAGGCCACTGAAGCTCTTCCACATGAATAACTGTGGCCAAAATATCCCCCTCTATGAAGTTGCATTTTATCTGGCAAAACATTTCCTTCACGTGCAAAGGAAAGGAAATGTGTTGCCAGAAATAATGGCACTTTTAGACGGGGATATTTTCATCCTTGTTCCAACAGTATTTAGCAAAGTAATTATGCATTATGAAGCATTCATAATCTTCGAGCCTTGTATGAAATTGCCCAAAGTGTTTTGGCTCTGTTTCAGAAATTCTGAAACAAGTTCTTCAAAGTAATGTTCTGTATGTGAGACTTAGTCATTGGTGAATATTTATATATTTCTACTCTGCTTCAAGGTAACAGATAATAGGTTTTTTTGAGGGGGATCAAATAGCACATAGAACATAAAAGGTGGTGCTATTTTAAAAGTCTCAATTGTTAATGTCTCCTTTTTCCCACATCAAATGAGCTGTATAGAGAAATCTGATTAAGATCAGCTGAATTTCTTCTTATTGATATTTTTGGTGGCTTAATGTTTTTTTGGTTTGTGTTTTGTTTTGTTTTTGCAATCTTCCAGTGAGATCTGAGGATTTATTTTGTTCTTTTTATAGTCTGCAATTTATCTTATAAGGTTGCATTGCTCCCCCCCCCCGCCCCCCTGCAAATGAATATAATTACCCTTTCTAGAATTTTGAAAACTCTTTTAACCAAGAAGTGACAAGCTCTTGCAGGAATAAAATCCCAGTGACCAAGAACAAATTCAGTGCATGGTGCTAAGGAGAGAGCCTGAACTTCAAAGCCAAGAAATCAAATTAGATGTATGAGTTGATGCAAGCTGCAAACCTAAATACTGAAATTGTGAACACAGTGTAGAACACAGTTGCTTAAGTGTTGCTATTTAATGTTGCCAGTGACAAAACTGGGGATAATCAAAATAATCTTCCTTCCTCTTCTCAGTTTGATCATGCGAGGCTGGCTTGTGTAGAGTCAAACCATTGGCCATCAGTATTATCCATCTTCTATCTAGCTCTTGATGTGAAGGTTTTAAGTGGGGGGGGGGGGTTCTAGTCCCACATGGAGAATATAAAGGACTGAACCAGGGATCTTTTGCCTGCAAATCAGGCACTTCAAGGTCCCTCCTCCAAGCAGCTACCTTCTGCCCCAGTTCTGACTGACAAGCCAGCTAGCCAATAACTTCATGGCAGCCTTTCCTTCATTTTCTCCTCCTACAGCATTCCAGTTCAGATAAAGTGGTCACTTGTCCCTTTAAAAATCATACAAGTAGTAAACACTGAATGTGTATTTTGAATGCAAACTACACTGAATGAGATACAAAGGTATAGGTGCCCAAAATGAGAGCCATTGTGCTGTAGTAGTAGTTAGAGTGTCAGACTAGGACCTGGGAGACCAGGGTTCAGTAGGTGACCTTGGGCCAGTCACTGCCTCTCAGCCTAGCCTACCTCACAGAGTTGTGTGGGGATTAACAGACTCCTAGAACTCAACCAGATTTTGAACACTTTGAAGACTAACATCAGAGCCATAAGGGCTAAAACCTGCACCTTCCCCAGTTATTCTGAAGACTTTGGCTCTCTGCTACTTGATATCCAATGCTACACTCTGGTGTGAAGCTGCAGCACAGGCAACCAACCCTTGAGAGGTGATTTCTGTGACCTTTGATTCCTGAGTGTCAAGCTCATATCTACCTCTAAGGTACGGTTGCCATATTTCAAAAAGTGAAAACCAGGACACCCTGAAAGTTTCTGAGGTTTTTTTTCCAGACAAATCCCAAAGTTGTTGAGCCCAAAAATTGCCAGAAAACTCCCAATTTTTCAGAAATGCCCCCAGACATCAATTCCACCTTTTAAATCCCAGTAACGTCTGGGGAAATAGCAGCCCTACTCTAAGGTGCTTTGTGTGGTCCACTCACTTTTAAAGTGCACTTATTGTGGTCCAAGACTGTTCCAGCGCATGGAATCAGATTTCATTTTGACTTCACCCCTCTCCTGTATTTGATTTGAGGTCATAATAATCCATGGGATGTTCCTTGATCACATTCACATCAGTGTTCACGATCAGCGATCTTCTGACACTTTCAACGTGTTTGCAAAAGGCTACCCTCAGCTTTTACAACACTCTTTTCCCCCCACTCCTCCTCCACAGTTCACCCATATAAAGCAGCCTTGCTCATCCTAACATGCTCCAGTGCATAGCAATTAGATGACTAAAAGTGACACTCAAACAAGGAGGTTATTCCATCAAGCATTATCTGGCAAGATCAGCTTGTCTTCTGTTGTCTCATCTGCCAATTTTGTGTTTGCCAGTCCAAGAAGGATTGTAGTGATGCTTCTGCTTTGGGGTTTTTTTTGTTGTTGTTTTTGTAGCTGATCCAATTAGGTTTCACTACAAAAGATTTTTCACACACACATAAACCAGCCCTGCAAGCATTTGGACAGGAGAGAACTTTAGAGAAAAGATCTAGAAAGCATGTTGCTTGTTGATGTGTTAAAGGAGCTGGGTGTGACCGATAGATGCTGGGAAATATGTGTTGAGAGAAGACTATCGTGTACATGTGACTTTTTATTCCAGAATCAATGGAGGCTGAGTGCTTGTTTTTTCTATGTAGTCCACACACCATCTAGATCTGTTTCATATCCCACCCCCAAAGCTCCCACAAATAGTGCTTATTGAGGACCAGGTTTCATTCTGAAAATAAAAGCTTGTTGCAAATGGATTCTGCATCATCCCATATGTGTCCATATGAAAGAGATGTAGGTAGTTGTATCCACACTTGCCCAATGATTTGGGTGGGCTTATACCAAGATTTCAGTCACCACTGGAGTAGGAGGAAGAAGAAGACTTTGAGATTGCTATGCCTCTTGTAGGATCCCAGGGCAGTGTGTGTGCAAATGACCAAAGCAAAACAGTACGATGCTTAACCGTGGATGTTGGCAACCTACGTCACAGTTAAACTATGCCTTAGATTACTCTGACTGCCATCGTTTCACTTGTTAAAGCAATAAACCATGGTGAACACCACCCACAGTTAAGCATCATACTGTTGTTTGGTTTTTGTCATTTGCACACTGCCCTGGGATCCGATGGGATAAATGTCAGCCTAATTACTTTACAAATGGCAACAAATTGCCAAGGATTTGGCATTTTCCACGCTATTTTTGGAGCCATCAAAGATCACTTTTATTCATTTTGACAATTGAAACTGAAAGAGCTCCAGTGGCCTCGTTTTGCTTTGATTGAAAGGCAGGGATGAAGTGGGGGTGGCGGCAGGGAGGAGAGAAACTGAGCAGAAACAATAACTGTCTTGAGTCATTCTCTTGTCGATACAGCCTTGATGAATCAGCCTGTCAGGTCTTTGGAAGTGCCTGTAGAACAGAACGTCTGTGGCAAACACAAAGAATAAAATTCCACAGATTAAGATAGGGAAACGAGTGATATTTTTGTTTACAGTGCCCGTGAGCAGGATGGGGGGGAGGTTGGAAATCCATCCGCCAACGTCAGATGGGAGAATTATTTTTATCAACTCTTCGGGGGCAAATGAAGAGAAGCGGCATCATTCACACCCCTCGAGGGATCCATGCCCTTTCACATTAGAGCAGGCAAAACATTGTGTTCTCATATCTGTCTCTTCTGTATACGTTGCATGATGAAGCTGGTTTCTAAAGCTAGTCATAAAAGAATCCGTAAGGAAGAACTCCCTCTGAAACTATGCTACAAAGCTGAATATATGAGCAGCATCAGTGAACGTGAAGCGGGTGGGGTGGAATTGGTGTTCTTAGAGGAAAGCCCAGGTAGAAGGAAAATGCAAGAGGAGGAACAGAAGATTCCCCTTGCCTCTTGGCTTATTTCTGTTTCTCCCCAGCTACAGCCGTTGCTGAACCCTGTAGGCTGAATGTGATATATACCACATTGGCAATTATTCTAGCAACACTTCTATGTATTTGCCAGCATGGGTCCATTTTTTTTTAATAAATAAAAAAATCACAGCATGTAATGGTTGACAGTAGGAATGGGAAATGACAATTTGACTCAAGGTCTACATCCTTTCCTGATGTGGGGGGAGGGGAATAGAATAGAATGGGAAAGATAAGCTGTCACTTCCTGCATCTATCGTTTGTGGGCAGCTGCTTGATCAAAGTCACCGTGCTGACAGGACAGGCGTTGGAAAGGAGATGACCTTCATGTACAGCGTTGCTGAGCAAATGGATTCAGAAATTACAGATTTGTGTGAAAGCCAAACATCACTTGCCCATACTGAAATGCCTGCAGCCTCAACATAATACTTCCCCCCGCCTGCAGTTCCTTAGGATCTACATGTAATGTACCATGACCTTTCATTTGAACAGCAGGGCGTTATCAAAGACGTTTTTGTGCCCGCGGCTCATGTCACCTTTGAGCTTTTCTCGTGTTCTTTGTGAGAATGTGCATAAGATCTTGTTCTGGGGATCTGAGGTCAGGGCTGGGGGAAGATGTGTGTGCACATGCTGGGAATTGTGGCTCTGTGAAGGGTAAACTAGAATTCCTAAGAGTCTTTCAGGGGCAGAGGTGCTTTAAATGTATGGTGTGCATAAGCTCTGCCCACTGTCACCATTAATGTAACCCTCCTCAAGTTAGAGAGGAAGCATCTGAAGTAGAGAGCTTCCTGTGGTGGAAGATCAGGGATCTGAATGGCAAATTGCCAAATACAGGAGAGCCAGTGTGGTATAGTGGTTAAGAGTGGTAGACTCGTAATCTGGTGAACCGGGTTCGCGTCTCCGCTCTTCCACATGCAGCTGCTGGGTGACCTTGGGCTAGTCACACTTCTCTGAAGTTTTTCAGTCCCACTCACCTCACAGAGTGTTTGTTGTGGGGGAGGAAGGGAAAGGAGAATGTTTGCCGTTTTGAGACTTCTTCAGGTAGTGATAAAGCGGGATATCAAATCCAAACTACTCTTCTTCTTCTTCTTCTTCTTCTTCTTCTTCTTCTTCTTCTTCTTCTTCTTCTTCAGGAGGGCCCCTGTTTCACACCCTTCAGCCTGTAAAGAGATATGGCGATGGGGACAGAGCTTAGCAACATTACCCCTGCTCCCCTCAACTCATTGGGTTGGTTCTAAACATGAGCAGAAGGTGTGAACAGGGTTATTGCTAATGTCGCAACTGTTCTGCCTGCATTTTTCTTTGCATGTAGAAGCATCCTTCCATGTTTTTGTTTTCTTGAACAGATTTGAGCGCATTCATACTAAGAAAGGGAATTACAGCAGGTCTCCAATTACCAACCAGGAAGATGTAGATGATCTGGCAACCTTGGAAGTACTAGATGAGGTAAGACCTTTTTTTATAAAGAAAAAAAAATGCTAGGGAATTTTGTAGATTGGGAAAGTTGCATGCTAAGAACAGGCACCCACCCTGGGTAATAGTCTTCTGTGATAGGACAATCTGTGGTTTAAATTTCTGGATGGGGTTGTCTTTCCCTCATGGGGGTCAGTGGACTATAGGACCAGGTGTTATTGGGCTATAGTTCCTGATGTTCCTGACCATTGGGCATGCTGGTTGGGGTTAATAGGATCTGGAGTACAACAACACTTGGAAAGCCTTAAAGAATCAATCCTACCACCTGGAAATGCTGTTAGCCTCTGATTTTGATACTCACCAAGCCAGTGGTTCGTCATTATTAGTCGATTTCCAGAGTGTTTTATACTTTTGAAACAGCTTTGCCAACATTAGCCAATTAATGGCACAGGAGCTGAACTAATGGATGCAATTAATCTCAGGTGTTAGGTTCTCATCCAAACATTTATTTGCACTATGATGAGCCATATGCTAAGAAGTTGTTTTTTTGCCAAAAGGCAAAAGTCATTAAATGTGATAGCGTGTGTAGCTAATGAGAGAAAGAAGTAGCAAAATTCTCCTCTCCTCTCCGGTCTTGTGTGAATTTTGCAGGCAGGTATAAAAACATGGTGGATAATGAGAGTGAAGGTAAAATCATGGGCAACACAAGGGCAACACAAGTGCTGTTTATCCACAAACTGTGGCCTGGTATGTTAGGGTCTCCTGCATAACGTTACCTGAAGTGGCTAAATCAGATTAGAGCCAATCTGTTACTTCTTACTTGGGGCAAATGACAAAATAAGGCAACTGAGGAAATGATACAGATCCCCAAGTGCATATTCTATATGAGAGTGAGTAGACTCAGTAGAAGGAGCCATAGCTCAGTGGTAGAGTACACGCCTCGCACACCAAAGGTTCCAGGTTCAATCCTTGGTGTCACCATTTAATTTTAAATAGATCTCAGGCAGCAGATTAGGAGAATCTTGGAAAGTTAATGGCGGTGAGAGTTGACAAGTTAGATAGAGCAATAGTCAGACACAGTTAGGATGGGCCATAACTCAGTGACAGGGCACATACTCTGCATGCTTTAAAGGCCCCAGATTCAACCCACAGCCTCTCTAGATAGGGCTGAGTGAGAAGGTCACTTATCAGAAACCCTGGAGAAACGCTGCCAGTCATTCCAGACAATACTGAACTGGATGGACTCACTGTATGACATAGTAGGAGGTCTCCTGTGGCTCTAATACACTTTTGTGCTACTAATCACTAATGCAGATGCACAGAACTGAAGGTAAATGAGCACATAGTAAGGGAACACACAATTATGCATGTTGGCAATATGGCTCAAGACACCAAAATGTTTCTGATGTCTGCATAGTATCAAGATGCCCGAAAGTCCTGATTCTTAATTCCTTTGAATAAATTTTCACAACCAGACATCAATAGACATGTCCTTCTCTGCCCCCCCCACCCCCCCAACAGATTACAGTAACAGAGCAACTGCAAAAGAGCTATGCCAAGAATCAGATCTACACCTACGTGGGGGACATTCTCATTGCAGTCAATCCTTTTCGGAACTTAGACCTTTACGCTACACAGGTAGGAAAATAAAATCTTGCAATTTTGAGTGATTTCACAAACACACACACACACACACACACACACACACACACACCCCTTGGTAACGTCACTGGGCTTGACCACATGTCCCTGGAGCTGTTTGCTTAGATCTGTCGGAGAAGTGATTGATGTCCTACGCTTGGACTAAAGACAGGCCACAAGGGAAGAAGTTGTGCAAAGTCTCATTTCTCACTCTGAGTTGGAAGAGAACATTGAGTGGAATATTGCCTCTGAGCTAGGCTAATGAGTATTCCGAACCAGGTAATTATAAATTTTGGCAACATCACTGCTCATAACTGGTCAGCCTTTTTACGCCCATTAACCTTAAATAATGTGTCTTGTGTCTTCATTTCACAAAGGGGGAGGGGACTTTCCACACAACATCACTGCTCATAACTGGTCAGTCTCATGAGGCCAGTGACACAAGATGATAGTCTAAAAACAGAGGAGTACATAGCATTTCTCTTTTAACTTTTCAGCATTCCAAACTGTACATTGGGGCCAAACGGACTGCCAACCCTCCTCACATCTTTGCTGTGGCTGATATCGCATACCAGTCCATGGTCACATTCAGCTCTGATCAGGTAGTGGTAATGGTGGGCCAGGTTTGATATAACCCTCTGGGTTGTGGAGATAGCCGGTTATAGCATGTGCTCTTCCACTCTTGCCTTCAGTGTATTGTCATATCTGGAGAAAGTGGAGCAGGGAAGACACAAAGTGCCCATCTTCTGGTTCAGCAGTTGACTGTCCTTGGAAGGGTAAGACATATCCTAGACCTCTTTATTTATGTCTTTGCAAGGCATAGGCAAACTCCGGCCCTCCAGATGTTTTGGAACTACAATTCCCATCATCCCTAGCTAACAGGACCAGTGGTCAGGGATGATGGGAATTGTAGTCTCAAAACATCTGGAGGGCCGGAGTTTGCCTATGCCTGGTCTTTGTCTTCTGCCATCCTGTACCATGCCAGATCAGCCACCAACTTGTAAATAAAGCCTTTGCCACATTTTTCTTTTGCACCCTTAGACATGATCAAATCCCCAATAGGATGGAGAGTGGTTCAAATAAATATGTTCCCCTAGTTAAGTAACTAATAGGTGAACTATCCTTTACTTTCTGCTGGTTATTGATGGTGAACATCCCCAGATAAGGAGGATTCCAACAACCCCACAGAGGAAAGGAGTACTATTCCGTCACTGCTCTGAAAAATTACGTTTGTGTTTTAAAGTTCTGTGCATTTTCCTTATTGTTGTTGTTGTTTTGGAATGCGTATCTAGGCTAATAACAGGACACTTCAAGAAAAAATTCTCCAAGTCAACAATCTGCTGGAGGCTTTTGGAAATGCAGGCACTATTATTAATGATAATTCCAGCAGATTTGGGAAATACCTAGAAATGAAGTTCACTTCCAGTGGAACTGTTGTAAGTGCTCTGATTTCAGAATACCTCCTAGAAAAATCAAGAGTCATACATCAAGCTGTGTAAGTAAAAGGAAAACAAAGGGGGTGCTTTTCTGGCTGTGGGAAAGAGAGAGGGAGGCTTGGTTCAAACAAACTCTAAGGGCAGTACAGCCTACATTGGGGTGGGACTCCATCTGCCTAGCCCAGGCACTGTAAAGTCTAGCAGGCATAGGCAAACTCGGCCCTCCAGATGTTTGGGGACTACAATTCCCACCATACCTGACCACTGGTCCTGTTAGTTAGGGATGAGGGGAGTTGTAGTCCCAAAACATCTGGAGGGCCGAGTTTGGGGGTGCCTGGACTAACCCAATCAGACACCTTGGATGTAGCCTCTGAAACTGCATTGTGCATAACCTGAACTGTGTAATGTTTATTATTATTATTATTATTATTATTATTATTATTATTATCTGCATTTTATGTAGGCTAATGCCGATGTAGCTTGGGCCTTTACATCTAAGCCAGGCTTCCTCAAACTCAGCCCTCCAGATGTTTTTGGCCTACAACTCCCATGATCCCTAGCTAGCAGGACCAGTGGTCAGGGATGATGGAAATTGTAGTCTTAAAAAATCTGGAGGGCTGAGTTTGAGGAAGCCTGATCTAAGCTCTGTGTAAATGTTATGATGACCAACACACTGATTTATTTGGGTTAAGCATTAACAGTGGACTGGGAATCATGATGTCGCATTCCCCTGAGTTGGGCTAAGCTACTTCTATAATTACTATTACCATTTATTGCATTTGTTAGCTGTTGCAATTCTACTTTAAGCTGTCTTAGGAGGGCTTGTTGCCCTGAAAGGCAGTGGGAAAACATTTCAAATAAAATAAATTTTATAATAGTAGAAGGCAATCAGAAATTAGACGTTACTGGTTCAATGTTGATTGTGTTTCAATAATTGCCACATTGGGGTGTGTTTTTTTCCCCATTTCAGAGGAGAGAAGAATTTTCATATTTTCTATTACATCTATGCTGGTTTGGCTGAGAAGAAAAAACTAGCTCATTACAAATTGCCAGAAAATAAACCTCCCAGGTATAACATTCCATTTGTATTGTATTATTTAGGATAAATGCATAAGTGCGCTGCCTTTGCTAGAGTGAGCCTTCTGAAATGTAGAGTGGATTCACAATTTCTCATACTTTTTCCCCTGTCCCCATCATCCTTCTAGGTATCTACAAAATGAACATCTCAGAACTGTACAAGATTTCATGAACAATAGCTTCTACAAATCCCAATTTGAATTAATTGAGCAGTGCTTCAAGGTGATTGGGTTTACGATGGAGGTGAGCGTCAGTGATATTTTAACTTGTGCACCTTAGAGAGAGAAGTAGGCCTTGATTGACAGTCGCGTGTATGAAGGTTGTCAATAATTTCTAGAGTAGTGGGTGTCTCGCTCCCAGTTCAGGGGCCTGATCCAACCCCCACACTAATTTCTCCCCCAAGATGCCACTAATTTTGGAGGCAGTGGCAAAAAGAAGGGGAATACATTTGACACAGTGCTAGAGTGGCTGAAACCCATCGCCCTGATGGGAATCCAAATCACCTCCTCTCCTGTCATCAGATCAGCTGTTTGATGAGCAGAGAAAGGGCAATAACACCAGACTCCCCGAGTGTCTCTATTTTCCTGAGATGTCCCTGATTTAGGTTTTTTTTCCAAAAAAATTATTGGTTTTTACAATATTAACGACAAACAAAAACACAAAACAAACAAAACATAACAAACATAAATCATAACCTTATTGAAAATAACAGTTATTAACTTTGTAAAACGACCTCCTCGTTTCCCCTTAGTTGAATTTCATTGCATATCCTTATAATGGTTTTCCAAATCCCAATTTTGATACCCTTTAAATTAAACATTAACATATTTAAGTCTTCTCCTTCTTGTATTAAACATATTATTTTGTCAGTTAACATAAATACAATCCTAAGCCCATTAAGTATCTGGAAGCTGTTTCCAGTTAGTTTAGCTTAACAAATTTAGCTAAATAATCCTTAAATTTCTTCCATTCTTCGTGGTGTTCCTCCTCCTTCTGGTCACGGACTCTTCCGGTTAGATCGGCTAGCTCCAAAAAATCCATCATCTTCATCTGCCATTCTACTGTTGGTAATTCTTGAGTTTTCCACTTTTTAGCTAACAAAATACGAGCCGCAGTTGTGGCATACAAAAATAGTTTAACATCTTTCTTGGGCAATTCCAAACCTGTTATTCCAAGAAGAAAGGCCTCTGGTTTCTTTATAAATTTATATTTCAACATTTTTTTCAGTTCATTATAAATCTTTTCCCAGAAGTCTTTCACCTTGGGGCAGGTCCACCACATATGAAAGAATGTTCCTTCCTTTCCTTTGCATTTCCAACATGTATTATCACAGTTATGATACATCTTTGCTAATTTTATAGGAGTCAAATACCATCTATACATCATCTTCATAATATTTTCCTTTAACAAAGTACATGCGGTGAACTTAACCCCTTTTTTCCACAATCTTTCCCAGTCCTCAAACATTATATTATGTCCTAAATCTCTTGCCCAATCTATCATCACCGATTTAACTTGTTCATCTTTCGTATGCCACTCCAGCAAAAGCTTGTACATTTTCGATAAATTTTTACCTTCAGTATCTAACAACTCCATCTCCAACTTAGATTTTTCCAAGGTAAAACCGTTTTTCTTATCCAAGTTATACAATTCATTAATCTGGTGGTAATGTAGCCAATTTAGCTTATCTTTAATTTGCTCAAATGGTCTTAATTTATAACCTTCCTCTTCCTCTATTAATAAATCATAATATCTCAACCATTTGGTATCCATATTTAATTTTTTCTGGGCCTTTGCCTCCATTGGTGAAAACCATCTGGGCGTCTTTCTTTCTAAAAGGTCTTTGTATTTTATCCAAACATTATACAACAATTTCCTAATTATATGATTTTTAAATGCTTTATGGGCTTTTACTTTATCATACCACAAATATGCGAGATGTCCCTGATTTAGAGAAGCCATCCCGGTTTCTGATTTGATCCTGAAATGTCCTGCTTTTCCTCAGGATGTCCCTATTTTCACTGGAGAAATGTTGGAGGGTATGGTAGCATGTCCCTATTTTCATTTGAGAAATGTGGGAGGGCATGTATAGGGAAGTTTTTTAAATGTTTGATATTTTATTACATTTTTATATACGTTGGACGCCACCTAGAGTAGCTGGGGCAACCCAGCAAAATGTGTGGAGTATAAATAGTAAAATTATCAGTAGGGAATGGGATGTCTCTATTTCACTAGAGAAATGTTGGAGGCTATGTAACACCCCCTTCTCAGCTGATCTGCATGGATTAGCTGAGAAGGAGTGTCTGTATGTCTAAGATTATAGCCCTCAGTTTCTAGCCAAAGAGTGAGATGTTGGTCCAGAAAAGGTTGACCACCCCATTCTAGAGTACTTCCCCCAAAGGTGGCAGCTGGTGGTGGCTTTAAGTTGTGAGTCTGCACTCCAGCAAACCATAATCAGTTGACTACGGAGCACGGTTGCTTGGTAGCAAAACAAACTACAATTCCTAGCTCATATTACAATGAGTTGGGGGGCGGGGAGGCACACAGATAGGCTGTGTGTCAGAGCTTCCCTTCTAATTCCTGGATCCAGCATGGATTCAATTGCTGGAATACCTAAGCCAGCCTGGTAATGCCCACTAAGTATGGTTTGTTAAGGGAACAAAGAGAGTGACTCTGTGCCAAATGGGTAGGCCTCCCTCCCTCAGCTGTCTGTTATTTGGAGAGAGTTGAGTGATGTGAGCTAGAAACTGGATGCAATAGAAGTCTGGAAAGGCAGAGAGAGTGCCAGGCCTGATTTCTGCTAGAATCCAAGGCTGTAGCTATGGGAGAAGCAAGGCCCTCTTTTGGTGTTGATGCTGTGAACCCCTCCATCAAAGGCTCAGGTTGTATATGTGTGTAAATAAACCTTATATCATAAAGACACCACAATCTCTGCTGTGCCTCATTCCTAAAAGGAAACACAAACCCTTCGTAAGCATCCGGAACCCCCGGAATCTTGCACTGCTCAGAGATTGGGGTGGCGTGTCACAATATGTGCAGCTAATCCAGGGATTTGTGGTTTCTTTTGTC
Organism: Podarcis erhardii; assembly: GCF_964252035.2. Lineage (NCBI taxonomy): Eukaryota > Metazoa > Chordata > Lepidosauria > Squamata > Lacertidae > Podarcis > Podarcis erhardii. The sequence goes on along the minus strand of NC_138513.1, from coordinate 17,711,539 downwards.
CCGGCGTGAGTAGGAGGAGCAACTTCTGTCCAATTTGCTTGTGCATAGTTAATGCCTTACTGTGATTTGTGAACACTGCCATGAAATCGTGTTCAGTGTCAGCTTTGGCTTTTCCGGACCAGCTAGTACAAAAGACTGTAATTTCAACAAGCTTTTCATCAGGCAAAATTAGCGCTTGAAGCACACAGAAGTGGGATGAGCTGTAACTTCTTTCTAGGTTTCAGTGTACCCTGTTTCTAAACAGAAGAGGCTGGCTTGTCTAATTTGTGCTCCCTTAAGAGGGAATTTGAGCTATAGCCACACACACAGCAGGTTTTGCCTCTCCATTGACAGCACTCTGCTTTTCTGGGTGCACAGGATGGGGGGAAATTACATGGGAGTGCATGAAAAAGTGAAGCCCCCAGAAATGCGGTCTTTAGACTTCTGTTTCCTCCAGATTCTGCTATGTTTAGAAAGGCTCTGGGGCAGAACTTGATTGCAGTATGGTCAAAACAACCCCCTAAGCATTTCAGAAAATCTCTCCCTTTTTAACAGAGTGGCAGGTCCCTGTGCTGTAAACACATAGCCTATATATTCCTTTGCTCCTTTAAAATCAAACTGAAGGTTACATGGCAACACACACACACACACACACACACACACACACACACACACACACGATGCAAGGAAAGGGCTGTTGAGAATAAAAGTAATCACGCCTTACAAGAGATCGGGAAAGGGTACAAAAGATGTTAGCTGCAATACATGTAACATGGTGTAATGACAGAAGTTGGTATAATCAGTAGTCAATATAATCATTTTATTCCATTTATCAGAATAATTTACAAATAGACATAGTGGGTGATTATTTCTTCAAAAGAAAAAGAATCAAAACACAAGCCTATGGGTAGTAGGTCTTTTGTTTGCTTGTTTGCTTGTTTGTTTCCTTAACCCTAAGATTTGCAGAATCAGAAAAATGTTTAGAAGAAAATCCCTAAGGGGGGAAGATCCAGAAAAACATACCCATTAAGTACTGAATAGAACTATTCTTACTCTATTAGCTATATAACCTCCATGCCATACCTTTTTTTAAAAAAATATTCAAGCTGCACTGTAAAGTTAAAGCAAATTGAAGAGGGTGCAGCCCCTGGTAAAATGCTGTTTCTCTAAATGCAAGATGGATATTAAAATGAAGAAATGGAATGCTGTGATTATTGCCTGGGGTGTCAATTATAAGGCTATGAATTGGAATGTTTTTGTGCATCTGTCTTTCAGGAACTAGGGAGCGTATACAGCATCCTTGCTGCCATTTTAAACGTGGGCAACATCGAATTCTCTTCCGTAGTAACTGAGTACATGATTGACAAGAGCATCATTTCCAATCCAACGCCTCTGGAGAACTGTGAGTTTTCTTTCCTTTTTATAATTATTAAATGCCTTTTGTGAACTGTCTCCATAATTATGAGCTCCAGACTTATCTGCATATTGCAGAAATCTTACCTCATTGCTTGAAAAGCTCTACACAGCCTGGGCCCAGCCTCTTAACAAACTTCACATGTTTTTAAAGCAGCTAGTGGGGCTGGGATAGCCTGTTTTTTAATAGAATCATAAAATTGTAGAGTTGGAAGGGACCGTGAGGGTCATCTAGTCCAACCCCCTGCAATACATAAATCTTTTGCCCAACATGGGGCTTCAACCCATGAGCCTGAGATTAAGAGTCTCGTGCTCTACCAACTGAGCTAAGCTCAGTGTCTCCCACAACAGGCCACATGAATTTTTTGAAAGCCTAGACCAGTGTTTCCCAAACTTGGGTCTCCAGCTGTTTTTGGCCTACAACTCCCATCATCCCTAGCTAAGCAGGACCAGTGGTCAGGGATTATAGGAACTGAAGTCCCAAAACAGATGAAGACCCAAGTTTGGGAAACACTGGTCTAGAGTTTGAGTAGGGACTTTTCTCCTGTGACCCTCAACCTTGAGATTTTTTCCTGAGATGAATAGCTGAAGCACTGGGGGACTGGAGAAGATCTTTCCTGGGGCTGAATACCTGAGCATCTGGGTGATTAGTTTTTTGCTTTGGGGACAGCTGAGGTCCCTGGTAAGTGTGGTAAGGAATGGGACCCCCTGCCTGGTCCATAGTCCAGAGAGAAGCTGCATTCAATCTTGCAGCCTCTTGCATCAGCTCCTTGCTTGGTCAGGGAGCATAGAAACCCTGCAGCCCTTTGCTGGCAGAGTCTACACAACAGGGGTGACACCATAGAGTTTCATCTCTTCAGGAGTCCCAACAGTGAGAACACTACCCCCTTCTGTCCGTCCCCCTCCCCACGAACCTGGAGGAGGTTAGATAGTGGGAAGGCCTAAGGTGCATGTCTGGTTTCCTGCACAGGGTGAGAGCCTGAACAAGAAAGAAAGACACCAGATGCCTTCAGAGTGAGAGTCTGTAACTGACAGAAGGCTGGTCCTCCCTTGGTGTGAGACAGTGGGGGAGTAGATTCGCTCTAGCATGATAGTAACTTGGTGAGCTCTGTGGACTTTAGTAACATGGTTCCCAGTTCTGTCAGGTGCCTTCTGGGATGATTGGTAAAGGTAAAGGGACCCCTGACCATTAGGTCTAGTAGCGGACAACTCTGGGGTTGCGCGCTCATCTCACTCTATAGGCTGAGGGAGCCGGCATTTGTCTGCAGACAGCTTCCAGGTCATGTGTCCAGCATGACTAAGCTGCTTCTGGCGAACCAGAGCAGCACATGGAAATGCCTATACCTTCCTGCCAGAGCGGTACCTATTTATCTACTTGCACTTGATGTGCTTTTGAACTGCTAGGTGGGCAGGAGCTGGGACTGAACAATGGGAGCTCACCCCGTCGCAGGGATTCGAACTGCCAACCATCCAATTGGCAAACCCTAGGCTCAGTGGTTTAGACCACAGCACCACCCATGTCCCTCTGGAATGATTAGTTGTGGCTGATTTTGTCCTGTGCTGTTGTTGTTTGCACAATGTATTTGGGAAGCATTTGGGGAAGGAGGGACATGGGTTAGGCCACCCCAGTTTCAGTGATCAGGATAAAGGGAGATATAGCCATTGGGAAGTGATATCATGAGGACACGGCTATAAAACTGGCAGGGACCCTCTACAGCACCCTTTATCAGCCCAGATCGCATGAAGCCAAAAGAACTCAATAGCCCTTACAGAAGAATGCAAATAATGAAAAGCACAGGTGAAATCAAGCCCTGCCTTATTTAAAGCCTCAAACAGCCAAATGCAATTGCATCATGAAAATTACAAATATGCTGTTGTGCACAGATTCTTTATGTATATTTGTAAGGAACACACGTCTACCTCTTTGCTGGTGTATTTTCCCCTCTGTTTGATCTTCTTGCAGAGCAAGGAGCTGCAGTATTCATAATTTGCACAACACCAAAGCCCTTTTCCTTCTCAGCTACTTCCCACTGTACAGTTGATGGGCAGAAGGGGACCCAGGGTGCTTAATGAAATGCATGTGGTATCCAGTCTGTGGTCCAGGGGTCCCCCTCACCTGTTGTAGGGAGATTTTACATATAAAATTAAGAAATGTTTGATACATTATGGACGTGACACCATTCCTCCGTTTTCCAGCCGCATCTTTGCTGTGTATACAGGCAGATGAACTGCAAGAAGCTCTAACCTCTCATTGTGTGGTGGCCCGAGGGGAAACTATTATACGGCCCAACACGATGGAAAAAGCTTTTGATGTAAGAGACGCCACAGCCAAAGCCTTGTACGGGCGTCTCTTTAGTTGGATAGTCAACCGCATCAATGCGCTGCTCAAGCCAGGTACATTTTTAAGGTAAGGGTTTTTTCTCTCTCGTAAGAAACAGAACCTTGTCTCAATGTGAAATGCATAGTATCTGGAATGTCCCGAGACCCCAAGTCATCCAGACCAGAAATTTCAAATGGAACACAATACCAATTTCACTAGCTATTCCCAAACCCAACTTTTAAGATATTTTATTCTAAGCCCTTGCAAACAAAGCAAGAACAAGACTAGACTAAACAGTTTATTTGTAGTTGTGCTTCTCAGCAACACAAACATGTCTCTCTTAGCCACATCCCTTGCCTCATGTCTCCCTTAGGTTTAAATTCACAGTTTGGGCTCACTCCACCACTCCATGCATATAAAAGCCTCACCTCTTCCTTTCTGCATTCCAGTATGCAAGCATAAGGTCTGATTTACGCATTGCAAGGAGCCTGTGATATGCGCTGGCCATGGCTTCTGTGTGTGGTAGCTTATGCCTGCAGCAGGGTGAAAAGAAGAGTTCACCATGTGGATTGGCTGTCAGCTGGTGTTTCTGGCAGCTGCTGCCAAATGTGTGAAAACTGACTGTGTGATCAGAGTGATCCATGCAGTGCTATTTTGTGTGTTGCAGCAGCTGCAGTGAAAGCAGTTTCAATCTGCCTTCATGTGCCATTCATGATAAACCTGCCCTGAGAATTCACTACAGGTTGCTATCTTAGGTTCAGACATTTGCCTGGGTAGGGATAACATTTGCATAGTGCACAAACAGATGTGCTCCTTCCTCTCCACCTTGCAGAAAATGGACCAAACCAATGTAATGTAGCAGCAGACTAGAAGAGTGACTAGTGGGGTGCCACAGGGTTCTGTCTTGGGCCCGGTCTTATTCAACATCTTTATCAACGACTTGGATGATGGACTCAAGGGCATCCTGATCAAATTTGCAGATGACACCAAACTGGGAGGGGTGGCTAACACCCCAGAGGACAGGATCACACTTCAAAACGACCTTGACAGATTAGAGAACTGGGCCAAAACAAACAAGATGAATTTTAACAGGGAGAAATGTAAAGTATTGCACTTGGGCAAAAAAAATGAGAGGCACAAATACAAGATGGGTGGCACCTGGCTTGAGAGCAGTACATGTGAAAAGGATCTAGGAGTCTTGGTTGACCACAAACCTGACATGAGCCAACAGTGTGACGCGGCAGCTAAAAAAGCCAATGCAATTCTGGGCTGCATCAATAGGAGTATAGCATCTAGATCAAGGGAAGTAATAGTGCCACTGTATTCTGCTCTGGTCAGACCTCACCTGGAGTACTGTGTCCAGTTCTCGGCACCACAGTTCAAGAAGGACACTGACAAACTGGAACGGGTCCAGAGGAGGGCAACCAAAATGGTCAAAGGCCTGGAAACGATGCCTTATGAGGAACGGCTAAGGGAGCTGGGCATGTTTAGCCTGGAGAAGAGGAGGTTAAGGGGTGATATGATGGCCATGTTCAAATATATAAAAGGATGTCACATAGAGGAGGGAGAAAGGTTGTTTTCTGCTGCTCCAGAGAAGCGGACACAGAGCAATGGATCCAAACTACAAGAAAGAAGATTCCACCTAAACATTAGGAAGAACTTCCTGACAGTAAGAGCTGTTTGACAGTGGAATTTGCTGCCAAGGAGTGTGGTGGAGTCTCCTTCTTTGGAGGTCTTTAAGCAGAGGCTTGACAACCATATATCAGGAGTGCTCTGATAGTGTTTCCTGCTTGGCAGGGGGTTGGACTCGATGGCCCTTGTGGTCTCTTCCAACTATGATTCTATGATTCAGACCCTGGACTAGTTTTCACCTTTCAGCAGGTCTTGACCTATAATGGCTAATAAAAAGGCTTCTGGGCTTTTAACAAAGGTTATTTTAAACATCTTTTTCATTTCATTATACCGTATTTTTCGCCCTATAGGACGCACTTTTTCCCCTCCAAAAATGAAGGGGAAATGTGTGTGCGTCCTATGGGGCGAATGCAGGCTTTCGCTGAAGCCTGGAGCGCGAGAGGGGTCGGTGCGCACCGACCCCTCTCGCTCTGCAGGCTTCGCGGACCTCTCCGCAAGCAGCGGGAGCCAGCGCTGGGCTCCCACGGCTTGCAGAGAGCTGCCTGTTTGGGGGCTGGGGTCGGGGGAAGCTCGGGCCTCCCCCGCCCCAGCCCCGCACCTGGGGGGGGGGAATAATTTTTTTCCCTTTATTTCCCTCCCAAAAAACTAGGTGCGCCTTATGGGACGGTGCATCCTATAGGGCGAAAAATACGGTATATCATTTCCCAATATTTCTTGATTATTTTACAATTCCACCACATATGTAAAAACATACCCTCTTTTTCTTTACACTTCCAACATTTTTTAGAGCCTGTTTTATACATTTTTGCCATTGTTACAGGTGTAATATACCATCTATACATCATCTTCATATAATTATCTTTTAACAATATGCAATCAGTAAATTTTAAATTAGATTTCCATAATTTTCCCCAATCTCCCATTTGTATATTGTGTCCCAGGTCTTGTGCCCACTTTATCATCACACTTTTGACTTCCTCGTCTTTAGTTTCCCACTCTAATAGTAACTTATATGCTTTCCTTAGGAATTTTGTATTATCTTCGATGACTTCACTTTGGAATCTAGATAAAGCATAGCTGAATCCTTTTTTTACCTTCTTTAAATACCTCGTTTAATTGTAAGTGTTGCAGCCAATCTCTTACATGTATTTTAAGCAAGGGGCTTTTGTCCTGATTCAGCCAGGATACATTGCTGTAGAGCAAGATGCCTTTGTAAATTCAGATTTGCAATGCAAATTAACCCACGGGATATGCAAATACTTGTGCCTTCTATGAACACTCTTTGCCCAGGAGCAAGGACTGGCTGATCTTGTGGCCACTCTTACATTCAGAAATAAAGGGCTTGTAGTTAGACATTCGGTCTCCGGCTGACTCTCCTTGGCACACAGCACATTAGACTCTGACAACATCTCAAACTGGAGGAGACCCTGCCCAGTTGCTGACTCCCAGCCGTGTTAAACCAGACATGTAATAGGTAGTTTTTGAGGTAGCTGCGGGGCTGAAGCTGATGTGAAATAACCAAACGGCGCTGGAGAATCTAATGTGCAAATTCTGTACATTTCAGCGGAAATGACGAAGGGCTGAACATTGGGATTCTTGACATCTTTGGTTTTGAAAACTTCAAAAAGAATTCATTTGAACAGCTCTGCATCAACATTGCCAATGAGCAGATCCAGTTCTACTTCAACCAACATGTCTTTGCATGGGAGCAGGTGCGTGCTATAATTTGTGCGTCTGTGTTGTGTTTATTTTAAGTGTTTTATGCTGCTTTAAAAAAAAAAAAACCAGCTCAAAGCATCGTACAAAACCAAAAGAGTTGGTCAGTTTTTTAAATCGCATAAAGACAACACTGAAATGACAGCATCAAATTGCCTATTGAATTACCGGGCCACTCAAAAAACCAGGAGAGAAAGAAGATGCATTCGCTAAAGGCAAACACAGAGGTAGGACTCTCAGTCAGCTTATGTTTTACTCAGACTTCACCCATCAAAATCAGTGGACATGACTACGTTAGGTCCATTAACTTTACTAGGTCTAACTTCGAGTAAAACTAGTTGAATGCCACCTCAAGTGTTTGAACCAACCCCTTTTGCACACTGACAGGGAGAGCGCCTCTCAGCTAATGCATCCCTCAGCCCCATGCTTAATGAGCATGCTAATCTATGTGCATAGAACCCCTTCTCACACATTCTGAATGTAGGGCAAGCCCAAGGAATATGGTGGAGGATAGGCATGCCAACTCCTAGAGGCGGAGGTGTCTTCGACCCCCCTCCATATTGGCTGGCAGAGGCCCGGGCCCCCTCAATGTTGAGGTGGTGGAGGAGGCTGAGTGCAGAGCCAAGAGAGGTGCAGTTCAGTGGCTGGCTTCTCCTGAGCGCAAGAGAGGAAGCCGCACTGCACTCGGCCTTCTCCTGACGATTCAACAGCACATGTGCAACATGTGTCAGGCCCCCCAAGGTGCAAGACCCTCTGGTGGAAGCAGGGCTGACAAGTGTTACCAAGCAGACCTTTTCAGTCTCTTTACCTCCCCTGCTTGGGAGGTGTTTAAGGACATAGGTAAAGGTAAAGGGACCCCTGACCATTAGGTCCAGTCGTGACCGACTCTGGGGTTGCAGCGCTCATCCTGCTTTATTGGCCGAGGGAGCCGGCGTACAGCTTCCGGGTCATGTGGCCAGCATGACTAAGCCACTTCTGGTGAACCAGAGCAGCGCACGGAAACGCCATTTACCTTCCCGCTGGAGCGGTACCTCTTTATCTACTTGCACTTTGACATGCTTTCAAACTGCTAGGTTGGCAGGAGCAAGGACCGAGCAACGGGAGCTCACTCCGTTGTGGGGATTTGAACCGCCGATCTGATCGGCAAGTCCTAGGCTCTGTGGTTTAACCCACAGCACCACCCAAGTCCCGTTTAAGGACATAAGAACGAAATGCCTCTCTTTTACCCAGCATCCTCTTCTCACAGTGGCCAACCAGATGCTCATCGGAAGCCCCTGACCAAGGGCAGCCCCACTCTCTCCACCTGTGATTCCCAACAGCTGGTATTCACAGGCTTGCAACGTCCAGCAATAGAAGCATGAGGAAGTCATTGTGGCTCGTAACTATGGATAGCTTTACCGTAACCAAATTTGTCTAGTCCTCTTTCAAAGCCACCCAAGTTGGTGGCCACCGTTACTTCTGAGAGTGAATTTCATAGTTTAACTATTTGCGAGTTCAGACCCAGAAACCTCCCCCCTAAATAAATTCACACTTGACTCAAAATTTTGTTTTTTGTTTTTGGCAGAATTTAGGCCACAACTTTATTGATTACAGAAAGTGACTCGTTGCATAGGCTCTGGTTCGACTAGCTCCCTGCCATGCAGGTAGCGCTGACCCAGGGTTCCAGCATAGGTCAACCTAGGGTGAACACCTGGATAAGTGGAAAGCCGGGAACAGGCTAACTCCACCACCCAAATGTCCTCCTAGACTCAGGCACGGGCACAACACCCTCTCAAGGGTTGACCAAACCATCGAGTCCCTGGATTCCTTTAATGGAATATCCTTCACATAGGGATGGCGAGAGTGTTCTCCCATCCCTATCACCTGAACCAGAGCCTATCTGCAACCTTACAAGTTGTGATGATTTGCTATGCGGCAGGCAAAACCCAAATGGCAAGAGCCAATCAGCCAAGTGGGGAAAATTCCTGCCGTGCCCCTGTCCCAATGACAGACGACACGACGGCATAGCAAGGTCAAGCGCAAAGCCCTAAAAGTAGGGAGAGGTGGGCGGGTGTTCCGAATGCACACACCAAAAGAGGAAGCTCTGGGTCACGTGCATGGGCATAAATAGGTCCCTCAAACCGTTTGGACTGCGTCCCATTGGCCAGATTGTACACAGCTTCGAGGGACCTACCAATCGGGTGTTGTGGCTGACCAATCATACCCACCCACAACACAGGGTGTCGGTTTTCCAGGTCTCACTGCAATACGTGCCCTCTTTAAGGGAGGACCCAATTTGGCGCATGAAGTACTTTCTTTTGTCTATCCTGCTCATTTTTAAGGATAAGGTCATTCTACATGTAAAAAGAGCATTTAACGCAAAGGCTAAAAGGTTGTGGGTGGGCCTGGTGAAAGTGAGCTTGGTAATTTTGAACCCATACCCAATTTTATCTAGGAGAAGTTACCTACAACTTCTGTTGGAGAGCCAACGAACAACCAAAGACTGTAAAATGCTTTGTTTATAATACATTCTATGCAGAACTGTATGATTGCTTTCTGCAATTTAAATGTCCGTCTAAAACTACATTAGGCTTCCCATTTACAGTATCCAGGCAACAGAACATAGTGATAATAGGTTTGGTGCAAATGCTATGTTGTTTTCATGAGGAATAAGGTGTACTGTGTAATTTATGGTTCAGCAGCAGAATATTTTTTTTTAAGTGAATATCATACAGAGCAGCTCTTTAAAAACCTGGAACTTTTATAATCATTTGCCAACAAGCATATTAACCATGAATATTCTGTGGGGGGGGGGAATGACAATTTGCTTTTATTTCAGTTTTGAAATTTACTGCAATTCAAAAGGTGGGGGGGGCGGGTTAGTCTGACTGTACAGTTTAATCTGATTTTTTAAGACGGATGCCAAATGAGATAGTGCAATTACCAAAATGCTAATGAACTTGAAGGGTCAGTCAACAGACTTCAGGAGCTTATTAAAAGGGTGAAAAATGAATATTTAACAGTTTAAAATGGCAGTGGGGTATTTGTTTAGGAAAAGATTCCCCAGTCAAGGAAAAGAGCAAATGTTACAGAAACTGCTGACTATAAGCCTCGATCTAGTAAACTCCTTTTTTAATTATGCTGCCCCCCCCCCAGACTGTCAGTATTTTGTGGGAGGAATTCAAGAGCATACCGGGGTAAGCTGGGTTTGTGCCACTGAAGTGGATTAAAGCACTCTGTTGCCGCAGCACAACAAATCCGCTTTTGCAAAGAAATTGACTTTTTTTGTGGTTAGGAAAATGGCAGTAGAATGCACTGGAACACGTAGGGTGAAAAAATGAGAAGATCATCAAGCAAATCAGGATGGGTGCTTGTCATGGAACAGTTGCTATATGGCGAGCATCTCAGTTGTTGAGCTCTGGTCCTGCTTACATTCTTCCCACAAGCTTTGTGCAAGCAAGCCAGGACGAATGCTTTAAAAGGGTCATCTGGAAGAACCCTAAGTTTAGATATCCCCAAACTCTTAATATGAGCTCTTAGCAGCCTGAATCAGGAGACTTGGAGAGCATTGGGGGAGGGTTTGTGGAGGAAGAAGAGGAAGGAAAGAACCTCTTTACTGCCTACCTAAAAATTTCCTCCTCTGTGCTGTAGATTCAGAGCTGGCTCTCTGCTCTGAACCAAAGTGCAGCTTAATTGCCATATAGAGGGTACCTTTTCTACTCCCCAGAATTCTCCCTTTATAGTGGAAGAAGGAGAGATGGTTTTCCTTCCCTCCCCCACTTCATAGCATGCATCCTGCCATTTCAAGGGTGGCTTAGTAAAAACTCTTCCCAGTTTCATACCACAAGAATAAGTGAGGGGAAAAACAGCTTTTACAGTGCCAAATAAGGTAATAAATAGGCTTGTCCCTTTGGAATACGCTATAATCTAAAATAACTCCTTTAACTGCACTTTGAATAAGTGGTTTCCAGATGGCTACTCTGCTGCTTAATGTGTCTTTTGCTTTAGAGGCAGAATATATATATATATATTTGTAAAATGCACTTAACCCACGTAACGCATATCATTATAACCAAGAGAAGGGGACTATTAACCTGAATGGCTCGGATTCAAGCTATTTTCTGTAGCTGCTTTTGCACTGGTCACTTAATGTAACAGCTCCTATGCATGCAATGCTAACTGGACAAATCATAGTGGCTATGACAACCTATCACATATCTGCATTTAGAGATATATAAAGAGGTGGAGATACCACCCATAGTTCAGTCGGGAAAGCAGGAGACTCTTAATCTGAGTCATAGCTTCAAGCCCCATGCTGGGCAAAAGATTCCTGCATTGCAGAGGGTTGGACTAGATGACCCCAGCAGTCCCTTTCAACTCTACAATTCTATAATTCTAATTAACCACTCACCCTTCAGCAAAGTTTCCAAAGAGGTTTACAAAAACCCCCCAACAAGATAGAATATATTGCTAAAATATAATGAAAATTGGCATTTATCCTTCTAATTGGAGCAAAAACGCCAATTTCAGCTCATTGAGAAAACACTGGGGAATCACCAGCCACCATAAATCACATAAACCAGCTCCCACTCAATGTACAGCTTTACTCTAAGAGGTAGGTATTAACTGTACCCATATTAAGCGCTCCCTGATGCTGCTTTTGGTAATTTTGATGGCGAAGCCAGAGACTTAAAGAAGATGGGAGGTTATTGCGTGGTGGCTATTTCCTGTCAGGATGTCACATCAGTGGGGAGACTCTGCTTTCGTCATACAAAAGCTGACTGGGAATTCATAAATAGTGGTTTAATCTCCCCCCCCCACACACACACACAGACCTGCATTTTCAACCCTGTCAACCTGGCTACTTGTCACAAGAATTGACTATTTTAGGAAAATCTTTTATCAGCACAACACAGAAGTGTCTGTTCTGGTTCATGTGAGGATCATGGCGAGGTTTTAGTCATCTTATACTCAGAATCATGTCTGTAGGTTTAAAAATACTTAGTGTGGAGATTTGGGGTCATAGAAATGCCTTTGACGGGAAACAGGGGTTTTTGTTTTCCCCAAACCGGAGCAGAGGATGAAAGATTTGCTGCAGAACAGATTTATTTCGGGGTGGGGGGTGGGGGTGTTGACAGCTAACCTAAAAGCACCAACTCCCTTCTGTGTTCTTCATTTACATGAAGCACTTTGCAGTGTTGCTCAGCAAAGCACATTTTGTCCTCTGTTGCAGAATGAATACCTGTACGAAGGCGTTGATGCACGAGTTATTGAGTATGAAGACAACAGGCCCCTGTTAGATATGTTCCTGCAAAAACCAATGGGATTATTGTCCTTGCTTGATGAGGAAAGCCGGTTTCCTCGCGCCACTGATCAGACGCTTGTGGGTAAGCTGTTTGCAGCTTGTTCTTAAAGGTGCACTGGTATTAACAGTCCAAGTTAAAGAGCATTTCCTTGTGTTTTCATATTCCGTTGTCAAAGGGTTCCAGGTTCAATCCCTGCTATCTCCAACTAGGGGCAGGGAAAACTTGAGTCTCAACCTCTGGACAACCACTGCCAATCAGAGCAATTCTGTGTCTCATTTATTTATTTATTTTAATGGAACCCCTTATATGGGATTTGTATATAATTTTTCCCTCGCTGGGAAAAATCCATGTAGCGCAAGCATGGATAGTTGGCCCCGGAGAATATTTGACGTTTTCTCCCCTTACGGCTTTGATCTATAGGCTACCACTAAAACAAGACTGCATTTTAAACTGTATTCTAACTTATGTTTTAATCAGCTTTTGTGTGTGTGTGTGTGTGTGTGTGTGTGTGTTTTGGGGTTTTTTTGTTTGCGTTTTTGTTTTGAATGTTTTTACTGTATTTATATTCAGTGTTAGCCGCCCTGAGCCCGGTCTCGGCCGGGGAGGGCAGGGTATAAATAAAAAATTATTATTATTCATTATTATTATTATTATTGTGCCTTTGGGAAGAGCGAGCATAGGAAGCTGCCTTTTACTGAAAGACACCTTCAGACTAACTAGCTCAGTGTTGTTTACAGCAAGGGTGAGTTACATGCAGTGGTGCAGCCAGGTAATTTTAGACCCTGCAGTTAATGGTCTTATGACCACCACCACTAGTTGGCCATTTGTATTACATCAATTGAGAAGAAACCACCAAAACAGTATTAGAAGTTTTTATGGAAGCATCTGCACATGCCTACTCATTTGCAGATGGAGAAGGAATAGGTGGTGGAAAGCAACCATAGGCATAAGTACATTTATGTTATTCCCTTAGAATAAAACCTGTGTGTTTCCCTTACAGAAAAATTTGAAGACAACCTGAAATCAAAATATTTCTGGAGACCAAAAAGAATAGACTTGACGTTTGGGATTTACCATTATGCAGGGAAGGTAAAATTATTTGTTTGGTTTTTTAAAGTAATTTTTAGGCTACTTATCAAAGCAAACTTCTTCCAAAACAGGTTATAGAACACTATCAAATTGCATAATTTCAATAATATATCATGATACTTGTTTACTTTCTGGCACATGAGGACATGAGACTTCAGATAATTAAAAATAATTGGTTCAGAATAATCATTTATATTCTTCCTAATAAATGGAAAAATTTTGCTGGGAGAGAAATCCTCCAGTATCACAGCCCCAAAACAAACAGTCATGGCATCCTTTTTGCTGTTTAAGGCATGCATATGCAATGCAACTGTAAAAACAAAGGAATGGAATACAAATTTGGAAACTACCTGAAGCAGCGCCTCTTTCACTAACTGACCCATTGTAGGCATGTTAGGTTTTTTTGGATCAGAAGTAGGTGAGGTAGCAAGTGATTCAGCTTTCTGATTACAGCCTGAGGCCCAGTTCATATGTCACCAGTAGCCAAGCATGTGGTGAGGCAGACATGCCCTCCCAACACCAGTATCACTGCAGTGTTGGGTGGGTGGTAGAGGTCCAGTTTTGACCATGCCATCACCCTGTTCACAACCCCATACAGGTCAGCAGCAAGGACGGTGTCAGGAGAACAGCTCAGCATCTCTACACTACCACCACTGCTGTAGATTGTTACCACTTTGTAGCTTTTAATGAATCGTTTGAAATTGGAATCAGTAGGCCTAATGCATGGAAGTATTGGTCAACGTAAGGAAATTTGCTGTATAACTTTTGCTGTCCTTTTTTTTAAAAAAAAAATAGGTTCTTTATAATGCAAGTGGGTTCTTGAACAAAAACCGAGACACCTTACCAGCTGACATTGTACTGCTCTTGCGATCCTCGGAAAACTATTTGACTCGGCAGCTGGTAATCCACCCTCTTACAAAAACAGGTAATGTGTCTTACAGTACTAATGCTACCCTTTGACAGGTCCAGTGTTAGATGCTGCCTGCCTTTGAGTTCACAACTGGGCTAGCATCTTTCACCTTACCAAGGAAGCAGGCATTTGCCACGTTACTGAGCGCCACAGGAAAGGAGCAGCAGAAGGAAGGCTACACAGCAGATGTGTTGCCCTCATCCAGGAAACATTCCCTACAAGCTGTCCTTCCACATGTCCTACCCTCTGGGAACTCTTTCCACACAGTTTGGTCTGCTGCAGAACCCCTGTGCCTCAGCTGTTGCACTTCCGTGGGTTTCAGAGACTAGGAACTGAGAAAGCTACCTTACACTGAGTTAGATCATTGGTCCATATAGCTTGCTATTGTCTACAGTGACTGGCAGCCACTCTCCAGGGTTTATAGCAGGTGTCTCTGGCATACCTACTTGGAGATGTCAAGAGTTCAGCCTTTGAACTCTTCTGCGCAAAGCAGCTGAGCTGAAAAGTCATGGGGGAACGATTTATTTACTTAACGTCCAGTAAAAAAAATGTAAGGTGCAACTCTGTGCCCCTACTCTTGCGTAGCACTATGTTGCAGGGGAAATTGGCTGTAGTATAATAAAGGAAGGACTCGAAAGAAAAAATATGAACTCTTCTTTTGACATTCTTTTATTTTGTTATTATATTTTTTCCATTTTGCAATATTCAACAATGAATATAAATCTACACAAATCAAAAATATTTACTGCAACTTCCCTCCCTCCCCTTCTACAGTTTCTTATTTTCTTACTGCAAATCCAAATTTATCCTTTTTACAAATTTATCCTTTATAATTCCTATAAATTTCTTACTGCTCTTGTTTATATCAATCCTGCTAACGTTCTTAATTGTTTCCAGTTTGTTTTCATGTATTCAGTTTCCCGCATTCTGTTACAAAAAGTCTATTGTCTTGATCTCATAATCTTCCAGTAGGTTTCGCCATCTCTGTGAATTCTATCAATGTTAATTGCCAATGGTCTCTTTTGGGGGCCAAAGCCTCTTTCCAGTTTGGGGCATATATCATTTGGGCAGCCGTGGTTGGATACATAAATAGTTTATTCTGGTCTTTCGGCACCTCGTCTCCAAGTATACCTATAAGAAAAGCTTCTAGGTTTTTTTTAACAAAGGTTGTTTTCAACATTATTTTCAATTCATTATGGATCATTTCCCAGAAGGCTTTTGCAATCTTACAGGACCATATGTGGTACCACATATGAAAAAAGATACCTTCTTTCTCTTTACATTTGACATTCTCTCAGGGTCCAATTGCACCCTCTGCCACCCCCCCCAAGGATGAATAGTGCTTGGTTCATGTTTATTATCCACCAACCACATATATAAGTAAACCAGCAGTGACCACTCACCAGTCATGACGTGGGCGGCTTTTGTGACCCATCGCTGGCTCCCCTGACCCAGGGGGTCATGCCAACCATGGCTCTGACCCCTGGGCTGTCCCCGTAGGCTGTGGCGTCATCCAGGTGACCTGCACTACCAACCAATCGGCTGCGACCCCGGGGGCGGAGCTGAAAGGAAGCTGCCGGCAATGCTGGTCAGCCATTCTGGTCATATTTGTCACTGCTCACCTCAAATATGGCATGAGAATATGAAAAATGCAAATTATGCTTATGCACTATTTGTCAATTATTTCAGCAGCCAGCACATAATTAGTTTTCCCACAAGTGTATATGGTTTGCCCCCCCCCCAAGTACCCAACTGCAAGATTAATTTATATTTAAATTCTGCATAATTGAAGCCACTTCTGGAATTGTAATGAGGAAGTCGCTTTAGGGAAGGCATTTGGGATTAGAATTTTTCATAGTCAAGGGTTTTAAAAAATCTTGGAGCAAATGCTCTAAACTGGGTGCATCAAGTCCCCACAAATCACATAGTAAACAGACTAGGCCCTGCTAGTCCGCATTGCCCTATCTGAATTGCAGGCTACCATAGTCCACACAAAGAAGAAAGTTTAGCAAAGGCTGCTCAGCTGTCCATCAGGAGGCAGGCAACGGCGCAGCTGGGGTTTGGCTCTGGGACCAGGTGGGGGCCTGTCAATAGAGTTGCAGGGGATGGAGGCAGTTGTGGTGTAGTGGTTTGAATGTCAGACTAAGATCTGGGCGACTAGGTTTTCAATTCCCCACTCAGCCATGAAGCTCACTGTGTGAACTTGGGCCAACCACTGTCTCTCAGCCTTACCTACCTCACAGGGTTATTGTGGGGATCAACCAAGGAGGGGAAGAGAACCATGTATGCCATCTCCAGCTCCTTGGAGGAAAAAGTTGGATATAAATGCAAAACATAAAAATAAACCCTTTATAAGGGCATTTAAAATGTTCATTAATATAGCCTCCCTTTTTGCTTCCTGCACCAGCGTGGGCAATGCACTCTAAGACTTGTTCCTCGTGTTCTCTAACGGCAGAAAAGTACCAGTTTTAATGTATGCGGATGACGCTGTTCTTCTCTCTCAAACCAAAGTGGGCTTGAAACGTGCCTTAGGAAAGTTCAGTGACCAATGTAACACTGAGCTGTTAACAATTAACTTTGCCAAAACCAAAATTGTACATTTTAACCGCTCCTTCAGGAAAGATAATTGGAGCGTAAAGGGAAACGCCATTGAACAGACTAAGATCTTCCAATACCTAGGCATTACTTTCTCTTATAATGCCAAATTGTCAACACACCTGACCACATCAGCTATATCAGCAGGAAGAAGTGCAAATGCCATCCTTAGATTATTCAGAAGGAAAGGAGCTGGCTTCCTCCCGATGGCCCTTAAAGTTTTCCAGGCAAAATCGTTAGCCCAACTCCTGTATGGCTCTCAAATTAGCCCTTCTACCAACCTTAAGACCCTTGAAACAGTACAATCAAAATTCTTAAGATCATTATTTGCTACCCCAAAGTGTACCCCTAATGCAGTCTTAAGGCAAGAGGCAGGACTGCCCAGAGTGGAATTAAAAGTCTGGGAGCAAGCAATATCCCTCTGGTTGAAAATCCATTACAACCCTAAGGGACTGTTACCTTACTTCCTGGCTGCAGTTCCCTATCCTCCTTGGCTTATGCAAATAACTAATAAGATCAAACAAATTGGCCTAAACCCTGAAAATCTTCTTATTGGAACTCTGAACAAGGCTAAAGTAATTATCACTCAGAGACTCTACGATGTCGAATTACAACAAGAAGACGCCCTACTCCCGGAGACGTATAGATCTTTAAAAGCTTGGTCTAATTTTTCAGCTGCCCCTTACTTAACTAACATCACTAACGAAGCTTATAGATGGGCTTTCTCCAGAGCCCGCTTTGAGACAATGCCCTCAGCAGTGCTGTACGGCAAATTCACGCGGGTACCAATGCATGCGCGTCTCTGCCCCTGTATGTCTAATAAGGTAGAATCTGTCACTCACATCCTTCTATTTTGCGAATTCTATAGTGAAGAACGAGCTCAACTTATTTTGCCGCTTTTATCAAAATTTATACCCCTTCAACATTATTTGGAATCCTCCCCCGAAATTCTACGAAAATACCTTCTGGAAGATTCCTCAAGCTCAATATCATATGAGGTGGCCAAATTTTGCACTTTAGCAATCAGGAAGCGTAAATCTCTTTTGTTGAACGGCACACTGCGAAGCTCCCTTGCGTAATAATTTTCTTCTTTTTTTTTTTTCTTCCTTTTTTCTTCTTGATGCTGTTGTTGATTTCCTTTTGTATGATCTTGTGGTGTTCTGTGTCACTGGCTTTTGCCGCAATAAAACTTGACTTGACTTGACTTGTTCCTCGTTTTTATTAGAGCTTGGTAGGCCATCATAAAATTGTACGATATGCTTCAAAATTATGCAGAACACACCAGTCACTTCTCTAAGGTAGTGCAGTTCCACAAAAGGCGAGGGTGGTAAGGGGGGCTCTGGTGTCTGTAATCACATCAATAAGATTTGGAGAATAAATGTAAATGCCAAGTATTCATTATCTTCTCTTCACAAGCAAAAGGGAAATGAGGAATGTGCTTGTGGCTCATTGAAAGCTACATGTATTATGTTTTTTTTAATAAATTTTATTTTTGTATTTTTTATTTTATTTAAACAAGTGAATTAAAAAATAAATAAAATATATGGTAGTCCCCTTTGACTTCCCTCCCTCCATTGTGGATCTTAATCTAATGATTTTCACCTCTGCATCTCTTTTGTAACTATTCTGATAAATCCTTTTTCATTCCATAGTTCAAAATTTTGATACAAGTTTTCTGTCAATCTTACCAATGTGTGTAATTGTTTGCAATAGTTTTTCAAATAAATTATAAACTTTCCCCATTCTTTATTAAAGACCTCCTCTTCCTGGTTTCTTATTCTTCCTGTAAGTTTTGCCATTTCAGCATAGTTCCATTTCTGGACTAACAGAATCCGCACAGCCGTGCTTGCATACATAAAAAGTTTCATCTGGTCTATAAATTTGTTAATAATAATCATACATGGAGGGCAGACTTCAATCTTATGGAATCTACTGTGTTGTTGTCAGTGCTTTTTTCTGGGGGGATACATACCCCTAAACATTTTGTGAATCTAAGTTTGAGGGGCAGTATTTCAAAATTGAGTAGGAAAATGAGAGTACCCCAAACATTTTTAGGGAGGGGGGGGAACCACTGGTTGTTGTTGTTTTTTACTAGAGCCCTGAGAGGCAAAATACATTCACTTGGAACTAAAGAATATGGTGCTGCTTAAGCAGATGCTGAGCACAGGGATTTCTTCTGAGTACCAGAACTGAGCTGAACATACCCTCGTTCCACCCAGAAAGCTATTCCTGGTGCTCCAAACTCAGAAGCAGCTTGCCCAGTTGGGTGGAACCACAATGCTAACTTCCTGTGAGCAGTGTCACTGCTGTTCATCGGAGGGAGAGGGGGCAAGGAGGTTTGCACGGTGCAGGTGCACCAGTGGAAACAATTTGTCACTCCTGCCGGTGCACCTGCACAGCCCTTTCCCTCCGGTAAGCAGCAAGCAACACCATTGCTGGGAAGGGGGGGGGTGTTGAGGCTCTGACCTCCTGGGTGTGCGACCTCTGCACAAGCTTTTTCCACTTCATCAGTCATAGGGAGAGGTAGTCGTTCTGCCACTGCTATTGTCAAACAGTTGGGAGTCATAAATCTTTCGGATCAATTGCAAGTCTCCCAGAGTTATCCCAGTAGATCAGCCTTCTGCTCATCCCTGGACTAATATCTAGAGGGGTGGACATCTTGAGTAAGGTGCCTTCTTTCTTCTCTTAGGTAACTTGGCACATACGAAAACCAAGAGTGCGATAAACTACCAGACATGGACGCCACAGAAATCAATTAGCCAAACTAAGGTAAGGAAACCGCATGGGCAGCCGCCTGGACCCATATATTGAAGTCGAGAGGGGCAATGCTGTTGTTGCTACTACTAAAACAAAACCAAAAAAAAAGTAAGCAAGTAACCCCTTCCTTGGTTTCTCTCCCTCTCTCTTTATCTCTCCTGTTTTCTTTTCTGTTTAGCTGGATTTCTTTGTGTTGTGCAATTCGTATTCCTTCCGTGAGGTAAAAAAACCTACATTTCCCTTCTTTCTGACTATAGTTTTATAACTACTTCAGGGAAAGCTAAATTAATTCTCTGCTGTCACTGTCCTTAGCACTCATCCCTAAGCCTGCTTCCTTGCAAGTATGTTTCCTGGACTACACTGAAGTATTAGTTCCAAGTAAATGTGTTCCTGATTGGTATGTTTATTTAAAATGAGAGCATACCAAGGTTCTGGCTGTGGGGTTAATCAGGCTCTGTTTAAAACAACCATTGTAACAAGGGTACAGAATTATTATTTGCAGGATGTTAACAGTCCTAATCTTTAAAAAAAAAAGAAAAAGAAAGAGAGAAATCTAGACAAACCATTTTTCCTTCAAATGCGTTTGCAACAGATATCTATCTGTATGTTCAGTTATCAAACTGTGTTCAGTATATGTGTGTGTTTCTGCATGTGTGTACAGTGTGATAAAGTATTGTAATGTTTTTAGTGTAATAACCTCTGACTTTCCTAGTGATTACTCAGTAGCATCTGCAGCTTAGGATGACTATTTTTTATTATTAATAGTGTTCTTTAAGAGGACACTTTGTTGAACTGGTGCAATAAGCTTCAGACACTGTATAGATAAGAGGTGCTATTTTCTTTCTTGATACATATAGAGTGAGCCAGAGGATTCCACGCATCATCCGAGGGAAACAACCAATATGAAAACGCAGACAGTTGCTTCATATTTCAGAGTAAGCTTTAGCTGTTATTCTTCCTCTTAATATATATGATTTATGCAGCAGCCAGCCTGCTGATTTCTGGGCCCATCTCTATAGATGCAATAGTTCTATTTCTCCTTAGGGATAAGATAATTCACTTGGAGGGGGCCACTAGGGGGCGCATCAGAAGATGGCTGACAATAACATCTCTCCGACCCACACGAGGTAATTTGGAGGCTATGATGGGAGTAATTAGCCTCCCTACCCCCCCCCCAGGATGGTGGGGGGGACTGCCCTTGCCTGCTGTGCCCTATACCACCCCCAAATTTGTGGGGATGGGGGCACTAGGCACAAAGCCCTCCTGTGGGATTTCAGCGCTCCTGGACGCCGTCCCTGATCCGCACCACTAGCTGCAAGAACTTCAAAAGAAACAATTTGGATGAAGGAATGCACATATTTCAAGGAAGGAGGGGGAGTAAAGACTGCTAACAGAAGAGATCTCTGATAAAACAAGACGAGTCAGAGGAACAAGAATAAATCATGAGAAGATACGCCAAGACTCGGTATGGCAAATGACTGATGGGGGAGGGGAAAAAAACTTTCCTTTCTTTCCTTATGTGATTAAACAAGAATCCCCTCCCCTTACAAGTCAGAAATGTTGTATTAAGGACTTAAGCTGTGGATTTAAGGCTGTGTGGGGATAAACTTTTGAACCAAAGCATGTTTTAAGAAGAGCGTGGAATGTATAAGAGCTTTGGAATGACGCAGTTAAAAATGCCATCGCCATATTGGGAAGTTCTGTCGGAGGTCTTGAGTCTGGGAGGAGAAAGAGAGAAATAGAGCTGTTTTTATATTGTGGGTGAAACTCCTCAGAGGGACTTAAGAGCGACAGTTTTGCGAGATTAATGATGGAAAGAGCGATGTTATCTATGAAGGCGATGATATATGGAAACCATCTCGATTTGAGGATTGGAAAAATGGAAAAATTCACACAGGTTTATTATTGGTGTTTATCGGCTTAAGGAGGCTATCAGAAGAGATCATAAAGAAAAAAGAGAAAATATATGAACAAGATGTGATGTGGAAACAGCAATAAAAGGCTGGATAGAATTATGAACTCTGTTTGGATTGATTCGGACTGATTTGGACATTAACGCAGTAGCAAGAAGATGATCAGAATCCCCCTTCGGATCTTGAAATATGGGTCCCCCCAACAACAACAAAATTAAAATTCGGCTTTGTAATTCAGAATTTATGTGATGTGATTTAATTTGATTTGATTGGCCGGTTAATAAAAATTATTTAAAAAAAAAAGATAATTCACTTGGAACTTGAAAGCCTTTAGACTGACATTAGAATATCCAAAGCAGGGGTGGGAAACCTGTCCCTTTCCAGATGTTGTTGGACTCTAACTCCCATCAGGCCAAGCCAGCATGACCAGTATGTAGTTGGGGGGGTGGATCTGGAAGGCCACAGGTTCTCCTCTGAGGAAAAACACTTCAGGGCACCCTGTTTCACTCAAGCCAGTGTGGTGTAGTGGTTAAGAGTGGTAGACTCGTAATCTCGTGAACCGGGTTCGTGTCCCAGCTCCTCCACATGCAGCTGCTGGGTGACCTTGGGCCAGTCACACGTCTTTGAAGTCCCTCAGCCTCACTCACCTCACAAAGTGTTTGTTGTAGGGGAGGAAGGGAAAGGAGAATGTTAGCCACTTTGAGACTCCTTCGGGTAGTGATAAAGCGGGATATCAAATCCAAACTCTTCTTCTTCTTCAAACTGATACCCTGCCATTTTCCAGATGTTTACATTTCAGGATATCTCTTCCGGCTTTTTGATATATATTTTTTCATCTCCCATGTGACCTTGAGGGGGAGGCTAGGTGCTGGCCAAATGTTTCTCTGGTGCACCTGCAAGTTAGCTTAGCAGGGGATGTGGTGACAGGGCCATCTCACCTGGCTCTTGTTTTCTCAGTATTATTATTTTTTTAGTAGAAGGGTACCTGTATTCCCCACAGTTGCTCCTCCAAGTCTCATGGTCCCTGGCATTTTCCTGCCCATGCCATTTGCTGATTCCAGCCATGTGAACAAAAGGATCTGCCGTGTAAGTCAGACTATCAGCCCATCTAACCCAGCATTGTCTCCACTGACGGGCAGCACTTGGCTCCCCAAGGTTTCAGGCACAGATCTTTCCTGGCCTTGGTCCCTGAGCCTTTTTAACTGGAGATGCCCAAGACTGAACCTGGGAACTTCTGCCAGGCCCCTCTGAGCTAAGGTTCCTCTCTCTATTGAATGGTTGAATGGTTTCCGTGTTTGAACTGCTTAATAATAATAATAATAATTTATTTATATCCCACCCTCCCCAGCCGAAGCTGGGCTCAGAGCGGCTAACAACAATAAAAGTAACACAGCATTCTAAAATCAATTCATTCTAAAATCAGTTCAGAATCAAATTAATGGCAACCATTGGGCTTGAGTTCTATGAGGATTGCCAAAGGAGGGGGTCAGACTGCGCCCTGACCAAAGGCCTGGTGGAACAGCTCTATCTTGCAGGCCCTGCAGTAAAGATGTCAAGTCCCGCAGGGCCCTAGTCTCTTGTGACAGAGCGTTCCACCAGACTGGGGCCACAGCCGAAAAAGCCCTGGCTCTGGTTGAGGCCAGCCTAACCTCCCTGTAGCCCGGGACCTCCAATATGTTTTTGTTTGAAGACCGTAAGGTCCTCCATGGGACATACCAGGAGAGGTGGTCCTTCTAGTCAAGGAGAAAAACACAGAAAGGTTTTTTTAGCTCTTTTTTCCATGGCTACCATGGATTTCAATCCGAATCAAACTGACAACTTTCCTTTCCTCACATAGAAATGACAAAAACCGTTTAGATCCCAGGAAAGCTGAACCTATTATGCTTCTATAGCAGCTTAGCCAATTGGGAGACAGAAGCTTCACTGCCCTAAGCAAAATACAATTTAGTTGATATTATTGGTTGAACAGGCCCTATTTTATATGAGAGGCCGAAATCCACAGGGACAGAATGGCAGTCAGAAAAAGAGTCTGGCTGTAGTTTGTTAGCATGTTTAATGTTCATAACAGCACTTAAATGTGTCACTGCCAAGCATTTTAACAGTCACTTTGTCCAAGTTGGCTGGGCTTCATTATTATGTCACTGATAATATTATAATTCTGTGGTACACATCCAAATTGGTACTCTACAGTACACAACCAAAGGAGAACGTAATGCACTTTTTGAATTTACATTTGAATAATGCGCTATTCCATTATTGCTGTTATTTTCCTTTGAGTCAACCTGATGCACAATTAGCTCCTTGGTTTTGCATAAGAATCTCCATTGGAAACACTCTCCAGAACACCTGTCAGAACATCATGCCATAACTGCCATTAACAATTTCTTGTCAACAGGCAATTACATCGCCCATCTGCTCATAAAGGCTGCAGAATAGACAGGGGGCCACAGGACCCTTTTATAATGTTTTGTTTTAAGCCACGAGCCACAACAAAATAGGATTAATAATTCTGAGCACTAAAGGTCATACTGAGATTTCTTACATGACTTTGAGCACAGAAGTATGCGACCAAGAAGTAGTGCTTAAAAGTGACAGTGTGCATATCAGCTAGAAGATGACACAAGTGTTGTAAATTAAAGGCTGCACGGACTGCTTTTCAAGCCTTTCTTAAGAATCTACATAGCAATTTACAACACTAACTTTTACAAATTTCATTGTTGTTTTAGAAACCAGTTCAGTACAGTACATAAAGCAACCCCACGATTTACTTACCTGTTGGAAAAGTCAACACAATGAATGTTCTCAGTTTCTTTGGAACAATCAAAAGCTCATATGCAACCTATTTGAAAAAGTGTTATTTATTTAATAAATTTAATAAATGTAGATCGCACACCTTCAACTACTAGGGCAGCAAACCTTGCTTTTGGAGTCTAGAATTTGCCATAAAAGTACAGTTTAAGGCAGTAATCAATTATGAAATTATGTGCCTGCGATAGGATATAGGTGTTTTCAGCATGGGAACAGTGCAACTGTAATAGTTCCTGCTATAGGTGAATTTTCTGCACACGTGTTATACCAGATGCATTACAGGGGTACTGCAAATACAGTGTACTGTATAATTGCCTACAGAAACCGTGGGCAGGCCCATAATCTTCTTAATTTGGTGCAAGGAAAATTCAAAAAGATCTCAAAGAATACAAGTTTTACAAAGCTTTTGAGCACTCACAAGAAAGGTACTGCAAGGAAGGGGTTCCAAAGGCTTCTCCCCGTATTTCTTTTTCAGTACTCGCTCATGGATTTGTTATCTAAAATGGTGGTTGGCCAACCTCACTTTGTGCGCTGCATTAAGCCGAACAATGATCGACAGGCAAACAAATATGACAGAGAAAAGGTATTGGTACAGCTGCGCTACACGGGAATTCTGGAAACGGCACGGATCCGGAGACAGGGTTATTCTCACCGTATTCTCTTTGCTAACTTCATAGAGCGGTAAGTCCTTTACAAATGTTGTTTTGGTAGACTGTCTCCAGAAGTGACATTTTAGTACCAAACCAGATTCTGGTTCACTTAGGCTTTTCTACACTGGATTGCTGCACATGGGCCAACTGCCAGCTAAAGGTGGGAAATGTCACCACTGAAAAGTCTTGCCCTTTCAGTGATACAAGGCAATACAGATGTTTTGTCTGCAGTATTATATCTCCAGCTATCTGTAAAAGGTAAAGGTAAAGGGACCCCTGACCATTAGGTCCAGTCGTGGCCGACTGGGGTGGCGGCGCTCATCTCGCTTTAGTGGCCGAGGGAGCCGGCGTACAGCTTCCGGGTCATGTGGCCAGCATGACTAAGCCGCTTCTGATGAACCAGAGCAGCGCACGGAAACTCCGTTTACCTTCCCGCTGGAGCGGTACCTATTTATCTACTTGCACTTTGACGTGCTTTCGAACTGCTAGGTTGGCAGGAGCAAGGACCGAGCAACGGGAGCTCACCCCGTCACGGGGATTTGAACCGCTGATGTTCTGATCGGCAAGTCCTAGGCTCTGTGGTTTAACCCACAGCGCCACCCACATCCCTCCAGCTATCTGTTCACACATGCAAATCATCGCTTGCCGTTAAAGTCAACCAGCATTGACAAGCATGTGTGAATCATCCCTTGATGCTGGGAAAGCTTCTGAAAAAGTGGGGGTGAAATGTGCTTGGAGAACAGGCATTGCATTTTGATTCAGGAATGCCGCACAGATTAAACATCCTGTGCTGTACTTCTGTCTACAAAGAAGCAGCTTTCCGGATACAGTAAAATTTACCTTAAACAATTCCTTCACAATAAATTAGGAGCAGCGAAAACAATAAATACAGCCAACCAACAATACACTGAAGAACAGTTATGCTATTCCAGGGGTAGGCAACCTTAAGGCCTGGGGGCTGGATGTGGCCCAATCGCCTTCTCAATCCGGCCCATGGACGGTCCGGGAATCAGTGTGTTTTAACATGAGTAGAATGTGTGCTTTTATTTAAAATGCATCTCTGGGTTATTTGTGGGGCAAAGGAATTCGTTCATTCCCCCCCCCCTAAAAAAAATATAGTCCGGCCCACCACATGGTCTGAGGGACAGTGGACCGGCCCATGGCTGAAAAAGGTTGCTGACCCCTGTGCTATTCTATTGTGTGTGCGAGTGGTGAAGGTTAGCTCTAAAGAGTCGTTTGACTCAGAAGCAAGTTGGGAGCATTCTAAGTTGGAGTGAAGCCCAATCTATATATTCAGAAAAACGCTTGCTCTCAGCCTGCGCCGCATCAGAAGGCAGCTGGGGAAACTTATGACGGAATGCTCTCCCATTCAGAAAACCTGCTTCCTGTGCAAAACTTGTGTTTGTCAGGAAGAAGACCTGTTGTTTAGCCTTCTCTCTGGTATATATTTGATATCTGGAAATACACTTCTTTCGTTTTTATGTTGGAGACCATTCAGACTTGCCATTCGCCACAGGGGGCTGTACCACATGGTTTTTCTGAATGTGCTGATCAGTTCAGATGTGAACTGTTATGCATGCAAGTTCACAGTTTGTATGAATGAAATAAAAGTTAACTGATTGGCACTGAATGTCTTTTGCAAATGAAGTACTAAAGGATTTGGGTTTCTCTCTCTCTGTCTGTCTTAGATACTATCTCCTTTGTTACAAATCAAGTGACAAACCCCCTGTAAGCCCTGAAACGTGCGCTGCCATCTTGGAAAAAGCCCAGCTTGATAACTGGATACTTGGGAAAACTAAGGTAGTATCTTTGCTCATTAGATGCAGCCCCCGTTGAAATAAATGGAATAAATGACCATATTGATGGATTTGAAAAGAGTTGCTTCTGCTAATACAAGTCGGAATGAGGCTACATTTTGCTGTGGCCGGGGATCTAAGGGCAACATGATCCCAAAAGCTCCTTGTCCATCTCACAGATCCATCCATGCCCTACTCACAAAACTACCCAATGTACCACCTACTGTACATTGGGTACAGTAAGTCTTTCCCTACTGTAATCTTATGGGCTGCAGAGAAGACAGGAAAGATGAAGACAGAAAATTCCATTTTGGGGCGGTTTTTTTTTAAAAAAAGCAGTATATACATTTTATGAAATAAATAAATTCCACTGGGGCCTGTTAAGGTGTGGCGTCCAGTCTCTTGTTGAGGATTACAGATTCACTAACACTAAATATATTGCTCTTATCAATCATGTGTGCATTGCACTTCATAAAACATCACCTTACACTATCATTCTTTTCTTTGGGCAGGTGGGTGAGTAAAAGGTAGATAAACTAAAAGTTGTCCAGTCTAAATTCTCACATCATGTTGGAGCTGAATCAGTAACTGAGCCCAGTTCCTTTGATCTCAGCTCCACCTGTATAACTGGGCGCAACTAAATGCCTTCCTAAGGAGACTGTCCCATATTCTCTGCCTGCTCCGCCATTAAAGCCAGATCTAAGGAGAGGGAAAGTGTGTTGGATAAGTACATTATGATTTGTTATGATGTGGTATGCAAGTTCACATGCATTTCAGCCAGCTTGGAATTAAAAGTTATCGTGTTTGTCAGTAGTTTCCCTGTTCTGATGAGTCCAGGACTGGCAGAGAGATAGAGAAATATATTCCTCAAGAACAAACAGTCATTATTAAGGCAGATCTACAACTGCTTATTTTAAACTCTGGGGAGTCCAACACTGGGGGTGCCATTTATGGATGGAAGGAGTCATCAGCCTTCCATGTAGTTCTTTCTTCTCTTTTTACCTCCTACAGGTATTTCTCAAATACTATCATGTAGAGCAGCTGAACTTAATGCGAAAGGAGACCATTAACAGGATTGTTTTGATTCAAGCGTATGTCAGAGGGTGGCTTGGTTCAAAGAGATACAAAAAGATAAAGGAGAAAAGGGAAGAAAGTGCAATTAAAATACAAGCAGGTAATGGTTCAATGTAACAAACATAATTATGTGCAAGTATTTGTTCATATTGATGTGAAAAAAGAAATTCGGTGTAAAACAGCGGGTTTTTGTTGCGGTTGACTGGTTGTTGGATAATATTTTATCTTGTTTTGTTACCTTTATGCTGTCGTTAGTCATCTTGAGTGACAAATTTTAGATTTTAACAAATATAATTTTTTATATATATTGCATGGTGATGTCAAGTGTCAAGCTCACAGCACCTTGAACTGGTGGCCTGGGGAATATCTAGTGAAGGTTCAGTTGTAGCTGGGGTGGAGTTAATGGGTATACACACACACACACACACACACACACCCTAGAGTTGTGTTCCCACTCCGCGTGGACTATTTTCCAGAAAATTGTATTTTTAATGGCATATAATGGCAGGCCCCGTTTAAAGAATGACATGTTATTTTAAGAACAGGAGCAATCTAAGCGTAAGACCATCAGAAATTTCATTGAATTAGACAAGGCAAGTACATAGTGTACCTGGACTTAGAAAAAGCTTTTGACAAAATACTTCATCAAAGACTTCTGAGTAAGCTTAGCAGTCAAGGAATAAGAGGTGATGTCCTCTAGTGGATCAGGAATTAGTTAAGATGCAGGAAGCACAGAGTAGGAATAAATGGGCAGTTTTCCGAATGGAGTGAAATAGAAAGTGGAGGTCCTCAAGGATCAGTATTGCGACCTGTTTTCTACAGGCACCTGGTTCGCCACTGTGAGAACAGGCTGTGGGACTAGATGGGCCTTTGGCCTGATCCAGTAGGTGGTTCTTATGATTTCATTGTGTTAACCACAAGCAGAACTTTTATCACAACATATGGAGAATCTGCCCTTTTGATGGTTAATGCTTTCACGCTTTTAATGTAATGGGTGGAACTTTGATCCATTCACCACACTTAAGATTTGTTCCCTATTAAAACTGAATGGGCTTTTGTGTCAAGAGAATAATACTAATAGTTTGGTCCTGAACGTGGAGCACCCTTCCTCAACCTGGTGCTCTCATCAGCCCCAGCTCATAGGCGCCGACTCCATGGGGCCTGAGGGGGCCCGAGCCCCCTCAAAAATTCGTTTGGGGGGGCTCAGCCCCCCCAATAATTTAAGAAAATTATTACCGTAAACTTCGCTCTATAACACGCAGATTTTTTCTCCTAAAAAGTAAGGGGAAATGTCTGTGCGTGTTATTGAGCGAATGTGTGGTCCCTGGAGCCGGAGCGCAGGGTCAAAAATAGGCAAAAATAAGGCAAAAATAAGATCGGGCGGGCGGGCGGAGGGAAGGCGGAAGCTGCTGCTTTCCTGCATTCTGCCTCAGGGTCTTACTGCCCACCCGCTTCTGTTGCTTCGTTTGCTCAAACTCAACAAAGAGCAGGGGATCCCCTGCCCTCCTGGCAAGCAGAGGGTTAAGGAAAGGATCGAGTCCTTCCTTCTAATTCTTTCCTAGTCACACTGCGTGCAGGCTCCAGCCCACCACCTCCTCCTCTCCGTGCTCTAGGGACTCGCAGGCAGCCGAGAAAACATGCAGATGGGAGAGAGAGAGAGAGGGCTGGCTTGGGGGGGGGACTTTTGCCTTCCTTTCCTCCCCCCCCCACCCCGTTAAACTCCTCCCCTGCATTCTTAGCCAGCTGCTTCTCCGCACACCCCTCTTGTGCTTCTTGTCCCTTCTGTGTTTTTCCTTCCCTCCCCATTTAAAACGTGGTGACAAAGCACGGATCCACATGGATCCTCAGGATTTTTGCATTGGGTCACCCCAAATTCACCATCAGATCACATTACATGTCCATGGCTACAGTCTGTACCAAAAAAATCACGCACCCACTGTTGCCTGGGGCTGCAATGGTGCAAAAACGTGGTTACAAAGCATGGATCCACAGGATCTTTGCACTGGGTCACCCCAAATTCACCATCAGATAACATAGCATGTCCATGGCTACAGCCTGCACCAAAAAAATCACGCACCCACTGTGGCCTGGGGCCGCAATGGTGCAAAAACGTGGTTACAAAGCACGGATCCACATGGATCCTCAGGATTTTTGCATTGGGTCACCCCAAATTCACCATCAGATCACATAGCATGTCCATGGCTACATCTTGCACCAAAAAAATCACGCACCCACTGTTGCCTAGGGTCACAGTGGTGCAAAAACGTGGTTACAAAGCACGGATCCACATGGACCCTCAGGATTTTTGCATTGGGCTACTCCAAACTCACTGTCAGATATTAAAAATCTTTATAAAATAGAGAATTAAATACATACAGAATGTTAAATTTTCAGTTTTGAAATATTAGTACTAGTTTAGTACTGTATTTCTATATTACTATAGTACTGTATTAGTTATTTTCAAATACTTAAATATTTTTAGGGTGTAAGACCCAATTAAAGCCCATTATTTACATACAGTATTACAGTATTTACATACAGTATTAGGCATACTGTATTAACTTTATTAACTGTATTAAAGCATTAACTTTGAGATATTATTTTTATTTAATGAACCCTCAGCCTTATTCAAAGTAAGCTTAAATTAGCTATTTCACTTATTAATCAAAGTGCTATTACTGTGCGACAGCAATATTTTATGTTTTATTCTTTTAATGATAGTTTAGGATTTATTTAAATATCATTTCAGTCTTTTCAGAGCTATATATTCACTGCTGTGTAATAGTCTATAAGCATAATTGTTACTGTAAATTAAATTAGCTTTTTACGAAAATACCGTGCGTGTTTATGTTTTGTTTCTTTTTTCAAAGCCAAAAAGTGTTTCCGGCTTGTCGAGTTTCCCGGAGTGTGGAGTTATAGAGAGTCGAGTTTTCGGGGTTCTAATGTTGATCATATGACTCTAAAATACTTTTAAAAAACTTTAAAACTCACTAATTTTCATCTAAAATTTAGAAAACTTCCTGGGGCAGGACCCCGGTATGGGCCCCCCCAATATTTTTTATAAGTCGGCGCCCCTGCCCCAGCTAGTATGTACAGTGGCCACGGTTGGTGAGAGTTGCTGTCCAACAATTTCTAGAGGGTACCAATTTGGGGGAAGGCTGATTTTGAGCATAGAAAACTGTGTTTATATTGATCCAAATGTGCTTTCTTATAATGATCTTGGAATCTGCGTAACATCTCAACTATATACCTGGTTCCGAATGTATTTCTTCTCTGTTTCTACTCTGAGCATGCATCAGTAGTTCAGTGAAAATAATTGTGTCTGCTTTAAAAAGCTTTCACTATCTCTCTTTAGCTTACCGGGGATATGTTACTCGCAAGCAGTATTCAAATGCAAAGACAGCATACAAAATCGAAATGTGCATTACCAAGCTACAGGCTGGCAAGTATTTTTTTATAATTTGTAAATAATTCTTGTTGGTTTCAAAAAATAAAAATTAAAACAGCTTAGAGTAAACATACATGACAGTATCTACCGTAGCTGCAGAATGCCTTATATAAAGATCACAGCAAATGATTAAATTATCCAAAAAGCGTCGTTACCAGTGTTGTGTGTTTATTATGCATGAATATCTCCCCTCCAAAGCAAGACGTGGGTATTTGGAGGGTCTAAGAATTTTGAGTCGTTATTAATAAAGAGGGGTGGGAATAAAGCCATGTCTCTTCAAACCGACTTTACTTCGCCACTTATCTGTGCTGTATGAGACATTCAGATGGATTTTTCCCCAAGATGTTACTAAACTATGCCCCTTTAGCTAGGTAGGTAGGCTGGAAAAGAATTTGGCTTGTATTTCGTTGAAGCTCTTCTCAAAGGTTGAGGGTAACACCATCAGTATGCCTGGCTATGTATCTGGATTAGATGGGAGATCTGCAACTTCCGGCTTTGCTTTCTTTTGTGTCTGTCAAGAGCTGAGCCATGATAGTGGGGAGCATGCTAATGGGAGCTAGGAGCGAAGCTGGAGGTCAGAACCAGGAACCAGAACCAGGGAACATGAATCAGGGTCACGTTAGACTGGTCTTCACCAGGGAAAATCTCTGCATGAGCAGGAAGCTTCCTTAGCCCTGCTGAGAAGAGGCAATGACTAAACCTGCAGCAGTCTAATTTTATATCATTCCACTGTCACTGGTGCTTGACCACCAGTCATTTCTATCCTGATTCATGCAGGTTTGTTGGTGGGTGGGTTTTTTTAAAAAAAATGTGTGGTCAAATACACATCTTTACATAAAACGCACATTTTAAAGTGCTTTTCCATTCTTTCCCCCCCCAAAAACAGCACATATTGTATGCATTAATGTGTAAAATACATATTTTGTGCATCCTTTTGTGCAAAGGAGCTACATTACAAAATCCGGATAAGTGCATAATCTGACTGAGATATCCAGGAGCAATTTCAGGAGTGTTAGATGATCAGATTGCTCTGCTGGAAAAAAAAAATTGGAATTCTTCTCCAACCCTCCCTGCCTATTTGGATGTAGCCAGTCCAATGCTAAGGAACCCTCTGATGTAGGAGTGAGAAACACCAGGTATTACTGAACTCTCAATTCCCATTAGCCAGCATGACCAACCCATCAGGTATGACTGTTTCCCTATGGGAAAGAAACCTCCCTGAAACTGCAATGCTATCAAATTTAGAAGTGGCCTGGGAGAGAACTTCCCCACCCCCTCCCAATGGGCTATCATTTTAATTGCATAGGAGAGCGTGCAAAAATGGTTATCAGTCCCTCCCACCCCCCACCCCCTGCAATATGATGTATAGTATAGTCCAATGTACCATTCTAGGGTTCCACCATCACATTCTGCCAGGCCAAGTGTGTGGGACAAACCAGTCCAGTTTTGTGATAGGGGAGTGAACATGTTTCGTGTAAATATGGAGCTAAATAAGAAGACATTCTGGTGAACAAGGAGTCCTCCGCTTCTGGGGGCAGAATACAGATCACTGAAATAAGCAGGCATAGTTCTTTGTTAGTGTTAACTCGGTCAAAATCCATAATCTTGAAGAGACTTTCTGCCTCTTCTCTCTCTCTCACTCCAAGGCAAGATGGTTCCTCTTGTGGCAGTTTGGATACTGTTGGAGTTGGTGATGATGTTCCCTATCCAAACTGCCACAAGAGGAACCATCTTGCCTTGGAGTGAGAGAGAGAGAAGAGGCAGAAAGTCTCTTCAAGATTATACACACACACACAGCTCCGCATATATTTTGATACTGCTTAATTTGTAATATATATATATATATATATTATGTAAACCACTTTATGAAGTCCACCTGAAAAGCAGCATATCCCTCCTCAACCTGGTGCCTTCTAGGTGTTTTGGAATACAACTTCCATCGTCCCTGGCCTTTGGCCATGCTAGCTTGGGCTGATGGGAGTTGTAGTCCAGCAACATCTGGAGAGCAGCAGGTTGGGGAAGGCTGCAGCATATGAATAGCTCAAATGAATAAACAAATTATTGAGTTATGTTCCTCTTGCAATTTACATCAGCTGCAAGAGGATATTTAATCAGGAGGAAAATTAAGGAAGAAAAGGAAGCAAATTCTAAAGCAGCAACGACAATTCAGAGTCATTACAGGGGATACAGGGAGCGAAGGAGCTTCAAAAGGAAAAGGTACTGTTTGCTTTCTCGTTGTGATTGTTCTGTTAAATGCCGTCTCTTTCTGCAATAAAATATAGTCAGAAAGCAGCAATATATCTAGACCTAGACCATGACGGACTGCATTCTTCCGTGCAGACAAGGTGAGATATATCTCATTATATTGCGTTTTGTTTTCAGTAGACGTGTCAAAGAAGGGCATGTGATTTCCATTAAAAACACTGGATGCAAATAAATGATATTTGACTGCTAACATTTTATCCACATCTGATTTGTAAAAGGTCTGGTAGCTCTAAGTCTGAATATTGAATTCCTGGCTCCATTTGCATTAAAACAAGAAAAGGCCTTTCAGCCAGATATTGAGAGCTCAGCACAGGGGGCGGGGGGGGGGAGCATGAACAAGAAAATACTGTTGAATAATCTCCTTACCTAACACTCAAACTGCAATTAACTGCAACAAATGTATCTATTCTTTAAAACAGATTCAGGAGCAAAACAGATCCAGGAGCAGATTCCCTGATCTCAGGGAGGTTAGTTGCATACATAACATATGCATTAATTTAAAACAATTGACAAAACACAGTAGAACAAAAAATAAAAGGCAGTAAGCCGCAATAATTTATTTACCCCCACATCCTGGAAGAATGAAAAAAAAGCTTTTGCTTGGTGGTGGAAATGCCATCTGTATCTCCAGGGGGAAAGGAGTAACCACAGTTTGTGGTAGGGAGGAAAGGGAAATTGTTTCAGTTCACATCAAAAAGGGAACTTAAGTCATGTTTTTTGAACTGATAGGAGGAGTCCTCCGCTTCTGGGGGCAGAATACAGATCACTGAAATAAGCAGGCATAGTTCTTTGTTAGTGTTAACTCGGTCAAAATCCATAATGTGCTATTTAACACTGTTGGAGTTGATGATGATGTTCCCTATCCAAACTGCCACAAGAGGAACCATCTTGCCTTGGAGTGAGAGAGAGAGAAGAGAGAGAGAGAAGAGGCAGAAAGTCTCTTCAAGATTACACACACACACACACACACACACACACACACACACACACACACACAAAACTTAGTCTATCTTTTGAAATTTGTACTTCTCCAAATTTTGAGGTTCAGTTCTCCAGCCAAGTAATCTATATGGAAATGTGTGTACTAGGGCAGGGTTGGGGAACCTCTTTGTGAATGATGACAACTCTCTTTTAAACAATCTGAAATGGCTGGTTTTTTGATGAGCGCCACAACCCCAGAGTCGTTCATGACTGGACCTAACAGTCAGGGGTCCCTTTACCTTTTTACTTTGAGTAGGGGGTATTCTTCATTGTTTTTCCCCCTAACGCTCTTTCTTCTTGTAAGCAACAACAAAAAAGGACCCCCAACATTTTCTGTATTGCTATATTGTTTTTAACATTGGAAGCTGCCTAGAGTGGCTGGGGAAACTCAGCCAGATGGGCGGGGTATAAATAATAAATTATTATATTCTTCTCATTTTTAAAATTGCACATATCATATTAACCTTTTAATGCATACATGTTGTATCAGGATTACAATATCTCCTAAATATAATATGTTTCTTGTCAGGGAGTCACTTCTTAGGAAGGAACAGGCTGAAACGGCAGCTACCCCAAGTGAAAAGGAAGAAGAAGATGTACAAATTACAGAGATCAAGAATAACACGACCGTTGGACACAACAAGTCTCCTCCCCGAAGTGAAGAGGAGGCCGCTGTCATCCTTCAGAGTAACTACCGTGGTTACAGAGAAAGGAAGAAGGTGAAGGAGCAGGGCTTCAAGAATGTGGCAGGGCAGGAACCATCTCAAGAGGAGAACCTCAAACCAGCACCAGAAGCCGAAGCCAGTATGGACCATTGTAAGAAAATGGGAGATGCAGATGAAGTGCAAAGCTCTCCTGTAGAGGTTGAGGTCAACGCAAATGTTGAGCTTAAGTCACCGCCTCACACTGAAGAGGAGGCGGCTGTTATCCTCCAGAGTAACTACAGGGGTTACAGAGAACGGAAGAAGTTTAAGGATGAGCAGTGTAAGAAACTGGGAAGTACAGATAAGGGGCAGACCTCACCCGCAGAGGTCCACGTCAGTGCAGCTGCTGTGCCCAAGTCACCACCTCAGACTGAAGAAGATGTACAAATTACAGAGATCGAGAGTAACACAACCGTTGGACACAACACGTCTCCTCCCCAAAGTGAAGAGGAGGCCGCTGTCATCCTTCAGAGTAATTACCGCGGTTACAGAGAACGAAAGAAGGTCAAGGAGCAGGGCGGCAAGAATGTGGCAGGGCCAGAACCGCCTTCAGAGCAGAACCTCAAACCAGCGCAAGAAGCAGAAGCTGGTGTCAACCAAAAAGGTGCAGCTTCTGTTGTTACTCAGAGCATCTCTGACTTAGATCTGAAGGCACCAGAGGAGAAGGAAGAAGTGCTTCCCAGGAAACGGCAGTCTTATGTGAAACAAAAGCTCCCGGAGGAAGGAGAGAAAAAGGCCATTTCCGATGGCTTACCTAAGAAAGCATCTATCAGAAAGTCAAGTGAATCGAGCCAGCCAACTCTGCACGGAAGAAAGGGCTCGGAGGTGCAAAGGCCGTCTCCCATTGTTCCCCATGGCAGTCACCTGGAAAGAGGTTCTTTGAAACACGGCCAGCCGCCTCCCTTTGAAAATAAAGCAAGTGTAAGGAAAAGCTCTGTGAGAGGCTCTCAGAAACATATTGAAGCCAGCAAACAAACCTCGGGAGACAAAGAGAAGGCAGCCTTAGTCATTCAGAGTAATTATCGAGGATACCGAAGGCGAGGACAGCTCAGGAAAGAAGGGAAATTGCCGGGTGGGAACCAAGAGAGAGCACACCATGAAGGGAATGGTGGAGGGAGCAGTCAAAATCCCAGTCCGAAGGCAACAATAGCGAGGCAGAGATCCAGTGCTGAGGCTGAGGGATCAAATGATGCTCCGGAAGATGGCCCTGAGAAGGACAAGTCTGATCTGGCGGCATTTTCCAGGCAGGTGAGGAGATTAGAGCTGGGGAACTTTTCCCAATCTGGGGTTTATATTCCATTCTGGGCAGCCTTCTGAGGGCCACATGCCAGCGGCAGGTAGGGCCAGAGGAAAAAGTGGGTAGAGCAATGAATGCGATTTTTACCTTTGTAATGTAGATTATTTTCTATATCCTTACACATCCCGAGGTGTGTTTAAGGGTTGGTGAAATCAGCTCCCGCTCTGAATTAAAAAATATGCTTGAAAGTAGCATGAGTTCAGCAGTAAGGGTTTTTGAGGTTGTCAAGATACCTATCTACAAAAGCAAAATTCTCTCTCTCTCTCTCTCTCTCTCTCTCTCTCTCTCTCTCTCTCTCTATCATTGCTTCTCCTGCTCCCACTGCCCAGCATTGATTTGCACTAAAGCTTGGTGTTTTTATTTCCTAGATATCAAAATTATCAGAAGATTACTTGGTGCTGCAGCAGAAGCTGAACGAAATGATTCTGTCCCATCAGCTGAGGCCTGTGATGCTCTCCAAAGACAAGCAAACAAATGGTCACCTCTCTCCTCGTGTGTGCCAGCCTGGTAAAAAATATTTTTTTAAAAAAATCACCCTCAGCATTGAAAGGCAATATTAATCTGACTAAATGGAATATACTCTGCAACTACACGGATGGGGAACCTGTGGCCTTACAACTCTTCATTCCTGATGCGTCTCCAAGAAATTCTGGAGGGCCACAGGTTCCCTATGCCTGGCTTTAGATTACATGTATGGCTCTCCAAGGGTCACGGGTAGCGCTGTGGGTTAAACCACAGAGCCTAGGACTTGCCGATCAGAAGGTTGGTGGTTCGAATCCCCGTGACGGGGTGAGCTCTCGTTGCTTGGTCCCTGCTCCTGCCAACCTAGCAGTTCGAAAGCACCTCAAAGTGCAAGTAGATAAATAAGTACCGCTCCGGCGGGAAGGTAAACGGCATTTCTGTGCGCTGCTCTGGTTCGCCAGAAGCGGCTTAGTCATGCTGGCCACATGACCTGGAAGCTGTACATCGGCTCCCTCAGCCAATAAAGCGAGATGAGCGCCGCAACCCCAGAGTCAGCCACGACTGGACCTAATGGTCAGGGGTCCCTTTACCTTTACCTATGGCTCTCCAAGGTGTCAGACATGTGCAATTTACCTGCCCTCTCCTTCTGCACAGCCAGGAGCAGTTTAGTCTGCCAAGTTCAGTTCCATTTTCAGACTTTCTGAGCTTAGCATTACATCCAACGCAGCTTCATGATTCATGGATGGAAGTTGATTTGTTTAGCATCAGACCAAAGTCTGCATTAAACCCAGGATTCCTGGTTCATACATGAGAGGAAGCTCAAATTGTCTGAAAGTGCAGCTAAACTTGATAGAAGTCTTCCTCCTGGCCTCAGTGTGCAGAAGGAAATGGAAAGGAAGTAGGAAGGGTGAATGTCTCTCTGTTTGCTCAGGTCCACAGAGGCTCCTCTGTTTCCGGTTATCCTATGGTCCGCATTACATGTGGACCAAGCTATTGTGAGGAACAAATACATGTACAATTTTGCTGCCACTTAGCAATGCCTTTGCATAATGAAAAGATCCAGTGCCGATGGAAATTGAAGTTTGCATTTTGGTTATCTTAATTATTCTTCGTTTCTGAAACCCATGAGAGAGAAAAGTGAATCGAAAGCTTCTCTTCATTATTTTTGGCAGGACCTTTCACCTTCATCATGCTCTATTTGCTGATGACTTTAAGCTTTAAGCCGAATTCTAGGATTAAATTTAAAGTGAGGCCTGACAGCATGAGTAATCATTCCCAGCTAATATGGATTAAATGTTCAAAATAATATTTTGGGAAAGTAGCAAATGCCACTTTTCATAGAACACACATGAGAGGGATAAGAGAATGCATAGCTAAAACTACATTTCCTCTCCTTTCCATTCACACATGGCAGAAAAGGAAAGAAGGGTCTCAAGGTGTTTAATACCTTGAAAACCTGGTGGTGAGAGTTGTGGTCCAAAACCAGTCTGGGAAAGGCTGAATTAGACAGCAAGTCCTATTGAACTCAGTGAGAATCGCATGCATAGGATTGAACCATTGAGCAGGTACTAAACCAAATTAAATTGCCTGTC
Organism: Podarcis erhardii; assembly: GCF_964252035.2. Lineage (NCBI taxonomy): Eukaryota > Metazoa > Chordata > Lepidosauria > Squamata > Lacertidae > Podarcis > Podarcis erhardii. The sequence continues at coordinate 17,672,853 of NC_138513.1, read as the reverse complement.
TGCTTTCTAGCCTTAGATTAAAGCTACTTAAAAGTGAATATTTTGGTCCAAGTAGCCTTTGATAGCAATCTTGGACACCCTGTTCATAATGCATGTTCATGAAATCTAAGTCTATTACAATACAAAAAAAAAATTCTCCTACACACAAAATTTACCTTTTCTTTGTAATATGCATTGAATGTATTATTTACCCATCCCTTACCTCATACTTTCTTTTCTTACCCACAATATGGCAAATGAAAATTGTTCTCCTTATCCTTTTAAAACTGCATATAAATAATAATGGAACAAATGTTTCTGAACTCAGCAGCAATTTGATTGGACTCAGGGACAATATGGCCTTCACTGAATAAATGCTCTTGCGAGCAATTTGCTTTTTTTTTTTTAAAGGTCTAGGTGCCCTTTTAAAAATATTGTTTTAAATGAGGCTCTCTCTTTTTTGCATTTTAAACCTTCTAAAATGCTACTTTTTCATTTTCTTTATGTACCTGCAGGGTAGTTAGTCATCTTTTCAGCAATAATTTGATTGAGAAGCCTGATATCAAAGGCAATGGTATCTTTTTAAATATATATATTTTTTAAAGTTGTCTTTCATTGTTTTTCTTTGCCCAGCAAAGGCATGGTTTAATTGCTTTTGGAGTGGAATCGGGAGCAATAATAGCACCTTTCAAGCATTCAATTATTGGCAAAAACAGTCTAGGAGCCCCAGAGGCACAAAATCATAGGCATTATGTCTCACGTTCTGTTGCCCTTTGGAAAGGCATTGATGTGCTTAAAGAAGTTTAATTGGCCCATTTTTGGTGTGGTGGGTTAAAACAAATGCATTTAGTGCAGGCCTTTGTGGGAGAAAGGGGTAATGAAGTCCTCTGTGAGCACTTCATAGGAACATCCAAAACTGCCTTATACTGGTAGCCAAACCAAAGGACCATCTAGTCTCCCCTGACTTTCAGCAATTCTCTAGGATTTCAGGCAGGGGGAATTCCAAGTCCTTACCTGGAGATGCCAGGGATTGACCCTGGGATCTTCTGCATGCAAAGCAGGTGCTCCACCACTGAGCTATGGCCCTGAGGGCACACTTGTCATTATGTTGGGATGGGGTTTAAATCGCACCTTGACACATCCAGGTTGTTCATTTGATTTGGAGCTCTTGTGCAACCAACCTGCGTCCTTAAAAGGTCAGGCTTTGGGTGATAAGGACAAGAGCAGGAAAAAGATGCACTGTAAAGTGTGAGATAAAGCTTGCTTTGATACAGCAGCTTCCAGAGATCCTGGAACTCACTATAAACACCTCCCACCTCCCTTGTTTTCTTATAATGGCATTGGAACCCACCTGAGAGGTGCTGGTAGGAGATGATGATGATAATAATAACAACACAAGGCGTGACCGGAAAGTTCAGTGAATGGTCACAGAAATCGGGACAGCAAGAAATATTCAAACATACGTACCTTACAGGCCTTCAAAGTAGGCCCCCTCTGATACAATACACCGTTGACAACGTTCGTGGAACTGTTGGAAACTTCTGGAGAAGTCCACTTTTCGTACTGTTTTCAGTTCCCTCGTCACAACAGCTTGGACATGTGAAATGTTGGGAAATCAGTGCCCTTTCAGTGCAGATTTCAGTTTTGGAAAAAGAAAGAAATCTGGTGGGGCCAGATCGGGAGAATATGGAGGGTGGGACAACTCAGTAACCTCAGTAACGATTTCATGCAGAATATGCAATTCTTCCGCCACCATTTGGATGGACAAACGACGATCCCACATCAATAACTCACCAACTCTGTTGACGTTTGCCTCCATTCTGCTCGTCGATGGTCTGCCAGACTGAGGGTCATCTTCAATGGTTTGCCGCCCTTCACAGAAACACTTAAACCACTCATATGCTGTCTTTCGAGTTACAGCTTCATCTCCATACACATTTGTGAGCATTTCGTGGGTTTCTGATGCCAATTGCATGTTCAAATATTTCTCGCTATCTGATTTCTGTGACCATTTATCGAACTTTCCAGTCACACCTTGTAATAAATTTTATTGTTCATACCCCACCCATCTGGCTAGGTTTCCCCAGCCACTCTGGGTGGCTTCCAGCAGAATATAACAGCATAATAAAACGTCAGAGGTTAAAAACTTCCCGATACAGGGCTGCCTTCAGATGTCTTCTAAAAGTTGTATAGTTCTTAATCTCCTTGACATCTGATGGGAGGGCAGTCCACAGGGCGGGCGCCGCTGCCGAGAAGTTCCAATGAATTATGGCTGGAAAAAAGCCCTGGCGGCCTCTAACCTCTAACCTATGGCTGGAAAAAAGCCCTGGCGGCCTCTAACCTTCCCATATCCAACTCCGAATGAATTGCCATTGACTAGTCAGGGTTGTCTAATTGCGCTCGAAGCAAATCAGGATGAATGCTCAATAAACAGCTCACCTGAAGTGACTTGAGCCCATCCTTTAAGGCCTGAAAACTGGGGGCAGCCAGAGTTCCATTCTGCCTCCCAGGTAACAGCAGAGACTTGTTGAGGAGCTGGAAAAACAAGACCTAACTAGCTTAGCTACCCAACTACCTGCTTCAGAATTCCTGAAGACACCGGCAGGGTGCCTTCCCATAATTGTCATTTAAATGCACAAATAAGAAATGTTATTGCAGCTAAAAAGTGAGGGTGGGGACCTCACTTTCACATGAGGGTGGGGACCTCACCCTCACATGAGGGTGGTTGTTGGAATTAGTGGAGAGATTGAAGTGGACTGTAGGCCTCCACTGCTTGTCATGAGTGCATCAGCCCCAGCCTCCACCACCACCCCACAAATAAATGCTACGTAGCTGTGTTCTTAAGCAGCACTGAGTGCCATTAGCTTGGGGTTAGTCCTATACTCAGGGACGCGGGTGGCGCTGTGGGTTAAACCACAGAGCCTAGGGCTTGTGGATCAGAAAGCCGGCAGTTCAAATCCCCACAACGGGGTGAGCTCCTGTTGCTCAGTCCCAGCTCCTGCCAACCTAGCAGTTGGAAAGCACATCAAAGTGCAAGTAGATAAATAGGTACCACTCCGGTGGGAAGGTAAATGGTGTTTCCGTGTGCTGCTCTGTTTCGCCAGAAGCGGCTCAGCCATGCTGGCCACATGACCCGGAAGCTGTATGCCAGCTCCCTCGGCCAATAAAGCGAGATGAGCGCCGCAACCCCAGAGTCGGCCATGACTGGACCTAATGGTCAGGGGTCCCTTTACCTTTAGTCCTATACTCAACCTAAAAGTAAGCAACTGTTCTGGAGTGTTTTCCACATGTCCCTGAACACAACCAGTAAACATGCAGGTAGTGTGGGATGTGGGTGGCGCTGTGGTCTAAACCACTGAGCCTCTTGGGCTTGCCGATAGGAAGGTCGGCGGTTCGAATCCCCGTGACAGAGTGAGCTCCCGTTGCTCTGTCCCAGCTCCTGCCAACCTAGCAGTTCGAAAGCACGCCAGTGCAAGTAGTTAAATAGGTACCACTGTGGCGGGAAGAGAAGTGGTGTTTCCATGTGCTCTGGCACTTGTCACGGTCCTCCATACTCCAGTAGCAGTTTAGTCATGTTGGCCACATGACACAGAAAGCTGCCTGTGGACAAACGCTGGCTCCCTTGGCCTGAAAGTAAGATGAGTGCTGCACCCCATAGTCGCCTTTGACTGGACTTAACTGTCCAGGGGTCCTTTACCTTTGCCTTTACCTTTTACAGTCGTTCCAGCACAAGCTGTGTAACCCAAATGATCATCTAGGATGGGGGTCAACTGTATGAGTGGGAAAATGATACCAGTCTCCTTTTTTGTTCTGTCTAAATATAGTGTGCATTATAACTGTTCCAAAAAGTCACAAATTTGAGCTCTTGTTATTGTTATTATCTTATTATCTTATTTTTATCTTATTATCTTAATCTTATATTATTATTATTATTATTATTATTATTATTATTATCTTATTATCTTATTATTTGAGCTCATTGCACAGTTGTATTTCCATGTCCCTTCTTTAGAAAAAGTACATTATATATGTATGTACAGAAGAGAGGGCCTTCTTTGTAGTAGCCTCCTGATGGAAGCATGCCTGATGTTGGCATTGTTATCTTAAAGGTTAAAATAAAACCTTTTTATTTGCCCACACATATTAGTTTAAGAAAGTTTGAGCATGCTAAATGGATTTATTCCTCTTAACCATATTGTGTTTCTGTAGTTTTAAATTTCTTGGTATACTGCCCTGGAATCAGTGATGAGCAGTTTATATATTTTTTTTAATAATAGCAATACATTCTTTTTCCGTTATTAGTGTCTTGTAATATAGAGATTATGATCTATTGTGGATTTTAAAAAAATTACTGTAATGGGGGGATGAAGTAATATGTTAGGTGATAACTAGAAACATTGATTATACAACAAATAAGATGGGTATCCTGACCTTTTCTTCATTAATAAACAAAATAAAAATGTTTGCCCCCCACAGCAATGATTCTGCTTTTTCAGCTGGTCCACCTATCAGGGACAAAGACCTGCCTCTAAGTGGAGTATGAATTAAAACCAACACGTCTTCTTTCCTACCCTTTAGAAAGCAAATACTTTTTTCAAGAAAATTTCCTGCTGAATAGCATCCTTGTGGAACCCGTTTCTGATAAAGGCATTAATCAGCAAGCGGCAACAACTGCTAATCTTTTGTTTTCCTTTAAATCAGTTGGCATTTCAATTTCCATAATTACTGTAATAGTTCAAGTGATAATTGTACATGTTTCCTTCAACTTCACTTGTTCTGTATGTCATCTTACAGCTGTGATATGTGAATCCAAAAATAGTACTTTGTATGCCAAACAGGAATGCTTGTCTGCCTCTAGCTATGAATAGGAGCCCATTACTCATCTTTGACAACCCACGATGGCTATTGTGTTAACTTTTGATTTTAGCTATATTTCCTGTAGATTATTTTTGTTGGCCACCCAAGGTGAAAGGGTAGCAGGGAAACAAGCTGATGTGTTATGGCTGAGAATTTAATGTTTTTAAATAGCCACTTTAAGGAAGAGGAGGTCTTGGAGCATTGTTGTCCTGTGCTTGGTTGCATAGGGGCACATTTAACAGTACATGGAATTGGTATGACGAATATTAACATAATATTAACTCTCATAATTTTCCTAGGTCACCATAATCAGTTTAGACACCACTGTCTGAAACTTCCATTCATGGTTTGGAACAAAACACAGTTTCCTGTTTCACCTGAATGCAGGGAACTGTGGCTTAAACAAATATAGTTAACAAGCCAGGATCTCAAACCATTATTTGATATTCCAGTTTGTTAACTGCCTGTGGTTCCCCATATTATATGAAATGGGAAATGGCGGTTTGATTCCAAAGATTAAGAGAACCTTCACATTTTCACCTCCCAGGTACAAAGGAGATGGAAAGGAAAATTTGAGGATGTGGGCCCTGGGGCTCACTACAGCATATTCTCATTGCTACAAACCACGATTTGTTGTGATATCTGAATGTGGCCTTAGTCATTACACTGCAACAGCACGAGTGTGTGTATGTGTATGTATATGTCCCAATGAAAGAGTTTTAAGTGAGATTCTAATCTAGCGCTGACTATCTACTTTAAATTAAAGACTCTGGTTCATATTTGCTTTCAGTGTAGTAAAATTAATTAATTGCATTGAAATTTCATTGTCTAAGGTAAATTGACTACACCTTGGTTTAGAAAAGCGCCATTGTTCTTCAAAAGGCAAAATGTTAAGAGATAATTGTCCATTCATTAAATTAGGCACCGTCTGCATTCCAGATAAGAAGCTAGAACAATAAATGTAATCATTACTCAACTACGTTGTAAATTAACATTATTCTTTCTGGTCCTCCAATATATCAGTGACCTTTCCAAGGCTGCATTTATCACACATAACAAAGAAAAAGTTATACAGCTAATTTTGCTGGTGCTTACACTGATGTATTGCTGATCATTTTGATTATAAATGCTTGTGCCACTTTCTTAATTAAAATGGTATTATGGTAGTGGATGAAAAGCATTTTCCTTACCACCAGGGATGAAAGCTTCTATGAAGCATAAGAGAGCAAATACTTCCTTTTCTTATCCATATAGGTCAAACCAAGGTGAACTCAGTCAAGAGCTTGGGTGCCATTCATTTGAGTATGTCGCATTAAGATGGTGTAACTTCAGTTGGGCAAAGGGGGCGATTGTCCCAGGCACAATCCAGACTGAAGATTGGGTCCAACACTAGTTATGCTCACAGCAGAGCCATTGAAATTAATGGACACGGCTACCTTAGGTCCATGAATTTCAGTGGGTCTACTTTGAGTAGAACATAGCTGACTACAACTCAATATTGCAACATTAAAGTAGCGGAGGACCTTTGGGCCTGAAATTTCAGCGGCGCCCTTTGCAATGCTAAATTTTGGCACCACCACAACCACCTCTTGCCTTCCATTCTACATCCTAGTTGCGCCCCCCCCCCCAAGACTCCACACCCAGTGCGGTCAAACCTGTTGCGCTCCCCTAAATGTGTCTCTGCTTGAAGGTCTTGTAACTGTGTCCTAGTCATTGGAGGTTTCTGTCCCTCTCTATAGAAGAAAAAAATCCCTCTGCATAAAACAAAACAGACACCAAAGAGCAATGCATGATCTGAGCCTTTTCCCTGACATACTGCTTTCCTATGTGTATAGATGTCTTGGAGATTGTTCCGGGATAGATTCCAACACCTGTGGCCTGAAGTGACATGTCCCAGACACAGGCATACCACCTCTAGAAGAATTAGGTTTATGTTTGCAATTATAAATAAATGCTAAACTCTGCAATATTTCCTTTTCAGATCTGAATGTATATTTCCAGGTGTAAATGAAAAGCTAAATATCAGTCTCTGAGAGGCTTAGCTTGGGCAAGACCAGGCAGAATGGCAGTCTGGGAGGTTACCAGCTATTGAAAACTGCTTGAAGTATATGAGTGGAAAATTGGAGTGTATGGCTGTAGCTGATTGGAAAGGAACAGTGCCCAGCTCTTATTCCTTTGCACTGAGATAATGTCAAGAGCTATAAACGCAAATGCACACCACCTCTTTTTTTTTTCTTTTTTTTTTTGAAACCCATCAGATTTTAAAATATGCATTAATTCAGTTTTCTGCTTTATTAACTTTTTTTAAACCACTGAATTAAAGAGAGGGAGAAAATGCTCTCTGAAGGCAAGAGTCCCTTCTGAATACACACTCTAAATGTCGTACTTTGGGGTTGAAGAACTGTATCAGCAAATTCAGAGAATTCTGAAGGATAGCTGTGTTTCGGTTTGTGTACCATTTCAGGAAGAGTGAATTAAGTAAGGTCACATTAAAACACAGACCAATTTCTTCCCCTTTCCTAACCTTGAGGTGTCTGGCTAGCTGCTTCCAGTTTACAAAAGCTTCTGTCCCTGTTTGTCTTGAGGGCATAAGTCAAGTGACTGGTTATTTATGGCTTTGCTGAACATGTAGAACCCCTAAACGTAAGCTGAGATAGTTGTTGCAGCGTGTGCACATGACTGGGTTTGCTCCAGAAGCAATATAAGAACATAGAAGAATTTTCCACCTGTGCCATCTTTTTAATTCTTTAAATGTCGTAATAGCAGCCATGGGAAACAATGATATGAGACAGCCATCTTCTATAGGTTTTGATGGTGTTAGCAGATCTTGGAAATATGCACTGCCATAATTTAAAGGGCACTGCCTTAATTTAATTTCATAGAATCGTAGGACTGTAGATTTGGAAGGGACCCTGAGGATCATCTAGTCCAAATCCCTTCAGTGCAGGAATCCTGCCCATATTTCTCTTGCGTAAAATAAAGGTATTTTCCTCTCTTGCAGTTGCTTCCAAATCAGAGGATGCTCACTCTGTGCAAAGGAGCCCAAGGAGGCCCCAGAAACCGAAGACACTAAACAACCCTGAAGACTCAACATATTACACTCTCATACATGTAAGCATTATGGCTAAAATCTGCCCCTTTAGCTTGTAGTTGAATGAGCAGCTCTAATTCAAGACTAATATTGGCAAGTTGAATGTTGGTGTGATATATGTTCTTCCAAGGCCAATCCCCCAAACTCTGGCCTTCAATGGCTTAGATATGTACCCCGAAACCAGAATGTTCATTGCAATTCCACGTTTTGGAATCTCATTATTTCTGAGCATCTGCGCCAAGGCAGCGTCGTAGTGCTGCAACTTCTTTTCTCAAAGTGAAAGGTAATCACAAAAGGGAAGGACTGAGGGTTACAAGGTCAACTATCTGCCACAGCTTTCCAAATCTGACCCTACTGCTGCTTAAAAGGGGAAAAGGGGGAAAGGGGAGGGGGACGGTGATCAGATATGTCAGAAGGAAATGGAAAAAGCTGTTTTGTAGGTTCCTCTTAAGAGCAATTAAGCCCACTTGCTAGAGGCACATGCATACTATTGACCTACTTAGCAGCAGGTGACAGAATACATTTGCTTAGTCAGGCTGCCGCTATTGCTGGCACTCAAAAGTACAGCAGAGGAATTGGAAGAAGAGGAGAGCAAAACAAGGGTGGAACTAGATGTTCTGGAGCAGCCACCGTTTCACGTATCTTTGCTCCCTCTTTCTCACACATCTGTGATGATAAATGCATGATGCTGTGGCATCCTTGCCCTGTTTGTTTCTCCTCCATACCACTGGGAGACAATGATGTAAGCCAAGGGCATGAGGTGAAAGGCACAGTGATGTATCCTGTGGCATCATACCCTGTGACATAATAGGCATTGAGAGAGAGAGAGAGTGGACACGCTCCATGTCTGTTACAATGGCATGGTTTGTGTGTCACATTAAGCCCAAACTATGGCTTAGCATAGGGACGCGGGTGGCACTGTGCGTTAAACCACAGAGCCTAGGACTTGCCAGTCAGAAGGTCAGCGGTTCGAATCCCCGCGACAGGGTGAGCTCCTGTTGCTCGGTCCCTGCTCCTGCCAACCTAGCAGTTTGAAAGCACATCAAAGTGCAAGTAGATAAATAGGTACCAGTCTGGCAGGAAGGTAAACGGCATTTCTGTGCACTGCTCTGGTTCACCAGAAGTGGCTTAGTCATGCTGGCCACATGACCTGGAAGCTGTACGCCGGCTGCCTCGGCCAATAAAGCGAGATGAGTGCCGCAACCCCAAAGTGCCCAACCCTAACGGTCCGGGGTCCCTTTACCTTTACTTTATGGCTTAGCATGCTGGTCCTGGACAAAACATCACAGCTGCTTCACTCCTCCCAAATCATTTTGCCTCTACGACGCACTGAGCTAAGCCATGGTTTGGCTTAGCATGGCATCCAAAGCCAGACTCTTCAGCATACAGTGGTTAAGAAATATATTGCATAAAAGTAATAATAATGATGGTTTAAAAGCTTTTGAGGATAAGAGGACATTACAATTGTCCAAGAATTGATGTTTCACCAGGTACATCTTCTCAAATGCCACTGTGTTTGCATGCTTCAGTGTTTCACCATAGCAGTTAGTGTGGCTTACAAAAAAAATTGTGGCATCTCTGAAATATAGACAGTGGGGTTGGGCTGGAGGGTTAGGTCAAGCCATCTGTGAATCTTAAATCAGGTTTTTTTAAAAAAATGAAATCACAGAGAATTCCCTCAAGTTTCAGGAGTGGCATGGAAGAGTCTGTAACCTGAAGGAGTTGGTGGCAGAGGGGAGGGGATGAGACCATGATGCACATCTTTGGGTCACAGAAAAGGACCATAAATTAACATTTGTACAGACTATATGATCATAGTTATAACCACTCCAAAATTTGTGTTTTCAGAAATCAGTCCAGGATGAAAAGCGGAAACCAAGAAAAAACAGGTAGCTTTTCTTGTTGCTTCAGAAAGGCACAATTGTACGTTGGTGTGACAACAAGGGGGAATTGTTAATTGATATTTAAGGAAAGGAATGTTGTTACATGATCATTGCTGAAGACAAACATTTGCAGGGTCGAATTCTTGCCTTTTGATTAGGACAAAATTTGTTATTGAATTCTGAACATTGGTTTATTTATGCATCCCATCTACTTGCCCCAGGGAGACTGTGAAAGACGTGAACAGGAAACCAATTTTTTAAAAAAAATAAAAATAAATTGTGGGGGATAAGGGTAGACAAGCATAATCTAGTCATGGCCAAGGTGCAGGCCTTTGGGAAAGCCTTAACGACTCATTTGTTCTCTGTTGCGTTTGCTTAAATAATTTTTATTGGGTTTCTGAATTGAATTGATTTTAGCTGTAATATTTAATGGAGTTTAGTATTTTACTGAGGTGAATGTTTCTCAGTGCCATGGCTGATTCCATTAGTGGTTATCACAGTTTTGAGGTGGGGGGTTCTTTTGTTGTTGCTGTTACCAATGTTAATATATTCTATGGAACACCCGCTCCCCTTGAGAGTGTTTTGACGCTCAAAGGTGGCCTATCAGTGTTTAAAATAAATAAAATTAAATCACAGTTTCACTGTGGCATCACACACCTATCTGTAAATTAGGTTCGTTTTTTAAAAAAAAATCAAAGAAAATGCTTAACAAACAAAAATATTGATGATCCTTAAATGTCCATATTTTCATTTACAATCTTTATACATGTTACATTTTCTCCTCTAAGGCTAACAGCATTTGAGGGGGCAGGGGATTTGACCCACAACGAAGGCACAGGGGGGAACATTGGGTCTTTACCTCCCCGCCCCACTGCCATCAGCCATACTCCTCATGGCTGCCTTTGAAGAAGCATGTTACGTTAGGGATTCCTGTCAGGAAACTCCAGTGTTTAGCAGTGTTGGAGGTTGTATGCCTCTGAATACCTGTTGCTGAGAATCACAATCTATTCTTGCAGTCATGTCCTGCTTACAAGCTTCCCACTATGAGAACAAGATGTTCAAGTAAACAGACCTTTGGCTTCATCCAAGAGGGCTTTTTAATATTCTTACGCAGACCCTCCAAGTGTCCCTATTTTCCAGGGACAGACCCAGTTTTACAGAAGCCGTCCTGGTTTCTGATTTGATCCCAGAACACCCCACTTTTCCTTAAGGTAAAGGTAAAGGGACCCCTGACCATTAGGTCCAGTCGCAGACGACTCTGGGGTTGCAGTCCTCATCTTGCTTTATTGGCTGAGAGAGCCAGTGTACAGTTTCCGGATCATGTGGCCAGTATGACTAAGCTGCTTCTGGCGAACCAGAGCAGTGCACGGAAACGCTGTTTACCTTCCTGCCAGAGTGGTATCTATTTATCTACTTGCACTTTGATGTGCTTTGGAACTGCTAGGTTGGCAGGAGCAGGGACCGAGCAACGGGAGCTCATCCCATTGCGGGCATTCGAAATGCCGACCTTCCGATCAGCAAGCCCTAGGCGCTGTGGTTTAGACCACAGCACCACCCACGTCCACTTTTCCTTAGGGCATCCTTATTTTCATTGGAGAAATGTTGTGGGGTATGTAACATGTAGTGTGGTCTCTTTGCCGTCAGACTGACTGAAGCCCTCATCACCCTCTTGCAGCCAGTTGAAGGGTTCCTCTAACTGTGCAAACACCAGCACGCCTTTCACTTTGCTGTGGTCTCCAGTACCGTCCACCAAGATCTACCAATAATTTACAGAAAATAAAATAAAAATCAGTGGCATGGATTGTGGCAGGAGGTGCTGTACATGAATCGAATCCTTTTATTTTATAAGCGCTCTCCGGCCCTGTGCTGAAACAGTTAAACATATAGATGGTGATTATCTCTGTGCTCCTTATTGATCAGCCTAAGGCATTCATTCATTTCTGAGCCTGACTTGCTTCTGATAATGTCACATTTTCACTGATACCGCAAAATGCTGAATTTCAATGCCTTGCAGCCTTGGCTTAGCAGAAGCCTTGCCTGCGAAATTGCAAAGTGGAGTGTATTTTGGTGTTAAATGCATAAATCCTTAGAAATAGGGGCTTATAAAGGGAGTTCTAATACAGCCCTAATTATATCAGTAAGAGTAGCATTGCGGAAAATTGCCCAATAATTGTAGAGCCTTTCAGTCCTGGTACAGCGCTGAAGCACACCCAGCGCAGATTTTCTGTATACCTTCCAAAAGACCCCATCTCTGGCAACAGCAGTGGGTGTTTTAAATGACCAGTGTTTTGCTTTTCTATCCTGCAGTAAGACTTGGGGGAGCAATTTTTTATTCAGAATTCTGAGGATTCCCATTGCATCTGTCTGGAACTCAAGGACTACATTTTTTAGGCACGATATAATTTATGGAGTGCTTTCTAATAACTGTCCTTAAGTCTAGCAATGCACAAAGACTGAATAACGACCTCAGGTCCATTTCCCACAGATACTAATTTCTATGTGTGTATGTCCCAGAAAAGTGTTACATACAGAATGAGTAAAATAATGTGAGATGTTTTTATTGGATCAGACCTTCTGCAGGATGTAGAAGTTTGCCCAGCCTTTCAGCGTTTTTAGAAGACATTTAAAAATATCTGGTAGAAAAATATATTTCCATCATAAGGATGTTTGACTGTTCAATGCAGAGATGACAGACAGATCGCTCCAAGTCTTGTTCCTGCCCATTTTCGCTTTGGACACAAAGGGATCCATTTCCTCATTAATAGTAGATTCTGCTGCCCCCTCCCAAATTCAAATCTGTATGGATATAATTAAAAGTAGATGCTCACAAACGGCCTTTCAAAGCCTTTTAAAAACACGATGCCCCTGCCCCCATTATCAATAAACATGCATATTATCCCACTGCCGATTTTTGAATGAATACTTTGTAGACCATATAAGGTATATGATGTGGCTCTTTAAGTAGCTGATAAAAAACAATGACTGCAGCTTTACATACTTTTATATTGAAAAGCATTTTTCTAGCTGTCTTTTGTTGTACTCCGCTGTTGCTTTGCAGATCTATTCCAACCAAGGTATGACATTTCCATTGTATTCTTATAATAATAATTTCTTCTCTTTTCCATATAGAAAGTTACATTTGTTGCTCAACAATTATATTATATTCCAATTCCACAAAACTAGTGACTTCCTGCTCACCTGACGTCGAAGTTCATAACCCAAATTACATACAATTGCACTTTAAGGTTCTGTCTTATCTAATTTCATCCTCTCTAACACGTTTCTTAATATATTCTGCTATTGTCTTACACTTCAAAGCCCGCTGTGGTCTTCACATATGAAAAATAACTTTTTATATAGACTAGAAAGGGTTTCCAGCCTTTTTTAAAAGATTCTAAATGTGTATCTTTTATCAGTGCCATCAATTTTACCATCTCTGCATATTCCAAGATATGACATCTCCATTGCGGAATGTCTTTTGACTGTATAAGATGACACAGAATAGGAATTTACCATGTTTGTTTGTTTGTTTGTTTGTTTGTTTGTTTGTTTGTTTGTTTTAGTCTGGGCAAGATACTAGATGTAGAAGATCCCTATTACCAAGAATTTTCATCCACTGATTTAATCTCAAATGCAAGTAATACCTGCACACGAGAAAAGACACCGCCAACAGAGCCCAGAACTGAAACATTAAGCGTTAATGAAGGGTAAGTTATACCAAACAATTGTCAAACACTTTAAAATTCCACTGAATTAAATGGGACCTATCCTCAAGTCTTCCAGTGAAATCAGTAGTTTAGCTGCTTAGCTGCAACTGGATCATGCAGATTACCCAGAAGAAGGAACTACAGACAGCTTAATTTGCAAACATGTATATTGTATTTTATCTGAACTATTTCCATCCTGTTTTTCTGAGGTACACACAAGTTAGCTCATCACAATGTTATTCAAAGACACTTATAGATATGGATTGTATACTGAGTTCCCATTAGCATCAGGAGGCTTCAGGCCAAGACTAAACTGTTCCCTTTATTTCAGTGAGGTCTAAGCTCCACTTAACTGGTCTCGAACTTTATGCAGCAAAAATCAATATAAAAAGGTAGACCCAAGCTGCAGTCCTTTGCATCTTTGTACATTCGGGTCTTGCATCCATGTAAACAGACTGCATGACTGAGAAGAGGGATGTAAGAAAGCATTGTTTTCCATTCTGTCCTAAATTCATAGCATGCAGCACTGTTTCTCTTCCATTGCAGTTCATCTTATGCCGAAAGCTGAATTATTCATCTTGCTCTCTGCTGTGGCAGAATTATATAACTTTTGTAATTCATTACATTATTCCACCCCAGTCATTTCCATGCAAAGGAATCACAATGCAAAGGGGGAGATAAAAGTAATAAATTACGTATCATTTGTGAACTGAAAGCAACAGCGAATACCAATTGCATTCACTGGATTGATTTCCATTCTGGCCATGGAACGAATAAGCAAACATTGGCCTTTTCCATTCCTGTTTTCATCAGAGTTCTTTGACATCCCTAATCAAAAGTCACAGTGGCACAAGCCACGAGCCATGTTCACAGCAGGAGCCGGGCCTTTCTAGTGCTCTCTTTCAGCCTGTCCAAAGGCCTTTGTGAACCAAGAAGCCTTAGGCTCTTGAACTGGAACTCAGAGGTGAAGAAAAATAAATGCATGTCCATAGGACAGTCACTTGAAAAGGCCCCATTCACAGTGAAAGAGAGAGAAGGAAGGAAGGAAGGAAGGAAGGAAGGAAGGAAGGAAGGAAGGAAGGAAGGAAGGAAAAAGAAAGAAAGAAAGAAAGAAAGAAAGAAAGAAAGAAAGAGGGAGGATCTGGAATATGGTGCTCAGAGATTAGCTCAGTCATCATTGGGTGTGGATATGGGTCCCAGCTGTGGACAACCCTAGAAAGCTCCACCCACCTTGATGCCCTCCCATACAAAGCAAGCCAAAAGTGAAAGATTAGGGCATGGGTAGGCAAACTAAGGCCTGGGGGCTGGATCTGGCCCAATCACCTTCTAAATCCGGCCCATGGATGGTCCAGGAATCAGCATGTTTTTACATGAGTAGAATGTGTCCTTTTATTTAAAATGCATCTCTGGGTTATTTGTGGGGCATAGGAATTCGTTCTTCTTCCTCTTTCCCCCCCCCAAAAAAATATAGTCCGGCCCCCCACAAGGTCTGAGGGATAGTGGACCGGCCCCCTGCTGAAAAAGTTTGCTGACCCCTGGGTTAGGGTGATGTCAGCAGTATCCAGGGTCCCTCTTCTATGTGAGGTTTTGTGGATGAATTGTGAGTTTGGGCCCTGGGTGAGAGCCAGAGTGGATGGGTTGAATCCTGACTGAGTGCCAGAAGGCCAAGAAGGGAAGTGTATCAGAAAGAGAATGAATTGATACTGGTCTATATTTATTAGAAATGTGTGTGAATGTAACTGTGTTTCTTGTTGTTTAAGTTGCCTTTTGTTGATTTACATTTCTGCACCCTGCTTAGAGATACTTTTTTATATATTAAGCAGTATAGAAATGGTCTAAATAAAATAAATAAAAAGAAATATATGGTGAGAGGTGCTCTGTAATATATTGGTTTCCTCAAAGAGCATCTGGATCTGGTCCATAAAGTCTTACATTTCTTATGGTTTAGCATAGTTGGGGTTAAGAAGACAGATAACACAGCTGATGGATCATACCAAGAGGATCATTCCCTGCCAAGTCAACGTTTTCACTGCACCCTGCTTTAGTTCCCAGCTTTTATGTGATGTCCCCCACACGGCATACATTGTGCAGTTTCCACCTGCTGCAAAAGGAGGCTGGGAGGGAGAGGGAGAGTGAAACAGCTGCAGGGAGAAGAGGGGTGCGGGTTTGGTTTGTTTTATTGCCAAAGGTCAAGGTTAAGTAGTTGATTAACAAAGTTTTCCAAAGTAAATGTGTTGATTTCTTATTGCAAAAGCACTTCTGTTTCCCTTCTTCCTAGGCCAAGGGTCACAGAGACTCCAGTGGAAGAAAACAAAAGCAAGGATAATCCTTATGACTATCAAAAATTGTTACGGAAGACCTCTCAGCGCCGGCGCCTTATCCAGCAGTATTAGCTACTGCTGCTGTTGTTGCTGCTGCTGCTGCTGTTTGGTTTTCATCAGCATAAGCTTATCCTCATTTTTTTGTATGGTTTTATACTGTGTCCTTTTCTTTTTAATCTCTCCCCCCACCCCGCAATTCTCTCTGGCATTTTAAATCAACTGTGTGCTTACGTTTGTGGACACACAAGATTGTAGCGCCTTACAGGGAAAGATGTCAGGGTTTACAGAGTACTGTAATTTGTTAGGTGGGTGTTTTTTTTAAAAAAAGAAAATGTAAATGTGTGAAAAATTATTTTATTAGTATGCTGTAACTTATTAAAAGTCTAGATAACTGAAAAAGCAAATCATTGTTCTCTTCTCTTTTTCTCCCCTATCATTTTTCTACAGTGAAAACTCAAATGTGGGTCTTCCTTTAGACTAGGTTTGTCTGCTGACCTTTGAAACTCTCAGACACATTATATCTTGTTAAAATGGAGCTATTTCAATTCACGCAAATACATAAACAAAAAGCAAACCATAAACATCTGGTACAATTTAACAAGGAACCAACTTGGACCAGCTTTTGGCATACTGAGTGCCCGTTCGTAACCAAAAAAACAGGAAATGCAAAGTGTGTTTGCTAGCAAAATTCTGCCAGAAGGATTCCGTGGGAAGAACGCAAAACACCATTCAGTTTGTGATGGGTTGTAGGTAGACAAGTGTTCCTGCTTTCTCTCGCTTCTAATCCGTTTGGTATAGATCTAGATTCTCCTGAAAACCTTTAGTCTTTGTTGGGATTCACAATAGTTAGGGAAATATGAATTGGTTTATTTCCTGCTGGTTACTTTGGGCAAAAGAGAGAGAAACGGATTCTTCAATAATTTCACCTATTTTGAAACAAATGGAAATATTGAATGCTGTTAGCATTCCAGTTTCTGCACCAGTGATTTATAATTGACTGGTAGGTTCTCTGCACAGAGGGGAAGAGACAGTGACTTCCATTTTCAAACCAGGTGTTTTCTCAGAAGCTACTTGAGGTGTGTGCTGCCAGCAAGCCCTTCTGCCATTCTTTAGGCATACACACAACCATTTTAAAAGCAGTTCTTCACTTTCCATTCCATTGGTATGCGTGTGAGTGGATGCTTTTTCTTTCTTTTACTGTGTACATTTGAAAGTTGCTGGAAGGAGGGGTGTTCAATTGCTGAAACTGAAAATCCCCTTTAAAATGTAGGTTCTGTTTTCATTAGCATACTTCTACAAAAAAGAGGGGAAGAAGCAAGACCAAAGGGGGCAGCTGAGCCACAGTCAGCCAGAGACAAACTCAGGAGATGACTTTTAGGAAGCTACGATCTCCCTTTGCTCCTGTTCCCTATCTGTCAACTGGGGAATATTAATGACCTAGATCAGCCCTTGCTAGTCTGGCCCCCTCCAGATGTTTTGGGCTTTAACTCCTATCAGTCCTTGCCAGCATGTGATGGAGGATGCTAGGTTGGCAAAGGCTGGCCGACATTGCTGGACTGCTGTGGCAATGAGTGAAATGAGGGTTTTAAAGCACCTTTCATACTGGAAGTCGGAATATGTTTTATTTGCAGTTTTTTATGTTTGAATTGATGTCTTTTATTCCTGTATGACTAGTTGAGTCATGCCCATTAGTATTTTTTTAGAATTGCTAAATAAACACAAATATAAAAATGGCCAATAAATGACCATTTAAGTGGGAACCTCAGTCCAAGCAACGTTTGGTTTACTTCCAGTGAAAGATAAATATATTGGGGAGGAGAATGTACAAGATTCTCTTGCATTGAAGCCCATGTTCCTCTTTTACTTTTATGTGCTTGTCAACTGGAAGCTTGAAACAAACTCAAGCCAGACCTGCCCTTTCATAAACACGAGTCTTGTTTCCCCGTCCAGGCAGTTTTAAAAGGAAACCAAGAGACTGCCTTCTTCATTGAACACAAGGCTTAAACTAGCTTCAGGATACAGGAAGGTGGAATGTGTGCTATTGATGCCCTGCAAATCCTGCATCACCTGAGCTCTGCAAGTGTGGCTTTCTCCTGATTGAGAAAGTGCAGAGTGTTTGAGGACCGGGACATTCTCAGGGAAACCAAAATGCTTGTTTACAAAGCTATTGTACTACCAACCTTACTGTATGCTTGTGAAACATAGACCACTTACAAACGCCATCTCCAACTCCTCGAAAGATTCCATCAATGGTGTCTCTGAAAAACCTTACACATCACTTGGGAAGACAGGCGAACTAATATCAGTGTACTAGATGAAGCAAAGATCACCAGTGTTGAAGCAATGATTCTTCAACATCAACTTTGTTGGACTGGTCATGTTGTGCGAATGCCTGATTATTGTCTTCCAAAGCAACTACTCTATTCCGAACTTAAAAATGGAAAGCGTGATGCTGGTGGTCAAGAAAAGAAATTTAATGACTGTCTCAAGGCAAATCTAAAAAAAATGTAGTATAAACACCGACAACTGGGAAACACTGGCCTGTGAGTGCTCCAGTTGGAGAACAGCCTTACCAAAGGTGTCATGGACTTTGAAGATACTCAAACTCAGGACGCAAGGGAGAAATGGGCTAAGAGGAAGGAACACTTAGCAAATCCACACCGTGATCAATTCCCGCCCAGGAACCATTGTCCCCACTGTGGAAGGACTTGTGGGTCCAGAATTGGCCTCCACAGTCACTTACAGACTCATTGTTAAAACCGTGTTTATGGAAGACAATCTTACTCGGCTATGAGTGATCACCAAAGAAAGAAGAAGAAGAATGATTCAGAGAACAAAGGAAGAGAGGCTGCTGGCAGCTTTAATATCTGCCTTCCCCAAGAGGTGTCTCCATGGGGGGGAGCGTTGTCCCCTAACTTCAAATATTCAGATAACTCATCCAACAGCATGTTAGCACCCACACTGTCTGGAGCCTGCACCCTTGTTTTGTATGTATTCTTAACTTTTTGCAGCTCCTGAAATCATCTGTTGTATTGCACTGCCAATCTCCATGAACCTGGCATGGTTCATAAATGAAAGGACTTTCTGCTTTGAGGCTGCTGATTAGTCTTACTGTTAAATTGGAGAACTGAGCAATAGCTTCAAGAGGCCCTTGATTTTGAGGGAATGTGCCCATGCTTTCAATATTCACAAGTTTTACAGAACATTATAGGGCCTTGTCAAACATATCCCCCTGATTCCACAGTGACTCCTATTTCCAGCTCAAAACAAGAGCCCAAAATAAATGTATACGTTTTGGAAACTGATACCCTGAAACAGGGACCTGGTGTGTTTGCCATGTGTACTTCGCTGGCTTGCAGTCACCCCAGAGATGGTCCTTAATGCCTCCAGCATAGCTTGCTGGAGAGACTAATACATTTGTCTCTGCAGTTCATTAACTCACAAATGTGTTCTTCAGTCAGCCAGCTGAGGTCCCTCTTCGTACCACCTGTTTAGTGACATGCTGAGCCAAAAGCTACTTTGGGAGAATAAGGGCAGGCAGGAGGCAAGAAAGAAAGGTTCTCTGTTTCCCTCTCTCTCATTCTGTCTCTTACAGAGGCCTCAGCAGTGCTAGATTATATGGAGAGCACACCTGACTATATCTGTGTTATGGTCCTACTGTTGATTTCACAGTGCCCATACAAATGCACAGTCCTGACCCCACACTTGTGCCATTAGGCTCCCAACTTCCACTGCCAGCCAAGTTCATCAGCTCTCTCTGAATTCTGTGATCCAACACCCCACCAGTGGGGCATCTTTCAGTGAAAGCCATTATCTGGTTTGGGATGCTCCAGAAACAAAGCCCAATGGAGCTAAGATGTATTGTGCCTTTCGTTTCTCTTTTCACATACTTCCACATTTTTCTAGAGCAGGGCGGCCTAACAGATGTCATTGGGTTACAGCTCTCATCATCCATGGCCATTGGCCATGGTGGCAGGGCTGATGGGCGCTGTATTCCAGCAACATCTGCAGGGCCACAGGTTAGCCATTCCTGCTCTGGAATGTTCATAGTACCACATTTTCCTCCCATTATTTGGGGTGTATTTAGTTACAGGGGTGCGAGAATCAGAACTTGATGTGGAATTCAAGAAAATGAATATAATTCATGGGAAGCCTTAGTAGTTCTTCTGTTCAGTGCACTTTTACCCATCTGCCAGACAAGATGTTGGGGCTGAAGGAGCTCAGGAGCAGTCGCCATGGTAAGAGGGGACAGAGAGGGAAAGGGAAGGTGAACCAGGGGTCTAGCCATGGTTTAGGAGATGGGGACCTAAGAGCTAGTCTTACATGGTACAATCAGCCATATGGGTGTTGTTTTGAACCAGGGTTGGGGAACCTTTTTCAGCCTGAGGGCACATTCCCTGAACCTGCAACTTCCTGTGGACCCAGCAGCAAAGAGTAGCAGGGGCTAGAGGCAGAAGTGGAGGACATAAAAGATGTGACTCTCATATCTGTACAGTAGGCTGCATTCCAGCCATGCAAAAGTCAGAGGTTGACGCACACCCAGGCATTATCACAGATCAAGGATGTGTTCCAGCCAGGCTTGAACCATCCAACTTTTTGCTTCCACTGCAAGCTGACTTTGTACTCTTCTCAGTTTCTCTCTAGCTGGGCACAGCTGTGGTGGGATGGTGTTAAACATTTCAGGAACCAGAAATGTTCAGAGAGTTGCTTTACTCATTGTTCCCAAAGGTCTGTGGTAGGAGAGTCACAGCCCAAAGGCTGCTCAAATATGACTGCTACTTCCTAGCTGTCGCTGCTTTGTGGATTGTTCTGGTGGGTTGCTATTTGCAGACAGAGACTACTGGTGACACTCGGAAGGTTATGGTTCACCACGGAATCTTTAATAACTGGGGCATATGTGATGTGTGAGTGAGTTTGTTTCCTGGCACCTCCTTTTGTTGGGAGACGGCTCTGCCACAGACTCCATCCCCATCACGATGACGCAGAAGACTTGAAGAATCCATTTCCAGAGGAGCAGCAGGTTGCAGCAAAAACAACAGAGTCTTGTACACACCTTAAAGACTGACAAATCCATTACGGCATCAGCTTTTGCGACTCAAGCCCACTTCATCAGATGCTAGTCCGTTGTGGCATCTACACTGCTGCGGCAGGCAGGGTGGAATCCAATGTGTTTTCCCCAATAGGCAAGGTCACTTCCAGACAGAGCCGCCTGAAATCCGAACGCGATCAGAGGATCCCTCTCACTTTTCCAGGCTGATCCTGAAGCAGCATCCCAGCACCGATCTCGAATGTCTTCCCTTCCGAATGTCTGAATTCCCCGTCTGAGCGCACGAGCCGGAGTCCTCGGCCACCACGTCTCCTACACCTCTGAGCTGTCCCTGCGAGGCAGTTCTTTCCGCGAGGGGTCAGCGCGTTTGTCGCCAGAGCCCGAGTCGGCCAGCGCTGCCCTTTCCGCCGCCTGGAAGGGAGTCGTGATCAGACGCACAGGCAGCGCGTCCCTTCGCCATCCGCGCCACAAGTCCCGGGGCTAAAGAGGCGATCATCTGGCGGAGCGCAAATAAATACACCCCGCCGCCTGCCCGCCTCCTCTGTCCGCTTGGCTGTGAAAGCGAAGGGCGAGCGGATCAGCACCATGGAGAGCGCCTAGCGCAGCCGCTCGCTGGTCTCCTGCCCAGTCAGCCAGCCAGCCAGCCAGCGCCGGTGTCTGTCTGGAGCGCACAGCCAGAGCGCCACGCTCAGCTGCTTCTCCCGGCGCCGTCGTCGCCGCCATCGCCACCCGCCTTGCCCGGCCCTCTCGCCCAGCCACAACCCCGCCACACGCTCATTCACACACACACACACACACACACACACACACACACACACGCTCCCTCCCTCCCCCGCCCTCCCCGCGTCTCTCTGTCTTTCGCACACACAGCCCAGGCGCGCTCACTGCACTTCACCGGCTCCTCGCAAGCTCCGCAGATGGCAACTCCCGGCGCAGGTTTTTGGTCCTTCGGGTCTGAAGATGGATCCGGAGACCCTGAGAACCCCGGTCCAGGTAGGAGCCCCCACTCACTCACTCAGTCACCCCCCCCCCAGGAAGACCACGACGCATCTTTCAGCGCCTGCCTCCTGCGCAAAGTTGCCAGCCCAGATCCTGGAAGGCTTGGCTTGACCCTGACCTGACTTTTTTTTCCATCCCCCACCGCTGCCACCGTCGTCTGGTTTTATAATCGTTCGTGCCTTTGGCCGCCTTGAGAAGATCGAGGGGGCCGCCCGTCCCTGCCTGGAGAAGGCGCCCCTCTAAGAAGGGATTCATTTGGAGGGGCCAAAATACCAGGACCTAAAGAAGACGCAGCGGGCCGCCTCACCTGCGCGCAGCGAGGGACCCGGAGCGCCCCTGGCCGGCTCGGAGAAAAGCAGCTCAGTGGAATATCTCTCAGGATGCTGCTACCCGGCTGGGACTCACCCAAACACAACTGGCCCTCAATAAAGGGAAGGAGCGGGGTGGGCAGAAGGGTGGACACAGGTTGCGTCGCTGAGAGGGGACGGGAGCGCTTTTCGCTTAGAAAGTGTCCTGGATTGCTGAAGGATCCATATGCTTGCATCGCCAAGACTGCTTACGCGCATTTGTCCGCTTGCTTCATTCTAACGCGCCTCTTCCCATATGTAGGGCTTGGGGGCAGCTCGCAATACGTGCGCAGCTCAATCCTAAGCATCTTCTTACTCAGAAGTAAGGACCCTCTGATTTCATTGGGGCTTTCTCCCGTCTAAGTATGCGCAGGATTGCAGCCCTTACATTACCCATAACATAACCCATATACCATGCGCTAAATCCTAAGCAAACCCCCGGCGAGGGGGAAGCGTCGTGTCTGGTCTGCAGTGACCCTGTTATGTGTGCTTGCGTGGGGGGCCATCTTCCTCATCGAACCCACACGAAACGACCCGTCTGATCCTATATTCTTGTTTCTCCCCCCTCAGCAAAAGCTTGGTGTCAAGCTGCCCAGAAGTTTACAGGAGGCATTTCAACCAAACTCTGTGGTAAGCGATGAGAAGGAAATGGGGGAACCAAATCGCAGGAAGACGCTTTAATAAAATAGGGCGGGGGAGGAGACGTTTTACATAGGAAACAAAACAAAACAAAAATACATTCCCTCTCCCACCCCACCCCGCGCGCGCACCCTCCCTTTTCCAAAGGATCCGAGGAGGACTTCCCAGAGTAAGTTGAAGACTCGGTGATGGGTCTATGGAGCCGCCTTGAACGAACCGTACTGGGTCCCCTACTCCGTGCTTTTGAGTCTCCGCTGTGCCATTTAGGCTTCGCCCTTTGTGTCTTTGTTAGCTTTGCTGTACGGAGATGGGGAGAAGCCCATGGAAACGGGGGCTGCTAAGGAGGACCCGTGTTCGGCCGCCAGGAAGGCCCCTTGCACCTGCAATAAAAAGCCCTGCGGTTGCCAGAAAGAGGATGTCAATTATGCGTTTTTACACGCATCAGGTAACCATCTCCTAACTGGGGTGGGGGGGTGTCAGAATGGGGTCAGCCGGACTGGATGCTTTGGAAGCCACTCATCAGCTGGTATATGTTCCAAAGGAGGAAGCCTTTTGGTGGGAAGCATTATAATCCTGGTTCATTAAATCCAATGGGAACTTTGCCATTGACAGAGGCTTGGTAAACATCTCTGTGCGATCACCCTGGCTTCCTCTTGCCAAGAGGATTTCGATTAGGCAGAGGCTGAGCAATGCATAAATACGTGTGTGTGTGTATACCAGGACACAATTGATTGTCGTTAGCATTCTAGGTTCTAAAGGCAATAAATGTCGTTATCCCACTTTAAAGCGCGCGTTCGGTGGTGATGTGTGAATGGGTGTGCGGCGAGAGGGAAATCCAGCAGTTGGAATCAGGTTGTTAATTCTGGAAACTCTTGCCAAAAAGCTTATTGACAGGATATGAATCTTTCTGCTTCATCAAATCCCTCCGAAACCTTCTACGCCGAGTGGCAATGTATTAAACCGATAAATGGCCTTCCTCGGAATCACAGGCGCTGGTTCGACATTCTCAGTTAGTCAGCGCCTGAAAATATTGGAGACTGATACCGTAGATTCTTTTCCTAACTACCTTATGGTGGTTTCAGCACCACTTGGAGGGACAGCGACTAAGAACAATTTAAGCCTTAACGGCGGGGTGAGGCATATTGGTAATTGACGACATAAATGTCAGAATTAAGGAGAAATTAGTGGTGGGAACTCATTACAAAACATGGCATGCACGAAATACAAAGATGTTTACTATTTTGAAAGTGAGGCAATTGCACCTTGATTTCTGAATTTTTCTTTTTCATTTAATCTGCTTTTTGGTAGATGACTCTTATTTTTATTTTATTTATTTTTTGTTTAAAAAAATCTCAAATATCCAGTACAAGTAGAAACATGAGTAGGAGCAATGAGATCTTTAACGGACCCATTTTCAAGTAATAAATCAACTTCTAAGTAAGGGGTTTTGTTTACTAACAGAGACATAAAAGTACAGTATTTATATTACCAGGAAATGAACATTTGTAAAATAAAGCTTCATTGGCTTTTGTAGTCGTCTGCACCTCTGAATAATATTTAACATAAAAGAGACCAATTTCGATGGTCCACCGTAAGTAGAAAAAGTGTCCAAAACCTAACTATGAAATCAATGTCGTATTTCACCGCTTTCCATCCTTTCAGATCTTCTGCCAGCCTCGGACGGAGAATTAGCTACTTTGTCTTTCCTACAAGATGTTATGGACATTTTGCTTCAGTACCTGGTGACAAACTTCGACAGATCAACCAAAGTTATTGATTTCCATTACCCAAACGAGCTACTTCAGGAATGTAATTGGGATTTGGCAGATCAACCCCAGACTTTGGAAGAAATTCTGTCGAACTGCAGGATCGCGCTAAAATATGCCATTAAAACAGGTAACAGCTACCTTCGGGTGTTATAATGTAAAATGATTCTAGGTTAAAGTCACAGGCGCCCCCCACCCCCACCCTCCGTCTCTTTGTGCTTTTGGAATCTGCTGAGAAACCTGGCCGGTTTTTAGTATTTATTGTCTTGCGCTGAGGAGCAATGTCTGACGTTTGGAACAAACAAGCAGTAATTCCTGCGCTGAAAGAGGGTAGAGAGGGGAGCTCTGTCTATTCGGTGCAGATCACTCATAGCTTCTTGGCTGAAAAGATACTACTAGCTGGTTTTGTTTTATGAGATCATGTAGCAATGGCTTGTGGTGGTGACAACAGGTTCTTGAATTAAAGACACACATTTTTGGCGTAGTGTAAATTACAGATTTCCTTATGACTGAGAGTAAAAGCCGTCTCAGAATTGTACAGTCGCTTCTTTTAGACGTCCCCATCCATTTTTTTATTTTAATGGAAATTGAGCCAGCAAGGGAAAAATAGCTTCTTCTTTTTTATTATTATACCATCACTAAACATAACCAGGTCCATAAATGAGGTCCCGATCCTTCTTTCTTTCACGTTTAAAATCCTAGCAGGGACTTCCAGAGCGCAAATCTGGAGGCAAACCGGATTTACTCTACTACGGCCCTACTTGCTTACGTTGGAGTAAGCTACATTGAAAATAGAGAGGCTTACTTTTCAGTAGACATGTATAGGGTTGCGGTGTTATGCCACTTAACAGAAGGAGCTCCTCTAAAAGAAGGGTTCAGGCAGACTTCCTGAAGAAAGGAATTCACCCAGAAGGGCATGGGGAGCAATCTGGGCTGTTTGGGCAAAACCAACAGGGCAAGAAGCAGCGGGTAAATTGAGCTCTGGCGCCTGGAGCAAAGTCCTGACCCCTGATGGCAAGTCTGGGCATCCTGAGCGGCACTGAACTGATTCATTCTCCTAAATGGACGGCGGCCCAATAAACAAGGTGAATTAAATGCCAAATAGCCTTTTAAGCTCCACTTTGTCGCCCGGTTCAAAAAGAGGTTGGAACCTGATTGCTGGAAATATGAGCTAATAATCCATAGTGTGTCGGAGAGATTTCTCTCTCTCCCGCCTCTCTCTCTCTCTCTCTCTCTCTCTCTCTCTCTCTCACACACACACACACACGCGCGCGCGTAAGAGGGTGGACAGCCATGGAGATACAAGCTTTGGGCTGCAGTTCTACCCACGCTTACCTGGCTGGGACTAAGCCCACCTTGGAACCTGGTAGGACATTTCTGAATAAACAGGACCCAGATGATTCTCTCGCCGTTGATTCCCCCACCCCACCCTCCGCCTATACACACACACACACTCTCTCTCTCAGAAATAAATCCTATGGTATTCAACGGGCCTTACTTCCAAGTAAGTGTCCATAGGGTTGCAGCCTTTGACTACCCTATAGAATCAACAAACACAGAGTGTGAGGTTTGTATTGATTTTGCTTCGAGTTTCTTTTCTTTTCTATTATGGCATATTTCTGATGGGCTGGTTTCATGTGTGATTTTCATTGTGAGTGATGGTTCTTGCCTTCGATTCTTTCCCTCCCTCCCTCCCTCCCTCCCTGTACCTTTTAGGGCTTGATCGTGTTTTTTAATAATAATAATAATAATAATAATAATAATAATAATAATAATCCCTGTCAAGAAAACTCAGACCCAGACGTCACGATTGGTTGCATTAGCGTTTGACGTGCTGATTTACGACTTTGCCATCTATCAGCGGAGATGAGATTATTTCATGCCTTAAAGTGCCTCGTTTTGGATGCAATCCATAACACCAGTTAAAGGCGGCGCCTTAAGACGTGCCATTGGTTTCAGGGTGGTGTGGGTTGGCCTTTGACAGTCGGATCCCAAACATAGTCTCTTGGAAGTAAGGCCCGTTTGTTTCAGAGGGATTCATCCTCAAGCGTGTATCTGACCGCAGCCTTAACTTAATAACAACTCCAGAAACGTGACGGAGGAAGGGACGGCTAAGACCGCAATCTTATACCTGGGAATAAACCCTACTGAACTCAATGCTTGCTTCCGAATAGACAAATCTAGAACCTTGGGAGTAAGCCTCTTTAAAACCAGTGGGGCTTATTTCTGAGAAGACACGCGTCGAGCGTTATGTCTGCATGCGTGTATTTATAGGCATCGCTGTAAACACATTGGAAATTAAAGGGTTAGGCGATACAGACCTGGGGGTGGGTTTTCTAGTGTCGGCCACACACGCGCACACATACACACATTTACGTATAAGGCGTGGGTATAGAGAGGGAGAAAGCGTAAATAGTGCGCGTGTGTAGTCAAAACGCCGCGCAATCCAAGAGGCAGGATGCGACACGGCGCGGCTTTTACGGAGTCAGGATCTCGCCCCCCCCCCCAAGGAAAGTGACATTAAAGGCGATGGGACGCTGGCGAAAGCATTGAAAGCAGCGAAGCCGGCAGAGTCTCGTCTGCCCATTCTGACCTATGTTCCCAAAGAAACGCGAGCAGATAATCGGAGCACGTCCAGAACATCATTTAACTGCCAGGGGGATGTACCGGGAGCTGAGCTCTCCCCCCGCCCGCCGGGTGTGGAGGATGTAACGGGAGAAGCGCCTCACAACGTCTTGGGGATGACAACCTCCCAATCAAAATGATTTGTTAGCCATTATCGATCATTTCCATCGCGCGCTCCTTATATTATTTCGATTCCTTCAACGGGTGTAAATTCTTCCAAATGAGGTTCCTACCAGAGCGTCCGCCCTTTCTCGGGATACCTAGAGAGAAGCGTGGCCGATTAAAAACCAGCAATTAGGAGTGTTATGTTGTCAAGTGACTGAAAAACCGAGCCGCGTATAAATGAAATGTAGGACCCGCACACTACATATATAGGTATTATTACCTAACTCCAATTTAATCATTTTAATACAGTGTCTATTCCATCTCCCTCTCATAGATATAGATATAGATATAGATATAGATATAGATATAGATATAGATATAGATATAGATATAGATATAGATATAGATATAGATATAGATATAGATATAGATATAGATATAGATATAGATGATTTTCCTTAGGAGCAGTTTTGGAAAAAATGATTTAAATATTTTAAATTTGATTTTAGTAGTCCTTCTTGCTTGTGTCCCCTTCCTAATTGTTTTGTTGAAAAGAAAGTGCACCTGTGAGTTTGTGTTTATTTCGAGCGACTGTGTTCTTAGGAAGGAACCATCTTTCGGTTCATTCAGTGCCCAAAACCGTCAACTTTACGGCCCTGAGGCTGAGCCATGTTTCTTTCGATCCGATTGGTTTATTGACTTCGGCTGAAATCCTAAACACGGTCCCTAAGGAGTCCTTTCCATTCAACTCAGGAGCACTTAGTTCTGCGTAAACATGAATATTAAAAATACAGGGGGAAACGTCAACAAGATTAACAGACCCAAGATTTGCGGCAATCAAATAGCAAATTCTGTTTTGCGTATGACATTTGTATTTCTGTCCACAAATCGGCGAAACCACCAGTAAACAACCCTGAACATTCTTTTGTAAGCGTCTTCTTTGAAAGAAAGGAGAGTCACTTCGGAACAAGTAAAGGATCCGACGGCTGAAAGGCTATAGAGCCGAGTTTCTTGGAAGGAAGCGCGGTTGAAATCAGTTTGAATGTCTTCCCAGTGACTCCGAATGATTCTGCGTTGTGCGCAAGCAGGAAGAGGTCAAGTGTATCTACGAAAGCGCAGCTCTCATTTGTAGTCAGTCGCTCTGGGATCGTACGGGCGATTGAGGATTGCGTCGATTGAGAGGGTGGGGCTGGGGTTGGTGGTCTTTTGTTCTCTCCCCATCTGGGTTTCTCTAATCCCACGGCTGCCAACCTGGCTACTCCGGTTTAAGCGTTTTGTGGATCGCAATCACGGTTGCGCGTATTAACAGCCGAGCCTAAAGAAAGATGTATTAATTTGGAGTGGTGGGGGGGGGGGCTTTTGCCACTGGGTATTGAATCTGATGCGCACAACTGGATCTGTCGGATGTCCCGTGTACTTTAAGGCTGCGTTATAAAGCGAGTAGGTTCTGAAGGGTCACGATCCGCGATTGGCGCCTCTCCAAACGCTCCGAAATGAGAGCAGTTACCCGAGCGCCGATCGTCACATCCCATTTGCGCGTTTCCCTTTCTCAACGCGTTTCCTAACGATCGCCTGTCCCGGAGGGGATCTTATTCATTAGAGCGCCTGGAGCAAGATGGAGCGGGCGGGCGGGCGGGCAGCCACTACCTGCCTGCTTGCGCCTCCCGGGAGCCTTTTCAGAAGGAACCTGTTATACTGAGGATCGCGGTGCGCGGATATGGCAGGCGGGCCCGCCCGCGGGTGTTTTGGGGGAGGAGGGAGCTGGCGAGGAAGAGAAATGAGCCAAGTAGCACGCTCGCAACCAGGGCTGGAAAAGGCAGCGAGACACTTTCTTTGCAGGACTCTTCGCATTTATTGCTGCGAGCCAAGCAGCTTGTGGTGAGTCACCGAACGACACTGCACGTGGGAATGAAGGACTCCATCCTAGGAGGAGGACGGACAGGTGCGTTAGCAGAGGTACAAGGAGTCTGTTATATCGAGGAAGGACTGTGATCATATGTGTAAGTGTACACACAACATCTCAAAAAGCAGAGACATCACCTTGCCAACAAAGGTCCGTATAGTTAAAGCGATGGTTTTCCCAGTAGTGATGTATGGAAGTGAGGGCTGGACCATAAAGAAGACTGATCGCGGAATAATTGATGCTTTTGAATTATGGTGCTGAAGGAGACTCTTGAGAGTCCCATGGACTGCAAGAAGATCAAACCGATCCATTCTGAAGGAAATCAGCCCTGAGTGCTCACTGGAAGAACAGATCGTGAAGCTGAGGCTCCAATACTTTGGCCACCTCATGAGAAGAGAAGACTCCCTGGAAAAGACCCTGATGTTGGGAAAGATGGAGGGCACAAGGAGAAGGGGACAATAGAGGACGAGATGGTTGGATAGTGTTCTCGAAGCTACCAGCATGAGTTTGACCAAACTGCGAGAGGCAGTGGAAGACAGGAGTGCCTGGCGTGCTCTGATCCATGGGGTCACGAAGAGTCGGACACGACTAAACAACAACACACACAAGGGGATGCATCGATGTGGCTGGCTCAGAGAGAGCGAAAAGACCCCTAAATGAGCGCAGCAGGGAGGGGATTGCACCAAGTCTATCTCTCCGATGTGCCACGTAGAAAGTTTGTTCGATTCTGTAGCAGAGAACGAGAGAAACACTCGAAAATACGACCCCCTGCGATACTAACATGCTTCAGTCGGTAGCGCAGGAGACTCTTAATCTATGATTCGACTCCACCCGCTTCTGGAAGGATCATTAAAGACCAAAAGCCTGGTTATGAGAGGAAAGTTTTTGCCTGGCGCCTAATGGCTTGGGAGGAAACTCCATAGAATCCAATGAGATTTTTGCCCAGGATCATATTGCCAAGCGCTCCAACCCGCTCCATCAGATGCATGAAGAGCCTGAAAATTCAATATCAGAGGGATTGGCTTTCGAGAAATCAGGCTTGTGGCAGCTCAGTTACTCCGGAGTAAGGCCCTCTGAGTTTTCAATAGGATTCGTCCCACCGCTGGTCTCAACTGGATTTAACTCGATCAAGATGTATTTCAGAGATTTACGTTGTTGTCCCACAAGCCCCATAAACTTAACCTACTTCTTGCCCTTCGGTTGCGCTCTTCTTTGTTTAATCGGAAGTCAGGTGAGCTGAGTTCGATGGGGTTTTCTCCCTGGTAAGGGATGCTAGTTTTGTACTGCGCTTTGTTTGCAACCCTGAATGCGAAACTTGGCGAGGAAATACAAAAGCGACGTGACTCAATTGAGATATATATATGGCAGACGATATATATATATATCGTCTGCCATTTGCGGTAAATTATGCCAATCAAAATGCTAGACTGGATTAGGAAAGGAATTGGCTCTTGGCTGTAATTGGCCAGTGAAATCACGTGGACTGTCATTTCAGTTTCGCTAGGGGACAAAACCGGGTTTGCGCCCGATGCCCTTCACCAGATGAATTTTAGAGGAGTGTATGCGCGGCTGGACTCCAACTCCCATCAGCCCTAGCCAATGTGCCCAATAGGCAGGGAGGACGGAATGTGTAGTTCATGGAAATTCAGCTACTCCCGATTTATAAAAGCCCTGAGAGGTTGTGTGAAGTAGAGTGGCTTCTTCATCCGGGTCTGTCTCTGGTTTGGCGGGTGATGGCTGTGAGCAGAGTTCGTACTACAGTAAATGCATTATAAAGAGCAATCAATCCGATTTAAACCATGTATTGCGGGCTTTTGCTGTCAAAGGGAAGGAAGGTGGGGGAGAAAAGCGGCAACCTAAGCGGCAGATGCAGTGGGGGACGAGCAAGAACCAGAACAAAGGCCTAGCACAGCGTGTGAACGGGCCCGCTGCACGTCCTTGGCAAATTGGACTCGCTTCGGAGTAAAGCACGCGTGGACTTGATCCGTGGAATCGGTGTATGTCAAAAGCAGGAGATAAACGTCACGCCGCCAGGGGGCGCCGCTGTGAGCTTGGCTTTCTGAAATCGTTCTTTCGAGCTGCAAATTCCATGCCGGATTCGAACCAAACATTCCGCTCGAGAAGGCCTGGCCTTGTCAGCCTGCCTGGTTCCCGCTTTCCAAGCAATGAAATTCCCCATCCGAAGCTGTGAGGATGGTGGCTGCGTTTGATGTTGAAAAGTAATAGCCAAAAATGATAGCCCTACTACACGATGGGAGGTGTCTTGCTTCTAGTTCTGCTGAGCACGTTGCCTGAACTATGTTGTCCTTTGGCCTGTTCCAGGAAGGCAGTTTTAGTGGATGAGGAATAGCCAGTTCTGGTGATTTTATCCCTTCCCCCCTACATCAAGGATGGGGAACTTGTGGTCTTCCAGACAATGCTGGACTGCAGCTCCCATGACCACTGGCCATTGACCATGCTGACCGGGGTTGATGGGAGTTGGAGTCCCAACGGCATATGGAGGACCACTGGTTCTCAGCCATGGTAAGATCACAGCCCCTCCTGGAGTTCATTTGAGTTGGAAACTGCTGAGCTGCTCCCATATAATCCTTTTCTTTCTTTCTCCTGCTTTATGGCTTCTGTTGCAGTACAGTGGTACCTCGGGTTACATACGCTTCAGGTTACATACACTTCAGGTTACAGACTCTGCTAACCCAGAAATAGTACCTCGGGTTAAGAACTTTGCTTCAGGATGAGAACAGAAATCGTGCTCCGGCGGCGCGGCGTCAGCAGGAGGCCCCATTAGCTAAAGTGGTGCTTCAGGTTAAGAACAGTTTCAGGTTAAGAACGGACCTCTGGAACGAATTAAGTATTTAACCCGAGGTACCACTGTACTTCCACCTTTTGCCATTCTGTTGTCTTCTTCTTCCTGTATGTTTGAACTCTTCTAAAGATTTCCCTCCTATGAAAATCAACAAATAGATAGATAGATGATAGATAGATAGATAGATAGATAGATAGATAGATAGATAGATGATAGATAGATCATCTCCGCCGCCGGAGCACGATATAGGTAATGGTCCTCAAAGATGGTACTGGATTTTAACCTGGAATCTAAAAAGAATGCCTGTGAAAGTGATACTAATTTCCAATCTCCTGCTGTTCCAGTGTTGTTGCAGAGTCATTGTCAGGTAGGTGAAATAAGGGCAAGTGAGGGCCCATAGCAGGTGTGGGGAAACTGTGGCCCTCCAGATATTGTTGGACCCAGCTCCCAGCATGCCCGGTGTTCAGAGATCATGGAAGCTGTAGTCCAGCATCTGGAAGATGACGTGTTCCTCATGCCCTCATTACTGCCTCTGAAATAGATCATACTGGAAAATACACTTGCAGCACAGTTCTATCTATGTTTACGCCGATAGTTGCTATTGTGGTCTTCTGTTAAATGGCTGCCTGCTGTTCTCACTGACAGAAGAAGAAGAAGAGTTTGGATTTGATATCCCACTTTATCACTACCCGAAGGAGTCTCAAAGCCGCTAACATTCTCCTTTCCCTTCCTCCCCCACAACAAACACTCTGTGAGGTGAGTGGGGTTGAGAGACTTCAGAGAAGTGTGACTAGCCCAAGGTCACCCAGCAGCTGCATGTGGAGGAGCGGAGACACGAACCCGGTTCACCAGATTACGAGACTACCGCTCTTAACCACTACACCACACTGGCTCTCCATGGGTGGATCTGCAGGGGGATCAGGCCAGTGAGTCATCTAGCCTGGCACTCTGTTCTCACAGTGGACAGCCAGAACCCTGGGGGAATCCCTCCATCAGGGCATGAGCTCAACAGCTCTCTAGCTACCTTTGATTCCCAACAACTGATATTCAGATACAGTGGATTTTGGCTTTCATCATGCTGGGAAGGGAAGAAGTCAGCCTGACCTTCCTGTGTGTGCAACCTTCCCTGTGCATAGTTATTAACGAAGGAAAAACGTGCAGGCTGCATATCAAGTAAATGTCTAGCTGGCCTGGGTTCCATGTCATGTAGGAGCACACCCTGTCGGACTGGGACCAGGGAGACCCACTGGGTCTCTCTCACTCTAATCTTCCTCACAGGGTCATTGGGTGGTTGCCAAACCATCTAGGTCACCCTGAACTTAAGGGCCAGTACAGCTTAGTGGTTAGTGTGTCAAAATAGGACCTGGAAGACGAGAGTTCAAATCTCTCTCTCGATCATGATGCTCACAGGTGACCTTGAGCCAGTCACTGCCTCTCAGCCTAGCCTGCCTCATGGGGTTGCTACAAGGACAAACACATCACCTTGAGCTCATTGGAGAAAAGCTGGGACATAACGGTAATAATATAAAGCAAAATTCCTTGGTAGTCAACATGTGCCTTCCGCCTGGCATAGCATGGCCAAGGGCTAGGGAGGATGGGAGGGTTTCACGTTGCCTACCCCTGCCTTGGTAGAAGGAGACATATTGCTATTATTATATTTAAAAATATAACAATGAAAAAGGCCAAGTAGCAGAACCAGTGCTCTTCTGCAGCTGCTAGGCGCTCCTATCCAGTCAACATCATTTAAGCGAAAGTAGCTGCCTCAGAAGGGTGAGGCAGAGACTCCATTTATAAGAGAATAATGAGTTTTGCTGATGCTTCCCCCACCCCTAATTTCCCTCCTTTTGCTTCACCCACACAACCTGATTTCTGAGCCTTTGTGTGCCCGCACCATGGATGACGGACAGGGCTGAATTCTTTGTGTGGGGTGTGTGCCTGACTGATACAAGACTGCTGGAGACTGATAATTTCCCTCTTAGGTTTTTGTATGCCTTTCCTTAATAGCTCCACTGTATCTCCCACCTCACAGGCAGGCAGCGATGTTCTTTTTGCCTGGGCTGGAACAGGTGTTCCTGGCCTGCTTCCGTAAACACCCAATGCTATTGAAGCGCCTCTTAATCTTTCCCTCTCTTCGCTGGTATCGAAACCTAGATAGGGCTTTATTTCAGATGTAGCCAGGCAAGGGTGTTCCGTGGCCCTACTGTGCTTCGGGAACATTTCCTTTATGTTTCAAAACCTCTCTGAAAGGGCTGCAAAAGATCTGCAAATCGAAACAACGAGAAGCCCTGTAAATGGACTTATCAGGCCACTGACTATTTTCTCATGTATCATTCTGACACAGCAAAGATGTTGACTTGAATTACGTTTATTTGTTGTTGTTTCTTTGTTTTAGTTTTTAAAATCACAATTACCAGGAGATTCAGGGCTTCATAACTGTGTGTTCTGACAAGGGAGAAATGATCTGTATTTTCTGGTGTCTGGGCAATCTGCATGCCATCCTCAGCCCCTTCACTCACAGTGCAAAGCAGTCAGCAGAGAGTTCCATTTGGTCATTTTGCCCTGTCGCTTGTAATCATTAGAGGTTATTACCAGCCACAGCAAGCTCCTCAGCTCATAGGCCTGCTTCCGCCTCTGAAATATAGCATTCATTGACAACATGTAGCATGTGAGCAAAGGTCTTCCAAAGGGCTGTTGCTACAAGGCACCGTGAAGTTGACTTTAAAGAGGAGAAGGAAATGCAAACCTCGGTTTATCATTTCAAGCTTTTCTTGAGCTGTGGTTAGATAGAAAACTGGTTCCAGAAATCCATTTTTCTGCTGAGGTCCAGATTAAACATTTTGATAAGTATTTCGTAGAGCAGGATAAGTATTTTGTAGAGCAGGATCATAGCCCAGTTGTGCTCCCTGGTTTGCTCCTGGCAGTATGCACTTTTTTTTTTACACGGTGTGCCAAGAGTATCTAGAGACACCTCCAAACCATTCACCTTGGCTTATGTCAGATCTCTGCAGTAGTCAATGGAGGCTGGTGCACTGGGGCTATTGGGCCACTGTCCTACCAACCTCAGCCAGCTCCCACCTGCCCATCGTCCTACTTACATGCAGTCCAGAGGCTGGCCCTGCCTGTCAACTTCCTGCTCCTCCATCTCAGTGTTTCTCCTTGAAGAACTTAGCAGAGAAGTGGATGGGGACAAAACTGGAAAGAGTTGGCTCCGCCCATCACTGGCTCTGGCTCCACCTATAGTGCGGGTTCCTTTCCTACCAGTCCCAAGGATCACCACCCCTGAGAATAGCTTTGCAAATATGCACCCTTTCCTGAGTAATAGGATATGAAGGTCAGCCTTGAAAGGGGCTCTTTGTAGTGGAAGAGAAAGAAGTACAGACTTGGTTGGCGTCTGTCTGTCTTGGGAGACAATGGAGGAGTGCGCCTTTGCAGGTGAGGTCAAGCTGTTGGAAGGTTGCAGGCAGTGCCTGCTGTGGCTGTAGAGACTGATATGGGAGAGACAAGTTTTGTTGCAGCTGGGGCAGATGAAGATGCCCAGATGCAGATGCACCATGGTGTTTCTTCTCATAGGCAGAGAAGATTAGTCTAGCTTAAGTGTCATAGATATTAATTAGCTATACAGTACGCATGCATGGGGTTGCCACTAGGTCACTAGCTTCCTCTGGATTGGGGCATAAGGTCTTTGTGGCAACCTGCCTATTCATAACAGCACAGGCATTGCAGCTTCATTGTAATGCCTGTGTGCTGGTCCCGTGGGTTAACCGTGAGGCGAGGTCCGAGTCCAGTCCGAGGTCAAAGGTGCAGGATGGAGGCAGTCCGTAAAAGCTGAAGCTGGGTGCAGGGAGTCGGGTGAGGTCAGGAGATCCGGCAGGAAAGCAGGACAGGGTTCAGGCAGGAACTGGCTACCAACAATGTTGCTTCCACAACTTGGGACTGGGGCTGGCTGGCTTTTATCTGCCCCGAGGCATAGGGCAGCCCCAGTCCACAGGTGACTCGCCTCTCCTGGCCTGGAGGCGATCACTCCTCCTGCGGGAACTTAGTTCCCTCCACCTCTCTACCCTGAGCCTCTGCAGCTCAGGAGAGGCTGGAGGGTTACCGGACCCAGAGGCAACCTCAGCTTCCCCTGACGGGGCTGAGAGTGGAGCACCTGCAGGCAGTGGGTCCTCCATTACCTCAGGGGCCAGAACAGACTCAGCTGGTGCCTGCACTTAAGGATCCAGCACAGGTGAGGACCCTTTAGGCTCAGGCCCCAGCCCCGGCTCAGCTGGTTCTGGAGGCAGGGAATCCTGTGCAGGCTGGGATTCCTCAGGTTCAGCATCCAAGTCCAAATCCCAGGCCATCACAGCCTGTTTGCTTCTCCCCCACCTGCCACTTACCTACCAAGACCTGGATTGCTCATTTTCAGTTCTCTTTTCACACTCTCTCTGTGTGCCTGAGCAAACCAGTTTTAGCCTCCTGTGTTTGCATGTGTGTTAAAGAACATTCCAAGGTGACTTTGACAAAAGACCAGCCTAATTGGCCAATTAATGTTCCCTGTTAATGTTGAGGCCCAAGGGAGACCCACTTTGTGCAACAGAACAGCATGGTGTGGGAAATAATACAGTTGTACTCCACAGAAGGTCAGGGGATATTTGTCAAGCGCAAGTTCTGTACTAGCATATCGTTCTTCCAGCACTACCTGGTCAGCCATTTTCTGGCTGCCTCCTTACATATGATTTTTCAAATAGTGACAGGGAAATAGAATGGAGCAGGGCCTTCCAATGCTGTGTGTGTATGTATGCCTGCACATACATGAACATACCCCTTGCATTTTGGAGGAACACTTGCATGCTGGGGAATACAAGGAAAGTAGGCTGGCTACATATCCTGTTTTACAGAGGGCAGTCCTTGTTTGAAGGCATCTTTTACCAGAAGGGAGAGGAGGGGCCCTCAGGGGCGTCACATGAGCTCATAGTGCCAAGGGTGGGCATGTGCGAGTGCCGGGGGCTGGGCGCACTGCAGGGGCACGGAGGGTGAAGGGACCCACCACCCAGAAACAAGTTCCCTTGGCCACAACGCCTCACAGGGTCAGGGCCGATGGAGCTCGTTCTTCCACATGCTGGCAAGCAAGGAGGTAATACAGGTACAAAGGACAGCTCCCAGGTAGCAGTCAAGTTGCCCTGGCAATAGGCAGTCACAGACTATAGGCAATCACATATCAACAAATTCAGTTACAGATAGGTAGCCGTGTTGGTCTGCCATAGTCAAAACAAAATAAAAAAAATCCTTCCAGTAGCACCTTAAAGACCAACTAAGTTAGTTCTTGGTATGAGCTTTCGTGTGCATGCACACTTCTTCAGATACACTGAAAGAGAAGTCACCAGACCCTTCTATATAGTGAGAAGGTGGGGAGGGGTATTACTCAGAAGGGTGGTGGGATTGGATGATTGGCAGATAGCTGTGATGAGCCTGTTGACGACTCTTAACGACTGCAATAGGTCTTACAGGAAAAAGCAAGGGGTGAGAAGGTGAAAAATGGCTTTGTCATGTATAATGAGATAAGAATCCAATGTCTTTGTTCAGACCAGGTCTCTCCATGGTTTTAAGTTTGGTAATAAGTTGCAATTCAGCAGCTTCTCTTTCCAGTCAACAAATTCAGGTCACACAGTTATAGTTGGTTGGGAGGTCTTGCACAACAGGCCCCCTGGAAAGTGTGGGATACCACTTGTCTTGATATAATGTTGTTTAACTTCCCTGCAAAAAAATCAGAATTAATGCTCATTAAATACCATTGCCATGTTGGCAAGCTCTGTCGGAGGACTTGAGTCTGGGAGGAGAAACCGAGCTGTTTTTATATTGTGGGTGAGACTCCTCAGAGGGACTTAAGAACGACAGATCCTGAGATTAATGATGGAAAGAGCGATGTTATTTATGAAAGTGATGATATATGGAAACCATCTCGATATGAGGATTGGACGAATGGAAAAATTCACACAGGATTATAATTGGTGTTTATCTGCTTAAAGAGATTATCAGAAGAGATCATAAAGAAAAAAAGAAAAAATATACGAACAAGATGAGATGTGGAAACTTCAAGATAAGACTGGATAGAATTATGAACTTTATTTGGACTGATTTAGATATTAATGCAGTAGCAAGAAGATGATCGGAATCCCCCTTCGGAACTTGAAATATGGGTCCCCTCAACAAAAATTTAAAATTCAGCTTTGTAATTCGGAATTTATGTGATGTGATGTGATTTGATTTGATTGGTCAGTTAATAAAAATTATTTTTTTTAAAAAAAAGAAAAGAATTAATGCTCATTAAATATAGTGGTACCTTGGTTTACAACCATAATCCGTTCCTGAGGTCTGTTTGTAAACCAAAACAGGTTGTAACCCAAGGTGCGCTTTCGCCAATGGGGCCTCCCAAAAATTTTTGTTTGTAATCCCCCCCCCAAAAAAAGAAGGGTTGTAATCCAAAAAAAGGTTGCAAACCGGGACATGCACTTCCGGGTTTGACATGTTTGTAATCCAAAACATATGCAAACCAAGATGTATGTAAACCAAGGTACCACTAT
This sequence comes from Podarcis erhardii, assembly GCF_964252035.2. NCBI lineage: Eukaryota > Metazoa > Chordata > Lepidosauria > Squamata > Lacertidae > Podarcis > Podarcis erhardii. The sequence goes on along the minus strand of NC_138513.1, from coordinate 17,634,221 downwards.
AGCCAACATCATCTAATCTCCCTAAAAACAAATCCAGTGGAATACTCAATGAACAGGTTGTCTGGAAGCGCCCGGTGTCTTGCTTGCTGTTTGTGCCAAGTTCTGCCTCCTCTCTAAGGACTGTGAATTTTAAAGGGCAGGCAGCATCCTGACTGGGATGCACCACATTGAGTAAGACAGGTCATGCTGATGCTTCCTTAGGTGTGTCTTTAGCAAGGGTTGTTGGGGGCGGGAGGTGAAGACTTGGGGCAGATGGTGTATCACTTCTCAGAGGGCTTGTGCTTGGCAGTTTAGATGATCAGCGTGTCACTGAGTTCTTGGTTTTTTAAACGGTTCACATATAGCAGATTTTAAAAGCTTGGAAGCTGGAGCTGTTCAGTCCCACCACCACCCATTCTGTCTCATTCACACAAACTAGCATTACTTCAAAGAGTAAATAAAACACAGAGGTCTTATTGGCAAACACTTTTTTATTATTACAAAGATGTCTACAGATCCTAAGCCTACATGGCGGACTTGAGTTTCTCAGGGCTGCATTCTACAGCAGAGAGAGAGAGAGAGAGAGTAAACAAGGAACAGGAAGGGGTGGAGCTTGGGAGATTGAGAGGAAGCCACAAAGTGTGTTTTCCCCTATCTGTTAGTCTCAACCCTGCCCTCTGCTGGCTGGAGGCCTGCAAGGTTGTTTACAGCCAACAGGAGTCTCATCTGCTTGGTCCTGGTCCAGGAACAGTTAGGATCTCTTCACGTCAGGTCTGGTACTCAGGTTTTCTTTGGATAGAGTTATATGGCTACAGGGGTTGAGTCACTGCTTAAGTCTAAGAATTTGACATCAGGCAAAACCAGTCAGTTCTCTCAGGCCGTTTGCCCTTTAAACGTCTCCTTTCTGCTTGTGGCACATTGAAGGCTGGATGGATTACATGGGTCAATGCGCTGGCAGGTATATGGTGCAAATGTAGGTAGACAAGAAGTTCAGCAATGTGGCATTTGTGTCTCATGCTTTGATCGCTTTTCCAGTGCAGCAAAATATACGGTTAACGTTTCAATAAAGTGATTAAGAAAACATGATTCACTGGAAACAAAAAATGCCATCCACTTTTTCAATACTATGCAGGACATCCCAGATATTTCAATCAGCTTTCAACTGGACTGGATATGGTCGGATTGGCTGCAGACTGGCTAACTTCTACGGCCAACACTAATATGTAAGTATGTGAATTAGCTGGTGCTTTTAATTATGGGGTCTGTCTAAGCTTAGTATTGAGTCCAGATATCTTTTGAAAAATTTAGTCTGACCATTACAATCATGTTGTTTCCCATTTAAAAAACTTACAGTTTCGAAACTTAGCAACTTTCAAGAAATGCAACAGAGAATTATTTTGTGTTTTACGTGAATAAATGTATTATTATTCTGCTTCTCTGCCAATGAGCATACAGGCTGTTTCTCTTCCCTGCCCCTTTAAACCTTACAACATCCTTGTAAGGTAGGTTAGACTAAGAGAGAGTGTCTGTCTCAAGGTCACTGCATGAGCTTCATTGCTGAGTGAGGATTAGAACATAGTTTTCCCCGGGCCAAGTCAAAACCTTTATTTCCTACATTACTAAGCCTCACTAGATATAGGTAAATCTTTTTATTTCCTCTGGGATTGTGTGAAATGGTAATTTGTAGGTTTCAGTTCCTTAATCTGCCCTCTATTTACATCTCACACTTGTATCAGTCTTGGAATGCCTGTTGTTGTTAATTAAACTTATTCGTCACTTCTTTTTAAGCGACTTGCAACAAATACATAAATAGCACATGCATTAAAAACCAGCACAAAGCAAAGCAGAGAAAAATCTAAAATACATTCATGTTTTTAAAAGGTGGGACTAAAACTTCCCACTCCACTAAAGGAGGCTCTGTTATACAGTGGCACCTCGGTTTACAAAATTAATTCATTCCGGAAGTCCGTTCTTACACCAAAAATGTTCTTAAACCAAGGCGCGCTTTCCCCAATGAGGCTTCCTGCCGCTGGTGCCCTTCCACCGGTCAGCTTCCATTCATCTTCCAGGGCAAAGTTCACTAGCTGAAACACCTGCTTCTGGTTTTGCGGAGTGCGTAGCCCAATTTTTTTGTTAACAGGGCTGTTCATAGGCTGAGGTACGACTGTAGTGAAATCATTCTGTCCATATCTTAATCAGGTCGATAAAATATGGGCATTGCTGTGTTTCAGGTTCACCTATGAAATTGCTCCAGTGTTTGTACTTTTGGAATATGTCACCTTAAGGAAAATGAGAGAAATCATTGGTTGGCCAGGAGGTGCTGGTGATGGAATATTTTCACCTGGTGAGTGATCTTTTTTTTAAAAAAACACCTATTTATGTCTGTAATGTATGACGTACTTTGCAGTCTGCAAGATTCAGAAGGGCGCTTGTTCACTCATAATCCTGAGTATCCTTTCCTGGGTACATAAAAAATGCATATATATGGCAGTCCAGAGACATGATTATTAAAGACATTAATATCTGTCCCTGCTGAATACTTCCTTCTGCTTTGTAAACAGCCAAAGTGGCAGTCCGGGGGGAAATTAATCAGAAGAGACATTTGCCCAGTTCTTCTGTTACATTAAATATTTCTGAAGTGTTCTAAAATGAAAGAAAGGAATTACAGCTATTTTATTTAATATTTACTAATGAGGTAGTGGTGCTCTCTTGAGCCTTTTAGTAAATAGGAATAGAAACACAAATATCAAGGAAAATGTACTCTCTCTCCTGTCCTTAAATCCAAATTGCCCTGTAAATTTTTGTTTGGTTATTAAAATCTTTACTGCTTCTCAGGCAAAAGCAGCCTGTCAAAATAGTTTGGGGCAGCCTTCTCCAACTAGACTGCTGGGGGAAATCCTACACTCTGTGAACACTGCAGGTTGGGACAGCCAGTGTGCATATAGATATTGTTGGACTCCAACTCCCATAAGCGCCAACCAGCGAGGCTGATGGTCAGGGATGATGGGACTTGTACTCCAACAACATCTCAAAGGAATCATGTTGGTTATCTGCCATACGGGACTTGACATTTGACCAGAAGAAAGGGGTGTCCAGACATGGAAGGAATATCTGGTCCCTCACCAGAGAAAATCAGTTTCCCAATGGGACAGTTTCCCCCCATTCATTCCAATGGGAGAAGTACAGCTAATTAGGCTGGAATCAAACCCAGTGTGTGTAGAGCCATTGGGCAAGCAGGGTATTTCCAAAATAAATATGCAGCCACAGGCACTTGGAAGTATCTAAAACAAGGGTGGGGAATCTTTCTAAGTCCAAGGGCCATGTTTCCTTATGGGCAACTTCCTGAGAGTTGCATGGCAGTGTTGGGCAAGGAAAAGAAGCAACTCTTACCTTAGTATGGTAGGCTACATTCCAGCCATGCAATAATGAAAGGTTTCCATGCACACACCGCATCTCTCCATTCTCTGTCTAGGGAAGCAATAGGCATAATAAATGCGGGTGGCGCTGTGGTCTAAACCACTGAGCCTCTTGGGCTTGCCAATCAGAAGGTCGGTGGTTCGAATCCCCACAACAGGGTGAGCTCCCGTTTCTCTGTCCCAGCTCCTGCCAACCTAGCTGTTCAAAAGCACACCAGTGCAAGTAGATAAATAGGTACTGCTGTGGCAGGAAGGTAAACAGCGTTTCCATGCGCTCTGGTTTCTGTCACGGTGTTCTGTTGCACCAGAAGCAGTTTAGTCATGCTGGCCACATGACCTGGAAAGCTGTCTGTGGACAAACGCCAGCTCCCTTGACCTGAAAGTGAGATGAGCGTCGCACCCCATAGTTGCCTTTGACTGGACTTAACCACCCAGGGGTCCTTTACCTTTACCTTTTTATCTATAATCTCAGTTCAGGAACACATGGCCTGGGGAGAGTCCCAAGGGCCAGACAGAGTGGTCTGGAGGGCTACTTTTCACTTTTCCCCAGCCCTGTTCTAGAGTGCAGCCCAAGGTCCAATCTACTGTAGGACTCAAGGACATTCTCAGTGGGTTTTCTCCGTGGTGGGTGGGAAATGGAGCAACCTAAGATCAAGCCAGGCCCTCTATATGAGAAATGTCTCTTGCTTTGAAAAAGTTGCATGACCAGTACAGTTTGTGCTTAAAGCTTTTGTGCCGTTATGAATAGAGGAAGTAACGATGTATTACTGTGGACTCCAGGTGGTGCCATATCTAACATGTATGCTATGTTGATTGCACGTTTCAAGATGTTCCCGGAAGTTAAAGAGAAAGGAATGGCAGCTATTCCAAGACTGGTTGCCTTCACATCGGAGCATGTAGGTGTTTTTTCTTTCAACCTTTTGCTAGCTTCACTTCTTTGCTGATTAAACCAGGCTCCTTCAAACGCCCTTTGGGTTAAGGCACAGTCGTTTTCCTACTGTAACATGAGAGTCCTCTGTTTATTTTTTGCATACAAATGAATTATGAGCTATGACTCCCCTCCTTCTGAAATGTGCTGTGTCGGTCATGTGTTTTTATGAAGCTGTCGAATCTCGCAGTGACCTCTTGTAGCTTCCATTTATGTCCATCTCATGCAGCCTCCCCCAACATGGCGCTGTCCATGCTGACCACACTGGCTGGGACTGTTGCTGTAGTTCAAAACATCTGGAAGACACCAAGTTGGGGAAGACTAGACTAATGTAACTCCTGTGGTGTCCAAGAAAAAGACAGCCATCTGAGAGCATTTAGCAACACCAGCACTTCAGAGTTCAAAGCTCTTCCACATACGTTCTGTCAGCCCTTATTAAATTGCATTCGGTGGTTGACTAAACACCTAATCACCGAACAGCCAAGCTATAGATGTTTAAGGTCTCCACGCAGAACTTCCCATTCATTTCACCAGGGCTTGCAAACAGAGCCTCATTTGCACAGGAATAAGGGCTTGCTGGATTATTCCCCTAGGTGCTGCTTCATGATTCTTTTACAGCTGAAGAAGCGAAGCTGCTGTAAACATTGCAAAAATAACCCATGTGCTTTTTCAGAGTCATTTTTCCGTGAAGAAAGGAGCAGCAGCCTTAGGAATTGGTACTGACAGTGTGATTTTGATCAGGTGTGATGACAGGTAAGCACAGCCTTATGAATGACAGCAGGAATAGCCATTCTTTGAAAGAATGATATTTTTTTAAAAAAAATCAAGTGGCCTGTTCATATAATATAGCCTTGCCCTGTGTTGGGCTAAGGAAGCTCTGCCACATACATGCTGGGCATTTTTCAGAGAGCTCAAAAAGTGGTTTATAGCAGGTTTGTTGAGCCAAGCTCATGGCCCCAGGGCTGTACCAGCAAAGTTATATATTTTGTGACCTGCACAATACATTTTTGGATTGCAGAAGGTCTGTCAAGCACCATGTGGACATTAGTTAGTGAACTGTGGGTTCGGGAGGAAGGGCCCTTGAGTACATCAAATGTACTAAAAAACCATAACTCTGCATTCAGTCATTTGGTGTTTTCCACCCACTTCACTATGGATAAGTTGAGATTCACATAAACATTCAGATTTGCAAAAAAACAAAACAAAAGTATACATTATTATTAATAGTACCGTACTAAGAAACAGGACCTGTTTGCAAACCTCTTCAACTGACTCAAATTTAGTTAAGGGATGCAGGTGATGGAGAGTGGAATGAGTCGCTTTCCAAGTGGCTAGTTAGGTTTATAAATGTTGCGTAGAACTTTTCATAAATCACTATCTTATCTAAGTTAACTAACCTGAGTAGCGGACAGAAAGAGCTAACAGCAAAGCCATGGTATTTTGATTATTTTTTCCCCTTTTCTATTGTAGAGGCAAAATGATCCCATCTGATCTTGAAAGGAGAATTGTTGAGGCAAAGCAAAAGGCAAGTAGATTTCCACCTACAGTCAGTAATCTGTAGGTGTATAGGAAAGCATACCGTTTTGGGGAGTGAGGCAAGGGAATTGCCTATGGAATTTCAATCATTGTTTTAAAAGTTGAGTTGCCTTATAAATCTGCACACAAAGACACCCCCCCTTGAAATGCGAGTTAATGATGAGTTGGACCAATGCACTGAAAGAAACCTGTCCGAAAAATAGACTATTCCGAAATAACGTGGGCATCACAAAGTGATTCACTGAGTGTGTATGTGCAAGAATGTTGGGTCACCCCAACTCTTTTGAGCTCTCTCTATCCTCTAGTCTAGACCTTGTGATTGTAGGAGGCGCAGGCCCATTGTCAGAGAGCATGCATTTTTGCATGTAGAAAGTCCCACATTCATTCTCAACGGTTTTTAAAAATTTGAACTGTCTGGTTTTCAACAAACTGTTTTTTACACCGCCCAGCTGAGGCCAGAAGAGTGTAAGCCACTTCTTCAACAGAGTTCAGAATTGCAAAGTAAACCTAGTCTTTCCAGATGCTCATTTTTACTCCCTGCCAGGAAGTATGCAAAAGCCAAACATCTGGACACATTTTGTCACCTTATCAGTTTGCTGCCACCTGCAGGCAGAAGCATCAATGACATAAGCAAATTACAGTAAAAGGATGAAGAGAGAATGTCAATGGGTCGCAACATTGGGCTTATCTACACTTAACTTTTGCTCCACTCTCACCAGGCATAGATCTGGGCTTAAAAGCTGCATGTCTGAGCGTTTTGGGGGGTTTTTTGGTAGAGCTTTTTTCCCCAGAGTTTTCGCTACAAAAACCCGCTCTTTATCGCTCAGTTGGGTTTTAAGCAGATTGCCCTTTGCACTGATTGAGATTTAAAGAGCAAGTTTTCACAGGGAACGCTCTGGAGCAAAAGAAGAAGAAGAAGAATGTGCAGTCAGACACATAGCTTTAAAGACCGTTCCTTGGAAGAGCGGAGGAAAGGTCAGTGTGGATAAGCCCATTTGCTAAGGGTATTATAGGGCAGTGTGCAAATAAAATAAAATAAATAAAAGGTGTCAGTTTCAGTCCCTTCCAGCATCTCTAGATAGGACTGGGTAAATAGCCCTGCCTGAAATTCTAGAGAGCTATTGCCAGTCCGTGTAGGAAGAAGAAGCCAAGATGTGCAAGTGGCAGTCTCTTATAACATCTAAGCTTTGCTTGGCAGCATAAATCAGGCATGCTTCTTAGATGTTGAGTCTGTGGTATGCCTCGCCCTAATGATATTGTTTCACGCTGCCCCAACCTCTGCTGAGTGGTGCATGTGATTCCAAGGATCTCGGGTGCTTATCTAGGGTTCGTGTTTCCTTTTGGGAATAAGGCACAGCGGAGACTGTGGTGTCTTTAGGATATATGGTTTATTTACACACATACCGGTATATACCACCTGAGCCTATGATGGAGGTGTGGATAGCATTATGCCCCAAGAGGGTCTCTTGCTTCTCCCATAGGTGCAGCAGTCTTGGGTCTCAAAGACAGAAAAGCAGTCTCTTTGTTACAGCCTATCACAGCCAGCCTATACAGTGTTCCTGCCCCCCCCCCGCCTTCTTCTTCCTTCTCACAGTTAACAGACCCTGGCTTATCTCCTTCAAACCAAAACCCTACACCCTTTAATCCCTTTAGTCTATGTCCACTAACACACACTGAAGGAGAGCCCCTACCCCTCCTGGTCTGGCATAGTTTCCCCCCTCTTGAAGGCTTTCCTGGTGTGTTAATGACTTGGCCATTATCAGCTTTGTTCCTCCACTGACCGACCTCTCAGGCTGGCTTGGCTTGTTAGCATTAAGTGCATCCAGCAGCATATGGCACAGTTTAATCAAACCTTGATTAATTCTAACTTTTACTAAATCTAGGAATAACAAGGAGGATTTGGCACCCAGGAGTTTCAGGGATCCTTGCCTTCCTCCAAAACTTATACAGTGGTGCCCCGCAAGACGAATGCCTCGCAAGACGAAAAACCCGCTAGACGAAAGGGTTTTCCGTTTTTCGAGGCACTTCGCAAGATGAATTTCTCTATGGGCTTGCTTCGCAAGACGAAAACGTCTTGCGAGTCTTGCGATTTTTTTCACTTTCCCCCCCTTTTTCTAAGCCGCTAAGCCGCTAATAGCCGCTTTGTCACTAAGCCGCTAATAGCCGCTAAGCCGCTAATAGCGCTAATCCGCTAAGCCGCTAATAGGGTTGCTTCGCAAGACGAAAAAAACGCAAGATGAAGAGACTCGCGGAACGGATTCTTTTCGTCTTGCGAGGCACCACTGTAACAGTATTAAGCCTCTGATCCACGCCACTTCCCAACAGAACAGTTGCGACTGAAAGACGCTCAGTTTCAGAAAACAGTCTCCATGTCTAAAGGAAATTTTCCCCGCTGGAACATTTTCCTGTTGTTTTTGTTGTTGTTTCCTTCCTGCAGGGATTTGTTCCTTTCCTCGTGAGCGCCACAGCAGGAACTACAGTCTATGGGGCATTTGATCCACTTATAGCTATTGCAGATATCTGTAAAAAGTACAAGATCTGGATGCATGTTGATGTGAGTACAGAATTGCAGTCTCAAAGGGCTGAGCTACAAAACAGTAAGATGGCAGAGCCAAAAACCATGCTGTTTACTGTGGAAATGCATTTCCTAGCAGAGTCTCTGAAGGATGTGGAGAACCCCAGATTCTAGAAGCTGACAAGGAGAGCAGGAAGGTCTGGGCCACCTCATTTTCTTTGTCCCTAGTTTTTGATATTCAAAGCTTTATTGCCTCGAGCTCTTGTGGTTAGTAGCAAGTAGTAGGCCTATCCTATACGAATAATAATAATAATAATAACTTTTATTTATACCCCGCCCTCCCCAGCCAAGACCGGGCTCAGGGCAGCTAACACCAGGTAAAAACAATTGATTAAAATACAATTTAAAAACAAGATTAAGTACAACATTAAAATGCAGCCTCATTTCAAAAGAAACTCAAATAAAAAACTTTTTGGGGATGAAAACGTCAAATCTTCACCAAGGCCAACTATCCTACATGGGCGAGAAAAAAGCCAGGGAAGTCAGGGAATGTGACTGTTTATTTAAGAACATTAGAAAAGGCTACTAGATCTGGCCAAAGGCCCATCTAGGCCAGCATCCTGCTCTCACAGTGGCCAAACCCGCAAGCCGAATTTGTGTACAACAACACTTTCCCCACCCAAAAACTGGTATTTGAAAGCCTACTGCCTTCAACAGTCAGAGCTAGTTCAATCTAGGCAGATGTGTAACTTCTGCTAGGTTGCTAGGTCATGTGACCAAGTTGGAAAGGGTTTGGAACAGGTGTGAGTGCGCCCCTGCCCCACTGTGCCCCCATCACTCCCTTGTTGGGGGACTTGTCTTGGCCAGGGGTATAACATGGGGGTTCCATTTTTTCTGGGGGGCACTGACCTGCCAGTGTGAAGAGGATGCAGTGGGCATGCATGCCCCGGACACAGTGAAAACATGCTCCGTCACTGATCCTGGCCTCAGCTAAGCCAGCTGCAGACTTACACCTCTAACTGAGCTGGAATGATGGACTTGAACTGGGTTAGCCCCAGTTAAGCCCAGACTCAGACAGAGATTCACCTGTTTCAAACTCCACTCATCCCAGAAGATCTTGGGTTTGGGATTGCTCCCTTGTTTGTTTGTTTTTTAAAAAAGCTGGGAAAACAGCTTATGATTTATCAGGACTTCCTACTCTTCCACCCACTGAGATCCAGTGTGGTGTGTGAGATCCAGTGTGGTGTAGTGGTTAAGAACGGTGGACTCGTGATCTGGTGAACCGGGTTTGCTTCCCTGCTCCTCCACATGCAGCTGCTGGGTGACCTTGGGCTAGTCACACTTCTCTGAAGTCTCTCAGCCCCACTCACCTCACAGAGTGTTTGTTGTGGGGGAGGAAGGGAAAGGAAAATGTTAACCGCTTTGAGATTCCTTAAGGGGAGTGATAAAGTGGGATATCAAATCCCAACTCTGCACAAACATCCACACCTCTCCCTGACCATTGGTCCTGTTGACTAGGGCTGGCAAAGTCTAACAGCATCTGGAGGGCCACAGATTCCCCTCTGCTGTTACAGCACGACTTTTGTCTGCATGGAATTGACAAAATGCAAGGGGACAGTCACTTGAATTGAAGGGCTTAAGGTATTTCTTTCTTTTCTACAACCACTTAAACCAACGGCGTCTTTGCATCATGTGGTTGTAAATTTCTAATGTACACTTGTGGAACATGTTTCATACACTTCCCCTGTTTTGAAATTTCCTCAACAATATTTTTTTGGCTGCTTCCCTGATCACACAAGGAGAACATTCAGAAGTGACTTGTGGGTTTGGATATTAGAGCCTTGAAATCCACACGACTGAATACAATTAATGCTCTTTCTTTTCTTTTCCAGGGAGCGTGGGGTGGTGGGCTGCTGATGTCAAGGAAACATAAATGGAAATTAAATGGTGTTGAAAGGTAGGGATTATGGACATGGCATTAAATATCACTTATGTGCTGCAGTGACTGATGGAAATATTATTAGAGACTACTCATATGCTGTCTTGACTGCCAGCAGAATTCCTGCAAATTTAAAACCAGTCAATATCCTCTTGTCAAATGTAGCAGCAGAAACTATTTTTCAACTTCCAATCATTATTGAAATATTTGACCAAATCTTTGCAAAGCATAAGAGCCTGCTACTGTTCCTTTTACGTTGTTGTTGTTGTTGTTGTTGTTGTTGTTGTTGTTGTTGTTGTTTATTCAATTTGTATACCGCCCTTCATCCAGAGATCACAGGACAGTTCACAACATAAAAAATACAAAATGAGAACACAAGTACATAATAAATACACAATAACAAATCAATAACCCCCCTCCCACAAACACATTTAAAATATTTAGCCAAAGGCCTATTTAAAAAGAAACATTTTCACCTTGTGCCTGAAAATATGCAATGAAGGTACCAGGCGAGCATCCCTGAGGAGAACATTTCACAAATGGGGAGCCACAACAGAAAAGGCCCATTCTCATGTTGCCACCCTCCAGACCTTTTGAGGAGGAGGCACACAAAGAAGGGCCTCAGATGATGACTGCAGGATCTAGGTCTGTTCATATGGGGAGAGGCAATCCTTAAGGTATTGCGGTCCTGAGCCATTTAAGGCTTTATAGGTCAAAACCAGCACTTTAAATTGGGCCGGGAAACAAATTGGCAGCTAGTGCAGTTGGGCCAAGATTGGTGTAAGATGCTCAAACTGTGTGGCCCCAGTGAGCAACCTGGCTGCTGAATTCTGCTGATGTTTCCCAACCATCTTCAGAGGCAGCCCTGCGTATAATGTGTTGCAGTAATTTAACCTAAAGGTTACCAGATCATAGACAACAGAAGTTTGGCTATTCCTGCCCAGACAAGGGTGCAGCTGGGCCACCAGTCAAAGTTCCCTGTGACATCCAGACACAGGGAACTGTGGTTTGTTTGGTAAGTGAAAACAAGCCAGGATACCTATTCAAGATACCACTCTCTCATTAACCATAGTTTTAACAACTATGGACTTAGAGAAAGACATCTACTGGAAAAGCTCTAAGCTGAAAAATCTCTGTCATTTCTAAGGAACATTATCTGTGCCAGTACATTGATATTAACTGTTATTGGATGTTTGTAAAAAGCCTGATTATGGCATGAAATAATGACTTTCTTTTTTAGCTGCTTGGCTTATTTTCAGCCTTACTGTTCTGGCCATACAAGAGCCGCCTTTTTATTTTGGTTTTTTCTGTTTGCATTTTACGCCTCTGTGAATGCAACCCGCCATTGCCGCACCTCATGCTAAAGTTTGGTTGCTGTTCTAGGGCCAATTCTGTGACATGGAACCCACACAAAATGATGGGGGTCCCGCTGCAGTGCTCCGCTCTGCTTGTTCGAGAAGAGGTATGTTTACATCCATATTGACATCTTTCACCTGAAAAAGAATAATAAAAAATCTGTAGTCAACCTGAAATCACAAAATAAAATTAAAAAATGGGTGCAGTGGTTGTTGCCTAGAAATGGGGATATCAGGAGATGGAGTCAGGCTTAGGTCAGCAGTAAAACAAAAAGCACCCAATGGGAGTGAAGTTAACTCTTTATTCAGAGGAACAAAACAGCTTGGTCACAGCAACCCTTCTCAATAGTTCTTGCCCCAATGAGACTGCTGTGAGGACTGATGTTCTCCACCTTCTCCTGCTCTCCAAAGCTCCTCCTCCAGTTCCTTCCCCAGCAGCATATGGCTCCTTCACCCTATCTTTCTTTTCCCAACTAGTATGGAATATTATGGGGGATTCCATGATGGGGGCACTATGCTACTTTAGCAGACGAGTGAATATGAGAAGCAAATGGGGTTTCCAAAAGGTTCCTAGCTTTCCTTACTGTGGATTTAAGAGCTCAGCAACACACAGTTGGTTACTAGGTGCTTCCATCTTCACAGCTGCCAGGGCAGGAAAAGCCAACATGGTGTCCTCCAGATGTTGTGGACTACAACTCCCATTATGCCTGACCGCTGGCTGTGCTGGCATGGGATGATAGGAGCTGGAACACAACAGTTTCTGGAGGGTGCCCCATTGGCTACCTCCAGCCTGGGGGCTGCATGGTAGGAGGTGAAGCAGAAAATAGCACATATATGTTTATAGAGTTGGCAAGAATATATTTATGTGATGATATTGCAAGCAAGTCTGGGCTATGTGTATGGAGTCTGGGCTGCCCTCTCAGCCTCACTGATGTGGTCACAAGAAAAGCAGAACAATACATTTGGCACCAGCTTGGCTGCAGGAATTTCCAGAAGGAGGCTGAAATATACTCAGAGTCGAGAGTGGATTTCATGCTCTTTATTCAGCTCATAGTGGTGAGGAGGAATGAAAGTTCCCCCAAAGTATCTGCTTTATATACATTATTTACACAATGGGCTGCACGTGATTGGCTAATTCCAGAATTCTCCTGTAGGCCAATCAGGTTGTGGATTCACTTCCATCTGGAGCTGGATTGGGTGGCTCCTGCAGACCAATCATACTGCTGCATTGTTCTAGGACCAATCAGACTGCTGCATTCTGAATCCTATTGTTCTAGGACCAACCGGACTGCTGCATTTTGTATCCTATTGTTCTAGGACCAATCAGACTGCTGCATTTTGGATCCTATTCCACTCAGTACATAACAGAGGCGTACAAGACGCCATCCAACCCTCTTAGGGACTCCACTCCAGATTTGTGTAGAGCTCACTCCTAAGCCTTTTCTTCTCCCAAAGCTGCCCCACAAGCATGGACAAAAATAATGCTCTTGACTTCATAATATAGTCTAAAGATACAACTGATGCCCCCTTCTGCCAGCACTGGAGTCTGCATTCTTTCCTTAGGAAACCTTACAAAGTCAAAGTTACGAGGCCTTCACAGACACACATCAACTGTTCCTCGCAGCACAGCCAAGGATGGGGAATTGTTTGCAAGTGCTTTCTTGAATCAGTAAAACTTCCATGTTATTCCACTTGCCCTTCAGAGTGTGTCTGCTTCTTTAAAGGGCCTGATGCAAAGCTGTAACCAAATGCACGCTTCCTACCTCTTTCAACAAGATAAGCACTACGACCTGTCATACGACACTGGAGACAAAGCCTTGCAATGTGGGCGCCATGTTGATGTCTTCAAGCTATGGCTGATGTGGAGGGCAAAGGTGAGTATTTTCAATGGAAGAGGGAGCGAGGGAGTCAGAAAAAGAGAGGGGAAAGTAGGTGTCTTATTTCCCTCAGAGAGGTACAATTCCCAGAGTTCCCTGGAAAGAGTGACTCATCATAATACTTCCAGTTACAGATAGGTAGCCGTGTTGGTCTGCCATAGTCAAAACAAAACAAATTCCTTCCAGTAGCACCTTAAAGACCAACTAAGTCAGTTCTTGGTATGAGCTTTCGTGTGCATGCACACTGTGTATCTGAAGAAGTGTGCATGCACACGAAAGCTCATACCAAGAACTGACTTAGTTGGTCTTTAAGGTGCTACTGGAAGGAATTTGTTTTGTTTTCATCATAATACTATCATCATCATCATTATTTATTATTATTAGCAATACAGTGGTACCTCGGGTTACATACGCTTCAGATTACACACTCTGCTAACCCAGAAATAGTGCTTCAGGTTAAGAACTTTGCTTCAGGATGAGAACAGAAATGGGTTCTGGCGGCGCGGCGGCAGCAGGAGGTCCCATTAGCTAAAGTGGTGCTTCAGGTTAAGAATAGTTTCAGGTTAAGTACAGACCTCCGGAACGAATTAAGTACTTAACCTGAGGTACCACTGTATTATTAAACTTATTGACTTCTTTACAACTCTCAGCATCCTTAGCAAACTACAGTTCCCAGGATTCTTTGGGGGAAGCCATGACTGTTTAAAGTGGCCTGATGCTGCTTTAAATGCATCGTACGAATGGGGCCTTTGCCATATAAAGTGACTGGTTGGGATTTTGTACTGAGGTATATATATAGATGAGTGTGTAATTGTGAGCATTACTGGTTGAACAGCATAATGTTATCTTAATAGGGGTTTTTTATTTCATTATAAATGCATTGTATTGCATTTGAGTTCTGTTTTGTACACCGCTTTGCGATTCTTTTGAGTGCAAAGCAATTAAGAATTTTGCTAAATACGTAAATGTTGGTTGGTAGGTTGCTAGGCAACTGCGGCTGAGCATTCCTACAAGAGCTGTCTCTGGGTAAGCCACTGCCCTCCCTAACACGAGCTTTCTGTGCGTGAAATAAATAAAAAGCACAAACCTGGGAGTGAACAAATGAATAATAATTGGCAATTCACCTTTCAGCCATGAGGAATTGAGTGCCGCTTTCAAGCTTCGAGCCTGTGACATCATGGAGCAGTTGCTGCACCTCGACTCCAGCCAATTTGGCAGCCTAACAATTTTGTTTTAGCGTATTCAGGCTAAAAGCTTTCCAGAACGACAAGAGGATTTTGTTGTATGAATTCTTAAAACTAGACATGGCAAAACTGTGACTAGAACACCTGCTTCCATTTTATGCAGCAATTAGGAGCGGGCGTAATATTGATGTGGGGAAACCAATTATAAATCTGTTGTTTTCTAGGGGCATATTTGTAAAGACTCTCCGAGGACCAGCTTATTTTGCAGTTTGGAAATATTGCCAAATATAATGCTTCCTGCTGAGTGGTTTCAGATTCCTCCCCCAAGATTTCCTTTAAGATGAACAAATTCATTTGCTACAATGGCCTGCAGGAAACACACATTTCATGCAGCTGTAGATGTTTTTGCCACCCATTGTTGGCATCATCTTATAGCTAACCTTAACCAGGTTGCCACTGCTTTAAGTCAGGTGTGCATCATTTTTGATCCAACAAGGAAATGCACACTATGTCCCAGTTATAGAGGCCTTACAGCTGCTCCATAAAGCTCCTGGTTTCTCTGTATGTGGATGCAAAAAGAGGAAATGAAGGGAATGATCCAGGACCTAGCAGCACCACAACACATAGCTGGTGGGTCACGAGTTATGTAGGCCCGACAGACTGAATGAAATCAAGGTGATTTAACTCATTGATTTTATCCACTCAGGAAGAGGATGGTTTAACTCAAGTTTCACCCTGACTATATTCATATACCGTATTTTTCGCTCTATAAGATGCACATTTTCCCCTCCAAAAATTAAGGGGAAATGTGTGTGCGTCTTATGGAGCGAATGCAGGCTCCTTGGCTTCAGCGATAGCAACGCGAAGCCTCCGAAGTGCTCCCGCCGTGCTCCAGAGGCTTCACGTTGCTTTCGCTGAAGCCTGGAGAGCGAGAGGGGTTGGTGCGCACCAACCCCTCTCGCTCTCCAGGCTTCAAAGATAGCTGCCTGAAGCCTCCGGAGGCTTCGGGTTCCTTTCGCTGAAGGATAGGTGCCCCTTCAGCTAAGACGCAGCGCCCCTTCAGCTAAGCGGGAAGAGAAATGGAAGGGGCTCCGTTTCTCCCGCCACTTCGCTGAAGGGGCGCTGCGCAGAGAGGGGGAGATTTTTTTTTCTTGTTTTCCCCCTCTAAAACAAGGTGCGTCCTATGGTCGGGTGCGTCCTATAGAGTGAAAAATACGGTATTTCTCAAATTGTGAAATTAAGGGTTTATGGCCTGTGATCTCTGTACATAAGTAAGAACACAAAAGGATGCATTCTAACTATGCCTACTCAGAAGGAATCCCTATTGGATTCAATAGGAAAACTTTGCCCAGAACTTTCCAGGAGCTTGAGCAATAATAAATACAATATGCAGCCTGCTGTTTTTGCTACTTTTTAAGGAGGACCTTGAGCGAGGCCTCCTGTGAGTGAGCAGAGAGGGTTTTAAGGTGGGAAGTGGTGCAGATACCCTCCCATTTGTGCTCTTCAATTAGGTAGCCTATTTCTGATTCCCATACAATTCAGAGACCTCCAGCATCCCCTGCTAATAAATTGCTGTATATTAGAGAAGCAGCACCCTTCAGGTCATATGCTGATCTGTTGCATAAGGATTTGAACAAGGCAAGTGTTAGTTTCTTCTTAAAACAGTGCCTGCTGTGATGCTTTTTTTTTTTAGTGCATCCTCCAAAATCAGAAAAAAATATATATTTTGTTCTCTTCTGATTGTAAATTTCTTCAGAGGTTCTTGTAGCCAAGCGATATATACATTTAACAAACCTAACCCTCCGTTCCTCTCTCTTTCTTCCTTTGTTCCAAAGGGCACTGTAGGATTTGAAGCACACATTGACAAATGCTTGGAACTTGCAGAATACCTGTACAACAAAATAAAGAACAGAGAAGGCTTTGAGCTGGTGATTGAGGGAAAGGTGTGTGTGTTTATTTTAACATAGCTTTGAAAAGCAAATTGCTCCACACTTACCTAAGAGTAAGCATCACCAATCACAGAAAGGCAGACTTCCAAGTATAAGTACATTGGGATTGCACTGCTCCAGAACATCTATTACTACACCATTTTATAGATTGGGGATTTTATTAATTAAAAAGTCTGCCCTGTACTTGCTAATCATAGAGACCAAACTGTTACCAAGGGACTGTTTGTCAAGTAATCTTCCCACCCAGTAATCTTCCCACCCAGTAATCTTCCCACCCAGTGTGCTAGAAGTAATTGACGTAAGCACTAGCAGAATGATTACCATGCTGATTCATGAATCAGTTGCAAGATCAGTGCAAGAAGCCCAGAGAGCACCTGAATTGACCGGAACATCAATCAGCCTTCCTGCCGAGCAGGAAGACAAGAGTGCAGGCTTCCCATAGGCATCTGGTTGGCACTTTGCCATTGGCCTAATCCAGCCAGCTCGTATTATGCTCTTAGGTTGTAAATCTAACCCAGTGAATACATATGTGTATTCCCTGTTACATAAAAAGGTAAAGGACCCCTGGAAAGTTTAGTCCAATCAAAGGTGACTATGGGGTTGTGGCGCTCATCTCACTTTCAGGCCGAGGGAGCTGGCGTTTGTCCACAGACAGCGTTCCGCGTCATGTGACCATCATGACTAAACTGCTTCTGGTGCTACGTAACACCGTGACAGAAACCAGAGCAGCGCATGGAAACACCATTTACCTTCCCGCCGCAGCGGTACCTATTTATCTACTTGCACTGGTGTGCTTTCCAACTGCTAGGTTGGCAGGAACTGGGACAGAGGAATGGGAGCTCACCCCGTTGCACGGATTCAAACCGCTGACCTTCTGAGTACAGGCACTACAAGTAATACGGTCAAACCGCAGAACTCGAACAGCTCCGTTGCCGAATGTTTCAGTTACCAGGCGCCAAAAACCCAGAAGTGGGTGTTCCAGTTTTCGAATGTTCCTCAGAATTTGAATGGCCAACGTGGCTATGCAAAAACCTAGCTGTCAGCCAATCAGAAGCCGTGCCTTGGAACTCAAACGTTTCAGAAGTCAAACGGTCTTCCGGAACAGATTACATTCAAGTTCCGAGGTTTGACTGTAGATCTAATTGATGTCAAACTATGGACACCTAGGGAATTAAAGGAATCCATAGGAAAAATCAAGTCTGCTCTTGAAACCCTACTATATCTCAGTCTCATCTAACTGGCCGTGGCCCTCTAGGGCTCCAAGAAGAGATCTTTCCTACCCTTGCTGCCAGATGTTTTTAAGTGAAGACGCCAGGGACTGAAGCTCAGACATTGTGTGTTCCAAGCATATGCTCCCATCACCTTTTCCCAGTATCTATTATCCCTGCCATATTCCTTGGAACACATTAGGTTGGATCCAACATACTTGAGTTGCACTTAGGTCCCATTGAAATCTACAAGTTTCATAACCTGAAACCTGGAACATTTCAAAATTAAAAAGTTAATCATTGCTATGTGAATACCCATTCATTTCAATGGGAAACAAGTTTAACTAGCATATTCTAAATCCAACCTGTTGCTACTGCTGAGTGCAGATAGTAAGTAAACAGCACGACCCCATGCATGTTTACTGAGAAGCACTTCTCACTGGGCTTAATGGGGCTTATTCCCTAGGAATTTATACTGCAGACTGCAGCCTAAATTTATCAGTGGAGGAGCTGGGGTTCTAAAAGGTTGAGAAACAGCACCCTACTCAAGCTTGGGGTTGTTTTTTGCTCTTGATCCAGTGTCATAGGAAGAGCTATGTGTGGGAAAGGGGAACGCATGGACCTTGTGGCAACTGAGCTGCTCGTGCAATCTAAGATGTTATTTTCTTTCCATTAGCCTCAGCACACAAACGTTTGCTTCTGGTATGTGCCTCCCAGTTTACGAAATATGGAGGATAATGAAGAAAGAATGAACCGTCTTTCAAAGGTAAAAAGTAGAAGACAATTTGCCCATTTCTATTACAGAATGCACTTTCCCCCTTTTCAAATGAGACCAGACTAGTCCACACCTGCACATACCGTATTTTTCGCTCTATAAGCCGCACCAGGCCGCAAGACACACCTAGTTTTTGGAGGAGGAAAATAAGAAAAAAAAAAATCTGAATCACAGAAGCCAGAACAGCAAGAGTGAAAACAGCAATCCCTCTTGCTGTTCTGGCTTCTGGGATAGCTGCGCAGCCTGCATTCACTCCATAAGACGCACACACATCTCCCCTTACTTTTTAGAAGGGGAAAAGTGAGTCTTATAGAGCAAAAAATATGGTATATGCATTTGCATATGAACAGCAGTTTTGGTCTTTCCCATTCATACCTGCCAGCATTCCCTTCTGTGTTTGTCCCTGCTTTCTAATTTGTTGACTCAGTATCTCTGTATCAGGGAAACTCAATTTACAGGCAAAAAGCACTGAGACTGGTGTTGTTTGGGGGTAATATCATGTGGACTGCACAAATTAAATGGGAATGCAAACAGCTGCAAACACACAGTAAACTCCAATGCGGACAATCCCTAAACGGCATTGGTGGCCAGATGTCCAGCATGAACTCAGATGCCTTGCAACTGAAGAGCGTCCCTGATGCAGTTATTGCACAAGGCTGCACAGTTTATGGGAGCTTGGGTTGGTTGCTGAGCCAAGTAGGACAAACACTACACTGGTGTAAACCCAAGAAGTGGTAGCCAATGAAGGGAGAGACATAGAATGTGGTCATATATCAGAACACAGGTCACCCAGTAATGTTGAGCGGGAGGGGAGATACACGGAATGTTGTGACATCAGAACACAGGTCAGCCAATGATGTGGCAGGGGAAGGGAGAGCAACAGAATGTTGCGATACAGGTGAGTTCTGCTGGATGCTATAGGGAGAGGACCGCATGTGTAGCTTGCCCCTAAGAATATGCTCAGAACAGAGGCAGTAGAATATTAATTTTGTTTTTCATACTGTGTCTGTGAAGGTGGCTCCAGTTATTAAAGCCCGAATGATGGAGTATGGGACCACAATGGTCAGCTATCAGCCCCTGGGAGACAAGGTCAACTTTTTCCGCATGGTGATCTCCAATCCAGCAGCAGCTCACCAAGACATTGATTTCCTGATTGAGGAAATAGAGCGCCTTGGGCAAGATTTATAATTGTGTGGTCTTCCAGACCCTTCTGAAATGTCTCTCTAGGTAGACAATTAAGTTGTCACAAACTGTGGTGAATGTATTTGTAGTTTGTTCCAAAGTGAATCTATTTCTATATTGTGCCGTCAAAGTAGAGTACAATTTAACACTTAAGAACATTGCTCCTCTTTAAAAGTATTTTTTCCCCTCCCCGTTGAGTTTGTGAATATTTCCCAATTAGAAAATATAAAAAGGCTGCATTCAAATAAATCCAGAATAATGAAATGCTCATGATTCCACCCTCCAAATTTTAGTACAGTTAGTAAAAGTGATAGTTTGCATTAAACGTAGCCAAATTTGCCCCCAGACAGTCACAGAACACAGTGAGGGGCATTGTAAAGCATAAAACAAAAAATGCTTTCAAATAAAGAAATGTTGCCTTTTTTTTCTTGGTATATTAGAACAGAATTTCTAATTTACATACATTTCAGATGTATTTAACTACATATAATTTTACAAAAGAAATATATATATATATTATATATATTAAAAAGATCCTATTTTGTAAAATATAGATTTTTATTTTCTATGGGTTATGAAGACTGCAGGGGCAAAAAATAGTAATAGTAGATATTAAGATCCTTTATTTTCCTTCAGAGAAATTGCATTGAATGCTTATTTTGAGACAGAAGCCCACATAAATTATCCAACAGAAATGTCTCTGTTCTGCTTGTCACTTTACATCTCCTGAGTTTAGTACTACAAAAACCTCAAGAGATTACTGCAGCTCTTCAACAACAACACAAGATCAATGACAGTGAAATTATAAAATCTTTATGATGTTTCTCAAGTGGCCTATCTAAGCAGACGCACAATCATCATAGAAAGTGCTACCCACGACTTAACATGGCGTTGTATTTGGAGTCTTCTCAATAATAATAATTAAAAGGTCAAAGTTCAGATCAGTTGCTTGTGCCATCAGCATTTTAATGAGCTGCAGGTAAAGGAAGCCTAAAACTTCTTAACATGAGTAGACCAAACCATAGGGCTTACCAGTGAGGGAGCCAAATTGCTGGGTTGACAGCTATGGGGTGGGGTAAATCTTGGAATCATATGGCCAAAATTCACCAAAGCAGCCAACCAGAATTCCTTTGTGCAATCCAACCTCTATACAAAGATTCAACACGAGGTGACATAGCTGCAGAAGCCCCTATATAATTTTTGCCCTGCCATTAGGCAGAGTGAGGCAGCCAGTTTCCAGTGCCATGAAAGGGCAGCAATTTGGTTTGTTGTTTAATTTATTATGGTTGCATTTTTCCCCAACCAGGGAGGCAAGAGAGAATTTGGGTTTTTTTCTGCCTCAGGTACCAAAATAACTTGACCAGTCATGGGTCCTATGCACCTTGACACTAACATGGGGTTGGAGAAGCATCAGCTGCTTTGCCTCGGGCAACAAAAGATCTTGGACTGGGCTGTTGGTCCTCCTTCAAGCCATTCTCTGCACTTATGCAGAGATGGAGGGTTGCAAGATATGAAGGAAATACCTTCGAATACACATAAAGCACTTTAGCTTTACCTCTTTGCAGTTTCAGGCACCTCTTCTGATTATGAGGACCATTTTTATGGCATATTGAAGGTCCACCAAGACTTTACACTTGCAAGTTAGGCCATGTTGCAAGCAGGCAGGGTGGGGGTGGGAAGGAGGGAGGAAAATTCCATGTACCTGAATTTCACATCTTGGAGTTGTCTCTACTTATAACACTGGCCAAGTTTTGGGTTTTAGCTTTAACTAGGATCAACATGGCCACGTGGGTTTGTAAAGCAATATTGTTTTACGCTCTCTCAAAATACTTGAAGTAAACCAGTGCGATGTCGTCAGAACTGATTGAAAATACTTAAATTTTTTGGTACTGGCTCATTGTAGCATTGCAAAATAGAAGAGCGAGGAGATGAAGCTGTGTCTGTAATTTGTGTTGCCTTTTAAATTATATTGATAGCAAGGTTTTATTTATTTTTTTGTCACCTCGGACTGAGGCTGTGCACTTTAGACTTAAAATTGTACAGTGTTGCCAATCAAACATGTATCGCTGTATAAGCTTGTACAATATATTAACTGAGCCGTCCTTAATTGTGTGGTAGCGGTATTGAACCTTGATATTGTAAGAACTGCATCCGTTCTAGTTTCTCTATTGCTCACCTGCTTCCGATCACAATCTCTTCCACCCTAAGCTGATTCCTGTGAAACGATGTTTAACTCTAGACATTTAACGCTTAAGAGTTGGAAAATGAACAGCTCTGCCAATGAGATCCCTACTCAGATAACAGCAGAGACTATAGAGGCCTCTGTGCGTAATGGCTTCTTCCTTCCATTCACTTCATTGGAGGAGAGCAACCGCAGGATTGAGGGGGGCAGCCAGAGGATCTCCATGAATCAGGGCATTTGAGGACCACCCAGCAAACTCTGCTGCTGTGTAATCTCCATTTAGTTGGTGCTACTGCGACTTCCACTGAATGAAACGGACAGTTGCATGGCAGTCAAACTTGGGATAATTGCTAGTTTGCAACACACCAGCCAAATGTTCCTGTTGCCCCAGGGGCAGGGAAGGTACAGGGAGCAATGGCAAAGAGGATTTATAGGCCTGGGTTACATCTTGCATGTGATTTTTTAAAAAAAAAATCATTTGTTTGCTTTGCTTAATAAAGCTAATTACAGTCCGTGTAGATATTACTTGTGTGTGCCGATCTGAGATCTTCAACTGGTGTTTTCATGTGGATAATCACCAGCAGGATTTTCTTTTCCATGTTAACTCTGTTTGTTGCATCTGGAGGGGGGGCGGGGGGGAGAACTACATGGCAACCTGTTCTTCTTGTATTTGATTAAAGTATTTTATCTGTGATGTCACTCAGAACCCAAATAAAAAGTGTAAAAATGTGGCTGACATGTCTCGGGGGGTTTCCACACACCCCTCCCTCCCTTTTCATTACCGACCTGGGAGATCGTAAGAAGCAGGAGCATCTTTTGTGCCATCTCTCACCAAAGGTCATGAGGACTAGGGAGCTTTATTCCAGCTGTCACCCGTTGTCAGGTTGTTGCTTCAGCACGTTTTCTATTAAATGTGATAAGCACAGAAATAATGGGACACTGTCACAGGCTCTTGATTCCCCTCTTATCTTTATATACATAAAGTGGTTTACCTGTTTCATTATCTTATAAGGGATGTGGGATCACAAATAAAAGAAAATGTGTTTTTTGTAAAGGAGAGGAAAACCTGTAGCTCATTTGGCAACTTATGTTTCTTTTAAGAAGGAATCTCTTCCTTCCTTCCTTCCTTCCTTCCTTCCTTCCTTTCTTTCTTTCTTTCTTTCTTTCTTTCTTTCTTTCTTTCTTTCTGTAATGGTTCTAGGGGTTGCTTGCGCGTAAGTTGCCGCCACTCTTGGCTTGGTTGTCTGGTTGAACCCTTACTGTCTGGACAGCCCTTCACTTCGTGGCTATCTCAGTCGCTGGCAGAATCCGTCAGTGGGCGTTTTTTGAATCTCTTCCAGCAAAGACGTTCTTTGACGCCAAGTCTCCTCCTACTCTCCCTGCGCGGAAGTCTTCTGCGCAGGGAGGGAGTGGGCAGCGGAGTACCCGTGCTCTCCCCGCTGGTTTCTGGAGAAGAGTCTTGGAGCCTCCTCTCCAAATCCCCTCTCTGCCCCCCTTCTCCACTGGTGTTACGCTGATTTCCTTCCCCAGCAGATGGGCTGCCTCTCTCCCTACTGGGACCCTCTCCGGCATCCCTCTGGAGCCTTCCCTCCGCCTCCAGCTCTGATGGCAGTTCCCTGACACACACTTTCTTTCTTTCTTTCTTTCTTTCTTTCTTTCTTTCTTTCTTTCTTTCTTTCCCTTCATTCCTTCATTCCTTCCTCTTATTGCCTTTCTTTCTTCCACTATCGGTGGACTCATAATCTTGTGAACCGGGTTCGCTCCTCCACTCCTCCACAAGCAGCTGCTGGGTGACCTTGGGCTAGTCACACTTCTCTGAAGTCTCTCAGCCCCACTCACCTCACAGAGTGTTTGTTGTGGGGAGGAAGGGGAAAAGGAGATTGTTAGCCGCTTTGAGACTCCTTAGGGTAGTGATAAAGTGGGATATCAAATCCAAACTCTTCTTCCTCTTCCTCTTCCTCTTCTTCTAGCCAGTCTCCCATTTGGTCCACAGCAATCTCCAGTAAGGTTCCATATGCCTTCAGCTCATTCATTGTAATGGACCCATAGAAAACCTTTTCCCCATTTTGATGCTTGTCTGCACGGTTGCCACTGTGTCAGGGACTGGCTGGACAAAGAGGAGTGGTGGGAGATACCAGCCAGGGGGATACCCAAGCGAAACACCAGAGGAAGAAGGCCCAGAGCCTGGGGATTGGTGGTGGGACACTGAGGAGAAGTCAGAGGAAGAAGATTGGGAGGAGGTACCTGATGCTGAAGGGGCAACAGGGTTTAGTGAGCAGGGGGAACCGGTGACAGAGAGCAGTTCAGACTCTGAGGCTGAAGCAGAGGAGGGGAATCAAGAAGCTGCTGAAGAATCCAGGGAGTCCCCCTCTCCTGCTGCAACAAGCTCTCCTCCCCCCTGGTTTCCAAGAAAGTGCAGGATAGTGAGGAAAGTGGAACAGAGGTCAGAGAGGCTTGAGGCTGCTTGGGAGATATCCTGGAGAGAAGGAGCCTTAGAATGGGTGGAAGGCAGGGACCTTCAGTCCTGGAAACTGCTCTATAGGGACAAGACCCACTGGGACGTGTTGCTGAGTTGTATGCTGTTTCCTTGAACTTCACCGACAACTGACTCTGCTTCTACATGCTGACCTGCATCTGACTCCAGCCCTGACACACTGCCAGCATCCCTGTTCAGTGTTCACCATGAGGGCTAGGAACGTAGGAAGCTGTCTTACACTAAGGCCATTGGCCCATCTATCTCAGTGCTGTCTACACTGCTTGGCAGTGACTCTCCAGGGTTTCAGGCAGGGGTCTCGCTCAGTCCTATCTGGAGATGCTGGGGACTGAACATGGGGGTCTTCTGCACGCATAGCATATCTCCTACCGCTTAGCCTTGTGGTCAAGTTTATGTGGTCGGGTGCAGGAAATCTGTGGTTCTAAAACCATATGGAAATGTGAGCTGCATGAATGCCTCTCCCATCTCCTAGCTGTAAATATCCAAATATTAAAAATGGTTGGTAAAGCAGCTGGGGCAGCTAGCTTTCAAATATCTGAGTCGGGTTTTTGTTTTAAAGCAGATGCAAAGGCTTGGATTCTGCGCCCAAATTAAGCCAATTCCAATGCTATTATCCAAAGTGTGTGCACAGCCTTAATTAGCACCCTTCAGGATAAATGGGTAGGAATCGTTACAGCTGGTTTGAAATGGCTAGGAGGAAAGAGGGAGGGGGATCGAGAAGTATATAAATGGAAACATTAGCTGAGCACTAACTCACAGCATTCAATCTTCAAAGCTCACCATCTGTTTGCTCTCCCTTCTCCCAAATTCTCCAGATGCCAAGTACAATAAAGAAGAAGGAAAACAAAGCAATGTTGACCACCAAGAGCAAGCAGAGGGGTACTGCAGCATGTGGGACAACCTGTAGGATCTCCTTTTATCTCAATATGCATCATCAGATCATCCATTTAAAAATGGGTAACCAGGTATCATAAGCTCAGCCTTGCCCCTATCTAGACAGGTGTGCATGCAGTATGCCTCTTAACCAGTGCTTTTTTTTCAGCTGGAGAGTGCCAGAGTGCAGTTCCGGCACTTCTCAGGTTGGCACCATTGCAGGCAGGCCCTCCCCCTGCCCACTTTTAGCCCTTACGTACTTCTGAGAAGTCCAAAATGAACATTTCAAATCAGAACTCCACCTAGTTCCTAGCTGTTCCTAGCCACGATTGGTCAAGCTATGGGCAGGGTCAACTCACATTTCCTTTTCTTCCATCCATCTCCCATAAAACAAGCTTTAAGCTTTCCAGACAGGCCTCAACCATTGCGTGCATCTGTGTTTGCACAAGGGCCCTTCCAAGCTGCCCTAGCTGTTTGCCTGAAGCTGAGACTCCAATACTTTGGCCACCTCATGAGAAGAGAAGACACCCTGGAAAAGACCCTGATGTTGGGAAAGATGGAGAGCACAAGGAGAAGGGGAAGACAGAGGACAAGATGGTTGGACAGTGTTCTCGAAGCTACCAGCATGAGTTTGACCAAACTGCGGGAGGCAGTTGAAGACAGGCATGCCTGGCGTGCTCTGGTCCATGGGTCACGAAGAGTCGGACACAACTAAATGACTAAACAACAACAAGAAGAAGAGAACGAGGGAGGCAGAGGTGCATTTATTTGACCTGTACCAGAACCAGGAGCTACCCCCCAAACCAGTTAGGGAGACAGCTTGCCATACTTTTTAGCACCTCCATGGGCAGCTATAGGGAGGAATGGGGAATAGTAACACAGTCTATGAAAATGGTGCCATGTGGCCAGTCCTAGACCCCCTAAGCAAGTCTGATGCCCTCAGGTGCGCTGGAGGACATTGTTCCATTCCCGCTGTTGAAGAAATATTCAACAAGTTTGGTTGGCATCTGTATGTGGAACTGGGGAGGTGGGTATCATTCCCTTCAGGAAAAGAAATGTCTTGGATCAGGCCTGTGCATTGACCAGACTTTTCAATTCAGCAATATTACAGCATCAAGTGTCTGCAGACCATGGCCTGGGGCTGAGGGTGTCCCTTTCAGAGAAAGCATAAACAACCTCCTAAATGAAGAATGTACCCTAAGGGTATATAAGCCTTCCAAACACCTTTACTAGTAAGAATCTCTAGGCCACAGAAAGTGTTGTGTACTGGCCAGAGTTCCTGATCCATCTTCACAACTGTTGCTAATAGGGATCCCAGCAGCCAAAGACAGAAGGTTTGCAGGACAATGGGCTATTTCTCTGGGCTATTTAATAAAATATTTAGCCTTCACCCCATCTGTGTGTTTATTGTGCTCCTAATCCAACAAAAACCACCACACCTTTGGGCAATAGGAGGACACGGGCAGGAAAAAGACTAACAGAGAGCAACATGTCGTTGGTATTTTCTACAATAATTCTGAACTGGAAATGCTCTGTGTGTGTGTGTGTTCTCTGAGAGTCTAGACCACATGATAGCTTAAACAGCCTCACAAATTATTCCCTGACAGGTAGATGATAAATCATAGCACTTACAAAAAATGGCAAGTGACTCCACGTCTCACTCTGTCCTTGTACAGAACCTCAGGCAGAGATGAATTATGAAGCTGCTGACAATATGGGTACCTTCCATGCTCTAGCTGGTATTCCTCCTGCTTCCTTCTCTCCAGCTTCCCTGCCGGCGACTCACACCACTTCATAGAGGCTTGTGAGCACCTTAAAAACTTCGGCTTATATATTAATATTGTGGACATAAGATTTCAAAACACATTTAGCTTGTTGTGGAAATACCATTATTTAAAAAATTCACCTTATTTTGTCTGTTGTTATAATTGTTTGTATATAAGCTAAAATAAATAAATAACTTTATCCTCCCAAAAAAATCTCAACAAATTTATATAAATATTATTATCAATAATAAAAGCAATAACCTGTAAAAAAATGGAGTGCAAGTTGATGCAAACCCTTTATTTTGCACATGGTTTGTGCTTCAGATAATCCATACTTTCTTTTGAGGCTTGTTTGACCATACTGAATTCCCCATAATACAAGGCAAGTAATTTGTGATCATTATTTCTTCACTCTGTTAATGGCTGAACTGGCAGAAATTCAAATATTCATATGTCACAGCTAAAGGCTTCATCCTTTAGTGGATGTTTGTCACCTTTTCCCCTGGCAAGGCTCCTGTAACTTTACTAGTTTAAATTTTACCTGACATGCAGCTGTTAAAGTTTCACCACCACAGCATATCCACATGCATGGCAGGAAGAGCACCACCTACTACATTTCTGCCTGCCTTGCAGGGGTCCCTCAGACCTTGGGAGGGGGGGCAGAATTTTTTTTGGGGGGGTGAATGAATTCCTATGCCTCACAAATAACCCAGAGATGCATTTTAAATAAAAAGACACATTCTACTCATGTAAAAACACACTGCTTCCCGGACCGTCCGTGAGCTGGATTTAGAAGGCGATTGGGCCGGATCCGGCCCCCGGGCCTTAGTTTGCCTACTCATGTTTATGTCTCTCCCTAGTATTGTCGGGTACGTTGTATCCAATTACCACAGACAAAGGGAGTGCCATTATTTAAAACTTGCAGCCCCATACACTAAAAATCTTCCAGAAGTTTTTCTCTCACCAGATGCATGCAAATTTGAACACCTTTCCAGGAAATTTGTTCTCTGGTCTCATGCATATGCTTTTGACGATCTGCTCTCTTATATTCTGAGTGTCATAATGATGACAAGATGATCAGTGACAAAAAAAAAAATACCCAGCCAAGTGAGCGGGGTGTCATGTTAAGCAAACAGGTCAAACTTCCCCTCCCTTTGGAATGGCTTAGGTTTATTGAGTTGCTTCCAGAAACAAAAGTCTTGAAGTGATTGCATCAAGAATAAAATACGTTAATAAAATCACAGGCCCGTTTAATTGTTTATAGCAACAGTCTCTCCTTGTGTAAAGCTAGAGAGACTGTGGGAGATCAAGGTGTTCCCCGCAAAGGAACAATCCCATATGGTCTAAAACACGTAACAATGTCTGTGCCAGATGCCAAAAAGGCCCAGTTAGAAGCCATTTACACCTCCATGAGAGCTATTAACACTTCAGAGTGACAAAGACATTAAACAGGGTAAGGGGAGGGGGAGAGCTGGGAAATAATCCCTCCTGGGATTTCTGGCATTAACCCGTGTTTTATAAGTACAGTGGTACCTTGGTTCTCAAACGCCTTGGTTCCCAAACACTGAAAATCCGAAAGTAAGTGTTCTGATTTTTGAATGTTTTTCAGAAGCCGAACATCCAATGTGACTGCCGGCTATTGTTTCCGGGGCGCCTGCACCAAGCAGAAGCTGCTCCTTGGTTTTTGAATATTTCAGAAGTCAAACGGGCTTTCAAAACTGATTAAGTTTGGCGCTTTTGTTTTTGCTATTTATTTTGCGTTTTTGTTTTTGAGGCTTTTTCGTTTTTGTTTTTGTGACTGTGTGGAACCCAGTTCAGCCACTGATTGATTGATTGATTGTGTGACTGCGGAAATGGATAAAAGCCCCCCAGCCAAACAATGACTATCATCAGTGCAGGTAAGAGAAAAAAAAATAATTTTAATTTTCATCTTCTACAATACTGTCTTCTATATTTCATAGTACAGTGGTACCTCAGGTTAAGTACTTAATTCGTTCCGGAGGTCCGTTCTTAACCTGAAGCACCACTTTAGCTAATGGGGCCTCCTGCTGCCGCCGCGCTGCCGGAGCCCGATTTCTGTTCTTATCCTGAAGCAAAGTTCTTAACCTGGGGGGGGGGGCACCAGGTGGCGCATTGGAAGATGGCCGACAATAACATCTCTCTGACCCATACAAGGTAATTAAGAGGCTGCTATGGGAAGTATGCAGTCTTCCTACCCCCCCCCCCAAGGAGATGGGGGGCTGCCTTGCCAGCGGTGTCCACAATGCACCCACAGATCCGAGGTCTGGGGGTGCCGGTCACTTGGCACGAGCCCTTGATGCGGTCAGCTCTTCCTGACGCCGATTCCAATCAGCGCGTGCTGGTTAGCTTCAGCTCGGAATTATAATTGGAAACATACGATTGGAATGAAGCTGAAGCACATACATCAAGTAACGCTCGAGAGATAAAACTGCTGATTAATGGATCTCTGTGACTGGGAGTGATGGACGGATAAGTAAATCTTCTGATGAATCACCATTAAGAGACTGTATGTTTGGAATGAAGGGGGGGTGGAGGAAAAAACCTTTTTTCTTTGTACTATGTGATATTAATAACCCTCCACCCGAGAAAGAAACAAGATTGTTGCGTTTTACTAATCACAAGCAGGAATTTAAGAACTATGTGGGATGGATTATAGCTAAAGAAAGGATTGGTAAACAATGAGAACGGAGGAAAATTCTATGACGCAGTCAAAAAATGGTGTCTCGCCAAGACAGGCTTGCCGGAGAAAGGACAGGGGGAATCAGGACCATTGGAATGAGAAGGATTGCTGGAATGTAATTTAGACCTGACAGAGCCTCCTGATATACTGGGCAAGTCTGAGAAAAGTAAAGGACAGACCGAAGATTAATTTATTTTTTAATGGAAGCGAGGAACAGCGGCTGTCCCTGAGTGATATGATCTTTGGAGAGTACAAAACCCACACAGAGCATGTCTGTTTCCAATCTGCTTGTGAAAATTATCAGAGATCGCAAAGAAAGGAATATATGATAACAACAAGAAGATGAAGAAAGTAATAAAGGACTATCTGGATTGAACTGGATAGAACTGTTTAATTAATGCAGCAATATAAGTGAAGTTTGGACTCGTCCGGAGCTTGATGTATGGGTAGCCCCAACAAAATTTAAAATTCGGCTGTATAATTTGGAACTAATGTGATTTGGATAATGTGATGTAATTGGCCTGTTAATAAAAAATATTTTTTTTAAAAAAAACCCCACAAAGTTCTTAACCTGAAGCACTATTTCTGGGTTAGCGGAGTGTGTAACCTGAAGTGTATGTAACCTGAAGCATATGTAACCCGAGGTACCACTGTATAGTACATTGATTATTGCTTTCATTTTATGGATCAATGGTCTCGTTAGATAGTAAAATTCATGTTAAATTGCTCTTTTAGGGGTTGTTTTTAAAAGTCTGGAACAGATTAATCCAGTTTGCATTACTTTCTATGGGAAAGCACGCCTTGGTTTTGGAACACTTTGGTTTTGGAACGGACTTCCGGAACGGATTAAGTTTGAGAACCAAGGTACCACTGTATATCATGAAAATAAAGGAACAAGGTATACATCACACAGGACAAGTTACTTCCCCATGCAGCTCAAGAGCCCAAATGAGTCCAGTATTCTGGGACCGCATTAGATTTGGCTTCCTAGGTCACCAACTTTTTGTTTGTCTGTTTCAAGGATATGTACCTTCTATGCATTTGACAACAGCCCAGCACACAAAAAATGTAGGTGTGCCTTTTGGCTGATCTATGCTGAAACTTTTAAAGTGCTTTTGAAGCGCATTCTTGCCCTCAGAGAATTCTGAGCACTGTATCATAGAATTACAGAACTAGAAGGGACCCCGAGGGTCATCTAGTCCACCCCCCTGCAGAGCAGAAATCTTTTGCCCAATGTGGGACTCGAAGCCGCAACCCTGAGATTAAAAGTCTAATGCTGTACTGACTGAGCTATCAGTTGCAGGGAAACTGTAACTCTGTGAGGGGTAAATTGCAGGGGCTGGAATGTGGGAAATGGGTGCAGGCCAAATTTGGAAGGTCAGAAGTTCATCATGCCAAAAAAGGAGCATGGACCCCAGGAATGAATGAGGTGGGAGGAAATGGCATCTTCCCAGCAAGGACCCTGTTACCCCAAAGGGTTTGCGGTGGGGTGGTCTTCTCAAGGCATCTTACAACTGCCCAGGCACAGAACCGTTTGACCAGTGATTTCAAGCATGTTTTCAGGTGTGTACAACATGCCATCTGGACATTAGTGTGGTGGTAGTGGTTAAATTGGGACGCGGGTGGTGCTGTGGGTTAAACCACAGAGCCTAGAACTTGCCAATCAGAAGGTCAGTGTTTCAAATCCCCGCGACGGGATGAGCTCCCATTGTTCGGTCCCTGCTCCTGCCAACCTAGCAGTTCGAAAGCACGTCAAAGTGCAAGTAGATAAATAGGTACCACTCCAGTGGGAAGGTAAACGGCGTTTCCGTGCGCTGTTCTGGTTTACCAGAAGCGGCTTAGTCACGCGGGCCACATGACCCGGAAGCTGTACGCCAGCTCCCTCGGCCAATAAAGCGAGATGAGCGCCGCAACCCCAGAGTCGGCCACCACTGGACCTAATGGTCAGGGGTCATAGAATCATAGAATCATAGAATCATAGAATCATAGAATCATAGAGTTGGAAGAGACCACAAGGGCCATCGAGTCCAACCCCCTGCCAAGCAGGAAACACCATCAGAGTACTCCTGACATATGGTCGTCAAGCCTCTGCTTAAAGACCTCCAAAGAAGGAGACTTCACCACACTCCTTGGCAGCAAGTTCCACTGTCGAACAGCTCTCACTGTCAGGAAGTTCTTCCTAATGTTTAGGTGGAATCTTCTTTCTTGTAGTTTTGAACCATTGCTCCGTGTCCACTTCTCTGGAGCAGCAGAAAACAACCTTTCTCCCTCCTCTATGTGACATCCTTTTATATATTTGAACATGGCTATCATATCACCCCTTAACCTCCTCTTCTCCAGGCTAAACATGCCCAGCTCCCTTAGCCGTTCCTCATAAGGCATCGTTTCCAGGCCTTTGACCATTTTGGTTGCCCTCCTCTGGACCCGTTCCAGTTTGTCAGTGTCCTTCTTGAACTGTGGTGCCCAGAACTGGACACAGTACTCCAGGTGAGGTCTGACCAGAGCAGAATATAGTGGCACTATTACTTCCCTTGATCTAGATGCTATATTCCTATTGATGCAGCCCAGGATTGCATTGGCTTTTTTAGCTGCCGCATCACACTGTTGGCTCATGTCAAGCTTGTGGTCAACCAAGACTCCTAGATCCTTTGCACATGTACTGCTCTCAAGCCAGGTGTCACCCATCTTGTATTTGTGCCTCTCATTTTTTTTGCCCAAGTGCAATACTTTACATTTCTCCCTGTTAAAATTCATCTTGTTTGTTTGGGCCCAGTTCTCTAATCTGTCAAGGTCGTTTTGAAGTGTGATCCTGTCCTCTGGGGTGTTAGCCACCCCTCCCAGTTTGGTGTCATCTGCAAATTTGATCAGGATGCCCTTGAGTCCATCATCCAAGTCGTTGATAAAGATGGTGAATAAGACCGGGCCCAAGACAGAACCCTGTGGCACCCCACTAGTCACTCTTCTCCAGGATGAAGAGGAACCATTGATGAGCACCCTTTGGGTTCGGTCAGTCAGCCAGTTACAAATCCACTGAGTGGTAGCATAGTCAAGTCCGCATTTTACCAGCTTCTTTACGAGAATATCATGGGGCACCTTGTCAAATGCCTTGCTGAAATCAAGGTAGACTACATCCACTGTGTTCCCTTCATCTACCAGGCTTGTAATTCTGTCAAAAAACGAGATCAGGTTAGTCTGACATGACTTATTTTTCAGAAATCCATGCTGACTATTGGTGATCACGGTATTCCTTTCTAGGTGCTCACAGACTGTTTGCTTAATGATCTGCTCCAGAATCTTCCCTGGTATTGATGTCAGACTGACTGGGTGGTAATTATTTGGGTCCTCTCTTTTCCCCTTTTTGAAAATAGGGACAACATTTGCCCTCCTCCAGTCTGCCGGGACCTCGCCTGTTCTCCAGGAATTCTCAAAGATGAGTGCCAGTGGTTCTGAGATCACATCTGCCAGTTCTTTTAATACTCTTGGATGCAGTTCATCTGGCCCTGGAGACTTGAATACATCTAAACTAGCCAAGTATTCTTGTACTATCTCCTTAGTTATTCTGGGCTGTGTTTCCTCTGCTGAATCATTTGCTCCAAATTCTTCAGGTCGGGCATTGTTTTCTTTATCGGAGAAGACTGAGGCAAAGAAGGCATTGAGGAGTTCAGCCCTTTCTGTAACCCCTGTTTGCATTTCACCATCTTCTCCTCTGAGTGACCCCACTGTTTCTTTGTTCTTCCTTTTGCTACGAACATACCCATAAAAGCCTTTTTTGTTGCTTTTAACCTCTCTAGCAAGCCTGAGTTCATTCTGTGCTTTAGCTTTTCTGACTTTGTGTCTACACGTGCTGGCTATTTGTTTGAATTCCTCTTTGGTGGTTTCCCCCCTTTTCCATTTTTTGTACACATCCTTTTTTAATCTTAACTCAGTTAAAAGTTCTTTAGATAGCCACCCTGGCTTCTTTAGGCACCTTCCATGTTTCCGTCTCATTGGTATTGCCTGAAGTTGTGCTTTTACTATCTCCCTCTTAACAAACTCCCAGCCATCATGAACTCCCTTTCCTTTTAGTATTACTGTCCATGGGATCTCACCCAGCACTTTCCTAAGTTTTATGAAGTCGGCTTTCTTAAAGTCAAAAAATTGAGTCCTAGTATGCTTGGCTGCTCCTTTCCGCTGTATAGTAAACTTCAGAAGAGCATGATCACTCGTGCCTAATGATCCTTCCACTTCTACCCCACTAACCAGGTCATCAACATTGGTTAGGACCAGATCTAAAATGGCTGTTCCTCTTGTTGCTTCTCCCACTTTCTGGACAATGAAGTTGTCTGCAAGGCCAGTGAGGAATCTGTTTGACCTTATGCTCTTGGCTGAGTTTGACATCCAGCAAATATCCGGGTAATTGAAGTCCCCCATTACTACTATCTCCCTTCCTTTTGCATGCTTGGCCATCTGTTCCAGGAAGGCATCATCTATGTCCTCCGTTTGGCTTGGGGATCTATAGTAAACTCCCACAATGAGGTCCCTGTTATTCTTCTCTCCCTTAATTTTGACCCAAACACTCTCACTTTGGCTTTGGGGTCCCTTTACCTTTACCTAGTGGTTAAATTAGGACCGAAGAGACATTAAAATCTCATCAGTTCTTCATCCTGAAAATTACTTTCAATTTCACCGAAGTGGGCACAATCCTGAAATTAGGGGCGCATGTTCCCATTCTTAAATGCCTGAGAAAAGAGCCTGTGGTTCCTCATTTTTCAAGGTGCATTTCTCTCTCTCTTTGTCAATGTCAGTTTAAGAGACAAAGAAAATATTCTGCAGATCTCAGCAAGCCCCAGGGCTATGCTTTGTCATTCATTCTGCAACTTGACCTCTAAAGCTGAGCTGACTGTGGTAAGGGCCATTTTAATACCCATCCCTGAGATACATAATCCACAAACAGCTGCCTGGTCTACTGTGGGAAGCCTCATGCAGCAGCAATGCTAATAAAGTTGCCATTCCAATAAGTTTAATGAGAATGAACTAATAGGCTTTTAATGCTGTCACTCCCAGTCATAAGAGGTAAGTGGGTTGCTTGCCCTCTATACTGCGTAAGTGCCTAGCTGTCAGTGGCAATCCCAAAAATGCTACTGCAGCACTAATCTTGACACAACTTTATTGTAATTGGTACAGATTGTGTGTTTGGTTTCTATCATTTGTCAACAGGGAAGGGGAGCAAAAACATATGCCTACAGGGCATGCACAGAACTGAAAAGGAGACTGCTCTGAAGCTGTAAACTTTTTTCAAAAATTGACAAGCAAGATTTGACAGTCACCTCTGATTGATTGATTGATTGATTGATTGATTGATTGATTGCATTTCTCTTCCCTCCAAGCAGTGCCAGATTTATGTATAAGTTAAACAAAAGATATAGCTTAGGGCCCCACTCTTGTGGATCCCCCCAAAAAAATTAAATTAAAAAAACCCTGGATGTACATTTCCAACATATAAGATAAAAAACAAATAAAATAAAACCTACATGCAGCAACAGTATTTTGTGTTGTGTAGGCTCCTATGATGTAAGTAAAGGGCCCTGCCTGCTAGCCTGCTCCCTAAAATATCACTGGTTTGCTCATTTCTATATATAGGGTGCCTACATTCTGCATGGACTGGTTGAACGGCAACATGTGCAAATGGCTTTAGATACCTATTAGGTCCATAAATTACCATATAGCATATATTCCACACAAGAAACAGTGGCAATTTGTTGTTGACAAAGGACAGCTGGACATAGAAAGGGCCCCATTACCTTCAGTAGATTAGGGCCTCATCAAACCTAAATCCAGCCCTGCCTCCAAGAAGCTCAATGTGGCACACTTAGTTCTCCTCTTTCCCATTTTATAATAATAATAATAAGAAGAATGTTATTATTTATACCCCACTCACCTGGCTGGGTTTCCCCATTCACTCTGGGTGGCTTCCAGCAAAATAATAAAATGTCAAACATTTAAAACTTCCAACGACACTGTGAGGTAGGTTAGACTGAGAGTGACTGGCCCAAGGTCACCCAGTGAGCTTCATGACTGAGTGGGGGTTTAAATCTTAGTCCAATACTCTTATCTACTACCCTACCCCCTCAAGGAATTATAGAGAAAAGTGAATCCCATATATATATATATATATATATATATATATATATTCCAATTTATAATATACGTTCACATCATAACACTCCACTTTATGTCCCTCCCACCTCATGGCTTTCAAAATTAACCTTTTTTGTCATTGCATTTTGTACGTTTCCCAATTCTAATTACACACATTACGAAATAGCTCAAAATTTAACTAAAAATATAGAAAGGTAGAGAATTTCTCATTACAAGTCTTCAGACAACCCTGCTAGTGATGTTAATTACTTACAATAATCTTTCAGATATCGTATAAATTTACTGAAGTCCTTTTGGAATGCTTGATCTTGCTGGTTTCGGATTTTTCCTGTCAGCTTCGCCAGTTCTGCAAAGCCCATCATCTTCATCTGCCACTCTTCTTTCGTTGGTGCTTCTTGTTGTTTCCATTTGGGGGCTGAAAGAATTCCTTGCTGCAGTTGTTGCATACATAAACAGTCTTTTATCTTCCCTTAGTATCTCTTCACCCACTATATCCAATAAAAGGGCTTCTGGTAAAAGTGAATTCCTTTTACTTGCCCCTGCCCCCCAAATCCCCTGAAAATATTTGGCAGACTTAATCCACTACAGAGGGACTCCTCAGTGTGTACATTTCATCCACTTTAACCAGAAGGAAACGCTATAAGCGTTTTGAGAGTATCCGTTATCATGAATTGGGAGCGCTAATGAAAGCAGAGAGAGCACAGAGGAACTCAGAAACAGATAAGAATTTCTAAAAAGCACAGATACAGATAAAAGGCATGTCTTGGAGCCTGTGCACCCCAAGACAAGTCCCTTACACTTGAAATCGTGCTTAGTCATTCTGCTGCCAGTCAAAAGGATTTCACTGTCAAGAGGCACAGGAATTCTCAGTCCTAATAAACAGGATGACCTTGGTTAAAGACACAGCTAAACCTTTTTCAGACATGGGACAAAAGATCCCAGAAGGAGCCAATGATAAGTAACATGATATTTGAGGAACTGACCCCAATCTCTGGGTAATGACCCGTATCGTGCACATTGCTACTACAGAAAGCTCAGGGAGACGGAGGAGGAGATTCCAGCATTGATAAAGGTAGTAAATGTAGCCTTGCACCCGAGAAAATAAATTGGTTACTATTGATTCAGCAAAATAGAGCTTCATCAAGTCTGCTTAAAAACCTGGAGGACACATAGGTGAAATTGAGAAAATTGGTGTTTTAATCTAGCTGAACGTCACCCACTGAACATAAAAGCATCTTGGAGGATACACTAAAGCAGGGATGAGAAAACGGTGGCCTCCTAGATGTTGTGGGACTACAATTCCCATGAGCTGGTGATCAGGGATGATGGGAATGGTAGTCCAACAACATCTGGAAGGCCACAAATTCCCCATCCCTGCACTAATGAAAGCATGCATTCCATGACTGGTTCCAGCTGCAAACTTGATTGGTGACAGAAGCTAGGCTGGCAAGCTGCCGTTTGAAATTTCACACAGTGCCCTGGAGCGACACTACACATAGAGCCCTTTTTTTTTTTTTTTTTTTTTTTGCAAGCAACTTTCCCAATATAATGCATTTTGTAAACATTCATTGGCTGGAGGACTGCGCCAGAAGATTCAGAGACGTGCATATTTCCAACGATAGCTATGTTTTGGTTTGCATATTAGTTCAAGGTAGCCTCCCTTGAAGGGACGCGGGTGGCGCTGTGGGTTAAACCACAGAGCCTAGGACTTGCCGATCAGAAGGTCGGCGGTTCAAGTCCCTGCGATGGGGTGAGCTCCCGTTGCTCAGTCCCTGCTCCTGCCAACCTAGCAGTTCGAAAGCACGTCAAAGTACAAGTAGATAAATAGGTACTGCTCTGGTGGGAAGGTAAATGGTGTTTCCGTGTGCTGCTCTGGTTCACCAGAAGCAGCTTAGTCATGCTAGCCACATGACCCAGAAGCTGTATACCGGCTCCCTCGGCCAATAAAGCGAGATGAGCGCCGCAACCCCAGAGTTGGCCACAACTGGACCTAATGGTCAGGGGTCCCTTTACCTTTACCTTTACTTAGCCTCCCTTGAAAATGCAACCAGTGTCAAATCTTCCTCCCAGTTCAAATTTAGGGGATAAAACTTGTTGGAGGAAGTTTCTTACAAGAGACAGTGGCCCTAGCCTGTCCTACTTTACAGGGCAAGATGGAGAAAGTGTGTTTTCTTTCACTCACCTGGCTGTTTTGTAGGGCAACAAAAGAAGGAAGTTAATATAAAACAGCCCTGTACCAGCTACTCATCCATTAGGTAAGGTGATCTTATTCATCTCATTCAGGAGATGTTGCTATTGTGCCTTAAATGACAAAATATTGACATTTTAAAAAGAATTATTGGCTGCGACTGGAATGCCAGCATATCTTACATTGAGCAGTGAAGCCAGGCTGCGTTCAACTCCAAGGGTCATGAAATGCAGGACAGGATTAGCAGGCATAAAGCATAGAGAATTGGCATCATGCACCTATTCCAGCCTCTCAAAATAATGTTTTGCTGTTTCCTCATGGAAGAAAAATCAAACCAAATGCTGTTCTTAATGCCAATGCTCATGGCATTGCTGCAAAAGATGTGTTGAATTTGGACACAGAGAGATTTTTCACTATCAGATGTAAAATTCCAGGGAGACAGGAGCACATTTCCAGACTACAGCTTTTGGCAAAGAATTTGAAGCTCTTCTAGCATTGGGAGGTATTCACAGATGTTAAACATCTGTATAATGCAAGGCGAAATTGCTGGCACCCAAAGTGCAGGAAGGGTAATGTTACGTTTGTGTGTAGACATTGGAAGGAACCAATGCTCTTCAAAGGAATCCAGTTTTGCCCACTCACATATCGTTTGATTCATCTTTCATCTCAACCTCAAATAACAGCCAGTTTCTTAAACTATACTCCCTCCCCCATTCTGTTCACTGATATTCCCCCTCCACTCCACAGTCTAGCACAATATCGCAGCCCAGCATTTTGCAGCTGAGAACAACCTACAGCAAAACTGAATGGAACGTAGTGGTCTGTTTATTGATGAAGAAGTAGAATTTTTATTTCACCCCAAATTACACCAGGAAAGTAGGAAGTTGCCTTATTATACTGAGTCAGAATATTAGCCCACTTAGTCCAATACTGTCTACACAGGTTCATAGGTTTTCTGGAATTTCTGTTTCTCCCAGCCTTGGAAATGCCAGTGACTGAATCTGGAACTTTTCGTATGCAATAAGTTTGTCCCTATACCTGAGACTAATTCCATCTCCTATGTCCAGGGGCCTCTAAGCAGAAGACAGTTTTCCCTGGAGGGCGGGGGGGATGTATGCAACTGGGGGGAATGGAGTCCAAGATGCTGTCTGGTCCAGTTTTGAGTATTTGATTGCTAATTCTCAATTTAGTAACTTTCTAAATTTATTAGGGATCATTCAGTAAATTACCACCAACAAAGAACCAATGAAAATAAGACACGGTTATATTCTTCTTTTATTTTATTTTATGAATGCCCCATATTGAAGAGATGCCTTTTTCTTCTTATGTCTTTGCAATAGAATTTCTTGTTGGCATCGACCTGTCTCGGGAGACCACGAAGGAGTGCACCTTAGGGGGTGAAGTCAAAATATAATTATTACTGCTGCTGATATTCTTGTTCTTATTCAAGGTTCTGGGCCAGCCTTTGCCAACCTGGCATCCTCCAAGCATTATTGGACTACAACTCCCATCAGCCCCAGCCAGCATGGGAGTTGTAGTCCAACCAAGGTTGGACAAGGCTAATCTGGACAGATGCATTTATGGAAGCTGGTTGAGCAATTCCAAAATACTCCGCTTAACATTAGCATTCAAAATGCTCCCAACTATCACCCAGTCGTTCAAAGGACTCATAATCCACTTTTTGAGAACATGCTTTACATGTTAAGCTCACAGCATACATAAAAATGCAAGCATTTTATTTAGTTGAGTTGTTCCATTGTCTCCTGTGGGACTTATTGTAGAAATTTTGAGAAAGGGCAGGAAAGGTGATGGAATCGCAGTTCACATGGAAAATGCAAAAGGATTCCTGTGATGTGTTGCTGTGTACATTTCTCCCAAACACTATGATTATTTTAAAGACGGGGTTGGGGTGGTTTTATGTGTGTATCGCATAGATGAAAGCAACACAACAGTCTAATCCTAAGGCAAAGATCACAAGGCTATCACATCCATCTGCTGGCAATAACAGATGGCAATGCTAATTGTTGTTCAAGGAATTCATATTGTTCTAATTTTCTCAAGGGCAAACTATGGCAGCAGACGTGAGGCTTTTCCGAAAGCCATGTTTTAACGCTAGTCAGAAAAGGGTTGCAGATTATTTCCAGTTGCTGTTGACAAGCCACCATGGGAAAGAAAATTATGGCACAGGCCTAGGGGACCTGAGGCTCATGTTGTCCAACCCCATCTTTCCTTTTGACTAAAAACACATCTTCCTAGATGAAATCAGCCAGGTATGAATATTCCAAAGAAACAAGGACAGGGTCTGTCTCTAGCACAGCCGCAGGCAACCTGGTGCCCTCCAGATGTTTTGCAGTCCCACTCCCATCAGCCCTAGCTGTAGGGAACCACGTCAGCGAAAGCCGATTTTGCAGCCCCATTCAGTTTCCTTTACCTTATTTTCCCTTCCCTCACGACATAATTTCCCCCAAGATATAGTGAAGTCATGAAATCCTCCACCAAGCACAAAACCTCATCAAGTTTTTCCTTTTTTTGCAGCCATCGTATATACTTAGTGAACCAGACACAAGGCTTTTTAAAGGCCTCCTCCTAAAATGTATTCAAGGCCTTTCCTGCAGCCTCTCCTTGCCGTTCTTGTCTAAGCTGTTTGCATACATACAGACACACGCAATAGACATGCTGAAACATGGTCAAGGAAACAATATAGATCCCATAAAAATGTCAGTGACTGTGCTTCCAACACTTATTCATTCTCAGATAAATTCTGACAAACCAACAAAATTAATTAAAATATATTCTATAAATCAGCCCCAGCAAAACGGGAGATTAAGTATGGAGTTATAACTAAAAACTTATTTTAGCAAGTCTATCTGCACATTTAATTTAGTTATATGTACTTCTTTCTTAATTCTGCTGATTTTATCTCATATTACTGCTTTATGTACACCTCTTAAGAGATTTCTTCATTAAGTGGTTTATAAATTTGAAGGGTGGGTTTCTTGTTCTCAAGCTGTACATATTGAGACTATATGAAATAACTAGGTAGAAAGATAAAAGTAAAGGACCCCTGGACAGTTAAGTCTAGTCAAAGGCGACTATGGGATTGCAGCGCTCATCTTGCTTTTCAGGCCGAGGGAGCCACAGACAGTTTTCTGGGTCACGTGGCCAGCGTGACTGAACCTTTTCTGGTGCAACGGAACACCATGACAGAAGCCAGAGCGCACAGAAATGCTGTTTACCTTCCCGCCACAGTGGTACCTATTTATCTACTTGCACTGGCATGCTTTCGAACTGCTAGGTTGGCAGGAGTTGGGGCAATGGGAGCTCATCCCGTCGCGTGGGTTCAAACCACCAAGCTTCTGATTGACAAGCCCAAGAGACTCAGTGGTTTAGACCACAGCGCCAGCCGTGTCCCTTTTACCTTTACAAAATAACTAGAAGAGTTTTAACAATATAGAAGCCTAGGTAAAAAGTAATCAGGCAAGTAATTGTTTAGCTGGGTAGCTAAGCTGGGAAACTGTTGAAAGGCTGGAAAGGAAGGAAGGGAGATTTCTAGTGAATCTTTCCATGCAATCCTATGCACGTTTACTTAGAAGGAAGTTCCACTGTATTTGGTAGGGCTTGAACCACAGTAATAGTAATAATACACGTTTACTCAGAAGGAAGTCCTATCAAGTTCAGTGAGTTTACATGTAAGAATCTGGGCAGAGAATTGCAGCCCAGTTGGGTTTAGTTACTGTTGCATTCCTGTACACATTTTCCTACGCACAGAGAACTCAATAGGGCTTGCTTCTGAGTAGACCTGTATAGGTTTGCAGTGCATGGAAATTATGAAACTACTTGTTGACAGCCCTGGTGAATGAGGTTTTTTTTTTCCTTTTTCTCAGCTTAAAATTATTTTGTGAGCTCCAACACCTCCAACCGAAGAGGAAAAATTATAATTCCTGTCACGCAAAAAATTTAATCGTTGGCAATGCATAATAAGCCGAATCCAGCGAATAAAATAAATTAACTCAGAAGTCTGAATGAAATTGCCTCCCAAGAATTTTAATGCTCTTCCAAGCATGAAAATAAAACACATTTGCTTCAGGTACTTGTAACCACTTGGCACAAGATAAATGCATTTCCTCTCCCTCCCCGTTCTCCTTTCTTTCTTAATAAAACCAACAAAACATCTCCTTGACCAAACAAAACATTTTATAGTATATACTAAATCCTTGTCCAGTTTTGGCCTCCCAAAAGGAACGTGAGTTTTATTTGTGTCTGATGCAAAGCATCTGTAAGTCTCTTCTGACGCCACCTGCTTTCCATCTATCAATATTCCCAGAAGGCTTTTATGCTGCTCTCAGGCGAGGGCCGCAGTCATGCAATTCAGATGCGATTACCGGCTTAAATCACTAGATGGGCCCTATTTGCTTTGAAGTGATTAGATGAAAGCTCCTCTGCATACATCGCAGGGGTGTCTTTAGCTAGACTCGTTTGCAGCA
The DNA here is from genome assembly GCF_964252035.2 of Podarcis erhardii. Classification (NCBI taxonomy): domain Eukaryota; kingdom Metazoa; phylum Chordata; class Lepidosauria; order Squamata; family Lacertidae; genus Podarcis; species Podarcis erhardii. The sequence continues at coordinate 17,591,552 of NC_138513.1, read as the reverse complement.
ATGAAGCAAGCAGGTGAAAGTCACCCTTAAATAGTGGCACAGGCTGCGATGCACCTGTGTTAAGCAAATGCCATACCAGCAAGGATTCTTCCAAGTATTACACAATTCCTATCCAGAAAGCATGCCTGTGGGATAATCAGCAGATAATCAGAATGCAGGTCAAGGCACGGGTCCCCTACGTCTTGTTGGGCTATACAGTGGTACCTCGGGTCACATACGCGTCAGGTTACATACGCTTCAGGTTACAGACTCCGCTAACCCAGAAATATTACCTTGGGTTAAGAACTTTGCTTCAGGATGAGAACAGAAACTGTGCTCCAGCGGCACGGCAGCAGCAGGAGGCCCCATTAGCTAAAGTGGTGCTTCAGGTTAAGAACAGTTTCAGGTTAAGAATGGACCTCTGGAAAGAATTAAGTACTTAACCTGAGGTACCACTGTAAGTACTTACAAGAACAGCAGTGATCCCATTGAGTCCTATGAGGCTCAGTTCCAGGCATAATTCTGCACATTTCCATTCAGAAGAAAGTCTCCCTGTTTTCCATGGAGCTTATTTCCAAGCAAGTGTGTACAATACTTCCCCAACATGGTGCCTTCCAGAAATTGTTCATCTACAACTCTCATCATCCCTACTGGCCATCCCAATAGGGCCAACAATAGGCAGGAGAGCACAAGACTGGTGTATCAGGCAACTTAATAGGACCACTCTACAGACAACTTCTTCATATCAGGCCATTAGACAGTAAGTAAAGTTAAAAATCTTTTATTTGAATTAAATTTCCTCAATTCAATATATATATATATATAAACAGATCAAGAGCTGTGCTTTTGCTTTTGGTTTTAGAATAATTAAAGTCATATTTGGCTATAAAAAACAAACATAAATATAGTTTTCAGAACGTTCCATATTTTGCATAAATGCCCAGCACAAAGCACAAAACCAAGAAAACAACAGTCACAGTTTGCATACTTTAAATTAATATACTAGAAAAAGCCCCCATGTCGGCACACTTTAGCCAATATATAAAATTGTCTTAAAGCATAGAAAAGGTATCCCAATAAAATCTGTAAAATGTGACACAAGTAATTAGAGGATTAATATTATACCTTTTATAAAATGGCGACTGGATATAAATCAAACCTCTCTGTTATCTCGCATACAATTCCTGGCAGACCCTCCAAAGTCTGAGAGGAGAATTATGCAAGCAGAGAAGATTTGTGGGGGGGGGGGTTTGCCTTTTTTAATGGTCACAACTGTCCCTAGTGCAGCCTGTGTGGTTGCAGAGGGATTGCTTTGGTACAGCTAGGACCCAATAAATAAACAGAAGAAATGTCTTGATCATAAGAGGATTTGATAACAGGACTAGTTACCTAGACTAGTGGTTCCCAAATTGCCCCCACAGACTACCTGAGAATTGCTGAGGGTCTTGGCAGTGGCGTAGCGTGGGGGGTGCAGGGGGGGCCGGCCGCACCAGGCGCAACATCTGGGGGTTAGGGTAAGGGGGCGCAAATCCACGGGTTAGGGGGCGCAAATTACTTGCCTTGCCCCGGGTGCTGACAACCCACGCTACGCCACTAGGTCTTGGCAGAAACCTTAACGATTTCCCTGCCTTTTGTAGCAATTACAATGCACTGGACTTGATCCACTGTGATCCATTTTAAACTGTATTTTGATTGCTTCTTTTACTTCTTACATGTTGTGTTTTATTGGGTTGAATACCATAGTATACAGATTTCGAAACAATGCAATAACATAAGAAATCAAAGAAGCTGGGAATCACAAGTGGGGAGAGTGCTGTTGAACTTAGGTCCTGCTTGTGGTCTTCCAGTAAGCATCTACTTTGGCCTGATTCTGCAAGTCTCTTCTTATTTCCTGCATCAAGCAAGGGGCAGAGGAGGGTTTTAGGGAGCATGACCAGTTTGGTACACTGGGTGCCGAGCCTTGGAGGCGCCACAACTATGGTGTGGAATGGAGCGTGAGGGGTGGGGGAACTTTGGCATTGCACAGGGTGCCACTCATATTTGAGACCACAAGATCCACCACTGCAAGGGGTTGGATTATATCAGGAGTAGGGAACCTGTGCAGCTTTCCAATGTCATTGGACTACAATTCCCATCATTCCTGAACACTGGCCATGCTGACTACAGCAGATGGGAGATGGAGTCCCCAGCCTTGGACTGGACATCTACAAAGCTCTTCCTAATTCTTACATTTCTATGATTGTATGAAGCACGGCTCCCAAGGTGATTGTATGGACTTACATGCAGGGTTGGCCAAAGACAATTTGATGTCTGAGGCTCTTCCTGCCCCAACTCAGAGTACAAATATCCATCCCAGCCATCAAAATACAATAATAATAAAGTGAAGATCTAACAGTTTGCTGCCTTTTGTAACACTCAAAATCATGGCAAAGTGGCTTCAGCATCACTCTATTAATGTTTGAACGGGCAACTGCACATCCAAGGCATTGCTATGTCTCAGCTAGATATTACCGTATTTTTCGCTCTATAACACGCACCTGACCATAACACGCACATCGTTTTTAGAGGAGGAAAACAAGGGAAAAAACATTCTGAATGAAACAGTGGATGTATCATTTTTGTGCTTCATGCTGTGGCCACAGACATGTGATCTGATGGTGAATTTGGGCTGACCCAATGCAAAAATCCTGAGAATCCCTGTGCATCCATGGTTTGTAACCACGTTTTTGCACCATTGCAGCCCCAGGCAACAGTGGGTGCGTGATTTTTTGGGGGCAGGCTGTAGCCATGGACATGCTATGTGCTCTGATGGTGAATTTGGGCTGACCCAATGCAAAGATCCTGAGGATCCATGTGGATCCATGGTTTGTAACCACGTTTTTGCACCATTGCAGCCCCAGGCAACAGTGGGTATGTGATTTGGGGGGGGCAGGCTGTAGCCATGGACATGCTATGTGATCTGATGGTGAATTTGGGGTGACCCAATGCCAAAATCCTGAGAATTCCTGTGGATCCATGCTTTTTAACCACATTTTTGCACCATTGCAGCCCCAGGCAACAGTGGGTGCGTGATTTTGGGGGGGCAGGCTGTAGCCATGGACATGCTATGTGATCTGATGGTGAATTTGGGGTGACCCAATGCAAGGATCCTGAGAATCCCTGGGGATCCATGCTTTTTAACCACATTTTTGCACCATTGCAGCCCCAGGCAACAGTGGGTGCGTGATTTTGGGGGGGCAGGCTGTAGCCATGGACATGCTATGTGATCTGATGGTGAATTTGGGGTGACCCAATGCAAAGATCCTGAGAATCCCTGTGGATCCATGCTTTGTAACCACATTTTTGCACCATTGCAGCCCCAGGCAACAGTGGGTGCGTGATTTTTTTGGTGCAGGCTGTAGCCATGGACATGCTATGTGATCTGATGGTGAATTTGGGGTGACCCAATGCAAGGATCCTGAGAATCCCTGTGGATCCATGCTTTTAAACCACATTTTTGCACCACTGCAGCCCCAAGCAACAGTGGGTGCCTGATTTTTTTGGTGCAGGCTGTAGCCATGGACATGCTATGTGATCTGATGGTGAATTTGGGGTGACCCAATGCAAAGATCCTGAGGATCCCTGTGGATCCATGCTTTGTAACCACATTTTAAGTGGGGAGCGAAGGAAAAACAAAGAAGGGACATTAGAGGGGTGTGCAGAGAAGCAGCTGGCTAAGAATGCAGGAGAGGGATTTAACGGGAGGGAGGAAAGAAAGGCAAAAGTTTCCCCCCACCCAAGCCAGCCATCTCTCTCTCTCTCTCTCTCTCTCTCTCTCTCTCTCTCTCTCTCTCTCTCTCCCTCCCTCCCTCCCCCTCTCTCGCCCTCCCCCCTCTCTCCCTCCCCCTCCCCCCTCTCTCTCCCTTCCCCCCTCTCTCTCCCTCTCCCCCAGCAGCACCGGAGCTTGCCTGGAGGGGAGGGGCTTTCCCTGCTCTTTGTTCCGTTTCAGCAAACACAGCAACGAAACAGAGCAGGGTGGGCAGTAAGACCCTGAGGCAGAATGCAGGAAAGCAGCAACTTCCTCTTTTCAGGTTTCGCTTCTCCGTGCAGCGTGCAGCGCCGCGATTTGATTTTTGCATGATTTTTCGGCTCCAGGGACCACACATTCGCTCTATAACACGCACAGACATTTCCCCTTCCTTTTTAGAAGAAAAAATCTGCGTGTTATAGAAGGAAAAATACGGTAGTCCTATTGAAAGTCAGCTGATTGGACTCCCTAGAAAAGTTCACCAACAGAGCAGAGGCTGCCAACAAACTGCCCTCTTGGTGTTCTCAGACTCCAGCTCCCATCAGCTCAGCCAACGATAAGGAACAATGGTTCCCCCTCTCTGTATTCTGCGTTTTGTCTAACCTGTTCTCTTAGCGAGTTCTGTGCCATTCAACTGCAGCTGGAGAAAGGAGAAAATGCCCAACATGGGCTTCCCAATCACCTTTCCCGATTCCTTCCATACTTTTTATTAACTGTCAGTTTCCTCCTGGGATAGATGAAACCCATAAAATGGACAAGCCGGTTCCATGCTGATGTGCAACGTGGTTGACCCTGCCACGCACACAGTCCAAAGAAACAGATATCATTGTACCATTACGAACTTCAAAGGAGGAGCGAAGCGCAACACTGGTCCAGATGCTTCCTTCTGGCATTTGCCCTCCAACCTGCTGTGCAATTGAATGAGGCTGCCCATGATCACCCAGGAGCTGATTTAGAGTCACCCGGAGCATGTTACACGAGTGGATCAGCTTTATTGAAAACACAACACTGGCGACTCCCCTTTCGGTAAAGACAAAGTATTTCTGAGCAAGTTGCCCAGTAGAAACCAGACGGATCTGCTTCTCAATGGAGGAAACCTGAGTGAAATCCAGTAATTTGTTTCTGACAGCTCCTGTGGGCAGCCCCTTAACGGAGACCGAGGCTGAGAGAGCAGTGGAAACTGCAGATGGGATCCAGATGAAGCTCAGCGTACTAATTCCAGAGCTGTCTCCAAAATAACGAATGTTGCATTGTGCTGGCGAAAGGATCTCAAAGCTAATCAGATCCCCGGCTTCAACTTTGGTGGCCCCGGAGGCAGATATCGACGTGTCTCGATAATTGACGCCAGACTTGTGCACAGTCATTAGTTCTACGTTAGTGCCATTTCGGTTGAGATAAGACACCAGGGAAAGCCCTTCGCGGATGCAGGTGGGGCCCATGGAGTACAAGGCTTGGTGCAAAACGAACTTCACCACACCCCTTTCCGTAAACTTGACGGCTCTACCATCATGGGACAAGGTTAGCATGTAAGGGTCGGAAAGGGAAACCAGTCTGAAAGTTGGCCGGTAGTTCGTTTGGTAGTGCATCGCAGTGGACAGTTGCGCAGTCATGGCCACCGCCCCCGTATCGTGGGATAACCAAAGCAAACTGAGGGGCGTGTTGAGGTCGTAAACGTTGAAGTCTTTACTTTGGTTGCAGAATTGATTGGGGCTCTTCAAAAACAGCCAGAGAGCTTGGCCTGGCTCTACCTCCGCCGCGCCGCTCACACTGATGCTCTGGAAGATTTTGCCTTCTGGCTGCTCAATGCGGACCGCGCTCAGCTCACAGCCTTCCTCCTCCTGGCTGCTGAATTTCAAGGCAAGCTGGAGGAAATTCCTGCAGTTGTGTTTCACGGCAAAATTGAAGTCGGCCCACATTAGGCCGTGCTGCTTGAAGACCAGGCAGTTCTCTTCCACCGTGACGATGTCCCACTCGTGCTCCCCCTTTATCTTCAAGGTAACGCCGGGATAAATTTGAGAAGCTCCAGAATTTGCCATGGGTAAAATGACGTTCGCAGTCCAGGACTCGGACAGCTTGTTCTCACTGGCTGTTGAGCAAACGGTGTCGCTGACAGTGGAGCAGGGGAGAACCACCGCCCTGTCTTCACACATGAAGCAAGCCTGGCACTCTTGCAGCTCTTTGTTAAAGAAATACTCTTCTCCGCACAATCCCAAGGCAGCTTCTTTTGCTGCAATTCCAAGGCATCGGAATCCTCCTGTCCACACACAGGGAAATACAGTTTCAGTCGCAGGCCCATGTTGCATTACTATGAGTCTAACATTATTATTATTATTATTATTATTATTATTATTATTATTATTATTATTTGCACTTATTAGTCATGCTGTTTTTTCTCTTTTACACAAAGTAACCTGAAGCAACTTACTATGTTTTCTGTTTTACAATTTAAGATACTCATTTTACATCCTTAAGTTATCAGTGACTTCCCTTCTTCTCTTTCAATGGTTCATTTTACATATAATCAATCCCTGCATATTTTACAGAAACATTTAGTATTCCATCATTGCATCCATCAGAACTTATTTGCACTGTTGAATTTATCTTGATGCTGCTAGCATTTTCAGCTGTACACAATTATTTCCCATATAATCCATAAATGTTTTCCAATCTTCTTTAAACGTATGTTCTCTCATTCTATATGTTAAGTCTGCGAGTTGTGCATATTCCGTCAACTTAAGTTGCCATTGGGACCTCGCTCGTTTTCCATTTGGGGGCTAACAAAACACAGGCCATAGTAGTAGCATACATAAATAACCTTTTTTGACACCCAAAGCAACAAACAACCAGTTGCTGGAAATATTTATATCCTGTCTGTCCATGCTCTTAAGGCACCATACACTAAAAACGTAATGTTGCAGAGGCAATATATACCCCAAGAGGGCTGTCTCTGATTTTAAAAACATTTATCCCCTTCTAAAACTGCTAGCACATTTACAAAGCTAAGCAGGGGCCAGCGTGGTTTCAAATTAGATGGGGGATCGCATTGCAGGGGGTTGGACTAGATGACCCAACTCTACCACTCTATGCTTCTGTGTTGATTAAATTGCATCCGTTTCTATTGAACTATTGCCATTACTTACATACAAATATAACTGATAGACCCAATTTTTAATTTGCATGCAATAATTCTGAAGCACGATGGTTGGAGCTGATGGGAGTCCAAAAATGAAAAATAAATAAATTAGAGGGTGTAGTGAGTGCTGTTGAAGTGGCTTGAAGGGGATGTTCAGGGAGTGGGATATATATGTAACTGAAAACTTGTGTATCATCAAACTAAATTGGGAGTGGCTCCCCAGTATATATTTCATGACTAAGTATGGCTGCCACTAAATATTTTGCAATAATTCTATAAATGCAGCACTTGTAAAGAGATCATATTGAATTGAAATAATGCATTGCTACATAAGTGATCTTTTTCCCCTAACAAAGAGTCCTAAAAGCTCTTACTCTTCAACCCAACTCCACAATTTCTACTTGAAACTGCACCATGAGGGAACATTCCTGCCTTCATGAATGGCTTCATTCACAGAAATGCAGCAACTTACCTGGAGTGTTCAGGCACTTTATCCTTTCTCCACAGATGTTTGGTGATTCAATGCACTCATCTCTATCCTAGGAGTAACAGATAACAGAGTCAAGTTCAAACACGTAGCATTGCTCTGGGGCATCGTGCTGCTTGGAGCACGGCCAGTATGGCCAGGTCAGGGTCCATTGACCAAGGAGGGAGACCCAACGCAGGACACTTTGCCCAGGGGCCCATCAAACTTGGATCTGGACCTGATTGTAGAGGTTTACGGAAGTGAGATATAAATTGTGTGAAGGACCATAGCTCAGTGGTAGAGCAGCTATCTGCCTTGCATGCAGAAGGTTACAGATTCAATCCCTAATGGCATCTCAAAGTAGAACTGGAAATAATCCTGCCTGAAAACCAGGAAAGCTGCTGCTAATTGGTGTGGACAATATGGAGCTAAATGGACTCAGCGTAAGGCAACTTTCTATGTTAAATGTGTAATTTGTGCTGGAGCATACAGGCAAAAGTTAAAAGTGCTAAGACTACAGACATAATAAAAGTTGTTTGCACAAAGAATAATGCAACGAAACCCAAAGTATATAATACTGAAACATGGGTACAGTGGTACCTCAGGTTACAAACACCTCGGGTTACAAACACTTTGGGTTACAGACTCCGCTAACCCGGAAGTAGTACCTCAGGTTAAGAACTTTACCTCAGGATGAGAACAGAAATCGTGTGGCGGCAGTGGGAGGCCCCATTAGCTAATGTGGTACCTCAGGTTAAGAACGGTTTCAGGTTAAGAACGGACCTCTGGAAGGAATTAAGTTCGTAACCAGAGGTACCACAGTATTTGTACTTTAATTTTAGTTGGTCTGTCTGTGACCTTTCAGTGGGGCTGTTCCTTTTTGGGGGAAAGATACCATTGACATTCTGAGCACAATGATCTTTCACCTGGCATATCCGATCAGCATTTGTAGAGCACTCAGACAGCTGGAAAAAGCCAGCAGGGCATAAGGTGCATTTTTCACACTGCGAGGGTGTCTTTTGGAAATTACAAAATTCGTCACTTTCACAAAGGCCACAGTCCATTAAAGGTTCCCCAACATCAATCACTTTGGCATCGACTTCTACTTTATGCATGGAGTAGGACTTCTGGAGATGGTTTCTGACTTGGTTCTGAAGGCCTTGGAGATTGGCTTCAAAATAATGTTGAATATCCTCTTGCAAACTCTGAAACGACATTTGCTTCACCGTGTCAAAAAGCATGCCATACTGGACCTTGATCAGATCCATTTGTTCATACATTTTCCTGTGTTGCTCTACGATTTCCCGCTGCTGAGCCACCAACATGCTCTGCTGCTCTGCAAGTTTTTGCTGTAAATCCACAATCACCGCCTGCTGGCTTTTTAGCAAGTCGACAAATTTCTCTTGTCCTTTCGTAAGCTGAAGCTGCAGCACAAGCGCATCCTCAGATGGAACCTCATTTTCCCCTAGAATACAAACAACCTGGCATTAAAACATAAATCCTTGGTGGTATTTCTCAAAACATCATCAAGCGAGGTCACCAGAATGTGTGACAGGACTTGCTGAAGCATTCAGCTAGGTGCAAGCAAATAGCATTCAAGGGCAGAAATAAAGCAAAGCTCTGTGTGTGTGTGTGTGTGTGTGTGTGTGTGTGTGTGTGTAATCCATATGGGGAAATGTCCTACCATTAAACCAAGATGATGTACCATATTTTTGATACCCAGAAGTCTTCATCAGGCACTATTTGCCGTATGAAGAATTCAGAATATTGGCCTTAGAATGTTGTTGTGCTATATTATTTGTTGCAGGTTAAGTCCAGCCTTGCACCCAGAATAAGCACACAACATCCTTGGGCAGGTGACAGAGCTTCAGGGCCTGGCTCCACCAGAGTGCTCAGCCTCCTTCAGAGGATGCAATGTCACCAGTTTGTGCGGTGTTGGGAAACGTGTGAGATGTCACGCAATGCATGTCAGAGACGCGCGCTGTGCGACGGTCACCCTCAGTCTTGGGGGCAACCTGACGCCTCTGTAGATGCCTGTGGGAAACCCACAAATGGGATTCGAGTGCAACAGCACTCTCCCCTCCTGTGGTTTCTTGCCACTGGTATTCTGAAGAATTACTACGGAAGCAGAGCATAGTCATCTTGTCTAGCAGTCATTGAAACATGGGGAAGGTGATCAGAAACACAGAACTAAACTGTGTGTGTGTGTTTAATAAATTTTCTGTTTTACCATTTAGAATACTCATTTAAACATCCTTAAAATATCAATGACTTCCCTTCTTCATTTTGCATATCATAAGTCTCTGCATATTTTACATAAACTAAACCATTCAGTACTCCATTATTACATCCATCCAAACTTATTTACACTGTTGAATTTATTTTAATGCTGCCAACATTTTCAAGTGTACACAAGTCCCCCCATATATTCAATAAACATTTTCCAGTCTTCTATATACACATGTTCTTCTTGTTCTCTTATTCTTATGACTTATGTTAAGTCCGCATGCTGCACATATTCCATCAGCTTAAGTTGCCATTCCTCTTTAGTTGGAACCTCGCTCGTTTTCCATTTTAGAACTGGCCTAGTTTAGACACCACACCTACCTGGTTTGACATCACAGGTCAGCTGAACGCCCAGGGCAGCACCGCCTAGTTCTGAAGCTGTGTAGGCAAGGTCTTCTCCAATGAACTGGGCTGCCCTCTCAGCTGCTCTGACCAAGGTGGGTTCATGGCAACCTTCCCCCTGGTTTGGAGGGCATGGGATGGTCTGGGTAGCTGGCCTGGACTTCTGGCGAATGTGCAGAGGCAGCCTGCACTCAATGCCTTTGCAGTCCCGGACAGTGCCATTGGGAGCGCCAGCACTGCAGTCTCCTCCTCCAGAGCAACTCTCTTCTGCGCCCCTCGTGGCGGCCAAGGCAGCATGTCCCAGGCTGCTGCCCCCTAGAGGCTGTTGCAGCTGCCCTTGCACAGGTGTGGTGGAGTGGGCAAAGGCACGAGAAGGGTGCCTTGCCCTTCCTGAGCAGTGGGGGCCCTGGCAGTGTTGTCTGCTGGGCTGATGTTCGCTGTCACTGCTCCTGCTGCACGGGGGGCTGCGGCAGTGCGCAGCGCTGATGCATCCTCTTTCGCCAGCCAGAAGCCACAGGCAAACCCCTAGCCAGCAACAGAAAGCCCAATGGAGCTGTCTTGCCAGCATCTCCAGCGTCACCTGCAAGAGAAAGAGAGCTTGGCAGTGCCTGGGGCAAGGAAAGAGAGACCAAGTCTGTGCTTTTAGGGCATTGGCATACAGGTCCAATTTGCAGGTAGCACTCTGCCTTAATATGAACCAGCAAGTGAGATCTTCACTTCCTGGAGTGAAGATCTCCAGTACTGAGCCCCTTACTCAGTCTGACTGCTGCAAGTCTACTCGGGTCTAAGCCATGATTTGGTTTAGCTTTATATTCAAACTCAGGCTTACGTTCATCTCCCCCAGAAAAACCACAGGTGGTAAATGAAAAGCAAACCCTGGTTATAACTTTTGGTGTTCCCCCAAAGCAATACAAACCTCAATCATGGAAGCAGCAGGAACTGCTGAGGAATACAGCAGCTATGAACCTGCATGTTTGCTCATTCATGCTAAGGCATATTTTCGTTTAGCATGACATGCATATTGGATCAAAGAAAGAAAACAACAGCTTTTAAAAAAGACGCTGTCTGTTAGAAACTAGAAAGCAGTGGTGTGTTAAGACAGAATTCTTGGTCTGGATGGACCAAGTGCAAATCCCAGTGGGACAGGCAACCAATGTTATCTCTACGACCTCTCAGGATTATTGCAAAGGCCCATGGGAAAAATGGTAGACGTCACTGTGTCATAGTGGTTAGAGGGCCTTATGCCACACCAGCAGTGATGTCACAGGGTCACTGTCCAACTGAAGTGTGTGTCTAGAACAACTGCTGTTCCTACCCCACCCCAAGATGCGACAGCTGTGCTTTCTAGGGGCAAAACAACCATTTCTTCTGCCCTAGCAGTGATTTCTGAAACAACATTAATTAGGCTGATGAGCAGAGGCTGGCCAATGTTTACAGATGCCCTAAAACAAAATCCAGATTCTTAGAATAGAGGAAGGGATATTGGACATACCATATTGAGGAGAGAAATATCCATAAACAATACTGATATTAAAAACGGAGAACAACAACAAAACAGCAAAGCATAAAATGTTAGGAAAGCCATTGTTGTTAGTGGAAAAGGGTCCAGATAGGAACATAGGAGGCTGCCTTATACGGAGTCAGACCATTGGTCTATACCGTCAACACTAACTGACAGCATCTCCGCATTGTTTCAGCCTGGAGAACACTGGGAATTGAACCCAGAACCTTCAGCATGCAAGTCAGATGCTCTACCACTGAGCTATGGTTTTTCCCCTAACGATTACGTCCGCAATTGCAACTGACAAACTTTCTTAGAGAGGGAGCTCCACAGAAGGGTGCCACCACAGAGAAGGCCCTCAAAATCCTAACAGGAAAATCCAGAAAAGGACCTTACTCCAGGTGAGCTCCCTGTCCCTTCAGGTGCTACTGTACTCAGCTCCTATCAGCCCCAGGCATCATGGCTAATGTGGTCAGGGATGATGGGAGCTGCAATTCAACAGGTTCCGTATCCCTGCCTTAGTGGATTTCACTAACAACAATCAGGTTTGGATGGAAGAAGACAGCCTTTTAAATCTTGATCCTGGAACTGAATTAGTTTTAAAGATGAGAAGCAGCACCTCTGTGCACAGAAGCAAACTGTTGATCAATTGACAGTATTCCAATATATCCCTTCTAAGAGGCTCGATCCTCTCTTCTGGTGTTAAGGTGGGGCAGAGCTGGGGGGGGGGGGGACGGAATCAAACATACATTTTAGTCCGTGAATGTTTTAAATTTGCATTACAGGCAGAGTGAAACATAAAACCTAAAGGAAGTCTTGCAAATGTCGAAACAAAATCAACAACCACAGCAGCGAAGGAACTTCCTCCCAGCCAACCAACCGCATCCTAAACATGTTCCTTGGATGTTAAGCCCCACTGATTACTGCAGGCCTCACATTCCTATACTTAGTAGGATATCACACTATTCTATTCATCTGCCTTAGAAAAACATAAAAGATCAGATGCAGCAGATCTGAGAACAGCCCATCTGCAAGAAGAATTCTAGTTAGGTTTTAATACTAAGCAATGTGGGTTTTTTTATTGTTGTTATTTTTATTATATTATCCTAACTACCTGTCCCACCAACCTTTCAAGAAAGCTCCAAAAGGGTTCGCTTGGCACAACTTCGTTGAATTCAGGGAAAATAACTTTATTCTGGCAGATCTATCCCCATCCAGAGAAGCAAAGCTGCAGTAAAAGTCTTTCTCCTTACAATATAGATACCCCCCATACCCTGGCTGGGTACATTCGCCTATGAACTTTTAACTGACTGTTAAAACACGCTTAAAAAAAAAAAAAAAAAGAGCATGATCCAACCAGTCTTACGGGAGGAAATGAGCTACTTACCTTAAAAATAAAAATAAAAAAGAGGAGCAGATGGAGCCGAAACCAGTAGCTTTGGGGAGACCCAATGTTCTTCTCTTTTGGATCTGGACTGAGATGAATCAATGATCGCCTGAAGAAGGCAAAGTTTGTTTTGCCTCCACGGCGGGAAACTGACCTGCTCCTCAGAAACCCTGGAAGGGAATGTTAAAGTGTAACATTTCTTTTAGGCGTCATTAGCATCGGGTTTCCCAGGACCCTCCCTTTAACTCTTTAAATCCCGCGCTGCCGCAGAGGCAGGAAAAGGTTCAAGGAGGAGGAGGCTCCTCCGCCGTTCAGAGGTGAGTTGCGATTGATTTAGTCTCCCTGGTTACAGCAGCTTCAGGGGGAGGAGGAGGCGGCAGAGCAACACTGGGAATCTGGTTACGGAATTAACTGGGGAGCGCGCAGGTCTTGACTGCAGGGAGAGGGCGAAGAACCGCGTTTGGGCGAAGATGAAAGGCTCCTCCTGTCACCCACGAGTCAAAACAAAAAGTGACGCCAGTATTAGCGTCAAAGCCAATCAGCATCAGGAAGGGTCTCAGCCCGCCTGGGCCGGCCACTCTGACCCCTGTCTAACAATATGTGCAACCAGTGCTGAATTTACGTATTGGCTAAACAAGTTATAACTTATGGGCCCCACTCTCTTGGGGGCCCCCCAAAAAAATTAAAAAGGAAAAAAACCTGGATGTACATTTCCAAAATATAAGATAAAAAGCAAATAAAATAAAACCTACATACAGCAACAGTGTGGCTAGCTGTGGGAAAGAATCTTCCCGGAGGTTCACAGTAATGAGCCCTGCCTGCTAGCCTGCTCCCTGGTTTGCTCATTTCCATATATAGGGTACCTACATTCTGCATGGACTGGTTGGTTTGCTCATTTCCATATATAGGGTGCCTACATTCTGCATGGTCTGGTTGCACAGCAACATGTGCAAATGGCTTTAGATACCTATTAGCTCCATAAATTACCATATAGCATATATTCAACACCGAAAACAGCGACAATTTGTTGTTGACAAAGGACAGCTGGACATTGAAATGGCCCCATTACCTTCAGTAGCTTAGGGCCTCATCAAACCTAAATCTGGCCCTGCGTGCAATGTTGCTCTGCAAGTTAAAGAACCCAGATTTAGCCATTGGTTTCTCCCTCTGAGACAGGGTTGAGAACCTGTGGCCTTCCAGAGGCAATTGGGACTTGTCCACAGTTGCGCATTATTTGGCTGTTAAGCCACTTCCTTCGGTTTAAAAGAGAAGTCCACACACACACATAATAGGAATCTATATATCAGGAACCACTTTGGATTTTTCTGTTCCCACCAGTAGGTGTTCCCTTTTGTATTTTGTTCCCTATTATGCAGATTCAGTACCAACAGGGCATGCGCGGAGACAGATGTGTGCATCTTGTTTGTTTTAATTTTTAAGCTCACTGTGCAGGTAGTGTTCAAAAGGGCACAGTCAGCCAATTATAAATCCTCAGCACACTTTTCAGTGTGGGTTACCTGTGCAGTTCTGCAAATCTGAGGAATCAATAGCTAGCTAGCTATGCAGGAATCTATTTATGCTCCTGCATCAGAAATACTTACCAGCACCTCTGGAAATGAAATGACATGAATTGCAAATTCTTAGCATACACTTCAGATTCATGTTGCTGCTCAATATCTAGTGTGATTTTTTTTTTTTAATATGATTTGCTGGTGCAGTTTTCTGGTTTTGTGCAAATCTGAGGGATCAAAAACATTTATGTGCTTGAGTGCCATAAATAGTTAGAAGTACTACATAGTTACAAGTACTAAGGAAATGAAAGCACTGAGGATATACAGTGGTACCTCTGGTTACGAACTTAATTCGTTCTGGAGGTCTGTTCTTAACCTGAAACCGTTCTTAACCTGAGGTACCACTTTAGTGCTCGATTTCTGTTCTCATCCTGAGGTAAAGTTCTTAACCCGAGGTACTACTTCCGGGTTAACGGAATCTGTAACCCAAAGTGTTTGTAACCCGAGGTATAACTGTAAATGGAATGGTGAGGAGGAGGAGGAGGAGAAAGTAACAATTGACCCACCCACACCAAAACAAATAATCTACAACCCCAAGTGAAGCAGTTTGGAGCCTGATTTTCCCCAGTTTGTAGAATTATCCCTATATAAGGTAACCCCAAATTTATAGTGGGAAAGCATTGAGATTGGTGTTTTTTGAAGGTGGGCTTCCTCCTATCTGCCCTCACAATTGGCTGTGTGGGCTGGGGCTGATGGGAGTTTTGAGTCCCAGCAATATCTGGAGGGCCACAGGTTTCACATCCTGCACTGAAAGATCAGGTGGCTTGGAAAGACCTTTACCTGAGACCCTGGTGAGATGCTACCAGTTAGAGTAGGTAAGACTGTACTAGGTTATGGTATTTGCAAAAGCATGCACAAATCTTTGCTATACTGTGATTGCTCTGTCCTCAGATATTTGCGCATTTAAATCCATGTGCCAGTGTGAAACTTAATTCCATCTTTTCAGTTTCTCTCTAGTATTTGTATATATTGGATTATTTTTTATGTTCAAATCAATTGTACAAAAAAGTAGATGGTTCAGTACATGACAGTACATGAATAAAACAAAACAGTAGAATGCTACAACATCCAGCATTCTGCCCTACTGAAGTACATAAAAGAGTACGTAATAGAAGTGTGTTGCTACCATTTATAATTTAACTGAAAACGAACTTGAAAGATTCCTAGAGATAGATAGGCAGTTTTGCAATCCCAACTCCGATTTAAATCTCTGAGAGATTTGTAGTTGATCTACTGTAGGGAGCCATCTGGTCTATATTTTATTCAGCGTTTGAATCATAACACTATACTTTTATTGGCCGTGCAGAGTTAGCTCTGCAAATGCATTGTTTTATTCTCTGTCTGTTAAATGTGAAGTTGGTGTTTCATTTTTGCTAGCAAAGTGTTATATTCGAAAGCTAGACATGTTTTAGTTCTCAGCCGTTCCCCTAAAGTGGCACAAAAGCTGCTCTGGACATCGTCAGCCTCAATTTCAACAAAAGGTTTATGTTTCAGTGATTTCTCTCACATTTTGCAGCTCACATTTGTATAAGTTATATATTTTTTTGTACTCATAGGGGTGATATTAAACGTTAGTCATACTCAGAGCCACTGAAATCTATGCACTTAAGTCATTTTAGTCTGACTCTATACCTAATGTCAGATATTTTCCTATACATTCTGCATTCCATTTGTGATACCAAAAACTAAAAAATATTTTCCCCCCAAAGTGATAAGTTTTCATTCAGGCTTCTGAAAGAAACCAATACCAATACCAATGCTGTGTCCTTGGAACATCTTACTACTACCAGTGAGGTGAGCATTACACACAGTGGGAACTCAGCCGAACTCAGTTTGGGCACCTCTTAGCTGGGCTCCATTGCCATTCTAAGAGCATGAGGGTGGGGTTCACGGTGAGTTCCAACACTTCTTTTTCTAGAAAAATAGCACTGATTACACACAAATTGCCACCAGCCGCTGATTTTCCTCAACTTTGAAATCAGATAAGGAGGAAAGGCAACACTTTTGTTAGCTAGAAAGTGCTGTCCTCTGTACAGAAATAAGTACCAATCAATTGCACTTGCTCTCTAGCGAGTGAGTTTAGGATTGCAGCCTTGATCATCTGAAGCTACTCGCTCACACATTTAGGGAGTTGGAACAACACCTCACTTGCATTGCAGTTTCAACTTCAAAGGAAATGTCTTTCTGTTTAAAATGGCCCTAGCTCAAATACCAGTAAAGAACAAAAGGAGTCTCTTGCTTTAGAGATGAGTTGGAGCCATTCCAGTATTGGCGTTTTGTTTGGAATAAGCTGGTTGATACCAGCATACTCACATGCAAAGCCAGAATCGTAGAAGTGCCCACCTATGATCAACTATTTCTTAGTTGGCTTGCCACTAAAACCCAGATATCCTACTCCTGGATGAAATGCACTATTCTCTTTATATTTTTCCTCCAATCTAGATTTTCTTTCTCATCTTGCTTCCATATGCTTGTGCAAAATGACTTTCATATACGCAACGTAATTATTTTTGAACTTGGTTCCAATCATTTGGGCGTGTATTGACTCCATATGAATAGCAAAGTCTGGGCTGAAATCCCAGTTTCCCTAGAGGAATGTCACATTTAAGAACTGAATATAGGCTCAAGATAACCTAGGCAAAAAAGAAAAGGAAAAGAAGAGCACCAACTCAGAACCAACAATTATTATTAGTATTAGGACAGTTCTCATTGTGCAAATATGTGTGTATGATTAATCATAGATCATATCTGCACAAACTGGGATGTATACTAGTGTACAGGAGTTTGAATGGTAGAGTTGGATTGTTTTTTGTCTCCATGGAGGAAGGCTGGTTGGAGAGAGGCTGAATAATCAAAGTGGTAGGCATTAATCAGCTTCTGTCCAAACATCCTTCCTCCACTCCAAATCACAGCCTGATGGGGTTGGTCTTCGCATGTAAACAGCACAGAGCAGCATGGGGAGGATGATTTATAGCTGAAAAATAAATCATCCACTGCAAGCTGATCTTTCATTGATGGTGGAAAAGATACAGGGACCCTATATCTTCCTTCTCTCTTTCCTCAGGGGATGAGAAACGATCACTCAAAGAGGCTTCAGAAGCCATCATACACACACACTGGGGGAAATCTGGATCTCAGTGGCAGAACACATGTTTTGTTCCAGGTTCAATCCCCAATAACTACAAGCAGGTCTGAGATAGACCCCTGTCTGAAATCCTGTTGGCAGTCAGTGTAGAGTCAGTGTAGAGGGTTTCCCAAACATGGGTCTCCAGCTGTTTTTGGACTACAACTCCCATCACCCCTAGCTAGCAGGACCAGTGGTCAGGGAAGATGGGTACTGTATTCCAAAAACAGCTGGAGACCCAAGTCTGGTCTACCAAATGGTCTACACTGTAGGCAATGCTGAGGGCTTGCCCGGTGTCTAGAATGCATGGGGGGGGGGCTGAGTGGTTTCCTGCTTCTCCCATGCTTTCTAGCCATGGGTCTGAGAGGTTTTGCCTCTACCCCACTGCTTTCCCTTGGGGAAACCTGCTCTTTAGTGTCAAATCAGAAGAAACAGCAATCCATGGGAAACTCGCTTGCTGTTTGTTCCAGTTCAGTGCTAAATCACAGGTTTCCACAGCAGAAAGCAGCGGGGCAAACAGAGGTGTGGCTGAGTCCTGAGCAAGGTAGATCAATGTCTAGTTCCTTACGAAGCAGTGTCTTATGTTCCTGGTACATAATTGTTATGCTGTCTTAATGGCCTTCGCTTTATTGTACATGGTAATTGTTATGTATTCAGTGGTCTGTGTTTGCCTGAGCTTGAGTCTGGACTAAGGATTCTGAGCCCCTGTTTTTCTGATTGAATACATGATATCCAGTCACAGAACATTTCAGGATTTGGGCCTCTGCCATTGGCCCTTAAACTCTGAGTCATGATTCTTAGGCAGCCAATCACGTTTGGAGTGGGAGTGGCCCAGGCTTTCAGAAATGTAAATAAGCAGTGGCTTTGCCCCTGTTGTCCAGCTCTGTTAGTTCAATAAAGGTTCTTGCTGTTATCACTGTGTCTTTCCTCGTGGAACCCACCTACACTTCAGTAATTATGGATATTTAAATGTTTCAGTGAAGCTGTTTTATTTTAACAATGCGTGGATATGTATTTATAATCGGTTTGACACTTGTAAACTGCTTGGAAGCCATTTTGGCAAGTAAATTGTATATAAATTAATTAATAATGGACACATGCTATGTAACCCATTGCTGCCTTAAAAATCAACTAGCTTGTTATTTTTCTCAGTTTAGATAGAAGCTGGTTAGTGGTGGGAATGCAATAAAAGCACGAGATGTCATAACAGCAACAACAGGAAAGACACAAGATAGATATGGATTGTGGCTGGTGTCGTGCATATATCACTTCCCACACCAGCGGTGGGTGCACACTAGATGCAGAGTGAAGGAGAGGGTGTACACAGCCACGTACACTTATACAGTGGTACCTCTGGTTACGTACTTAATTCATTCTGGAGGCCTGTTCTTAACCTGAAACTGTTCTTAACCTGAAGCACCACTTTAGCTAATAGGGCCTCCTGCTGCCGCTGCACCGCCAGAGCATGATTTCTGTTCTCATCCTGAAGCAAAGTTCTTAACCTGAAGCAATATTTATGGGTTAGCAGAGTCTGTAACCTGAAGCGTATGTAACGTGAGGTACCACTGTATAACACAAGGTGAAAAGTCAACAGTGAGAGGATGATTTTTAGAAGAAAATGGTGCAGCAGCCTCTTTCCATCAGACCCCTTTCAACCCCAACTCAGAGCCTGCTAATACTGATTTGGGCTTTGCATCTTTGATTTTGCGTCTTGTTTACAACTTACTCCTCCTCCTTACTCTTCTCTCTCTCTCGGACCTCAAGATGAGTATCCTGTGAGAGAACAAAGGCACAAGCATGGCTGCCTTGTGCTTCTCTAGTCTAGTTAAACTAGAACTAGAAACTTTTCTACAATTTCTATAATGCAATAAACAACCTTATTATTCCCATACCTACAACCATCTCTGTGTTTGTGGATGCAACAGGTAAAGCCTACTCTCTAAACAAGATTCACTAGCCAAATATTGCTTACTCTGCATAAAAAAGGGTTTCAATAGGTAATTGACCCAGTTATCCCAATATTAGCCATGCTGTGCTGTGGGACAGAGCACTAAGGGTTGCCAAAGGTCAGCATTTGTCACACTTTTTACTACCTATCCATGAGACTCATGTTTCTTTCCCTGAAGCTTTGGGATAACCAGCCTCATATAACCAGCATGCTTAAATCTAATCAACAAATTAAGGGGTTGATACCAGAAACTGTTGGAAGAAATAGGTGAGCAAGACTATTGTTCACCCCACTAGTCTATTTGAGAAGCTCAGTGTGTGAAGAGGTTTAAGCTGTTTTCTCCAGCTCAGCTTCATGGCTCTTACCAGCCACATTTGAGTTCCTATACCAATAATCTAGGAACTTTTATGGTTTACGACACGAGTGGCGCTGTGGGTTAAACCACAGAGCCTAGGACTTGCCGATCAGAAGGTCGGCGGTTCGAATCCCCGCGACGGGGTGAGCTCCCGTTGCTCAGTCCCTGCTCCTGCCAACCTAGCAGTTCGAAAGCACGTCAAAGTGCAAGTAGATAAACGCTCCGGTGTTTCCGTGCGCTGCTCTGGTTTGCCAGAAGCAGCTTAGTCATGCTGGCCACATGACCCGGAAGCTGTACACTAGCTCTCTCGGCCAGTAAAGTGAGATGAGCGCTACAACCCCAGAGTCGGTCACGACTGGACCTAATGGTCAGGGGTCCCTTTACCTTTACCATTTAACTAAGCTAAGTTTCACTGCCTGTGCAACTTTTCTGACTTATGTAGGGGAAAGCACATGACCCAGACCTTTGAAGAGTTTTTAACTAAAGCCATTTTTAATGTACCAAATATGTGGCCTTTTCCTATGCTGGGGGAAGGGGAAAACTTTGAAAGGAACTTGGAAGGGTGTATATTAAAGGTCTAACAGTCTATATTTCCATGCTTTACTTTACTGCATATTTTGTGATTTTAAATCTCTGCTGGGGTTCTCTTTTTTTTTTATAATAATTTTTATTGATTTTACAACATAAAGAAAAAACAAAACAAACATAATGCGACTTCCCCAAACCTCCCCTTCACTGCATCCAAATTTCAAAATTTTTAGCAATTCTTCATCCCATTTTTATATTTAATTCTCTTTAAAAAGAGTTTCTGCTTTATAAATTTCGATTTCTAGCTGTAATTCTTAGTGTCCAATCCCCTGACATCTTAACATTCCGAAATTTTACAACAATTTTTAAGATAGATTTTAAATTTTTTCCAGTCCTCCTCCACTGTCTCTTTCTTCTGGTCACGGATTCTGCCGGTCATCTCTGCCAGTCCCATAAATTCAGTCACCTTGGTCTGCCATTCTTCCAGAGTAGGTAATTCTTTAGTCTTCCAATACTTCGCCAAAAGGATTCTTGCTGCTGTTGTTGCGTACATAAAAAAGGTCCTATCTTTCTTTGGTACCAATTGGCCGACCATGCCCAAGAGAAAAGCCTCCGGTTTCTTTACAAATGTCCACTTAAGGATTTTCTTAATTTCATTATAGATCATTTCCCAGTAGGCCTTAATCTTTGGGCAGGTCCACCAAAGGTGATAAAAAGTTCCTTCACATTCATTACACTTCCAACAGTTGTTATTGGGCAAATGATATATCTTTGCAAGCTTGACTGGGGTCATGTACCACCTATAGATCATTTTCATTATGTTCTCTTTCAGGGCACTACATGCCGTAAATTTAATACCTGTGGTCCATAACTGCTCCCAGTCAGCAAACATAATATCATGACCAATATCTTGTGCCCACTTAATCATGGCTGATTTAACCGTTTCATCTTGTGTGTTCCATTTTAGCAGCAGATTATACATTCTAGACAAATTCTTAGTATTGGGTTCTAGCAATTCTGTTTCTAACTTTGACCTCTCCTTCTGAAATCCTAGTTTTCTGTCCTGCTTAAAAGTTTCATTAATCTGGTAATAATGTAACCAGTCTCGGACTTTAGGTTTCAATTTCTCAAAACTCTGTAGTTTCAACTTTTCACCATCATATTCTATAATTTCACAATATTTTGGCCAGTCTGTATCCATGTTCAATCTTTTTACCGCCTTAGCTTCCATTGGTGACAACCACCTGGGGGTTTTACTTTCAAACAAATCTTTATATCGATTCCATACATTATACAATGCTTTCCTAATAATATGATTTTTAAAATTTCTGTGTACCTTTACCTTGTCATACCATAAATATGCATGCCAACCAAAACTATTATCATAACCTTCCAAGTCCAGAATATCTGTATTCTCAAGAAGTAGCCATGGTTTCAGCCAGCAAAAAGCTGCTGCTTCATAATAAAGTTTTAAGTCCGGCAGGGCAAAGCCCCCTCTATCCTTTGCATCAGTCAAAATCTTGAATTTAATTCTGGGTTTTTTGCCCTGCCAGACAAATTTAGATATATCTTTCTGCCACTTCTTGAAACAGTCCATCTTATCTAAAATTTGCAATGTCTGGAACAAAAACAACAATCTCGGCAATACATTCATCTTAATTACAGCAATTCGGCCTAACAAGGAAAGTCTCAATCTTGACCATATATCGAAATCTTTCTTCACTTCAGCCCAGCATTTCTCATAATTATCTTTAAATAGATTCACATTCTTAGATGTTAAGTTCACCCCCAGATATTTTACCTTTTTAGTAATTTCCAAACCCGTTTCTCTTTGAAAACTATCTTTTTCCCCCACCGTGAGATTTTTTTCCAACACCTTTGTCTTGTGTTTATTCAATTTAAAACCTGCTACCTGACCAAATATTTCAATAAGTTCCAAAACTCTTTTTGTGCTAGTTTCTGGCTGTTGTAGTGTCAAAACTAGGTCGTCTGCAAATGCTCTTAGCTTATAATGTTTAGTTCCGACCTGTATACCTTTAACCAGCTGGTCTCTTCTAATCATGTTAAGGAAAACCTCCAGTACCGATATAAACAATAGAGGGGAAATTGGGCATCCCTGTCGTGTCCCTTTCTCTATTGGAATTTCATCCATAACCATACCATTTACAATAAGTTTGGCCTTTTGCTCAGAATAAATTGCACTTATACCATTTTCAAAGTTCTTGCCTACCCCCATTCCTTGGAGATTCCTCTTCATAAAACTCTGCTGGGGTTCTCTCACCAAAAAGTACTTGCCCCAAACCTGGATCTTGGCATCTCCTTTCTCTCTATATTTTTGTACCAACAGAAACTCAAGTAACAAGCTATCCCCCCGCCCCACTTCTAAATTTCAATATAGTTTTCAGTAACTTCATGATCTAGACAGTGCTTTCTGTATACAGTATACAATTCCTATTACAAAAGTCAACATTCCTCGTTTTTAATCCTCCCCTTTCATCTTATTCTTTAATATTTATTTCTACAGAGCCATTTTACAATGTAATGTAACTAAGACCTCATTAGAGTGAGACAACAGAATGGTACTTTCTAGTCAGCAAATTTATTGCTTCTTGATGAATGAGGTTTTTTCAACAGAACCATTGTTCTGCACAGTTTCAAAATGTCTAGGATATATATTTCCTACTTCTCTCCCCCCCCCCCTTTATTCATTACGGTATACTAATGGTTTTACGACTTGCAAAATGATATGTCACAATATCTCTTGAGGCTGCCTGTCACCTTTTTTGGCAGCTGTTTGTGCTGGGATGGGGAACTAAGAAAAATCAGTGAAGCAGTGACTCCATGTGGTGGTATACCTGCTTTGCAAAATAATAATAAAAAAGGCACCTAATCACAAACCACTTGAGGGCAAATTCACACAGCCTTTAGTACATGCCAATTTGAAATATGCATGCATGTTGCACAGCGCATTAGACTATTTATCATGAGCAGGTAGCCACCATTCCTTCTGAATGAGGACCCCTTCAGATCTACTGCACAACTGATACTATGACACCCATATACAAGCATGTGGAGAGGTAATGTCATAGAATAGTAGAGAGATGGATAGCTTGGTGTGAGAGCCAATGTAAGTCAGCCTTCCTAATGTCTGCCCAGGATGGAAATAAAGATGTCAGTGGTACTTGACTCCCAGTAAGTTAGCAACAATTTATAAAAGTAAAGTTAAAAGGGACCCCTGACCATTAGGTCCAGTCACGGCCGACTTTGGGGTTGCAGCGCTCATCTCGCTTTATTGTCCGATGGAGCCAGCGTACAGCTTCCGGGTCATGTGGTCAGCATGACTAAGCCGCTTCTGGCGAACCAGAGCAGCGCACGGAAACGCCATTTACCTTCCTGCTGGAGTGGTACCTATTTATCTACTTGCACTTTGACGTGCTTTCGAACTGCTAGGTTGGCAGGAGCAGGGACTGAGCAACGGGAGCTCACCCCGTCACGGGGATTCGAACTGCCGACCTTCTGATCAGCAAGTCCTAGGCTCTGTGGTTTAACCCACAGTGCCACCCGCGTCCCTTCCAAAAATTTATAAGACAAGTACAAATACCTGCTGGAAATGTAAAGAGAAAGAAGGTATCTTTTATCATATGTGGTGGTCATGTAAGGTAATGAAAGCTTTCTGGGAAATGATATACCGGTATAATGAATTGGTGGGGGGAATGTTTAAAATAATTTTCGTTAAAAAAAAAACAACCAGAAGTTTTTCTATTAGGAATTGCAGGTACCGACATCCTAAAGGAGCAGGAAAGACTTTTTATGTACGCGACAACAGCCTCACGGATGCTACTAGCCCAAAGATGGAAAGAAGGCAAAGTCCCCACGAGAGAGGAATGGCAAACTAAGCTGTTGGACTATGCCGAAATGGCAAAACTGACCAGAAAGCTCAGGAACCAAGAAGACAATAACTTTAAGAAAGAATGAGGAAAATTTATGATTTATTTAGGAGACCACTGTAAGCAGATGAAAACATTATCAGGATTTTAACATCACTTGTAATGTAACAAATACAATGGATAGCATGGAAAGACATAAAATATGGATTAGGTAATAATATGTAGCTGAAAATGCTAACAATGGGACCCATGGAGGGGATGGTGGGAAGTCAAGGGATTCAGAGAAAACTCTACATATGGTTATATATTTGGTAATGTGATAAATTTTTATATGTAAAATCAAATAAAAAATATTTTTTAAAAAGATGGAGACAGGTTTCTGCAACACACAATGTGAATTCATGAATGTTATACAACAGGATTTTAATTGTTAGATAAAGATTTTGTTGAGTGGTTTTATTGCACTGAACCTTTTGGAATCTTGTCTATAAAGCTTTGAGATCAAGATTCCCTGTTTCTGTGCTAATCCCGTCAAGGGGTGACATTTTTTTTTTTATCTCAAACCCTGTAACTTTGACACATGCAACATGTATTTTAGATGGCTGTGGTGACAGACTAGGGCAGGGAGTGGGGGATGGTAAGGCAGTAAGGACAAAAGAAAAATGAAAAGGGGTAGCAGTTAGCAGCCCCGGGTGCGTCCAAATGTTACAACACAATGCTGTGCCTATGTACCCAGATGCAAGTCCCACAGTGCTGAATGGAGTTTGCTTGGCAGATTGCAGCCAGGTTAAATCTAGCTTTGAACTTATTCAGTGGTTCAGATCCCAGTGCGGAATTGGCTTGATCTGGGGCTTCCAAGTCTCATTCAAATTGCATTCACTGGATAATACTTAGATGACCTATGTAAATTCATGTAAATGTGATTGCATCCAAAATGTTTCATATTAACTTCTTTTAAATGACTGTCAGACAATTTAAAAAAAACAAAAACCATGCACCAGGTAAAGTGATATCCTTTATTGGACCAAAACATCATAAAGAAAAATACCTTTCCCCCCTTTGTCATTCTGTGCTCTGTGAGAGATTCCGCTTCTTTGGTTGCTAATGAAAAAATCTGCAAGAATTTAAAGGCTTCCACTGCAAGGAGACATGCTCCATAATCTGATGGGCTCTCAAGGACCCTCTGTAAACAGTTTACATTTATCTTTGCTCTAAGCTGTGTGGTATTTATGGTTGGGGCTTTATTGTTTTAGTGTGGTTTCCATCCTAGCATGAGACTCCAGGACATTATTTTGGTCACGCTAAAAACAGATTAGAATTTCAGTGATTGACTTTAAGCAATCAAAAGCTTTTTCTTTATATAATTTATATGCAGGCTAGAAAGTCCTGGCAATAATTGCATATCAATCACTGCAAATACTCCAGATGCTTTTGGGAATGAGCCAAAAAGCAGTTATTCTCCTTCTCTTCTAGATATATTTTTCTAATCAGATAGTTCAGCTGGGAGATTGTTTGGTTTGGCCTCTGGAAAGAGAAATAATAGTAAACTGGCAAGGGGACTATTTTTCTAAAAGAGGGCAATAAAGCATTTTGAATAAGTTTGTCCCAGTAGTATATCTCTCAGCTTTACTTCCCCATGTGCCTTTTTTATAACACCCCAGAAGATGTATTAACATTTATTTGTTTGTTCAATCCAATTAATCCGAGTTAAGTAATTTGCTAACATCCATTGTGACTTTGTTCCACTTTTGCAGGTGGTGTTCCTTTATTGGTGCTTTCCATTTGCATCACAGTTTGAAAGCAGGCTGTATACAAAACACCCATTTTCCCTGCATCCATTGTGCTCCTACCTCTAGGCACAAATCACATCTCTCCTGTGAAATACTGCCTTGTGATGCATCTTCCCTCAGACCAACTTTGATCTGATTTGAAAAAATAAGTCATCTGATGCTACTGTTGTTGTTGTTGTTTTTAAAAATATGTTTGTATTGAAATATTTTCATTAATAGTAAGGGTACATACAACGTCTCTGATTTCAATTCCAAGACTCCTTTCTACAGGTCGGTTACATTTGGTGTGAGACATTGATGTCAAAAACAAACAAATAAAGAACCTATCCTCATGACGTTGAAGCAAAATCTCTGCACATACACTAAGCAAAAGAATGAAATATCGTTACCCCATCGTTACCTAGCCATTTTTTCTCTCCCCAATTTTCTCCCCCCTAACCTCATATGATGATATTGTTTCCCGCCACTCCAAGCTCTGAGCGGTGCAAATATTCCAGGGGTTCCAGTTGCTTACCCGGAATGAGGTACAGCAGAGACTGTAGTGTCCTTATGATAAATGGTTTATTTACACAGCGTCCTCCTATGATGGAGGAGTTCACAGCATTAACACCCCAAGATGATCTAGCTTCTCCCATAGCTACAACCTTGGATTCAAGTAGAAATCAGCCATGGCTCTGACTCCCTGGTTTCCCAGCCTACTTCTTGCTTCCGGCTTCCAGCTCATATAAGTCAACCCTCCACTCTGGCCTTTGTTGAGGGTGAGTTGATATTTTGAGTTGATATTGTGTGTCTAGGCATGCTTACTCTGGTGTCTGCTGTGCTATCCTTACCCTTGCTGCATAATTCCTTTGAACTGGGCTGTTCAAAAATGGACCTTCAGCATGTAGCAATCTGTGCAAATAGACACACTTGCATTGTTTGAGCAGCTGGAAACAAAATGGCTAGGTTGTGCTAGGGGAGTGGGGAGCAAGCGAAAGTAGGAGTGCAATCATAGGGACCACTCATTGAAACATCATCACACATATGATTACACACAAACACACACACCAGAAAATGTGCCATTGAGCTTCCACAGCTGCAGTGACTGAATGTATAACAAGTTATTTTTAGTTAATGGATTTTCCATGGTAAGAGGAAATCTGGATTAAGTGTACAGTAACAAAAAGTATCTGAGGGCCGCGGGTGGTGCTGTAGGTTAAACCACAGAGCCTAGGACTTGCCAATCAGAAGGTTGGCGGTTCGAATCCCCGCGATGGGGTGAGCTCCCGTTGCTCAATCCCTGCTCCTGCCAACCTAGCAGTTCGAAAGCACGTCAAAGTGCAAGTAGATAAATAAGTACCGCTCTGGTGGGAAGGTAAACGGTGTTTCCGTGCACTGCTCTGGTTCTCCAGAAGCGGCTTAGTCATGCTGGCCACATGACCCAGAAGCTGTACGCCAGCTCCCTCGGCCAATAAAGTGAGATGAGCACCGCAACCCCAGAGTCAGCCACGACTGGACCTAATTACCCTTTACCTTTTTAACAAAAAGTATAGGTACAACATCATGTGGACAGTGTGAAATATTTGGGTGCATGAGCAGTACCAATTCCACAATAAACCTCTGTCTGGAAGCACCTTAGGAAGTGATCAAAGATACCTTGATTTCCAGAGGCAAGCCCCCCGAAAATTTCTGTGCTAAGGTTGGATGAATGAAAGCCAGTTGGCAGAGTTTAATTTGAGCCATGTGATGTTAAGAGGAAGTTCCTTTGAATATGCTTAGGGTCTATTTCCCCTTCCCACTGTGTAACTGCAACTCATTGTTTTCATCTGGAATTTTTTCAATACTTCCATGTTAGAAAACACAATTTCTAGGCAAGCTTAAGCTCAGCCCAGCACTTCTCTTTTTATAAATCTGCTATTGCCTTCTTCACTGGATTAAAAAGCAGAGCTGAATGTAAAAGGAAACTTATCTGTGCAGAGGGTGGCATTACATTTAAAGTGGGCCACTACCAGCCCATGCTTGTGTTCACAAATAATCCATGGCCGGGGTCACCTCACAGTTGCAACCTAATACTCTACATGTGTAAGAAACAACACCCACTTTGAAATTTAAGAGTTTGTAAGTTCCCCACATCCACATGCATGGGGAATCCCCTTTAGAGAACAAAAAATTCCTCCAGATTTATGTTAATGTTACTGGAACACATCTGAGATATTAAAAATACTAAAGAAGAAAAAAAAATTGAGGTAGTTTTCCCCATAGGTCAAACACTGTTTATCCTTCTGGCAGACAGAGGTGTGTGCATGACTGTATATGATACAACTCCCATGATCCCTAGCTAGCAGGACCAGGGGTTCAGGATGATGGGAATTTTAGTCCCAAAACATCTGGAGGGCTGAGGTTGAAGAAGCCTGTGATAGAGGGAGAGATGTGGAGATGGAAGACTAGAGACACATGATGCATTGCGAGTGGAAAGTAACATTCCCTACAGCATTTTGCGGATGGAAATTGGGTATTTGCATCACTTATTCTAACAGAGCAGGTGATGCAATAATAACTAGCTCCCCTGCCCGCACATCACCCCACCTCTACTGTATACTGTATATGGTTGCTGGTTCTTCTCCCTCAAATACAGATTGTAAATTGACTGGTTGCCTTCTAAAAATTAACGGAATGTTTAGTCTCGCAGTGGAGCTGGCTGTAGTGTTAATAAGAGTTGCAACTTGAATGAACTTACATCAATGTGTACTGGAATATACATCTATATTCCCACTCAGATGTTTAATTTTTTTTGGGGGGGGGGTCCAGGATAGAAGTTAAACCTAAATACTGGGTTTATGCTAAAAATGGGTTGTGTGAATAGATCCTGTGCAAACATCTCAAAGCAGCTAAAATGATGCTTAAGACATCTTCCAGGCACGCACCCACTATGCTTGCCTCTTTCAGCAATCCATTCATGAGGAGGGCAGGTAGAATTCAAACAAAACAGGGAGAGAGAAAACAAAATTGGGCCACAAGTTACAAGCAGCCAGGCATGGAGTTATTTGGGCGAAGGTTACTTTTCACCCAGGAGGAATGTATGGTGCGTCCCCCTCACAATCCACATGCACCCGTGAGCCCTTTTGAGTGTCTGACATCCAGGAAGCGAGCAAGAACACGGTTGAGTCTTAACAGTACAGTAGTGGGTTTTGTTTTTAAGGGTGACTGCTGCTTGCTTCCTGAGAAGGTTCCTCCCTCCCTTCTTCTTTAAATTTAGAGAAGGCTCCCTTCCCCTCCTTTCGTTTCACGAGTCGTCCGGGAAATTTCCCTTCACCTCGGAGGCCAGCCCTTCCTCTCAGCCTCGTGCTTGTGAGAGGCCCAGCAGCGCCCACTGGGCCGCCCCGGAGCCACTTCCTTCGCCGGAGAGGAGCTCGCGGGGGCTGAGCAGAGGCGGGCTCGCCCCACGGGTTGCCTGCTTGCCTTGCCTTGCCTGCGTGAGTCACCTCCCTGCGCGCTTCCTTGACCCTTCTCGCCTCGCCTGGACGCCGGGCAGGCCAAGGACAGCAGCCAAGGTAAGCCTCGGGGGTCTTCCTGGGCTTCAGTGGGGCGCATAGACTGGAACTGCATTTCCCCTCCCTCCTATCGCGCAGAGTGGGTTGGGTTGGGTTTGGGGGAAGAGCCCCTTGTTAGGAGGGGGGACATAAATGTGATTAGTCGTGAGGTCAAGGGCGAAGCGGAGAAGACTTGTCCCTAAAGCAGTGGTTCCCAACCCTTTTTTGACCATGCCCCACCTAAGCACCTCTAAAATCCTGATCCCCCCCCCCCGTTTTATTGTACAGTGGTACCTCGGGTTACATACGCTTCAGGTTACAGGCGCTTCAGGTTACAGACTTCGCTAACCCAGAAATAGTCCCTCGGGTTAAGAACTTTGCTTCAGGATGAGAACAGAAATCGTGCTCCGGCAGCGCGGCAGCTGCAGGAGGCTCCATTAGCTAAAGTGGTGCTTCAGGTTAAGAACGGTTTCAGGTTAAGAACGGACCTCCAGAACGAATTAAGTACTTAACCTGAGGTACCACTGTATTTTATTTTAAATATTTTGTTGGAAGCCGCCCAGAGTGGCTCGGGAAACCCAGCCAGATGGGCAGGTTATGTATGTATGTATGTATGTATGTACAAACAAACAAATTTATTATTATTATTATTATTATTATTATTACTACTACTACTACTACTACTACTACTGTGATATGGGGACGTGGGTGGCACTGTGGTCTAAACCACAGAGCCTAAGGCTTACCGATCAGAAGGTCGGCGGTTCGAATCCCCATGATGGGGTGAGCTCCCGTTGCTCAGTCCCTGCTCCTGCCAACCTAACACTTCGAAAGCACGTCAAAGTGCAAGTACATAAATAGGTACTGCTCCGGCGGGAAGGTAAACGGCGTTTCCGTGCGCTGCTCTGGTTCGCCAGAAGCGGCTTAGTCATGTACGCCGGCTCCCTCAGCCAATAAAGCAAGATGAGCGCCACAACCCCAGAGTCGGTCACGACTGGACCAAATGGTCAGGGGTCCCTTTACCTTTACTGTGACATAATTCTTATTATTCAAAAGGTAAACTCCAATTCACGTGGAGGAAGCCTAAAAGGGCATTAACTGTTAATAACTCATTCTCGAATTGCCCCCCTTAAAAATCAAATTGCCCCCCCCCCCCCCCGTTGGAAACCATAGCCCTAAAGGCAGCTGGACCTAACAGGCAGAGAGGCTCTTTCCCTCACCAGAAAAAATGGATTTGAGTGAGGATGAGCAGGAAATTAAAAGTCAGAAAAAGTTCGTGGCTGTCTCCAACATCCTGTGGGTTTCCACCTTTCTTTTGAGGGAACAGGGGTTCATATACAACGTAATGCTCCGAGGGTGATTTTCTCTCCCTCATCCTTGGCTAGAGATGAAAACGAGCATTTTCCAGGATCATTCTAGACCGTTCACTGAACAACCATCATTTTTTTTTTTTTTTAAATGAATATATATGAAAAATACACACCAAAAGCAATGACAGTCTTTAAAAAGTCCGCTCCTTTCCCTAGGTCCACTAAAGAAAATTTATTGTAGGATAGAAATTTCTTTTTATCTGTGTCTTATAGGTACTGTGTCCAGAGAATATCAATAATATCAGTAACAGTATGCAGCTGCTATTTTCTTTTATGGCATTGTGTGGTCGGGTGGATTTTCATTGATTTGGAAGGGACTTATTCGGCATTGCAGGTCACCTTTTGAGGCTTGACACAGGCTGTATAACATATTTTAAACAAAGAGATTTCTGGACGTGTCTTGAGTGTTTTTCCTCAAGTGTACAGGGACAGTTTTTCTTTACCCCTCCTCCCCCCCCCCCGCCTCCTGCAAACTCTGATAATTAGCTTTCAGTCAGCATCGCTAAGCGTCTCTGATTTTAAAAACTGAGTTCTGCTTAAGAATCTAATTTGAAAGTTGTTTGGGTATATAGGTGGAGAAGGGTTGAAAAGGGGGCTCAGTTTCCTCATAACAACGTCTCTTCTGAGGCTGGTTTGTAAAGATTTTTATGTGCTTGTTTCTCTACCCCCATCTCAGCATTCTCAGTTCTCTACAGTGGTTTTGCCAGCTCTGCAAAACTTCCTGCCACAGAAATTTGCAATCGCTGGTAGAGGCCGGAATAGCAAACCTTCTTGCAACACGGGGGGGAAGAACCACAGTGTTGACTTACCACACCGAAAGTTTTTTTTTAAAAAAAAAGCTGTGTAAAAAAGAACAAGCAGAGTTTTCTTATTATAAAGTGTTATAAGAAAAATACTGCTCCTTTTCCCTTATGGGGTATCGAAGAGCCCATATAGAGTCCCTATCGGAAGGAGAAAATAACAGAGGCCATCCAGAGACTCTTGAGAAGCAAGGCAGCTAGTAACCCTGATCTTTATTAACTGTTGCAACAGGGTGCTCACAACCACACATAGGAGGCAGGAGGGACCCAGAACAATGGTGTGCAAGTCCTTATATAGACTTTTGAAATTGCCCACCTTGTAGCTCAAGACCACCCCCCAAAACATACCGGCATCACAGAAGGAGGCGGGCTACAGCAGAAATACATCACAGGGGGCGGTCTACAACAGAAATCCTGTCTGGCAAGATACTGATAAGTGGAACCTCAAGTTGCGAATTTGATCCATGCGGGAGGCACATTTGGAACCCGCAGCATTCACAACCTGCTGCGTTTGTGCACGCGCGGGTCGCAATTCAACTCTTATGCTCAAAGCGCGATTTGGTGCTTCTGCGCATGCGTGAGCCCTGAAACCAGGAAGTAACCCGTTTTGGTATTTCTGGTTTTGGTGCGGTGCGCAACCCGAAATCGCATAACCTGAAGTGTCTGTAACCTGAGGTACCACTGTAATGGTCACTTGATTGCTTTACTTGGGCAGCCTGGCCATTCCTTTTGAGATGCTAAATACTTAGTTCCTAAATCCAGGTCACAGACTCACCCTATTCATGCACAAATACACCCTTAAGACAGGATTTGTGAGCAAAGAGACAATGGGGAGGCTTTTCCCGTTTCCTTCCTCACTGCAGGTAATATTTGAGGTCACTGGAAGAGTCAAAATGGCTACAGGATTGCTCTCCTGTACTATTTCAGACATGTGGTTTATATACTTATTTATGTATTTGGACATAAAAATAAAAAAGGGACTACCCCTTTTCCTATGAGGGCATAAGAGTTATTCTCTTATTTCAGATCACCACAGAAACACTGTATTCAAGAGAACTACTTCTACTGTACCCTGTTCCCATTATCTATACATATCTATACATATCTAAGAAAATGTATATGCTGCTTGATTGTAATAATACCTCTTGATGGTTTACAAAACACATGCTACACATATAGAAACACAGTACACACAAACACACACACAACTACCTCATATGTATAACTGTTCACAGATCATATGTATATTGTAATAACAACCAGTTAAGCCAATTGTCCCCCACTGGTGAAGTTCATGCAGAGCATCTAGGGAACAAACAATGTTTCCCCACCTTTTGCAAAAGTACACAATTGGAACTACCGTACCTGAATTGAAGACCTGGAAAAACCATTCAGCTATGGGGCACATCTGCATAGAAGTTTCCTGGACTGGTATCTGAAAGTCATAGGAATATAGAAAGACTGTCCATCTAGCAAACATTGTCCTCCTCCTTCTGTTAAAAAAGTGGAGGTGCCAGGGATTGAATTTAAGACCTTCTGCAAGCAAAGCATGTGGCTTGTCACTGACCCACGAAGCTGGACTCAGTCAGTTCACCAGTCATGTACTGTGTGTGAGAGAGACACAAATTTGCAGAACTTAGTACCTGGCTTTTAGCACCTTGGTATTTTTCTATAAGATAGCTAACTCCAAAGAAAAATATTTTCATACTCCTTTTCCACAAGGCATGCATTGGATTTAGAATGGAAAAGCATAAGCACCACTTGTGGCCTCAGTACAATTGAGTAAAGATATTACAAAACCTCGATTGCTTATTTCCTGCTTTGTCGGCGTTGAACATTTTCCTGGAGCAGAAAAGAAAGAAGCTGGATTCTGTATTTTTCTCAAAAACTGCACTTGCATCCGGAGGCTTTCAGAGCTGAGCAGCCATCAGGCATTGAGAACGTGTTACAGACAAAGTACACTAAGGACAAATAGGCAGAAGTTTCACCACACTTGCTGGGAATATATACTGAAGTTTGTCCAAAATAGCTAGCTTCCATTTTGCAGGCCAGATGTGATGTGCACATGCCTCAGTCTAAGCTTACCTTTATGGCTCCTAAGAACTGTCTCAGACTAGAGATGCCTGCTTTTCTCTCACCGCAACTTTCCTCTCTAGTTCTAGTCCTGACCGTGTACCTTAGCCTTGGACCAGAAGTGCAGGAAGCCCAGGATCAGTATTCCATGCATTCCAGATAAATGTTGTTGCTGCTTTGCATACTGAGATGAAAATTGATGTTCAAAATACAATTAAATAATTGCCTACCTGGTGCTTGTATGAGGATGCCTTCCTTATTTTACTTTTCTGGAGAATTATGTGTTTTTCAGTTCCTCCTTCCTTATTAGAATTGGAACAGAGGAACCGGTTTAAATAACCCCACACCCTTTTCACCTTTAGAAAAAGGAATGAGGTGGGGGGGGGTTAGGACTTAAGATACGTGAACCTAACTTAATTTTTGTGTGTTGGCATTCATCTGTCTCGAGAAACAATTGAAGAGTGCGCCTTTGGGGTAATTCAGACTCACTGCTTTGTTCAAAGTAGAACGGATGTATATTCAGTGCACTCCTTTCTTATTAAACCTTCAAGGTTTACAGTGTTAAATGTTATCTTTCTTACACTGCAGTCCTATGCATGTCTGCATGCAGGAAAGTACGGTATGTTGAGAACTGCACTCTCAAAAACTATTATACCCATGAACAGAGCTACTTGTGTCAAGCAGTATTTGTTTATTTATTTGTTCATTGCATTTTTAGTCCACTCTTCCTGCCCAAAGAGCTCAGGGTCATGTAAAGAGCCTCCCCACCCCCCAACATTTTATTTTCACAACAACATTGTGAGGTCTGTTGGTCTGACAGATAGAGATTGGCCCGAGGCCACCCAGTGAACTTCGTGGCTCAGTGGGCATGTCAGCTTGAGCCTTCCCTTTGAGGTCAACACACTGATAACTAGAATAATAAACCATGGGACTTCTAATGTCTTGATGCATTTTGAACAAGAAAATCTGGTATTAGGGGAAGACTCTCTGTGTCTCGAACAAAGCCTCATCAGGCTTCAGAACTGCAAACTGGTTTGATGTTGTTTTTGCATTATCGTGTGTTTTATTGTATGCATTTAAAATTCATTTTTTTGCTGCAAGTTACCCCGAGAACCTGATTCTAGGGAGGTTTATTGATGCCTCAAACAAACCCACAGGATGATAGTGGTGATCCAGGGGGTGGTTAGCGGTTTGTTTTGTTCTTGTTTTTATTATATATTTTGTGCTTTTTATCATGTAGTTCTCTGTTGGGAACTGTCCTGAGATCTACAGGTGAAGGGCGGTAAACTAACAACAACAACAACAACAACAACAATATCATTTCTAATTTAGCCTTTGTCCTTTTCTGTGTTTTCCTGTGCTTCCAGGCAAAAATAAAATTAAAAACAACACCCTTTTTCTTAAAGTGAAAAGCTCCATTTTCACATGTAATTCTTGATATGCACCAGTGGTTTTTGATATTTCAGTTGCATGCAAAATTCAACAGAAATTTAAAAGGTGGGTTATCGTTAGGGGAAGAAAGAGTCTTGCTTGGCAGAATGTATTTCCGGTTTGTGTGTGTGTGTTTCTGACAGAACAACAGACTTGAAAAGATATGGAAATGATGCAATAACTATATAGAAAAATATAAATATGTAGAAAACAAAAGGAGACAACTTGTTTGACCTTGATTGTCTGAATATTGCATCGGATACAGACAAGGCCATATTCTAGTGCAGCTAAGAAATATAATCATTAATATACAGAACAGTTATTGAGTTAAAGAAAAGCATGTAACTACGGTATGTTGTAAATTGGATTGTCTTTCCTCTGCTGCTAAGCATATACTGTGTCAGGTTAATTTTCATTAATAAAGATAAAATAGGCCACATTTCGAAATGTTATGACTTTAGCATTGACTTCACTCTCAACCTATGACAGCATTAAGCAAAAATACATTGTTGCATCAATTTGCAGAAGGAGCTTCTTATCATGAGGAATGATTATTTAGGGGAAAATAATTTCATTACTTATGAATAATATCAGTACTGTCCATATTCTAGTGTGGATTCCTTCTTTTTAGCTTTTTATTCTATTACATTCATTATTCGATTCAAGCAGGCCTTTCATATTCTGTAATCTGCATTTGCAATGTAATTGACAAATCCACTTGCTATCATTTTCTCTTGGCAGAGCAGCAAAATTTAATACTGCCCTGTTCCTTTTACCTTTTGGGGGGGGTATGTGCTTTTAATTTGTATTTATTGCCTAGTAAAGACTGGGTTTGGGGTTGGTATGCTGGCTTAGCTATTTGACCCCTTACTTTCCTTAAATCATAAGAACACCTGATCCTAACCATTTTCCAATAATTTGTTTAGCAAACAGACACTTTCAACAAATTTTTATCACAATTGTTTTTGTAGGTCAGTGAAAGGCTCTTCAGATAAAAAATCATAGCATTGTGTGGTCCTTCAGTATACATTATTTGTGTATACAATACACAATATAACCTTACAATCCTTAGGAGAAGGCCATAGTTCAATGGAAGAGCCTGTGTATGTTTGTCATATGCCCCATTGATGTGTCTCCTTCACGGTAAAATCCCATATCCCAGTGCACATGACCACGAATCTGAAAATACAACCACAATATGAAAATACAACTAAAAACAAATTGCACCATTTTGGCTTGCCCATATTCTATAGACATAGCCTCTGTACCTTTAATAAGTGCAGAAATCAACAGATGACTTTTCCTTGGCATGGAAGTGTAATATTTAAACTGGTCCTCTGGCCTGTGAGCGCTCCAGTTGGAGAACAGCCTTTACCAAAGGTGTCATGGGCTTTGAAGACACTGTAACTCAGGACGCAAGGGAGTAACATGCTAGGAGGAAGGCACGCTTGGCAAATCTACACCATGATCAGTTCCCGCCCGGAAACCAATGTCCCCACGGTGGAAGGACGTGTGGATCCAGAACTGGCCTCCACAGTCACTTACGGACTCATTGTTGAAACTGTGTTTATGGAAGACAATCTTACTCGGCTACGAGGGATCGCCAAAGAAGAAGAAAAGAAGATTCTATAGACATAGCCTCTGTACCTTTAATAAGTGCAGAAATCAACAGATGACTTTTCCTTGGCATGGAAGTGTAATCTTTAAACTGGCCCTCTTTTATATTTCTAGGACCCAACCCATTTTTGTGAGTATAAGTTTTAGGTTTAAAAAAACTGTTTTTAACATTGTGCTTTAACCTGCGCTGGGAATGTAGGGTGGAGTGCAGGTAATAAATTCATAATTAATTGCCGCAATAGCTGCACTTACGGATTTTTACTACATTAGTGCACCCTAAAGATAAGTTGCTCAAGGGGATCTTTGCTGTGTGTGTTTTCTTTCAGGAGATGGCTTTAAAGAAGGATTAAGGAAATTCATGGAAGATAAGGCTATCAGAGAATAATAACCATAATAGCTGTCAGGGGCAGACCTTGGTAATAGGATGCCTTGTGCAAGGCCCAAATTTGTTTTTTGTTTTTTTTTAAATGATATTTTATTAAGTTTTAACAATAAAAAAGATTATAAAACAAACAGTAGAAAAACACAAAAGAGAATACAAAAACACAAAAATACAAAAGTACAAAAAAATCCAACAATTAATATAAAGACAAAATAAAAAAGAGCAAAGAAAAAAAACAAAAATCCCTCTTTTTTATCTTCTCCTCTTTGATTAACTTATTTTCCTGACTTCCTCACGTCTCCCTTTTTTGTATTCCACTTAAAAATTAGTTCAGCAAATTCGTTAACTTCGAGCTTTCTTCTAACATCAGTCCATTCTTACATAATCTTTACCTTATTACCAGAACCCCTTCATTTCATTTCAGTGTCATCAACATTCAAAAATTTTACAATGTTTCTGTAAATAGACTTTAAATTTCTTCCAATCTTCTTCCACCAACTCTTCTCCCTGGTCTCGGATTCTGCCAGTCATTTCCGCCATTTCCATATAGTCCATTACTGTGCAAGGCCCAAATTTGATGCCTGCTCCCAGCCAGCTTTAAGGAAGGAGGTGTGAAGACTTGGGCAAGATCCTAGAGCCCTCCCACCTCCTGGGAAGGGGCTGACTAGGCTTTGGGTAAGAGGAGGGCGGGCTATATAGGACCCTGTCAGAACCCTCACTCCTCCTTCCCATTGCAAGTGGTTACTAGGCTTTGGGAATGAGGCAGGAAGGCCCCACCTTGGCTTGGCGCCCTGTATGGGGGAAAACTGGTTGCACTGCCCTAAATCTGCCTCTGTAGCTGGCCAAGGTCAGAGGCGGCATGCTAACTGATGGGAAACAATACAGTGGTACCTCAGGTTACATAAGCTTCAGGTTACAGACTCTGATAACCCGGAAGTAGTGCTTCAGGTTAAGAACTTTGCTTCAGGATGATAACAGCAATCGTGCTCCGGAGGCGCAGCAGCAGCAGGAGGCCCCATTAGCTAAAGTGGTGCTTCAGGTTAAGAACAGTTTCAGGTTAAGAACAGACCTTTGGAACGAATTAAGTACTTAACCCGAGGTACCACTGTAGCTAGAGATGGCTGATATTGCCTTCACGTCCTGCTTGCAGGCCTCCCCTAGGCATCTGTTTATAAACGGCGGGAAATCTTACGCTGGACTAAATGGGCATTTGTTGTGATGCAGGCAGGCTCTTCTTATGTAACGTGCGAGTCTAGGATTTAAAGGCAGGTGATCCCCGAATGTTTTGATGAGGCACTTCCACTCATGAAACTTGTGTCCTTACAAGTTAACCAGAACTACATGTATGCATTTTGGAAAATAGTTCAGTTCTTATAATCTGTGCTGGATGACTTCCTACAGAATATGTACCAACATTTTCAGATATTTGGATTTTTGATCTTTTGTACAACAATGTGAAATGGCAGGTTCATGTGGATCACAGCATAGGATGGGGAATAGTCATCTGAGAGTGACTTTAACAGATTGGATTTTTAAAAATTTTCTTACCATTTCTAGTTAGCATACTTTTCCTGCCACCACCTTGCCCCCCCTCCCCCCCCCCCCGCAACCCAGTGATAGAATTTTGACTGAGGTTGAGTCAGTTCTTGCCTCCCTAGTATCAGGTAAAATATTTTCTAATTTCTGTGAACTAAACATAGAGCCTTATTCCTGTTCTCCCAATGACAACCGATGGACATTTTTGAGGTGCCTCATATTGCTTAACCAATTAAACTTTTTTTTTCCTGACTTCAGTTTTCTCTTCAAGGAAATTTCTCAGAAATATAAGAATCTCACCAGTTCAATCTGTCATGCTAGTTTAGACAAATCACCACTGAGGTCTACTGACAGGTCATGCTATGGAAAAGCACTACAATCTTTTAGAGTCATCATATGATCAGCCAAGCACCCAGATCTTTCCGTGTTCTGAATACATTAGCAATAGCTGTTCCAAAATGGTTGCTAAGGACTGTACATTTCTTGGCATTATTTCTGTAGCCCCATGACCAAGCAAGAGAACAAGTCGGTTACACTTGAAAGCAGACTTACCTCTGAAGAATCTCTCAAGTAGAATGTCCAACAATAATATAGTATATATTAACTTTTATATTAAGGTGGAGAGAATCTTCTGTCCTAGAGATCTCTCTGTGACATGTTTTATAAGGGGTGGTGCATTTGGTTATATTCAGCAATTTTGTTTTATTTTTCACCAGTCCATGGGTGTCTCATCACAAGTAAAAACATGTGATGTGAACTTTCACATAGGAAGTTGCCTCAGACCGGGTCACTCTATTGGTCTGTCTCGCCTGGCATTGTGTAGCTTTCTAGGATACTAGACAACGGTCTTTGCTATACCCTTCTACCCAGTCTTTTTTAATGGGAGATGCTTTGGGTTGAACCTGGGACCTTCAGCATGTAAAGCAGGTGCCCCAGCAAGATCCGTGATTGTCACAGCTCTAAAAAGTGCTGTGGACACTTTGAGGCTGGGGGGTGGTGCCTAAATATAAGTCACAAAGAGAGGTGCTATGGGTCAGCTGGTGATGGTGATTTGCATTTGTCATTCACTTCATTACAAAAAAGTCTCAAAGCAACTTAGCAACGAAATAAAACGACAGACATACAAAATAAATGGAAAGCCATTAAAAATGATGTGCTGCACAAGGAGTGCCAAAGTTCTTCTGGTTTGCACAGTATGATGCAATTTTAGGCGCACGCACAACCAAAAAGAAAACAATTGTGTAAAATGGGCCTAAAGTTGACTTGTTTTGTGTTCCTGTGGAATGGATACAAGTGGCTTTAAGGAAGGTAATTACTGGTTATTGTGAGTCTTCCTGACTACAAAACTCTACGCAGTTCGCTATGCTGAGGATGTGTGCTTTATACTTTTACCCAAGGACAGTTGCATAAAAGGACTCCCCGTCCCAGCTGCATTTGCCCTCCCTCCCCTTCCTTCTGTCAGATCTCAGGGAATAAAGGCTGCATTTCAAGATAAGACTGTGCACTGTTTAGTGCACGGGTGAGGATTTGAGGCTCCCTGCAGGGAGAACTGATGAGAGCAGTTAACTAACCGTTGATCCAGTGAGCCGCAGGAGGGGTATGGGAGGATCCTGTCTACCAATCAAAGAGAGAGGCATAACTTTTTAATGGTTAAACAACAACAATGTGAACTTTTACTTCAACGAGAGAGGATAAACATCTTAGAAGGAGAATCATTTTTTGTTTTTGTTTTGCCTTCTTTAGTCCTTGGGCTAGAAGCAAACTCTGGGAAGTGGCAGATGGAAGGACATTGCTTTGAACACATAGCTCTGCAATCCTAAAGGGGCAACCCCTTAATCTGCTTCCACTTTGATTAGATTACACAGATAAGAGGTAAACCGAAATTTGTCATAGGTTAAAATTGTGGGGGGAGTGCTCTAGAGTAAGCCATGTATTTTAAAACAACTTTATAGTGTAAACTACCCTGTGAGCTTAGGATGAAGGGCAGTATATAGATTTAAATACTACTACTACTACTAGGTTATTAGCTATACGTGAAAACAGTGGATAGGCTTTTACTTGCACACCATTTAGATGGCAAGAGAGTTACTACAGCAGCCTATGAACACATGGAGGGTGAGACCCGGGATAAGGGAATAGCAAATAAGTTGCCTTCCAAATGCTGAGGACTCCAACTATCATCAGCCCCAGTCAACCTGGCAATGGTCAGGGATGATGGGAATTGTAGTCCACAATGTTGGGAGGCTATTTCTGCCTTACATGATTTCTGATTATGAAAAAACAGCTACGCATTGCCTTCCTGAGTGATTGTTTCCTACCTGAACTGTTCTTTTAATTACTTTATTTATACAGGTATGGTTCATTTTAAATATAAGTATTTCTAATTAAACTTAACTGAAGGTGTTCCTTCAGTCCTTCCCCCACCCCATCAAACAGGAAGCACACAGAAACGTTAAAACAGATGTTGGGGCAAGCCTGTTGTTTTACAGCACTGACTGCAGAGGTGCTTTATGGCTTATGCTGCAATTGTATGCTGTGCTGCTCTGAATTAGAATACCCTCCAGACTATAGACAACTGTCCCTTTAAGATAGTTGAATATGGCAAAATTTCAGAGCAGAAACTGCTGAATATTCTCTCCCATGCCTCTCTTATCAGTCACATGCAGGTCTCCTGAATCACAAGATTTAGGGGGGTTTTTTTGCTCAGTTAATCCCATGTAAAGCTAATTAATAATTTTGCTGTACTGTTCCTGCTGGGGCAAAGCAGCTACAGCTGCAATATCAGGAGCTAACTGCATGTTATGTGTAAACTGGTATAATAGAGTAATCTGAAAAGAAAACAGCTTTGGTGCCAGTAATTTTGAGTGGCTAAGCACTAAGGGGGAGTGGTTGTTAACCCTTTTTCTGTTCCCCTTTTCTCCTTTTCAATTTGCCAGCTGCTTTCCTTTTTTTAAAAAAAGGCTTTGGAGCTGCAAAACACATGACATGTAGT
The DNA here is from genome assembly GCF_964252035.2 of Podarcis erhardii. Taxonomy (NCBI): domain Eukaryota; kingdom Metazoa; phylum Chordata; class Lepidosauria; order Squamata; family Lacertidae; genus Podarcis; species Podarcis erhardii. The sequence goes on along the minus strand of NC_138513.1, from coordinate 17,549,758 downwards.
TACCCCCTCAGCACAGCTGATATTTGCAAATGAATTGAATAGTTTTGCTAATTTATTGGTGCTTAAATAACAGTTAAGGAAGAAAAATCAATATTCGATAATGAGGCTTCCTGTATATCTGTTATGGAGCATTATCAATAATTGTGTTACCGTTAAAAAGTTTCATAGTATTCATAAGTATTTTTATTAATGTGAGGGGAATATAGCCAAGGGTCACTTACTGCAAGGCCATTCAGATAGTCTTTGCTTTATGATTATTGAACACTAGGCATTTTAATAAAAAAAAATTGTTAAGCCAGTGTCATCTATTTCTATTTCATTCTATGCAAAACGTTTTTATGATTTTTTAAAAATAAATTGGATGAATCTGTTTGATAAATCGTGGCAGTTAAATCATGGAGTTAAATTAAGCCCCCTGCCTCCCTTTTAAAAGTAGTTGCTATTCAGCACAATCCTCTGCATGTTTACTTAGAAATAAGTCCCATTGTGTTCAGTGGGTCTTATTCCTTTGTAAGTGTTTATAACTTTGCGGCATTACTAAGCTGGATAACTGGATATCTTACACTTTATGTTGCTCTGTTCATCTTGCTAAGGTTTTCATTTATGTCGCTTGCTATAATAAATTAAATGTGTGTAGGGGGAAATATGAGGTTCAGGCAGTTACTGCATGACCAGCAGCTTCATCCATGTGCTTTGGTGTTCAAATAAATTCTTGCAACACATTTCAAATGCAATGTTGTACAAAGGTACCTATTACCTATTAAAGGTAAAGAGCTCTGCAAGTGTGGCTTTCTCCCGATTGAAGTGCAGAGTGTTTGAGGACCGGGACATTCGCAGGGAAACCAAAATGCTTGTTTACAAAGCTGTTGTACTACCAACCTTACTATATGCTTGTGAAACATGGACCACTTATAACCGCCATCTCCAACTCCTTGAAAGATTCCATCAATTTTTCAGTGTCTCCGAAAAATTTTAGAAATCACTTGGGAAGACAGGCGAACTAATATCAGTGTACTGGAAGAAGCAAAAATCACCAGTATCGAAGCAATGATTCTTCAACATCAACTTCGTTGGACTGGTCATGTTGTGCGGATGCCTGATGATCGTCTTCCAAAGCATCTACTCTATTCCGAACTTAAAAATGGAAAGTGTAATGCTGGTGGTCAACAAAAGAGGTTTAAAGACTGTCTTGCGGCAAATCTTTAAAAATGTAGTATAAACACTGACAACTGGGAAACACTGGGCTGTGAGCGCTCCAGTTGGAGAACAGCCTTTACCAAAGGTGTCGTGGGCTTTGAAGACACTCGAACTCAGGACGCAAGGGAGAAACGTGCTAAGAGGAAGAAACGCTTGGCAAATCCACACTGTGATCAACTCCCACCCAGAAACCAATGTCCCCACTGTGGAAGGATGTGTGGATCCAGAATTGGCCTCCACAGTCACTTACGGACTCATTGTTAAAACTGTGTTTATGGAAGACAATCTTACTCGGCTACGAGTGATCACCAAAGAAAGAAGAAGAAGGAACCTGCCTATTCTTAAGAATTGCTAAGCTCCTGGTTTCCCCCAATCCCAGTGTGCCCCATCGGCAGGTGGGTGGTGCCCCATCGCCTGTCAATCACCTGATATTAATATGGCACCAGAGGACCAGTTTTTCCTTTGAACCATTGCAAGTTGTGGTGCATAGGGACAGCCTAGCCAAGTAAGGCTTGAAGTTGCCACCTATCAGCTGATAGGAAGTGACTCCAAGCCTGCTTCCTGCAGGGATCCACTGTGTGACCAAGATCCCCACAAGGCTTGAAGTGATAGGAGGTTTAGCCCATTGGAGTTTGCCATATTCCCACCTTGGGCAGGGGTCAGCTGCATTGTCCTGTTCCCCAGTCATTCAGCCAATCCCAGCTCCGTGTCAGTCAGCCAATTAGCAGGGCAAGAAGCTTCTCTTGCCAATGCACAATTTGGATTCAGGGTTGACACCTGTGTACTGACAGGCCATGTCCCTAGCTGCCCCAATCCTAATATCATATTAGACATGAGGAGGTGGGGCAGGCGGGGAAGTGGCCTCACGGGCTAAATAGAATCCATGCTGGACCTATTTAGGCTAGCAGACCAGGTATTCCCCACCCTTATGGGATAAAAGTTAATGTGGAAAAGAGTTGTCTTTCCTGCCTCCATTAGAAGCATCTTCCTTGATGTGGCTGTATTATTATTACTACTTTTTTCATACCCTTTTGTTTAAATTAAAGCAGTCTGATATGCACTGTTCCTGCACCACCTCTATTCGTTTGAAAAAAGTATTCCCTCCTCTGTTTTTTTTTCAGGCTTTCTGTCAAAACTTAAAATGACCTTTAGTTTTTCCCGTTACGAATTGTTCAAAGATTTAAACCTGTTTACTCATTAACAGTCAGAAACTTGAGTCACCGAGATACTTAGTAGAGAACCACTTCCCTTTTTTAAAGACACTTCTGTACTGTGGCACATTAGCTTCAGCTGTAGCAGCAGTTGCGACTGTTACTGGTCTGGGATAGCTTGATGGCATTATATCAGGCATTGGTAACTTCAAGAATGGATTACAGTGGTACCTCAGGTTACTACCTCGTTCCAGAGGTGCATTCTTAACCTGAAACTGTTCTTAACCTGAAGCACCACTTTGGCTAATGGGGCCTCCTGCTGCTGCTGCACCGCCGGAGCCCGATTTCTGTTCTTATCCTGAAGCAAAGTTCTTAACCTGAAGCACTATTTCTGGGTTAGCGGAGTCTGTAACCTGAAGCGTATGTAAGCTGAAGCAGGTGTAACCTGAGGTACCACTGTACGGTACTGCATTGCATTCTATGTGGGGCTTCCCTTGCGGTTGAGCTGGAAACTGTAGCTAGTGCAGAATGCTGCAGCACAATTGCTGACAAGAGTCAGATTCAGCCAACATATTCCACCTCTGCTCAGAGATCTGAACTGGGTGCTGACCTGTTACTGGTCCAGGTTCAAAGTGTTGTTATTGGTATATAAAAACCTCAACATCTTGAGACCAGTTTACTTGAAGGATCACCTTTGACACAGATGTGCCTGCTTGACCACTTTTGTCAAGTCTATCCAGACATGCAATTTTATTATGCATACTTGTTTTCAAATTACTTTAATATTAGTGGCATTACTAATGTTTTTGATAATTATACTGTATATATGTGTGTGTATGTGTGTGTGTGTGTGTGTTGATTTGTTGATTTTATCTGTAATTTCGTAACTATTCACACTATTTTATGTAAACTGCTTTAAAGATGTTCTATTTTAGAATTAAACAGTCTACAAATTCTGTTAAATAAATAGATGGGTTTTTGCTTTTAATAGAACGCAGTGTGGTTCTGTGGTCAGGTTTCAACTATCACTCTTGAAATTGCCACTCCCTGTACTGCTCATTGGGTATTACCTCACCTCAGATTTTGAAATATTTTTCTAGCTCTGTCAACAATCCAGAATTCTTCCTGGCAGTAATGTTCAGGAAGAAGAAAAACCCTCCTTCCTGTATGTGTGAAATTCTGCACCCCTTTTCTTGAAATGACTCCCACTTCCAGTTCTTTGAACAGAATTTGGAGCCTGGACAGAGAAAGTCTGTTCTTACTATTCAGCAGTGACTAGCCTCCCAGCTAACAGCAACTCCCATCAGCCCCAGTAACCATGGCCAACAACAAGGGATGGTGGGAGCTATTCAACAATGCCTGGATGGGCACACGTTTCCCCATCTGTACTGTGGTAGAATCTACACTGTTGGAGGGTGAAAGATTTCAAAATAGAATGCAACCGGCTTGAACGAAGGAAAAAGTGGCATATGCCTATTCATTGTCAACAGCACCTCAACATGAGACAAAAACAGCCCCCCCCCCAACCACCACCACTGCACCCATCTACAATGCAGATTGGGTGTGTAATAGACCATGGCATCACACAAATTGGGTGGCTCGCTGTTGAGAAACAGATTTGCATTCATGCTAATGTAGCCATTGTAATGGCAGACAAGAGTACTTCAGTAATACTACTAAGGGCTCATCCAGGGAGGCCTCATGTTGAGGATCAAGAGCAGCTTCAGCACTTACTGATCTCCCACAGGGTAAATATTCGGGATGCTTCAGTCCATAATGGTTGCTGATGATCACCATTGTTAATAAAGACTGCAGCAGGACTAGCTGTTTGGCTCTCTCCATACTAATAGCATGGCTTCTCTGGGGACAAGGTACTTTTCTCCTCCCACACTCTTTGTTGTGTGCCGTGGTGCCAGATCAGAAGGACTGGGAGCTGTTGCCTAGATGAACCTTTGCTTTCTTGCATCTTGTCTCCCATCAAGCAGATTAAAAAGGAAACTGTACTGTACCATGTTCTCTCCCTGACCTGACCTGCTGCTGCTTCACAGCTCCAGTTCGTCAGATTTATCTAATTCCTTCAGTGGAATAGGGGCATAATCAACAACGTTAGTCTTGTAAAAACAATATCAAATTCAGTGCATTGTTACATGTTATTAATAAACAAGATCTAGGAAAGCGGGCAACATGCCACATTATCAAATTCCCCTATTACAAATATACTTCAAAGCTCATGTTGCCATTTAATATAAATAACATTCCCCAAATATCTATAAAACCAACCTGCCTGAAGGGCATACTTTTATTTGATGTCATGCTAATCAGTTTTGGTGTGCCAGAAATTACATTTGCTGATGGTCCATCTGTTTTGTATTTATCTTATGTGATAAGTGGTGTTTATTTGATAAGAATCAACGCGATGAATGTTTATGAAATGCAACAATTTTTTTGTCTCACTAAATCATAAAATCAATTGTTTTTGTCTCACTAAATCACACCCACGAGTGCCATAAAGTATATCCTGGCATAAATTTAACAATGAATACCTTGAAGTGGTGTTAGAAAGTGGAGACGCATTTTTCACACTAGCTTTCAGATGTATAGTGCTGCACTTTCTGTACTTCAGTAATCCTGCTGATGATTCATTTTGACTTAACAAACCTTTAGGTTAAGTATGCTATGGTGTGATTATCTGGAAATGCTCCCGCGTTGTTTAAAACTCATCTCAGTTTAAAACAGCCTTCACCAGCCTGTTGCCTTCCAGATGTTTTGGATTCCAACCTTCCAAGTTGGCAAAGGCTGGTTTGGAACATGGTTGGTTCCTGTCCTATTGCATGAGATTGAGCCAAGTGCCATGCTCCAAATTATGGAGGAATTTTTAAAAAATATTGGTGATCTATATGTACAAGAAGCAAATTCTGTATGTGTACCATGCTGTGGAGTGCTGTGGTCATTTGGAGAAGAATGTTAGTTCTATCAGTTCTATCCGTTCCTCAGCACTTTGCTCCCATTAGCACCTTAGCATGTATGACTGCATCTGCAGTGGTATACCTTGGTTCTCAAACAACTTGAAACCCAAACACTGCAAACCCAGAAGTAAGTGTTCTGGTTTGCAAACTCTTTTTGGAAGTCAAACATGCTCCGTTTTGAGTGTTATGCTTCTGATTTGAGTGCCACACTTCCATTTTGAGTGCCACACTTCTGTGCTGAGGTCTGTCTGTTTTTGCTACTGATTTTGAGATCTGTTTTTGTTTTTTGTGACTGTGTGGAACCCAGTTCAGCTACTGATTGATTGATTGATTGATTGATTGATTGTGTGACTGCACATTATTTATTGATTTCATTTTATGGATCAGTGGTCTCGTTAGATAATAAAAGTCGTGTTAAATTGCTGTTTTAGGGGTTGTTTTTAAAAGTCTGGGACAGATTAATCCATTTTGCATTACTTTCACACCTTGGTTTGGGAACGCTTTGGTTTTGGAACAGACTTCCAGAACTGATTAAGTTTGAGAACCAAGGTACCACTGTATGTCTCTCTTTTTTTGTAAACACCTTTGCAGGCAGAGGCAAAAGTGCGGGGTGTAGTAGTTCAGAGCTGGACTGTCTCTCTAGTGTGGATTTGGAGAATGGGAAAATTCTATTAAAGAAACCAAGGCCAAGCCTAATATGTGCATTAAAGAATATGATTATTATAGCATGTTTCCACAAGTTACTGCATTGGGCCATTTTATTGGCTTATAGGAATCAAGCACCAGTGCTTAGAGTCTGTCCATTCTCTTGCATGGCTATAGTACTTGACCCAATTTCTGGTACTAACAGGAATTTATTAGCCTGTGAACACCTACCCAGCAGAGACAGAGACAGGGGGGTGGTCCCAAAGGCTTGCTGAATGTTTCTGTGCCAGTTTTTGAGAGACTGTGCAGTGCATCATATTCCTGGTAATTTGGGGGATTTCGGTGAAACGTGACTGACTCTGACAGGCAACGGGCAGCCTAGCCGGCAAGAGGAAGTTGCCGTTTTAGCTGCAGTGGTGCAAAACTTCAGTTATGCTGCTAAATTTAAGCAGCCTCTTAGAACGGAGCTGCCCAACCTCATATTTATCTCATAAATATTAAACAGCTTGAACTGCATATTAGTCAGCTATGCCTAGCGGGGCCTTGGTGCCTCTTTCTCTCCCTAGCAATTACCGTATCAGCGCAGATCATTGGCCTGTTCCTTCGCCTACTGCTCATTTATGGTAATCGGAGGCATGTGGGGGCTGTGCTGCAAAAACATTCTTGTTACAGAGGCAATAGTCATAAACTCATGGCTGAGGTTGTTTCTATCCAGGAGAGAATAGGGTGATTCTGCTCCCTATTAATCAGAGACTGGTTAATTTTTCTTCACAACTGGCAATGCGTTAAAAAGCTGTTGGCTAGGAGAAGCTAATTAGAAACCTCAATTGCAGAGTGTTGAATAAATAGCTACCATTCATCAAGTAGGGGTGTTTTTTCCTTGCAGCATGGAATTATTCTGAGTCCCGTCCTGATCCATGTTTATTTTGAAGTCCATTTGATTTCAGAAGGGACTTGCTTGGGATTCAAGCCTGAACTTGTTTTCCTGGATACTTTTTGAATTCTTTTTCAATAAACCAACTCAGCCACACTTCTGAAATGTGTGTGTGGTTAATGATGAATAAGAACGGGTGATAAAACTACAGTCAAACCTTGGGTATCAAATGTAATCCGTTCTGGAAGCTTCCATTCAGCTTCCAAAATGTTGGACAACCGAATCACGGCTTCTGATTGGTTGCAAGGGCTTCCTGCTCTCAGCAGAAGTCGCATCAGACTTTCAGCTTCTGAAAAATGTTAAACTGGAGCATTTACTTCCGGGTTTTCAGCGTTCGGGAGCCGAATTGTTTGAAAACAGAGCTGAAAACAGAGCCGAGGTTTGACGGTATTTGCTATGAATTTTGGATGCTGACATTAACTTCCTCTTTTTCTTTTCATTTTACGAAGTCTTCAGTGGGGAGGGGGGTGAAATAATGAGAGTTTACTGTCATTTGATCACATGTATCATGCATGGCCAGATACACCAGGAAGCCAAGTCTGTAACTGCCGCTAGATTACAAAGCAGCATGGTAGGTGCTGGAATGAGTCAAGAGCAAAGCACCTGCAATTCTGTCCCCAGAATTGTGCATTTGCTTGTTCACAGTCTGACCTTGTGTAAAGTGTGAACCAGGCCACTTTTGCACCTTATTTACAAAGAAAGTGAGAGTGTTTTTTTGCTACAGAATAATACACACACACACACACACACACACACACACACACACATTTTCACAGTGGTACCTCGCGTTACATACGCTTCAGGTTACATACGCTTCAGGTTACAGACTCCGCTAACCCAGAAATAGTACTTCAGGTTAAGAACTTTGCTTCAGGATGAGAACAAAAATCGTGCTCCAGCGGTGCGGCAGCAGCGGGAGGCCCCATTAGCTAAAGTGGTGCCTCAAGTTAAGAACAGCTTCAGGTTAAGAACGGACCTCCAGAACGAGTTAAGTACCTAACCCGAGGTACCACTGTGTGTGTGTATATATATATATACACACACACATATATATGGCTAAGATTTCTTTGAGTGATAGCCCTAAGAGAAATGGGAATTAGTTTGGAATTGGCTAAATTTTATTGGGGGGAGGGGAATCAGGAATGGGTTCAGCCATTTGCCTGCTACCGAGTTTCCACCCGGCTGTATGTTGAGTCATTCTCACATGTAACAGTAACAAGGTTATGACTTATGCAATCTTCCCCGTCACAATCATGTGTCTGGTGCGTGCTTTCTTCGGTACTTTAGTATTCTGCAGCCTTTACTGTATTCCTTGGCTGCTAGGAGATAATTTTGCTCATTTGTTACTGTTTTCAGCAAGGCATGTTGGCTGAAAAGGGTACGCTCCACAAAGCAGGCAGCAAGCTGACTTTTATTTCTTTGACAGAATAGTGTAAGCATCAGAGGTGAATTGAAAAGATCAAATAATCTGTGAAAATTTCTTCATACACTGTTTGGGTGGTGGTCTCCAAAGAATCAGACTTCTCCAGTAGCCAATGAAGTCATGTTGGATCAAAAGGAGAGGGCTGAAATTACTCCAGGACATGCTTTACTGAACTCTGACGCTGGGGTGCCTTCAGATTGTCAGCATTTTATGTGAGGGATTCAAGCGTACTGGGAAATTTAGGTTTGTGCAATTAGAATGAACTTAAGTGATCTGTTGCCTTCGTGCGAGAAATCCACTTTAAAAAATAAATGGGCTTTTTGCTGTTAGGAAAGTGACTAAGAAATACACTGAAAGGTGTGGAATGAATGAATGATTTAAAGGAAGACATATAAACACCCCACATGCTAATTAGGATGAGCGCTCATTGATTTATAACCTTTCTACAAACAAATCAGAACAAATGTTCAATAAAGACTAAATAAAATCTAGTTTCGATGCAAGCTTTGTGTGAGCAAATCAGGATGACTGCTGAGTAAGTAGGATATTATTTCTTTGGAGTAGGAAAAAGACACTGCAAGAGCAGTATAGGTGTTTAGTGACCTGCCCTAGAGGGGGACTATATCTGAGAATAACTAGTCTTATAAAAATGCTTTGAAAATGAAATGGTTTCTTTCAGTAATAATAATGGGAGAAAAGCTACAATTAGTAGTAAAAGAATGAAACTTGAGGGCATCGCTTTTATGTTGCAGAAAAGTTTGTGACGTTTTTGGTAGGCACTGAGGCTCACTGCTCTCACCCTTGCCTGATTTTTGTTTTTCAGATGGAGGAAACATGTGAAGATATAGATCAGATGTTCAGCGATTTATTGGGGGAAATGGATTTGCTGACACAGGTAAGTTATGCTTTCTTAGCTGATTTGGAGAACTGGTAAAAGAAGGTAAAAAAGAAGGAATAAAGAATCATTCTTCCTGTCTCCATTCATCGTTGTTCTTTCTTACTAAATATTATTATTTCAACATACCGAGACTGATTCCTCATCTGCTGCCCCCACGTTGCCCATGAAATAACCAGTACCAGTCGCGAGAGACTTTTTGCAGCTGAAGCAGAACATTACAATGCCTGTTGTGCTAGACCAGCACACCTATCCACATTTTTTTAAAAGAAAGGATAAAGGACACTACAGTCATACCTTGTAAGTCAAACAGCTTAGTTCCCGAATGTTTTGTCTCCTGAACTTCGCAAACAGTGACTGTTCCGGTTTGTGAATGATTTTTGGAAGCCGAACGTCCAACGGGGCTTCCACGGTTTACAATTGGCTGCAGGAGCTTCCTGAAGCCAAGCAGAAGCCATGCTTCAGTTTTTGAACGTTTTGAAAGTCGAATGGACTTCTGGAATGGATTCTGTTTGACTTCCAAGGTACAACTGTATAACTATCCCTGCATGCATTATGTGGGAATGGGGGATTGTATAGCAGAAACAGGTTACTACAGGGGTACCTCGGGTTACATACACTTCAGGTTACAGACTCCACTAACCCAGAAATAGTGCTTCAGGTTAAGAACTTTGCTTCAGGATGAGAACAGAAATTGTGCTCCAGTGGCGTGGCAGCAGCAGGAGGCCCCATTAGCTAAAGTGGTGCTGCAGGTTAAGAACAGTTTCAGGTTAAGAACGGACCTCCAGAACGAATTAAGTACTTAACCCGAGGTACCACTGTATGTCGTTGGAGAACATATTTGCTCACTAAATTCTGCTTTCCCTCTTGCGGGATGTGGGGAGACCCCGTATACAGGGGACCTTGTGTCTTTCATTTTCAGCCATTTGTCTGTTAAACCCTTCTCCCAGCCCTTCACCAAGCTACTTTCCTTCCTGTAGGGGAGTTTAATTCCCTCCCTGGCCCACCTTACCTCTCTTCTGCTTCTGATTGCTGAGTCCTGCAACTGTTTTTCCTTTAGAAAAAGAAACCTCTGGGAAATGGGTCGCATATATCCTTTGTAATGTCAAGTTGGCCTTTAGACTTCAGCAGAATGCTGGCAACGTAGCAAAATAAGAATCTATGGCACAAATTACATAAATTTTGAAAGTGTAACTTGAAGCACTTAACCTGCCACTTCGGTTTTTATATATGAGTCCCTTGGCATAAAGCTTTATTTCTGATTTTTTTTTTATGGTGTTCAGATAGGTTCCGTCAGTTGTATTTTACTCTGTAGATTAGGAATTCTGCTGGAAGGAGCTTGCAAACCAATAAAATAAAATAAAATATTGTTCATACCACCCCGACCGCCACAGCAGTGCAAAATTCCAGGGCTCCAGGCTCCTACCCAAGGTTCATGTTTCCTTTGGAAATGAGGCACAGGGGAGACTGTGGTGTCTTTATGGCATAGGGCTTATGGACACAGATATATATAACCTGAGCCTGCCATGGAGGGGTTCAGATCATTGCCACTCCAAAAGGGCCTTGCTTCTCCCATAGGCACACTCCTGGATTCAAAAGAGAAAATCAAACATGCTCCAAAATGTAGCTCTGACCCCCCCTCTCCAGCTTGCTGATCTTTTCCAGACTACAACATCACTGCAAAAACTCCATCCTAAACTTTCCTTTTGTCTTTCGAACTAACTGACCTTTGTGAGGGACGGCAGCACTGAGCCACTTCCATTTTCCCAGCTAATGACTCATCCTGACTTGTATTTTAAGATGCAACAATAAATATCTAGCATCCCAGAATTAGAAAGGGAGTCCAGGCACCCCACAAACTTGTAACATTATGATTTAATGGCAGAGTGTTGGCTATCAGAACAGTAACCCCAATTCACTACAGTGGTACCTCGGGTTACATACGCTTCAGGTTACAGACTTCGCTAACCCAGAAATAGTACCTCGGGTTAAGAACTTTGCTTCAGGATGAGAACAGAAATCGCGTGGCGCGGCAGCAGCAGGAGGCCCCATTAGCTAAAGTGGTGCTTCAGGTTAAGAACAGTTTCAGGTTAAGAACGGACCTCCGGAACGAATTAAGTATGTAACCAGAGGTACCACTATATTAAGTTTCTGGCTTCTTAATAATGGATTAGGTGTAAATGAGAATATAGAATAGCTCAAAAACTAATAAATATCCTTTTCTATGTAGATACTGACACTGAGTCTGCTTTGTGACAGTGGCCACCATCACTGTTTCCCCAGTTTTGTCTCCCCACCTGCCCTCTAAGCTGCTATTTATCTCGCTGGGGAAACAAACACCTCTTTTGTGGAAGGTGGTTGAAATCAGGGAAACAGCACATGGGAAATGATTTTTTAAACCCTGCAGGTGCCCTGGCAACTTAAGCTGTTGCTTTTAAAAAGATATATAAACATCAAGAGGTCCAATCATGGATCTTACATTTGTATTTTTTATTTTTTTGCCTTAAGACAAACTAGATAGTATGCGAAATGCATGACATTTCACTTCTTTGTGTTTTGTTAGCGACTTGGGGAGTTGGGAGGGATGGTTGAACCCAGCTGTGGAAGCGGGGAGGGGGAGAATGGCTTATAGTCAAAAGTTTCCTGCCCCCCTTATGGTGTTCACACCGAATACATGATAAATAAACAACTCAAAACTCATTTCCCCCATAACATATGAAGCAGCATTCAAATGTGTTTGATGTCAAAGGTGGGGCAAGCTATTCTGGAGAAAGGGATGTTAAGACTACACTTCCAATCACAAAGCAAACCTCTTTCTATACAGAATAACCTGCCCAGGAGATAAGTTTCTGGTCTTAGGATACCTTGAATAACTTTTCTACCGTGACTGTTGCCATTGACAGTGATATTTCCCCCCTTTCTTCATCAGAGTTTGGGAGTAGAAACACTCCCACCTCCATCCAGCAAAGCAGCCAATCAGGAATTTAGTTTTGCAGTTGGTTTTAAAGATTTAAATGGTGAGTATTTGTATTTTGTATTACTGTGATCTGTTTGTGGGGGGAGGGGGGAAGCACTATTTAGCAAAAAGCTAAATGGACACTTTTCTCTTCTGAAACAATTCATTACTTTTGAATGTGTAAAATGACTTTGGTCTAACTCTTGAAACAATGAAAGGTTAAACTTTCTCTTTCTTTCAAAAAAGCGATCCTGTAAATTTTACCAGAGCTATAATTTGCTTTGGACTATGGTACTCAGGTTATTATATTTCATTTCTCTATGCAAATCTTAGCCTGGCTTTTAATACTCAGATGTAAATTCCTCTAGTACAGTATTCACAGGTGCTCTTTTTAAAACATCTACTCACCCTAGCGGAGCAAGTTGCTCAAGATCAGTACTGAAATGTTGCCTGAGATATCTTGTATTTCCCGCCCCCTAACAGAATCCTTAAACGCATTGGAAGATACCGATTTGGATGCTTTAATGTCTGATCTTGTAGCAGACATAAGTGAAGTGGAGAAAGCCACATTCCAAGAACACAAAGACGCCTCTCATTTCCAACATGCTGCCAAGACTCAGGCTCCAGCAAATGCTTCTGTCGCCGCTTATGCCCAGTCAAGTTTCCCCAATATTGCCGTTACCCAGGTTGAGGATGATTTGCCGCCACCTCCTCCAGAACTAGCCTTTGGTTTTCCTCCTCCTCCACCACCTGCTCCAACCCAGCCTCCTGAACCACGAACTCAGGTGAGCAGAATCTGTCACGGCTTAAAATTAGCCACTGTTTCTTTAATACAGAAGGAACTGAGTCAGCATGAGTCAGCTGCCTACCATGAATTGGCAAAGCCAGCATGACTCATGCAATCTTTCACCTACATATGCCTGTATATATAGAGTAGTCATTGATTGTATGTGGTGTGGGTTGGTTGGTTGGTAGCTGGTTGCGTTTGATATATATAAAGCTGTTGGTCATGGTTGGATAAGACTTTTTTTAGAATAAAAGCAGCATTCTGCAAAGTACTATTTCTCAAGGACTCTTTGGGCCAACTTGGGTCTGAGGACCAGGCAAAGGAGGTCAGAACCTTTTCTTTTTCAAACACTGACAGAATCTCATTTCAAAACTCTGCTGGGCTCTTGTTTTAATGTAGCCCTTCACCAGGCTGGTGTCCTCCATATACTTTGGACAGCAAGTTCCATCAGCCATAAAGTAAAGGGACCCCTGACCATTAGGTCCGGTCGTGGACGACTCTGGGGTTGCGGCGCTCATCTCGCTTTACTGGCCAAGGGAGCCGCCGTACAGCTTCCGGGTCATGTGGCCAGCAGGACTATGCCGCTTCTGGCGAACCAGAGCAGCACATGGAAACGCCGTTTACCTTCCTGCCGGAGCGGTACCTATTTATCTACTTGCACTTTGACTTGCTTTCGAACTGCTAGGTTGGCAGGAGCAGGGACTGAACAACGGGAGCTCACCCCGTCGCAAGGATTCGAACCACCGACCTTCTGATCAACAAGTCCTAGGCTCTGTAGTTTAACCCACAGCGCCACCCTCCATCAGCCATAGCCAGCCTATAATGAGAGTTGTCACCTGGTGGAGGGCACCAGGTTAGCAAAGGCTGTTTTAACAATTCTGCAGATGTTTTCCATAGCACCAAAAGAGAGAACCTAGAATAGCAAAATGAAAAGCCCTTCTGTTTTAGAAGCAAAATCACTTTCTCTTGACCTCTTCAAGTACAATCCAACTACCCAGAAAGTTTCTGTTGGCCAGAAAGCACAATTTCAGGTATTTCATGTTGAGAGAGCCCCATGTGGAGAAGTATAGTAGTTCTTTAGTCCAGAGAGCTACCACATCCCCTTTGTCTTGCTGGTTTTGCCTGAGATCACGAAGCAGAGAGGTGAATAATATGGAAGTTTTCCTGCTGAAGAGGCAGACTACTTTTCTGTATAAATTGAAATGTTAAGCTAAAACTGAGTTTGTACCTTCAGCAGGGTGAGAAACTTCAACAAATGGGTGTAAAAACATATCATCCTTGAATCAGACCAAAGACCTATTGAGTCCAGCAGGACATGAGTGGGATAGCACTTTCCTGCTCCTATTCAGAGAGCTACAACCTCTGATATTGGAGGCAACATATAACCATAACAAATGTTGGAAGACTCAGGACAGATTAAAACAACAACAACTGTATTTTCCCGTTTATAACATGTCCCCATGTATAAGACGACCCCTTATACATGGGGGGAGTTTGCCCAGAGTCGTGGGGCTGGGGGGGGGGATTGCCGAAAATCGCTCATCAGCCACCAATCACCTGCAAAGTTGCCGCAGCAGAAGCCAATCAACAGCAGCCCTTGTCGCAGCCACCAATCACACGCCAAATCACTGCTGACAATCTCTTGCTCGCGGCTACAACCAATCACCTGTCCACCCTTTGCACTATCCGTGTATAAGATGACCCCCAAATTTTAACATTCCTTTAGAATAAAAAACATCATCTTATACACAGAAAACTACAGTACTTATTTACGCAGCACATAGTTTAGCTAAGGAACTCATACAATTGTAGAGTTGGAAGGAACCCACAGACCATTTAGTCCAACTCCTTGCAATGCAGGAATCTGCAGGTGTCCCCTACAAGGATTGCACCTGCAGCCTTGGTGTCATCAACACCCTCTCTAACCAACTGAGCTATCCAGGCTGGATTGTGGTGGTCACCAACCTGGATGGTTTTGAAAGAGGATTACACAAATGGATGGAGGAGAAAGCTATCAAAGGTCATGCCCTCCTTCTGAACACCAGTTTCTGGAATTCGCAGAAGGGCAGAGTGTTCTTGAGGTCAAATACTGTTTGCTGGTTTCCCACAGGCATCTGGCTGGGCACTGTGAGAACAGGATGCTGGTCTCTTCTTATGTTCTTGTGTGATGGCCTTAATGTCGAAAATTATGGCGGTCCGCAAAACGAGAAGAAACCAACCCGCTAGAACAGTGGTACAGTATTTGACATAATGGGATGCTGTGCAAACCCATCCTGGAACAGAAAGCACCCAAAATTAAATTTTAAAAGGGAGAAGAAATGAAAATGTTCATGAGATAGAAAGGGGATAGAATGCTTCTTTCTGCGGTGTGGTGTCTTTCAAAGGGGCTTTACAATCTTTCTTCTTTCAGGAAGAACAGGAAGCGCAAGCAAAAGCTGACAAGATTAAGCTTGCTTTGGAAAAACTGAAGGAAGCCAAAGTTAAAAAGGTAGCATTCTCTATTTTATTTTATTTTTGCAAAAGTATTGACAGCCAAACCTTACGATTTTAAACAGCCGTTATACACAGTCAAGTATTGGCTTGTTTCATGTACTTTCCCCTCCATTTTGTTTGCCTGTTGATTGGATGATTTGCCAAGATGTCCAGATCACAAACCAGACTCAGGTTGTACCTGTTTTCCACCAGGCTGTGGCTATTCCACTTCTATTTACTGAAGATGGTTTTTTTTATGCCACCCTTCATAAATATTTATTCCAGAACAGTTAAAGGACAGTAGCAATAAAATATACACAAAACAATTAAAAAAACAAATAGATGTGTTTGATAACAATCCATTAGAACAGGAGTGTTACCATGAAAAATAGCCGTACATGGGAACTGTAGCCCTAAGGACTGCTAATGACTTTTTAAAGAAACGAAAGTAGCTGCCCTTTCCATGTGGTGTAAAAATATGTCACCCTGGCTTAGACCCTAGCCTCTTCAGTGAACACAACAGAGAAGTTGAAATCTGAATGGTCAGCCTCCTTCTGCAGCTGTAATGGCATGTGTAGCCAAGTAGAGCCGTGGAGCCTGACATCCGCGTTGCTGCTGTTTAAGTGGATGAGGCGGGTATGGGACTTGGTGGCAGTGAGGTTGGGGCTGCATGGGCTCACGGACAGGACAGGACAGGACAGGACAGCAAAGACTCAGCCAGCATGCCTGCACACCTTGCTGCCGCCCTGCCCTGCTCCACTCTGGTCCAGGTAAGCAGCAACAATGTCAGGCTCCAGAGCTCTGGCCCACTACTTGTCCCACAATTTCTCCAAAAACTCCCTGTGCACCCACCCACCCAAAAAATCTGCTCCTAAGGTTGGAGGAGCCTTGTGAATGGTTTCCATGCTGTGAGGGCTGCAGGTGGATGGGGAAGGTTAGCAGTACCGCACAGACACACGCTTTTGCTAAATAGAAGAGTAATTGAGAGTCTTAAGTCTTTGGGTTTTATTTAGAATATCACCAAGGTGCTACACTAAATGGATTTCCGCTTGTGCAATTCTCCCCAAATCTGTTATAGGGGTTCCACCAACCCTCTGGAGTAGAATGTAAAAATGCTATCACCATATTTCTGGGCAATCCCAAATATTGGCCTGGCATTATTTCCACTACCCTTTACCTTTTCTTCTCAAGGAATTATGATAGTGTATTCAAAACAAACAAATATTCTGCACAAGTACCAAAGTACAAGTTACTACCAAAGTACAAGCTACTAAAGTGGAGGGATTTGGAAAGAATACAGTTAGTTTCTCAACGCTCCTTGCTTTTTATAGTTTGAGCAAAATTCAACACTGCACTGCCAGAGCTGTTCGTGCAGAGATCTTATAATTAGAATTAGCAGAACTAAAGTAACATTTCCTGGCAAGGAACTGGCTTTTTTATTTTCTTAAATGCAGACAGATAGTAGGACTGTGATTATTTAGGAAGCCTCAAGTCTCCTTCCAGTGAACACTTCTCTTTTCACTTTGTGGAAACAAGCGTTTTGATCATGAAGTAGTAGATAGGAACCTCTGTTTTACCAAGACCCAGTAATAATTGAGAACCACTGTAGCTGATCGTAGTAAACACAAACATGAACAACATGTGCCAATTGCTTAACATGTAAAAAAATTGCTTAACATGGGGGGGGGGGAATGCACAGCCTTTGTAGCTATTATAAAGTCAAAAGGTAGGTCTGGCTGAGAAAGAGGGAATAACTAGTCCAGGATAGCCCAGTTTGCTTCATAGCGGAATGAGGATTTAGACCTTTATTGCTAACACTCTAACCACTAGACCACATTAGAGCACCTGCTCCTTTCATTGTTGTGCAGCTGGAGGTATCTCAGCAAATGCAGCTTTTTTGTGGCAGAGTATTGGAGGGCTTTGAAAAGCTGGAGGTGCCCAAATTCCCATGTCTGCAAAACCATTAAAGGTTCAGTGTCTCTAATTCAAAAAGGTCAGTTACCCCTGAATTGGTGCATACCTGAACAACGGCTTCCTATTTCTTCCGACAGAATGCTTTAATATACAAGTGAGATTCTGTCCTGGTGAAAGGCAGGTACCATATTCTCTTAGACACAGCCCTTTCTTCTGCACAGTCTATGCCAATCCTAGACCTGTGTAGTCAGCCATGCGGGTCGTCAGAAACAGTCACCAATTAACGAATCTCTCAAGCAGAGACCAGAAGATCTGGTAGGGTGTTTTTTATCCCCGAAGTCAATATAAAATGAGTTTAGGTGCTGAATTTCCAGCCAGTTATAACTGGATTCTAGATTAGGTCTGATCTGATGGGTTTGTTGTTCCTTCATTTTATATTAACCCACCCAATATTATGGCCTCCTCTGAGAAGGTTCTAAAAATAAACCACACAGAGAATGAGAGAAAATAATAATAATTTCAGGGATACTACATAATGTTGCCAGCTGATGAGGAAAAACTAGTGCAGCCTGCTTCTGTATCTTTAATAGTAGCCTGATTTTCTACCACCAGGAAGAGGAGCTTTTAACGAGAGGGAGATATGCATTAAAACCTCCTATTTTTTGCTGAAGCTGATGCTGTTAAAGATGTAGGAGCAAGAGCTGGTAAAAATGTTGGCAACTCTGCTATCATGCAAACTGTACGTTTAATAATGTTTTAGAGAAACAATCTGTATATTTACATGACATTTCAGTTACTTTTTACTCAAAACATGAATTCTGTCTTGGAAAGGGGCAGGGAAGTAGCGCTGTTGACTTGGTAGTGTTCCCAAGACATATTATGTCCCCCCACCCCACCCCCAGGTCCAGTTTTCTGATACATGATGGATTTGAATCGGCAATGATCTCTCTGATCAGCCCAGGCAGATTCTTGACCACAGTAGCCTTTTGGTCCTCATTGAAATTAACTGCCTCATCTGTTATTCTCTCCGCAGCTTGTTGTCAAGGTGCACATGAATGATAACAGTACGAAATCCCTGATGGTGGATGAACGGCAAGAGGCACGTGATGTATTGGACAATCTCTTTGAAAAAACCCACTGCGACTGTAATGTGGACTGGTGCCTTTATGAAATATACCCAGATCTACAAATAGGTACGTTGCAAAGATTTTGGATCTTCTTACGCTATATTTTTAGAGCTTTACTAGAAAGCGTTTTGGTGATGCCACATCAGGCAACATTTTGCCATTGCCATCCAGCGCCCATCTCTTCGTTTTGGTGGGTTCTTGTTTGCATCTGATAGATCTGAGCTCCTAGTTTTGGTGTGTTTTCTCTCTACTAATGGTGTGTGTAATGGTTGTAAAGGGGTTACTTGTGCGTAAGTTGTCTTCAGTTTTAGTTAGATTGCCTGGCCAACCATGCTTTGGCTGACAGCTCACACTCCGTGACCTGTCAGTCACTTGCAGAATCCATCAGTGGGCGTTTCTTGAACCTCTTCCAGCATAAGAGCTGTTTGATGCCGAGTCTCCTCCTACTTTCCCTGCGCGGAACTCGTCTGCGCAAGGGGAAGGCAGGGGCGTGTCAGCGCTCTCTCCACTAGTCTCTGGTGAAGGGTCTTGGAGACCTGTCTCCAATTCCTCCATCTCCCTCTCTTCTCTACTGGTGTTACGCTGAATTCCTTCCCCCCTGCTGGTCCCCTCTCCAGCATCGCTCTGGAGCCCTGCCTCTGCCTCTCGCTCTGATGGCAGTTCCCTGACAGTGTGTGTCACATACTAGGGGCGGTGTCTCCTCCCTTTACTCCTTGCCAAGGCCATCCCACTTCTCTGCTTTCCTTACACTTCACCTGGGCCACCCGTCTGCCTGCTCACCCATCTGGGTCTGCCCACCTCAATCTCTGGTTGCCTGCTTTTCACTCCCCCATGCTGGTGTCATGCCCAAGCAGTTCTAAGAGCCCAGTTTGTCATAACAAACCTGTAGGTAGCAAAATGCTGCATCATGACAGCCTTACGTGTTTATTATATGTAAGGATATATAAATATATACATGCAGGGGAGTGTTAAAAGAAAAAGTCTGAAACATCAAAGTACCTAGTGAAATCTAGGGAATTCCTTTGCAAATTTTTACAAACTGAAAAAAAAAAAAAAATCTGGGAAGTTTTTCTGTTTTGGTAAAGATGCTTTCGTATGGTCTAGTCTATCATGGCTCTTGGGGTCTGAATATTATGGATAAGCAATTGCTTTGAACCATTTTTTAAAAGTAAAGGTAAAGGACCCCTGAAAGTTAACTCCAGTTGCAGACGACTCTGGGGTTGTGGCGCTTTCTCGCTTTAAGGCCAAGGCAGCCAGTGTTTGTCCGCAAACAGTTTTTCCGGGTCATGTGGCCAGCATGACTAAGCCGCTTCTAGTGCAACAGAGCACTGAAACCAAAGCAGCTCACTGAAACCCCATTTACCTTTCCACCGGAGCAGTACCTATTTATCTACTTGGACTTTTTGGTGTGCTTTCGAACTGCTAGGTTGGCAGGAGCTGGGACCGAGCAACGGGAGCTCACCCCGTCGCGGGGATTCAAACCGCCAACCTTCTGATCGGCAAGCCCAAGAGGCTCAGTGGTTTAGACCACAGCACCATCCGCGTCCTTTTGAACCATTTTACTACATTTAAATATAGGAATGTGTTCTGATTGAGCTCGTGTGTAATATATCTGTCTGTATTAACATTTCTGGTTTGGGTTTCCCTAGAAAGATTTTTTGAAGACCATGAAAATGTGATTGAAGTCTTATCACATTGGACCCGGGACACTGAGAATAAGATTCTGTTTTTGGAAAAAAAGGAAAAATACGCTGTGTTTAAAAACCCACAGGTAAAGTAACATAACTTAGGCAAGCCGGTGGATAGTAAGATTTTAGTTCATACAGGAATGACTAGATATTCTGTTTGCTTTGCAGCCCAAGTGACATAGATTGAAGGTGCGTCCAGTCTTGGTATATCAAAGGGATCTTGAGTTGTGCTGCGTATGTATCAGAGCACAATATTGATTACTAAACACTAAATAGTAATTCTCGGGAATAGTCACTGAAGGTCAAAACTGAAGTAACACCAAAGTGCATTTTAGCATCCAACAAGGAAAGGGAGATTTCGGTGGATTTCTTGATTTACCCACTTCATTCATTCAGCTTGCCATGGGCTCTGGGAATCACTCTGTTCATTGGATAATTACCGTATTTTTCGCTCTATAACACGCACCTGACCATAACACGCACATAGTTTTTAGAGGAGGAAAACAAGAAAAAAAATTCTGAATGAAACAGTGGATGTATCATTTTGGTGCTTCATGCTGTGGCCACAGACATGTGATTTGACAGTGAGTTTGGGGTAGGCCAATGCAAAAATTCTGAGAATCCATGTGGATCTGTGCTTTGTAACCACAGCAACCGAAAACAGCTTTTACAACTTTGTAAACAAAGCAACCGAAAACAGAAGAGGGTGGGCAATAAGACCCTGAGGCAGAATGCAGGAAAGCAGCAGCCTCCTCTCTGCAGCGCGCGATCTGATTTTTGCCTGATTTTTGCCTCTGCACTCGGGCCAGTCGGCTCCAGGGACTACACATTCGCTCAATAACATGCACAGACATTTCCCCTTACTTTTTAGGAGAAAAAATGTGAGTGTTATAGAGAGAAAAATACGGTAGTTTTATTTTCCCAGGGAAATCATGTTAAAAGGCTTTGCTGCATTTTACTCCGGTGACTCATTAAAATGGATGGTCACAAGCTTGTGTCGGAAGCTGCAACATCGTTAGTACGTGCAACTCCACACCCTCAAAATATCTTTATAACGTGAAATTTAACTCACTTTGTAAAGTGACGGCTATGACAAATGGACTGCTCTTTGGGAAGATCAGAGTGTTTCCCAGACCTGGTTTAGCAGCATTGCAGAATAAACTTATCTCACACCAGCTGCTGCTGCTACTACTGTAATTATTTCTCTCAGTGCATCCCAGTTAATGCATCTTCACTTTAGAACTGGGGTGACCGTGGGGTTTTGTATGAGGATGCAAACTCAAATTCCTGGAAAGCATAAGAAAACCAAACCATCCAACCCACATTTAGGGGGGATGCATAGTGACTTTGGAAGCCCGTACTGCTTATGATAACATAGTCTTAATTCTGTGTGTTTGATAAAGTTTCATTTGGTGTACAGCCTGCATGCAGAGCAATGGACCAAGGAATCCACCCCTCTTTCAGTTAATTAGCAGGACGTTGTGTGGTTAATAAGGAAGAGCCAGGTGCAGTCACTCAACAATGAAAATACAGATAATTACTACACAGCTGCCTCAATCACTATGCCCCAACCTTCCTGTGTACTGGTGGGTGAAGGATGACCTGGAATAAGTAAATGGGCTAGCTTATTTATGCTTGCCATGACACATAAAGGAAAACAACAGCAGAAGGACATCAAATTCCGCTTTTTAAAAAATAAAATTCATTGCCTGCTTTTCATTCTAAAATAATCCCAAACCTGGGTAGAACGCCAATAAAAATGAAAAAAAAAATCATATAAACTTGCATTCAATTAACTTTTACTCAGAGTATGCCCACTGAATGGCTGTGACCAACTTAGGCCCATTAATTTCAGTGGTTCTATCTACTCTGAGCAAAGGTTAGTTGACTACAACTGATAATTAACCAATAATCAGTAACACAATAAAGCATTGGTTTACAAATGTACTGTTTTATTTATTTATAAATTTTGTTGCTGCTTTTTACAATAAAATTTTGAAGTGGGGTACAATACCGATAAAATGCAACAAAATATTCCCATCAGTAAAACACGCAAGAGCACATGCACAGTTAAATAGCTTTTTACAAAGTGCCATGGCAAAGATTCAACCCAAATCCTGGGTGAATAAGTAGATTTTCTGTTGGTGCCAAAACGTTACATCTTGGCATAAACTCTATCTGAGGGCCACTAGCAATTCTCTAGTTAAAGTAAAAGAACACCATGCACAATGCTTGTTTTGAGAATCACACTTTCATATAACGAAAAACAGTTGTCCATGGGAATCACAGAAATTGAGACCCTTTTGCTCCCAACCAAAAACTACCAATTGTTAAATGGGAAAGCTGGTAGAAAAGAGAAACTAAACATTAGTATTTAAGCTATACTTCTAATACTTAGGTTTGTGTTACAATCCCAGGAGAATCAACAAAATTGTTAGGCAACCTTCCTTTTCACGCAGATTTATTTAATATATTTATACCCTCTCCATTAGTATATCGCATAACAAGGTGGCTTAGAAGAATCTATAGCCTCTCCTTTGCATGCGTGCGTGTATATGCAATATAATGCTCACCAGCATTTTTATGTTGCATAATTTGCAGCAGAACTAAGCAGCATATAGTGTCTGCTTTGTCAGAGACTATTTCTCATAGTATTTTCAGAAAGGAACCACAGACTTCTTTCAGACATGTGTGGTCATCTTCAGTGGTGCTGTAGTCTATAGGAGATCACATGACAATATATCCACCTGTATAGCATGCACCCTCATCCTTTGGTCCAGCCTGCTTAGTGAAGGATGGTGAATGGCAAGCATTTCCCCCTTTTAGCAATGGAAGAGTATCAAATAAGCAACAATGCTGAAAAATGAGACACAGGGAAAAAACACATCTGTATTAATATGGGTTTGACAAGCAAGGTCATATGCTGTTGTCAAAAACTCCTGTCAATTATCCTTCTTGTTTACCAGTACCAAAATGTGGTCTATAGCAACTGAGTTAAAGATACAGGGTGGTCTGTTTCCCCTTTAAATAAATACCAGATGCTCAAATATAAATTGCTTGTAGCCAGAGGAAAGAGAAAAAAAGGTTGTGGGCAGCTGTTTTGAGTTTGTTCCATGGTGACAATAGCAAGATGAGAATTGGGTTTGTTCGTGCATATTCAAACATAAACAAATGCAAACAGCTTTGGTCATCTTTTAAGGGGACATTAGGTGCAATGCATGTGTTTTCTGTGCAAGCCTCGCTGAAATTTTGGTTTCCTGTGCAAGTCTCAGTGTCCGAGAAGAGCATGATTGTTCTATGTATATGGTACTTCCCTGGAAGTTAAGTCCCATTAAAATTTCAAGGACTTTCCCAAGTAAATGTGATTAGGGTTGGGCTTTGGCAGCATAGTCCTATGGGATTTACTCCTTGGAAAGTCGGCATAGGACTGAAGTGTAAATGCCTTTCATATGTATCATGAATACACTGTTTATGTACAGAAATACCTTCCCCTCTCTTTCCATTGGGGAGACTCATATTCAAAATGGTCATGTGAAGTCACATAAATTGGTTTCCATGTTTAACTCAGACTTCTCACCTCTTGCTCTTCTTTGCCAAATTCCTCACCAGCCTTCACCAATCATAGTCTGTATAATGAAAGTAGCGGTCAGGGGAAGCAAGTAGTCCACTCTAATGAATGAGGATACACACACCGAAAATTATTTTGCATAGAAAATGTGCGATAGCTTGCAGGTGTTGTTGTTTTTTTAAAGCAATAAAATACCTGTTTTTTACACCTTCCTGAGAGCTCTGATTGGCTATCTGACTTGTCCAAGGCCCTCACTTTTTCATCATAGTTGTCACCAGCTGCTCCTCCCTGCTACCACCTGCTTGCTTGCTAGGCAAATGAATAGGCACACAGCGGTACCTACTGCTCCTGAGAGCTCTGATTGGCTATCTGACTGGAAACTTTATATGGAACTTTGACGTGAAATGCAATTTGGTAGACACAGGTACAGCACCTGCTATTTACACCTGTTGTTTTAGGTATAGTGACCTTCCCAGTTTATGGACATCACCCTTCTTTGCATTTTTACTTAGAATTTCTACTTGACCAATAAAGGGAAAAATGAAAGCAAGGAAATGAATGAAAAAAGCAAAGAGGCTTTACTGGAGGTAAGCAAAATTTTGGGATAAGCAACACTGCATTTGGCTATGAAATGGATGGATGTCTTCCTAAGACCCCAAACACAATAGGCGTGTTTCAAGTTCTTCATTTTTGCAAAAACAGGAAGCTCTAGCACAATAGGATTAAATGCACAGTTCTCACAGTGGAGGGGTGTGAGATGTGAGGTCCCCAAAGAATCAGTATTGACTTTGTAACTCTAAATCACAAATGATTTAGAGTTAAAGGTAAGCAGTGAGGTAAGCCAAGTTTGCTGATGACACCAGATTGTTTAAGGTGGTAAGAACAACAACAACAAAAGATTAGGACATCCTTTCTAAAACTTGGGCCCCCAAATGTTGTTGCACTACAACTCCCATCATCCCTGACCACTGGTCCTGGTAGTTAGGGATGATGGGAGTTTGTGAAAGGCTGCCTTAGAAGATATTATTTTTGTATAGTTAATCTGCTAACCTGTGGCCAGTGTGCTGCTCATGCTAACACGACTGCTTGTGGGCAGGCAGTAGCTTAGTGGCAGAACACTTGCTTTGCCTACAGAAACATCTCAAGTTCAGTCCCTGGAAAGGCTCTGAAAGATCCCCATCTGTTGTGCTGTTCCCCTGTGTGTAGTGCTTTTTTGAGTGCGCAAATCATTGGTGTACATAATCTCAATAGCCTTTACAACCTACAAAGGGCCATATCTCAGCGATAGGGCACATGTTTTGCATGTATAACTAGGTTCAGCCCCTGGCATCTTTAGGTAGGGCTACAAAGGACTCCAGTCTGGAAGCCCCGGAAAGTGGCTACCAGCCTGTGCAGGCAGAACTGAGCTAGCTGGCTCTGACGTTTCCTGCGTTCCGCTTCTGTTTTGTCTAACCCCATTTTCACTCCACAGGAAAGCTTCTGTGGCACATCTGTCATTGTACCAGAAGTTGAAGGGGCCCTTTATTTAAAAGAAGACGGGAAGAAGTCCTGGAAGAGACGTTATTTTCTCCTGCGAGCTTCTGGAATTTATTACGTACCCAAAGGAAAGACCAAGGTCAGGGAAGTCAAAGAAATCCTTTCAGGCAATAAAGCAATTCATGAAGGTGGAAGTAAAGAAATCCCGAGGTGACATTCTAAGGGCAGCATCTGGTGCACCTGAGAGGGGTCCTTCTTTGGGCTGCAGCACTTGTGCAAATATTAGAATAGAGTTGCTGAGCTCCTTTGGGGCTGCTCCCACCCCCACTCCCTCCAGGTTTGTTTTTCCAGTTAGATTAAAAAAAAAATCATTTCATTAAAACCCAGGCATGAAAGGAAACCAAAAAGGCCAAATCTGCAGTTGCCCATTCAAAGTAAAAAGGTGCCATTACTTTTCGTCTAGTTCCCTATGGAAACGTATCTCGACAATTTGCAAACGTTCAGGGTTTTCTTTTGGCTCGAGGCAAGCGGAAGAGTCTTGCCATTGTTCAAGGCAGGCTAAAGAGAAAGTTAGAGAAAGTATCAAATTTGGCTTTGATAGCCTCTTTCTTTCCCTCCCTCCCTCCCTCCCTCCCTCCCTCCCTCCCTTCCTTCCTTCCTTCCTTCCTTCCTTCCGCATATTTGCCATGCATTTTTTTCTACCAAAGATTGTTCTTTGTCTGGATAATAACGGTAAAGGTAAAGGGACCCCTGACCATTAGGTCCAGTCGTGACCGACTCTGGGGTTGCGACGCTCATCTTGCTTTATTGGCCAAGGGAGCCGGCGTACAGCTTCCAGGTAATGTGGCCAGCATGACTAAGCCGCTTCTGGTGAACCAGAGCAGCACAAGGAAACGCCGTTTACCTTGCCGCCGTAGTGGTACCTATTTATCTACTTGAACTTTAACGTGCTTTCGAACTGCTAGGTGGGCAGGAGCAGGGACCGAGCAATGGGAGCTCACCCCGTCACGGGGATTCGAACCGCCGACCTTCTGATCGGCTAGTCCTAGGCTCTGTGGTTTAACCCACAGCGCCACCCACGTCCCTAGGATGTAGCTTTTGAGGGGAGACAAGGAATCCCTTTTCTCTCTCCTTTTGTTTTGGTTCCCCGCCCCCCACAGAGGCAAAGGGATTCTCTGAATCTATGATTTTGGTATATTACTAACAAGCTTGAGCTTCCTATAGTTGCCACCCATGTGCCCCCTCCCACAAATGCATAAGGGATAGTAAAGGAGACTATAGCTGGAGGGAGGGTGGAAATCAGCTTAAATTGGTGAGGGGGTGGGGGGAGGTCCTCACTTGAGCAGAAGGCTCAGTAGTGGATCCACTGCTGCATGGATCCAAGTCTGAGGGTGCAATCCAGTATTGTACTATGGCATTTCCATTCTATTCATGCACATTTTGTTGAGGTGAATGGGCACAGTCCGGCAGTATCATGTCTGAAAATTCACCTTGAATTGCCTTCCAGAAATACATAAGGAAAGTGAACAGCAATTCACGGCTGGAGGGACATATCTCTGTTCCAGTGGCGTAGCGTGGGTTGTCAGCACCCGGGGCAAGGCAAGTAATTTGCGCCCCCTAGCCTGTGGATTTGCGCCCCCTAACCCGTGGATTTGCGCCCCCTAACCTGTGGATTTGCCCTAACCCCAGATGTTGCGCCCGGTGCGGCCGGCCCCCCCTGCACCCCCCACGCTACGCCACTGCTCTGTTCTACCAGTAACATGCGTGCATATATTCTTCACTTAAAACATCACAGAGCATGTTACAGTCTGGGACCTGTAAAGATGCAAATTCATTATTTGCACCTTTTACAGGCCTCCGCTTAATTCGGTTGTGCAAGGGGTCATGAACAGTGCATGGCACTGATATTCCACCCACTGGCAATTTGCCCTGCCCTTCCTAGCTTTATGTCCTTAGGGTCTATAAGCATGCTTTTCTCTCAGGTCCTAATGACCGGTTTAACGGAACTCCTAACACACCTTTCCCCCATCCTCAGTCCAGAAAAAGCTGATTTGGGAGGAAGCCTTTTGGAGTGGATGATGGGGGGTTAACAGTATTAAAACACAAACAGAAGGCACAGGCGTGGTTGTGATAGTTATCAGGATAGCATCAGGCTTGGAGGGTGAGTTTAACCCTTGCTTCCTTGCTGCGGAGCTGAGAAAATTGCAAAGAACTTCAGAGGAGGGACCATTGCTGCAGTCGCCATGTCTATTGAGACCCGCCCCGCAGCAGAGCTTCCATTTGCAGTCTTTATAAACGTGCATGTTAAATGCAAATACCTATTTAACGCTGCATCTAGTTTGCCATCAGTTGGCTTAAAGCGTAGCCAAAGTCAGGAAGAATTCTGAGACTTGTGTTCCATTTCCATTAAAGAAGCATCACATGAATGCCTGTGTTATGTCGTTTACTCACAGTTCCTTAGCTCGGAAATTGGGTGCACTAGTAAGAAAAACTTCGTTGCCATGGCAACCCGTTAAGAACAAGCAAGGGCTATTTCACAGCACTAGACAAAAGGCTACTAGAGGCGAGAGGGAGATTTGCCCTTTTAATGCAGCCTGGAGCAGAATCACAGATCAACTTTGCACTTGTATACAAATAAACCTTGAACGTGACTGGAGAAAAATTCATTATTTTATAAAGATGCTGGAACCCATGCTGGCATTTTCCAGTGAACATGAATTATATATGTTGTTTTCTTGCACATGTGGGCATTGTATTTTACCCCTCAAAGTGATGATCCACCCAGTGTTTTAGGATTGGGGAGGCCACAGGGGCGGTTACCCTTGGTGCAAAATTATTAGGGGCGCAAAATTTCAACAACCGGTGTTGCCTCAATACAGACTGCGCCTTTAAGTATTTGAGCAGAAGAATGTGCTTTGAATGTGTTTTAAAGGTGTTGTGTTTACACAGCCATAATAGAAACATCTAAGGCTGCATTGGTTCCAGGGGATCACAGTAACTTGTGTACACTTCTAAAAAGGAGACTAAAGTCAGATTCAGTTAGAATACGTGGGTAAGAAATCTGTTTAGGAAAGTTCATGGTACCGAATTAGGAAATAAAAAGGCTACACAGAAAATCAGTACACAAACCAGCTTCTGATGTAAATCTTAGTGCAGCTACTCATTTTTAACTTGAAAGCTCAGGAAAAGCCTCAAGTCGGATATTCTCTCTGTTGTTGTTACGCTTAAAAGTCTTTGCATTAAGAAACAGGATCAGACTAACCTGATGACCATGTTTAGTGTCATAATGTAATTTCGTATAATTTTTACCTTTTTTACCTTTACCTATAATAATTTATGGTGTGTTTGGCTTTAATTTTGTAGACATCTCGGGATTTGGCTTGCTTCATACAGTTTGAGAACGTAAATGTTTATTACGGTGTTCAGTACAAAGCAAAGTATAAGGCACCTACAGACCACTGTTTTGTCTTAAAGGTAGGTACAAAAGATCATGCATTCTGGAGTGGCTGTTGTAAGCATGTGTCACATTTGTAGTGCAATCCTGTTGTTCTGCAAAACTCTTCTAGTTAGAGCCTAGAAATGGAAGTGAGATTTCTAGAGTTTCTGGATATAAACAATCTTTAGAGGGCAAAGGTAAGAGAGGGAAATAGCAGGGTTTCAACCTCATATAACTCTAGCCTGTTTGAATCTAATCAATGAAGGGCTTAAACCATAGAGTAAGCTGTCCTGTCAGGCCTAAGCCTAAGCCTATGCCACTTCCTGCCTTGAGAGGAAAAGGTCACCAAGCCTTTATTATATTCCTCTTTTCCATGTGACTCAATATGTAAGGAGCTCTGCATGGCTTTAACCAGCCTTTTTTGTTTCCAACCAGATCGGAGTCTGAAACTAGTATATATATTTTTGCCAATAGTTTAGAAACTTTTACCTTTTGTAATTAAATCATATTTTGGCTGCCTGTGCATCTTTTCTGACTGCTGTGTGGAAAAGCACATGAATCTGACCTTTGAAGATTTTTGTAGGTAAACTGTTTTATGACTTACCAAAGGTGTGGTCTGTCTCTGTGCTGTGGGGTGTGGATTAGCTTGGGAAAAGCTTTTAAAAGGGGACATTTGGGGACTCGAATAGAAGAGCACATTTTAAAGTTTTTACAGGTTATTTTTCCATGCTTTTCTTTGCTTCATGTTTTGTGATTTAAAATCTCTGCTGGGGTTTTCTAATCCAACAGTACTTGCCCCAGACTTGGGTCTTGGCTTCCAGGATTGCAACACAAATTAGGTATGACAGTGTGAAATGGAGTTTTAGATGAACGTCGATTGGAAAAATGGCATGGTGGGAATGCTAAGTCCCTTCCCAAGCTCCATGATCCTGACTTGAATTGTTGAAGTATAAAAGTTTTCCTCATGATACACTTCACATTACACACCAAGTTTCTTCAGTTTCCCAGGCTCCCAGCTGCTATTAACACTTTTTTAAAATGCAGAGGATCTTTTGAACTGAATATCCTGCATCATGCCTAGTTTGGCTGGAAAGCCTGGCAGACTCCAGAACTGCTGAAATATTTGAAGGATAAATCCCAATTTGCACTGATTTTAAATGAACAGTTATGCATGCCAGACACAGAGCTTTGAGGATTGGCTATGTACAGGTCTTAGCCTTGTTGCAATGAACTAAGTCCTATTTATTTTAATGGAACTTCCAAGTATGTTTGTAGTCTGTCTTTTTTGCCAACAAACAACTAGGTGTTTGCCTCCCCATGTTCCACAGAAAAGCCTGCTAAAACTTAGAGCATGGTAGTACCTTGTCAGGAGTTCAAGTTATGAGCACTATGGCATTACTTTTGGAAATTCAGTGACTCACTAGCATAAAATCTTAACCCCAAGGGTTTTTTTAAAATAAAAATATATATTCACAGTTGATAGTAGCAAGGTAATCTAAATGTAAATTGGCTCGTTTAGTCAGTCTGTTGTGTCTGATACCAGGAGAATTTAATTATGCTTTATTGGCTCAGGTTTTGCATGAGTAACCTGAGAGTAATGGTGCATAATGTGGAATTAATCTAGGGTGAAAGAATTGGTGCCCTGGGAACAAGCCGGCACAATAGCATCATCATACCCTATTTCCACGCCTTTGTACCTGCCATTGCAGCCTATCCAGCTGGGCTTTGGTAATAACCTTTAGAGACATCTTTCAGATGGTGCTTTTGAGAATTGTGTTGCCATGTTCTTTCATGATGGCCTTCTAGGGCTACTCCATGTGATCTGGTACAAATATTTCATAGTGTAATAAACTCAAAAACTGCATAAAGCTGAAATCCGGAGTTCGTCTTGTTGCATCCCAGCCTGCTTCCCCTAACAAACTGGTTGATGTGGTGCAAAGAAACAAACTGTCAGGGAACTGCCATCGGCTCAGAGGCGAGAAATAGAAGAGCAGTTGTGTTATAGGGAGCCTACGAAAATCTTGCGAAGCAGTTCCTCTTCCGGGGAGGAGGAAAGCCCCACCTCTAGTGGGGAAGAGATGCAAGGACCAGAGGATGCAAGTGAGAGCTTTAACAGCGCTCCTGAGCAAGGTGGAGAGGGGGGAAGCACGCCCTTGCCATCGCCCATCCTGCGCAGTAGTCTGCGGCGCAGAGAGGGGCGGAGACGGTTGGGGGTGACAAGACTTTTATGCTGGGAGAGGTACAAAAAAAGACCACTCCCGGATTCTGCTAGCGATTGAGCCAGACATGAGCTTTGGGGCTCTTCACTGTAAATAGTTTGCACCAAAATAAAGCCTGTAAAACACAGGTCAGAGGTTACTCTCGAGCAATAGCAACAGCACCTGACACAAACTGAGGTATTTGACTGGTGATAATATAATCACACATTCAAACAATGAGAGCTGTTCCAACATTCAATGGGAACTGTTCCAACTAAATGTGCCAAGTTAATGGGAGGTCATGCCCACCATGTGCTTATGCCCAGGACAGTAGTTTGTATTTATTATGTATTTGTTTCACAAAAAGCATACACAACTTGATTGTGAAAAACACCACCACCACCGCCACCTCAAAGCAGTTTACAAAAGATAAAACAGTAAAATCAAAGGGTGGAGGCCCACAACCAGACTTTAAACATGCAAAAGCTAAAATAACGAAACAGATTAAAATTACCCCAACATTCTAAGCATCTGGGCAAGTTTGTCTAAATAAGAATGCTTCTATCAGGCACCAAAGAGTTTGTAGGCTTCTGCTTTGAAATGTAAAAGTTTAATGGCTATAAAGGAAATAGCTACTTCTCCTAAAGTGCTCCCTTCCATAAAGTAATCCAGTCCGTACATATGGCTAAGAGTGAATACACATGAGACGCATATGCAGTTTCTCAGAGAGGAGATCCCCAGCCACATTTTGGTAGTACTGCTGCAGAGCTTCTGAGAGAGATGCCGTGGTTTAGCTGAGCATGTCACCTGAACTTGGGTCTCATGGTTTCTCTTGCTTCAAACAAACTATGATCTATAACCAAGGTTTTGTTTTTGGGCAGGCTTCCTCAACCTCGGCCCTTCAGATGTTTTTGGCCTACATCTCCCATGATCCCTAGCTAGCAGGACCGGTGGTCAGGGATGGTGGGAATTATAGTCTCAAAACATCTGGAGGCCGAGGTTGAGGAAGCCTGTTCTTGGGTTCACTGCTTGTGGTTTGTCTGAAGGAGACAAACCGCAAGCCCAGGTTTGGAGGACACGCTAAGCCAAACTATGGCTTAGGTCAAAGCAACTGGAGAATGTGAGGGGGCAGGAACTCATACACTCAAGCTTTCACGCTAAGCCATGTAGCCACTGAGTTGCAGCCCTTAAGACAGTGGGGCCCTGCCTCATGTTGTAATTGGCAGCCAATAACTAATGAGAATGCTTCAGAGAGAAGACAAGAGAAAAGAGCTGGAGGGTATAACTAAATATTACACACCAGCTTGGGTGTCCAAAACCCTGCCAGCCTTTTTATTTCATTAAAAAAAAAAGCTGCTTTCATGAGGGGAGTTTCAAGTGAAGATATTTGAATTTAAAGACACCAGAAAATCTGCATTGCTTCCTTACGGAGCCTCTTAAAAATAATGAAGTATATTATTTGGAATATTAAGGAAGACTGGCAAAGGTTAGGGTCATGGTAATGTTTGTTTTGGTTAAAAGAGATCTTTAAAAATTGAAAAGTATCTGATGCCATCTGCTGGATTTAACTGATACTTACAACGCATCAAAATTCCTAGTTCTGTGGCCCAATAGAAGACGGAAGAATCATTTCTAGAATGGAAGTACTCATCAGCACTGAGCTGACCATTCTACTTAGCATGAGAACATTTTAGTTGCCATACATTTTTCATGGTGCAGAAGATACATTTTGAAAAAAACAATTGTTGCAACAGTGAACAAATAATTTGTCCTGATAAAATTACAGACTTTTGTCATGCTATGTAATAAAGTTTCACTTGATTATTCTAAAACATCACACCACATTTTTGCTTGAGTGTGGGGTGGATTCCTGCCAGTCTGAACAATTTATGTATTCAGTAAACATTTGCCATATGTTATAAAAGGAATAGGTGTCATGGGCCGAATTGGGTCAAAGTTTTGTGTGTTTACCTTTGCTGCCATGTACTAGTGATTAGGTGGAACAAGTTTGTAATGAAACTCACCCTGGGATATTTTTTGTTAAAGGGTGGCCCATAAATTAGCTAAATAGTAAATGAATGAAATACGGAACTCGGAACACATTGGACTTCATGATCAGATGTCCTTTTATAGTCTACATTTTATGCAGTTTTCCATTAAGCATTTTCCATTAAGCACTAAGCAGATTTTCCATTAAGCACTAACAAGGTTATACTTCGAAGTTAATGCATGACAACCTCAAAAATTAACACACATAGTAGGGAGGTGGTGAGGGGCAGGGATGGATTTGTTGTTGTTTTTTAACGTATGCAGAAAAAATACTGGGACCGGGGAAAATATGTATGCAAGCTGACACCAGAGACACAGAAATCCTAAATTAGGGGATGTGGAGCAGAGACTACTTCATATGCTTCTCAAAAATTTGCTTGCTTCTTGGAAACTGCAGATATGTTAATCTTCTAGCTTATATAACTGCCAGATGACAATCCTCAATGGAGACCTCAATTTATACACTGAATGCTAAGCTCAGAACTGTGACATGCCTCACACTTACTTGGCTGGAAGTCATGTTGAAAGTAGGCCGTTTCAAGCTAAGCTTCCACCCAACAAATGTCTCCTTACAAATGTGTTTATAATAAGCAGCATTTTGTTATTAAGCATTTTGTGACTTGTTCACAGGTGTATGTCTAATTTGTTTCCCGCTAATATAAGACCACCCTTTCCACTTATTTTAATTTCAATCTATTTTAATGATAAAATTTTTTATTATTATTAGCATCCCCAGATACAGAAGGAGTCTCAGTATATCAGATATTTGTGCTGTGATGACCGGCAGTCTCTACATCAGTGGGTAACTGGCATAAGGATTGCAAAGGTATGAAGTGCAAGATGTGCAGTTGTTTTTTATAACACACACACAAAATAGTTGTATAATTCGTTGATTTTCACAACGGACAAAAATAACTCTTGTTCCTTTCCAAGTAAAATATGGGCACACAATGGATAGACATTTGTGTAAATGTGAGATAATATAGATGCAAATGTAATTAGGTTGTGGGAGCCTAGAGAAGTCTCATCAGCCATCTGAAAAATTATGAATAAGCTGTTCTAGCTGCAGTAAGGAAAACAAGACAAAGATTGTAATGTGCTCACACATAGTTTATACCTGTGGATCAGGATTCCTATCTGGTGAAGGTTGCTCTTCCCATTTGCAGCATACATCAGCTCATGCATGGACTGCACTGCTAATGGGTGAATTCAGGTAATAATTTGCCAGCTGGTAACTCACCATGATGTGCAACCACCCAGCAAGCCAGTCTTCAGTATGAACATGCCAGAGGTTACCACCCCAGTTTCACCACATTTGTGGTAAGGTGCAGAAATGTAATAGCAAGACATTTCGTGTGGTAGGGATAAGTCCTGGTTAGCCTAATGCACCAGCCTCCTCCGATCAGTGCTGCAAACCACCCTGAATGAAGCATCAGAAGAGTGTGGTTGGAATTCTTACATAAGCAGATAAAATAGGATGGGCTAGGTCCACAAGTGAGTTCATCCAGCGTGTGAATTTAAGCCATTGTAAACCTAGGGATTCAAGGTTTAAATTGCCTCTTGCCAAATACAGCACTTAATGGAATGGGCTGTAGGTGATCTCTGAACCCAACAAATGGAAATGACTTTACAAATGTATTGGATTCTAGACACCCATCTGCTCTGATGTGTTTAAACAAATCCTTGCGCCTGTAGTTTTATAGTACTGACATTTATACTAGATGCTGTAGGCAGACCTAGTACCATTCACTGGAGAGTATCTCAGTGGAGGGTTGGTTGTATTAGTCAAAACATCAGGAAGCAGGAAAGTGTGCTTTTATTCTTTTGAAGGGGCATTGGTGGTAATATTCTGTATATAGGCTAAAGCATGTGCTTATTTTCTCAGTATGGAAAGACGTTGTATGATAACTACACCCGCGCAGTTCAGAAGGCTGGCTTAGCTTCTCGACTGACCAACCTAGGGAATGTTCAATCTTCCACTGCTGCAATATCATCTTCAAAAGGTATATGATATATGGTAAATGTTAAATTGTGTGTGTGCGTACATAAGTTATGGAAGAGTATCCTGCATGTTGGGTTTTCTGCAGATTGGCGTTTATTCTGATTCAGCGGTAAGCAGTGGGTTTTCCTGGGGAAAAGGGTGGGGAAAGAGAAAAACTTCTTGGCTCATGCCTTGAAATCACTGGAGAAGCGAAAAAGTAGATGAGCCTTCAGTGTAGACAATTCTGAGCTAGATGGAGCAGTAGGTCTGACTCTGTATAAAGTACAGTGGTGCCTCGCAAGACGAAATTAATTCGTTCCGCAAGTTTTTTCGTCTTGCGAGTTTTTCGTCTTGCGAAGCA
Source organism: Podarcis erhardii (assembly GCF_964252035.2). Lineage (NCBI taxonomy): Eukaryota > Metazoa > Chordata > Lepidosauria > Squamata > Lacertidae > Podarcis > Podarcis erhardii. The sequence goes on along the minus strand of NC_138513.1, from coordinate 17,514,534 downwards.
CGGTTTCCCATAGGAATGCATTGAAAATCAATCAATGCGTTCCTATGGAAACCGCCTTCAGACCAGGTCCGGGGACAGTCTGTCCCCCGACCCCTTCTGAAGGCTGGGGGGGGGACAAGGGCTTTTCTTCCCACCCCCAGCATTTTAAAAAACCCCGGGACAGCGGAGGACTGCTCCGCTGTCCGGGGCGATCTTAAAATGCTGGTGGGCGGCAGAGAAGCCTTCGCTCCCGCCTGCCAGCATTTTTAAAAAACCTGCCTGCCTTCCCGGGAGAGCGGAGAAACGCGCGTTTCTCCGCTTTCCCGGACGGCTTTTGAAGTCCGCTGTCCGGGGCGATCTTAAAATGCTGGTGGGCGGCAGCGCTGCCGCCCACCAGCATTTTAAGATCGCCCCGGACAGCGGAGAAGTCCTCCGCTGTCCCGGGGTTTTTTAAAATGCTGGCAGGCGGCAGCGCTGCCACCCACCAGCATTTTAAGATCGCCCCAGACAGCGGACTTCAAAAGCCGTCTGGGAAAGCGGAGAAACGCGCGTTTCTCTCCCGGGAAGGCAGGCAGGCAGGGGGGAGCAAAGACTTTTGCCCCCCGCCGGCCTTCAGAAGAGGTCCAGGACCTCTTCTGAAGGCCGGCGGGGGGCGAAAGTCTTTGCTCCCCCCCCCGCCTTCAAAAGCCGTCCGGGATAGCGGGAAGCGCTTCCCTGCTATCCCAGACCGCTTTTAAAATGCTGGCGGTGGGGAGCAAAGCCTTTCGGCCCCCGCCGGCCTTCCTGGACCTCTTCTGAAGGCCAGAGGGGGGGGGAAGGCTTTGCTCCCCACCGCCAGCATTTAAAAGAGGTCCCCGGAGATTTCCCTATGGGCTTTCTTCTTGCGAAGCAAGCCCATAGGGAAATTCGTCTTGCGAAGCGCCTCAAAAAACGGAAAACCCTTTCGTCTAGCGGGTTTTTCGTCTTGCGAGGCATTCGTCTTGCGGGGCACCACTGTAGCTTCCCATGTTCTTAACATTTAGACACAGGTGTACTATAGTTCCCAAAGTGTACTATAGTTCTTCTGGATTGCATTTTAGTTATAGCTTAACTTGGCCTCTTCAACTTTGGGTCTTCAGAAGTTGTTGCACTAAAACTCCCAGAATCCCTGACAATTGGCTAAGCTGGCTGGGGATGATAAGTGTCAAAGAGTTCAACAACAGCTGGGCTCCCAAGGTTGAAGAATTCTCATTGAAACATATTCTTGTTTTGCCAGCTCAACATTTTCTAAAAAGGGAAACTAGACGTTCGGGGGGGGGGGGGGAGAGAGAAGCTGCTGCATATCCTAAACTGAAGAGTAAGATATGACACTCCTGGCCAACTGAACAAGTTCACATAATCCTCTGCAGAACAGTACAGTTCAAGCCACAGAGATTTCTTCTTGGCTTTGTTCCCTTACTTAGTTCGTCAGGAGTAGGGCATGTCTGAAGCTCCTTAGAGAAGCATCAACAACATCATGCAAAACTATTCACAGGGTACTTTAGTATCCTGTGGAGCTTAGTGTATTATTTCAATCGTGATTCAAAATAAGAATGATTTTTGCCTTTATTCACTCGAATTTGGTTTTGCAAGCCTGTTCTTTCTTTCTTTTTAACTGTGTATCCTAGGTAGTACTCATGCCAATGGACAAGTCCCCCAAAGCACGACCCTCGCTGCTGCAAATTCTTCAGAACCTGAGAAACCTGCTGAGATGCCAAAGGTACAAATTTAATTGAACGTATCATCATAAATTCAGCATTAACATAAATACATCTGTAGGCAGGAAGCCTAGAGGTCCATGCATTCTTGCAGCTTGACTAGAAGTCTACACGCATTGGCTGCAGCCACTCACAGCCCTTGTAACACACAAAAGGTACTGTACTACTTTTGTCAATCTTTAAATCAAATAAATAAATAAATAAATAAAATAACATGTAGGAAATAAAAAGCAACAGGAATACTATTAAAAATCAATATGAATATTTAGTGCTATGGAAATGTCATTTCCCATCTTCAACCATATCTACTTTAGACCACCTAAATGAAGCTCATGGAGGACTGGTGGTCCACAGAGCCCAGTTTAGGAACCCTTGCTCTCCATTTGGCTTGTAGCACTTGTGCCAAAGTACCTGTAAATGATTTAGGAACTGGTGATGCATAAAATATAAACTTTGGGGCACCTTTGGTGGCGCTGTGGTCTAAACCACAGAGCCTAGGGCTTGCCGATCAGAAGGTCAGCGGTTCAAATCCCCGCAACGGTGTGAGCTCCCATTTCCGTGCACTGCTCTGGTTCACCAGAAGCGGCTTAGTCATGCTGGCCACATGACCCGGAAGCTGTCTGCGGACAAAACACTGGCTCCCTATGCCAGTAAAGCGAGATGAGCGCCGCAACCCCAGAGTCATTCGCGACTGGACTTAATGGTCAGGAGTCCCTTTACCCTTTAAATAGGGTTAAATAAACCCTTTACCCTTAAATAACCTGCCTTGGTTACTTACTGAACTGAAACAATTTGTCCCACTTATCCATTTTGTGTGCATATGCTCAATGTAAGGGAGACTTGAGGTTTTTTTGATCTACCTAGAAACCGTTCTATAGATGACTAGAAGCAGGAAGTGCTTAGAACTCAGTTAAAGGTTACCATGCAGACACAACTCTCTTAACAGCTACCAGCTGCCACCTGCAAATGAAAGGAGAGCACATTCCTTACACTGCCAACGGGATTCTATTCATCTTAAGAACATAGTCTAGCAGCCACATGGTGAAGGCAAGCTCACCTAATATTCTGCCAGGGCAAACATTTACCTAATGAACTGCTAGCCTAGATGACACTTTCATTTAACTTGTGTGACACAAGCTTTGGAAAAGATCAAACATTTTATCTTTCTGTTCAGTTTGTGTACACTGTGCAGCTAGAGGTTAAGACATTCCAGTCATCTTTCATTATAAGAGAATGTGGAGGGAAAGTGGCTGTGATTGGTACAAAAGGGCAGGAAAATGTATAGAAGCCAGCTTGCTCCCAGTTCTTAGCAAAATGCATTCAAGGTTAAGCTCCAGTCACCAGCCTCCGGAGGAGATACAGTAGGTATTAACTACTCTGTGTACAGGCCTTTTTAGTGCTCCTATTTCCCAATGGTTTCCCAAAAGCTAAAGATAATGCAGTAAGCACTGAGCTTAATTCAGCAAAGCAATATATCAGTTGTAAGGGCTAAAGTAGCTGCATTCACACTATGTGAGCACTGCACTGTGTTTGCAAGCCAAGGAAATATAGCTGTGTGCAATGCCAGGTCAATGCAGGGCCAGCCCTACTATTTGGCAGAGTGGCCCAGCTGCCTCAGGCAGCAGAGGCTGTAGGTGGTGGTGATGATTCGTGGCAAAATGTTGAAAGGCAGGCTTGTCTGTGTCACACAGCCGCTGCTCCCCCGTTGTGGACACTGTAAACGTTCAGGTAAGACTCAGCTGCCAATCTACTTAGCTTCTGTTCCGCTTCAAATGTTTATACCATTGAAACGAAAATTGGCAACTGATTCCTAGTCCTGGAACACTTGAGGAAAGACTGGATTTTCTATCAGGCTGCCAGGAGGTTGTCCTTCTGTTTAGACTCCTTGTAGCTTCACATTCACAACAGATAGTACCTACACTAAATCTCCCTACATCAAATGGGTATCAGGAAATGGTAATATAATTTGAGGCACTGAGATTGTAAGTAAACTTAAATGTCCATAGACAGGAGGGAGTCCTTCAGATTGTCTGGTTTTGCAAAAACCAATCCTTGTAGTTTTGGAACACATCTATTTTTACTGCTAAATAGACACAAATGGAAATCCCAGTGTTATATATTCTCCCTGCTGCCTTGATACTAAGGAAGACATAATTCCTGCTGGACCTGCAGTCTTTCTTTTACTATTCACCTCTCATTTTGAAATGCTTCCTTTGTTTTAAAAGGTTATGAAACCAGACAGCACCACTGACACCAGGCGAGCGCCACCATCTCCCATGCCACAACCGAAACACCTCCGTAAACCTGGTGGGCTACACCCACCACCCCCTCCTCAAAGACGATCTTCTGCTTTTACTGGTTCGTTGAACCTGCCCCAAAATATGGAGAGAAGAAACACAATTGCCACATCAGATCCAGACGAATTTCCACCCCCCCCTGAATCAATACTGCTTCCCACTGCGTTGGAGGACTTGCCGCCACCGCCGCCACCGCCTGAATACTATGAAGATCCTCCTGATTTCATTCCAGCCCCACCACCTGCCTTTGCTGTGGGCACTGGCACTCCAGAACTGCCGCCGCCACCTCCTGCAGTCTCTGCCCCCACGATGCCTCCGCCTATCAGAAAGAAACCTCCACCTCCTCCTAAAAGGCAGGAACAAAGTACTGGGCAGGCAGGAGGGCCTAGGCAAAGTGGGCTTCCTCCAAGGGGAGATGCAGGTGAACAAGGAGGAGACTTAATGTCCGATTTAATGAAAGCACTGCAAAAGAAGAGGGGTGAGACATCATGAAACAAGCAGTTTAAATGAAGATTAGTGTGCGGTTTTAGTTGGATCAGGGAGAGGGTGGCCCAGATAAATTGTCTACAGCTCTTCCTGGTGGTCCAAAGGAATATGTGCTAGAGAAAGGCATCCCAACGTATCCCGAAGCAATGCATTTCCCCCCTACCCGCCCCTGCAACTTGTTCCGAAATGGTGGCTTCCCATGTTCCTGGTTTGAGGCTGAAGAACACAACTTGAAGCATGGGCAGTGTCCCAAGGGAGAGGCAGATTCCCAAGGAGATTTGGATCTAGCAAAAAAGAGGAAAGAACCTTATAGCAAATTAAAGGCTGACTAATATTAATCAATTGAAGGTTTAATAGGCTATTTAATTGGATTTTCCCTGGGCATGTGTTCATGTAGATTGCACAATCTGTTCTTACCCTGTAAATGTATGGCAAATGTATGGGCAGGCATGACCTGATTTGCAAAAATAAGGAGACTGAAAACAGTACTACAACAGTTGCAGTGACAGCTGTCTCAACAATTCCACCCACCAACCCCATACTTTTTAAAGAGCTAGTTCTATTAGATACAGCGAGAACCAACCATTTGGATAACAGTGAACACTTCCACTTGAGTCTTTATTATTCACAGGTTGTCCTGACTATAATGTGCCACACCTGTTTCCTCAATTGTTTTGAAGTGAGAAATCTCAACCAAAATGCTGCTTTCAGCTGTCGTATCTGCAGGCTGTGTCTCTGGTTATTTATCCAATATAACGCAAGGCCAAAGATACACAAGTTTCAGTTCTTCTTCCCACAGCAACCAAGTTAGCAATTGTCTTTTAAGTGATGCCTAAAAATATTTGTCTCCTAAAGACTTTATGATGATCGGACTACGTTAAGGCATTTATGAGTTCTTACGCCTCTTTCATCATTTATGATTCACCTTAATCTTCCAAGTGTTCATTTTGACAGAGCTTGTTTTGACTGCCAGCTCCTGAATAAAATCCTCTTCAATGCCTCATAAAAGTGTCAAAGTTAATGAACAAACAGCACAGTTTGTTTTGAAGCATGTAGCGCACGCATACACAAAACATTCTTTGGAATGGCAAGTGCTTTCCTTCTCTAAGCACTAAGTTCTCTAAGTTTTCCTTCAGGAGCACAACAGTTACATCTAAAATTGGGAAACAGAAACGGACAGCATGGAGACTAAATCCTACCCTTGGAGAGTTGTCAGCGGCCAATCCTCAAATGGCTTATCAGCAGAACTAGCTTGCAAACCAAATATTTCAATGCAGTTGCAGAGACACTAGGAAGAACCTTGGCTATAGATGGTACTTAGATCAAAAGCTGTTCTTGAAATGAGAAAAGTGGTGCTTGCTGAAGTTCAACTATTTGCCCATACTGCCCTATGCTTTGTCAACTTAACTCTGTGTGTTTCTCAGATGGGTTGAGATTTTGTTGTTCTAACAAAATTAGAATCCTGGTTTCTAGATCCATTTATCATGTGCCAAGGTTATTTATGGGACCCTCAAGAGGAAGACTCTGCTGCCTTGGAGACTACAGAATTTGGGGTGCCTCTTGTACAAAGCTGAATCGCGGACAGTCACAAATAATTCCTATGATTGTGGCACAGCAAGAGCAAAGAGAGTTGGTAACGAGGAAATTAAAATGGCAAGCAGGAGGGAAGAGGAGCAAGTGCTTAACTCTGCTTCCAATAATTCCAGATAAAAATGGATGGATTTGCCTGCTTCCTGTCTGTCAGTTCTGCATGAAATGATTCAGAATTATGTTCCACCTTGTTTCTGTATCAATCTATTGATTTTAACTGCATGAAAATTGGCATGTTTGTATGCTTTTTACCCAGTAATACACATTTTTTTACACAGTTTTGTACTATTTTTTGAGCTGAGAACTGTAGTACAGATTTGGCAGCACATGGGGGGGGGACTGTTCTAATCCATTTATTAGCCTGGGAAGGGTGTATCAGATCAATTCATTTAAAATGCAGACCAAATTAAATCCTTGAGTTCAAGTGTGAGAAATGGAGACTGCAGGAATTGCAGGAGCCACTGATCTTCTGACCAGGAAATGCAGAAGGCAGCTAATTTTACATAGAAGTGGTTGGGCAACATTGTTCAGTAATTGGCCATACCAGGGGTATAGCCAAAACAGGATGATCTTGCAAGAGGAAGAGGAGAATTGAGCCACTGAATGACACAACAGGAATAGGAGCAGAGTGCATGATTGATTAAAATTCTAAATGTGTCCTTTTATTGTCGTTTGGTGTTACTTGAAGGCTATACCCCTTCATTTAATCTTGATCTCAGTTTCTTTTCATCAAGATGAACAACTGACTTTAATGTCTTTAGCCCAAGCGGGGGGGCGCTGTGCATAACCAGCTCTCTCAGCCATTGCCTGCCTCTGAAAGGGGTGTTGCAAAACCTGCTGCAAGAGGTGGACCTGAAAGTAAAACAATATTATTATTATTATTATTATTATTATTATTATTATTAAAAAGCATTATACACAGAAAAAACTACAGAACAAACCCTGGCATCCCAACTGTGCAATTCTATGATTATATACACTCTTCTACACAGGTTACAATTAAGCGGTTTTTTTCACTCAACGGTTTGTAGAGTTTATGCTTCTATTCCTTGATGACTGTATCTTTAGTCTTCTTGAGCATAAAAAGTCAAAGCAAGTTAGCAAGATACCTCAGAAAAGTCATTCCTTTCTGCCTTTTGCGCAGCTGACTCGGCCATCCAGTTTCTGAGCACGTACCTAGGATTTATACCTGTAGCCAAAAATAAGAATCTATTTGCACATATAAAAAATCAGCAGGGGCTTTTCTCTTGAGATTTATTATACTGACATCCACATCTTTTCTTAAGACCGATATAAGGAAGTAATTAAATATCTGAAAGAAATGGACATTAAAACAGGAAGAAAAATTCATGCTTACAACTCCTTCACCACCCTGCTACTTTCAGAGTGCCTAGAATTAAGTGTGAAATTGCCTGTATTATCACAACACAACAACTTACAGCTGCACTAGTGCAGGAAAAGTGTGTTCCCAAATTTTCCTGAATCTGAAATATTTAAAAGGTGACAATTTATGATAGGCTTCTTTCATCCTCAATCCTTATTTCTAGGTTATACAATTTTTATATAACTTTACTTTTCAAAAGTAGCACTGATTTCCCATTCTTAACAAGCAAAAGAATGCACCTTTTGTTTTCCCACCATTAGAAACTTGTCAAAGAAAGAGAAGTTCGAAGGTGGCCACTGTCAAATCCCTTTAAATTAAAACTTAACAAGTAAGGCACGCGAGAATGTTCACGGTGTATGTAACAAATGTTTGGAAGGAACATAATCACAACCAAAGATTTGTTACAGCTCCTGGATGGGGTGAGGGGCTCTGAAACAGCCTTATTTTTTTTCTCCAACTTGTCTCAAACTGGTTAGGGTTAGAAGTCAGACAGCATTTGAAAATGAAACCACCAAATCTATCCACCAGAACAATAAATGCTCATCTACGAAGAGGTTTACACTGAATTGTGGGATCAGTGGAGATTCTTGTAAACAGACCGAGACTTCAAGTGCGTGTCTGGTAATATTGGGACAGATGCCTACGCAAAGCCCAGAAGCCAGTCATGGGAGCAACCACCCTCTGTTGCAATTGTTCCCTATGATATGATGAATGCCTCTGATCTTGGAGGTGTTCCAGGATCCTAGAGGTATCCTGAAGCTGATATGGAATGAAAAACCAATACAAGCCTGCAATCCTGGCATATTAATGTCATTAATATACAACATTAATATATACCTGATGGTGCTTGCTCAACTATCTGTGTTTTAAGTCCTGTTATTCTTCAGGGCCAGCAGGGCAGATGAATGAATTTTGGAGATGAAAGACAAATCTGTTCCGATATGGTAAGCAGCATTAAGAGGCACATGTTGATGTAGCATAATGATAGCTATATGAGGCTTTCCTTTTCAAAGCTATTTTCCCAAATGCTTCAAAGTGCTGCTCAAATAAATCAACCAACCAACCAACCAACCAACCCTTATGTTTACCACCTTAGCCCATGGGAAATAATTAGTGCAGAAAATCTGGAGTTATTCAGGCTTAGGAGCTCGAGTGACAAAGTTATAAGGAGTCATGTACTAAGTGATCCATCCAGTCCAGTGTACCTCATCCAGCAGTGCTCTCTAAGATGCTAGGCAAAGCTCTTGCTAGATTAGTTTTCATAACCAAATCACTAAGCCCAGAAAACCAAACTGGTGGCAGTATGGTTGTGAATACAGCAGGATAAAGATTGTGTGGGGAGTCTTTGGACCGCCATGTGTTGCTGGTCATCATCCCTGACTATTAGCCGTGCTTACTGGGGCTCATGGGAGTTAGAATCATAGAATCATAGAGTTGGAAGAGACCACAAGGGCCATCGAGTCCAACCCCCTGCCAAGCAGTAAACACCATCAGAGCATTCCTGACATATGGTTGTCAAGCCTCTGCTTAAAGACCTCCAAAGAAGGAGACTCCACCACACTCCTTGGCAGCAAATTCCACTGTCGAACAGCTCTTACTGTCAGGAAGTTCTTCCTAATGTTTAGGTGGAATCTTCTTTCTTGTAGTTTGGAAGCATTGCTCCGTGTCCGCTTCTCTGGAGCAGCAGAAAACAACCTTTCTCCCTCCTCTATGTGACATCCTTTTATATATTTGAACATGGCTATCATATCACCCCTTAACCTCCTCTTCTCCAGGCTAAACATGCCCAGCTCCCTTAGCCGTTCCTCATAAGGCATCGTTTCCAGGCCTTTGACCATTTTGGTTGCCCTCCTCTGGACACGTTCCAGTTTGTCAGTGTCCTTCTTGAACTGTGGTGCCCAGAACTGGACACAGTACTCCAGGTGAGGAGAATACAGTGGCACTATTACTTCCCTTGATCTAGATGCTATACTCCTATTGATGCAGCCCAGAATTGCATTGGCTGTTTTAGCTGCCGCGTCACACTGTTGGCTCATGTCAAGTTTGTGGTCAACCAAGACTCCTAGATCCTTTTCACATGTACTGCTCTCAAGCCAGGTGTCACCCATCTTGTATTTGTGCCTCTCATTTTTTTTGCCCAAGTGCAATACTTTAAATTTCTCCCTTTTAAAATTCATCTTGTGTGTTTTGGCCTGATCGCATCTTTTCTTCCCTGACAACAGAGATGGAGGTCATTTTGTCCAGGGCTGTATTATCTAACAGGCTAACAAGGCTATGACACCTGGGCTATGATTTTCATAGCACAGTGCTGCATTTGCCTATGATGGCAGTGTTGCAGAACATATGCTTTTAAAATATGAATTACATAAGTGCATTGATTTGTAGAACAACAGAAAGTTTATTAAGTGGTCTGCTGAGACCCCGAACAATTTCAAGTAGGGGGTGAAGAGTTTGATAGCAAGTACTCTATACCCATCAGTCAGAATCCCTACACATTAATAATTATTATTATTCATACCCCCGCCCATCTAGCTGGCTTTCCCCAGCCACTCTTTTTACACATTTTTTACACATTTACACCCATTTGTCGGTGCTGCAATATTTTAAAACCATCGGTTTTAGAGAAGAGTTCAGTCTCTTACAATTTCACTCATGAACAATAAAGCATGGAAATTGCAAGCAAAGACATCTGGGAAGAATATCTGTGCCGTGTAAACAGCAAAGAGATTCACTTGTATCTCCATGTATCACACTTTGACTTGGTCTTCTATTTCCAGTCCTCTTCCTCGGTTGGTCAGGGGAGGGACACACAAAAGTTTAGGACACTAGTAGTCCAACAAAATCTGGAAGGCAAACGGTGCCTCACGCCAGATCTACACTGGTGTGCCACAGAGGCAGGTTTCTTGTAAAATCGCTCACTTTCCCCACCCAAACTGGCAATTATTTCTGTCTCAAGAGAGCCTAGAGGAAGGGGCTACTGGTTTTCAAGTCCCACCCCAGCAGAGTTGGCTCTAGGGAAACAAGTATATGGTATATGTGATATGTTAGCACACTAAGTCCCAGCCTGATATCTACTGCACACATGGCATATTCTACATGGGTGTAAAGTGTGTGGGAACTCAGGAATGGGGGGGGGGGGAGGCGTGTTTGCCCTCAGGGAATGGAAATCACAAGAGTCTACTTTAAGGTGCTTGGAAACCCAATGTAATGTCACATCAGTTAAACAATTATTGAAAGAAATATCTGGCCTACAGGAAGGGCATGCGACTTAATTGTTGAGAAGAAAATAAATTATTGACTCACTCACTCGTCATTCTTTTGCATCGCTTGGAATCAGAATCACCTGGGTTCCTATATTGTACACACAAAACAGGGTCATGAAGATTAGTTTGTGCCTCTTGCTCTGGGCTGGTTCAAACATATTGAACTCAGGTGGATAAACTATGGTTTATTACACTGAGAATAAGCGTCAGGCCCATGCACTTCTCCTTTGTCTTTCCTTTTGTCTTGTTCAGCAGCCTTAGTGCTTCCATTATTGTTTGTTTCAATCACATTCGGCATTACACCTGAACTGGAAAACCGTGGCTAAATCTTGACTTATTAACTAGGATACTTGATAAGGCTTTGATCTTAATAAATCATGGTTTACTAAGATTGTTACGTCTGAACCACAGCCTCTGTCCCATGTCTACAATTCTGCATTTAACTAATACACTGCTTGCTATTTTTTTGAATTATGCAGGTTTCACAACAGTTTATATTCTTCATGACCAGAAACTGATGATCACGGAATATGCCCAATGCTTTTTTTCTTTAAAAATATTTAGGGGTACTCTCATTTTGGCTCAAGAAACCCACCATTTTATAGTTCAAATCGGAAAAAATAAATACAGTAAATGGACAAAAGTACAAGGATTCACAAAATGTTTAGGGGTATGGGTACCCCTGTGTACCCCCAGAAAAAAGTACTGAATATGCCTATGGAATCTACTGGTTTAAATATCCAGTCTATTTCATACAGAAGTCTCAAAGTAATACATAAAACACTTAATACACAATGCACAGACTTGAACATGCACTGCCCACTGAAAGGCAACTCCAAAAATATGTATCAATTGTTGGGAAGGAAAATGCTCAAAATTGTAAATCTGGGCGGTTGGAGAGGGGAGAATCATGAGGCATGCTTTTCTTACAGATCCTTTTATATGGATTTGATGACTGGCATGGATAGACCAAACCCTAAGTTGCCTTATAGACAGTCAGGCCATTGGTCAGTCTAGCACAGTACACTGACAATGCTACAAAACTACCATGATTTCAGACAGGAGTTATTGCAAGCCCAACCAAGAACTTCAAGAACACAGTGGGACAAGGGGAAGATTGGCCTCACTGGTATTATTTCTTTGCACTTCCCCACCTCCCATCCTAGCTCTTCATATTACTACTTCATATTACTACTATTCTCATATTACTACTAAGTTTGCTTAATTGAATTTCTTCTGCTTGCATTAATTGGGTTAGAATTTGTGTGTGTTTTTACCAGGGTTGGGAGAAATCAAAGGACCAACCCGTCAATAATGAGTATGATCATCTGATATAAAGATATCTGATGCATATATTTTTCAGTTTTACACATTCACTTAAAATAAATCAAAACTGCATTATTTTCACAGAGGAGAAACACATTTTAGGATTATTTTTTCTTCAATGCTAATATCTAGCCATTATAGAAAGATGAGTGCTGAGTTAGCGGCACAACTGTTCTGATCCTGATAAGGTATCTGGAAGGGGGAAGGGGGGATCCAGTGAAATTTGAAATTCCCTCCACCTGTAAGTGTCCAGAATTGCATTTCTTTACCTTTTTAACCTCAAGAGGTACAACACAACCCAGCTGGAAAAAAGCTTGTGTTTAGCCACATCTTGCAGAGCCCAAAATTCCTACATGGAAATAATTGATCACACACTATTACTTAACATCAATAATAATACACACATCACTTCCCAATATATGGATAACATGCAGCAGTTTGGGTGGCATATAGCAGTGATATACTCTCCACAAATATTTCTGGTAATCTACAACAGCACTGCACCAAGCTAAGGTAAAATCTGTTCCTTAAGCCAGGAACTGTGGTTTCTCTGTGTTTTATAAGCTATGGGAATCATTTCACTAGGCAAAAATCACACAGTAGCAAAAAATAGTTCCCCAGAATAAGTAATTTAAATATTTTGGAAACCTGCCTATAAATCAAATGAAGGCATACAAGACATACAAGAAGGCATCCCAATTGTTTTGGGATACTGTATATGAATGTCAAACATGCTGGTTTGGGAGGAAGCAAAACTTCTTGCAAGGAAGATGGATTGATTTATGATTCTTGCAATATCTGTGCTGGATTTCGGCCATTGATCCTCTCTGGAAATAAGAACTATCTGCAAGGGAACATAACTTGCCACTGGCAAATTCTTTCCACAAAAAAAACCAGAATAAGCTATGCTTATTTTTCTCTCAATATGCCGTATTTTTTGCTCTATAAGACTCACTTTTTCCCTCCTAAAAAGTAAGGGGGAAATGTGTGTGCGTCTTATGGAGTGAATGCAGGCTGCGCAGCTATCCCAGAAGCCAGAACTGCAAGAGGGATTGCTGCTTTCACTGTGCAGCGATCCCTCTTGCTGTTCTGGCTTCTGGGATTCAGAATTCCTCCCCCCCCCCTTGTTTTCCTCCTCCAAAAACTAGGTGCGTCTTATGGTCTGGTGCGTCTTATAGAGCAAAAAATACGGTATATAAAATCCTTGTTTGGGAACAGGTCATCTTTTAACCATGCAGGATATTACATCTGGCATCACAAAGCTTATCATCTGGCAGTGATCCTCAGGGCTAGTATTTTTACTGTATCCAATGCTCCATCTTTCACACCACCAATGATAGTGACTTCCCTCAAACAGAACATTCTTTATCCTTCTGTTGAACATGTCAGGCCATGTGTTGAAGTGAGGTTTAGGCACATTCCCAGGTTGCAGAGACTTATATGAACCTCTACACTCTGTTGAGCTACAGAAACTCGTGCTGGGACAATATGTGCCCCAACAGCCCACAGTTCAAGCTCCTCAACACTGAGGGATTACTCTGTTCTTGCTAATGGCGAGACTGTGCATTCCTTTGTAGAGTCCATCTAGCATGGAGGTGAATGTACAAATAGCTTTGCACTGGGCAAGTAGAATCAAGACAAGGTGAAGGCTCAGTACCTTGTGGGACCAATCTATTCTAAACCTATTAATAGAAACACACTACCAAAATATGGGATCAAGATGAGTTAACAAAAATAAGTTCTCAAACCCTTCAAAATCTTCGTAAGAGCTGTCATTGCAAATGATGGTCCGTCCATCCCCCACCATTTGGCTTACCTAGCAGATTCCTTCATGATGTGCTGCCATGGAAACAGAGACTGAAAAATGTCCACAGTGGAACATGCAGCTGTTTTACTAAGCTCAGCTATCCTTTTCTTCCCAAAACAAACAAGCAGGACCCAGTATCCAACCAGTCGTTTTCACCCAGTCCTGCACATAATTTCAGTTTCAGTCTCCAACCAATCCTACTTTCACAATTGAATCTTAAAAGAATAATGAGCATTTTCTCTTAATGTCATTATGATGTATTCAAGTTTAAGGACCGTTTCACATGTATCCTCAAATACCTTAGGAATGCTGATGCTCTTCAGCTGGTCTTCTGAAATCTCACTGAGCTCCCGAAAAGTCATTGTAAAATCCGCTTTTGTATCTTCCATGAGCTAATAAACATTAAAAGACTTCTGTCAGTTTCAGCTTCAGTTCTTCTGTCAAAGGGCAACTCAAATATTTAACCAAGGAAAGAAACTCACTTTTAGAAGGAATGCAATCAAATAGTTATCGTCCTCATTGTCGCCCAGGAGACCTAATTTTGCTTTGAATAGTTCTGTGAAGCTGCAAGTTAAGGAAATAAATGCATTAATGTTACAAAACTAGAGACTCTTTGAAAATTAAGATGCTGACATCTTTTTAAAAGGAAGATTACATACCGTTTATAATACTGTTCTGGGTATTCCTCAAGTATCTGAGAAGCCCTATTAAGAGAAAATGTGAAATGTTGCAGCAAAATAATTAGATTTGTATAAAACTCACAGATTATAATTCTGTTTTGTCATTCTTTAAAGAAATCAGAAATGTTATATTGTTATTCTGAAGGGAAACACATTACTTTGCAACTGAATTGCGCTTTTTTGTCTTTGCATATTTTCCAGACAATACATGAGATACATTTCACATTTAATTTGTTGTTGCCACTATTATATAATTAGCGAAGCTGTTACATTGCAAGATCTAGCACATGTAAGTCAGTAAATGTAAGACCTGGGGCTGCTTTTCTACATTAGTTTGAATCATATCACTTATGGGACTGCATGAGTATGTTTTGTTACTTGAAATTAAAACTCAGTTTTTTTAAAAAGGGGTAGGGGAGTATTAACATGTTGACTGCTTATCACACCAGGTAGTGACATCTCATTATAATGAGGCCGCTTGGGCTTTTCTTCTTAGAAAAACCAATGCAGCATTTCAGCCACATAATGTATAACAATACTAGTGATCTAAAGGCCTCTTTTCCATTTGGCCAACAACCTTTAGCATGAAAACTGCCTCCTGGATTTGCCTGGCTTTCTGATGTTTCTGTTTTGTCTTCCCAGATTGGCTGACAGCAGCAATTCTGGGGCCCAGTTTATGAAAAAAACCTCTGTGATTATGTAGAGACCATTTACCACCCATCATAAAGGCCATCTTTTATTTTCCCTTTTTCTTTTTTGCAAGCCTAGCATGGCCTAAATAATAATAATAGCTTGGTTTAAAAAACAAACTCCCCACTTCCCCAAAGCCCTCCTTTTTTGTTTAGCACATATGGTCATCAAAGAATGTCTCATCTCACGAGCTCTTTTAAGCATGAAGACACTTTTAAGGATTACTTACAGCTGCTTTTGTCTGGGAGCCAATAAAGGGTTTAGAGCCTGTAACAGCTTGTTCAGATTAAACAGTCCGACGTTTGCCTGGTTTCCTATTTTATACCGTCTTTCATCATCAGATGTGTTTGGGACGAAATCTGAAACAAAGTAGTATTCAGAATAAACAACCAACCTTAACATATTTGAGTAAACTCGTATTTCGTGTTGATGCCAACCAACAAAAAGTCCAGTAGGCACTAAAATATTTTGCACAGAAGTCTCTAAACACCAGGATATTAGTTTACACTGGATTAGCCAAGGAAAGGATACATTGTCAGCATACAAGCTTAAAGATGGCAATGAGCTATTTTCTTATTTCAAATGCGGAAAAACAAAACAGAGATCCTTCACAACAGTAGTTCTTACGCCCATCTCCTTGACCTTTCTCCTCCACTTCTTCCAATCCTATTAAATCCTTTTACTACTCAAATCCGTATAAATCCCAGAAATTAAAGAAACAATGCATTATAAGTGAATGCATACAGATCTAGTTAAATTCTGTAATTTTTAAATTATTTAATACTTTATACCCCCAAAATAATACTGCATTCACTTAGGCTATACATACCTGGGTCATAAGAGTCCATAAAACCAAATGGACCATAATCTATTGTTATGGCTAACAGGCTGAAATTATCTGTATTGCACACACCTAAAAATTAAACAACATTTATTTATTTTAGGCATGCTTTTCCTCCATACTGGAACATAAGGCAACTTACAACACAATATGCAATATAAAAAGAATACAAAATAATAAACAAAAACTATCTATCTATCTATCTATCTATCTATCTATCACTACATGCACACAAAAGAAAAGCATGCATCCATAATAAAAACAGTCTCAAATCTGACCAACATAGCCATCTAAACAGCATGATGTCATATCCCAGAAAATGCTGATTTCATATAAATGAAATGTGTGTTACCATCTGAAAGATTTCTCCAGGAATTACGGTCTAGAAACCAGGTTCATTCCTCCATTCCATAGTTAAGAAGTAGTTTACTATTACAGTTAAACTGCACAGAGTGGCTGGGGCAACCCAGTCAAATGCAGGGGCATATAAAAAATAAATTATTCTTATTACATAGTTCTACATGGAATGAGCAGTATTTTTTTTGCAAACATTGTATTTGAGGTACAATCCCATTTTACAATAGATACTTTTTTGCAACCTTGCTAGAAAAGGACAATGTTGTATTTTCCTTAACTGTAAACAGCTTAAAGTCACATTAAAATAAATGTGAAAAGATAAGTCAATATAAACTTAAATCCCACTAATTTCAATGGACCCCTATCTACAACTAGCTTATGTTGGATCCAGTCCAATGTTTTTCTTAATTTAGTTTTATTCCACGCAAATCTGGTTTATTCACATAATTAGTCGACCATTTTGACACCATCCCGATGTGTGTCCCAAAATGGCTGAAAACAACAACTGAGTGTACACACACACACACACACACACACACACACACACTTCAGGAATGAGGAGTCAGCCAGTCGCCAGCTTGTAAGAAAAGGCTGTGACTGTGCATGTAAAAGATCTCAGGGTCAATCCCCGACTTCTCCAGATAAGGCTAGGAGAGACCTTTGTTGAAGTCCTGGAGAGCAACTGGTAGTCAGTGTAGACCGTATTGGACCAATGATCTGACTCATTATAAAGAGGCTCACTATGTAGGGGTTTTTTTGGGGGGGGGGAGACTACACCCTGTTTGTATTTTTTAACAGAATCTAAATATTTCATACCCTTCACTCACAAAGCAACAACACAGTACCAAAAACATATCTCACCATGAGCAAAGCCTACCGAC
The DNA here is from genome assembly GCF_964252035.2 of Podarcis erhardii. Lineage (NCBI taxonomy): Eukaryota > Metazoa > Chordata > Lepidosauria > Squamata > Lacertidae > Podarcis > Podarcis erhardii. The sequence continues at coordinate 17,497,217 of NC_138513.1, read as the reverse complement.
ATCCACAAGGCAATCAGACCTGCAGTCTCAGACACTACTCTAGAGAAGAAGGCCTGAAATCAAACACAATTTTACCATGAAAGTTGCTTTAAGAAAATTGTGCAGGGCCCAAGATGGGGAAACGTACAAATATATTTTTCAAGAGTGGTTTAGACACTATGTGGAGCTGTGTTGCCCTTCAGTTCTGCAGTGCCAGGAAAACTAAGAGCAGGGTTTTTGCTTTTCACAGGGGAAGAAGGAGCTGAGACCGGGGGGTCATTTACACTTCCACGTGTCCCATAATTTCTAGGCTCAGGTCCAATAGGTTTTCCTTTTGTCCTGCAGCTTTCCTTGAAAAGATCTGCTGTTTACCACAGAATTGGAACAATTGTCAGCCAGGTTTCCTGTGTCTAGAAATCACAGGACAAATTGGGGTAGGTTAGCGGGAACAGGACAAAGAGAATGTGGATGAGCCCTGAGAAAACAGTGTCCAAGATGAAGTTAAACACCCCCCCCCCGTGCTACTTCCACATTCTTCAAAGGGCTAACTGGGGTTTGTAATAAAAATAAATAAACAAGATGAAACTGATCATGCTTTTCCCACATCATGTCTGGTGTGGCCCATAAACTGTAAACCTCCTGGATAGAGATGATGTCACTTTTGCATTCTTTATATGTTATTGCTAAATACATATTAAACAGAGATAATAGACAGCATACACTAAGTTCTAATGCCTTTTTAATTTGAAGGCAAGTTTGGATTTGTCAATAAATCATAGATTACATATTCTTCTTTTGTTGTTGCCGCTGCTGTGTTCACAGAAGCAAAAAGACTTACCAGATATCTGTTTGAATCATTCATGTCTATTGATGGAAAGTGCTCATCTATGATATGGTCTAACAGCATCCTAAATTACAAACAAAACGTTTCTTCCATCAAAGACAATTTCGAAACAACACTGAAGGAATCACTCTGTTTAAGATTATATCTGATGCTTGGAAATATTCCTTTAGGTGCCTACGCCTACCTATAAAAGTTAAATTGGGTTGTAGGAAATACAGTGGTACCTCGGGTTACATACACTTCAGGTTACAGACTCCGCTAACCCAGAAATATTACCTCGGGTTAAGAACTTTGCTTCAGGATGAGAACAGAAATCGTGCTCCGGCAACACGGCAGCAGCGGGAGGCCCCATTAGCTAAAGTGGTGCTTTAGGTTAAGAACAGTTTCAGGTTAAGAACGGACCTCCGGAACGAATTAAGTACTTAACCCGAGGTACCACTGTATACACTCTTTAATAAGAAGCATTTTTTCTATAGCCAGATTGCAAGTCCATACTAAGTTTTTAGCCACATGTGGTTCCCTCAAGTGAGATTTTATATCTTATTGGGATGGAACAGCAGTGTGGTTTTGGAGACTTTTGAGAGTTAACACCCAGGTGCCTGCTAGCACTACATTTTATACTATTGAACTATCAACTAAATGTTTTGCATTTTCCCACTCCTTGTACAAGACTGGCACCTGAAAATCTGATGCTGGCTCTTGGAAATTTTCTAGCCTTCTATGTTTGAATCCATGCAACAATCCATATACAGTTGAACGAATTGTTTTGGGTCAGGATCCAAGTGCTCAATCTGTTCCACTTGGCGATGGGTGTTCTGGACTTGGATGTTTTTGAACTGCAACATGACAAAAGACTTTTGAAACTGAGAGGAGCTGTAAAACACAACTGAAATGGCACTGAGTTGGAGGAGGGAGGGGGACGTCTGTGCTATTAAAAAAAAAAACCCCAATGGATGAATGCAAGCCCTTTAGTATCTCATTAAAAAAGCCCCATAATATCAGTGACTTCACAGGCCATACAAGAATTTGCAGTAGTTGTAAATGCTTATTTCAACACTGACTCATGAAAAACATAGTATCAAGTATATGCAATGGCCTCTATACAAGGGAAAATATTTGCCATACACATTTTTTACAATAACTCTGTATTGGGAAAGGCATTCCACAATTTAAAATGGAATTGCATGTTACCAATGCCCATAAATTAGTACTTTGGAGGGCTGCAAATCTATCCAACGCCTGCTTGCCTATAAACAGGATGCAGGTACACGTGTGTGTGTGTGTGTGTGTGTGTGTGCCAAAGAACTGGTATCTAAAACTCTGAAGTTCTTTTCAACATTTATATTGGTCAGGATCCAAAGAGGCCTGTGTGTGAGTGCTAAGCATTTCCATGCGCTGCCCCATGCAAGTGTGTGTGTAGTCTAATATTCCCATATGGTGGCCGTCCCCTGTACATCATAGAATGCCTCTCTACAGAGTCCCCTAATCTTCTGGGCCAGATTTTCAGAAGATGCACAAGCCTGTGTTAAGAAGGGGAAGGCTGAAAGGTCGCTGTGCATATGTAGCCTTTTAGAACCCCACTATTTTATTAAATTATCCAGAAGTAAAAACTGATCCAATAAATATATACTTTAATTCTAACCTTAACAAATCCAGTTCTCCAGAATGAGCTAAAATTTCTAATGATCCTATTCGAAACCATGATTTGGCAACACGCAGAACTATAGCACCTGAAATACAAGTATATGCATGTCAATAAATAAAAATGCACTCTGTTCCAGAGCCCTAGATGTGCTTCCATTTGCATTCAGAACTTCTGTGCTTGTTGATTTGCCCACTCACGTCAATGGATGGAGCCAGTACATGCTGTCTCTTTTAACTTTTGATTAATCACAGGTTAGCAATACATCTGAACTCTATACTGTGGTTAATCTTAACTATGGCTTTGCCAAGTGATGACTTTCAAAGATGACAAATATAAGAGAACAGTAGCATACAGAGAAGAAGCCAGCAAACAAAACAGTCTAAAACAGACAAGAATTTTGGATTATGGCTTGGTTGAGATCTGTTGGAACTGTTTTAAAAAAGGATTTATAAGAAACTGGACCTAGAAACTGGATGAATACTAATTTGTATTATTAGAAAATTACTGTGAGAGTCCTCTTGTGCTGTCTGAGTGGTTAAAATCTTAAGAGCTTGGCTTGGGAGGGAAATCTAGGTAAAGTGCCATCTTGCTGAAGGGGGGAAAAAGACTGGATTTTAAATCCAGCTGTAATTATTCTGGAGTGCATATGTTAAATATTTAGAATAAATGCTTTTATAGATAATTGTTAGGGAGGCAGGAGTTCCTTTTTCTTTTAAGCTTATAACAAAATTCCTTTATTGTGAATTAAGAAGGGTACACACAGGAACAAGACAGTTGGAGGTGGGAAGTATCTGTAAAATAAGGCAGGGTAGGAAGGATCTCTCAGGGTGGGAGACTGGGAGACCCAGGTGAGAGCTGGGGGAATCTGCCTTGCTATGTGTGGATAAATGATATGAACTGTACAACATAAATGTGATAAAGGGTCTTCTTGGTTATTCTTTCTTCATTCTTTTTCTTTTTCCTATATAACTGTGTTTTGTATTTTCTTATAAATGAGTTTGATACAATAACAGTATTCTGAATAGGAATCTGAAATGCAGGAGTTACCTCTTTCTTTCTTAACATTCCCGTTGTAGAACCGATCCCTCCACACATCGTCGTCACTCACAACTAAACTGCAAAAAAAGAAAATGAGCTGTTAGTATAAAACACCTTAAAGTTGCTTGACATAAGAAGCAGTTTTAAACTGAGTCAGACCATTGGTCAATCTAGCTAGCATTGCCTACACTGACAGGGAGCAGCTCTTCAGGGTTTCAAACAGTATTCCAAATAGTAATCTGAAATACAGGAGTTACCGGTACCTCTTTCTTTCTTAACATTCCCCTTGTAGATGCCCTATCAGTTTTCATTTCTTCATACAAGCCTACACACAGGAGAGACAGGATGGTGGAAATGTGGTGGCACAAAGAACCATGTACTTCTGTGACTATGCAGAAAGCACTTCAACCTTGTTATTTTTTGCTTGTCAAGCTGTTATGGGTGTCTTAAATCCAGGCCATTCAAATAAAAGTTGTTTGGCAACATATGGCAGAAGGAGAAGGAGCAAACCAAAGGGAGATGGTATTACCTGCATTTGTGATTATTATTGCCATATTTGTACTTCAATTGTTTGCAAGCCTTTCTTCGTGATTAATCCCATTTTACCAGTTTGCTTGCCTAAGGCCTCCAAGTGACACTATAAAGAAGATGGGATTTCAAGTTCTGGACCTTTCAAAACCAGTAGAAGCACACTGGTAGATGCACCAGTTCATACGTCTCATAAGAACAGGTGCAGATAGAGGCAGATGCCACACAGATGCCTAAAAACAAATGCTAAAGTTTTGGGGAAAACATATTCCTTGCTCCCAGCTCCCAACATTTGCAGTGCTTAAGCATCCTATGATCGGTCTGGAGCACACCATGAATATTCATCACCCAACACCATGTGCGCGGCTTCACTCCACTGACTTCCTGTACTCTCTTCCAGAAACCCCAATCTTCAAAGCATGAAGGTTCCGCATAAGAATGTTTTCCCTTCTAGCATCACTCTGTGAATGGAGCTTCCTGTTGGCAACACAGGAACACAGAGCTAATAGAGTGGGCCCATCTCCAGGGTGCTCTTGGATAAATTACATGCTCTTTCCCACACTTCTGCCAAGCCTCAGCAAGAACGTTGTCAATTAACCGTAAGAGCTGAGATATGACGGCTTCCTATTGCCAGCAATCTAGTGATCAGCTGGGGTTATTTGAGTTAAATATTTATGAAAAGAAGTCTGGAAAGCTTTCTGGAGTACTGCCCTCCTCCCCCACACGGCCTTACCAGGACACCGAGAGTTTCAAAAACAGCAGGCTAAGCACGAAGGCCAAGCAATCTCCTGAACTCAGCGAACTTGGTACACCAAGTTCACGCTGGCTATTGTCTTTGAAACAAACAGCCTGTCACAGCATCTTCCAACGAGGGTTGTAACACTGCTACAAGCTTTCATGCTCATCCGGACAGCCTCATGGGTTTTGCATCAGTCACTGAGTTTGCAAGACCTTCTGCCGAAGCAATTAAGCAGGTTTTCCAATAGGTCATTTGTAAAGGGTCTCTCCTACAAGCAAAAAGTTGTTTCCTGATTGATGCTGGAGAGAGAGTTCTGCATGTTCTCAGCAAGCCAAAAACCTGCACAGGCAATCAGAAAGGGCCTTCATAACCACATACTGAATGCCCCCCGAATGTCAGCAATATCACATACTTAACAATTCGGCAACAATAACAAGGCATCTCACATGGTGTAAGTGCAATATTAGATGGAGTTGCAGTGAAGTAGCGTGGAGCTGCTGTTTGCAAACTCTTCTTAACTTTGTGAAAACTGTAAAAGCTAAACAAAACAATGGTCACAAAATGGCAGTAAATGAATACGTTGCGCCCCATCAGAAATTACATCACACACCGTACCTGGCAGGTGAGCACAACACTCATACAAACAAAATCTACTTCATATTTACAAAGATTGAGCAGAAGGCAGATTGGATTTCTCGGGCGCAAGCCAAAAAGCCCGCAGGACACTTACTGTAAAAAGTACATGAGTGGTCTCCTCCTGATGTAAGTGGAATCAAGTAAGCATCAGATCAGATTCTAAAGAAAGTACAAACATGGATACAGTACCTAGCTGCTCTGCTTGTAGGAATTCCAAGATAATGCATAGCTTCACTTCCTAAGAATTCTCGAACAGAAGAGTGGAGCACAGCTCTGCCATCCCCATTCCTATGGAGAGGATAACTAGGAATATAAACAATACCCTTTCCTTTTGAATTAGGAAAAGAAAAAAAAGAAAATGCTTGAGTGGGCAAGGAATTCTGATATAGGGATGATTGAGGAACTTTATCTTGGCAACTTCCTGTACAAAGTGATATGATCAACATCTCTCGGATTAATGCGTGGATCAGCTATCCACAGACTTCACAGTTCTCCAAATGCTGCAATGCATTTCATGAAAATTTAAACACATCGAAACACATATTTAAAAATAATATTTATTTATTAGATTTATTACCCGTCCTTCACTGCAAGGTCCCAGGGTAGATCACAACAATAAAGTATACAATTATAAAAATATTACAATCACCAAACAAGAAAAGTGTATTATGAAAACAAAAGCACATGCTATTAAACAGTTTAAAACAAGGTTGTGGGTACGAGTCCTGTGTTGGGCAGGAGATTCCTGCATTGCAGGGGGTTGGACTAGATGACCCTCGGGGTTCCTTCCTACTCCATGATTCTATGTAATTCTATACAGAAAGCCAGTTAAAAACTGGGCTAAAGATCTCCTCTTAAGTTGGAAAAATAGGAAATACATGTTTATAAATGGATTTTGAGAGAACCTTTTTTAAAAAGTTTGTAGATTAATGTGAAATTCCATTAAATTGATGCGAAGATGGCATCAATTTACCTATCCTTAGTTACATGTAATGTTTGGCACCGTAGGCCCTGAGAGAATCTGAGCAATGCTCAGGAAATGCAGGCCAGTAAAATCAAACAGCTGAAAGTCCAATTCACCCCAAAATTACCCTGCTTTGCACAATTTAGAAGACAGCATGTGGTACAAAACAGAACAGGGAGCTTGCAGAGAAGGAAGCGTGGTAGTTATTTTTATAAGCTAGGTTTCATAAGCTAACGTGAGAAGAGGAAAGAATCACAGGACAATCGCTTTGGGATTAAATAGGCCACAACTTTATTGATTACTGATGTAAGTAGGTCTTGGCATAGGCACTGGGTGTGTACCTGAAATCAGCGAATGCTTTGGCACCACTGTGGCCCACGCTGGGCTGCAACCGTCACTTACTGCTAAGCGGTCTTTATCATTTGAACTATCTTCCAGCTCCTGGTGTTTTAATTTTGCCATGCTAGGCTAAACTTGTTTCAGCAAAAAACATTTGGAAACCTCTTCCCAGGCGTAGGCATCATATAAAGCAGGAATTTAAAAGTGGCATGTGAATCCTTATTTCTACCAGAGAATAGCAGTTTCAGCTCTTAAAAAAATAGCAAGTGCGCAACTAACATCACCCTAAGAAACATGTTCAAATGAAATCAGGTGTTACATTACACCCTCCCCTGGCCCTACCCCACTTACATATCTAGACCATAAAGAACCTGCATACCTCCACAAATCCTCCAAAATCCTCAGGACTCCTATAGTTCTCTGCTCAGCCTTAATGTGATCTCCCCTAATTCCTGGGCAACGCAAGACAGTAAGAGCTTCCCAAAACTGGTATGATGTTACCTCCCGGTAGTTAACATTAAAAGGTATGCTGCCTTCTAGCTATCACAGTTAATGCCGACTAACTGACCTAGGCCCCATTAATTTATCTGGTCCTTCTTAAATAAATAAACAGGTTATGCCCGTGATCGTCAAAACATAAGGCAAAATTCTTTTGCTCCTGATGACCTGAACAAAGGGGTGCTACGTGCTACAATTTCACGCAGACAGATAATCTTGTGCTTTGAGGTTGGGATGGTTTTTTAAGGTGACCATTGAAATGAAAGGTTTCAAACAGAAACAAGACCAAGAGCTATCAGGGGTGAATACAGAATAATACACAAAACACATGACAAACCTAGAGTATGGAGTCCTTCCTGAACCTTTCAGCTGCAGTTCCCAGCTGTCACCAAACCTGCAAAAAACCATTGGCCTTAGTAATATTGAGAACTGATACAGTGCAGTAGGTAAGGATGTGAGCTTGGAAGTCCCAGGTTTAAATCTTCCCTTAGCCATGAACACTATAAATCAGAGGCTGGGTAGGGCTGCCATACACCCTGATTTTCCAGGACATGTCTTGGAATTCGCCTCAACAAAGCTCAACGAATTTGGTTACCCTAAAAAAAAAAAATCACCTGCCAATCACTTGGATGGATGGTGATGTCAGCTGATGAGGGTGGGTGTAAAGGGTGTGTCTGTGAGAAACCAACACCTAATTCATTTGGAGCCAGGGATTTGACAGCCACAAAACCTGATCCTTAGCTTTAAATCAGAACAAACAGCAAACCACAGCATTTGTGTTTGGTCAGTAAGTTATTCCAGCCCAAGTATTTTAATTATCAGCAGTAATATTTCTTAATGTCCTTTCTGAAAGATCAGTGCCAGCCATATATCATTTAGAGACCAACTATTCAAAAAGAAGAATGCAGTACCTGTTTGTATAAACACCAATCAAATGGGCTCTTCCGTCACCCAGCTGACCTGCCCAGCTACCAAACTAACAAGGAAAGAAGAAATTAAAAAATCCCAGTCACTATTCGGTATTATTTACAGCAGATTTATAACTGGAAAATCATTCCTAAATCTTCTGGTGATGGTGAGATTCAGCATGCTTCAGAGACATAGCAACAGATTGGAGCAGTGTTAGCCAAGTTATATTTTGTTCTGTTCTATCATGACAGAGAAGTATGGCAATAATAGGAATCAGAGATGGAATTCCTGAAATATTTGCAGACTGTAAGTCAAGGCAGAGGAGCTAAAGCTGAGGTAAGATAGAGCAAGTTTTATTATTGACCTGATGGCCACCATATCTGTGGGCCAGAGGCAGAGATCCCAAGGCAATTTTTGCACCTGTGACAAGCTGTATAAAGTCCTCTGAGTCTGCGATGGACATATCCAGGTCCAAAATATCTTCCAAGACTTCCTGGATGGAGAATGACAACACAGAAATCACTTAGAATACAAAAGACATTCCTTATAGTTGGAAATGCCACTTAATTAGTGAGTTTTTATATCTGTATCTATCTCCCCAGCTGCTACTCCTCCCTCCTCTCATAACACACATTCTATTTATCAAGAACACAGTGAGCTGAATCCATCTATTGTTTAGGGCAGTGTTTCCCAACTGGTGTTCCGCGGCACACTAGTGTGCCGCGAGACGTTGCCTGGTGTGCCGTGGGAGGGAGGCGGGCGAGTCCGGCGGCGAGAGGCGGGGCGGCGGCGGCATCTCCTGCTGGATGCAAATCCAAACATGGCGGGCGCCTCCCTCGCTCCTTTGTAGGCGGACCATCGAGAGAGAAAGAAAAGGAGGCGAAAGAGCGAGAGAAGGCGCCTGCGCGGAAAGAGGAGCGAGCAGTGCGCCTGCGCGCCGCGGCGCCCGAGTGCAGTGAAATTCCGTGAAGAGGGGAGGGGGGGCTGGAAAAGAGAGAAAGGAAAGATTTTTCATTTAAAAAAAAAAAAAAGAGGAAGAGGGAAAGAAGAGAAAAAGCGGCAGAAGCTGAGGGGAAGGTTTCCGTGAGGGAGAGAGAAAGAGAAACGCGGGGCTGGCGGGACCCCTCCTCTTCCGCCACGCTCGCCCGCCACCGCCTCAGAATCTCCTCAGGAGCGGCGGCGGCTGCTCCCCCTCGCCCCCTTCCTCCCCCCCAGCCCCCTCCCAACCCCCGGACGAGGGACGCGAGGCGGCGCCGCTGAGAGGACGGGAAGGCCCCCGGCGGCGGGGTCGGCTCGAGCAAGGAGGGGCGAGCGCTAGCCGGCTGGCTCTAGCCCGGCAAGAGGAGGAGGAAGAGGAGGAGCACGCCGTCGCTTCCACAGCGGCCGCCCCACACTCCCCTCCCCGGGCACCGGCGGGGAGAATGACGGAGCTCCAGTCCGCGCTGCTACTGCGGAGACAGCTGGCAGGTCGGTCCGTCCGTCGGTCGGGGCAAAACACACCACAGCGCAGGCAGAGGCAGGCAGGCCCGTCTCTCCCTGCCCCCCCTCGGACCTGGCCGGCCTGGGGTTTGCACCCCAAACATTCATGTCCACCCCAGCTACACAAGCCACACCTTGCTCTCAGTTCGATCTGTCAAATAACTCACCTATCATTCACATAAAGAACCTAGTCTATCCTCAAACGTCAGAATGTACCTCCTCTCTAGCTTCCCCCACTTCATCTAGGCACTTTCAGCCCTTACTTAACCCACCCCAGCCTGCTTACTCTTCCTTCATTTGCTATAAAAACTAAATACAGAGAGAGACTGAGAGCTGTTGACGAAGAGCTACGTGTGTGTCTTTCTTCGATTCCAGCCAGAATATCAGCTTTGTGTTCAGCCAAACAGGCCCAGGTTGCGCACTGAATAAAGTATTTTATAATTTTTCATTTTTCTGTTTACTTACTATTTCATAATAAAGTAATTATAAAATACTTTCTTTGTGTTTATTTTATTCCTATTAAAGAGAGTTACTTTATATATAGTCAATATAGGCACAGAGTTATTTTTTTAAACATTTTCTAATGGTGGTGTGCCTCGAGATTTTTTTCATGAAACAAGTGTGCCTTTGCCCAAAAAAGGTTGGGAAACACTGGTTTAGGGCAAGGCTAGCAACATTTGGGCACTGTATTTAGTCACTGCAATAGGTTTGCAATTATGTGAGAAACTGGAGCACCTCCAGTGCTAAAGTTCAGTGTCCTCAGCTTCACTCATAGGATTACTGTGTGGGCTTAATGGGATGAGAATTGTAAAGCACGGCGTTTCCGTGCGCTGCTCTGGTTCGCCAGAAGCAGCTTAGTCATGCTGGCCACTTGACCTATACGCCGGCTCCCTCGGCCAATAAAGCAAGATGAGCGCTGCAACCCCAGAGTCAGCCACGACTGGACCTAATGATCAGGGGTCCCTTTACCTTATAATACACAAAAAGTGATGCACCCAGACTCAAATGGAAATTCATGTCACATTTTCAGCACAACAGTTGCCAAAGAGCCACGTGGCATCTCCTCTCTGTACTCCACCAGCAGTGTAGTCTTTTTCTTTTCCTCTTAGTTGTAATTATAGTAAAAAAAGAATAGCATCCTTTCTGTCAACAGCTTGTGGAATATGTAAATCAGGCCCCATAAAAATTAAGGAGATTGGGAGCGCACTCACTGGGCTCACACCCCCCTCTTCCCCTCTAATACAGACCTTTCCCCCTCCCCTTTTATTTTGGAAACAATGCTGATTAGCATCACACCTTTTCAAAAAACTTTTTTTCACCTGTGGTTGCAAACTGGTTTGGTGCTAACTGTGGTGAAAACTCCAATGCAGGGGTAGTGCTACACAGCAAGGAAGAGAGGTGCAGTGCTTGTATGACAAGCATGTCCAACAGGTTGATTGCAATCTACCGGTCAAAAAAGAAAGAAAATAAAAATACATAAAAATAATTTTTCCTCCCTCAAAAAAAGAATCCAGGGATGCTTTTTTTAAAAAAAAAAAAAGAGAAAAAAAGTTATTTTTAAAAAATTATGTAAAAATCTATTAAGAAGTAATATCTTCTCTTCTGTGGTCTCCTCTGCTGCGTGGCCTTCCTCTGGGCCCCAGCCTGCTCTCTTGGAGCACTAGTTGCCGTGGAGTAGGCTCAGTCGGACCTGGGCTCGGCCATGTGTCCTTGCCCTCCCGGTGCTCTCCTACCTCTCTTCCTCAGTGGCAGCGGCAGCAGCAAGGTCGGGGCTCCCCTCTTTTTTCTTCTTCCTCTTTCTCTCTCTTCCTTCTCCTCTCCTCTCCTCCTTCTCCCTGCGTCAGCTCCGGGGTTTTCCTGGCCCCAGAATGCCACTGGGCAGGTGGCTGAGCGCTCTCACTCCCAGCTCGTTTTGGGTCACGGGGGGTGGGGTGTCCCCGGTTCCCCCAGGTGTCCCCGGTTTCCCCTTGGCAGTGGCGGTCTCCGCAGCCCAGAGCCAGCCAGGTAGCACAGCTGGCTCTGGCTGGTTTCAGGAGCTACTTGCTGCTGTGGCGCCTGCCATTTTGCCTCACCGGAAGTCCCCATATGATGTGTCTTGTGCCGTTGAACCAATCATGCAACATTCATTCCCTACTAATAAATCTACAACACTTAAAATATAAATCCGGGGACATTAAATGAAATCAGGGGACATTCCGGGGATGGATTTTGTCCAGGGACTGATTTGTAAATCCGGGGACTGTCCCTGGAAAACGGGGACATCTGGTAGCCATAACTTTGGGTCTTCCTCCCCCCAAAAAGCTCAACAACTTTGGTCAATCCAATGGGTAGATCACTGCCAGGTTTTTTTATAGTGGGAGTAGATTGCAGTCTCTTGAGAGTTGGACATGCCTGTTGCATGAGAAGGGAAGGAGGCAGGAATAACACATGAACCCCGGAGGTGTTTCTGAGCTGGAATACATGCAGTACAAATCTTTCGTGTGTCATTGGAGCTTTGGACTTGAGTAAACACAATAAATTACTCAGTTTGAAGCCTTGGGGCATTGTTCTGAAGTGAAAAGGGAGGTGAGAAAGAACAAAAAAGGGTGGTGTTTGATCTCTTCTGTAAGATAAAGAATAATTACTTCCACACCTACGTCCTATGCACTGAGTTCCACCAGTGTGCTATGCACTGAGTTCCACCAGCACAGAGGTGGGGGAATTTTAAGGAATCTTCGCAAATGTTCTAGAAAGTTTTCTGGCAAGGAGCTGAATGATGAATGTAGAAGTTCAATACACCCAATGCAAACTGGGCCGCAATATAATTCTATTCAATATGCTATGCAGCTTAAATTTTGTGTACCCAACAGATTCCTAATATTTTCTAAAAGTTGCAAATCAGCAACCTTGCATCACACAGTTAGAGGAATTCCAAATAAATAAAATGAAGCCTAACCTTTGAGACAGCTACAAGCAGAACTCTGGATTTAAATGGTGTAGGGTAGACAAATGAAAAAATGACGTCTCGCACTTCACGAATATAATTCTCTTGAATATGATCAATGGGAAGTGTGGCTAAAAGGAACAAGCAAAATATTTTCACATACCATTCCTGAGGACTAGCTGTATTAGTCATTTGACTGAAAACAACAGATTCCTGTTTGTGAACTGCATCTAATGATGTGGAGTTTTTGACAATGAAAACCAACAGAGTTTTAGCTACTGAATTACTGCTACTTGAAATATATATTAAAAAGTAGCGCTGTTGATTCCAACCCAGGGAAAGTGACTCACACTTAAATGCAGCAGTGGCTGCAAACTCATTTGCCACTAACAAGTGTCCCAGTCATCTGCTAAGTAGAACACCTGGCAGCACCCTTCCCCAAAGCTTGCATTTGCCCTGCTGTTTGGAAAAAGAAAAGAAAGTGTTTCTTATCTCCTCTGTACCCAGCAAATTAAAGAAGATCCTCTCTCCAGTTGCTGGAAGGTTGGCTGAGACCACAATAAATGACAGACTATGCCCATCTGAGTTTTTGGGACCCATATATAAATCATATTTAAATCAATTGGTCCCGAAAATAATTTTTTCTGGTTCCAGTGAAACTTAAGCACAGCTAATTCTCTCTGGTGTTCAGCAATTATGTAATCAAGCAAAATGTTCATCCAGATAAGGTGACATTTACAAGTAATTCTGCCCAGTTTTTCTTTTTAATATGCTGTATGCATATTAAAATATTATATTAGTATACCACTAGTTGAAAAGTACCTGTGAATTTTTCTGTGGAAAGTCTCCAGCCACCAAAATGAGATACTTTTCTTTTTCTTTCACAATAGTCTTGATCCCAGCTTGATTTGTTGATGTAATCATGCACATGGCTAAAACCACTTGCAGCGGTTATAGAGTCCACGAGGCAGCATCCAGACTGACACACCAGCATTAACCAAATGGGAAATGCCAGAGCAACACCATACCTTGACATACTGAGTCCTAGAACTTTTCTTAATGAGGTGTCAACTTTCTACGGAACTAAAAAAAAAGAGAGATACAATTACAGTGAAGCCACGGTTCTAGCACAAAACCTTTCACATTCAGGAAAATAGTCCTTCAATGCTTCCCTTTATATATATATTTAAAAAGCCATTGAAAATTATTTCACATTATTCGGCAAAGGATGATCCTGGGAATTTTCTTTTTTAAAGTCTTTCTTTGTTCTCAAGATCATAGAGGCAACTATCCACCAGCAACTTTTGCTGTATTTGGGAGTGGGAAGGCCCGAGTTCAAATCCCCATTCCTCCATGAAGCTTCACTGGGTGACCTTGATCCATTTTCTCTCAGCCTAACTCAACTCACAAGAGTCGTTGTGAGAACAAAATGAAGTAGGAAGAGAGCCGTATATGCATGCTGCCTTTGGAGGAAAGGCAAAACGTCAAAGAAGGAAATAAATATGGAATAAAAGTCCAACTTGTCCTCAAATATAAGAACAAGACAATGGGCCACAAAGAAAGAACCTTTAAAGTAAGGATGCCAGTAACCCTCCTCAATTCAAAACACAATTCAAAGTGCTGATGCTGACCCTTAAAGCCCTAAACAGCCTCGGCCCAGTATACCTGAAGGAGCATCTCCACCCCCATCATTCAGCCTGAGGTCCAGCTCCGAGGGCCTTCTGGCGGTTCCCTCACTGCGAGAAGTGAGGTTACAGGGAACCAGGCAGAAGGCCTTCTCGGTGGTGGCACCTGCCCTGTGGATGCCCTCCCACCAGATGTCAAGGAAATAAACAACTATCTGACTTTTAGAAGACATCTGAAGGCAGCCCTGTTTAGGGAAGTTTATTTTTTTTGTTTTTTGTTTTTAATATCCTGTTGGAAGCTGCCCAGAGTGACTGGGGAAACCCAGCCATATGGGTCGGGTAAAGGTAAAGGGACCCCTGACCATTAGGTCCAGTCGTGGCCGACTCTGGGGTTGCGGCACTCATCTCGCTTTACTGGCCAAGGGAGCCGGCAGACAGCTTCTGGGTCATGTGGCCAGCATGACTAAGCAGCTTCTAGCGAACCAGAGCAGCGCATGGAAACGCCGTTTACCTTCCTGCCGGAGTGGTACCTATTTATCTACTTGCACTTTGACGTGCTTTCGAACTGCTAGGTTGGCAGGAGCAGGGACCGAGCAACGGGAGCTCACCCCGCTGCGGGGATTCGAACCGCCGACCTTCTGATCTTAGGCTCTGTGATGCTCTTTGCACAACAAGGCAGGGGAAACTCAGTGAGCGAATCAGCACCTCCTGCCACCAAAGCACTGGAGCCAGAGGACCACTTCACCTGTGGGAAAAAAATATGGAATAAGTCCCTACTTGTCCTCAGATATAAAGAACAAGGCAATGGCCACAAAGGAAGAACCTTTAAATGCCCGAGGGATGTCGGAGGCATCAACTTCACCTGTGGGACCTCTGCCTGGGCCGCACCTGCTTAAAGGCGCAGGAGGAAACGCGGCAAAATCAGAGGCGGCTCTTCGGGAGAGACACGCGGGAAGCCAGGCGGCCTTCCTCCTCTCTCTAAGCCGGGCTGCTTCTCCCACAGCCGGCGCGGCCCTCCGCCCCCCGCCCCCCGCCCCGCCGGCCACTCCCTCAGGAGAGTCCCCCTCCTCGCTCCGGGCCTGCAGGCCGGGGCGGCGCCTGAGGGCGGCGTGGGCAGCAGCCTTCCTCTCTCGCCCATCTCCCGCCGCGCTGCCTAGGCCGGGTATTTCCGCGTCCGGGTCGCCTCAGCTGCTCGGCGAGGGGAGGCGGCCCTTGAGCAGCGGCGGGAGAAGCAGGCCTGGCGCCGAGGACGACGCGGCCATGGCCTTGGGCTGGTGGCACCGCTGCTGCTGTCGCTGCGCCGGCTCTTCGCGGGCGGCGTGGCTCGCCGGTTCCGGGCGGGCCTTGGGCTCCTCCGCTAACGGCGCCGGAAGGCAGCGGCGGGCTGGGGGGCCGGCGGCGCCCGCGTGGAAGGCGGAGGTAAGTCGGCGGCGCGCCGGGGCGAATGGAGGTCACGTCGGAATGAATGCGAGGAAACGCTAGCGGGATCTCCGGGCTGTTTCGTTTTCAGGTTCAGGGAGGGGAGAGAAGATGCTTAAGGGTCCATCAAATGACGAGGGAATAAAGGGAGAATATTGGGGTGGTTTTGGTGGTGGTGTTGCTACCCCTCCTCACTCTCCATAAAATGATGGGCAGTAAATTCAGGACTGAGGAAAAGGACTTCCTGCTGCGTTTGCTGCGAGGAGGTGCAGGGATGATGGCCACCGGCTTGGAGGGCTTTGCAAGGGGATTTGGCAAATCCGCGGAGGATGCATCTGTCCGTGGCTACTGTCCACGCGAGTTAAACTGCATTTGCATCTTCAGGGGTATCGCCCTCTCTCCAGAGCAGTGGTTACAAACCGTTTTTTGTCCATGCCCCACCTAAGCATCTCTAAAATCCTGATTCCACCCCACCCCGACATATAATTCTTATTATTCAAAAAGTGAACTCCTGTTCACATGGAGGAAGCCTAAAAGGCCATTCACTGTAAATAACTCATTCTCGAATTGCCCCCCTTAAAAATCAAATTGCCCTTAACCACGGCTCTAGACATTTTAGGCAATGGGGTAGCTCTCTTGCCCTCCATGCTCCGGGCTGCTTTGGTCACTGATGCTTGACCAGATTGACATTTTGGGTTGAGGCAGCATGGGTTTTTCATGTACACAAAACCTTGGGAAAGATAAGGGGCTGTTTTTTTAAAAAGAAAAGGTAGGGGTAGGGAGTTTAAAAAACGAGCACAAACCTGAGGGGATAGCTTAGTCTGCAGAGCATGAGACTCTTAATCTCAGGCTTGTGGGTTCGAGCCCCACATTGGGCAAAAGATTCCTGGATTGCAAGGGGTTGGTCTAGAGATGAATCTAGACCACGATGATCCTCGTGGCCCTTTCCAAGTCTATGGTTCTACAATTCTGAGGAATGTTTTTATTTCATTCATTTGTGCTGGTTGAGATAGCCACCAGCTTGGATGGCTTTAAAAGACTTAAGAGGTTGGATGGCCATCTGTAATGGATGCTTTAGTTGAGATTCCTGCATTGCAAAGGGTTGAACTAGATAACTCTCAGGGTCCCTTCCAACTCTACAATTCAGTGATTAGACAAAATAACGGAGGCTAAGGCTATCACTGACTACTAGCTTGATTACTATTTCCTCTGCTGTGGAAAGCAATATGCCTCTGAACGCCACTTGTTGAGAAACACAAGCGGGGAGAGTGTTGTCCTTGGGTCCTTCTTGCTAGCTTCCCATAGGTGTCTGCTTGGCCACTGTGAGAATAGGATGCAGGACTAGATTGGCCTTTGGCCTGATCCTGCAAGCTCTTCTTTTGTTCTTAATTTTGTTTAGAGAGAAGCAGCATAGCTGACTGGGATGTTCATGATATTTGCCAGGCACCAGATTTGGGAAGTCAACTCTTGGTTTTCTTTGTAAGGCTGTAATTAGCCTTCTTTGCGAGCATGAGGTTCCACTCTTTCAGGTGAGACTTCAAAGACATGATAGCAAAATTAGTAACCTTGTTGATAATAAATAAATAAATAAATAAATAAATAAATAAATACTGATTTTACCATGATCTTCAACAGTTTCCCAGGGTGACGTGTCATTTTGATCCAGAACTGTGGCTAATCTTAACTGTAAACAAGCTAGCTTCAGTAACTATGGATTGAAGTAGGCTTTTCGAAACCAACCATAGTTAAACCATAGTTATGTTAACCATAACATAATGTAACCAATTCCAGAAGTTAATCAAAAGTAGTGATTAAAGCTTCTAAACTGTTCTTGGTCACATGGGAGAGGGAAGGAAGAGTGTGTGAGCTCAAAGCTCACTCTTGATAATTGTCCGTGTGAAATTTCTAGGTAGGAATCTATAAGGATTTAGAGCTTGGTGTCATCAGTAAGTTGATGGCACGCAGGTAATCTGTTTCCCCAAATACCAGTGTTTCAGTGGGGTGTCTGATCCAGCAGTGGGATGAATAAGACCCAGTAGGCTATGCTCAGTGCAGATAACATGGATACATAGAACAGCTGGGCCATTCATCACCAATGTAAAGTCCCTTTCAGATGGCGGTCTTGGAATAGAAGCCTTTTATCTGTGTAATATTTGGCTGCCTGTGCAATATTCAAGAAGTTGTTCAGTGGGGACAGGGAGTGAAATTTTTGCCCCACAATTTGCTGTGCTTTTATGCAAGATGCATTATAAAGCCCTTCAGAATATTGGTAGCAGTGTGTGAGTGATAGATTTTGAGTTGTGAGAAGGAACAACAGTGAACAAGTCAATACTCATCCATTGAATGGGCTTGGAGCTTGGGGGAAAGTACAATTCATTGGCTCTGTTCAGATGATTGTATCTTCATAAACCATGGCAATGAATGTTTGGGCCAAGCATTTCTTCTCCTCTCCTTATACACCACTTTGCGCCAGAAGTGTTTAGTCATGCTGCCCACATGGCCTGAAAAGCTGTCTGAGGACAAACGCTGGCTCCCACGGCTTGAAAAGTGAGATGAGCGCTGCACCCCATAATCGCCTTTGACTGGACTTAACCATCCAGGGGTCCTTTACCTTTACCTTACACCACTTTGGCACTTCATTTGCATTCAGTCATAGTTTCCTGTTTGATTCAAACTGATGAACCCTTGTTGAATGTCAGTTATGTTGCTGATGTTATGAATAGGCTTTTAGGCTTTTAGGATTGTGCAGAATGGTTCTAAGTGATTGTTCCCAAGATCTCCAAGCATCTATCTTAAAGAATATTTGGGGAGCCCATGGTTCTAAAGCAGGTATGGGGAACCTGTGACCCTCCAGATGTGTTTAGCCTCCAACTATCTTCAGCCCCTAGACAACATGTCAGGAATGATGGGGTTGTAGTCTTCAATATTTGGAGGCCATGAGGTTCCCAATGCCAGTTGTAAGGGCTGCTTTAGATAATTTTTTTAACTTAACCTTGAGTACACAAGAACATGCCTAACATGAATATCCTGCCTATTCTGCAAAGGCACTTGGCAGCAGCTAGTAACATAAAAGAGCTAAATATAATAATTAAAGGTATAAATCTAAACAAGCCACAAACAGCAAATTAACAAATAATAATACAGAAGAAAAAGCCAGCCCCAATACAGCAGCTCAGAATCCCAAGTGCCTTCTGAAGTGAAGCTGCTTGCTACCAAAGGCTAACATCAAAGCTGGAAGGATGTTCTAGCCCCTCCGTGTGGAAAAAGGCCTGCTCTAGATCAGGGCGGCCCAACTGTTTATACCAAGTGGGTCCTTTGACACAGAACCTGCATGCTGCCTTGGTAGGGTGGGGAGCGAGGCTGCAGTTTGACACACATCCCCCCTAGCCTTTGCACTGCCTTCCCAAAGCCAGCTAAGCAAGGCACCAGGCTTTGGGAAGCAGTTGTGAGGCTCTGTCAGGGTCCTATAGCCTTCCTACCTGCTTCCCAAAGATGGGAAAGCACTAACTAGGCTTTGGGAAGGTGGAAGAAGGACTCTAGGACCCTATCAGAGCCTTCACACCTCCTTCCCAAAGCCTTGGGCCTCACTTATCTGGCTTCAGGAAGGCAGCATGAGAGCTGGGGTGGGCATCAAATGTTGCTGAGGGCCACCAAAAAAGGCCACGAGGGCCACACATTGAACCACCCTGCTCTGGATGATCCCATGCACCTCATATGATGAGGGACCCATAGTAGATTTCTGTGCTGTGGGCCTTTTGTGCTATTGAATACTTGTCTGGAGAAGGCTTGGGCCACCTCAGAGCTTGTGTAACAGCTTTCGGATTAGTCTCATAATAGAAACCACTTTGCATCAGAAAAAAGAGGTGTGGACTTAAACTAGTTTAAGGTAGTTTAGGGAAGGAATTGCAAAACTTTATGGTTTTGTTTTTATAAACTTTTATAAACAAAACTTTCCTTATAGAAGGAAATGCTGCAAGAATTCATGTGTAATAGAGTTCGATAAGGTTAGTTTGTGTGTGGTTTTCTGTTTTAGGTTTTGAGGTCTCACAGATGTATGGGCAGACAGGCTAGTAACTATTGCTGTCATATTAATGCAGCCTTGGAAACAAGACAACATTATCACTTGCCTTGGTTGCCTGTAGGTTGAATTAATGTAACTCACTCTACATGGTGCTAACTTTCAACAATCCTTGCTTCAGAAGCTTCTGTTCACCCAGAATGCAGCTACAAACATGTTGGCGGGTTCTCACCCACAGGATCACATTGCATCTCTCCTGAGACAGTTGCAGTGGTTACCTGCTTGCTGTCAGGCATAATTCAAAGTGTTTGGTCATTATCTATAAAACCCTAAATGACTTAAGTCCTATATAGATTGGGGATTGTTTCCTCCCATACTGTCCTGGATTCTCCCCAATATTGTCTCAGACTTTAAATGGGCAAGAAGCTCACTGGTGTGGAGCCAGGCACACAATTTTATCTGGTAAAACAAATGATTAGAGGTCTTGGGGCTGAAACAATCTCAATCCTAAGATCAGAAGAAGAGGATCTTTTCTGGGTCTGCAACCACAAGGGTGGAAGCACAGCCAAGTGGGACAAGAGAAAGGACCTTCTCAGTGGTTGCACCCAGACTGTAGAACACCTTGCCCTATGAAGTGTGGTTGGTCCCCTCTCACACTCCTCCACCCCTGTAGTTATTGAAAACCATTTTCTTCCAGGAGGCTCTTGCAAGTTAGACAATATTCTTACAATTCTTTTAACTGTTGGCACTGTCTTTTTGCAATCGTTCTGCATTGTTTTAATGAAATTATAATTTAGAATGCTGTAAGACGTCCTAAGTAGTGTAGAAGGCAGAATATAAATACTCAACTAAAATAAAATAAAAGTTAGGTGAAATGTAGTTTGTAAATGTATGCTCACTAATGTTTCATTTCTTTTTTCCTCTGGACAGAGACCTGATTTTCTTGGGAGAAGTTCGGCTCTATCCATTTTAAAAATTCGTAGTATATTTTGGCGGTAAGTTGAAGACCTTGCCATTGTATTGCACCATATTTAGGAGTGGGTTTTAGGTAACCTGGGTGAATATTTTTAGAAGTCCTGCAGTTATGGGTGCTATCATGATCTATATAATGCTGTAAGTTGATACAATATAACCAAAGCAGGTTCAGGGAAGCAATTTATACATTCAATAAACTAACTGGTATGGAATCAAGCTATTTCTCTCTTCCCCTTTGTTTTATACGACATAAGTGTTCATCTTCTGTTTCATAACACTGATTTGATTTCGAGTTCCTCCTCGCATATTGTAACGTCTTTGGGCTGGATAGCTACCATATTTGGAGCATATCCTATTAAAAGGTCTGCCTGCACAAGCCTGCTAGGATAGCAGCCCGCCTTGCCTTTGAACATGTAAAAGCTTCACCAAGCGACTTTACTCCTGTTTTTAAGTGGAAGCTGAAGAACCAGTGGCAAGGTATAGTAAATAAATGCAGTAGGAATGTCAGGCCAATAACATGCTCCTTAAGTTGAAACAATACTTAGATTGAGGTAAAATGTGTCGCTTAAGAATCAAGAGAAGGAAGTTTCCCTGGCTCAGCTACTGATTGGTAGGGATTCTTATCCCAGTGTTACATATTGAAGGGAAGGCCCCAACCAAGTACACCACTTGGAGTATTCACCTCATTCTGAAACACATCTTGCCGAAGAGTCCACATTTCTTAAGTGCACAGCAAGTCTTTCTGCATACCTAGTTGCGTGTTCCAAACATGGCTTCACTTCTGGGTGACAGAGTACAAGCTGTATCCATGGTCCTGAGATTTATTGCCCAGCTGTCCTCTTCCGAATACTGTTTGAGTTATTGGGAACAAGCTGCTGCAAGAATTCTTCTACATTTGCCACAAGATTAGTGTGGGTACAATATGGGTCCACTGCTCCTGTACTATAAGCTTAAATAGGCTTGCTTGCATGCACAAGTTCCACAAAATGAACTAGAGTGGTACCAGATACTCAATTACATATTGAGTGCCTTGATTGCAGCAAATATTCATTAATCTATAATTACCATTTATGGTGTAGGGTGTAATAAAGCAAGACAATAAATCCATATCTTTTGACCACCAAACTAGATGTTTGGAAACTGACTGCTTTTAATGAAAGGGCTGGTGCTGTGCTATTTTTATTGTAATTATTTATGTGTACACACCAAAAAAGAAAAAAAAACAACTATCACGCCATAGCTGTAGCACATAGTGTAGATGAAATCTTAAATGATACCTCTGTTTTGTCCTGCCCCACCTTTGCTGCAAAGCTCAAATTTTTACTGTTTGAAAGCCTATTGATAGCATTTTACAGGTTACAGCTGTCTAAAGGAGCTTGTAGAAATGTTCTGAAAGTAAGAAAAAATATTTCAGCCAGAACCTCAGCTTGTTAAACTACAATCTGCCCTCAACAAATTTATCTTACGCTCTCCCCCCACCAGCAGCCAATTAGGGGATTATCTCCCACCCCCACCCCTTTTAAAACACTATTTTCTTTCCTGCCCTCTCCTATATCCACATTACAGCGTTTGTCTACTCAGAAGTGAAACCCATTAAGTTCAGTGGCTAACTTGAGTACCATCTAAGGAGAGGAGTGATGGGGTAATGTAACAGAGTGATGTTGAGGTGGCAGGTGCAGGGATAAAAGTTTAATAAAGGAAAGGTTTAAGAAACCACTGTGAAATTTGGGTGGGACTCTGTTATGGATGAAAGCAGGCACAGAACTCGGGGACAATTTCCCTACCTCTGCTCTTGAAGCTGCCCAGTAGGAATGGACATAGAGACATGAACACCAGTACAAGGTGCTGCAAAGGCTTTTGGGATATAGGGTGGCAAGTACAAAGTAGGTGAGAAGTGGGCGGAGGGGGGGAGAGAAAGACACCAAACTTTTAGAAAACAAATCATCTGGGGCAACTTGTGATTTTAAGCATGGTTTGTTTAATAAACTATGCTTTAGCTTTGGCTTAGCATGACATGCAAATCAGGCCAGTATTTTGTATGCTCTGTAAAATGAAACACAAATCCAACCTGTATTTTACCTCTCTAAATTCTTTCAAATAATACTATCCCCAGGTTTCACCACACAACGCTGCGATTGTACAGCTGTGGTACAGCGGTTAGTGATGAAAAATATAAGGATCCTTTTAAACTGGGAAGCAAAGACTTGAATAATCTCTATGAAGATATTAAAAAGGTAAGGGCTCTTTGGTGTCTGGTGTGAAGGGCTGTAATCTCTCTTCCAAAGAGGCATAACATTGCATCAACCTATTTCCAGACTTACTGCTCAGCTTTAAAACTGCATTTTTGTTTGTTTACAGGAATTATGGGTATCTACTACAGAACTGAAGGAAATGTGTGAATATTACTTTGATGGCAAAGGGAAGGCTTTTCGACCAATGATTGTGGTGCTAATGGCTAGAGCGTGCAATTTTCATCATAATAACTCCGGGTAAATACCTAACCTTTATTTTTAAAGTTCTTACAATTTCAAATCCAGTTTCCTTGGCTCAAAAAAAAAAAAGTCACTCCCTAGCAATAACGGCAGGAGTTAAGCAGCATGTTTGCAACTGCACAATTTATGCATTTTTCAATATCTTTCCCAAACTGTACACAGCATTTTACAGTGGTATTGCTCGGAGTGGACCTACTGTAAGTAATAGACCCAACTTAGGCGCTGTGGTCTAAACCACAGAGCCTAGGGCTTGCTGATCGGAAGGTCGGCAGTTCAAATCCCCGCGACGGGGTGAGCTCACGTTGCTCGGTCCCAGCTCCTGCCAACCTAGCAGTTTAAAAGCATGTTAAGTGCAAGTAGATAAATAGGTACCGCTCCAGCAGGAAGGTAAATGGCGTTTCTGTGCGCTGCTCTGGTTCGCCAGAAGCAGCTTAGTCATGCTGGCCACATGACCCGGAAAAACTGTCTGCGGAAAAAAGTCGGCTCCCTCGGCCCACAGAGTAAGATGAGCGCACAACCCCAGAGTCGTCCGCGACTGGACCTAACAGCCAGGGGTCCCTTTACCTTTAATCATGTTCATTAGTTTCAATGGGTCCTCTCTGAATAAAACTTAGCCCTTACAGTGCTGTCCTGACCATGTCTACTTGGGAGTAAGTCCTGTAGAATTCAGCAGGGCTTACTCCCAGGCAAGTGGGGTAAGGATCACAGCCACAGGCTGACTTGATGCCCACTTTATAGCTTTTGGCTATAGAAAGGTTTTTTGGGTTTTTTTGCGTGGGTTTCCGTAGGACAAGTTAATATCTTGTCCCCTTAGTGCTGCTGTTGGCGCTCTGGGAAATTCACTGGCCAAGTGTTTTAAATTTCACTGACAAAATGTTCGAAGTGGGTCTTTCGATAATCTAGCACTGGGTTCTGTTTCTGTGATGGTCTGCTGGATTCTGCAAGGAAACGTTTAGCAGAGGTTGGTGGAGATAGCTGTCTCTTTGCTCCTGTCACCTGGAGGCATATTGCCATGGAACATGAGAGCTCCATTTTTTGCTTCCACCGCTAATATTCAACAATATAGTCTGTCTCAGTCTTCCCCAGCCTGGTGCTCTCCAAAGTTTCGGTTTGCAACTCCCATCAGCCCCTGCCCAAATGGCCATGGTAGCTGGGGCTAATGGAAGTGGTCATAAAAAACATCTGGAGGGCACCAGGTTGAGGAAAGCTGGTATATATAATCCCTTTTAAAAGCTAGTTTAGTTGCCAGCCCAACCTTCTGTAAAAAACTGATTTCCTGTGTTTTATGAATAAATAATTTCAAGTTTGCTTCCTTAGCTAACCAAGTTATTACGTTCCATATAAGAGGGAATAATTTCTCTTGCGTTTTTCCTGCACCGCTGTGTATTTCTGAAAATTTTTATTAAATTTATTACCCAGGTGTCCTTCTATAGGGAAGGAATGCTCTCCTGGGCCACCCCCCAAAAAAAGAATTCTTAGGGCAGGGGCCCCTCTGCTGATCTTAACACCCAAGACAGTCTGTAAGGAAGGTGGTCTGATGATGATGATGATTGTAATAACTTCTGACTTCCCCATACCTGCTCATTAAAACCAACTGCCTGATGCCGCTGGAGAAGAATTGGATTAAGTTTGGATGAGGAAGTGAACTACAGAGACACTGGATTCCAAACTATTTGTCACAAATGCAGAACAAGTCATTGCTATCCAAAACTGCATTTTCCTGAGCTGGTGAACGTGTCCTAGCGTGCTTGGTTTGCTCAGCTTCCGATGTTTCTTTCACTCCGATTTTAGGGAAGTACAGGCAAGCCAGCGTTCTATAGCAGTAATTACAGAAATGATCCATACAGCTACTCTCCTTCACGATGATGTTATTGATGATGCAAATTCACGGAGAGGAAAACAAACAGTCAATCACATTTGGGGGGAAAGGAAGGTGAGTGTGTTTGTAGCGATGCAGTGATTTATTTATTTTTTGTATTTGGAGGGATGTTTACATGGGAAGTTGTAGGGAAAGTATACAGGGTATAAGGATGACTAAAGCAAACAAGGCAGGTTTTATTTATTGCTTTTAAGATTAAATAATTACGGGTGTTTTTTATTTGCAACAGTTTATGTTAATTGCTTGCATGCTTTTGAATTGCACAGAACACTTGGCATGCAAAATTAAATACGTTTGTTCTGCATACGGCATAGTCTAGCCAAAGTTGAGCACTTCCTGAAATGAAGTGGCAAAAGTGTTCCTTGCACCCGAAGGCCTGCCTCCTAATTTGCCATATAAAGCTGATCATATAAAAGGTCACATTCAGAGCTTTTAACTTTCCACACAGTTAAGCACTTTAAACTCCCATTCATTCCAATAGGAGATATTTAAGCACATGCCTCTCACTATCCCATTGAGATCAAAATGCTTAACTTTTACTGGGTAGAGCCCAAGCAATAATGTGAATATGATCATTCTCTGGGACAAACACAGCAGTAGTTCTAACCAAGCTTAAATATTTTGCAGCATAGTTTGAGATATTCTCCCAGGACCTTTTGACACTTAGTTGGGTGTGTGTGTAAGAGGTGCCCCATCATACTTTCCTGAAAATGGAATCTTTGAATTAGTCTCGAGAAGCAGGTTTAGCAGAAGGCTGGAAAAACAGGAAATTATCTGAAGAGAAGCTGATAAAATAACCCGTCTGGGCAAATACCTTGAATTCTTGGAGTATTGCTTCCCCTTTCCTTATCTTGTGGGTGGAGTGATGAGGAAAAAAACCAATTTATCCAGGGGTTGCCAACACAGTGCCCTCCAGATGTTGTTGGACTGCACTGCAACTCCCAGTGGCCAGAAAATATGGCCAGTGATCAAGGGTGATGGAAACTGTGGTCCACCAACATCTGGAGGCCACCACATTGACCATGCCCGATCCAGCACCTTCTTCTGCAGAATGTCCTTCCCACCCTTTGTCTTTTGGCCCCAGTTTGTTACAGCCTTGCTGCCCACTCACCTCTTCCACTTTCCTTGAATTCTTGAAACACGTGAGCTAGAATTATGGGTGGGAATTGCAGTAGTAGTGGGGAGATGAGACAAGATAACAGAGCAGGAAGGGCAGTTCAGATATGTATGTGTCAGCTGGGGCAGAGTTTAGGTTAATAAAAGGGGTTCTTGCTGTGTTTGTGTCACAATCTCCCCTGATATCCAGCGGGAAAGAAAGGAGCACATCTTAATGGTGCACCTGCTGGTTCCAATTTAATCTAATCCAGCAATGGTGCTTCATGTGCGTAACTGACACCGATGCTCTTTCAGACCCCATTGACTTGGTAAGCACACCTGTTGATCTGGCTGGGCTGGGCCTCCTCATCTGCATGCAACTCACAGCTGGTTTGGAGGCATGAGAATGACCTGGACTTAGCCCTGTCCTTCAACTTCTGTAGGCGAAAGCAGCCGTGGAAAATTATCTTGGTCTGAACAATTAAAAGCTGTACTTGGCATTTCAAGTAATAAATATGATGGCTGAAAGTTATTGTTCGTGGCAGCCTTGAAATTATTTAGCTGTTGGGGGTATTTTATTGTTTCTTTTTGATTGAATGCTTGTATTGGGTTTTTTGTCTGCTGCTCTGAGCTCCTTTGGAGAAAGGGCAGGATGGCTTTTCAAATAAATAATAAAATCATCATATGTAGCAGCTGAGCTGACCTCTCTTTACACTGCTAGCGAGCATAATAGCAGACTCCTGACCTGGACGTTCTATTCTGTCCCTTGAGCAGCCATTGTGGTGTGAAGTGCCTTCTCCCATCTTGAGCTGGTGGCCCAGCTATACCCATATCTGGACAGGGATAGCTTGGCTCCAGTGACCTATACTATGGTAATCTCTAGGTTAATTACCGCAATTCACTGGGTTGCCCTGGAAGGCTGTTTGGAAACCGCAGTTGGTGCAGAGGGCAGTCGCCAGGCTGCTGATGAGGTGGACCATATCACACCAGTATTGGCACAACTGCAGCTGCTGCCTACACCTTTTTGGACCCGATTCAAAGTGCTAGTTTTAAGCTGTGAAGCAGCAGTGGGGCACCTCTGGCCCGCTGGCCAATCTTGGCACATCAGGCTTCCCCCCAGGCTTCTTTAGCCTGCCAGACTGTTAGGGGGACGGCACCCCATCTTATTAGGACAGACAAGGGCAGGGTTTAAAAGGAACTCTCAGAAGCTTCAAGTAGGCTCCTGGTTGTTCCTCTGCTGATGGGTGGCAAGAGTCTGTTGAAACCACTTCCTTTGCCTAGCACTGCTCTTTGAACTTTTGAAATTGGAAGTTGAAAAAGCAGTGTGCAGCAGCCTCCAAGGAACTCAGTTTCACTGTGTGTGCCTGTCCTGTCCTGGGAACAGGCATGGGCAGCCAAAAAGAGCATCCCTTTGGGAAGCAGCAACCTTTTAAAAGGATCAGCTATGCAGGGCATTCTCTGCGAGTAGCCAGTCCTTCCAGAAGGCAGGTTTTTTTCTCTGTCCTCCTGATCACCTGGGGAAAAACAGCTGCCTTTTCAAAGGATTGTCAAGAAAGTTCCCCTCCCCACACCCGCTCCCATTTGAGCTTCCAGAGGATCAAACAGGAGTGCAGTCTGAAAGCCCTTTCCAATAGCAAAAGTCTTTCAAACAGCATTGAAGGTCCCAACAACTCTATGATTCTATGATTCTAACAATTGGGACTTCAAAGCACATCACTTGCCATCGTAGTGATTGACAGGGGCAGCCCTGCCAGAGATAACAATCTGGCCCACTACCCAGAAAAGGTACCCCTCAAGAATATAGCTGGATATTACAAGAGTTGTCTAGTGCCAAGAGAAGCTCAGAGGCGCAGCAACATGGAGAGGCTTTTCAGTGGTGGCCCCCACACCTGTGAAATGTTCTCGCTATTGAGGCCTGCTTGGCACTGACACCGACATCTTTTTGGTGCCAGGGTAAGACTTCACTCTCCTTCAGGTATCTGTAAAGGGAATACCTTTGAATAAATCACACAAAAATGACTAAATTGAAAAAGCCTCTCCCCCCCCCCCCCGCATTAAAGAGAAAACAGTTTCAGTATTGTATGTATGCTGCTTCTCTCTTAAAAGCAAATTCTTCCTTTCCAGGCAGTCCTAGCTGGGGATTTCATCCTTTCTGCAGCCTCTTTAGCATTAGCACGTATTGGAAGCGCAACCATTGTTTCTGTGATAACATGTGTGATTGAGGATCTGGTGCATGGTAAGGCATTTTAACAAAATCTCTAGAAGCAACAGACATTTTTGTCTAGGCAGCAGTTGAATGACAATGTTGGGCTCTTCATCCTTTTTTAGGCGAATTTCTTCAGATGGGTTCCAAAGAAAACGAAAACGAGAGATTTGCTCACTACCTCGAAAAGACCTTTAAGAAGACTGCGAGTCTTATAGCAAACAGCTGTAAAGCAGTATGTACGTTCCGTCTTTCTTGTTGTTCATATACCATGATGCATCAGTGGGAAACTTGGGGGGGGGGGGAGTTGCAGCCTTTTCACAGCTTTCTCTTACTATTCAGGCTTAAGGGGGCCAAAGTCCTGAAAGCCTCTCCGGTGTGTCTCATGCTGAAAGGAGTGAAGCACATCAGTAACTTGCCACTCTTTGCTTATCTCAGTCTCACAATGTTAGGAAATGAGTCAAAGGAGGATATTAAAAAAACGATGTCTTGATGGCTAGTGCCATTGGTCATTGGTGGCTGCTGTACTTTGCCATTCCTTGTTGTCATGTCATCTTTCTTTCTTTCTATGCATCTATTTTGGAAGACTTCCTAACTTAAAAATGAGTAGACATGAGTCCTGTTGAATTCAGTGGGGCTTATTCCCAAGTGGGTGGAGTTAGGACTGCAGCCTAAAACGTCCAAATAATATATTGCCAAAACTTCAATGGTTATAAAGCTGCATTTTTAATCCTGGTTTGGCTCTTCCTTTGTCACAATGGCTGATTTCCATATTGCTTTCAGATACTCACTTGTGCTGTTGCTTAAATTGTACTAGAGACACTTGAGCTAGGATGCAGAGTTCCCTAGTATTGTTCGTTCTTATTGCTATTAGCAGACCTCTAGTGTTGTTTAAGTGTATAGAGTGATGCACATTGGAACAAAAATTCCTGACTTCACCTATATGCATTGATGAGGTCTGTACATAAAGGAGTCACTAACCATGATAGTGATATTGAGTGGTGGATAGTTCATTGAAAACATCAGCTCTTGTGCAGCAGCTGTGAAAAAGGTCAAGTATTGGGAACTATTAAGAAAGGGATTGATTGAAAATGATGCTGTGAGTTGTCACAGTGCCCCTATACTCTGTCCCAATCACAAGAGCTGCAGTTCCCAATGATGTAATAGTGAAACCTTGTTCCCTGGTTTCTTTGGGGGAAGCCATGACTGTTCAAAGTGGTCCAATATTGCTTTAAATGTATTGTCTAGTTCTATGTCCTAGATGTGTTAATTAATGCGACTGTTTGCATTGGGGGTGGGATTTAACATGATGTACCTGTCTTCTGAATATGTTGCTTCCCAAGGGACATCAGACATGATCACTATAGCATCTCCCCCCCCCCCCTCTCTCTCTCTCTCTCTCACACACACACACACACACACACGTGAAGACCAGCTTGTAGCAACTTCAGTGCAGAAAATGGCTGCCTCAGGCAGACTTCACATGAAACAATCACCTATTTGACTCCCGTGTCCACTTTTTACATTGTGTTTTGTGAATTTAACTCTGCCCTTTTTGTGGAGAAGAAATTGCTCTCGAGTTTCTGGCAATTGCTGGGACCAGAGTTGCCTCAAATGACATGGCTGCCATTGCATTAGTAATTGGCAAACAATCAGTTTGCAGCCCATCATTCTGTATCTCGGAGACTCCAAGCCCCGTGCGTGCAATGAAGTTTGGCCATGATGAATATTTGATATATCCAATCTAAATTCAGATATATATATATATTTAATGCTGTAGTTCAGATGGGTCTTGTGTTCTTTTAAATAGGTCTAGTTTGTACGTGCCTGGGTGTATAAACAGGGACTGGGGTGGTCAACAGTGCAGCTAACGAAGCCTGTCTTCTCTCTTCAGTTGTTTACTATTAATGTGCTGCATATACAAACAGTGGATACTAATGACAGAATTATTTTGTGTTTCCCTTTCAGGTTTCCATTCTAGGCTGCCCTGATCCAGAGGTGCATGAGATTGCATACCAATATGGAAGAAACCTCGGGATAGCATTTCAGGTAGTATATAGCAGGCACGTCCAACTCCCAAGAGACTGCGATCTACTCCCAGTATAAATATTCTGGAAGTGATCTACCCATGGGGGGGAGGAGCCAAAGTGGTTGAGCTTTTTTAGGGGGGGGGAAAGCTTAGCTTTATTGGGGGGGGGGACATATCACTCACCTAGAACGACGATGCAGTGGTGAAGACTACTTTCATTTTCTAACTCATCAGCTAAATACCAATTTCAAACAACAGAAGAAAAGAGCAATGGCAGTGGGAGGGGGGGGGACTTCCACTCCATTGCTTATCGCTGCTGCAGATCAGTAGGGATCCCGTGATCGAACAAGATCATCCGGGGATCGGCCGGTTGACCAGTTTGGCATCTCTGGTATATAGGGATACTAAGGCTAAGAAACTAGCTTTTAGACTTGTGAGACAACAAATGACTGTGGCCAGTGCCATAAAGCAGTAAGATCAGCAAGCTTAGACTGTCCCCTGTTCAGCAGGCAGAAAATAATTGAAAGCTGGACACAACTATTATAATTGTTATTAGCTAATTCTAAGATCCTTGTTAACTGGTCTCAACCTGTGTCTGTTTGTTTGCAGTTGATAGATGACGTGCTGGATTTTACATCCTGTTCTGATCAGCTGGGAAAGCCAACGTCAGCAGACCTTAAGCTTGGTATAGCCACTGGTCCTGTCTTATTTGCTTGTCAGCAGGTAGGATTAATAAATATACTGTCTTCACCCCAAGTTAAACTTGTACTGCTGGCTACTTAAGAGACATCTACAGTGGTACCTCGGGTTACAGACGCTTCAGATTACAGACTCCGCTAACCCAGAAATAGTACCCCGGGTTAAGAACTTTACTTCAGGATGAGAATAGAAATCGCGTGGCGGTGGCGCAGCAGCAGGCTCCATTAGCTAAAGTGGTACCTCAGGTTACGAATGGACCTCCAGAATGAATTAAGTTCTTAACCCGAGGTACCACTGTATATTGAAATTTAAGGACGAGTAGGGGTGGAAGCGCTTCATGTTACCTTGTTCAAGCTGTATGCCTGCCTTTTCATAAAAATGCCTGTGAGATGTTTATAGGTGAGAAAAGATAGTAGGTAGTTCGTCTCTCCTATTGGTTTCTAAGCTCTTGCATTTTGGGGGAAGTTAATGTTTTTCTCCTTCTCAGTTTCCAGAAATTAATGCCATGATAATGAGGCGATTCAGTTTGCCAGGAGACATTGAACGTGCCCGGGAGTATGTATTACAGGTAAGACAAGACCAGACTAAAATAAATACCAGCTCATACATGTATCTAATACTGCTAGAGAATAATGTTCAGTACAATAGATTTAGTTAATAGGAATTCCTCTGGAATTCAGTTTTATGGTTCTTTTTGAAGCCCTGATGTAGGATTCTAGCCTTTACTCTTAACACTTCATTTTACAAAGCAAATTTATATTGGGTATCACCTATCAATGGTATGTGTGGTTTTCTCCAACAACTGAAACATGAACTTTAGTAGTTTTAGTAAGCCCTGTGTTTTAATATTTGTTGTAAGCTATCTTGAGCAGGGTATAAATATTTCAATAAGGTGACTGTTTGCAAGAACAGATTTTCACCATTAACCTCCCATGGAGAACAGGACCTGTTCACTCAAGTCTGAACGCTTAATGCAGAAAATGTGAGCATGATACGTTCTGTCCAGTAAGCATTGGTGTAAATTAGTTTTTGTGCTTCTCCTTTCCGGTGCATTCAGCTCTGTTGTAATCTAGATGTATTTACTTGAAGCTTTAAGTACAGAAAACCACCTTGGAGGAGTGTAGAGGTAGTCAAGCACATTCAGACAGCGTATTTGCTTGTCCCTCGGCTTTTAAACTGCTTGGAGCATAGAAAAGCTGCCTTATGGCAAATCTGACCATTGGTCCATCTAACTTAACATTGTCTACACTGGCAGTGGCTCTCCAGGCTTGCTGGCAGCAGGTTTATCCCAGTTGGTTCTGGAGATGCAAAAGGTCCCAGATTCAATCCCTAGCATCGAACCTACAGAACCCTTGAGCTCCAGAATGGTGGTTTTGGACAGTTCTAAAAAGACCGTTGCTAAAATTTATGTTCTAGAATCAGTTTCAAAATCTGACAGAAAAAAGGGAGCAAGAAAGATCCCATGGCCTCCTAACTTCTCTACTTAAAAGTCTTTGGGTGTTTTTCTTTTTTAGAGTCATGGCGTGCAGCAAACAACCTACCTCGCCCAGCGCTACTGCCATAAAGCAATGACAGAGATCAGCAAGCTCAGACCATCCCCTGAAAGAGATGCCCTCATTCAACTAGCAGAAATAGTCATCGCCCGAGACAAATGACACAGCTGCCAGAATGAGTTGCAATGAAGGAGATATTTACCAGACTGTGCCTAAATCTACATGGTGAAACATCTTGGCTTGCTTCCAGTGCAGTTACCAAAATTTAAGTTATCCTCACTGAAATAAATATAACTAGGTTTATGAAGTAAAAATGTTTTATTGAAGGAAGCCATACAAAAATGATGAAACAAGATCAGTCTGTTAAACTGGTAGCAATGCCTTGTGCCTGTATTTTTAATGGGTGGGGGGTTCCTGTTTTTGTCATGGGCACTGTTTACATCGTTCAATATTGACACCCAAGGCCACAATGAATAAATACAATCAATGTGTTGAAAATCACTTTTGCAAACGCCTTGGTGTGTGCTGGGAGTATAAGAAAGATACCTTAAGAATGATCTAATTGCCTATTAGTTTCAGAGTACCAAGAATATTAAAGGAGTATGGTTTATTATAAAAAGACTGCACATATTTTTTTGTAAATAAACAGGTTATATACAATTTTAAGATGTTCCAATTTATAAAGGGAATACAGATAGGTTTTACGGATTGCTAACTGATCTCAGAAATAACAGATTAACAATTAGGAAAAGGCAAGAAAGCATTTAATATAGTTAGGTTTGTTTAAGGTAAGGCGGCAAGGGATGCTTCAGTATTTAATGCCACACTAGAAAAGAACTGTAACCACTCGAACAGCCAGTACACCTGCTCTTTCATCATTTAATTTTAATACCCATTAAGACAGTTCAGTCCAAATAAATCTTTACTACATACAGTAAAAAAAAAAATCCCTTACTAAATCATAATCTGCCTTAGATTATCTAAGTAATACAAGTTTTGTACAAAGAGACCAAAAAAAGTCACCTGACGTTGTGCTCAAAATGGAGGTGTCAAAGTGCATGTGTTGCTTTCTTAGAAGAGCAAAGTAGGCTGTGACTGCTCATGTCCTTCCCTACGTGAGCGGATATGATTAGCTCCTTTCAGTAGGACACCTGGACCAGCATCATCTCTCCTGTAGTATCTGCCTCCACCTGGGCTCACATGATGCTTGTATTTTGTGGATGGCTGTGGCAGCAACCGTCTTTAAATACAGTGATGTGGACAAGTCAGTAGCAAATCCCTTCAGTGCTACAGCGTCATCTTAGCAGGACATGCAACCTTCCACGTTTTAAGTGAGGTGGCCGATAGGACAGTGACTTGTGACAAGTTTCCTCACAACTCTGCATGTTGTGGAATGTGTTAAGATCGGAGAACAAAGCTTGGTAGCCTCATAACCAGGGCCAAGTGGCTTCATTTAATAACCACAGTCACCCAAGCTGGTAAAGGCAATCGCCCCTAAGGAAGCTCCACTGCCAGAGTAAAAGACTACTGGGTGGAGGGAAGAATGCATTGTTGATTCCTGGTGTTGCAGCTGTAGTGCCAAAGATGCAATTAGATGGCATGACGTTGCCCATCTAGTGCTAAATCAGCACTATCAGCCTGGACAGCTCTGGTCATATGTGGATAGCTGGGAATAGGCACAGATTTCTGTTGCGTGTCAGTCCCCAGCTAAGTCTAGCATCCAAGAACTATCGGAAGAGATGTTAATGCAATTTCCCAGGCCCAGGACTCCTTTAGTCTGCAAACTCCCCTATAAGCCTTTTAGCACTGTGATCCTCTGTTTAAAAGAGTAAAAAGAGACATTAGTTGCAAGTGTCTGGCAGTTATCACTCACTGTCGCAATGAATGAAGCCAAATAGTTTTGTGTAATTTTACGCATCATGAGTTTGCAAAAACTTGGTTTCCTATCTTGGAGGATGTTAAGTTTTGCACTTGCATCAAAATTGTCCCTGCTTATAAGGGGCGGGGGGATTTTTGCCAAGTCAATGTTTTAGTATTGCTTTGCAAGGCAAGCCAACAAATTAATGGACAAGACCTTTGGTTCACTTATGTATTTATGAATGGAAAAATTCAATGCAAATTTACTCATAAAAAACTCAGGTACAAATTACACATACATCATAAGACCACCCATCTTTGATTCATATGGACACCTTAGAGACTCAAATGGACTAATTGGAATAGGTTTTGTGAAAGAGTACTCCAGGCAAAAGATTACAACAAATTGGAAGCATCTTGGATTTTTTGGAGAGAAAAAAGTATAATTCAATACATAAGTTTGTATGCATGCTTTTAAACAAATACTATAGTTTGAGGATGAGCAAGAGTCTAAACAAAGGTAAATGACCAGCACTATCAGACTTTTCAATCAGATTTAATGTTAGTCTAACATAGTTGTTAGTTTACCATGCTGCACTGAAAAAAGAAAATAATGGCACAATTTGAATCATGAGTCATTAAATATTATATACCCTACTTCCCCAGAATATTTAGGCTGGTCATAAAAATCAACAATGCATAAGTAAATAAGCATAATCAGTAATAAACAGTTGCTCGTTTTACAAACTCTGCAGAGACAAATGCTTACAGATGAACATTCAATCATACCATTTAAACAGTATGGCCTGAAAGGATGGGCACATTTTAAAGAGCATTAAGACAATTGTTAACCTTTTAGTTACCCTTTGTAAATAATTATGGCATGATTGAATAAGACCTGACCTGAAGAGAGAACTTAATCCGCATAGTGCATGATTGACTCAACATAGTTTCCAGGAAACAGGCCAGTCACTCTGTTGCAAACTCCTTCATACCAGCCGTCATCATTCTTCTTTATAACATAAATGATTGCACCCTCCATGAATGACAGCTCATCATCCTTGTCCTTTGTGTAGTCATATATGGCAACAACTGGGAATTGGGGAGAGAGACAAAATTACTTTCCTGTAAGTGAGTCACAAAGGCACTTGAGGTTGGGGTGGGGGCTATATTGCTATGTCAGCCACTTCCAAATCTAACTTGCAAACCAAAATTACAAAAAGGGCAGGTGCACGATAATGGCAACATGAAAAGGACCAACCTGACATTTAAATTGAATCTTCTGTATTCTAATCATAATGCGATCACTCTCTCTACTACAAAGTCCCAAATTCAATCCCCGGTACTGAAAACATGTCTGATGCCTTGGGAAGTGGTGGCAAGTCAAAGGACATAGAATTGTAGAATTGGAAAGGGACCACAAAGGTCATCTAGTCCAACCTCCTGCAATGCAGGAACCTTTTGCCCAACATGGGGCTCAAATCCATGACCCTGAGATTAAGAGTCTCATACCAACTGAACTATCTACCGAGCTACATTGGCAAACATGATTTTGTTAGCTTGCGCCCAGTTCATTTTGAATTCTGATTTTGTCTTCTGCAGCATTAGCTGCCTCTCCCAGTTTGGTGTCATCTGCAAATTTAATGAGCATCCCCTCAATTCCTTCATCCAAGTCATTTATAAAGATGTTAAACAACAACGGGCCCAGGACAACCCTGCAGCACCCCACTTGTCACTTTTTTCCAGGATGACAAGGAACCGTTAATGAGTACTCTTTGGGTTTGGCCAGTCAAATCCACTTAACTGTTACCTCATTCAACTCACGTTTTACCAGCTTTCCCGCTGGTAAAATGGACTTTGTCAAAAGCCTTGCTGAAATTTCCCTGATCCACCAAGTTTGTAATTCCATCAAAAGAAGAAATCAGATTGGTCTGTCATGACTAATTCTTGAAAAAAAACCATGCTGGGTCTTAGTAATCACAGCATCCTTTTCTAAATGCTCACAGACCGACTGATGAATTCTCTGTTCTATTACCTTTCCTGGTATCGATGTCAAGCTCACCGGTTGGTAGTTACCTGGGTCTTCCTTTCCCCCCCTTTTGAAGATGGAGACAACATTTGCCTGCCTCCAGTCTGTTCTCCTCTCACCTGTTCTCCAAGAATTCTCGGAGATAATAGACAAAGGCTTCTGATCATGAAGACAGTTTCTAAGCATGTGGAGATAAACTTGCTTTGAAAACATCTTCAAACCTTTGCACTAATCAGACAAAGATCTAAAGAGTGTGTGCCCCTGCTCCCTTCTCCACTTAACCCTTAGTGTGTTCAGACAAGCACCTAAGCACAGCTATGGTGACACATTTCAAACAGAACAGATTATTTAGATCTATTCCAATCTGGGTTCCAGCCTG
This sequence comes from Podarcis erhardii, assembly GCF_964252035.2. Taxonomy (NCBI): domain Eukaryota; kingdom Metazoa; phylum Chordata; class Lepidosauria; order Squamata; family Lacertidae; genus Podarcis; species Podarcis erhardii. The sequence continues at coordinate 17,460,504 of NC_138513.1, read as the reverse complement.
GCCATGGGACTGAGTCACCCTTAAGTCACCTTCTGCAGACCTCTGCAGAGAGCAGAGCTTCTTGAGCTCACTGCAGCTTTCAGTACCACTGACCATGATAACTTCCTGGACCTACTCTGTGGAAAGGCAACTGGGGACACTGTGCTGCAATAGATCATGACCAAATCCAGAGGGCAGCAGTGGGGGAGTGCTTTTCAGATCCCAGGCATTTATGCTATGGGGTGCCACAAGGTACTATTTTATCCCCAGATAGGAGACACTGTGGGTGATTGGTTCCCCCACCTAAGAAACTTTTCCATTGTCTGCCCAAGACAAGACTGAAGTTCACCTGAAGGAGCAGGTACACAGTTTGGGGGTGCTTCTGGAACCCGCTTTGTCACTGGGTGCCCAGGTAGCCTCAGCTGCTAGAAATGCCGTTTGTGGACTGGGAGAGCGTGACCACAGTAGTTCAGGAACTGGTGACTTAAAAAAGGGATTGCTGCATTGTGCCCTACGCAGTGCTTCCCTTGGTATAACATCATCTCAGTAATTTGTATAAACAACCCTGGAAGATAGGTCAATATTATTGTCCCCCATACTGCAGATTTGCAGATGGGGCGGAGAGGGGGGGATATATTGAGGCTGTGAGAATAAGGCTTCATACAGGGATGCACGGCATGTTTGCAACGAAATTGGGATTTGGAGGTTAAGCCTCTTGTTTTTAGCCTTGCTGTTAAGGGGCTGATCTGCTGCAGGCACAAGCGTGTTCGCCCATTACCTTTCTCAATATAGCTTTTAGGTGCCCAAGCCGGATCACCGTCTGCATACGGGTCATTGTACTGCACGACTGCAGCCTCCTCATCTTCATAATCCACAGGTGGCGGAGGTGGCGGCGGCGGAGAGTCATCAAACATGGGCATCTCATCAGGAGGCGGCGGCGGAGGTGGAGTTGGACTGTCAGCAACTGGAAAGTCAGTGGAAAAGAGGACCTCTGTTAGGTTTCGTGCAAATGGAAGTAAACACGTGATCAGTGACCCACATCTTCTATCAGATGCTAACGGCATGCACTACCCGTACCATGCACAGATTAGAAACAAAAGCTCTGCGTGTTAAAATGCTATGATAAATGGGCTTTGCAGGTTACTAGCAGCCAGGTAACAACAGGTGCCATTTTCCACGCAGACACTCCAAGGCATCATAAGCGGCACGCTAGCAGAGAACAGGAAGGGAATTCACTCAATAGCTACACATTCCAAGGGCTGCTGAATATTGCAGCCCGTTATCAATCATGTCGTGTGTGGGCTCAAGACAATTTTGTTACTTTTGCTCTGGGTTAGCAAAGTACCTGAAAAACAGAGAAAGAGCCATCGCTAAGAGTCCTGGCTTGGTTATATCCCGCTTTAGCATTCACTGATGTCGATAAGAAGAACAGAATCAAGGACGGAGTTAGAATCAAGAGCCTGACGCAGACCTTGGAGGTCATTTTTGCAGCATCTGCAAGGCATCATTCCATGCCTACCAGATGTTGTCCAGCATCTGCTTAAATACCTCCAGTGAAGCACCCATCTCCCAAGACAGGGTGTTCCACTGCTGAGCAAGTATCTTCTTGATAGGAAGTTTTCCCTACACTTTAGCTGAAATCTGCTGCCCTACAGTTCCCACCCATTGGTTCTAGTCCTGCCTGCCCTACAGCGCACTAGAGAACAAGTCTGATCATCATCTGTGCTCCAGCCCTTCGGGTATTTGAAGACTGCCATCACATCTGCCCCCTAATTTCCCTCTTCTCCAGGCTAGACATACACAGCTCTTTCAACTTCCTCATAGGACTTGGGTTTCCAGACCCGTCACCCTCTTCTGGATCCATTCCAGTTTCCAGAAGAGAGGCCTGTCTCAGTAAACGTGCAAGATGAGCTCCTGCACTTTCATCCTCTAATAAGAAGGTGAATGGTTACCTACTCTCTATGGAGCTTCATTGCAGTGCTGCAGACTAACCCTGCAGGGAGAGAATCCTGCATATTCTCAATCATGTACCGCACCAAACAGATGCCATTCTGAGTAAGAATTTCACAACAAAGTGGCTGCAGCTCAGTTCTCACGTAACACTAAGCTTAATCGTGGCTTAGCATGAGTGCACAAAGATTGGGGCTCCGGGTGAGAAGATTGTGGGGTATAAATAATTAATAATTAATAATAATAAATTTTTTTCCCTGGCCCAACTGCTGTTGTGCCAAATACTTCAGAATACCAGCTGCTAGAGGGTCACCGCTTCCGTGCCTTGCTTGTGAGCATCCTGAAGGCATGTGGGTGGGCAACAGGTGCTGGAACTGCAGGGCTCCAAAATCTAAACCCGGTTCAGAATCTGACTTCAAGTAGGTAAGCAGCAGTATAAGCTGTTGTTGTCAGTGCTGTGTTATATGACAACAGGCCCATCGTCCCTCTGGGAACGTCTGCCGCAAAAGCCACACTGAAATGGATGTGTTTGCTACAATACAACAGCTTTTCCAATGCAAGACTAGACAACGTTCCCAACGGGTTACACCCCATAATTTATTGGTCCAATCCATTGAGCATGAGAGACAGACATGCACATGAAACTGTAACATTTTCCGGACTGGATCCATTTCATATGGAACTGGCACAGGGGGTTTAAAGAGAAATGATGCCCATTCCACAATTTTCTTTAGCTTAAGAACAAAATATAATGCTCATTCAGAATAGAGCATTCTTGGTTTTGTCCAGCTAATGAAAATCTTCATTGCACAAAAGAGCCTCAGTATTGACATGTGCTTTTAAATCAGAACCTCCCTTTCCCTGAAAAAAAAAAGCTTTTCAGCAGATACAGTGATATCACTAATGATACCTCTGTGTGTTTTACGAAACACCCCAAATTCAAGCTAGCATAATGAAGAGACACCGAATAAGGCATATAATAAACTGAAGTCTCAATGTCCCTTTCATTTAATTACTGAGATTTTAAGTGGTCAAATTTTTAAATGGCACTAGTGCCAAATCGTTTTCCGTTCATTCATTCTTTTAAAATGTTGTAGCGGGGGAAATGCAAAACTAATTACTTGGATTGATCTGAAATATGAAATGCATGCCCTGATATTCCATATCTCTAGAATGTCACTGAGCAGAACTCATTAGCCACAGTTAATTTAAGCTTCGTGAAGTGCACTCTTCACATCTGTATTTCATATAAGCCAATACAGGCTCCCTTTGCGGCTTCACGTGCTGGTTTCAGCTTTGGAATGCCCAGGAAAATTGTAATCCATCCAATCTCAACCCTGCAGTTGCAATATTGGCAAAACTAGGGCAGGGATGTCTCAAGATGCACAAAGTGTCAGCTGATGTAATTAATTCTATACTATTGACCAGCTTGCTTAATGTTTGGCTGTATTATTAGCATTGTATATGTATGGAATGTTTCTTGTGGGGTATGGTGATCACTTCTTATATTTATTTTAAAAACTGGAGTATAAAGTAATTTTAAAAAATGCACAAAGCATCTCACTATCACAACCCACTCCTTAAAAAAAAAAAAAACCCAGGGGATTATCAGCACTTCCTTCAACCAGGGTGGAACCTTTCGTTTATCATTTCCAGAAAGCGTTGACAGTATAGAAAAGCCAGGGGTGAGGGGGAAGAGAGGGATATGGCTCAGAGGGCTGCAATATGTTGACGGGATTGGTGAAAACTGGAGAGGCCCACCCTTCAGTGAGCAGAAGTGTTTTCACTTGCCTAATGCCACCATAGGATGACACATCTGAGATATACTGTATTTTTCTGTGTACAAGACGCCCCCATGTATAAGATTGGGGACTCAAATTTAAGAAAATGGGGGGAGATGGCTCAGAGTGTTGAGCTTTTCTTGCAGAGGATTACCCAGAGTTGTTGTGGGTTGCAAAATAAAGGCTTTTTAAACCTTGATGCCTTTTTGTGAGACTCTCCCAAGTCAAAAATATAAGTTTGGGGATTTCACCAGTTTTCATGGGGAACTACCTTGATGACTATGCAGCCTTCCCTGGCGGTGTTTCCCTTGTAGCTAATCTCATACCAAGTCTCCAGACTGCATTTTGAACTCTTTAAAAAGAAAACTGTTTCTTCTGGGGCAAGGGTAACCAGGTGCACACATACATATCCCTTTGAGAAAAGCCAGTTCCAAAAATGCCGTTAGTAATCATCATGCCAAAATAAATAAATAAAAACACCAGAAGAGAAGGCACTCCCCTTCAGTTCCATGTTGGCACTAAAATGAAAGATGGAGTTAGCATCTCACAGAGGAAAGAAAACAAATGAAACGACACCCCCCCCCAAAAAAAACACCCAATAAAGACCAAAGGAAAGAGCCTGACTGTCCAACCATGCATGCTAGGAGAGAGAAAGAGAACCGGCTCTACTCTTTGGAGAAGCTGAGCTGCCAAACTTACTGTTTTCCTGCACCCTGGCCACGAAGCCTGTGAGAGGTATCTGTGGAGTCAACTGAGGCATAGGGGGAGGGGGTGGAGCAATAGAAACTGGAAGCGACACACACGCCATAAACAGGGGAAGTAAACACAGATACAGGAAAAGGAAAACAAAAACAAAAAGCAGCTGTCATTAACAATGGACCACAAAACAAGGTATGCAATGAACAACAGGAATGCACACAGCAGGACCTCCTTCAAAGTTTGCTTTCCCAGCAATACAACCGCTGCTGAACAGCATTTTTAGCCAATTTGCAACTCCATTAAGGGGCGGTGGGGGGCCAACTAGGGATAAGGCTAAAATCCACACTTCCCGTTTCAGAGGTTTCACTTGTTGATTTGAACAAAACTCTTCTTTTTCCTGCTTTAAATCCAGATGTCCTGACATCCTGCAGCAAAATCTTGCAGGAACTGGCAGCTCATAAGGGGAAAGTGCAATTTGTGTTTTAGCAAGAGGATACTTTTCACAGTAAAATGCCATGGGAAAGAGCTCAATAGGAGCTCTGCTTTGCAGCGAGGACTGAAATAAACAAGCCAGAAAACGGCAATGGTTACGGAGGTGATTTGTCTATGGATCCCCACCCTTCTGTGTAAGACTGAATATACTACGTTGTTTAATATTTTTATATTTTGAAGCAGCTTTGCGCATCCCTTCAGGAAGGCTTTTAGGAAAGCAATTTGTTTTCAGAAGAGATGGCTTTTTTTCTGCTGAACTGCAATTCAAGAAAATCCACAATTCAAGTGAACTAGCAAATAAACATGTCAGCATATCCCTAAAAATAAGATGACTTTGTCTCTGCCTATCAGTCAAGCTTCATGGGACATATTTGAAAAGGGCTTCATTTATTCTTGCATTCCAGGGGTATCAGAATGGTGCAGGATGAAGCTACCTGGTTTTCAGCTTCTTACAGCAAGGATTCTGTGCTCATCTGTTCAGCATCGCCAGGAAGGATCCTTGTGGCTGACAAGGCAGTCAAAGAGCACAGAGAATCCTGAAGGCCAAGCAAAGGCCCACGTTTAAAATACGACAATGGCATGTTAAGCAAGCCGATAGCGCTGAATCTGTGTTTTGAGTCTTCTGCAGAGGGACCTTCAGATTTCCTTCCTTCCTTAGGCTCATGGGAAGGAGAAAAGAGGTAATTTAAAGGACTTGTGAGGATAGCCAACAAGGTTTGACTGCGTGTGTTGGTTGCCAGTCTTGCATGTGCATGACCGCAAGACTCCACAAAGTCTGTTGCATCTACATCAGATGGAGACAGAAGTTCTATCTCATTAACAGCCATGCCACCAGTCCTTCAAAGTCCACTTCGCCAGGGCCTGAGCTGCATGCAGAATTAAGGGACCATTTCATCTTTGAAATGAGCTTTGAATACACACCCACCAGAGCAAGCTGTGTATCAAGATGTTGGTCTCAAGAGGAGTTAGATGGGACAGCAGGACGGGGCCAGAATTTTTAGGGGATGGGAACAATTTTATTTTAGCATTTCATCCAATCTAGATTCAAAGCATCTCGAAGGCCCCACATTCAGCACAGTAGTAGAGGACCGGGATCACAACTTTGAAACAGGTTCTAGACTGCCAAGCACGCAGTAATTTTAAACAATGCTGGAATTCAGCATTCCTCTTTTGACAATTAAATCTGAGCGCCGAGTTAACTTTGAAACAAGCTAGCCTCCCCTATGTGCCAGTGTAACTGAAACACACCATGATGGACTGTTTTGAAGAGATCTCACTTCCAGTCCCACCCCCCCACCCCCACCTCCTGAATTCTCTTTCTCCTCTCCCCACAAATGCTACAAATTAGGTCTGTGCCTGGCATGAAAAATGCAGTCCAAGGGAACTGGGAAACCTGGAAGCTATACTGTCAAGACTGGGATGTTAAATCATTAAGTTTCAGAAAAGGATGAAAACAACTGACAAGTTAAAATTAGTGGCTAGAGGCTATTGTTTAAAGCACGGCACACTACTCATATATCGGCCTTGTGCCTGTATTTGAACAAAGGCTTGCAATACAAAAAAAAACACATACAAAAACAAGAATGCTAAAATGATTAGGACATTTCACGAGGATATTTCTGTCCTACTGAAAGCCGCCCGCTGAACGTGACAGGACCGTTTCTCTGTATTTTCACATACTTTACCTCTGAACATGGACAGGCAGCCAACTAACTAGTAGTGCAAATTTAATTCACCATTTCAACACAATGGGCTGGATCAGACAATAGGTCCGTCACCGCATGTTGCAGTACAATGCGTAGAAGGGAACAAAAGTGTTCCTGAACATCTGATGTGAACCACACGTACATGGGGACACTGCATTCAGCTACAGTGCATACAATCCAATATTCAGAGACCCAAACTGCAAAGCTGATCTCCTCCACAAAATATGGTAAACAGTAGTCTGAATCGTGAACTATATGTGTTGGATTGCAAGTGTCTATACCATATTCAAATGTAACATCTCCATATAAACAGGGAGGAACATTAAAGGTGGCTGTCTGAATGGGGAAAGGAGGCCTACTCTTCCAGGTTATGGGCCAGATTTCTAACCTGGCTCCTTGATAATTTATAGTTGATCATAATAGGAACAAAAACACTATAGCTGAAGCTGGGGACAAGGAAAAGGCTAAAAGGGAGAGAAACTAAACAAGATTTTTAGGAAAATCCTTCCAACACCATGGACAGTTATTCAGTGCTGAAGAAAAAAATACAAGTCACATTCACTCCTAGATTAAAAACATATTTCTTTCAAACGAATTATTATCTAGCAAAAATACTGTGTGTATTTTCTAGGCCCAGTTCAGGTGTAACAATCTTGGTCTAATAAAACCATGGCCGGATCCTGATATGTAATCATAAGAGATTAAACCACAGTTTTCTGGTTCAGATGGAACAGGAAACAGTGATTTACTAAACCACAACAGAAGTGTCAAAGCCAAACACAGAACAGATGAAAGAGAACAGAGAGACTATGATGAAGCGTGCAGACTTGTTTCATCTGAACCAGACCTTAGTCACCAAATTATAGATAAATCAAGAGAAATGCAAAGCTATCAAATCACAAAAGCGACCCCAGGAGTTCTGGGCTCTGTAGTAACCCAGCAGCTTACTTGAGTTTTGAGAATAGAGAGGACCGCCATTAACATGAGGCTGAGCAGAAAACGAGGCAGTCACAGAAGGATTCCGCCTAAATCCACCAGAAGAGGCCGAAGAAGTGGTAGAGTTGTGTCGGGATATCTGCCTGGTCATAGTGCCATACTGGGAACCAGGAGCTGACCCAGGAGCAGCTGAAAAGCAGGCACCAAAAGGAACCAACAAAAAGAGATAAGCAAAAATAATAACACTTGGGGAGAGAGTGCAGAAAACCAGGAGGGAGCACATACAAAGCCCACAGCACAGCAAACATATGGAACCCCAAGACCCCAGTGATGAAAATTGATGGAGCAGAAGATTTGGAAGGAGGCTACTTAATGTTGAAGGGGCAGGGCTGAAATTTACTCTTCTTTATTTATAGTTTTAACTTCTGAAAATGCACAATGCTATTAAACTCTGAAACTTCATTAAACTTGATCCTCATGGCTTCCAGAGCTACTGGATGTGCTGCAGATAGAATCCTGTTACCTACACTGAATTCAACAAGTATAAATGTATTGCTTTTTATATTATCTGGACAATAGCAGACATTATTTCTTCCATGCTGTTAAAAGTATGACTAGTGTTCTGAAAAACAGTCTTCAATGGACTAGCCCTTGAACTCTTCTTGTGCATAAAACAGAAGGCATGAGGTCCCACATAGAGTTTACATCATTAACACATTGGAGCCCTCAGTACAAATCCAAAATGTGTTTGATATCTCCCAGGTTTCAGATCAATAAAGAAGGTAAAAACTTTGCCCAAGGGAAGTGCTATAAACAATGATTATCAGTTGTTATCTACTTAGCTATGCAAGTTTTCTCTCTTTGGTAAGGTAAAAGTCCACATTCACTAGTGAAACTTGTAACTCTCATTTGCTAAAGCTGTCTTAGTTAAGACAGTCAGACACATCATTACTTTGAACAGGTGTATGTGTGCCGTAAAGCATACCATTAGGTTATACGAACTCTATTTCACCTAGTATTAGAACATTTACCAATGTTATCTGGGTCAAAGCCTCTCAAGTTCATGTCAAAGCAAAAAGCATCCTCCTGCTATCTGCCTGTTTCAGAGCAGCCTCCCCCAAGCTGATGCTCTACAAATGGTCCTTGCCCATTGCTACCATCAACCATGCTTGCTGGGGCTACTAAGAGCTGGAGTTCAATTGCATTTGGAGGGCAAAAGGGTGGGAAAGCCTGCAGTAAAGCAATCAGCATAACTGTATGAGTAGTGCCTGCATAACTAGTAGTTATTTCAGCTTTTAATGTTTGTGAAATCAAAGGCATGCTAAAGACCAATGCTAACACAACACAAATCGTCAATTCCTTGTATTGTGCCACTGAATATAGAGTCCCAACCAAAACCATTATTCTGTTTATTAGGTAAAAGGTAAAGGGGCCCCTGACCATTAGGTCCAGTCGTGACTGGCTCTGGGGCTGCGGTGCTCATCTCGGTTTATTGGCCGAGGAAGCACGCGTACAGCTTCCGGGTCATGTGGCCAGCATGACAAAGCCGCTTCTGGCGAACCAGAGCAGCGCATGAAACGCCGTTTACCTTCCCGCCGGAACTGCTTTCGAACTGCTAGGTTGGCAGGAGCAGGGACCGAACAATGGGAGCTCACCCCGTCACGGGGATTCGAACTGCCAACCTTCTGATCAGCAAGTCCTAGGCTCTGTGATTTAACCCACAGCGCCACCCGCATCCTTTAGGTACACCTGGTTAAATCAAGAAGGCTCAATCTGTGGCCCTCCAGATGTTGTCAAACTGCAACTCCCATCATCCCTGGCCAATGGCCCTATTGGCAAGAAATGATGGGATCCTGGATCCAAAAGCTTTCAGGGGCCACAGCTTCCCCTCCCTGGATTAAATTAAACATTTCAAGTTAACAAGTTTTAAAAGTTGCACTTTGAGAGTCAAATGATGTGTGGTTTCAAGAAAGCACAAGACTACCTATGGCTAAGACCCACGCTGGTGGTCCAATTTCAAGTTAATTTATAATGCATGCTAAATGTAGTAAAAAGCACTGCTCACCACTTCAGGGCAAGCCATCAAAAGAAGGCATGGTCACCCCAATGTGCTTTATGCACATATATCACATTTATGCAATATATCCAAGGACTTAAGAATGTGCGAAATTGACACATGGTCTACACAAGTTACTTTTGAACACAAGACTGAAGTAGGATCTGTGCCCCACTGAACTGGTTATATTTAATTATTCTGAATACCACATTACCAACAAGTTTTCTGAATGCATAATGTGGATTTGGGGGAGCAGAAAACAGATCACAGGCACTTGCCCATTTCTGGCACACCACCTGGTGCCTGCTAGTTGTTCAGATTCTTGTAATGCAAGGTGCTCTTCTGCTTTGGAAGAGACATACATGCTACATAAACACAAATTAGGCACTCTGGCTTTGTAAATTTAAGCACATAGCAGTGGGCCACAGGATCAGAGGTTTTCTTGGTTTTTGTTTTAAAGGCAAACTGCAAAAATGACTAAAGGTAGCTCACCCCAGCACATAATTTACATTTGGGTGATGTATACGGCAGAGCAGATATTTGCACCCGTAAGGCCCAATCTATGGCACATCCTCATCAAAGGTTCTTGTACAATAAGGCTAGAAAGGACCTCTGCCCGAGACCTTGGGAAGGTACTGCCTAATAGCATAATAGGCCAGGCATAGCCAAACTGCGGTCCTCCAGATGTTTGGGAATACAATTCCCATCATCCCTAGCTAACAGGACCAGTGGTCAGGGATGATGGGTATTGTAGTCCCAAACATCTGGAGGGCCCGAGTTTGCCTATGCCTGTAATAGGCAATACTAGGCTATTTGGAATAGGTGTCACTCCCTATAAAGGCAGACTCCTGTATCTATATTTAAACTTTCAGAGGCTTTCACCACAGAAAAAAATTAGTTGGGGTTAGATTGGTTAAACCCCCAAGCTTCTATTATTGTAGCAGGACAAATGCACACAACACAACCCAGGATGTATACATTCATTAGTTAACAAAGGGAGAGTTGATTAAGTATTTTTGTTAAAGAACTGCAATAATGCCAGCTCTTTCAAGAGGTCTCACCTATCACACTGCCCATGACCAGAGGTGGGGGCATTGGTGGTGCTGGTGGAGCTTCGGGAGGAGGAGGAGGAGCAGGTATGTGTGCTATTAAAATAGATTGCCAAGTCAGGCCTTGATCCAGAGCTTAACCTTTTGACTTATGGTGAAAATGCTGGGCAGATGAAGGTGCCCCATTTACAATGCAGTGTTGGCTGCTTATGAAGTCACTGGGAGGCCGATTCAGCCAAGTGGAGGTCCATTTCCACTCCATCACGTGGCAAAGCATATTTTACCATGCCCATCAGACAGAACTCATCAAAAACCAAGAGAGGAGGAAGGGCAGGATATGGCATCATATCTCTCTGCATGGTTACATGCACTCTGTGGTTGAGTTCCCAAGTGGACACCATGACATCTAGCTTTCCCCCCAACCGTGTGCCCTGTGAATATTTCTGGACTATAATTCCCACCATCCCAAAACGACATGGCCAATGGTCAAGGATGATGGGAGCTGCAGTCGCAAACATATGGAAGACACCAGGTTGGGGAAGGGAATACAGCTGCCTACATCTATTCCACAATACTAAATGGCCTACAACTTCGGGAAGGCTATACAGCCATTTAAATACATCTCACAATACTCAGTAAGAGAGTAATTAGTCAATGGGGGTGGGGCACAAAATATGAGCCTTGGCCCAGATAATGGTCCCGTGTCTGTGCAGACCTGCAATTCCTTACCCCCAGGCTGAATTAACATTTCATCTGACATTTGCATGGAAAGGACCTATGCGCATGCAAAAGAAGTATTCAAAATTTGTTTGTACACCCAAAAACAAGGAAGCATACTGTAAATCAAGATGGCAAGACCAAGAACAATTCAGTAGCAGAAGTCACAAAATTGCAGCTTAGATTTAGTTCCACATTTGTCTGATTCTGCTTAGATGAATGGTTTCCCCACCACAAGGAAGTAGTTTCCATTGAGAAGTAAGAGTGGTAGTCAACTGAGTTTTACTAAGAGTAGACCCACTGAAATTCATGGACCTGACTTGGCTTACTCCAAGTAAAACTTAGTTGAATGCCATCCTAATACATTTCAATCCTCTCCAGCATGTGCTTGGATCATCATGGTACCCCCATGTTAAAAAAAAATTCAACATGATGATTCAGCTACCCTTTGAAAATTGAAGAAAACCTGCAGCATTTCCTCAAGGCCTCTTTTAAAAATAAACTACACCCACTGAATAGACGACTGAATTCTATCTGCTTTTCTGAGGAAATCTGAAAGCTTTTCTTTGATTATAATCTTTCTGTGTTTTCCGGTCCTAACATAGTCCACGTTCTAGGCCCTTCCTAGAAATCCAATTGAACGACAGGGCAATCTACATGGAACAAAGTATTCTCCATCTCAACCCACTTAATCATTTGAATTAGGCAAACCGAGTTAGCGTGAGAAAGAATAATAGTTGAGGAAGCTAATCTAAATTGTGAAGGAAGGTGGTTTATTGCATAAATCCACAATTTTTATGAGGCGAGTTCCCTATTGTGGACGAAACTGCATTTTACCATATTAATGCAGTGCAATTTTTTTGGCATTCAACTCAGGGCTGGAGAACTTGTGGCTCTCCAGATGTTGTCGGACCACAACTCCCATCATCCCTGACTATTGGTCATGCCGGCAGGGGCCGATGGGAGTTGGGAGTCCAACAACAGCATCAACACCTGTGAATGCCCTTTATTGTGCTACTGAAGACTTGAGTCCTATGTGCCTGTCTAGCAAGCCAGTGGGTCCTGGTGGTCCCTTCACTTACTTGCACAATTGAAAACTATTAACTTCATCCAGCACCTGAATTAATCCCGTCTATTACATAGGATATTGTTTAAGGAGCTTCTTGGAAAATACCTTGGCCAATAGTCGGAGGTGAAGGTGTAGGCACGGCAATGGGAATGCCAATACTGCTGCTTCCGCTATTTTCTCGACTGCCACTTCCGCCGCTACTGCCACTGTTCAAAAAATAAAATAACAAAAGGTCCAAGCAGATAGATGTCTTTCAAGAACAATTATTCTAATACATGTTATACTTGAAAATGAATCCAGGTCAATAGTGTGACAAATTACCTCCATTTCACGACAAAGCCAAGAGCTATGAATTAAATCCCCCCCCCCCAAAAAAGGAAGGGAGGGAGAGATCCTTGCCTCTTATTATCATATCAGCAGAGAAGAATGCACGAAATTCTAACAGATACAAATGTAATTAGCTAAGTCATTACATACTCACACAAATCCCCCGTTTCAGCTATCAGAGTATTTAATTAAAAAGTGTAAGCAACTGTTTTGAGAACTAAAGAACTGTTAGCCTAATATAATGTTCCTAAATGGTTACAGGCACCCTAAAGTAATTAAGGGTGATAAATTGCATGTTAAAGGTGTCAAAACATCAGCAATTTGCAACTCTGGTGCCATGTACTCTGGAAAAGGTTTCCTTGTTCCCAAAATATCAGAGTGGCACTACACATTAGGACTGTTGTGAAAAAACACCGGAAGAAGGTAAAGTGTTGGGAGTGTTGGTGAATTTTGTTTAACACTCTGTTCATTAAGCTGTCAGCCAACCTAATGAGAAAGAAAACATATCTCCTAAACACATCTGGTGGGGACAGTGGAGAACGGAGCTTATTTATAGATGTTTAACCTAACAGCAATTCACACCTAAGGACAGGCTTCCCTGGGTGAAACTATACTGGCAGTGATATAACTGGGTAGTGACCCCAGTTTAGCTCCTTAATGTTGTCTGAACAGGGATGCAAAAGGGACAGAGACCCTTTGGAGAAGCTGAGACCTTGATATTTGATCAGAGTAACTTGGTCCTTGTCCAATTTGTAGTTGGCAAAGAAGCAGTTGGTAGAGAGCATCTAGGACCAAGCTGAGACTGTTGAGATGCCCTTGTTAAGTTTGCTGCTGCCAAAAAGTATAACATTACTCCATTTATAGTACTGAAATGTTGTTTTTGCAACATGCCATTACATTTGCTATCACTTTCCTGTTTCATTATTGCTGCTGTTATCAAATTGTTCTTGCAATGGTTGATTTTGTGATGTGTCACTGCTCTCACTGTTGTAGCAGCTTTGAGAAAATGTTTTGTTTTTGCAAAGTCGGCGTGCAAATAAAGTGACAATGATGATGCTATCCGGGTGAGCATGGTCTCAGTCTGGCCCTCCACCTTTGCTATGTATTGGAATAGTGCTGCAGTGTGCTTTTGGGTGAGTCAGAAGCTGGATAAAATGACCCACATGTATGCAGACCAGTCAGATACAAAAAGAAGGAAGTTAAGCACGCTGCCGGCTAACTTGAGAGCCATTGAGACAACAGTACAAAAGAACAAATTAAAAATATACTACCCACTGCTTCCAATTATCCACAAACATCACAAGACAAAGCGGCAAGCAACAAGGATAAAAAAATCATTCTCTCTCTCTCTCTCTCTCTCTCTCTCTCACACACACACACACACACACACACACACACACACACCTACATGAAAGAGAAGAAATAAAGATTGCTACCATGATCAGAGATTATTCCCAGAAAAATTACTGCTCTGCATGCCAAGAATCTTGAACCTGTTGCCATGGCTGCAGCTGAATCCCGTACCACAAACCACTTACATGACACTGAAGAGTCCATTTCCGCTGCCTCAAATAATGAATGTACAAAAAGACATTTATGCAACCGTTTTAAATAAGACAGTGTTTTAAGTGACTGCAGCCTCTCTCAAAATAGAACTATTGTCATTTTTCAAGCTCTGCAGCAAGTGCTGGGTTTATAAGCTTCCATTACACTGCTAAAAAAAATCAAATCAAATCACAGCCCGCTCATTACAATGACCATTGGTATGTCTTTAACCATTAATGCAGTGTAAGCCGCAGTGCTGAAAAGTCTAACCTCTATTCCACTACAGCCAGCAGCTGTGTTCTATTCTTCTCCAAAGTTTTATTGACACTCACAGGGAGCCAATTTGGAATAAGAAGGTGGTTCTGTTCATTCAGAAGAAACCTCTAATAAAAGTCTGGGAATGTAGACTGAAGAATGAGGGAAGAAATTTTGCATGCCATTTGTAGATAGTGGCCAAATTATATGTCCAGAAGAATCACATGGAATTTTACTACATCAAACTGCAGGTGTGAGAAGCTTGGCGTGTCTGAACCTTCCCCAATCAAACTATCATTATTTATTAGTAATTTATATTTAGTAATATGCAATTATTTGTATGTTTTAAACAGATTTTATATATGTCTATGGTTTTAATTCTATTCATGTTAAATTGCTTTTTAATGATTGGTTTCCCCCCTGTGTTTTTAACACTTCTTGTTTTTATCTATAAGCCGTTTTGAGTCCCATCAGGGAAAAAGGTAGAGTATAAAAAAATAAGAATTCAATAATTGACACACTGCTTCATGTCAGAATAGACTTCTAAGTGGTTCTGACCAGTTAAACAAACATTAAAATATGCATCAAAACACAGCAGCGATTAAAACAGGAGACTCAGGTCACAGGATGAAGGGAATGCCTGTGTACACAGGTGTGTCTTCAAAGACCGGCAGAATGCCAATACAGGTACAGATAGGGTCTCTCCTATTTCAGCAGAGAGTGCGTTCCAGTGCCAGCAGTGAAAATGCTGGCTTCTATGGCTGATAGCTATCAGCCACAAGTCAATAATTATCAGACTGTGTCAAGACTAAACGGGTTCCATTTGTTGATCTTAATGCCCTTACCAGGAAATGGATATTCCCTGCAGTGGAATCTGGGAAGGGGCTGTGCTAAAATCCACCAAGATGGACTGCTAGATTTCCAGAAGCAGAAGAAGAAGAAGAAGAGTTTGGATTTGATATCCCGCCTTTCACTCCCTTTAAGGAGTCTCAAAGCGGCTAACATTCTCCTTTCCCTTCCTCCCCCACAACAAACACTCTGTGAGGTGAGTGGGGCTGAGAGACAGAAGTGTGACTGGCCCAAGGTCACCCAGCAGCTGCATGTGGAGGAGCGGAGACGCGAACCCGGTTCCCCAGATTAGGAGACTACCGCTCTTAACCACTACACCACACTGTTGTTGTTTTTTATAACAATGAAATATTTAAGCATGTAATCTGCCTACCACACCCACACAAGTCTGAAGTGCGATTTCTCATATTTCAATTGACTACTAGTAACCACGAGACTATATAATTATCTGTTTCTGTGGTTGTCCTAGAATTAACACTTTCTCTACCTAGAAACAGCAAAACACATTAAACTCGTTGCTTCGCAGAAGAAGCTTGACAGAAATCTGGTATGTGCGAGCCATACACACTAACTTATTAAGTGTGATCTTACATTATACCGTTAATTTCAGAGTTATAAGTATGACAGCACAACCATTTTCTACTCCTTAAACCATCTATCATCAATAATTCTCCCTCTCAAAGTAAAAAAAAAGGGGGGGAGGGGGAGGAATGAAATTGCTATTTGTGCATTTGTTAAAATGGTTGGCAAATATGAGTTTTTATTTAGGAAACAGAGGAATGGAAACTTATAAAAACAAAAGGTCCTGAAGATCAAGCACTCGAAGAAGATTTGCTCTTGATCTTGTCTTTACCATTTTAGGGCATGTAGTGATGGTGGTTATTCAGCAGTGTTACATTTGTTTTACATTTTTACCCTGCCATCCTTACAGATGAGGCAACAGACATGTTCGTTCTAGGGCTGGGTGATATCTGGTTTTCAACATCAAAAGATATCACCAATTAAACATCACAATATCTCGATATATCACAGTACATATCTGAGGTGGCAGAAGGTCCCGCCATATCTCCCTGCAGTGGCAGAGGGCCTTGCTGCGCCACCCTGTGGCGGCAGAGGGTACACCACTCTTCCCTGCAGCAGAGGGCATTGACGAGGGCCTTAAAATGTAAGGAAGCAGTAGATTTAATAAAAATATAAAATAAACTTCCATATAATATATTTAATATATTTTCAGGTAATTTAAGAGAAGTTTAAGTGATTTACTAGTCATGTTGCATCTGCTTCCATACTCAGGGGTTTAAGTGGAATCTGTGCATGCATAAGCCCTACTGAGTTCAACTAAACTGACTTCTGCTTTCCTGGGAGCAAGCCTCATTGAATTCAGTCAACTCTTCCCCCTCCTTGCTGCAAGTCCTGCAAGACCTGTTCTCTGTCTAGCCCATTTATAACTGGTCCAGTAAGACAGGGCCCTGACTGACTCCAGCTGCAAAAGCTGCTTCTGCTGTTAAGGGATCATCAGAATATTGATTAGGGGCAGCATCAAGATTTAGTTTTGGAGATGTCCTATTTTAGCTGCTGTCTGGATTATGTCCTTGTATTTTCATTGTCAAAACCTTGTTAGGAATTATTATCAATAGTTTGCTACATAGCACATAGGAGGACGGGTGATATTGTTATCAACAGGTGGGGCAGGGGAAGGCTCAAGATTCCTTAGGCTCACAGAAACACTTCAATATTTATTTGGATCCTGGTGATAGTCAGGATATAAGTCCTGTTTCAGTTTTCTCCCAAGCAGCTGTTCCTTAATTGTGGGCCGGAAGAGACCACAAGTGAATTCTAAAAACCAGGCTCACATATCAATGAGTTCCACGGGCTGTGCTGGAACCACAACTGAATACCCTTTTGTTGCAAACAAAGCAAACTTTAGAAACAGGAAGTGCTTTGAACTAAAAAGTCTTTGTTCCGTATCTCTTATCCTCCAACGTCTTTTATCATGCTTGGTTGGGATCAAGTTTCAGAACAAGCCCCCTGCAGAGTCTTGAACTGTACCTGTGTGTTCTGGGCCTCTGGTTCAAGGATGCCGTTCTCCCAGGACTGTGCTGGCTTCCGAGCCTTGCAGGACTGGTCATGTAATCATTAGGGACTGTAGGCGGCTTAACAGGCTCCAAAGTCTTATAAGGTGTGTTCCGTCTGGCGAGATGAAACAAGACACAGAACAAAAGCGGGTGGGGAGAGAGAGAGGGAGGCTTATTAATTGACTAAGGAAACAAGTAGCTACAGCACAGTTCAATGTACATCACGTTAACAGTGTTTCTCAAGCTTGGGGGTCCCCCAGCTGTGGTTGGACTACAACTCCCATCATCCCTAGCTAGCAGGACCCATGGCCAACAAACTAAAGCTCAGTCTAGGTAAGACTAAAGCACTGTTAGTGGGAGTCTCCCTAGACCAGATAGCTGGGAGAGGCTGCTTAATGGAGTTACAGTCTCTTTGAAGGAGCAGGGATATGGCTTGGGGGAACTTCTGGCTCCTTTGCTGTCACTTGAGGCTCAGGTGACATAGAGTGCCTTCCATCGGCTTCGACTGGTGGCCTAGCCAAACCCCTATCTGGACAGGTATAGCCTAACGTCTGTTGCCTATGCTCCGGCAATCTCTACGTCTGATTATTGCAACGTTTTATTTGTGCCTACCCACATTTCTTACCCTTCAATGCAACTGAACCTAACTTTCCACCCCCAAGCAATTCATTGCCTTCAAAGGCATCACAGAATTCTCCCTTCCTAGCATTAGAGTTCAATAAAATAAAGAGTTCCTTCCAACCCTGTCGGCGCTAAACAGCACTTATTGGTATTTCCTTAGATTTATAACCCTCGCGCTCCTTTTTCGAGTTCCCAGCAACTGCTTGCTGCTCTGCGTAGGATTTATATACTCATCTAATCCTTTCTGGTGTCATCTACAGCACATAATGCCTTTAATACCAATGGCTAGTTTCTGTAAGGGATTGCCTTTTCTTAAACTTCCACCTACAACCTAAAGCAGGAAGTTTCTGCTCTGCTGGGTGTCCAACTTGGCAACTTCTACCTTTTTAAAAAAGAAAAAGCTACATGCTTCATTAAATAATTTGTTTAAAATTCTGTTAAAAATAGTTTCTCTACTTTATGAGTAATCTCGCTTCCTAGATTTTTTTTTTTTTTATCTAAGGAAAATTAAGCAAGCTCATGAATGAAAATTTCTCCTTTTTCTGTATTAAAAACCACTTCCACCCCAAATCAACAAGTCAGCTATGCATTGGAAAAACCATAGAGCCAGCTCTAAACCACAGGTGACTGTTAGATATTAAATATATTTGGATACTACTGTTCAATAATTCAGGTTGTTGTTGTTGTTTATATGCCACCAATCTGACTGAGTTGCCCCAACCACTCTGGATGACTACCAGCAAATTATAAAACCACAGTAAGACATCAAACATTAAAAACTTCCCCATACAGTGCTACCTTCAGATGTCTTCTAAAAGTCAGATAGCTGCTTATTTCCTTGACATCTGATGGGAGGGCATTCCACAGGGCAGGTGCCACTACTAAGAAGGCCCTCTGCCTGGTTCCCTGTAGCTCCACTTCTCGCAGTGAGAAAACCACCAGAAGGCCCTCAGAGCTGGATCTCAGTGTCCGGGCTGAACGATGGGGGTGGAGATGCTCCTTCAGGTATACAGGACTGAAGCCATTTAGGACTTTTAAGGTCAGCACCAACACTGTTAAACTACTACTGATTCCATGCCAGGTTACTGGAGCATAAATTCTCTAGTCTGGCTTTCCATGTTTCCCAAAGATGGTGGCATTGTGCATTATTCTAACAACATTCTATACTCCTAGCAATAAACCTATGCCTCCTCCACACGCATACACCTCATTCCAAAGCTGGAGTGTTGCTCATTTTTCCAGGTTCAACATTTGACTTCTACTCAAGTCAGTCTTCCTCAGACTTTTTGAATCTGAATCCTTTACCTTCTGTATTTTAAAATTTTTATATATGGATGTTTTATGATAACCTATATTTGTAACACCTAGTAAAAGGTTTGGCAAATAAGTTTTTGTGTTTTCCCCCCCTTAAAAATAGCTCAAAAACTTCCATTTTTTGGGAGATTTTGCAAAAAAAATCTCATCAACTTTGCCCAAGAAAGAAAGAAAGAAAAAAGGGAGCTCAACAACGTTTGTGTCTGGATTTTCATTTTTTAAAATATGGCAACCCTATCCAAGAGAGGGCTTTCAAGCAGACGCTGCTAATCTCCTTGAAGTTTATTTCTTAGTGTGTCTGAGAAATTACAGCACATCCCCACACCATTCCCTAGGGGTTTTTACTTTCCCAGAGCACCCCAACCTATAGTTTGAAGACCTAGGAATGAATGGTCTAAGACTGTACCAATATAGCAACTTATATTGTAAAAAAAAAAAAAAAAGGATGCTCTGGTATGTTATAGACCTTATTCTGGCCCTTGCAGTAGAATGTGCTTGCTTGTAACAGGACTTCAGTTTCTCACCCTCTTCCCACAGCCTCAAGGCTATTACAGATCTTAGCAGGGCTCTGGAGGAGCCAGTCCTGTAAACAGAAAATACCCACCAGGCAAAAACAGATGGACTGATATAATGCCGATGTACCAATTCAATCCACTTAAGGTGTCAGACTGCATAAACAGAACATATTTCAGAGTGGGTGTTCTGTTCACGCATTGGAAACTTAATTTTTTTTTTTTTAAATCCTCTTTGGCTGTAACAGGAATGAAACAGCAGTCATCCCTGCCACCCTGGGCCAGCTCTACTATGAGGCAAAGTGAGGCAGCTGCCTTAGGCAGCAGGTGCTGGGAGCAGAGGTGGTAGCAACATGCTGGAGTTACATGCACTCTCTAAACTAGCCTTCTGCACTCCTGTAAAATACCAGAGCTGAAGTAAGACCAGATACTGAAGTCTGCTAAGCTTCTGTATGTGCAACTGGGTGGGTGGGTGTGCCATTCCCCCCCCCCCTTCGCCTCAGACAAATATCATTCACTGGCCCCAGCCTCCCTGCCCAGGTTGCAATCCTAAAGGTCACGTGCTAAGGAGATGGCTGTATTGAAACCTGTTGAACCTACTATAAGAAAATGCGCTTTTCGGACTGAGTCAGTTATTCAGTGTAGGTGGTAGTCGCATGGAATGATTCTCAGTCCAAAATATTAAAGGTGATATCCAATTAAATCATACCAGTGTAATCAGGGAAACTTCTGAGTGCATTGATTCCATGGGTCTACTCTGAACATGATTTCAGTTGGATACCACTGTGGTATTTTTATAACAGAATTGCAACTGCACAAGTTAAACAAACACTAGGAGACAGAGACCTCAAATGCTAGAAAACTGTTGACCCAAGCAATTAAAACTATGTTCTTTGTCAACCGAAAAGGAGAATGAAAGTCTTATTCTTACCCCAGAGTTCCCCGGCCCGACATAGGAGGACTTGGTGGTTTTTGTGTAGGCGGATTTGTTCTTGACAGAGTGCCAGTTCTCGCAGGCTGGTTATTTCCATGCTGAAAACCAGAATAATGCTTTAATTTCTTTGGACAGAAATAGCCCCAACTGTTATGTCGATGCAATGCTTGAATACACTAATATATGAAGTGAAGATTCCCAGACAGCTTTTAAACCACAGCTTCTTTTGCTGCATACAGGATTAAACACAAGGAGAGAAATCCATGCCTAAGCTTTTTAATTCTAAGCCCCCCCCCACTCCTTTTGCACATTTGCACCCACAGTGAATGAAACCTAAGCTGCGCTAAGCATAAATAACGGCTCATGAACCAAATCTCATTTTAGTGAACATGTCAGATCCACTGAATTTATTTTGTATTCAAGATTTACATAGGCATGCAAGTGTTTCTGAGAAGCCTGATCTAAGGTGTAAGTCAATAAGAGATAAGCATCTACCTAATCAAAGCAAAGCACTATGTATGTTAGAGAAAAATTAAATTGTTATCTATGGATAAAATGCACTTTGTCAATATATCAGTGATATATTAACTGTCAGTTGGAGCTGAGGTTCAGCACATGTAAACAACCTATGAGGTTGGGGGAAGAGAAGAGAGGAATATAGGAGAGAAAGAGAAGAGGAAAAGGGACTAGCTTTCAGGTGTAACGGCTCAGCAGCCTCTATTGTCATGGGACATTGTGGGTCAAATGAGAAATAACTCTTCTTACCTTGGCTTTTAGCCACTTACGTTGGCAAAAAGAAAAGGAGGAAGAAAAGTAGAAATTAATGGCAACATCTCTTACTGTTCACATGGCAGGTTTAAGTCATAATGGCACAATTATTGGCAGCATTTGTTTTCTTCACTGTAATCTACAACTGCAGGCCAGGTCAGAGAATAGCTTTCGTTTGCCACCATTGAGAAAGCAGACCAAGTTTCCACAAAAGGAGGAAGTTTTGTCCATTTTAATTCAGCATTTTTTAAATTTAATGAAATTTCCATCCCTCTAGCAATTGCGAAACGCTGTCCAGGTTGACACTAAAAACCATTCAATACATTTAGAACAGCCTCAAAACACCTGAAGCAGGTGAAGGCAGATGGGGCTGGTGAATAATGCCCACCCCACCCCAAAAGACCAATATTTTGGTCCATGCCTGTTGGTGCCTTAAAAAAATGGAACCCTAGCCTGTGAAGGTGGATTACATGAGATCACATACAAAAGAGAGAAAAATTGATCTTCCCATCCCGCACATAGCCAGCACACACAAAGATTAATTCTTCCACATAAAGCAATATGAAGTTGTGAATTTCCTGCATTGGCAATGGGGTGGACCAGATGATGTTTTAGGTCTCTTCCATCTCTTTTGATTCCCTTCAAGAAAGACAAATGGACTGCAAGTTATATATACCCAGGGAAATGGTAGTTATTCTGGTTGCATCACTGCCAGCATCCATTCACACAAAGAGATAATCAGCAGCTCTCTGCTAGCCTAGTTCACAGCAACCTCTCTGCATGCAGTTATGTACATTAATATGCAACAAGCTTGAGGATGTGGATTTTTTGGGGGTCAGAATTTCCAAATGCATATAGTGCAACTGGTCTGCATCATATACTTGTTGCAGCTGCATGCACACAAGACTATCCACACCAGCACTCTCTCTTCTGGCTGGTAGTAGTTCTGAAGCTCAGGCAGAGGTCTTGGCTGGGCCAGTCGTTGCACAACATTTAACTAGAAATTCTAAGGGTCAGGCCTGTGACTTTCTACCTGAAAAGCATGTTCTTTGCACCACTGAGTTATGGCTCCACCTTCATACCGTCTGCCGCTTTCACAATATGCTTTGCACACCCAACATTGCATTTTTGACCTTTTGCTTCTGATGCTAGAGCCTTGGGGGGAATAAAGCCCAGCTAGGAGAAATGGGACGGCGAAAAAGAAAGCGAATGTCAGCACAGCCGAAGAGTCAGATCAGATATGAATTCACCGGGTAGCTGTGGTCAAGTAATTTCTTAGTCACACGTTACCCCTCTGTAAAATGAAAATTATTTATGACCTATCTCAGATGGAGGCTAGGAAGATGCATTAGGGCTGTGCAGCATTTTGGATTCCCAGGACAGAGAGAACATGAAAAGAGGAGTATAAAAAGATATACTGTATTACTCCGTGTTAAGACCATGTTTTTTTATTATAAAAAATGTTGAAATTGGGGGTCATCTTGTACATGGATAGTGCAGAGAGGGGAACGGGTGACTGGTGGCAGCCGTGAGCAGGAGATTGTCAGTGGCGACTGGGTGAGTGATTGGTGGCTGCGGAAAGGCCTGCTGGTGATTGACTGATTGGCTGCTGCTGTGGCAGTGATTGGCAGCGGTGGTCAGGCAGGCGAGCCAAAAAAAGCTGAACAACCCTGGGCAATCTCCCATTTCCTTAATCTGGGGTCTGAAAAAATAGGGGTAGTCTTATTCACATGGGCGTGTTATACACAGAAAAATACAGTATGTGGTGTGGAGAAAAAAACTTCCATCTTCCTCTTCCTCTCATATGACTAGAATCTAGGGTAATCTAATGAAGCTGATTGGTGGGAGATTCAGAACTGGCAAACAGAAGTACTATTTCAATCAGGGCACAGTTAGCCTACGGAATTTGATTCCACAAATTGTAGCGATGGCCACTAGCTTAGAGAGCTTTAGTGATGCTTGCCCAGCATGGTGCACTGGTCTTATTTAGCTGCTCACCAGGTCTTACAAAGTACCTTTGAACACAGAGTTTGATTTCTAGCAGGTTGTCTGATATTATTGTGACTCTAGGTGCCTGACAGGTTGATTTGTGGAGGGTGGAAGGGGAAAGGATAGGGGACAAAGTTCCCCGCATCTGATCTCAGGCCAAGTGTAGGGCTTTTTTCTGTCTAAGTGGATTTAGTGTAAGTATATTACACTTTAGTGTAAGTAAGTATTATCGCAAAAAGCAATCTTCTATTCAGGCAATGTGTGCTTTAAAAAATTAGGATTAATATTAAAAAAGGCACACAGCTTTGTACATATTTGCATAAATATATCTCATGAAAGAGAACCCGAGGGAAATTCTTTAATCACAAACTAGTGCTGGATTGCAATGCCAGATTAAAGAAATCTCTTGTCTGCACAGGTAGGCAAGTTTTCCATAAGATGTGCAGTGTGTTTGCAATAAAATAATTTAAGGAGTTGTTTTCCCAGTGGGTGACATCCAATTTCTACAAGGAAGTGCTTTCTGCATAGGAAGTTGGTTCCTTCTAACGGTGCCTGGAAAATTAAGCTGTCTACTTTCCCCAAGTCCTCAAAGTCCTTAAAATGGTAACTCAACAGCATCCCTTCCAATATGATCCTGTCTGAGTATTAAAATTTGCAAGGGGGAGGGGGCTTTTTTTCATTTTTCCACAGGTGAGGAAGCTGCATTGTGTGGTGACCCAAGACATGTCTTTCCTTGACTACTGCCCTAGCTATTGAGCTCCTGAAACACAACTGGAATAGTCTCTGTTCATCTTATACACCAATTAAATACATTCATCCTCTCCCTGGGAAGAATGATAGATATTCTGTTGTATGTAATTCTTAATTACTGTTACAGCTTTCTTGATTGCTGTTACCCACCCTGGGCTCATGAAAGTGATGAAGGGTCAGATATAAAGTAAGGCAATACATAAATAACAAATCCTTAAAGCATTCCATAAAAAGATAGCCCAGTATTACTCCTATATTGCAGATCAGGGACCTGGAGGCGAGAAGGAGTAGCTTGCAGAAAACCACCCTATGAGTTCATGGCAGGAGGTGAGATTTGGACTAAGAAGCTTCCAGATCAAGCTGAGTTCACTTTACTTCTCAATATGTGCTAGTAGTGTGATTGTGTTATCATCACCATCACACACACACACACACACACACACACACAGCCATACCAATTTTTATATTTGGCAGACAAACAATGAGCTCCTGAAACATTTCCAAATTCCAAAATTTGGTATGGGCTGGCTTGCAAAATCATCAGATCAGGAATCAAAGCAGCAGCAACAAGAGAAACTGGTGTAAAGAATATGCTCCATTATTAAGAACAAATTTTGTGGACACAGAAAATGGAAAACAGTAAGGAAGGCAGGGAGGATTTTTACACTATGGTGTGTCATGAAAGGAGTGACAGAGTTGTCTCCACTTTGAAGCCCACTACTGGAAAACTGTGGAACTGAGTTCTGATCACCCTTTCACAAGACTCACAATAATATACATACAGTGACCTTTATAAAGAGCCAAAACCTTTCCTGCAAAACAGAAAGTAGCACTGTTCCAACATTTCTTCTTTTTCTTACAAATGAAAGGCATGTCAAGAACACTAGAGGAAGAGAACTGGTTATGTTGTCAGTTCTCTTCAATTTAAATTTAAACACACAGGGCTTTCCTTTTGCGGTCACTCCTAAATACAATTGCACAACTGCTTGCTTTCAACACACCTTTGAGAGGATTTAAGAGGCATTTAAGTGCATTCAAGGAAAACGTACTTCATAAATTGCTTTCGCGAGGGAAAGGAGCAGCTCCATCGAAGTCTGCCTGCTTCCCTGTTTCCCTCCTCCATTTTTGCATCACTGCATCTGTTCTCAGCTTGCCAGAGCTTTTAACAAACAGATGCTAAACACATAGCACTATCACAAACAATCACAGCTTCAAAATGCAGTGGTAGTAACATTTGGCTGGCACAGCACAGATGTGACTGAAAGGACTGTCTTTATTTTAGAGAAAAGATCTAATGATATATTCTTCCAGGAAGGACCAAAACAGGAGAAAGCAACTGATATTCTCAGAACTCAAATGAAGACTAGCATTCTGGCTGAAAATACAATTGGATTAATAAATTTCTTTATACCCTTGTGATATGCAGACCTTCTTGTTCAGATGTAATGAGATGCAGCAAATCTCAAGTCCTCCCAATCCACTTCACCTCAGTCAGTTGGAGGAGTTTGCAAACCCTTTCTGTTGCTTTGGTCTACCCTTAGTTAAGTGATATGCCCTAACTGGGGAAAACTGCAGTTAGCCCCTAAAAAGCCAACTGTAAAGAACAGTTTAACTATGTCTGCTCCCACTAAACATAGTTAAAATTAACCACAGTTTAAGGTTCACACAACACTAAACTGTGGTTAACTGGAACTGGAAGTGGAAGCTGTGCCAATTTCCTCCTTATGATCAATGAAACAGGAGGAAAGGGAAGACTGTTTCCTAGTTTTATTGCAGTACTGTATCAACAGAATGGTGTACTACCAAACAGATGCAGTAACTACTTAAGAGCTATTTTAGAAAATCTAAAATAGCAACTTAAAATATCATTTGGTACCCCAAATACTTGAGGAGGGCAGGGAAAAGAACTAAATTCTTACCTTTACACCATGACCCACGTCATCCAGCACTGTGTAGTCTATAGGTTTTCGAATATACCTTACAGGACGCTCCATGTTTGCTGGCGCAATGATTTTGTGTGTTCTGGATGTATTCTTATTGGTTGTCAAAATGCCGATCTCTCTACGGGCCACCTTCTCTTTATGTATGTCCACCGTCTACAAAGAGGAAAAGTCAGAAATTCACGCCTGTGACATAAAACTTAGCCAAAAAAATTTCCCCACTCATCATCATTTATTTTATTAAAAATGTAAAGCCAATATAAATGGTAATATTTGCAATCTTGATGACTAGCAAATTTTATTTCTACATTTACAAGATTCTTCTATATGCTCTGGAAAGTTGCTTGCAATGTTTTTGGACACCTCTGATCATAACCAAATTCTGCTTGATGGTTCCTGAGATCAAGCAATGGGTTTTCATCCTTCATTTCTTTACACCCTGTTTGATCTGAGACTTCAACCATTCAGAGCTTTTCTGCATTCAGTTGGTAAAATCTGGGTTGATCCCAATGGACAGAGTAGGTTCCAAATATAATATTTATTTTTTTTAAATATTTTTATTAGTTTTACAGAATAATAAAGAACAAAGAATAAAATACAAAAATTTCATAAATCATATTTCTTTTACAGAATCTTTTGGACTTCCCCACATCTTCCCGAATCTGCATTATTTATATTACCAACTTCAGCATTTTGTTATCTTATTTCATCGCTTATTGTATCTTTCATTTTGTCATATTACCCATTTCAATATATTTGTAACCCAATATAATACAAAGTCTTCAGCTATTTATTATCTTATTTCATTACTTATTATATCTTTCAGTTCATTATTGTATCTTTCAATTCATTACTTATTGTATCTTTCAATTTCATGTTACCAAAGTCAAAGTTATTGTAACCATGCTCTTATATATTGTAATTAAAACATAATGCAATAAAGATTTTTCTTAATTTCACCTCTCTTTTCTTGTGCCTTAATTTTCATTTCACCTAATTACCATTGCTGGGGCTAATATTTCCTAAAAAGTGCATTTTCTTAACATTCATATAGCTTATAATATTTTTGTAAATAGTCCTTAAATTTTTTCCAGTCCTCTTCCATTTTTTCTTCTCCCAAGTCTCAGATTCTGCCGGTCATTTCCGCCAGTTCCATATAGTCCATCAACTGCGTCTGCCATTCCTCCAGTGTGGGTAAATCTTGTGTCTTCCAACACTTTGCGATGAGAATTCTTGCTGCTGTTGTAGCATACATAAAAAAGGTTCTATCCTTCTTTAACACATTCTGGTCTACAATGCCCAGAAGGAAGGCCTCCGGTTTCTTAGGCAAGGTATATCTGAATACCTTTTTTAACTCATTATAGATCATTTCCCAAAAGGCCTTCACTTTCGGACATGTCCACCAGAGATGAAAGAACGTCCCTTCCGCCTCTTTACACTTCCAGCATTTATTATCAGACAGGTGATATATCTTAGCAAGCTTGACTGGGGTAATGTACCACCGGTATATCATTTTCATAATATTTTCTTTCAGGGCACTACATGCCGTGAATTTCAATCCGGTGGTCCATAACCTTTCCCAGTCCTCAAACATAATGTTATGTCCAATATCCTGTGCCCACTTTATCATGGCGGATTTGACTGTCTCATCCTGTGTATTCCATTTAAGCAGCAAGTTATACATTCTTGATAGTAATTTGTCTTTAGGTTCTAACAATTCTGTCTCTAATTTCGATTTTTCCACCTGAAACCCAACCTTTTTATCTGTTTTGAAAATTTCCCAAATTTGAGCATAATGCAACCAATCTCGCACCTTGCTTTTTACACTTTCAAAACTCTGCAGCTTCCAATTGTCACCATCTTTTTCAATTAATTCCCAATATTTTGGCCAGTAGGCCTCCATGTTAAGTCTCTTACGTGCCTTGGCCGGTTCCAAATATAATAGAGTAAAGGAAATAAACTGGATGTAGAATGGTGAGCAGTCATAAGATGTACTATTGTTCTAAAAATCAGTTGCTGAAATGGTCACGTAATTGCAAGGAAGCTAGTATTTCCATGCTCAGATATCATTTCCCCCCACGCTGCCTTGCAATTACATGATTATATAGTACAGTTACACTTAATATTTACAGCATCGTACCTTTCAGCTTATGTAAAGCATACACATGGAAAGTGGGAAAAACAAACAACAATCTATACATCACAGGAAATAAATTCTTTGTTATAAGACCACAAACCAAGAAGTGAGCCACAGAACTGCGAGACAGTCAACTAACGGAGCTAAATGCTAAATTTCCAGAATTGGAAAAGCAAGAAGAGAGAATCTAGCACACAAGGAATTCAAAGAATCACCCTGGAAAGGCTCGAATCCTGACACCAGAAAACCCAAACACTAATCTCAAAATATAATTCAAACTATGTACCGTATTTTTTGCTCTATAGGACGCACTTTTTCCCTTCTAATAAGTAAGGGGAAATGTGTGTGCGTCTTATGGAGCAAATGCAGGCTGCGCGGCTAAGCCCAAAGCCAGAACAGGGAGACGGAGTGCTGCACAGTGCTCTGTCTCGCTGTTCTAGCTTGGGGATGGCTGGCAAAGGCTGTCCCCGAAGCCAGAACAGCGAGATGGAGCGCTGTGCAAAGTGGCTTACAACAGACCATAGGAAGGAAAACAAGTTTGAAGCTGAAACAAGTCTATAGGGCAAAGGAATTTCATAAAGAAATGCAACACAGCAAGAAAGCCTTCCTCACCCTCTAACTTGTTTGCAAGTAACAATAATCTTCCTTGCCCTTCACTGGGCCTCCACGTTCACCATTTCTCTCTATAGCTCTTTGCAATGAATGTGCCCCTATAAATCTGGTGCATCAATCACTTTGCATATCATTGACACACATAAAACTGACTCCACAGCTCCTCTTCCAGTAAAAGTTGAGTTAACAAGATTTCATAGGCCACTTTTGGTGCACTGGGAATGTTTTTACCATAAACAGCTATTTTATTGCCTCTAATAATGGGAATATGTGGCCCACGGAAGATTGTGTTTTTGCTTGTTTTTGCTTTAATCACATTAGGGAGGCAATGCTACCACACTGCTACTTAATCAAGTCTTGCTCAACCTTTACTATTCCAGGCTGCCATTTCAGTCAAAGAACTGCACAATTGTAGTATGTTTGGTTTTGATAAATACCTGTTTCGACGTAAACAGACAATATTTGTTTGTGTGCAAAAGAGAGAGAAGAGGCTTACATGAGGAGTAACACTGATGCAAACCAACAGGAGGATAAGGTAAAGGTAAAGGGACCCCTGACCATTAGGTACAGTCGTGGCCCACTCTGGGGTTGCGGCGCTCATCTCGCTTTACTGGCCGAGGGAGCCAGCGTACAGCTTCTGGGTCATGTGGCCAGCATGACTAAGACTCTTCTGGCGAACCAGAGCAGCACACGGAAACGCTGTTTACCTTCCCACCAGAGCGGTACCTATCTATCTACTTTTGCACTTTGATGTGTTTTTGAACTGCTAGGTTAGCAGGAGCACCGACCTTCTGATCAGCAAGTCCTAGGCTCTGTGATTTAACCCACAGCGCCACCTGCGTAGTTTATTTATTAAATGACAAATTTCCCAGTTTTTGGTGGGGGCCTCCTGGAGCACATGGAGTCAGTGGCATTCTTGCAACAGTGGGGCTGCTCTCATTAGGATGGGGTAGTTGTGATATCAGAGGTGCGGTCACTGCCATCCACATCTCACTATTGCCTCTTTGTTGAATTTCTAACCCAAGCAATCACTTAATTTAAAATTATAGGGTACAAAAAATTCAGGACTCATTTACTCCTGATCTCTGAACTACTACAACTCTGCATGCCAATTCAACCTGGAGTATCTAAGCAGACTGCACAGAACAATAACATTTGTTTAAAGGTATCAGGAGCCAACCACAAAGAACTTGCATTCCCTCACCAACGCATACTCCCCTTGCTGGTATTTTTTTACAAAATATTTTTTCCCATTGGTTTTACATAATTTTACACGTTAACTTTAACCATTTCAAACATTAAAATAAAAGGTTCTTTCAAACCTTCGGACCTCCCTCCCTCCCTGGGTTCTATATTTAAAATAAAGTATTCTGCATCTTTTACCCTTATCCATGTATTATATATCCATAGTTACCATAAGTGATTCCACATTACAAGTGTCATTATATCCCTGCCAATGATTTTAACTGTTTACTGTGGTCTTTTAAATATATTGAAAAACCAGTCGTTTAGGAATACTTGATCTTCCTGGTTTCTGATCTTTCCCATCAGTTTCGCCATCTCTGCGTACATCAGTTTAGTCTGCCATTCTTCTCTGGTCGGTATCCCCTTGCTAGTCTAAACCATGGTTACCAACTTTGAATCCTAGTTTCAAAACCTAGTCTTGGATCCAAAAGTGTGCATGTGTATATGCGTGTATCTAATTTCTGGTCTAGCAGCCCCTTGTGCCAAATGGAGCAGCAATCTGCCAACCTATGTGGCCAATCTTTTGGGAAGGCGCATAAGCTTTGCAGTAGGAAAATGGGTCTAGAAAGCTGCACTCCAACCTTTGTACCCCAGCCCTGGTTAAAAAGTGAAGCCAAAGAGGAGGAGATATACAATCTCTCTCTCTCTCTCTCTCTCTCTCTCTCTCTCTCTCACACACACACACACACACACACACACACACCATGCATGTACAGTGGTACCTCAGGTTAAGTACTTAATTCATTCCGGATGTCCGTTCTTAACCTGAAACTGTACTTAACCTGAAGCATCACTTTAGATAATGGGGCGGCCTGCTGCTGCCGTGCCACCAGAGCACGATTTCTGTTCTCATCCTGAACCAAAGTTCTTAACCTGAAGCACTATTTCTGGGTTAGCGGAGTCTGTAACCTGAAGCGTATGTAACCTAAAGCGTATGTAACCTGAGGTACCACTGTAACACTTATCCTCACTACAACAATCAATTCCTTGAGATTCCCATTTTAGAGATGAGGAAACAGCAGACAGATTTCCTGGGGGACAGCATCCCATTTTTTTCAATCCAGAACAGTGTTTCTGAGGCAGTGGGCCTCAGTGTCACAGTCTTCCCAGTGGTGCCTTCTACCTTGCAAGCCCTGCCCCCTAGCAAGCAATATCAGTAATTATGGGCTCATTGTGCCAAACTCTCCCTCCATTTTGTGACTATCTATGCCCCACCACTTTGCAACTGTTGGGCCTCAGTCATCTTCAGCCCTCTCAAGAGGGAAGATCAGGAACCACTGCTCTAGAAGACTCTTCTGTAGCATAAGACTACACCTGGAAGACTCTTAACTCTCATATTCCTTTACATGTTTGTATTATTATTATTTTTTGGGGGGGGGGAGTGTTTAAAAATTATGTTCCAAAAGCCGCAGCCAGCACTTTCAACCGAAGTCTCGAACAGACCCACTTGTCCTTAAAGATTGCAATTTCCCTTTCTTCAGTTGAAAAGGGTACAAAAACACAGCCAAAAGAGCTAAGCACATGCTGTCAGAGTTAATTCAGCTTCAGCATTCAGAAAGGGCAATAGGACTTTGCTTGTGCCCAAATGGTTCTTTGGTTTGGCACACTGCAGTGCCTGTGAAGTACAGCACTCTCTTTTTTTCCAGCCTCAGAGAAAATGATTTCATGATTGTTACCATGGAGCAGGGAAATGCCACTCAGGAGAGATGTCAGCAGGTTAAGAGTTTTTGCCGGCGAGAAAGTAAAACAATCTATCCAACCAACTTTGTACAGTCGCTGCCATTAACTGCACTTCCTATGCGTGCATATTCTTAAACTAGACTAGGGATAGTTAGAGACTGGGATACTGGGCCTCTGCTAAATTTTCAGGCGTTTCATTTTTTTAAAAATTAAGCCTTTTAATATTTTTACCTGCAGCAATATCAGCAGCAAACACAGGCA
This sequence comes from Podarcis erhardii, assembly GCF_964252035.2. Taxonomy (NCBI): domain Eukaryota; kingdom Metazoa; phylum Chordata; class Lepidosauria; order Squamata; family Lacertidae; genus Podarcis; species Podarcis erhardii. The sequence goes on along the minus strand of NC_138513.1, from coordinate 17,428,256 downwards.
GCATTCTGCCAAATCTACTTCCATCTGCCAGGGTTTTAAACGAATGGATTCAAGGCACTCTGATCACTTACATTAAAAAATAAAGTACTGAGTACTTGTAAGTCCACTTATTAGCACATAACAGAATGCAAAAAAAAAAAAAGGAAAGCAGGGGGTTGGACTAAATGACCCTTGGGTCCCTTCAAACTCTGATTCTATGAAAATCAAAGAGAGCTGTTTGATTTCTTCATTCAATTCAAGCTTCTTCTTTTTTTAAGAATATGTAAGCTGAGCTTTTGTTAATTGCACTCCAGCTATGCTAGCTATAAGCACCAAAGCAGAAACGGAATGCATGTACAGCTTGCAATCCTCAATACAGAGAAGTGAACTCAGTCAACAGGACTTGCTTCTGAGTGAAAACACATGCACAGGATAAAGCGAAGGGAAAGTGTCACTGCACAGAGCTACATATCTGCTGGGTAATAAGCACAGCTGTAAAATGGAAGTATATATTGCTGCAACAACCTAAATTAGGAAGGAATGGATGAAGAAATATGTTAACATCATCTCTCCCAAAGACACTCCCCGCACTCACTCAACCCAAAAGTGTTATGAATAGATGGGGCCTGAGATCAGAATGCAACTGTTTACAGAGAACAGAAGAAATGCCAGCTTAGTTTTGCACAGCAACTTTCTCTCTAGCTTCTCTTAGCTGCCTTACAAAATCCGTTAAGATCAGTCTTTGCATAAATACAGCTGCTTTGCTTCAGCAGGTCACCAGCTCTCCAACAGCTTGCACACTTCCTTAAGTCTGAAAAGCTGACATTTCTGCAGAACGTTAATAACAAACTGTTAATGTGCTACCTAATTTTCACAGCGTACTTAGAAAACGTCTAATATTAGAAACGTTCAGTGGGGAATGGATATGGCCAAAAGAAATCTTCTTAAAATTGAGTTTACACAAGAGTTCTCCGGGTGTTCTGAGTGCAGTACAACATTTTACTTTGGATACAGAATTCAGCATTTTGAGAACCACATTTCTAAATTATGTCTGCCTGTGCAGAGAAGATTAGATTAGCGCCTTTAATCTTTAAGATTTGTAGAGAGCTTCACTTCCATGAGGTGGACTGAGGCACTCGCCACAGGTGGCAGATGGGGGAGATCAAAGTGTTCACCCCTCAGTTTGAAGCCTGAATATGCCCAACACGACTGTTCACCAGTTCCTGCCTGCCACCCCTCCCTTCCCCCTGGCTATGGCAGTGTGGGTGCTCCCACCTTTGCTCTGAGGAAGGGGCCCTTCCTTCCACTCCATGAATTCTTCTTCCCTTCAGGCACTGAATACTGACTGAAATACAGTGGAACCTTGGTTCTCGAACACCTTGGTACTTGAACATTTCAGCTCCCTAACGCCGAAAACCCAGAAGTGTTCCGATTTTCGAACACTTTGCGGAAGCCGAATGTCCGATGCAGCTGTCGGCTGTTGTTTCCAGGACGCCTGCGCCAATCAGAAGTCACGCCTTGGTTTTCAAATGTTTCAGAAGTCAAACAAACTTCCGGAATGGATTACGTTCAAGAACCAAGGTACAGTGGTACCTCGCAAGACGAATGCCTCGCAAGACGAAAAACGCGCAAGACAAAAGAGTTTTCCTTTTTTGAGTCGTTCCACAAGACGAATTTCCCTATGGGCTCACTTCGCAAGACGAAACGTCTTGCGAGTTCTTGCAAGTTTGTTTCCTTTTTCTTAAAGCCGCTAAGCCGTTAATAGCCACTAAGCCGCTAATAGCCGCTAAGCCGCTAATAGCCGTGCTTCGCAAGACGAAAAAACCGCAAGACAAAGAGACTCGCAGAACGGATTAATTTCGGCTTGTGAGACACCACTGTACCACTGTACAGTGGTGCCCCGCAAGACGAATGCCTCGCAAGACGGAAAACCCACAAGACGAAAGGGTTTTCCGTTTGCGAGTTGCTTCACAAGACGAATTTCCCTATGGGCTTGCTTCGCAAGAAGAAAGCCCATAGGGAAATCTCCGGGGACCTCTTTTAAATGCTGGCGGTGGGGAGCAAAGCCTTCCCCCCCCTCTCCGGCCTTCATAAGAGGTCCAGGAAGGCCGGCGGGGGCTCAAAGGCTTTGCTCCCCACCGCCAGCATTTTAAAAGCGGTCCGGGATAGCAGGGAAGCGCTTCCCGCTATCCCGGACGGCTTTTGAAGGCAGGCGGGGGGGAGCAAAGACTTTCGCCCCCCGTCGGCCTTCAGAAGAGGTCCAGGACCCCGGCAGGGGGCGAAAGTCTTTGCTCCCCCCCGCCTGCCTTCCCGGGGGCTTTAAAATCGCCCTGGGACAGCAGAGAAGTCCGCTGTCCGGGGCGATCTTAAGAAGTCCTCTGCTGTCCCGGGGTTTTTTAAAATGCTGGGGGTGGGAAGAAAAGCCCTTGTCGCCCCCCCCCCCAGCCTTCAGAAGAGGTCGGGGGACAGACTGTCCCCGGACCTGGTCTGAAGGCGGTTTCCATAGGAACGCATTGATTGATTTTCAATGCATTCCTATGGGAAACCGTGCTTCGCAAGACGAAAAACTCGCAAGACGGAAAAACTTGCGGAACGAATTAATTTCGTCTTGCGAGGCACCACTGTATTCCAACAAGGTAGACAGTATGCAGAAGAAGAGCAACCAAGGATATAACTCACACTAAAATGTAACATCATCTGCTAGCCTTTAAGGGGTCACAAAGCTCTTTGTTGTTTACGATCCAAAAAAAGGAACTAGAATACTAAGTGAAATTTATTCCACTGGGCAATAAACTCAATGCATGTGTGCAGAAAGATTTAACTGGCCTGTGACAAAAGCTACATCAGGAAGCACACATATTACGGCAGATAAAATACCAAGAATATCTTCCTGCTGTCCCCTTGGCCGCATTGTTGAAATGCTGGGAGAGCTCTGCTAAAGTTCAACTGAGTACAAAGAAATGGAACTTTAAACATATGAAATGGGGAGGTCAGACACAGTGCTGTAAAGACAGATGGCTTTCTTGAAAGCAAGAGCGGTATCGTCTATGAACATGTCATAATCTGTCAACGTTGTGTGGCTGAAGCACGAAGACAGGAAAACAGGAAATGTGTCCTTTATTTCTAGCTCTGAAATCCTACACAGAGACAACTGCTCAACATCTCTTCTGCCTTTGACTGGAATTAATTGCAGCACATCCAGATTTTTTTCTGAACAGGATAGCATAGTGCTATTGTTGATTATTATTGATTGATTTATATACCATTTACATGCCAGAATGGCTTCTAAGCAGCATACAAGCATAGAATCGTGTTGTCCAGGAAACATATAGAGACATCCTTGTATGCCCAGTGTGCAAAATTTTGTATTTCCCATTCGAATGATATGTATTTTCACCTTTGATATACCCTTGTGAGATTACATACATACATAATTTTATTTGTATGCCACCTTTCCACAGTTCAAACCATGTAAGGCATCTTACAACATGGGGAAAAAATATGTAACTGCAACATAGATGTAAACAACAAATTAAAAAACCTACACAACCAAACTGAACTATTTCCACATGAATTGCAACAAAATCCAAAATAAATATGCAAAAAACCAACAGCAACAATCTCCCCCAACAAAACCCAGCAAACAACACCCAAGTCCAACAGCCTCAGCTTTTGTAGCTGGCCTCAGTCAGGGCCCTGGCCTCCCAGGCCAGGTGGGAAAAGGCCTGCCAGGCAGGGAGCAGGTCTTCCAGGACTCAAAACCAAAACTACTTAAATGTTAATAAGGAATTCAGTGACCCTCCTCTCTGGCACATCATCAGGATCTGAATGGCAACCACCATCAGTGCTGACACTGTAGTTGGGGGACTCCCTCCTCTGAGAAACTTCCCATTCCCCTTGCCTTCTTTTGAAGTGTTGTGAAGACGCTTTGGTTCCAGAAGTCTTTCCAATGCAGATGTACCTTTTAATCGTTGTTTACTATCATGTTACTACTCTTAAAACAGTGGTGTTTTGGGGGTGACTACTCACCATCATGAAATACTGCCACTTTTTCTTTTTGTAGCCCAGGGCAGCCATTTTGTGCTGCTACCCACAGTTCTTTTATCAAGATATGAGCACCAGCACCTCATTTTTTTACAAAAAAAAAGCATTACTCTTTTTAAGTGATCATGGAAAGATCCTCTCTTCAAAGCCAGTGTATAAATGAACAAATACACATTCTGAGAGAAAGATTAAATGCAAACTTCTAAAGAAATCCAACTGCCTCCAGTTTCTACTCCAGAAGTGAGACAGACTTTAACATTAAAGAACATTGAGGGACAGGTTCTGGGATGAAAAGAAAAGAAGAATATGCATACTGAGCATGCACAGCCCATTCACGACACACGGAAACCCCCTCTGCCTGCGACAGAAGCATGTGTGCAGGAGAGAGAAAAATAAGGGAGGACACTGTATCTAATGGGCTTCCTCTTGTTTCAAATTTATCTGAACGGATCTCCATCTGTGATCAGATTGCTCACCAGCTGTGTGTACTCCAGATGTGACTCCTACTCAGAGTAGATTCAAAACTAGATCCATTCAAAACTAACATAAGTAACTTAGGTCCATTAATTTCAATGGAATTTCAGTTGCTGTGACTTAGCTCGATTCCAAGCCCATGTTTCTAATACTGCACTGGCCAGGATTTCTTACCTGGTATTCACTACAGAGGCAAAATGCACACAATGTGCCACAAGACTTCTGTTGCTTTCTCTGCAATGAACTTATAGTGAGCACCACACTATAAGTGCACAGAAATGAAATTCAGCTAAATTTCTAGAGAATTCCCCCAAAGAACATTTTCACATATTCTTACACTGAGTACAGAAACAACTTTTCTGGAATAATTACTTTGGCATAGTCTCACAGTCTGCACCCTAAAATCTCAGGCATTTTTTTTTTTTTTAAGAAGTTAGGTTTACTCTGCTTCAACCCTTAAGATTGAATTCTGAGTTTTTGACAAGTTACAATGATGCATTAGGTCCACTGCTTTTTGTTTATTAGGTATGGGGGAAATTAAATAAGGTTCTAAAAATAAAAGTTAGAAAATATACAAAAAGGAAAAGAAAATCTGATCTCATGCACCAGGAAACTCACAACTGCGTATTAAACATGTATATCTGGCAGTGAAATCCAATCACACGTTCAGGTAAAAGTTTAATTTCCTCTGGGTACACATTAATAGAAGAGCTCGAGGCCAGAAAAATGGTTTAAAAGAACAGTATAAGAAAGAAAGTATTTTGGAAAATGGCACTCCATTGCTTTCTGAAAAGCTTTTTTCAAGTTTTCAGGAGAATAAATATGTATCTTAGTTTCTAACATACCATACATGACAACATTTAACTGAATGTATATTTGCAACCCCTGAATTAGGACATGGGAAGCCAGGGTTCAAATTCTCATTCAGACAAGAAACTCACTAGGAAACCATGGGCCTATTACAGTGCCTCAGCATAAGCTACGTCACACAGTTCTGGTGTGGATAAAATGAAGAGGGGGAGAACTAAGTACACCACTGTAGTTGCTTAAGGTATAAATGTAGTATTACTATAGGGCTACCCTGCGCTCATAATTTCCTGGACGTAGCTGGGATTTGTCCTCCCAAAATGACGTCCTGGCAGAATTTTCTGAAACTTGTTAAAAATGTCCAGGTAAACCTGGGCAGTATGGCAGCCCATATCAGAAGTGTTGAATTTTTGGCAAATATCCTGAAAAAATAGCTATAAAAAACTACAGTGGTACCTTGAGTTAAGAACTTAATTCGTTCTGGAGGTCCATTCTTAACCTGAAACTGTTCTTAACCTGAGGTACCACTTTAGCTAATGGAGCCTCCCGCTTCCACACAATTTCTGTTCTCATCCTGAAGCAAAGTTCTTAAGCCAAGGTATTATTTCTGGGTTAGCAGAGTCTGTAACCTGAAGCGTCTGTAACCCGAGGTACCACCTCTCACCTGAGTATGTGGTGATGAGGCTTATTCTGGGTGTGGAGGTGCCACTCTGCTCCACTGCAGACACACAGCTGCTATATTAATTGACCATGGCTATGCTTGCCATGAACTCAACTGTCCTTAAAAACCGACGTGTTGCAAATAGTCACCTTTACCCCAAGGGGCAATGTGCAGCACTGCGGAATTTAAACGTCACCTGCTCAATGCAGATCTAAGCAGCATCCACACAGCTACACTAAGCACTGTAGCTAAGATAAATGCTTCAAGGGGTAATGAGAATATGATTGATTGGTCAGAGCGGCCACCACTGCATCTGTGGAGGTCTGATGGCAGGAGTGACACTGGACAAGGGTTGGCACCACACAGGGGCATCTTAGCAGCACCACGTCAACTTGTCCACTAAAGTTGGGTGCAAAGTTTGTCCCGATCTACAGGTTTGGAGCTGGTGCGGGGCTGGGATTTTTCATTAGTCCTTCTGAGCTAAGGTTACCAGATTTTTTTTTCCAATGAATCCAGGGACACTTTTCAACTTCAATGGCTTTGTATGGGGACTGATTTGTAAATCCGGGGACTGTCACTGGGAAATGGGGACATCTGGTAACCTTATTCTGAGCACCTCAGAAGTACCATGCAGCTGCTGGGACGATCCCATCCCAAGAAGGCCGCTTGCTGTTGTGTTTCAGTGTGTGGTGTTTCCCAAAGTGCCTGGAGCACCTCTTAAGCACACAGTGGAACAGTGTCTATCCCAACCCCCCACCCAGTTCCAAGATCAGGAACACTGGGGCTCACCAGAGGAGGCACCGTGGCAAGCACTGCAAGTGAAATTGTGGGCCCTGTTGTTTTTCTTTTTCTTTCATGAAGTCAGTGCTAGGTAAAAGGCTGCTATAAAAGTGTGAATGAGTCACTGAACAGTTCTTCCACTTGGCTTTTATCCCAGTAGATCAAGCCAGCCTACATGGAAAAAAAAGCCACAAAAAAGGTAAAGGTGACTATTTGCAACAAGTCGGTTTTTAAGGACAGTTGAGTTCATGGCAAGCTTAGCCATGGTCAATTAATACTGACCATTTTGCATCTGGTCAACTTTTTTTTTGCTACTCCCGCTTCACGCTCCTTGCTTTCTTCAAGGAACAAGAAGCTGAAGCTGCAGAATGGTTTCTGTTTTTAACAGATTTCCAGCATTCATGACTAGAATACTAAAGTTAAACTTGAACATGATGGACATGTTTTGCAAATCTATTAAAGACAAAGGTAACCAAAAGGCTTCTCAAGCAGTTGGGACTTTTTTCTCTCTCACTGCAGTGCTTCACAATGGGAACAGAACACCTTGTGTATGTTCTGTGAATAGTAGCTTGCATGCCAAAAAGCCACGGGCAACTTCTGTACAGAAACATATGCACAAATTGTAAAGAGAGTAGCAGGTGGCTGTAGAAGAAACCAACTCTGAGGTTTGGGGAGGAGGGGGGAGGCCTCCTAAAAATAGGTTCAGGATAGTTACAGACCAAGAAACGAGAACCGGGCACCTGAAATGATGGGCAAGAAATGTAATGGAGATTCTCCATTTTTTGTCAGTCACATCTTATTTTTGCATTCCACCATCAGTCATTGCAAATAATGAAAAAATGAGGTTAACCAGGGTGTACAGAGCGACATGCTGCATATCATAGTCCAACTGAGAACATTTCCATGTTGAAATACTTGAATACACTGCATTCAAGTTTAACTTTAGCTTTAAACATGCAAAGCCATATGCAGATTTGGGGCAGGATCCAATGGGGCCTATAGCCAAATGTTTTGTAGTGAGGGGGACAGGGTAGCACTGAAGCCCCGGCGGGATATACATCCATGTAGCCTATGGCAATAACCAGTGTTGTACTTGGGAGTAAGCCCACTGACATAAGTATGACTTAGTTGGATTTCACCCTATATATAAAATTGTACTACTTATTATGGAAACTTTTTGGCTATTTTTTCCAAAGGAGGTAGAAGTAGCTGGTTCAGTGATGAGGCCTGGAATGCCCTCAAGGAAAAGAGGCTTTACCCTCTCCCTCTAGGTACAACCCTGCTCATGTGTCACATTAATGCACCAAACATGCCTTTCCTTACACACCACCAGCAGCCATTAGAAATTGGCCTCCATAGGGCAGCTGCTTTCTCTGCATCTGATCATACAGGAAAACAGTGCACAGATTTGACCTTCTTTTTCTTCTTTCCTGAAATTCCCATTATATTAAGCAACCAGCAGTCGCAAATCCCTTTCGATTAAATATAATGTACCGGTAAGCAAACACCCACCATGTTAATTGCCTAATTCCACGTTTCCACTGATGGCATTGCTCTTACATTTTCCAAAAAAAAAAAACAACAACAAAAAACAAAAAAACAAAAACAAAAACAAAACCTAAAATGAGAAGGCCTAGGCTGCAAACTCTATACAATCTCTATAAATGTGCCAGGTTGAGAGGGTGGTGGTGATTTAAAGAGAGAAAACAAGTTGTTTCTGATCAATCAAGTTAACATGTTGCAGATCATTTCACACAGATTTTAGAAATGGGAGGGTCTTTTGGGTATGATGACAAAATTATGGTCCTGCAGCAGGCAGTACATGGGGCTCACATGAAGAACAGGTGTGATTGATACACATACACACACACACACACACACACACACACACACGTGTCTTAAAGACAAATACATTTATAGCATAAGCTTTCATGGACTTTCATGGTCCATGTAAGATACAGGAAAAGCACCTAGGTGGTGTCCGGATGTAGCCCGTTTCACTTTCTGTGAACCAAGTCAAAACAAAAGAGTTCATAAAAGGAACTAAGACTTGGGCTCATGCATTTCAACATCCCTTCAAACAAAAAACAGCTGTACAAACGCCTTAGTTATTGGCTTATTGTTCCAATACTACTGTTCTCAATAAACAAGGTCAAGTTTATTCTCAAACTACAAGCGCTGTAGAGCCAGCCAGGAAAACACAAGGACATTTAATCCATACAGCAAATGCAGCTGAAGACTTTGCATGTGTTTTTTTTAAAGTGTTGAAGAAGGTTGAGCAGATGCTGTACGCTGCGCATAAATGCAGAGACAGAGCGGTCTCCCTTGCATATCTGATCCAAGCAGCCTATTTGGACAGTTTCTACAGTGGGTGAGTGTTCAGCAGCCTTAGCTTTTGTAGGGACCCAGGAGACTTCAGAACTTTTTGCTATAATAGGGAGTAATAGGCACAGCAGACTAGCCTAAAATGGAAAGTCTAAAATCAGGAACCCCTACATTTGTATGCTGCCTTGCCATCAAAACTGAATTCAAGGCTACAACAAAAGAGAGTCCATGCATCACTACTACTACTACTACTACAGTGGTACCTCGGGTTACATACGCTTCAGGTTACAGACTCCGCTAACCCAGAAATAGTGCTTCAGGTTAAGAACTCTGCTTCAGGATGAGAACAGAAATCGTGCTCCAGTGGCGCAGCAGCAGCGGGAGGCCCCATTAGCTGAAATGGTGCTTTAGGTTAAGAACAGTTTCAGGTTAAGAACGGACCTCCGGAACGAATTAAGTACTTAACCCAAGGTACCACTGTACTACAACTAAAAGGTAAAGGGACCCCTGAACATTAGGTCCAGTCGTGGCCGACTCTGGGGTTGCGGCGCGCATCTCGCTTTATTGGCCGAGGGAGCCAGCGTACAGCTTCCGGGTCATTTGGCCAGCAGGACTAAGACGCTTCTGGCAAACCAGAGCAGCGCACAGAAATGCCGTTTACCTTCCCGCTGGAAGGTATCTACTTGCACTTTGACATGTTTTTGAACTGCTAGGTTGGCAGGAGCAGGGACCGAGCAACGGGAGCTCACCCCGTCGCGGGGATTCAAACCGCCGACCTTCTGATCGGCCAGGCCCAGGCTCTGTGCTTTAACCCACAGTACCACCCGTGTTCCACTACTACTACTACCACCAAAAATAAAAATTTTAAAAATCCAGCAGCCAAACCATTGACAGACCAACACACAAACAGAACCAAACAAACAAGGCAAAAACTACAATACATCAGTCACCCAGAGAGCGAACTATCCTAAACCTAAAGACATTCCAGTCACTGCCTGGAGCATAAAAGAGAGTAATGACGGCACCAGGTGGATCCCCTTTGGGAAACAGTTCCAGATTTCAGGGCACAACCAACAAAGGGGAGGGAGCTTGCTTCGGCAACCACTTGCCTACTAGTCTCCACAGTTAATGGCACATGAAAGACAGCTCCCAGTGATTAAGTTTGCATATTCAAAATCAGAATGGCAAAAGCAAGAGGGCTGTTTTTTTCTCCATTTTCAAGTTTCATCCAAGTATTCAGTAGAAAATAATAACACAAGGTCAATGGGTGTTCTCCATGTCCAAGACCTACTTGTCAGCTCTGCCACCCCATCCAGAACACTCCCTCATCAACCCAAAGAGGTGGTGGAAACCTTATTTCCATGCCGGCTTTCCATACGCAGGAAGGCAGACCATATGCCACTTTTGTTTTGGTTTTTTTTTGGAAGAACACAAAGTACTCTGAACACCATCTCATTCAGGGCTTCTACTGCTGCTCTCTATAAAAAGCAGCAGCATCCAGAACATTTTAATATTGCCACGATACAAAAGACTACTTCATACAGCACCCAAATGTCATAAAGCCATTAATGACAGGTCCCACCAGTTACAAAAGAAAGGGGAAATAAGGGAATTCAAGAAATGAAGCGTAACATTCAACATCTCCTATCACTGAAGTAATACAAGCCGCAGTTTTCAAAATAGGGTAAGCAATCGTGTCCAGAAGTTAGAACTACTACCAAGTACACTGGATATGCAATAGGGAGAAAGAGACTCAATGGGATATGGCAGGTTTTAAAATTTATGCTTTGTATATGCCTTTAACAGTATCTGGGTTCGAATCCCCGCGACGGGGTGAGCTCCCGTCGGGTTGGCGGTTCGAATCCCCACGACGGGGTGAGCTCCCGTTGCTCGGTTCCTGCTCCTGCAACCTAGCAGTTCGAAAGCACGTCAAAGTGCAAGTAGATAAATAGGTACCGCTCCAGCAGGAAGGTAAACGGCGTTTCTGTGCGCTGCTCTGGTTCGCCAGAAGCGGCTTAGTCATGCTGGCCACATGACCCGGAAGCTGTACGCCAGCTCCCTCGGCCAATAAAACCTGATGAGCGCCGCAACCCCAGAGTCGGCCATGACTGGACCTAATGGTCAGGGGTCCTTTAACAGTATCTGACCATTCAGTTTATAGTATTGGTTTGCATTTGTTTTTTATTGGTCAAATGCCAACTTCTTTACTTGTTTAAAGCTAGTTCTTACCCGATGATTACCACAAGGTCCCAGGGTAGGTTACAACCACATAATCATAAAATTTCTAAAAACCAACAAAACAATTTGAAACAAACCAAAGAATGCATATCAGAGAGTAGAGCTGATCTATTGGGAAGGAGTTCCACATTTGGGGAAATGCCACAGAGAATTCCATCTTCTGAAGCTACCAAGATGGAACCCTTTGCTGATCTCTGCAAGCAGGAGGGTCTGTATGGAAGGAGGCAGCTCTTCTTAAGTTGCATCGAGCTTTAAACTCCAATATGAAGGTGATAAATTGGGCCCAGAATCTAACTGCCAACCAATGCAGCTGTTTCAAAACAGCTGCAACTTCTAAATGAAACCCTGACCACTAACCTGATCCACTAACCACTGCATTTTGGACCAGCTGAAGTTTCTGAATCATCTTCAAGGGCAGCCACAGTACTCCGGAGGCAACTAGCAGCACGGAGTACTTGAAAATCTGGCTAAAATTATTGTTAGCAGAGTGCAGTCTCTGAATAAGTAGTGTATACAAATTCTGGCACAGATACCCAGTGCAGAGATTGATTTATTACTTCATAGCAGGAGGAATTGGAGGTTAATTAATTGGAAATAATTAATTAAATTAATTGGAGCAGCAGTTGGTGGCAGATGCTGATTTGTATGTGTTTTCCAGGGGCTTCAGTCCTACTAAGTAATGGATGAGTAACTGCCCCCAGTGGAAACCTAATTTGCTAGAGGTGTGTAGAAAGAAAGGTGTGAGATATCTGAATGATTTCCAGTTTGATCATAATAGCTCCATGAATTTAAGCTTCTTCTGGAACGTTCATGGAGAAAGTGAAGGACAATGACATGCTTTCAAGATTGCTGTGCCTGTGAAGCACAGAATCCTGTATTTTTCAAAGGAATGAAACTATGAACTAGGAATGCACTAGGAAAATGCCTCAGGTTTCACCTAGGTCTGTACCAGAGGTCACCAGTATGGTACCTGAGGATGTACCCTTGAGGATTATCCCCGGCACCTAAACCTCCAAATTTTCACTTTGAACTATATCTAAGCTGCTGATGCTCCTTGGAGCACAATAAGACCTGCCCCAACGGCTGGAATTTTATCCTCTGAACTTTTTTTTGCTTTGTGCTTGTTTTGTAATACTTTTTTTCTGAATTTTTGCTAAATTGCTGGGTTTTCTTCTTTGAAGTTACTGAAATGTTTTATAAACTGATTTATTCACCAACCTACACACACACACACACACACACACACACACGTTTTGTATTTGATAATGAGTGGTGTCTGTTCTAAGATGCTTTCGGAACAGTTTACTGTGGAAAAGGCAGAGCCAGTGTTAGAAACTGAGATATGAAAGCTAGGAGCTAAACGGCACCTTAAACATAGGTTATGGGCACAACAACAGAAAGTTTAGGTGCGCTTTTTTAATAACAAGAATACAAAGCTAAAAATGAATGAACTGCAGATAAAATATTACGTTCATTTTTCACATGGTTTAGTAGTCCTTCCCCTGCCCACCCCTCTAATATTCTTCTCCAGTCTTCAGAGAGTAGCTGGAAGTTGGGAGGCAGAAAAGGGTCCTCCTTTCCTTCCACTCTGCTGTTTTTAACTGCAATCTTAGGCATAATACTGTGCCTAGAGCTCAGAAACTGCTCGCACTAATGAAATTCCATGTCGCAAAACAATGCCTAGAACAATGGGAGTTTCAAACACTGGGCAAGAGCAACCAAGGGCAGTAAGGAAAATGGGGAAAGGACAGGAGGGGACAGGACACCGAGGAAGGTGGAGGACAACAGGAGAGAGAGAATGACGTGCTAGAAGACAATATGCATGTCTGTATACACTAGTTGCATCCAGTGAAACAGAACTTTTTGAAACTGCTTAATTTCTTCATGGATTCTCAGCACAAAACTTTTGGCTATATCCTTTTGCAGTAAGGATACTTACCAGTTCTACAGCAGCAACACATGAAAATTGCTGTGGTCTGTGGGAGCCCTAATGATCTTCTAGGTGTATGATTCACAACGAAAGGAGTCAATCCTTGAGACCATCCTGAAATGGCTTACAATATTTTTTACCCACTTTCTGAAATAACAGAACCAATTTTTAGAAAACGTGTGCACAGTCTATGATTCCTCAAGTAGCGATGCAATAAAGACGTACCTCCATTAGGCAGAACAAGATCTACAGTACAATTCAACACTGCAGCGTTGCACACAAATACGGTTATGTCTTAAAAAGAGGAAAATTTACTGCAATGCAAAATAAAGGAGCATCAAAAACATGTTTTAAGAAGATAGGGATACTAAAGCCAATATGACATGTAATAAAAACCTATTCAAAATAATAAAAGCCACCCATTTATTTATATCTTTTTTCTAGTTATTGTCAGATGTTAGATTAGAATAAAAGACAACTCTTAGGACTTGCACGATCCAGGAGGAACATAACTCTTGATAGAGTAACATCTCCTGACAAACGAGGGTATAGTTAATTCCAGACAAAGAACCTCCTCTCAGTACCGAAATGAGTGACTGCAAAATCTGCCTCAATGATGCGGGTAGATTTTCAGATTGAGATGTTTTGCCAAAGGCACATCATGTAATATTTATGACACATAAATAATGGTCCATATCATTAGACGGAGGGGAAAGTCCCAAGATTTATACTTCACTCTTTCCCTCCCTTGAAAGCAGCTCTTTCTACAATGTCACCATGACTTATTTAGCATAATAAGAATAAGTGAATGTGCTTACCTGCAGTGAATACTTGGCTTTTCTGTTTATGGCATGTTTCCAAGTTATAAGCACAGGCCTTTGCACAACTTCACCTAAGCCAGAGGTGAAGCTGTTTTGGCCAAGCCACCCCCACCTGCACTACATCTGATGTTGGGGTCTGCAGCTGATTGGCAGTGCCTGCAAAACCCTGTGCCTTTGCATGCATGGTTGGACTTCAAATCACACAGGCAAAAGAAAATGGCATCACATGACGCCATTACGATGTCAGGTGAGTGTGAATCCTGGAAGACCTGTTCCCTGCCCTGCAGGCCTTTTCCCTCATGGCCTGTGAGGACAAGGCCCCGACTGACACTCGCTGCAAAAGCTGAGGCAGCTGAACAGACTCTTGGGATGGGGTGTTGTTAGAGGGTTTGGGGGGGGGCTGTTTCTGTTGGTTTTTTGTATGTTTTAAAACTTGTGATTTATGTGGAAATTGGCCGGTTTGGTTGTGTATTTTTTAATGTTTTATTTATCATTCATAACTATCGCTGTTGTTGCTGCTGCTGTTATTCTATATGCCGCCCATTTTACTGGGTTACCCTAGTCACTCTGGGAAAGCTTCCAGTGAATTAAAACAAATTACGACATTGCGTTGTGTAGCTATGTATTTTTAAACGATGTTGTAGTTATGTATTTCTTCATGTTGCAAGCCACCTTGAGCATGGTTTGAACTGTGGAAAGGCAGCATACAAATAAAATTATGTATGTATGTATGTATGTATGTATGTATGTATGTATGTATGTATTGACAAGTGACATATGGCAAAGGTAATTCCCCATATTTGCCATAAACTCTGTAGGTGCTTACATGGGAAGTGACAATTCTCATGTGGCCGAAGTACACACAAGATGAGCTCGAGATGAGCCACTCAACGTAAAGGGTCATACAAGCAGCTGTAGGATTCTTCCTTCAAAAAAAGTAGAGGGACTTATGTTTTCATGTACACGGACTGTGATATAAAAGACCCACCTCACATGTTCCCCTTTGGAGGAAAGGGGCACAGGTATGTGATGACTGCCACTGACCAGCTAAGTCCCAGAACGGAGCCATAGAAAATCATGACGTCATCTACTTCAAGCCCAGTCCTTCCAAGCTGTGGTAAACATCATGCTTGCCAAAGAGAAGCTGTTCTAAAACAGGCTCCTCTTGACAACTCTCACACAAATATGCATATTTCAAAGCTCTTAGTCTTTGCTCATTGTTTCTCCTCACAATCAGCATGATAACACACACACACACACACACACACACACACACACACAGTGCCCAGTAGCCTCCAGAGACATGCAGCATGCTCAAGCACACTGTGCTACAGATGATCCCCACAGCAAGACCTTTTAAAAGCTATGCCAGAGTAGTGAAACACTCTCCACAGGCTTGCCACAGAATAACTGCACAGCAGAGTGTGTTCTTAAAATGTTATGCTAGTATGAAAGAAAAGCTCCTCCGAGTATAATTTTTGACAGCATCTCCAAGCATGCACACCAGCTCTCTCGAGTAGGCTAAACACACGTCTAATGCAGTCTTTAGGGCAGGGAGAGGAGACTTTTGGCGCGCCAGAAGCTGTTAAGATTCCAACCCCCCAATCATCTTTGATCGCTGGATATGCCACAACCTTGGCATTATCAGCAACATGCTCTATCCAACTGAGCTATCTGAGTCAGATTTTTTATTTTGCAATAGAAAATTCAACAAAACAGAGAAGGCGCATTCCATCTTTCAAGTTTGAATCACTATGTAATAAGTTCAGAAGCCTAGGATTAAGCAAAATGAAGTCACCTTTATATAATGCCTGGGAAATGAACGCTGTTGCAACAAAACAATTTTACTCTCAGCTTGCAGCCTTCTTTTCTTTCTTCCCCACCCCACCTTCCAAATGTGGGGAGAAGGGATGGGGAAAGGTGAGCAGCTGGGGAGAGAATTTGGAGGGTGGGGGAGAGAGAGAAAGGGCTATGTCACCTGTTTCATTTCTCTGCTCCACTACTGCTCCCTCTCAACAACCAAGAGACACATGCTGGGACTGCATTACAATGTGTTTATGTCTTAACAATTAATTAAACCTTGAGGAAGCCTCAACACACTTTTTTGTAATTTAAACTCACTACTTCTTGTGCCTCCAGTTATAACAGTCAAGACCACACACTTTCATCACCATCAGGTTATGTTAAGGCTGCCATTAAGTCCCTGTCTTAATTTTCTATTTTTCAAATGCTGAAAGCATACCTACTTCGTCTAACCTTTTCTTCAAAAAAATTGTTGAATAAGCCTTTTCTTTACCTCCCACCCCCACCCATGCACATTTGCTCAGTTTTGCCTAACTTCTTCTTAAAGAACTACCGTATTTTTCGCTCTATAGAACGCACTTTTTCCCCTTCAAAAATGAAGGGGAAATGTGTGTGCGTCCTATGGAGCGAAGACGCCATAGCCCCGTGACCCTCTCCCGGCTGGAGAGGTGATGTGCGGCTATGGCAGGAGCCTCTATAGCCGCGTGTCACCTCTCCAGCCGGGAGAACGCGTGCGGGGCAAAAGAAGCCCCCCCCCCCCCCGCGACCCTCTCCCGGCTGGAGAGATGACGCGCGGCTATGGTAGGAGCCTCTATAGTCGCGCGTCATCTCTCCAGCCGGGAGAGCGTGCGTGGGGCTATGGCGTCTTCGCTCCATAGGGGACACACACATTTCCCCTTCATTTTTGAAGGGGAAAAAGTGCGTCCTATAGAGCAAAAAATACGGTAGTTCTTTAAGAAGAAGTTACAACTCCCATCAGCCCCAGCAAACAAGGCCAATAGATAGGGATGATGGGCGCTGTAGTTCAGCAGCATTTGGAGAGCCAATGGTTCCCCACACCGTTCTACAACAAGCAAAGGACCTTAAGTCCAACAAAACATTTGCAGCAAACCTGCTATATTCTTTCAAAGGAATCTCAACTCAGAAGAGATTGGTTGTCTGTAGCTTCATTCCAAGTTGTTTTATTTATTTATTTCATGGCAAGGCGAGGCGAGGGGAGCAGGGAATAACTGTTCATACTCTTCAAGAACGTATAGCATGTTTAATGCTATCAACGTCTTCTTCACTTTACAGCAAGGAGGGGGAAGTGTGGCTCTGCAGAAGTTGGGACACCTAATTGCATCAGTCCTAGCCGGCATGACGGGTGGTCCCCTGGAGAAACATAGTTCCCCCACCCTTGCTTACAGGACGGCAATGCAAAGTGTTTTGAACACTCTAAAAGCACCATATAAATGCTATTGTTCCATTTACATGATGGTCATTATCAAATGTTGCTGTAAAATGTGTTCATAGCTCCTGTTCCTGTTGTTATTACATTCAATTTCTTACTCGCCCTTCACCACAAGTTCCCAGGCTGGGTTACAGCAATTTAAAAATACAATATTAAAATTGGTTTAAGACAAATACAATCAAAAGAATATTATGATCATCGACATCAAGTGCCCAATTTTAAAATGTTGATTCTAATCATCACAGGGCAGGAAGAGACACGGGGAAACTGGAATTCATCCAGAGGACAAATACCACATACATCAAGAACATCTCATGCCGAAGACAACTGAGGTCTGATGCGATTTCAGAACATTTGGTGGTTTGATAATACCAGGTTACATATAAAAAGGAAAGCATTGTTCAGAAGCAGCTTTTTATTTTGTGAGAAATTATACACCCACCCACCCCCACCCACTGACACAAATCAGAGCTATAAATGCATGAAAAACCTTGTGTATCAGAGTTTTTAGTGCTGAATATTATGCAACTTTTTGAAAAGAAGTATTAATTGTGCATTAATCATAGCAGCAGCATTTACGCTATTTCAGCACTAATTGATGCTTTTCTGGTAACTTTTTATGGATCAAAAATTACATATTGAAAATATAATCCTAAAATAGAGCGCTGCAGAGAAAACTCTCTTGTTCCATAGTTATAACACAACAGCTTCTGGCTTTACAAATCCCTGGCATTTGAAAAAAAATATTCATTATTTTTTTAAAAAAAACAACAACAGATCATAAGCAGGAGCTTTCAAACACCACAATGCATTAAGGCTGCACAAGATATTGTTTTTATTCCTGAATCTGTGCTTTAAATAGTTTGCATTAAGCAAGACATTGAATACTCCAGAAATAGCTCTAGCTGTAGAACTCCTTCCTGGATACCTGCTGATGCTCAGACATCTTTCCAGAAGTGTCAAAAGGGCTTCCCACTTATGTAGCTGGAAGTTGCCAGGCTTAGAATGGTAAGACCATTTTAGAATATAACCTTCCTGTTTTCATGCAATTCTTTACAAGCCCTCAAAACATCCACTAAGGCTGTGAATTTCAAACAACTGCTTGATTCCATGCATGTGGGTTTGGTCAGAAGTTCCCAAACTGTGGCCCACAAGAACTTCATTTATGCGTGCGTGCAGATTTGTGGTTGAAGATGTGAGACAGATGGCACAGCTATACCATTAAGTATTTATATTGACTTTCAATTGTATTTTTTATTGCTTCTTTTATTTCTTATATTGTATTTTTAATTCAAATTATAACACAATAAAATACAATACGTAAGAATTAAAAGAAGCAATGAAAATACAGTGAAAAACCATACAGTGTCTATTGCAGCACATTAGAACAGGGGAATAATGTCATAAAGGGGTCCGCTGAGACCCTCGGCAATTTCCAAGTTGTGTGTGTGGTGGTGGGGGGGAGTTTGGGTTAAGTAGTAAACAAAAATGCCCTGATAACTCTTTAAACTCTCAGTTTTTGCAGTAAAGTATCACGCACCTCACACATAAAAGCATGGTCTTCATTCCACATGGATACATCTGCCAAAAAAAACCCCTTCCATCCATCTTCCACAGAACCTACTCATTGCAGAGTATTCTGAGGAATGTATTCTAGGGTGCACACTATTCATGTCGGAATAGCACAGACCTCTTGCAGTCATTGTAACCTCACACGGACTGAGAGGGCGCCCCAGAACACATTCACACACACTGCTTCACTGTGGCTACACAGTTCAATAGCAGTGGAAGTTTGTCCTCTATTCATGCCTTTCTGTGAATCTTGCCCTCAATACAGAAACTCATAAGAGGTTTCTAAGGAATTCCTGGAGCCCCCAGAACAGTCTGAAAACTGGTGCCTTAAAAACCACACTTTAACTTGAAGTACATGCCAATATCCCAAACTAATGGCACTTAACCAGGCAAGCTTGGGACCTATTTTGCTAACAGTAACTGCCCAGGTAAGGCTTACTGAAAATCTGGGACTTCAGTAGTGCATATGATTTCGCAACCAACTTAGCAAAACCCTTACTGGGAAGACCCTAGGAGGCCATGGTAGCGGCAAGCAATTTCCCTTTCAACTGCTCTTTCAGAAAGTCCAACTTCCTCTGACATTTCTGGTAGAGATGCTGAAATGTGAAAGAACAGCGAAGTCCGACAAGTGTTTTGAACCCCAAGGGAAACCTAGCAATAAGTATAGTAGCCAAGCAGGAGAAACTGCTGAAAGGAAGTTGCTTAAGAGTTAACAGCTATTGGAAATGCAACAGTTGATTCCATCTTGTAGACGAGCAAGCCATGCTCAGAGGGAACCACAGTTGTCACACTCAAGCCACAAATTAGGAGGAAAGTAGTTGCTAAATGGAGGACGGAGCAGAATATGCAGACGTTTTTTGCTTTTTTTGTGTAAATCCCAACCCAAAGAGGCCTTCAAAAAAATCTCAGAATGCAATGCACCAGATCTGCCTTCTACAACTTCCACTGCAGCACACTGCACTGCGAAGTGCTGGCAAATAAATAATTATAGTTCTTCCTATCCATGTAGACAAAGTGGCTTAACTCAAAAGACAGCGCGCGCGCACACACACACCAGTGTTTGAAACGCCCATTGTTCTGAGTGCATTTTGCAACAGGGAATTTCATTAGTGTGAGCAGTTTCTGAGCTCTGGTAGCAGTACTACACCTAACATTTCAGATAAAAACTGCAGAGTGGAAAGGAAGGAGGACTTTTTTCTGCCTCCCCACTTCCAGCTACTCTCTGAAGACTGGAGAAAAGACCCTCTTAAGAATATTAGGGGAAGGACTGAAAAATGAACATGTGAAAAATGAACAAAATATTTTAGCTGCAGTTCATTCATTTTCAGCTTTGTAGTCTTGCTATTAAAAAAAAACGCACCTAGACATTCTGTTGTTGCGCCCATAACCTAGGTTTAAGGTGCCATTTGGCTCCTGGCTTTCATATCTGTTTCTAACAGCGACACACACACACACAATCATAGATGTAAACTAAGTGGAAAGCAAAGGCTGGGTATAGGATTTTGTTTTTTAAATAAAGTTAATGAAGAACAACTGGCTAACTTTTTAAAAGAACCTCACAATGCTAGAGCTAGATATAAGTTAAACTTTTATAAAGAAGTCTGGGGAGGCTTATACAACAGAGATTAATTTTCAAAAGGCCTAATGACCAAAAGAGCTACAAGTGTCCTTGCTAAATACTCTCAAATGCTTTACAAAGCATTAATTGTTCACAATCTTTTAGCAAACAGTTCATGTATCAGGTGACTCAAAAGCTTTCTTCATAGCAAGGCCTTCAGCTCAAGCCAAGAGCTAAACAAAACATGAGGCTGCACCTTTTGTACCAGCAGAGAATTCAGACTATGGCACAATTAGTATTAATAAGCAGCCAGTAAGATATAAAACAAGCTTATAAGATTAAAGACAATCTGGCTAGGGGAGGGGTGATCAGTGACGCCAATAACTTATGTCTACTGATTTCAGTGCTCTTAGTATGACTTAGCTTGATATCACCCAACATCCACAAACCCACTGATGTCCTGCCATTTCAAAAATAAAACCAACTAAAGGTACATTTATATATATCTGCTCTTTAGCCATTTGCTTTATGTATCTAATGCTAACAGTCTGCAACTGTAACGAGAAGTCCATTCATTCAGTAAACTATGGCTCTCGCTTACCCACCAAACCAGAATCTAACATTACAGTTGTACCTTGGTTTTCGAACGGCTTAGTTCTCGAACGTTTTGGCCCCAGAACACTGCAAATCCGAAAGTGAATGTAGTAGTAATTTTATTTATGGCCATAGGCCCATACAGGTAAAAACGACACATAAATAACAACTTGTGCACGTGGGAAAAACAGCCGCTAAAACACCACTATAACAATAAAATACTATAAGATAGAATGGCATACCACGCCTTAGTTAGCTTGTAGTGCTCCTTGGCGTCGCTTTTGGGTAAGGACAGTGACCAGGAACCTTGCCACTTTCAGGGTCGTATGAGTATCCTTATCCTGCAAGATTTGGGCAAGGTGGAATTTTGGTGGGGTACCCTCTAGTTTCTGTATGATTGATCCCAACAAATTTGCCCGTGGCACATTGAACAGGGCAATGTGAATGTTCTCGTTTGCAAACTGTTTTTGAAAGCCGAATGTCCATCGGGGCTTCCAATTGGCTGCAAGAGCTTCTTGCAGCCAATCAGAAGCCGCGTTTTGGAAGTCAAACGGACTTCCGGAATGGATTCTGTTCAACTTCCAAGGTACAACTGTAGTTTGATTGTGATTTGAAACACTGGTTCGAAGGGCAAGTGAATGTAGTGACTGTTGTTGTTGGCATCCGTCGGTCTCAGTTGGCAATGGAGGGGTGTGCCTTTGGGGGTGAAATCAAACTGTTGGAAGATCGCAGCACTTGCTGCGTCTGTAGCAGAGATGCCAACTTGCAAGGGCGATTGGGAGGGGGCAACATCACACTGCTTCGGCCATCCTCCCCCTCTGCGGAAGGAGAAGAAGCTAGCCACTGAAGGCGTGCCGCACTCAGCTCCACCCCGTGTTCTTTGGACATGGGAGGGGTGCAGCCCCCACCCAAAAATATTGGGAGGGCCCAAAAGGGCTCGGGCCCCCAAGAGCTGGTGCCCCTGGGCTGTAGAAACAGATACAGAAGAGATGTGCTTTGTTGCAGATGGGTCAGATGGAGGCGTCCAGTTGTGCTACTGTAGATGCATTTCTTCTTTCTGTGCTACGACTAGCTACAAAAGGTGATCCGAACACACTAGAGAACGAAAGCATATGCAAGCCTAAGGCTTATTTACATTACTATCAAACCATGAGTTGGCATTGCACGTGAACCATCTCAAAAAATCTCTCACATCTTTGGAACACCCAAGAAAAGTATATCTTTAACATCTCTGGGGGGAAATTACCTGGGAAATATGATTGATTGAGGACTCCATTCTCCGGAGCTGGGACGCTTGGATATCCAGTAGCTGGAGCACATTGTTGGCCAATGCATTGATCTGATAAGCAACACTGGCCAAAGACTGAGTTGTGTATGCTTTGGTCTCTTCTAATGCTTTCCTTTTGTCTGGAGCCTGAAGGAACGAAGAGAGAGAGATGTATTATTTTTCGAAGTTCAGAGAGAGGGAGAAGAACCTCTTTAATAATTTAGATCACCCAGAAGACCTTATTACTGGATGTGCAGTCTGATAAGGTGGAACCAGAAATCCGCAACACAGAGAGAGCAGAAGGAATAAGCAACTAGCAGCATATGGTCTTGTTTAAAACTCTGCTGCAGGATCAGTAGAAAACCTCTAATAATTTACAACAGCAACACTTTTATAGCTCTCCCATATCTTTTATTCTAGGCAGCGAATGGAGGATGGTGGAATAAAAACTCCCCAATATTCTTGAAGTGTAGAATTTCAGAAATCCTGCGTAAATCAGGAGGGCACATTCCTTCCCTCCCCCCCTCCCCCGTGCTAGATGTTCTCTTTCCCACAATCCTCCTAGAAAAAAAACGGCATTGGGTCTAGATTGCCTACTAAAACTTTTGGAGAAATGTTTTAAAAGCTTTCCTTACTGCTTAAACCAGTTACATTTCTTATTGTTTTACAAATACAACTTGCTAAACAAGCATCTTCCCAATGTTATTTGTGAGTTCCACTAAAATTAAAAAGGTGCTCAACATGCTATTAACTTATTGAATTAACTGTAGCTGATGGCCACTCTTTTAGATGGCTTCAAAACTGGATCAGACAGATTCATGGTCTATCAATGGTGCATAGATAGATTAGATGGATTGATAAATGATAGATAGATAGATAGATAGATAGATAGATAGCGATACACACATTCCCTCCAAATTTAGAATCAATATGCCTCTGAATGCCAGTTACTAGGGAGCAACAGACCTTGGCCTAATCCAGCAAAGCTCTTTCCCCCTAAAAGTTGGGACATATATGCCATTACTCCACTGATACATCAGTACATCAGTCTCAATAATTTCCAAAATTTAAAGGAACCACTCCATCCATTCTTGGAGTGAAGTTCCAATACTACAGAACCTAGATTTTTTGCCAGAACTAGAAGATTCCTTGATTGCCCACCACAAAATGTCAGCCTCCAAAATATTCAACAGCAAATTCAAAAAGTTCGAATTCTAAGCTTTGGCTCAGCATTCATAACATTGGACTCACACTGTTAAGGGTGTTGCTTAAGCAAAAGGGCAGCTCCAAAACACAACTTTTAATTATGAAAATTAAATTTCCTTGTGCATGTTGGGAAGGGGCAAAGAAAGCACTTCCATTCATGTGTTTCACCCAGCTACATCTTTGCTCTCTCGCCTTCCGCTGCAACACTAACTACAACTTAATCAAACAAGTCCCATCCTCCTACCTCCCACAGAACAGCTGTTCAAAACATGAGTGGAATATTGCAGGGACTTGAGACCTTCAACAGCCTATTGCTAAAATGTTGGAGAGCACATATACAAGCATCCAATGCCAGCAGCTATGAACAGCCCGTTTGCAATAGAGGGCTGATACATAAGATATACTTTCCTAAGGATATTAAACAGTTCAGAGCTGGAGTGAGATTTGAATCAGGGATTTTCTGGTTTCCAGATTATATACTGTGCCACAGGATTCTACATCACTTCTCACAAACAGGAGAATGTGGACAAGCAGAAGAAGGGCAAGCAAGAAGAGACAGTGCAAACAGTCAAAATAATGGAGGGACAAAACCTCTAAGCTATCTAGAACCAACATTCAGCCTGCCTTCTAACAGATAGGTACAGTAAAAACATTTTAGGGCCAAATAAAATTGCTTTATCTTCCTGCAAAGATGGATAAGGCAGCATTTGGGACTGCTACAGCTGCAACATCCATGCAAGGCTTCTGGGCTAACCTAAAGGCTTTATGATCTCCAGGTCTCTCTGAATTGTGGCACTTGCAAACTTCCCAAGTCTCCTGATGTCGCTTAGATCGAGAGCATGTTGCAGCTGATAGACATGCACAGGAAGCCGTATGCAGGAAGAGCAGCCTTTTGCTTTTCCGGAATGATAAGCATATAGTTCAGACAGGTTGCTATCAAAACGCTAAACGAAGCACACCATTTCCGTTTG
Organism: Podarcis erhardii; assembly: GCF_964252035.2. Classification (NCBI taxonomy): domain Eukaryota; kingdom Metazoa; phylum Chordata; class Lepidosauria; order Squamata; family Lacertidae; genus Podarcis; species Podarcis erhardii. Next base: position 17,403,776 of record NC_138513.1, on the reverse strand, counting down.
GCACAGCACTTTATATCTACCAGAGTGCTTCTTTCAAAGGAAGAAATATTGCTATTGACAAACTGAAATGTGCAAACAGGAAGGCACAGAGAAACATACAGACACAGGTTCTATGCAGCCTTTTTTAAAAAACAAAAAAACAAAAACCTAAATAGCAAGCTTAGCCAGGAAATGGAGTGTTCAATTGGCACTCAAACCAAGCTTTGTATTTCCTGACTGCAGTGAGTGCAAACCGGAGCTTTCAATGTTGCCTCATTAACCCCTCCATCTAAATGTCTTTCCCTACTATTAAAATTGCAGTGGAATCGAAAGACTGGGGCAATAAGGAGGGAGGCATGCAGCAAAAATGCTTCTTCTATTCGCAAAGAAGCAAAAGGAGCTGGGGTGCAGTATTATAGGTGTGCAGTGCTATCACCATCTCTTCTCAACACACCAAACAAGGCTTTTCCATTGGATAACTACATTTCTCTCAATGGCCAGTTTAATAAAAGAATGTTTGTGCTGGCTGGGAAAGTTCCAACCAACAAGTAACTGGAAGCCGGGTGTCCTATGAAAGCATTCGAAAGGATTAGAACTAGTGAGTAGAGACAGGTCCACCCACGGACTCCCAACCTTTCTGCATTGAGCAGAAAGATCTGAGAGGGTCTTCTGCTTGAATGCACTTGCAAGTCTCCCAATGGTCAGGGTTCCCGATCACAAGGGGCTTGCAAGTGCATTCAGTCAAGTGCGCTTATTATGAGCCCCCTTCAGACCTTCTAGGAAGGTCAGGGGTAAAGCAGATGTCTTCAGCACATTTGTAGCATTGGAAGTTGAAGCCCTCTAGCATTCAAAATAATGCAGGAGTAAAGCTAGAGAGAAGACAGTAGTTTTTGTACTTGGAATAATAGAATTGTAGAGGTGGACGGGACTCTTGAGAATCATCCAACCCCTTGCAATGCAGGAATATGCATTGTCCCATACAGGAATCAAACCTGCAACCCTGGCATTATCAATACCATGCTCTAACCGACTGAGCTATCCAGGCATCTACACTATACACCTTCCACATTAACCTCCAGCTTTGATAAGATAAACTGCTGTTGTACTTTGGATGAGGCTTTTACCCCTCACTTCCAAGAGTCCCACAAGGCCTGGATGGGGATATAGCCATGCCTTGCACCTAAGTAGTTCTCTCTCTGGAGGAAACACATTTTTCATTTACTACTTTGTCCCTGGAGGCAACTTTATGAACAAACTAATTAACTGTCTGCTGCAACATACCCCTGTGCTATACTTCCAGCTTGTCACAGATGAAAACAGGGATTTGCTACACTGTAAAACTCCTATTCTCAAGTCAAAGATCACTTAGTAAGCTCCACTATGACTACAATACTATCACTTGGACGCTATATTCATTTAATCTACAAGAGCCCTGTCCTTCACAGGTCCAGCAGCCAAGAGGGCAATGGTTATTATGATGAAAATTATAGCCAAAAAAACACACCCCTATTTCTCTACAATACTATCCTCCGTGGTGAAAGAGTACTGATTGCAGTGAGTGAAATGGCAAGCTGGTACCTCAATGCTCATGTGGTACGCAATGAGACACATGTGTTCTAGTCTTCAATGTTTTCAGACCTGGGGCCCACTTTGAACTCAAACATGCATTTGAGGACCTATTTCTTTTTAAAAATTTACTGTAGATTTGTATACTGCTGCTTTTCCAGGTTGTGACCCATCTTAGATGACGCAGCAGCGGATCCTGGTCACTAGTTAAAGATCAATGAACGAGCAGACAAGGTGAATGATAACATTAAGCAACTTACCAGCAGCTTACACTAAAAAATACCAAAAGCAAGCATGCTCGCATGGCAGAAATTGGGATGGCAGGATAATGGTTTACCAGAAGCAGGGACAAGGCAACAGGGACCTTCTCGGGTAAATACAGAGAGTTGGCCTCTGTAGTAACTTCCTTCCTCCACTTTGAGACTGAGGGATGCCTCCAAGCATTGTTGGCAAAAGCCAGCCAGGTGCCATTATCTTTCTGATTATTTAGCCCTAGGAAGAGAAGCCCTGTGTGTCTCAAAAGCTTCCTTTCATCATGTTTAATACCTGTGGGTTCAAATAAATGATTTTGTATATTCTGCTTTTTTTAACAAGTCTTTCTTGAAAAGGGTTGCTGTAAAGAGTTGCTATAATTTTTGCAACAAGAACTACAATTTAACCTGTATTGGGGCTGTGTAGCTGAAAAGCAGCACAAATGTTCATATGTAAATGTGCTGAGGAATCAGTTCAATTGTTGTAAGGGGGGGGAGAGCTGCAGCTAAACTTCTTTTTAACAACCCCTTGAATAAACAGACCTGTACAATTTAAATGCATGCAAGCCTATAAAAGATGCTGAATGAATTCCTGCTGAAAAGAAATTCAGAAGTTTTGCATTGAGCCCTGCATACGTTTTCATGTAGCCCAGTCTACTTAGCACTGGCTGGTGAGAAACAAATTAGATTATTTTAATCCATTTACACATGACTTAAACAATCTGTCCGCATCACATTTTACTTAGCACAGGATGCTGTAACCTACAGAACCGTGCCAAGGAAAGACAATGGTCAACGTGCTTTCATTTAAGCAATTCACTTCCGCTAATTCACTTCACTTATTGCTTAAGCTTTCTGAGAAACCTACAGAATTCAATTTACATTTCCTGGCAAGTGGAACAGTTTAGCTAGTTATGTTTGTCCTCAGGTTGTAGCAGCACTTGCAGTACATTAATTGTAGATTGAGGAATTAAATTCTACTCCCACCAGTTTCAGTATGTGCCAGCTTATTGGACAGGCCTATGTCAGTATCAACGTTTCAGTGTAATTCAAGCACCCCCTATCTACACAAAGTGATCCTCATAAGAGCGAGCATTGGAAGGGAATATGTTTCCACTCTCAGAACTGTCAAAGGCCTGTATGTTTAGGTATATGCTGCATACAGCTATATCTTTTTTAAAAAGATATGGAATCCACAGAAACCTAGTACATCTGTTAATACAAAAAGCACTTTCTTAGTCCTCATTGTGGCAAAGAAAGGTTGCAAACACTACGGCAGCATTTGCTGTAGACTCAGAAACCAGAGAGTTCATTGGCCGTGGGCACATATTCCTCTGGGTCCACACAAGCTCTGGGTCCACAATGCTCCTGCAATGTGGCCTGTCACACACTTCCATGCAGAAAAGGAGAGTGGGGAAATCCCAAGCAGCTGAGTGGGCAAGGCTCCCCAGAGAGACTGACTTTTCATCTAGGGCAAACTTGTTTTCCCCTGGATCACCTGAAAAATGCTGAGTGTCTTGGCAGACTCCTTATTGATTTTGCTGCCCATTGTAGAAACTGCAGTGTGCTACATTATATACGCTATGAATTTTAATTGCATTTTTACAGACACTTCACAGGCCACAAGAATGAAGCTCACGGCCGATACTTTGGGAACCCGTGATCTAAGGGCATTTCCCCTCCCCCACTACTATTATATTGCTAATCACAATATTTTAATTTATTACCTGCCCTTCACCCTAAGGTGCCAGGGTAGGTTACGGCAATCAAAAATGCAACATTAAAACTGCTTACAATCGCAAAAAAAAAAAAGAGTGGGTCCCAAAAATGTACCCCTCAGATTCCCACTGCCAGGGTAGAGAGGTGCAGCTATGAGCCAAGTGTAAGAGCTAAACTCAACCTGCCCAGAACACAGTTCTCTGATCTAACAGCTGAATGCAGAGCTGCCTCCCTCTTCCTTCTGGGCTGGGAGGATGGACAAGAAACTGATCATCTTGACCAGGGGTAGGCAACCTAAGGCCGGATGCGGCCCAATCACCTTCTCAATCCAGACCACAGTCAGTCTGGGAATCAACGTGTTTTTACACGAGTAGAATGTGTCCTTTTATTTAAAATGCATCTCTAGGTTATTTGTGGGGCCTGCCTGGTGTTTTTACATGAGCAGAATGGGTGCTTTTCTTTAAAATGCATCTCTGGGTTACTTGTGGGGCATAGGAATTCGTTCTTTTTTCCCCCCAAAATATAGTCCGACCCACCACATGGTCTGAGGGATGGTGGACCAGCCCACGGCTGAAAAAGGTTGCTGACCTGTCAGCTAGCCAGCTGCATGCGTTGCTGCACTTAGCAGAGAAACACTCCCGGCAGCCAAATTCCTTTCTTTATTTCCTTCTGACAAGATTACATGCAGAATAAACAAAGCGATGACTCCTTGCTCTAACTACTCAGTACTGAGCAGTGGAGATGGTTCCCTGTATCCTCCAATTCTTTCCTCCCTCGCTGCCTGCAGTTCACTGACATGACCCCTCATCTTGGCACTTCAAAAATGAAGAGCTATCTTAAATCAGGATTCCATTGTACACAGGGTGTCTACCTACTGGATGTGCCTTCATTCTGTCTTAGCAAGGAGGGGCAGGCACTGAAAGCGTGTCTGAGGAGAAGTGGTTTCATTTAGTTCTGTGCTTCTTCTGCAAGAAGAGGATGCAGCCAGAATTGGCTAATTTTGCTTTCTCTCCCCGCCCCCCGCCGACCTCACCCCTGTTCAGACTCCATTTGGGAGGCAGCCACAACACCAGTTTCGCCCCATCTCCCTTCCCATGTTTCCCCTCCCCTGACAGACTAGCTTTTTCAATGTCACACTAGGGAGTGTGGCACTCACGTCTTTCCACACACCGCACCACAGAAGCAAGACTGAGGCTAACCGTGAAGGAATAGGCGAGGTGTAGCCAGGCATTTGCAAATGCCGTAACAGGCATGTTTTTCTTGCTAGCCTCAAGTATTGCTTAACTTCTACACTATCCTGGAGGGGAAAGCGGGGGCACTGTTCTAGACACTTTTCTTTTGACCTGAATAGAGTAGGAAGAGAACTGCTGGTACAGGTGGTGGTAAAGGAAGCCGCAGAAGGCCAGGGCATGGAGAAAAAGCACCGCTTCCCCAATTTGCAAGGCTGCTGTAATGACTTCCGTTGTGCCTGACCAGCATATTTTGGAGAAAGCAAAACCTAAGGGTTTGTGAAGCAGTTTAAAAATAAAATGTGCACAACTGAAAGCAATTTTCGGTTTAAGGCTCATTCAGGCATTCTTAACAGGCAGAGGGCCTTTTTGGTAGTGATGCCCACCCTGTGGAATGCCTTCCACCAGATGTTAAGGAGATGAGTAATTTGATAACATTTAGGAAACTGAAGCTTTTTTAAAAAAATTATGTTTTTCTAATATGTTTCTAATATTTTCTATGCTGGAAGCTACCCAGAGTGGCTGGAGCAACCCAGTCAGATGGGCGGGGTACAAATAAAAAAATATTATCATCATCAACAACAACAAAGCCCAGGACTTTAGTAAGTCTCAGATTACTAACTGAGTGCCCCTTCCCTTCCTGCCTCTAAAGACCTGAACAGGCAGTTTTCATCACCACCACCTTAGCCTGGCTTCACCCAAACTCTCCGGTGTTGAAGGAGTATCAAGGGATTCGTTGCTAGATGGACATTGTGAGTCTAGCAAGGCTGCAAGGAGAAAGGATGCTGAACTCTCTAACTCAGCTGGAGTCATCTGGTACGCAGCCAAGGGAAGACTCTTGAAAGAGGAGGGGGAGAGCAGGAAATAGCAAGAGAGTTGTAGACATTTCATTTGTCATTCCTTCCACAATCTTCAGGCTGCAACTAACTGCCAGTGCCAAAACAGTACCACTAAGGCACAAGAGGGAGGTCTCAGCAAACTTGGGAGAAGCCCAAGGTTTGCAGAAGTACGAAAGATATTGGATGGCTTCAAAAGCATGAGGGGGTTTGACAAATTCATGGAAGATAAGGCTATTGTGATGGCTACTTAAACACAATGGTCATGTTTTAAGCTCCACTGTTTAGAGACACTATGCTTCTAAACACCAGTGGCTGGGAGTCACTGATGGGGAGGGCATTTGCAACATTCCCCGTGGAATTATTTTGAGAAGAAGTTGTATTGTTTCAGATCACCAACCAGGAAAGTGCCTTTCCTCTGCTAATCCCCAATACTGAGCATTAACTTCCCTTATTAATCAGTGCCTACATATACAATTAATAATCACTGGGAGAGAGAAAGCCTCACCCCTATAGTAAGTGGTTAGATAAACGCTATACAGCCAGTTGCTGGCATCTGTCTGTCTTGGAAGACAATGGAGGAGTGAGCCTTTTGGGGTGGAGTCAATCCGTTCGAGAGTTACAGTGCCTGCTGTGGCTGTAGAGCATGGGTAGGCAAACTAGGGCCCGGGGGGCTGGATCCAGCCCAGTTGCTTTCTGATTCCCAGACGGTCTGGGAATCAGCATGTTTTTAATAATAATAATAATAATAATAATAATAATAATAATAATAATAATAATATAATATTATTTATACCTCGCCCATCTGGCTGAGTCTCCCCAGCCACTCTGGGCATCTCCCAATCAAGTGTTAAAAACAATACAGCATTAAATATAAAAAACTTCCCTAAACAGGGCTGCCTTCAGATGTATTTTAAAGATAGGATAGCTGCTTATTTCCTTCACATCTGAAGGGAGGGTGTTCCACAGGGCAGGTGCCACTACCGAGAAGGCCCTCTGTCTGGTTCCCTGTAACCTCACTTCTTGCAATGAGGGAACTGCCAGAAGCCCCTCGGTGCTGGATCTCAGTGTCCGGGCTGAATGATGGGGGTGGAGACACTCCTTCAGGTATGCAGGGCCGAGACATGAGTAGAATGTGTCCTTTTATTTAAAATGCATCTCTGGGTTATTTGTGGGGCCTGTCTGGTGTTTTTACATGAGTAGAACGTGTGCTTTTATTTTAAATGCATCTCTGGGTTATTTGTGGGGCATAGGAATTCGTTCTTTTTTTTTCCAAAATATAGTCTGAGGGACAGTGGACCGGCCCCCTGCTGAAAAAGTTTGCTGGCCCCTGCTGTAGAGACTGATATGGGAGAAACTTTTTTTGTTGCAGCTGGGGCAAATGAAGGCGTCTGATTGCGCTACTTGCAGATACACCATGGTAATTCTTCTCTCTATGCTCCTCCAAAAGGTCATTCCTCCTCTGGTCACTGCTATGAATGCAGGACCTCATTTCCTGACTCCAAGCAGCAGCCCTATATATGCCCTGACACAAGAGACTCCTTGGTGTCTCTCAGCAGTTTGAAGTAACCCTCTAATGCAGCCTGTGACAGCCCTGGGTCCCCAGATGACAATGAACTAAAACTCCCACCATGCCTCTCTAGCAGGAGCAATGGCTGAGAGTTGTAGTCCAACAACATATGGGAACCCAAAGGTTGAGAAAGGCTGCTCTAAAGTGTTATCCGTCGACCTCTCATGTTTGGTGTTTTGGTTTTGGTTTTTTAAGAACTTGGAAGGCTGGCCTGCACTTTTAAGGCACTATTCAACTATTTTCGTTATTTGTTGTAGAAACAGGTCGCAGTTTCTCCAAGCTCCCCTCGAGTTCCTGTTCAGCTCAGTCTCAGCCTTCCACACGTGATCTGTGATAATGTGTCCCGGAGGTTTAATTATCCCACTTGCGCTAGCTAATGTTTACAGACTACGAGCCAAGAGTCCAATTTGCAGCAACGATTAAGAACTGTAAATCCAGAGGTCATTTAAAATAATTACGAGAGCGCTACCTATTGAGTGAGGGTTGTGGGTTTTTGTTTTTTGAGGTGGGGGGCTTGAGATATTGCCGGGCATTTCTTCACGTTTCCACAAAGCTTTTAAGAGGCGCTTAGCAGGAGCCCAGCTCTTGCCATTATGGCCCAGGAGCAGGTCCGCCATGACCTCAATACATAAGATAGGAAGGAAGAACGCCAGGTCAGCACTCACTAAGGCAGCAGCCACAGAACTCCTCTGCACCGTGGGGAACAGTCTGGAGATTAATATTTAACAAGGCAGAACAGAAACATAGCTACGTAAGTCTGCTCTTAAAATACTCTGCTCTGTACAGAGGACTACAGACCTAGCCTATAATGGAGAAAGATCTATAGCAGGCGTGCGGAACCTTTGGCCCTTCCGCAATGGAGTTGGTCAATGGCCAGGAATGATGGGAGTTGTAGTTCAGCAATATTGGGAAGTCTCCCACACCGGATCTCTGGGGTTGGGGGCATAAGGAATCCAGGCAGAAGGCCCTGCCAGCACTGGAAATCATCACACAACCTTTCAAACACTGTTTTGGCTATATAAGAGAAGCAGCTCCTGAGAAAGTCAACTCCATTGCAGCTGTGGTCGTGGTTAAATGGCCCAGCCACCCACACATGGGTGGGACCCAAAAACAAGACAATGAGCTCAGCATCCTGCTGGGAGGGTCCACCAATTCTGTTGTTTGGGAAAGGCCCACAAGATCAGGTCCTGAGCACATAGCTGCAAGTCAGGATCAAGAGCAAACCGCAGCTTGAGCAAGTCAGCCCAAACGGCAAAACTATAGGTTTGCCATGAGCAAGTATTGGTTGGAGGGGACTGTCATGCAGAGGGAAGTGGGCAAGCCTGAAGCATTCAGCTACTTTGCAGCTGTGTGACGATTCAAACCTGGGTCTTCCCAGGCCAGCACCCCACTGAACCAGCCTGTTAGTCCATCTAGTTCACCACTGTCTCCTCTGACTGAAAAGGATCTCTAAGGCCTCAAGCACAGATATATTTTTTTTTCTAGCTGCCCTACAGAAGATTCTTTTTGAAGTGGAAATGCCAGACATAAAAAATTAGCTCCCTGAAAAGGGGGGGGGGGGAGGGAGAGAGAGATCTGATGAGAAAGACACATTTACACTTTTGGCTCTGCTTTGTAGTGTGTGTGTGTGTGTGTGTGTGTGTGTGTGTGTGTGTGTGTGTTCGCCCCACAGAATGTGGGAAAGGGTCTCTCAGGATCCTGGGAAAGGAGGAAAGAGGCAACAGGCCAGCTTGGACATTCCAGCTTTTTGCTGCTACAACTGCTTGTAAAATGACCATTAAAATGTGACGGGGGAAGAATCATTTTGATGTCCACTTGAGGATGAATGTAGATTACAAAATGGTGGTTGCTCAAGGTCCCTTTCCAGCTCTACATTTCTATATTCTTCTGTGCTTAAAATACTATTAATAGTTTAAGGCAGATAGGAAGACAAGGGAAAGGAACAGAAAAGCATGCCAAGTTTGCCTTAGGAAAATGTTTACATTTCAGGTCAGAGTGATTACATTTGCTTGGTCACGCTGATTCATAATAACTGCAATTTTTGAGAGGACTGAAGTTCAGGTCATTAAGCTAAACAATATGCATTTAGACCTCAAGAATGTGAAAACAGCAGGTTAACTCCACATTGGTTAATTTCAGAGAAGTACAGCATTAACCAAGGGAAAGCAAAAGAAATTTTCAAGAATTGTGTGCATGGCTGTTTATGCCCTTCAGCTAATAAAAAGAAAACAACTCGGCACCCAAGTAGAGCAGAATTCTCAATCATGAACCATTAATTATACAATCAGCATAAATTATGTAAATTAGCCAACTTGACAACCTCCCCCCTCCCTTACTGTATTATGTTTCTGCCAGTCATGAGAAAAGAGTGGGGAAAATGAGTGGCCTTAAGTTTTAACCCCTGTTAAAACTGGGAATCCTTCCTTCCTAGTATCTTCTACTGTCAAGTATAACTTCAGAGCCATTGGTAACTAGAAACTTGCTTTTATAATGTAAGAAGTCCACAGGATGCAGAATTCTGCACAAAACATAAAATTTGTTGCTTGCACTGCAATGCAAATTACACAGAACATTCTGTTCTGAGGATCTTGGCTTTATCTCCTATTTTGCTGTGTCTTACAATCTCAGCTCCCAAGTTCTTTAACTGTTTGCATTTTTCAGTTAGTAGCAGCTCAAGCTTGATAACAAAGCTGGGAGTCTACTGGCCTTATCAGAACAGGAGATGGTAAGCAGGAACTATGCTATTAGGCAGGAGTCTCAGTGAGAACGTGCACCCACAGAGAACTGGACTGGCACCAAGCCTCACCTACCACCACTGAAATTAGACCACATTCACACCCTTCATTTAAAGCCCTGTGATAGACAACATGGTGTTATGTTAACATATGAGAGTGCTGGAGGTGAAATAGTTAAAACAGGTTACCCAATCAGAACCCAGGGGTAGTCAGAGGGACTATAAAACCAGCTCTGGGAGGGGCGAAGGGAGGAGTTCATTGGGAGTTGGGTGGTTGGTTGGAGTGGGAGTGAATTGGGATAGAGTCTGTGGGTAGGTTGAGTTAGTGTAGCAAAAAAGCTGAGTCAGGAACAGTTAGGAACTAGAAAGACAAGTAAATATCTGAGAGGTGGTTTAATGAGAGAGCAGGTAGCAGAAGTTATAGGTCTGGACAGGCAACCCATGATTGTAATGGACCGATACCGTTTATGAAACCACACGCTTGTTAAACTGCAATAAATAAACATAAGTTTATGTTCCAATTTAACCCTGACTGGACTCAGTATTGTACCAGGTAGGGCCTGGGTGGTGGCAGCAAGAAATAAAGTGGTGGCACAGGGATCAATAGACGGTGAAACCTCCGGGGACCCTGTGTGATCGCCACACATGGCTTCCTCCAAACAATTCTGTTTGTTAAGGGTGCTGAGAGTTGTAGTGTAGACAATCTATTGCAGCTAATACACCTGGTGTACACATGGTGCCTGCAACAGTTTCTCCCATTTGCAAACGTGAACCCCCAAGAAAGCTGAGAACCTCCTGCTATTAACCACCGGGTACATAGCGGTCAATTGGTAAACCCAGAAAGAAACCTCCTAACAGACGTCTTGCGGAAGAAAGTAGGTATAGCCGAACTGGCTCGAGGGGCCTACAGCAGCATGGCTATGGAACCATCATCAAATGAGAAGCCAAGCAAATTGAGCCTAGATGGACGGTTAGGTTTGGGCTTCAGGGCAGAAATCCATTGCCCAGAGACCCTGAAACAATGCCAGAGGCACACCAAAGACCAGCCAACTTATGGAAAGGTGTGTTTTATTTAAGGGGGGAGGGAAGAAGACCCCTTCCCAATGCTTGGCAAGCCTATGTGGGGAGAGAGTGGAGCAGCTACAATGGGGTGCCCAGTGGGGAGCAGAAGGCAGAAAAGTAACAGATGAAATTGGCCAGAGTGTTACAGGAGGGAAAATAGCTAGGCAGCAAGGGGGACCTCCAGGGGGTACCTTGCTCAAAGCCCTGTTAAGCCCATCATCAGTGCAGTTTCCAAAAATCTTCAAAACATAAGTCAGTCCAGGAAAGCCTGCCCAGGAACAGAGCTGCATGTGGGTGGTGAAATATCACAGTTGCTTGGCCATATTCCAGGTCTACTAAACAAGCCAAGAAGCACCTTTATGTGATTTTTAATGTACCCTTCTTAATATATCATGCTTGCAGGGGGTGGGGAGTTTCTTCTGCAACAGACTATAAGAAGCCATAAATTGCCCAAGGCTCTGGGAGACTACAAGGTTAGGTTACATACAGCTTTTTTTTGCCCAAAAACGTACTGACTAAAATGTTGGGACTCTATCTAAAATGCAACATATCCCTCCCCCCCCCCCCCGGCAACTAACTACTGGTAGAGCCGACTAATAAAAATCTAGCAAGCAAGAAAAAATATCACCGCACATGCAGTCTCCAGTGAAGTCTGAAGTGTAAGCTTTTATATTCTAAAGATATAAAGAGAGATTTTCAGGAGCCAAGGCCAAAAACTTATAAATATAATATATCAAAAAGATAAACAAAGTCGGGGGGGAGGGGAGTGAAGAGAAACAACTATCTTAGTCACACAGTTGCTCAAATAATTAAGTTTGGAAGGGGCAACCTGTGCCATTTCTGTGTCCATGGAAATTCAGAGCAAAGAAAATGGCAGGGGATTTTGAAAGTGTAACTGAGTTGAGAGACTGCTCTGTTAATTTAGTGGGCCCTTAAGATTGGGACAACGAACTATACATACTCCCCTTTATGTCTTACAAAGGATCATACTGGTATGGATGGAAGGAAAGCCATTAGCCATTAAAAAAACACTCTTTCAGTTACACAAAGACCCACCAGCATACATTTTTTTTGGGGGGGGGGGATGGGAGTAATATGGTATGGACTTCAAAGACATGAAAAGGCAAGGCGTTTTCTGGTAAAAAAAATAAGATGCTGGTGCTCTTGATAGAAGTGTTGTGGGTACCAGCACAAAATGGTTGCTAATAAGTTGGTGTGGGCCTAGCCAGTACTCCACCCTGATAAATACTGTCACCAGATAAGAGCATTGCTTATAGCAGAGCCTTCCAAACTGTGTGTCGCGACACGTCAGTGTGTCAGCTACAGTGTGTAGGTGGGTTTTGTGAACGCTCCCTGTGCTGAAAAGGGGCTGAAATGGAATTAGTTTAACCTCCGGTTTGCTATCAAAACTGAATTGCTGTGTTATGAAATGATGCGTATCTAAAAAGTGTGTCACCAACATGAAAAGGTCCCAATAAGAAATTATTCCCAAATAAAATAAGGCCTGCTGGTGTCATAATACTAGACCATGGTTAGGTAGAAACCATAGTATGGTGCCTTAAATGTTGCTGACATCCCAGAACACATGCAGTAACAAATTTAGCTAAGCCAGGCACCTGCTGATCAGTTCACATCAGAAATAAACAGGGTTAAATTCCTCAGCATCACTAACTTTAAATCATGGTTTCCAATCCTAGTTTGAAACCCATGCTTAACCTTAAGCCTAACTGTGGTTAAGAAATAAACAAACCATGGTTACACAGCACTGGGGATCCGTAGCATTTTAATATTGCTACTCCTTTCAGAATGAAGAACTGCATGAATTTCCTTACCAAAAAGCAGAAACTGTACTAAAAAAATTGGAGAACCCACGTTAGAAAATGAAAGTGAGGACTGTGAAAACAAGGACTGACTCAAGAAAGAGATAGAAGTATATTTTTCCAATTGGATAAAGCAGAGCAATCACTTCAGGCTTTTAAAACCACCTCCAAATGACAGAAATGTTTACCACTATATGTGAAGATTATTCTTGTAGGCAGTGATCTACAAAAATAATTTTCACATCTAGTGGTAAACATTTCAGTCATTTGAAAGTGGTTTATCCAACTGGAAATATATATATATATATATATATATATATATTTGCTTTCGTAGATTTTCACGGGTACAGGAATGCAGGTTTTGGTGTCCTCGGGTGTCTTCCCGTGTAAAAGTTGGGGTGTCTAGGCGACGTTTCGACGAGGTCTCACTCGTCATCTTCAGGCTGGTGCTTTCGGCTTCTTGTTACTGGAACAGAGCAGGATCTCAGTGTTTGAGTTCCTATAAATACTGTAGAGGGGGTGTGGTGTATAGCCTCCAATGTTCTGGGCTGGGAACTTCCTCTCTGCCCAGAACATTGGAGGCTATACACCACACCCCCTCTACAGTATTTATAGGAACTCAAACACTGAGATCCTGCTCTGTTCCAGTAACAAGAAGCCGAAAGCACCAGCCTGAAGATGACGAGTGAGACCTCGTCGAAACGTCGCCTAGACACCCCAACTTTTACACGGGAAGACACCCGAGGACACCAAAACCTGCATTCCTGTACCCGTGAAAATCTACGAAAGCAAATATATATATATATATATATATACACACACACACACACACACACACGGGTTCAAACTAGGGTAAGTTGGACTATCTGATGCACACCAAGGACACTTATTACAGGAATATGTCAACATGGTCATTCACCATCATTGCCAAATTACCAAGCAATTACGGTACTTGCTTCTGTGTTCAGCCAGTTTATAAGACAGATTTGTTCAGCACGACTATCTAGCATCAGACGACACACAAGCCATCAAGAGCAGTCTCAGTGGACTGGAAAGCGAGACACAGACTTACCATGTTTACAATTAGGTCTGGGAAGAAGAGCTAGAGTTATTAAAAGAAGCCTTTTGAGCATGAACAGGTATGTTTATAATAAGCCTGTAGTAATTGGGAGACTCAAGGTTGGATTATACGCTGCTAATTATGTATGCATCTACTTTTAATTCTCCATCTGCAATTTCTCAGAGACTATTTACAAAACGGTTTCCCTATAGACTGTCTAGATATTATTGATTATTTTTTTTCCTGTTACCATTGTTGTCTGTTACTAATGGGGCTTGAAATTAAAACAGCTTAATGTTTACTTTGCTTGCAGGCCGCCATCCATAACACAAGATTGTCTCCAGGATCAGAGTTTATCTAGAGTGTCAATCCGGTTTACTAGCAGAATCGCAGAGAAATGTAACAAAACACACAAAATACAAACAGAACGTATAAAATGTCTATTAAATTGCAATGTGCCTTCCAAATAAAAATAACCATGCCAATTACTATGGAATAACCAGTAATGGTCCATTTCCACTAAATGTAGTCTTTATCACGTTAGTATGACAAAGCCCTAATTTGCAAAAAAATAGACTATGGAGTATTCCATAGCAATTGCTATTATTTATGTATTGTTTATATGGCACTTTGCATCTATAAAAGTATTAAGATTCTCATAAGTTCTGGGGCTTGTTTGTGGAGTTGCAAAAACGACACACAGTGTTAGAAACTGGGGTAGAAGAGGTAGGAGCCAAATGACTTCTGGGACCTGAGTTGTGTGTGCCAAAACAGAATGTCTAGTCGCCATGGGACAGGGGTCAACAACACTTTTTATTTATTATATTGATAAGTATGAATTAATATCCAATTCACATAAGTGGCAAATTGTTAATATCATATTTTAAGCAGAAATTTTGCTTAATGGTTGCCATTAATTTGATTTTAATTAATTTTTATAATGAAATGTTTTTAGAATGTTGTATTATTTTATTGTTGTTAGCAGCCCTGAGCCCGGCTTTGGCTGGGGAGGGTGGGATATAAATAAATTTTATTATTATTATTATTAAATTGTTAATGCATGTTTAGTGTTTACAATACAAATATTGGCACCATACTTCAGTCTTCAAAACACTCTACTCTTTATTGTTAAACTCCTTAACATATTGTCTATCCTTAACATTTACTTCAAGGCTTCAAAGCACATACATTTCAGTAATCCTTGAGGGTCAGCAAGGCACAAAAAATGGCACCCAGACTTTTTGAGGTGCTCACAGATGGAGAATCTAGGCAAAAAATGCACCTGGCGCCCTGCTAAAAACTTGATTTAAGATTATTCAACTTCTAGTTAACCACAGTGCAATATACTCCATCCCCCAAAGAGTACCCAAGTAGCCATCACAAAAACTGGGAACAGCAGGAGCTTAGCTATGTTCCGCCATCTTTACGCATGTTAATCTTGGCTGATAATGGAAAACAAACAAAATTTTAAGCCTAGCAGAGCTGACCTGAGTAACAATATATATAATTTAGAGAACACACGCTTGGCTAAGTTAAAGACTAAAAAATAAAGTTCACTTTTCAAAACCCTGGGTCATAAAACTCCCATTAAACAAGATGTTCAAAGAGGAGTAGCTAAGGATATTGTAAGTTTCCAAAAATAGGGAAATATGGCCCTTATCTGTTAATACACCAATTTCTAAACCTATTGAAAGCAATATTCTATGTGTGGTTTATATTCTGCTCTTGAGTCTCTCGTTTCTGTAATTTTAATTACACAATAATAAATATTTAATGTTCTCTGTGCTAAAGGCAAAGCCTTTTGATTTTGTAACTAGTTAACACTACCCACACTCTAATTACCACAACTGCAGTGTCTTGAGAGCAGCTTCCTTCACATGTGCATATACCCGCAAATAATAGTAATAATAATTATTATTATTAATAATAATAGTAACAACAATAATTTATTACTTGTACCCTGCCCATCCGACTGGGTTGCCTCAGCCACTCAATCCATTACATATAATAGTATTCTGGAGGGGGTCTACAAGCACTTGGCCCAATTTAACTAAGTTTCCATAGCACTGTCTCTACCCTGGGGGTGGGGACCCTTTTCAGCTTGAGGGCCGCCTTCCCTTAGTGTGCAACCTTTTGGGGGGCCAGGGATGAAGAGCAAAAAGTGAATGGGGCCAGAAGCAAAAGTGAGCAGAGCAATAGATGTGGGTCCTGCCTTTGTACAGGAGTCTACATTCCAGCCGTGCAAAAGTCAGCGCTTTATACAAACACATACTTCATCAGACAAGAAAGAGGCAAGCTTAACATGCCACAGAGCAGGTGTAGCCTGAAGTGGGGGAAAGGGCCGGACAGAGAAATCTGGTCTGGAAGGTCACGTCTGGCCCCCCTTACCTGTGATCTATTCCATTTAATGACAGTTGCAAAGACCACAGCATTACACAGAGCTCAATAAGAAGAGACAGCTACAGCAGACAGAGGTTGGGGGTGGGCAGAGTAGACATGCTGAGTAAGTTGTCCTTAAGGCTGCCATGCACTTCCGTAGCCTGCTGGCCCAGCTGAGCCACTGTTAAGAGATTACAGAGCCTCGCAGTGACACTAAGCACATGGCAGGTCATCATTCATTTATCAGCTTCTATCAGAACAGGGCCTTTGATGGCATAAGTGTCAGAACAAGACCTACGCTCATTCGATCATCATCACCGAATGGCATGTTCATCTAAACCAGAACAGTGTTCGATAGACCAAAAGAACAACTTAGTTTCTCTAAGATGAGCCTGAAGCACTGAGGGCAGCTATCTTTAAATTCCAGCCAACCTTACATGGTGTGGTAAGAAGAAAAACGAACACGTTCTGCTCCCCACTGATCATCACGGTCACTTTTGTGTAAAATAGGTGCATCTAAATTAAAATTAAAAGTTCTCAGTTCAGTGGAGAGGCAGAAAAACTTCAGATTAAGTCCCAACCCAGTACATAAGCACCAAGCAGATACAAATTTCCAGTCACAAACAACCACTTGGCAGAAATATATGGTGTCCCCCTAAATAACATTCCGCCTCTACTTTGTTTCTATCAATGAAGTAGTAAGGATGGTCTATAGCAGTAATTTATGAAATTTGAACCTTACTGTTCCCAAAAATTATTCCCTTGTCATGAAGATGATGGTGCACTTGCCTTTCCATTAGATTTACTGCCTATTGACTATATGGTTCAATTCTTATAATAATAAATGAGATACAAGAATATTAAATAATTCATTTCCTTCATCCTCCCTCCCATTTTAGTTCTTTCAGTTGCTTTATTTCCTCTGTTCATCTTTGCAAAATATCTCTAGGTTTTCCATGGCTATACAGGGTTATCCATGCCTGCCTTCCACTTAAGTCAGACTTTTATCCTCTGATCTGACCACAAAGATCCCCAGAAAGGACCACATTAATCTGACAACCACAAACCTAAAACTGGAAATGCTTGGGCAGGAGGACGAAGTGGGGAAATTAACATGGTGCCTAAATACTAAGTGTTGGTGACTGGCAAGTTTTTCAAAGGGAGAGTTTTTCAGAATAGAAAAATGTCTGTCTCTGGTGAGGTAGCAGCCACCACCTCACCTCTAAAGCCAACACACACACACACACACACACACACACACACACACAGAGAGAGAGAGAGAGAGAGAGAGCGCACAGAACATCCTATCCATTGGGTATGTTCACATCATATGGCAGCAAGAAGTCCTTATACCAGTCCCTGAACTTTTGGGGCATTCTGGCTCAAAACCAGCACCCTGCTTTGTGCTAAGCACTCATAAGACGGCTAACATATTTTGAAACCACTAAAGCTTTCTAACACCAGAGTTGGGGGTATCAGTCTTTCTCCGGCATTTCTAAAATGAATTTATGAGGAAGAGGACAGAGAGCAGAAACCTCTTCCGAGTCCAAATGCCATTTGGCTACTACTCTCCAAAATGTGTCTCCTCTGCGGCCGCTCCAACTGGTCACTATCGGATCAGTTTTTAAGAATCGGTCCCTGTGTGTTTGGAATCTAATCTTTCCTCCTGCCTGTTCATTCCTGTTTAGTAAGAGTGAAAGCCTGTGGGGGCAGAGATGGTTTTTCCCACCCTCATTTCTTAAAACCATTTATATACCACTCTTCCCCTTTTAAAGAAAATTCCATCAGGGCAATATACAAGAAAACAGCAGAAAAAAGTGCACTGAAATCCAAAGTTAAAATAACATTAATTTTTTTATTAAAAACCCCCACCAAATTACAACAGTAACAACAATCCATGGTAGCAAAACAAGTTCTTAAAAATCCATCACCAGAAGCTGGGTATTATTTTTTTATTAATCCCAGCAATGTGTGGGTGAAGATGTGAATCTTTAATAGTCACTGAAACACTGTCGCGGATACGGGCAAGGGGTTAAATCTCTGTCCAGCACTTTTAGAACTGTTTTGGCACTCAATCACAAATAAAGCAGAAAAACAGGGATGCAGTTATGAGGTCTAGGTGGAATTGCAGGTACGTACTTCATTGTCTCCGATCTTATCCTTCCTCCCCATCACATTTTGCCATCAGAAATTTGTCATTTTAACTGCCTGGCCCATGGCATTCATTCCGTCATTCCACCCAGTTCCATGTGGCCGTGCCCAGTCTCTGTAACCTTCTCCCTACAATCCTGCCTGTTACATTAAGTGTCTATGGAGGTTTCCCTTTCACATCTCCACCACCAAAGACGCAACTCCGCTGTAGCCTTTTGCCGTCGCTTAATGGCCCCCGTGAGACACAGGATTTTGTTCTCAATTAGCATTGCTGCTGCACTCCTTCCTTAAAATGTACATCACACCCCACTTGCTCGCCCCCATCACTGAAGTTCAACAAACAGTCTTCTGTTTCCTCCAGGCTCTGCATAACCCTCAGCCTGCAAAGGAAGGTGGGACTTACAGACCCAAAAGCAAAATGTGGATGCATGGAGCCTGACCTACGAGCGAGCGAGCGAGCCTACACAACATCCACACCCCCAGCACAATGCAAAAGTTAATCAGGAGTCCCAATGGACAGGTGTCTGTGTTTTTCCTGCCGTGAGTGTTAAACACACAGTTTGTTTTATCCTAGAATGTGTTGATTTGCTCAAGAGGCATAGATTTCTAAAAGTAGGCAAAACAGTTGCTTTCATACCGACAGCTGTAAACACCAACTGCTCTCCAAGGGTACTGGGGGGCAGGATTCCCAGAGAATCCTATTTAGTCTTCTGTTTAGTTTTGCATTTGTGCCAATATACAAGGCAAAAGGAGCAGAAGAGGTTTAGATTTTCCATTTGACTCCTGCGTGTGTGTTTTTAAAAATGGTATTAACATTTAACTAATAGGGGCAGAGAAAGCCAGGCACCAGGTTGACACATATTCATAGAATTGTAGAACTGGAAGGGACAAGGCTCAACTAGTCCAACCCCCTGCAATGCAGGAATCTTTTGCCCAACATGGGGCTCAAACCCACGACCCTGAGATTAAGAGTCGCATGCTCGACGAACTGAGCTATCCATCTGAGCCCCGGCAAGGAGTCTTGCCCTCCCGGACAGCCAGCACAACTACTATAGGACCTTCCCAAACTAGACTGGGATGGGGGGTATCCCCAAGGCAGTCATAGGACCAAGAAGTTTACAGGCATATCAGCTGGGTCCTTAAACCAGCAGATAACACCAACTTGCCTTTTCCAAATGATTGCATTTGACAAGACTGGACTGACAGCTCTCAGGTGAGAGGGATATGCTACTACAGTGGTACCTCGGGTTACATACGCTTCAGGTTACATATGCTTCAGGTTACAGACTCCACTAACCCAGAAATAGTGCTTCAGGTTAAGAACTTTGCTTCAAGATGAGAACAGAAATTGTGCTCCGGCGGTGCGGCGGCAGCAGGAGGCCCCATTAGCTAAAGTGGTGCTTCAGGTTAAGTACAGTTTCAGGTTAAGTACAGACCTCCAGAACGAATTAAGTACTTAACCCGAGGTACCACTGTAGTTCCAGCCAAGGGCCAGTCAGGTATTAAGGAACAGTAATGGACTAGATGAGGGCAATAAATTGAAACTCAATCCTGAGGAGGCAGAGATGTGCTGGGGGGTGTTTCAACCAGTCTTGGGTGATACCTGCATTCTCCCTAGAGCAGGAGAGACGTCCAGGGAGAGATTCTCCCTAGAGCAGGAGAGACCTCCAGATGTTGCAGGCCGTAACCCTAACATCCACTATCACCCCCAACACCTGTCACAATGAATGGGGGCCTGGTAGGGAGTTGAAGTTCAACAGGGCTACAGGCGAGCCACCTGGCACAAAGGATCAGGTGCTCAGTCTGGAAGCGCTATCAGATCTATCTTTATCACCTGTGGCTACCTCGGAACAGTTTCTATTGAAGGTGCAAAATACAGTGGTACCTCGGGTTACAGATGCTTCAGGTTACAGACGCTTCAGGTTACAGACACCGCTAACCCAGAAATAGTACTTGGGGTTAAGAACTTTGCTTCAGGATAAGGACAGAAATTGTGCTCTGGCGGTGCGGCAGCAGCGGGAGCCCCCATTAGCTAAAGTGGTGCTTCAGGTTAAGAACAGTTTCAGGTTAAGAACGGACCTCCAGAACGAATTAAGTTCTTAACCCGAGGCACCACTGTATACAAGTTTAGGAAACAAGCAGCAAACAGCATCATGCAACATGCGGGTGCATTTTCTATTGTAAATAACTGTCTTGAAAGTTGCAGCCCTCCCCCTCACTCAGAACATCTGCCCATGTTGTGTGATGCCAATATTACTGCTTCTATACTCAGCGAGAGTGTTCCTGACTAACCCATCCTCTCTTGTTGCACTTCCAATGAAAATAAGTTTTACTACTGTTTATGCTTGCTTTGCTCTGTAGACAAAACAGAGGAGCAGCTGGAAACCTATCTGGGGAGGTGCCTCTTTGAACAGAAAAGGCTAAACTGCATTCCAGCTTCAAATGTTCTGCTGTCCTGGAAGACTTACAAGGGGGACGAGGCGATATTTCGACACTTTTAAAGGTTACTTTGTAAGATTTAATTTGTGTTCTAGCATGCTCTTGCACTGATGAAGTTACTAATAACAGGCTGCAGAGCATATGAGCATTGCAGCCTAACACCCACCAGTGATTAGGTAGCATTTATTACATGTATATATTGCCTCCCATTAAAAGAAGTCTGGAATCAATTCATCACCAAGAAAGAAAAAATCCATGATAAACTCACATAAACAGATTAAAAAAACAGATTAAAACAGCACAATATCGTATCATTTGTGCTTCACAAATTCTTGGGGAACTGCAAATGTATTTGCCTGGATCTAAAATGATGGCAAGGTTGGTGCCAGGCAGGCCTCCCTGAGGAGAAATTTCTATACACAGAGGGCTACTACAGAAAAGACCCATTCCCATACTTCCACCCTCCAGACCTCCCTTGTGGTGGCACACAATGAAATGCCTCGGATTATGATCTCAGGACCCAGGCAGGCCGGGCTCTTGAGGACTACATTTTGGTCGATCATTTGAGATTGAGTTTTATAGTTCCCTTTTTTTGTACCTAGTAAACACTGGTGGCACACCACACATATACTATGGTTAGCCGTTATTTATATTTTTAAAAGAAACAGTGCAATTGGGATTCTTAGTTATTGCAGGGTTAGCCTTTTTTAAAAGAGAGGGAGAGCACATGTGCAGCATAGTAACAAATTCACATCTCTAGTTCACGATAAGAAATTCCGTAAAACTGTTAATAGCACTGAGAAATTACATTAAGGCAACAGTGAACATTTATTTCCACATTATTCATTCACACAGTCATTAGCCCTACCGTTTGTTGTTCAACCTGGAAAAAAGTATGAATGCCTGTCCCTGACCACCAAAAGGTCCTGTTCCATGAAAAATTAAATCTTTAAGGAGCACCTATCTGTATACTGAATAGCGCATTGCAAGTACCATGGCAAACAAGCTATGCTTAGTAAAGTGGCAAATGTCAAAAAGTTCTTTACCTCAGCAAAGTGGGAGGTCGGAGTGGAGAATTTCTGTGAGAATATGTACAAGGTTCAATATAAAATGGCCAAGATGGCTACAGCATGACTGATTTAGTACAAAGCTTGTTTTTCTAGCGTGATCACTCAAAACAGGAATGATAGTACATTCATTTCCAAATATGAGGCATTTGGAAGAGGAGTAGGAATCAAAAGTTTGGTTCCCTTCCCAACCTCAATGACTCACACTTAATCATCAACCTTACCCTTTACTCATCTGGAAATTAATTATAGTACAAGTGATTACACAGAAACATTGGCAGGCCTCACTAGATGACTGGCAAAAATAAGGACACTTTCTACTTCGACTACTATGCCTGTTTGCCCTTCAGGAACCAGAACACCTTGGCTTAGCAACATCACATAGGATCTTCAACTTTAAATCTCGTATCTTCCAGCTTCACCCAGAGGCACACTTACTTGGAAGTAAGCTCAATTAAACCAGTGTGGTATAGTGGTTTGAGTGCTGAGCTGGGATCTGGGAGAGCAGGGTTCAAATTCCCACTCACTTATTGAGCTCACTTGATGACTTTGGGTCATACCCTGTTCTCAGCCTAACCTTCTTCACAGGGTTGTTGTGATGATAAAACAGGGAGAGGGGTACAACGTAGTGCAGAAAATACAGTGCAGAAAATAAATACAGTGGTACCTCAGGTTAAGTACTTAATTCGTTCCGGAGGTCCGTACTTAACCTGAAACTGTTCTTAACCTGAAGCACCACTTTAGCTAATGGGGCCTCCTGCTGCAGCCGCGCCACTGGAGCACGATTTCTGTCCTCATCCTGAAGCAAACTTCTTAACCTGAAGAACTATTTCTGGGTTAGCGGAGTCTGTAACCTGAAGCGTATATAACCTGAAGCGTATGTTACCTGAGGTACCACTTTACATACAACGGGAGTTCATTCCAAGTAAAAATGCATCAGTTTGCACTGTGACTTTCTGAACACGTGCTTTCCAAGAAAGTCCCATTGTGAATAATAACTATCTTAAGTTCCAATTGGGTTGGATCTAAACTTATAGTGCAATCCTCCACATCTACTCAGAAGTCTCACTGTGTTCAATGAGGAGTTTCTTTCATATAAACATAAACAGGACAGCATTATAATTTAGACTTGTGGTGTTTGTTTGTTTGTTTGTTTGTTTGTTTGTTTGGCTGTAAATTGTTGTGGGTTGTCTTGGGTAAAATAAAGCAACTAACAAATTTAATAAATGATGATGATGACTAAACCTCATTAAGTTCAAAGGGTCCTTTCCTAAGCATGACTAAGTTCCCATTCAACCCACTGATTTGTGTGGGACCAAAATGCAACTACAGTGGTACCTTGGTTCTCCAACTTAACCCGTTCTGGGAGTCCTTTCGATTCCCCAAACCATTTGAAAACCAAGGCGCGGCTTCTGATTGGCTGCAGGAGCTTCCTGCATTCAATCGGACGTTTGGCTTCCGAAAAACATTCACAAACCGGAACCAGTTTGCGGCGTTCGGGAGCTGATTTGTTTGGGAGGCAAGCCGTCTGAGTACCGAGATCCCACTGTAATTTGCTCTAGGTCAAACCCAGTCACTTCAGTCTCCCCATCATAATTTCATACTTCTGTATGGTCCTTACTTTAAAACAGGGATAAACCAGTATGGTGCCCTCCTGATATCGCTCGACTACAGTTCCCCTCATCCCTAATTCTTATCCTTGGCCGATTGTCAAGGATGATGAGAGGTGTAGTCCAACATCACCTGGAGGGCCCCACATCGCCCACCACTACTTTGAAACAAAGTAGACTAAGTGGAAATGAGGAAAAACATCTTAGTCCTTACTCTAAACCCATCATTCCATGCTGTCAAGACAAAATCCTGTATTGCCAGGACCTACCAGAAGAAAGCCATCAGAACAGTGGTTCTTAGCACACTAGGAATCAGAAGGAATGCCATCTTCTTCAGGAGGCAGCAACACAGCCTGAGTATGGGAACAGTACCAGAATTCTTCACAGGATCTTATGCTCCAGACAAGGGAGGAACAAGACACTTTGATGGGGGGTGATAAAAAAAGCCAAATGAACTTCTCCCATAGCAATTAACATCTACCATAAGGAAGCTGCCTTATGCAAGCCATTACATTAGGCTGTCACAGAGGAAGGGGAGAGAAGGGATGCAAGACCATCATCAGCTCTGCTCCCCCCTCCATCAACTGTTGCTTGGCAACAGCCATTATATCAGGCAGCCACAGTGGAGGGAAGATATACAGAACCATCCCACAGCTGAGAAAACAGCAACTTTTCCTCTCCTTGAACCCCTCCACCCAAGCTGATTATTAGAATTTATAACTAAAAACTCATCCCCTTGTTTGCTTTTTCCTCCACCCTCCTCCTCTTCAACCCATTTTCCTTTTGTGTCATGACATTCTACAGTGTACAGGGACTGGTCTTCTTTTTTCCCTGGTCTGTAAGCTGCTCCAGGAGCCTTGTTGGGTTGAAGAGTTGGATAAATAATTCTTTGATTAAATACATAAGCCTTTATTATCATTATTTGAAATGAGATTATAAGGAAGGGACTACAGATTAGTGGCAAAGCACATGCCTAGCACAGAGAAGGTCCGAGGCTCAGTTGGTGGGGTGTCCAGGTCAGGTAGCGAGTGATGGGAAAGACTGCCTGATACCTTGCAGAGCCAATGCCAGTCAAAGTAGACACAATGGGCTGGATGAGGAAATAGCCCATACTTTATAGCAGGTGTGGGGAAACTTTGGCCCTCCAAATATTGCTGAACTACCCATCATCCTTGGCCACACTTGTTAGGGCTGCTAGGAGTTATAGTTCAAAGATTCCCAACATTAGAGGATTTCCATATGTTTCCAGGACTTGGGCAAGAGCACCATTATGTTTTTCCAGTGTTTCCATTCCTTTCAAATGGGGCTTGCATAGGATAATGTCCTGATGGATTGTGACCCACAGTTGACCCCAGCCTGCCAGTCTTCACAGCACTCAAGTCTCTCATTCAAGATGGCCACCTCACCTTGCCTCATGGCAGGGCTCCCTTTGCATTTCAACCCTCACTCATTTGCAACAACCCACACTCCTTTGTGGCACGCTTACACACACATTTTTATCCCCAACTCTTTAACCTCTGCTGAAACTCTAGATGGAATAAACTTTGGGAGATTTTATTTAAAGGATGTGAATAATTTAAGACCATAAAACATGAGGAAGTGCCTAGGAATAATGGAAGATGATGCATCGCTTTGTGAATTAGCTAGAGGATTGTTTGCAGAGCTTGCACCAACTTCAGAACACATCAAGTTTTCTAACTGCCACTAAACTATAAACAGACCTTGGGAGTTCATCTGTCATGAGAGTTTTTAAAGTTTGGAATGCAAACACAACTATGGAGCCCTTCCTTGCCATGGTAGGTACAGGAGTCAAGCATGCAGAACAGGAACAGGGAACCTGTAGTCCTCCAAATGCTGTTGGACTACAGTTTCTATCAGCCCCAGCCATTGTGGATTATGATCAAGGGAAGAGTCCAACAAGGTTATCACATTGCTGCCACTAGAGTACAGATAGCCAGTGCAGATGCCCAGTGATGCCTTCCAAGTTAGACTCTGATTAATGCTTTAGCCAAACCTAATCAGCTTGGCATGGCTTTCCTTCACCCCTCCCTTGGTTGCCAGTCAGCAATGGGGACCCATAAGAAAATGAACACCCTTCTCCATGCAGAGAGAACTAGATCTAACTTAAAGGAAAAACAACTCCAATATCACAGGAAGAAGGCAAGTCATTTTGGGGGTGAAGGGGAGACAATGGAGCCCCCCATCCCCTGGCCAAAAAAAACAGAAGAAGTGTGCATGCACATGAAAGCTCATACCAATAACAAGCTTAGTTGGTCTCTAAGGTGCCACTGGAAGGAATTTTTGTGTGTGTTTCAAACCTATCTATGATAGGATAAGGGATGAGATGCCGACTGCACTCATTTTTCACAGACAGCTCATTTGAAAATGAACTGTCACAGATGTACCCTTAATGAACTGCTCTCTTTCAAACTAGCGATAAAACAGTCATTGATACCGAAGGAGGAAAGATCTCGAGTCATACTAAACACAAACGTTGATTTGTTGTTAGGAAGGAAATCTACTGAATGTAGGCTTAGATTAAAATTTTAGTATCTTTTGAAGTCTCTTGCTCACTAGTGCACTACACTCCCTTCCATACTGCTGCACACAGTCCAAGGAGACCTGACCTACGAAAGGGCTCCCCCCCCCCATGAAATTAATGTGTTGGATTCAAAGGTGATGCGTTTTTAATGCTGTCGGGGGGAATTGGTAAAGAGAGTTACCTACAAGAATGCGTACCAAAAAAGCCAAGACTTCTACGCTAACATAGTATTCCCTTACATATTCTCTACATCTCTTACATCATGGGTCAGCAGAAGATAGTCTATGGGCAATAACCAGATTCCCTTAGAGCACCGAGTGTTGGGCTAGATTGGTCTTGGCCTGATCCCAAGCCACCACCGATGTTTTTAAAGCAACATAAAAAAATTCCTTCCAGTAGCACCTTAAAGACCAACTGAGTTAGTTCTAGGTATGAGCTTTCGTGTGCATGCACACTTGCACACGAAAGCTCATACCTAGAACTAACTCAGTTGGTCTTTAAGGTGCTACTGGAAGGAATTTTTTTATTTTGTTTTGACCATGGCAGACCAACACGGCTACCTATCTGTAATTTAAAGCAACAGTACAGGTAGAAGCAAGGATGCTGGCAGTCACTCCCTTATCGGATTACATAATACCTGTTCTGCAAGGGCTATACGGATAACAAATTTGCTTCTAGGCACAGTTCAAAGTGCCTAGAATCATGACTTTTAAAGGCCTTGATGATGGTTCAGGTCCCAAATAGCTTAGGGACCTACTCCTCCTATACCAGCAGTTGATGGGAAGCCTTTTAGACCTGGCGGGTTACATCTTTATATCCGCCTATCCCTGCAGGCCAAATTTGACAGGTAGGTGGAACCACCTTTTTCTCAATCATATGACTTCATAAGGGGACAGCAATGACTTTCAAGCACCATGCAGGGCTTGCAAAGAGGCCTGTGCTGTGCTTTGAAGCACTACTGTTCAGCAGGCTTGCCTTCAGCTCCCCACCCATGGTACACAGGCAGGGAGCTCTGCAAAGAATTGCTGCGCAAGTGAGTTCCGTGTGAGGAACTTGCACAGCCAGACCAGGCGCGTCCCACACCTGATTTGTTTAAAACATTTTTACCCTGCCTTTCAAACCTTCATTCATAGTCACTGCAAACAGAATATTTATTCAGTGATACCCTCCAAGATGGTCTAGCCATACATGCTTCTTTTAAAAGCATGGAGCCAACTGTAAGAGGATAGTACTGTACACCCTCATAAAATGTGAGAAAAAGGCTGGAAGTTGTTGCCCCATCCCCCAAATTCTAATGTTCATTATTTATACAGTGGCCTGGATAAACCTATACCCCATTCATGAACATACACATCCCATATGAGTCAGGGATTCACAAGTTTTAAAGTAGTATTACCAATAACAGTAGTCATTCATGTACTGAGGTTGATCTGTTTACAAGTGTCACATTATTCTAACCCGACTGAAACTAGAATTGAATATGACCCTAAGTTTACATTTGATCTAATTAGTAGATTTTCCTTAGGCAAACTGCAAACACTGAAGCAAATAATGCATCTGCCCAGCATATGAGAGAGAGAGAGAGAGAGAGAGAGAGAGAGAGAGAGAGAGAGAGAGAAATGGCAAATGCTTCCTTAAGTCTTTACTTATACTTATATTAATTAGCTCTTAATGAGACTTGTTGCAGGAGGATCCAACATATTACCCAATCTCCTGCAGCCAGGTGAGACAATACTCAACTGAAAACTGCTATGCAAACCAACTCATCTTCACAGAATTGTAATTCGCCACCCATCTGATTAATATAATTAAATGGCTATGCTGTTTAGCCATGTCTAAAAAAATCGAGGACCAAAATGATGAATTGTGACTTGTATTTTAAGAGACAGGAATTCCCCTAAGGACTTCTGCTCACAGATGGAATATCATCTACCATCAACCTTGAGCCTAGAACAAGTCCACACAAGCGGCTCAGTTTCTGGACACTATTTTGCAGCTACATAATGACACAGAAGCACCACCTTATTATACAGAAAATCCACTGTTGGCTACACATACTTACACAGATCTAGCTTCCACCCAGAGCACTCCACAAAATCAGCTGTCTGCCCCGCGCTCCTGGCTGCATACCATAAGGTCGTGAATATAAGCTGCACTTTAACTTTTCACAGTGGGAATTTTGGGGGAAAGTGATGCTTATATTCAGGCCAATATGGTAATAATCCATACAACAGGATACATATATCACAAGCAAAAAGGAGCATAGAGAAGGTCACAAATTCATTCCCCAGCATTTCCATGTAGGGCTGGGAGATCTACTTGTCTGAAACCCTGGAGAGCCACTGCAAGACAGAATGGATGATATTGAGTAAGATGGTCAAATGGTCGGACTGAATATCAGGCTGGGCAGTGTAGAAAAACTGATCAAGACACCCACTTCTCTCTATCTATGTCCATCACAGAAGTAGCAGCTAAGGTTCTCTATTCTAAAGCAGCCTGGTTATAAAATAAATTACCTCACTCCATTTGATCTAGACATGTTTTTATCTCTCTCTCTTTTTTCACAGCAGTGAAGCCTACAAAACAAGATTTGGAAATTTTAAAGACAGATTTGCAATAATTCAGCTGTGCGATCTTCCCCCCATTAGTCAAATCCTAAAATCCCCGCAGTATTTGCATTAGCTTCCTTTTATTTATATTCAGTTCCTCATGCCTTCTCTGCATCCAGCAGCTGACACACACTTTTAATTTCCTCCATGCTTTGAACCTCACTGGTTCCTTTCAAGTCTCTTCCACCATCATCCCCTTTTCATTCCTCTCAGATAAAGTGCTGATTACCTAGAAGGCTTATCTGACCCAGAGGGCTAGGGGAGGCTACTATCTAGAATTCTGTTTGGCTGCTGCTGCTTGCGTCACTGCACATGGTAGCCAGAAGC
Source organism: Podarcis erhardii (assembly GCF_964252035.2). Classification (NCBI taxonomy): domain Eukaryota; kingdom Metazoa; phylum Chordata; class Lepidosauria; order Squamata; family Lacertidae; genus Podarcis; species Podarcis erhardii. Next base: position 17,374,826 of record NC_138513.1, on the reverse strand, counting down.
TTACTTTCCAGTACAATACAATATTGGCAGCTACAGCTTCGGCAGTCGGAGGAAGACAGAAATAGGATTCAAATCCAGAAGATTTGGATGTAGTAGCCCTTTGTCTTTTACAGTGATTAAATTTAGACTTTCACAATGAGAACTGGCAGCCTGGTTTAAGCCACACTTGTCCAAGCACACACACAGAAAAGCAAAATGTCAAATGGCTCTTTCAAGGTTAGGCGTCGCCAGAAGATCCGCATGTGCTCTGATCAAGAGACAGTTGAGAGGCAAAACCTGTTCCATATCCGCTCAGCAGTATGGAGGTGGCGACAGAAGACAAGCCAGTCCTTTTCTATAGGATGCACTCCGTGCTTTCTTTCTCTTAAAGGCGTGTCGTGATTTTGAGAGCTCCAAGGCAGGGAAAGGAAATTACAGCTCTCCAGATGTTGTTGAGGCTGCAACTCCGAACATCCCTGACCGCTGGTCATGCTTGCTAAGGCTGATGGAGGCCCACAGGCACCTCATCCCTGCTTGAAGCTTTCATACGTGGAAATTCTTTTGGTAGATTAAGCCAAGAAGTAGAACTAGGATCACCCAGTGAACTCCACTGACGTGCAAGGATTCAACTGTGGACCTCCCCGATACAAACCCAAGCAGTCTAACCACTAAAGCACATGTTATGGTTGTTGCTTTCGTTCTTGTAGGTATAATGGGTGTGGTTTTTTAAAGTGAAGTGGGAGCAAAGCATTTTTCAAAAAAATTAAGCAAACACATCTACAGTGGTACCTCGGGTTAAGTACTTAATTCGTTCTGGAGGTCCGTTCTTAACCTGAAACTGTTCTTAACCTGAAGCACCACTTTAGCTAATGGGGCCTCCTGCTGCTGTTCTCATCCTGAAGCAAAGTTCTTAACCTGAAGCACTATTTCTGGGTTAGCGGAGTCTGTAACCTGAAGCGTATGTAACCTGAAGCATATGTAACCCAAGGCACCACTGTATTCTTTAACTATGCATCTCCTTCATGCCTCTTTTTTTTTTAGTCCTGCATCTTGAGCTGCTACGACTTGCTTTCCACAGGGAAGGAAGTTGGGACAAGAACGTGCAATTCAACAAGCACTGGAAACTCAGTTTGAATCCGATGCAAACGCCAACTGCAGAGATTTCTTTCCCAGCCCCCAGCTTGTGTGCACACAGGCACACACACACACACACACACACAGCCCTACATTGCCCTGTGTGTTACATTCTCTAATCCTGGGGCAGCAGGACCATAGACATTGACACTACTAGCAAATTCAATCCCCTAGAAAAGTAATCTCTACACTAGTCCAACTGCAGAGCAGATGGCTTTGTACAACTGCTGGTATAACTCTGTCTTACACTAAAAATCAAATCAGTATTATCAACTTGTTTATCACTTTATACTGAATTGGGCTAAATCCACATAAAAGCAGAAAAATTAGGTATTAACCTAAAAAAAAAAACCCACGAGTTCTTCCTTCTACACCTTAGCATGGGGAAATACCTTTTCACCCCTCATTCACCCCCAGCTTTGACATTCAGTTCTGTTTTAAAAGCAGGTTATGTGAGCTTATATGAGCGAATGCTAGTTATAATTGGGGGGGGGGGGAGACTTATCCACACTGGGGTAAACGTATTTAAAAGCTACTGTATTTGAAAAAAGCACAGTGCTGGACAGGTTTGCCACAACAAGAATGACACACAAACACATACACAAACACCAACCAACAGGTCAAAACATGTGCTGCAGTTACAACACCACAGTATGTGTCATATTTCCCATGAGTAAAACCAAAAGCAACCTCGCCTTTTTCAAGCATTTGTATCAGCAGCTTTCTTTGGGTGGAGCAAGAAAACCATGAAGCTGGAGGTGGAGGGGGGGGCAAGGAAACTGCTTAACTCTTACGGTTGTGGAAAGGCAGGTCAAACTTTTAGCTGCTGGCAGTGCCAAGACGTAAAACCTGTTCTCCTCAAGCACTTCATGTGTAAACGCCAGTGTGGTCTAAACAGGAACAACATGCCAAATCATATTCAGGCTACATCTTGCTTGGTAAACGAAGAGGAAGACAGCTTTTATGGGGAATTATGGGGGAAACCACTATGAAGGTTCATATAATATTACAAATGTGGGTACATTTGCAAGGATGGTTTGCCCTCAAGGCCTATTGCTGACACAGCCGTACCCCTCTAGGATTCCCACACATCCTAAATTAGATCCAAGTTAAACTAAAGTGGAAAAAATGTGCAGCAAATTCCAAGCAATCCTGAGAGGGATCCATGCTAAGGTCATATGGTAGGCACATCAGCAGCATGAAATAAGTGCTCCCCAAGCTTTCAGTTGATGGATTCGCTAGAAGTTATGAAACCTAATGCAAGAATTGTGGTCTCCCGAGGACTTATAGAAGCAACAGAAAAGGGGGGGGGGCGACAAATGGTGCAAAGCAATAGCTATCCCAAGAGTCCCAATGCATTGTGAGCTCTTCCTCAGGAGAGTCATGCTTAGTTATAGAAGATTCAGAGCATCATTGCAAAAAGCCCGTTAGCTGTAGAATGGCACACAAGCCATGCATCTGTATGTCACTGTATAGCTTGAACAGAGAGTCTAGCACCTTTCTTGCTTGGAACTAATGCTTAACTATCTGAGGCAAGGTGACCTACTCTAAGTTTTGTTTTCCCTTTTTATGCAAACTGCTTTGAGCGCACTTTGAATCATGAGTGAAGGGCCCAATTAGCGTTGGTGCATCGCCAAGACCTTGGCACGATATGCACTAGAGCCAATTAGATATCCAAATAAATAATATATTTGTGGGAAATGCGGTATATAAATAAATTGACTAAGACTATAGCCCCTCCTACCACAACTGCACAGGACAGAACTGGAATTATATTCAAAATGCATTTCCCCACTTTTATCAATACTAATAGCACTTTTTGTAAGCCTTCCATGTCTTTACAACAGACATGGAGGGTAGGTTGATATTATCCCCATATTACCGGGGGTGGAGGGTTTGGGAAGGGGGCAGAAGAGGCCAAGAAATAGGATTTTACTTAGAACCCAGTGAAGTCACAGCAGAAGTGATCCGGGACATTCCCACTATAGGCTCAGTCACTTGATCCTTGTAGTATGTCAGATGCAGAGTTTCCTACAGAAGTTCCCCTTTAGATGTTACCAACAAGTGCCACAAGCTGATTTTTTTATTTTTGGGGGTGGGCGAACACAAACACCAAGCTGGCAGCCCTGATGAGTAACATCTGAAGCCACTCGAGAGTCAGAACTTCCTTTTAGAATATATCACATAGTGTACAGCCTCTAAAACACGGCTAGTCCATGTTTTTCCTGTATCTAAAGAACAAAATATTGAAGACTCAGTGGGAAGCAGAAAATACTTTGCTGCCTATCCTCACTTGACACCAGGTGGTGATGTGGGGGAAGCAGAAAGTTTGGTCACATTAAGGGAGAAAGAGCATTTAATTAATAAACTCACATTTGATTTTTTTTCAACTACTGATGACAGCAGATTGATGTGTTTAAGCATAGATCTGACCCAAAAATCTAGAAAGGTGGATTCCTTTTTCATAAAAACAGTGCACGATTACAGGATGACTTCCTACTTATTTCCCACAGGTAGAAAATAAATTTTCCAAAAATCTTAATATTGAGCTTATCTGCACACAGTTTCTTTTCCAACTCTCATCCCACTCCTTGATCAGTAAGAAGAGTGGGTTTTTTTTATTTTGTGCTTTAAAATATCATGCATTTAATATTTTATGCACTCCAGGCTTCCTAAAGTACATTGTTATATGCAACTTCATAAAAACACACATATTATATAATTATATAATTATAATATATAATTTTATATATACGTAGGCTTTTTAGAAAACTGACAATGCACAAGCAGCTTGGGTATAAGTGGTTACTTGTTGCAAAGAGGTGGTCCAAAGCTTGATCGGGTCAGAACTGCCAATTGTGTTTCTAAAGCCATTCAAAGCAGATTCCTCCTCCCACCCTACCCCACAGCCTGTCTCTACAGACACTTTTCTTCTAGCCAAGCACACATTGCTACTAGAGTTCAGCTGAGGAGAAAAACACCACAGGAGGACAAACTGTGATGAGGCAGGCAGGCATAGGTTCTGCACTCATCCACGTACTCCAGTTGCTGCTCAAACATGAATCCCCAACACCCTTCATTCTGTGCGAATGGGGGAGGTAAGTGTTTAAACACATAGATCTGCCATAGTCACAACTAATTTGGGCCTTAACTTTTCAATGAAAAATGTTACTTGGATGCAGAGAAATATTCCAAGTAAAGGCAACATGGAGAACATTCAGATAGCGATACCAAACCACTCCCAAATTCAGTGCATGCCATAAAAAAAAAAAAAATGGGTAGGAGAGGGAGAGAAATCTACTGTACAATCATACCTCAGGTTGAAGTAGCTTCGGGATAAGTATTTTCGGGTTGAGCGCTGCAGCAAACAGGAAGTAACTGAGTGTGTTACTTCCGGGTTTCGCCACTCGTGCATGCGCAGACAGTCAAAATGCCGTCACGCGCATGCGCAGAAGCGGCGAATCGCGACCCACGCATGTGCAGACACGTGGACATGGGTTGCGTTCGCTTCTGGATGCGAACAGGGCTCCGGAACAGATCCCATTCGCATGCAGAGGTACCACTGAATATACTTATCACCACATAACTTTGCATGCAGAAGCTAGGAAGGGTAGTTAATGCTGGAGGCAAGCCTAAGGAAAGGTCCTTGGGACGAAGCAGCGTGAAGCCTAGATTGTAGCCAGGCAAACATATGCAGCATGCAACAGGTTCCACAGTACTTTTATCTAGATTTTTTTAAAATAGTGAAGTTGCTGTAGCCTTTTCCTAAATATTATCCCCACAGAAATGTGTGAAAATAATCAGTGGGGACAGTGGCTGCAAACCTATGAGCACCTAGCGTAGGACTGCCATTCAACTTAGTGGGGCACACTCCCAAGTAGACACACACAAAGGATTGTGCTGTTTAAGCCCTTTAGAAGTTACAAAGATCATTTAGACGGGTAGAAATGCATTTGAAGCACGCACACATACACAAGGCTAGTAGACAGACCGGAAAAAGGAGTAACAAATAAGATTCTTTTCCTGAGTAACGTAAAGGCCCCATCAGAACTATTTAAAAGCAGTATCAAGCCACTTTGAACAGGCATGGCTTCCTGCAAAGAATCATGAGACCTGTATTTTGTTAAGGGTGCTGAGAATTGTTAGGAGACCCCCATTCCCCTCACAGTGTTACATTTCTCAGTGTAGTTTAATAGTCAATCCCTTTCCCCAGGGAACATTGGAAACTGCAGTTCTGGGAGGGGAATAAGGGTCCTCCTAACAGTTCCCAAAATTGTCTGGGAGAAACCATACCTGTTTAAAGTAGTGCAGATGGGGCCTTAGACACAGGTTCTCTTTCATGGAGCCTAAATATTTCACTCCAGAATGTATTAATTATATGAAATAAACAGGTCAGCCCATTTTGAGGAGAACCAGCGTATCCTTTTAAAAAAATAATGCTTTACTTTTCCTGGCTGCATACCTGCAGCTCCCTTCTCTCAGAAATTTATCGTTTCAGCAATCTAGCACCATGCCAGGAACACAATTCATTTGGACTTGGTATGAATTACACACCAAATATTAAATAAACAGTGTCCACAGAGAATTCGCTTGCGTTATTAAATTACATGAAGTAATTTATAAGTGTGTGCAGCGTGCGCATGCATACACAAGCGTGAGACAGGGGTGGTTTTTCCCCACCCCCACCCCCCTTCCCTTCTTTCACAAATTCAGGATTTCACATTACTACAGTAAACAAGCCAAACAAGTCTCACTTCAAAAGTCATTTCGCTGCATTCATTTCGACATATTTGAAGTGGGGGGGGGGAGGCATAACCCTCACACCACACCGCTCCCACCCCTCAGAAAAAAAAACCCTGAGCGAAGTCTGATGTTATATACTCTCTCTTTCTACTTCCAGTTTTCTCAATGGCTTTTAAACAACACACAAACACATACAAATTGAGATATGATCAGAACCCCAAAGGGAAACTAATGGAGAGAGGCAGAGAGAGAGAGAGAGAGAGAGAGAGACAGAAGAGATATAGATATATATGAGGGGAAGCAGTCTGAAGGTAAACAGGCAGGGCTCTTGCTAAACCCATGAACCATTTCTCCCCCACCCACCCAGCCACTTCTGCCTCCAGACGTTCACAGAAACACAGGGAGGGCTGTGGAAGAAGATACCCTTTACAGACACACCCTCAGATCGGAGCAGACGGAATAGCCACCGTCCATTAAACCCCCCACCCCACCCCAGGCGCTTCAAGGGAAACACAGCCCCGAGGTGGAGCTGGGTGGGTGGGAGAGAGGAAGCCCTCGTTTGGTTCAAAAGTTTAAAGGGAAACGCCGCGGGATTGGACTGGGGGAGGGTCGGGGTGGAGGGGAGGGGAGAAGAGGGCGACACCATGTCTCGCAGCCTGGGCTGGGCGCTGCAATGTGCCCGGAGAGGCTTGCCCAGTGTCTGGGCTGGGTGCTTCTCTCCCCTTCACAACAGCCCTTGCCCACTTCCTGTGTGTGTGTGTGTGTGTGTGTGTGTGTGTGTGTGTGTGCAAGAGAGCGAGTGTGTGTGTGTGTGTGTGTGTGTGTGTGTGTGTGTCTAGGGGAGGTCCCCCCCCCTCTTCCCCCTGCCGTGAAGGCGAAGGGAGGCGACTGGCTTCCCCCTCCGCCGCCCCCCCAGGAAAGGCAAGCGAGGTCTCCCCGCCGGCGCTGCCTTCCCTCCTGCCTACCTGGATGTAGTTGTTCTCGCAGTAGTCGGCGACCCTGGTGAGGTTCTGGTAGCTCTCGAGCAAAGCCCGCTTGCCAGAAGGGATTTCCTCCTCTAGTAACATCTGCAGCTCTGCCATTTTCCACCCCTCCGCATCGCTTCCTCTTGCATTAAAGAGACAGCGGGAGCTCCGCAAGCTCTCCAGCCAGCCCGCCTGGTATTGTGGGATTCCTCCTCCTTCTCCTCGCCACAGAGACTTCGCTTCCCCCCGCCTCCCACCCACACCGAGCCGCTCTCGCTCTCGCCCGTCCCTCGCCTGCCTCCTTTTTCGCCCGCCTTCCTTCTCAGCCGCCGTCCCCCTCCCCCCCCGCCCCGCAGGAAAAGGCGAGCGCAAGGCACGCCGGGAGATGTAGTCACGGCTCTTTCTTGCCTCCCTCCCTTCCTCTTTCCCGCTTTGCTCGGTCTATATTAGTAATAGGACGCGGCCGCCGTCATCTCCTTGCGCTCTGGCAGTGGCTTCGTTTCCCTGGGATCCGCGCGGGCGAACCCGGCAGGGTTTCCCAGGGATGGGAGAGTGACTTGGAAGGGATCCTGAGGGTCATCCAGTCGGACCAGTCCAACCCGCTGCAATGCAGGAATACGCAGCTGTCCCGTGCGGGGATTGAACCTGCAAACCTCGGCATTATCAGCACCGCGCTCTAACCGATTTAAGCTGCCCTTGAGAGGCAGAAAGCTTTGAGTGCTGACATGCGCGTGCCGGAAATACTGTGGTTTCCCCACCCCCCAAGCCTTGCAAAATATAAATATTAGCCTCCAGCCCCAGCCCCCCACAAACTGGACACCCGTCAGGAATTCTTTAGCTGTGGTTCCTGCAGTGCAGGGGGGTTGGGCTAGATGACCCTCTGGGTCTCTTCCGACTCTGTGATTCTGTTGTGAACCGCCCTGAGATCTACGGATGAAGAGAGATACACAAATTTAATAAATAAGAATAATGAGGATTCTATATAGAGAAGATATATATATATATGATTGGGACACAGGTGGCGCTGTGGGTTAAACCACAGAGCCTAGGACTTGCCAATCAGAAGGTTGGCGGTTCGAATCCCCGCGACAGGGTGAGCTCCCGTTGCTTGGTCCCAGCTCCTGCCAACCTAGCAGTTCAAAAGCACGTCAAAGTGCAAGTAGATAAATAGGTAACGCTCCGGCGGGAAGGTAAATGGCGTTTCGGTGCGCTGCTCTGGTTCGCCAGAAGTGGCTTAGTCATGCTGGCCACATAACCCGGAAACTGTATGCCGGCTCCCTCGGCCAATAAAGCGAGATGAGCGCCGCAACCCCAGAGTTGTCCATGACTGGACCTAATGGTCAGGGGTCCCTTTACCTTTACCTTTAGTCCTTATGATTACAGGGGGGGGGGGGAGGAACAGCAACGTGTATGATGTAGACAGCCAGGTGCACCCACCCAAACCTCCAAAAGTGAAGTTTCCACAGTACACAAGCGGGTTGGGCAGGACTATGCAGCCATAGTTGCAATTCTTACAGAATTTGATGGGCCTAAGCCTCCTGACATCAGTGGGCTTTCAGGACATCTCATTCTGCAACAGAGATGGGAGTACAGCTAAATAAAAATATTTGGGACCTATGAGATAGCTTTACCCTACATGTGCCCAGTCAACCACTTTGATCAGCAGTTGGCACTACTATAGGTGCCGCACTCGGTTGTTTGGTGTGGCAACACCCACACTTTGGAACTCCCTGCCTATTGAAATCAAGCAGGTGCCTTCACTACAGTGGTACCTCAGGTTAAGTACTTAATGTGTTCCGGAGGTCCGTACTTAACCTGAAACCGTTCTTAACCTGAAGCACCACTTTAGCTAATAGGGCCTCCTGCTGCTGCCGCGCCGCCGGAGCCCAATTTCTGTTCTTATCCTGAAGCAAAGTTCTTAACCTGAAGCACTATTTCTGAGTTAGCGGAGTGTATAACCTGAAGCGTATGTAACCTGAAGCGTATGTAACCCGAGGTACCACTGTATACTCTTTTCGGTGACATTCCTGTTCAGACAAGCCTACTCATATGCTTAGGAAGTTGAGGTAATTTTAGTCAGTTTAGTAGTTTAACATGTAAGTTTAAAAGTAGAATTGTAATTTTTTCTTGCTTTTACTGGTTTATCTTTTGTAAACCACTCTGTTATTATTATTTTTTACAATCAAACAGTGTACAAATTTTATGAAACAGCTATATACATGTATGTATATGATCTCTGCAGTGGTTTCCAGGCTCGCCCCGCCCCCAGCCACTTGAAAATTGCTGAGAGTCTTGGCAGGTCACAATTTTGCTTCTGGTTGTAGCAATTGTAATGCACTGGGCTAGATGCTGTGTGATTTTTAATTGTATTTCTATTGCTACTTTTATTTTTTATAGTGGGTGTCATTGTATTGCAATCTAAATTCCATAGAATTCAAACTGTAATACAATAAAATGCAATATAAAGATAAAAGAATCAATAGAAATGCAATTAAATAATCAATATGAATATTTATTACAGACACACTGTGGATCACCTGAAAGACACTGTGGATGTACTGCAGAAGGCTAGTATGTGAGAAGGGCAGAAATAATAGTACGAATATGTAAAATGTTATCTTCGTGAAAGAGGAAAGCACTGAGGATTCTGACACTCACATCATTATAGGACTTTATAGCAAAGCATCTCCCTTCTCCATAGCTGGCACAAATGAATTTTAGGATGGAAGCCTTGATTATGAAACCTCACCATCTGCTTTGCTTATGGCTTCATGCTGATTGATTTTCATATGGAAAGAACATCAAAGGGATTGTGACAGGACATTCCGTTTCAAGGCAGTCCCAGAATCCTCTGCTGCTGCTTCTTTTCCTGCAAAAGTCACTAGCAAGAATGCCAATTAGTGCCAACTGCAAAGATGATAATAATGTGTAACATAGAGCTCAATGTACCCTCCTTAAACGTGGCAGTCCTAAAACCAGGAATATCATTTCAAATTGTAGCTGGTACTTTAGGGATGGGTGAACAACCTTACTTCCTTCAGATTCACATTTTTCTGATCTTAAGTTTGCTTTTCCACATTTCCACATCAGCCTTGGTTTGTATCTTTTTGGGGGCGGGGGAGGGAAGTTCTAATAAAAATCCAGCAGCATTTTAATGCAAAATTCTCCTAACGTTTGTTTGCAATTTTTCCTACTATACGCATTTTTGCAAAGCTATTTCTCCTAGTACAGTCTAGTTACAGGTAGGTGTTGGTCTACTGTAGACAAAACAAAATAAAAAAAATCCTTCCAGTAGCACCTTAGAGACCAACTAAGTTTGTCACTGGTATGTGCTTTTGTGTGCATGCACACTTCTTCAGATATCTCTAAGGTGCTACTGGAAGGAATTTTTTTATCTAGTACAATCTGCATGCTATTTTCACTAATAGATGCACTTATATATTGGAAAACTGCATTACAAAATTCAAACAAGTGTGACTTTGGAACCATGACTGTTTCTGTTCACGTATTGTTTCGGGAAGTGTGACAACTAGGTGGATAAGGTAGGTACAGATTTTGGCAGTGTGCACCTTACCAGCTGCCCAGTAGTGCTGACCCTTAATGCTGACCCAGGGTAGGGGAACATTCAGCCACTCAGAATGTAAAACCAGTGGAATTTTAGAGATACAAATAAGAAGTTGTATCCAGCTATGTTCTGCTCAAAGTAGACCCATTGAAATGAATGGACCTAATTTACTTGTGTCCATTATTCATTACAGTGGGTCTGCTCTGATGATGAGTAACAGCGGATGCAGCCCAAAATTGACAACCTTTGGCTGGACCATGCAGTTTTGGATTTTAACTGTGGTTGGGATTAGCAATTATGATGCTTGCTTCCAAGTTGTAGAAAGCTTCATTAGGAGGGGTGAGGCCAGCCAGGGGCAGGACGTTCTGCGGGGCCTCCGAGGAGTCTGCCTGCCTCTTCCCACTCAGCTGCCCCACAGCTGAGGGGGAGGCGGCGGGCGGACCATTTGGGGCAGTGTGGAGCCTGCGGGCACCCAAGCCACTTCGTCACTCCCAGGAGAGACGCGTGGCTTGGGCGCGCTGCAGGCCCCGCATTGAGTGCCACCCGGCATGTTGTCACCCCCCCCCCCAGTGGTGACACCTGGGGCGAACCACCCTCACCGCACCCCCCCTTCCTCTGCCCCGATTGTGCCGCAGTTAAAAGCACCACTGTGGGGACTAATGGAAAAGTTGGCAGCCATGCCAAATATAGGCACTCATGAAGCCTAAGCACACATGGCCTGAAACACAGGTACTGTCTATAGCTACACCCTGATTGCCCAGATGGGGCTTTAGCTTGACAGTTGAAACCACAACTTTGGTGTGCTTCTGGATTACTGCCACTGAAATATAAAGTCTGGAAAACACAGAGTAATTGAAAGGTGTGTTGATACCTGCAGCTGAACTAATTAATTTCTTACTGACACAGATCAGTAAGATTTGATCTGAACACAAAAGGAATATGTTATGTAGTGAAGTTTCACCCTGGGCCAGCAGGGGGATACTGTAGATAGTTTTCACTCAGGTCTGTAGATAGTTTTCCCTCAGGTCCGCGTCAGTTATTTTAGGCGGGAACTCTGGGCTGTTGTTGTTACAATGTTGACAGCCGGCTGCCTATAAAAGCAGGCCGGCTGAGCTGTTTGCAGTCAGTTCTATTCCAGCTTACGAAATAAAGAGCTACTTGGAGAAATCGCTGTGTCGTCTGCTATGTCAACCCACAACTTAACACTGGCGACGAAGGTGGGATGGATGGACATCAGAGCACAGCCAGATGCGGCCAGCCTCTGAACTGAGCTGAATCACTGAGCTGAATCACAGAGCGAAATCACTGAGCGAAATCACTGGACAGAACCAATTCAGAGCTGACTGTTCTGGCTAGAGCACTGTGTTCCATCCATCGCCCTTCACGCCGGCATCGGAATCATGGCTTCACTTGTGCCTCTACCGCCGTTTGCGCCAGCCTCTGAATCATGGGATTCCTACCTCGCTCGGTTCGACTGCTACCTCCAAGCCAACGAGCTGACAGCAGTATCAAAGGATCGTAAGCGGGGCCTATTCCTCAGCCTCTGTGGGCCTGAGGTGTTTGAGACGGCCCGAGCATTGGTTGCGCCCGAAGCGGTCCAGGCAACACCATGGGACACGATCCAAGAGAAGCTCCGCAACCACTACGCACCAAAGCCGTCCAAGATTGCTGCCCGCCATGCGTTCTACCACCGGAACCAGGCAGAGGGGGAGTCAATCAACAAGTACACCACCGCCCTGCGACAGGCTGCAATGCACTGTGAGTTCCGAGACTTAGACGATGCCCTGATGGATCGAATCGTCTGCGGGGTCCGGGACATCCATCTGCAACGGCGTCTCCTTGCCAAGCCAGACCTCACGCTGCAGAAAGCCATTGAGGAGGCTGTGGCCTCAGAAGCTGCTGAACGCTCCGCCCAGGAGATCCGCAAGTCCAGCAGCCCGCGTCTTGCTAGGGAGCCAGTTCCGGTGCATCATGAAGAGGCCAGCAGTGATGAGGCATCCTCCAGTGAAGGCGATGTCGTGCACCAGACAAAGCGGGAGCACAGGAAGTTCCAACAGAAGTCCAAGGGCCAACCGGAATGTGCCGGCTGCGGAGGCAACCATTCCCGTGCCAAGTGTCGATTCAGAGACTCCATCTGTAGGAAGTGTTCCAGAAGGGGCCACATCGCTAAGGTCTGCCGATCGGCTCCGTCTGACACCCCCCCTTCACCGACTCGCAAGTCCAAGTCTTCACTCCAGTCTGCCAAGGAAAGTTGTTTCGCTCTCACCAACTGCCGCTGCCCGTCTGGAACCACGATTGGCCAAACCGACTCGCCTACGCGACGCAAGCTGAACGTCACGGTGCTCATTGAAGGAGCTCCATGTGACATGGAGATCGACACCGGGTCTGCCCTGTCCATCGTGTCTTGGAGCACCATCAAAAGACTGGTACCCAGAGTGTCCAAAAGGCAACTCGACTCTCACCGCGTACACCTGAGAGACTACCAGGGAAACGACATTCCCGTGGTAGGCGTTGGCCGGTTCCGGATTGCCTTCAAGGATTTTTCGGGCCTGCTCCGGTTGGTGGTGGTCGAAGGTCAGCGGCCAAGCCTCCTAGGGCTAGACTGGTTTGATGCCCTCGGCCTGGAAGTCACCGGCATCAACTGCATCTCTAACGCAGAGACTGAGGGTCTGGTCAAAGACTTTGCCGAGGTTTTTGACGGCACCTTGGGGCAATATACAGGTACGCCCATCTCCTTTAGCCTTGATCCACAAGTCGCCCCCATCAAGCTAAAGCCACGCCGGGTTCCCTTTGCTCTCAAGGCTAAGGTGGACGAACAACTGGACAAACTGATCGCCCAAGGAGTTTTGGAGCCGGTTGACCACGCCAAGTGGGAAACCCCCATCGTCACGCCTGTCAAGCCAGATGGGTCGGTGAGAATCTGCGCTGACTACAAGTGCACGATCAACAAGGCACTTCAGCAGCACGCTTATCCGGTTCCTGTTGTCCAACACCTGCTGCATTCCCTGGGTGAGGGTAAGGTCTTCGCTAAGCTGGACCTTGCCCAAGCCTATCAACAACTGCCAGTCGATGATGCCACTGCTGAAGCCCAGACGATCGTCACCCACCGGGGGGCATTCCGTTGCCGCCGGTTGCAGTTCGGGGTGAGTGTGGCTCCTGGCATCTTCCAAAGCCTTATGGAGCGTCTCCTGCAAGGGCTTCCTGGCGTGGTACCATATTTTGATGACGTCTTGGTGTCTGCAGACTCACACCAGCAGCTGTTCGAGCGCCTCCGTGCCGTGCTGACCAGGTTCCAAGAGGCCGGGCTCAAGGTAAAGAGGGAGAAGTGCCAGATCGCCGTTCCACAGGTAGAGTTCCTGGGCTATCTTATCGATGCCTCCGGCCTTCACCCGACCACATCCAAGATCCGCGCTATCCAGCAGGCCCCCACCCCAAAGAACAAGACGGAGTTGCAGGCATTCCTGGGGCTGCTGAACTTTTATAACATGTTCCTGCCCCACAAAGCCACAGTGGCTGAGCCTCTTCACCGACTCCTTAGTACAAAGACGCCTTGGGCCTGGGGTCATCGGGAGACAGCGGCCTTCAACGCGGTTAAGGCTCTCCTTTCATCAGACAGTGTGCTGGTACAGTACAGTGAATCCAGGCCGCTGGTCCTTGCCTGCGACGCCTCACCTTTTGGCATCGGTGCTGTCCTTAGTCACCGTTTTCCAGATGGAAGAGAAGCACCACTCGCCTACTTTTCCAGGACACTATCTCTGATGGAACGGAATTACAGCCAGCTCGACAAGGAGGCATTGGCACTTGTGGCTGGAGTGAAGAGGTTCCATGAATACCTCTATGGCAGGACTTTTGACCTCATCACTGACCACAAGCCACTCCTGGGCCTCCTCGCCGGTGATCGTCCAACTCCACCGGTCCTCTCGCCACGCATGCTGCGATGGACTGTTTTCCTGGCTGCCTACCACTACCGGCTCATCCATCGCCCGGGGAAATCGATGGGCCATGCCGACGCCCTCAGCCGTTGCCCTCTTCCAGCATTTGTGGAAGACCCGGCTCCAGCTTCATCGCTCCTTCTGATTGAGGATCTTCCGGCAGCGCCTGTATCAGCTGCCACTGTGGCCTCCGCGTCTGCCCAGGATCGCACCATCAGCCGGGTGCTCAACTGGGTGTGGAGGGGGTGGCCACAAGGGCCTTTTGCATCGGAGTTCCAGCCCTTCGCAACCAGACAACATGAACTCTCAGCTCATCGCGGCTGTCTGCTGTGGGGAGACCGCGTCGTGATTCCCCAGGGACTCCATCAGCGCGTCCTGGAGGCTCTGCACGTTGGCCACCCGGGAATTGTCAAAATGAAGGCGTTGGCTCGGTGTTACGTCTGGTGGCCTAATATGGACGATGCCATCACTGCCTGGGTGTCCGCCTGTCAAGCGTGCCAAGAGTCGAGGCCTGCACCACCGGCAGCTAAGGGGCACACCTGGGAGACGCCAAAGACACCCTGGTCGAGGGTGCACATTGATCTGGCTGGCCCCTTTCACGGCCGGACCTTTATGGTAGTGGTGGACGCCTATTCCAAATGGCTGGAGGTCGCCCTGATGCCCTCCACCACTACCGAAGCTGTCATCCGGGTGCTGCGAGGCCTGTTTGCAACGCATGGGTGTCCTGATGTCCTTGTCTCTGACAACGGACCACAGTTCACGTCAGGCACGTTTGAGCGGTATCTTTTGGGACTGGGCATCCGCCATGCCCTAACGGCACCCTTTCATCCATCCAGCAACGGGCAAGCGGAAAGAATGGTGCGCTCGGCAAAAGAGGCACTGGCGCGCCTGGACCGGGGAGACTGGCATGAGCGGGTCGCCGAATACTTGTTCGTGCAACACATCACCCCTCATGCGGCCACAGGGAGGAGTCCTGCTGAACTGCTTATGGGCCGCCGCCTCAGGTCACCGCTCGACCGGCTACACCCGGACTTTGCCGTGGCTGAACCCCCAGGCTGTGCCAACGCGCCACGGTCATTTGTCCCAGGAAACCAGGTCTTTGCCCGGAACTATGTGGGGGACATTCCTTGGGTGCCAGCCACAGTAGTGGGAGTCACTGGACCTCGCTCGTACCAGGTGGCAC
Source organism: Podarcis erhardii (assembly GCF_964252035.2). Lineage (NCBI taxonomy): Eukaryota > Metazoa > Chordata > Lepidosauria > Squamata > Lacertidae > Podarcis > Podarcis erhardii. The sequence goes on along the minus strand of NC_138513.1, from coordinate 17,359,325 downwards.
TCGAAGACGGACGCTTGTGGCGACGGCACATAGACCAGCTTAGGCGCAGGGTTGGGGACTTGGACACTACCGAGGTGTCCCCAACTGCGCTTGCGGCTCCAGAAGAGACACGTACAGATGGCGAGGCCCCACCTACACCTCCCTCGCAAACTGCCAGCGTGGAGCCGAACCAAGCCGCTTCAGAGGGTCTGCCAGACTTACCACAGACTCAGACCACTCCACTTGCGGAGGCTCCACCCACAGCAGCGGATCCAGGGGAGTTGGTTCCAACGCCACCTAGGGTCGCACCACAGCCTCAGCAAGAACTGTGTGGCCCTCCGGACTTGGCTACCAGTCCCCGGCGGTCTGGCAGAGTTCCCAAGCGCCCAACTTATTTAAAGGACTATGTTGTTGGACATGTATCACTGTTGGTCTAAGTATGGGAAATGTAACCAATATGCTTTTGTGCCTAATTGAACCATTACGCGTAGTGCTGTATATAAGGAAACCATTACGATTGTAACTAACGCCTTGTCTCGGTGGGGAGGGGTGTTATGTAGTGAAGTTTCACCCTGGGCCAGCAGGGGGATACTGTAGATAGTTTTCACTCAGGTCTGTAGATAGTTTTCCCTCAGGTCCGCGTCAGTTATTTTAGGCGGGAACTCTGGGCTGTTGTTGTTACAATGTTGACAGCCGGCTGCCTATAAAAGCAGGCCGGCTGAGCTGTTTGCAGTCAGTTCTATTCCAGCTTACGAAATAAAGAGCTACTTGGAGAAATCGCTGTGTCGTCTGCTATGTCAACCCACAACTTAACAGAATACTAGAGAAATTTACAGGGGAATTAAATGGGAGTTCTCAATGCTTTATATTTTCACTCAAGATAGAGGGAATTTAGCTGAACGTTACTAGAATAATAAAGATATCCACGTTTCAGTGGGTCCTCCAGTTAGAGTTCATAATAAATGAAGAATCAGTCTCTTCCCCTTAATAATACAAATTGCAGTATAAGAGGGCATGAACAATAGATATAGCTCCAGTTTCACAACAATGAAGGTCACTTCCAGATGACCTGTTTATTGAGCGTTCATTCTGATTAGTTTGTGCAAAGTTTGCGGGGAGGTTAGATGAGATTGGCTATTTATTGAACATTCATTCTTATTTGCTTGGGGGAAGCTGATAGAATGTTGTATCTTTTCATCCGATAAATGCTGCAGAACAGGTATGTATTGGTAAGGCAATCAGTTCCGTTTTGTGTGTGTTTGTGTGTGTGTGTGTGTGTGTGTGTGTGTCCAGCCCCAGGGCTTTAGTGACAGGGATTTTGGTTCTAGTTCAGTAAAAAGCTTCCGCTTATTCAAGGTGAGTCGCCAGCCTGGGAAGGAAAGGAGCCCACCTTTTCTGACTTCCTGCTGGGTGTGCTTTCTAAATGGGCAACGCCGCCCACTCTGATTGCCTGTTGCTAGGCAGCCTGTAGCATTTTGCAGTAGCAGGAGCAAGCACACTCCAGCCAGGCATTGCTAGGCAGCCAAAGCTGGTGGGGAGCCCAAAAATAAATGCTGGTCTGAGAAGGAACAAAAAACAGAAAGGACAAAAATAAGCTGTGTGACAACGCTTCATTATGCAACTTGCCCTATCTCCCCTAATCAATGAATACTGCAATTGTTTGCCATCTCTGTACCAATCTTTCCTTTTCCTATCTTTTCTCTTCTATATTCATGCCTTAAAATAAATAAATATAAGTCTAGACACTTCTGGGTTTTCTTCCACCACCCCCTTTTCAAATATGCTGTGTGGAGGAATGTTATCTGTCTACAAACGCCATGTCAAGAAGCGGATGAGGTTCCATGCTTTATTACAAAACAGGGACAGTGAACCAGCCCCCCCCCATGTTTGATGGACTCCAATTCCCATCAGCCCCAGCCAGCACAGCCAGTGATGAGGGATGATGGGAGTTGCAGTCCAACAAAAATTCTGGAGATCGACAGGTGCTCTGTGCCAGTAAGTCACATAGTGAGGAAAACAGAGATTAAATATTCATTTTTATCAGAGGTAAATGGGTTTTTAAAAAAAAATTAATTGGCATTTCTGAATCATTCTTTTGCCAGGCTGAAGGAATTTGGTAAGTTTAGCCTGGATAAGAGTTGCATAAGGGATTTGATTTAGATTGTATCTTAATGGCCCGGTGGTTTTTCCTACTTTCTTCAGTTTAAGCTTGAATTTTGCTATAAGCAGCTGACGATCTGAGCCACAGTCAGCTCCAGGTCTTGTTTTTGCTGACTGTATAGAGCTTCTCCATCTTTGGCTGCAGAGAATATAAACAATCTGATTTTGATACTGGCCATCTGGTGATGTCCATGTGTAGGGTTGTCTCTTGTGTTGTTGGAAAAGAGTATTTGTGATGACCAGCTTGTTCTCTTGACAGAACTCTATTAGCCTTTGCCCTGCTTCGTTTTGAACTCTTAAGACAAAACTTGCCAGTTGTTCCTTTTATCTCTGGACTCCCTACTTTAGCATTGCAATCCCCTATAATGAGAAGAACATCCTTCTTTGGTGTCATTTCTAGAAGGTGTTGTAAGTCTTCATAGAATTGGTCAATTTCAGTTTCTTCAGCACCGGTAGTTGGTGCATAAACTTGGATTACTGTGATGTTAAAAGGTCTGCCTTGGATTCATATCATTCTATCTTTTTTGAGATTGTATCCCAGTACAGCTTTCGCCACTCTTTTGTTGACTATGAGGGCCACTCCATTTCTTTTACGGGATTCTTGCCCACAGTAGTAGATATGATGGTCATCCAAACTGAATTCACCCATTCCCATCCATTTTAGTTCACTGATGCCCAGGATGTCAATATTCTTGCCATCTCATTTTTTACAACATCCAGCTTACCAAGGTTCATGGTACTTACATGAATCGGACATGACTAAAAGACTAAACAACAATAAAATATTGCATATTCATTGCTTATCTATGTAGGTCACCATTATGCACCTTCAGCAGTACTGGAGACCTTACGAGAAATATCTGAAGTGGATTTTCAGAAGAATGTCTCTGTGTGTGCCTTTTTTATCCCACTTTCCATCCAAAAGAGGCTCCTAGAGTGGCTTGTAATTGCCCTCTGGCTTACAAAGACATCACACAAAAGGAAAAAGGAATGGGAGAGAGGAGGAAGAAGAAACAAAGCTCACACCCGGTATCTTTGTTACAGAGTGCACTTCTTGCAATGACCAGTGGGAATGGAAAGATTTCAAGATGAGGCGGAACCAAAAGTTGCTTGTCTTTCAGCATTTTTCCCAAGCACCTTATGATCATAAACAGTTACTAAGCAGAACAAGAAAAACAAAGGAGGCCAACTGGTAGAATACAAAGGAACGAATCTCTCTTGTGTTTGTGTTTTGCTGTAGCTGTATAATAAAGACACTCTCATTTGTTTCAGAATTCAGCTTCTCATCTCGGCCAATATTGCTTCTTACAGCACAGTGTGAAAGTTAGAGCTCTTGTCTTAATTACCATGAAAGGATTCCTTGTGCTTAAAAGGTTTATGGCTCCCTGGGGAAAATATAATGGTTCTGGGGAAGCAGAAGACTCTGGTTCATTCCTCAGATCACATCCATTTCTTCAATACTTTTTTATGGTGACTAGTCAAAGGCATTTTGATACCTGAAGCACAGAATCCTAAAGTCAATCCTTCCCACTAATAAAAATTTCCATTCTTTGGAAATAATTTGTGTTTCCTCTCCTGTGCAAGGGTAACACATATAGCTGCTTTTTAAAGGGGTTCAAGAGCAGCATGGCTACCCTTTCCCCCCATATTGATGGACCATTGCTACTGGGCCAGGAATAAAAGGGATTAAGCTGGACTTCAGGTGATAATGCACAAGCGGCCTTTTAGTATAACAGTTCTACATTCCAGCTTCTCTTCTTTCACCAACGCTATCTGCATTTTAAGCATACACTGATCACTGTGGTATCTGATCATCAGCACAAGATATCTTTGGCAGTCATGTATATTTATTAGAAATACCTCTGCAATACTTGATTAATGCAGCAGGTTTAGATTTCAGTTTCGGTATAAGTATGAAAGGGAATTGGATAATGTTGATATAGCATAGAAAATGCTTGTGTTTGAATATGAACAAACAAATTTATATGCTTGAGAACAGCTCGTGTTTATCAGTCAGCCCCAATTTCCTGCCTTTGTTCCTAGTAAATAACTGTCTCTGTTTTGTTGTTAAGGATGACTTGTTTTAATGTTTGTGTGAGTTGCTGGAGTTATAATTCTATAGGCTTAAGTTCGCTCCCTCGGGGTCTCCAGAAGTTAAATCTTGGAGAGGAATAGATGGCTGGATGCCTCTTGTCTAAAGTGCACACATGCCTATTTACCAATGTACAAGCATGAACACTAAGGCACCACACAGAGTATAGCTTTGCTGTTTAATAAACTGCAGGTGCTGAGCTGTTGATAATAGTCTTCTATCGTGCAATGATTATTTGTTTAGAGAACTTATACACTGCCTTTCCAATGCAGTTGCTTTGCTCAAGGCTGTGTACAATTAAAAATAAAATGATCCTACAAAAGAAACAAAGCAATATAAAAATGGAAACAGACTCAACAAATGCAAACCTTCTAAAATAAGGGTCTCCTACTTTTTAATTTTTTTATTTTAAAAAATCTGCCTGGTAATGTTTTTACCAAGTTAGTACAATTGCTAATTGAGAGCCAGTGACAATGCACAAATCTCTGTCTAGCTTTAGATTCACTCTACTAACCTTCATCCATCCCATAACCACCTTCAGAAATTTGGTTCAGGACATCAACAGCTTCCCTTGTATCAGAGAAAAAGGAGAAATTATGTTTCCTTAGAATTTCTTAATAAAAACAAACACCTAGCTTTTTTAAAAAAAAGTAAGTGGAAAAAAGCTATTATACACATTATAGTGAAGACACATTTATATGTGGAGCTACCTTATTTTTACAATTCCGTATTTGCTGTATCTCACTGATTTAGCCAAAGTATAATCAGATCATACAAGTAAAATGTATCTGAAATGTTCTATTAATATTTAAATGGTGTGACTTCTCTTAGTGTTGCCATCGTGAAGCACAAAGAGCCACAATATACCCATAATGAGGTCTTTTAAGTTTTACAGTGTGAGAGGTGAAAGGGTATGACAGAAAAGCAATTAACTCTGAGAACAGATTCATTCTCCATCTGCATTTGCTCCTCAAAGCCACTTGGTGGCGCTTCAAGCTTAAGGTGTACCAACAAGTAAAGGCCTTGGGCAATTCCTGTAATTCAAGAAGAAGCCCCAAACAAGATGCATTGATGTGGATTTCATCTTGTCTTGAGAAATGCTCTAAGAAGTGGGAAAGAGAAGATCTGACAGGTTGCAAAATACAGGCATCTCATCTGCTCTTAGCACACGGACGTTGCTAGGCAATAGGAAAAGGTCTAGGAACATGGCACAAATTTGCCACTGGCAAATTAAAGATGGCCTGTGGCTGGGATCTCAGTAGCGCTGCATTCTGCAGCACATTCAGTCACCCTGGGTGAGTAGAGTTTACAGAAACTGTGGTTAAAAGGGGGGGATCTAGGTTCCACCCCCCAAAACACCTCTGACTACTCACCTGATTTTGCTACCACCTGTAGCTTACAGAAGCAAAAGGCAGAGGTTCTCACAAGGAGCAACTTTTTATTCAGCAGCCGCCTTTGACTATTTTTTACCCAGAAAGAATGGAAGAAAAATGTCACGTCATTCAGCCCTTCTCTCAGCTGTTGTCACAAAGCACATTGCAGTTTTCAATGGTAGAAAGCGGTAGAATTCCAGACTATATCTCTTCAAACAGTGTGGAATCATCTTATTTATAGCCATCTATGTATGCAGTAGGGACGCAGGTGGTGCTGTGGGTTAAACGACAGAGCCTAGGACTTGCCGATCAGAAGGTTGGCGGTTCGAATCCCCGCGATGGGGTGAGCTCCCGTTGCTCGGTCCCAGCTCCTGCCAACCTAGCAGTTCAAAAGCACGGCAAAGTGCAAGTAGATAAATAGGTACCGCTCCGGCGGGAAGGTAAATGGCGTTTCCATGCACTGCTCTAGTTCGCCAGAAGCGGCTTAGTCATGCTGACCACATGACCCAGAAGCTGTCTGCGGACAAACGCCAGCTCCCTCGGCCAATAAAGCGAGATGAGCGCTGCAACCCCAGAGTCGGTCACGACTGGACCTAATGGTCAGGGGTCCCTTTACCTTTACTATGTATACGGTACTCTGGAAAAAAACAGGCATTTAACATTCCCATCTTTCCCAAGTTCAAGGTGGCTTACGAAAGTGACAAAATCACATTGGAACACAATATGAAAAACAAACAATTGCCCAACAACTAGCTGCTGAAACTAAGTAAGAGCACAAGAAAAGGATCAGGCCAAAGCTCCACCTAGACCAGAATCCTGATCTCATTCTCATAGTAGCTAATTCCTATCAGGAATTAAGTGCAACAACACTCACACCAATTCACAGTAATTGGTATTACAGTCTCCAACAATGAAAGTGAAACACATAGCCATCATGATAGCCTCATCCTCCGTGAATTTGAAAAATTCTCCCAAAAGCTAGCAAAGAAGGGGGTGGCTATTGATATTTTGTTTTATTAACCACCTTCACCACCCTAAAGTTCCAGAGTAAATAACAGCATTTTAAAACACAACATTAAAAACGGTTTAAAATAAATTACCAATCAGAATAATAGGGTGGGTCCTTTACAACCTCTAGTTGTAAAGAGCTGCATCTTCAGATTACCACAAAAATTGTATAATTCCTCAGGGGGGGGGGGCAAATTGCAAAACTAGGAGGCTGCCAGAGAATGCTCTCTCCTGGGCCATCCCCCCCCCCCCCGAGGGCAGTGGAAATAGCAAGAGGGCCTCCTCTGTTGATCTTAGGCCCAGAAATGAACTGCCAACCAATACAGCTGTTTTAAAACTGAGGTTAGATGACTTCTAAATGAAAACCTAGCCAGTAATCTGCATTTTGGAACAGTTGAGGTTTCTAAATAGTCTTCAAGGGCAGCCCCACGTAGGACACATTGCAGCAATCCAGTCTGGTAGTTACATGGCATGAGTGGAGAGAGGTACCATCCCACAGCCTTTGAATTCCCTCTTCCACATGAGCCTGCTGGTAAATCCCCCATCATCTTTAGAAACCCTTCTCTGATTGTCCTTGGCTCTCTCAGAGATCAGGCAGCTGGCAACTGTGACGCTTGCTTTTATGTTTTGTGGCTTGTGACGCTTGCTTTTATGTTTTGTGGCTCACTCGACACCCACTCTTATGCCATTCCAATGTTAAGTAAACACAAAGGCCATTACCTCACTTTCCAAGGCCTTTTCGGATACTGTTTAAATATTTTTTACTTGATTTCTCTGACATTTATGTTTTTAGTGCTCTGCTGTTCATATCATTTGATACATCATTTTATTTTTTAAAGAAACCTTTAGTATATGATAGCTAGCCATCCCGGGAGGAGCAGTTCTAAACAGTGTGGACCGATTTATTTAAAACAAACTGCTGTAAAGGCCCGGACAGAGCAGACCTGGCTGATACTTAGGAACATAGGAAGCTGCCTTATCAGAGCATTAGTGCCATCAAGCTCACTGTAGCAGTGCAGGGTTTCAGATGGGGTCTGTTCCATCCCTACTTGGAGGTGCTGGAGTTCGAAACTGAGACAAAACAGATACTCTAGCATTGAGCATACTCCTGTTTTAGTTGAAAATGGTTAGGCATAGTTTTTTAAAAAAAATATTATATGGATTTTAAGATGCCTTTGGCAAATCTTCATATGGAAAGGTAGCATGTAGTTCTTGAACATAAATGTACTAAATATAATTTCCTATAGTAGAGATACTAAGGGTTGTTTTTAAATGGGAGTAGCAGGTGTGCAAATGTGAAAAATAATACAGATATAATATGAATATGAACATTCAATAACTAATCCCTGAAGTATTGCCTTGATGATTTTAAGTGTGTGTGGTAGTAATTGTGTTTTGATCATTTTGAAAGTGATTTGAAGATTTTAGCAATTTGTACAAAAAAACCCCCTCATGTTTCTACCTATTGCGATAAGAGTATAAATAATTACTATTCCCAGAGGAGTCTAAAACTGGTATGTTTATTCACTGAAAACAGAAAGGGCAAAGTTGAGCAAGAGAATTCTTTCTTCTTCTTCTTCTTCTGGTGAGCCACATTTAATGTTCCAGCAGTGAATTACTGCCTCCCCTCCCCACACCCTTGACTTTAACCTGTGAGAGTTTCTGCCTGAGAGAGGAGGAGGAGGAAGAAGATGGCTGGAGGAAAGTGAGGAGCTCCCCAACACTATTTGCAGGTGCTCTCAAGAGGCGGAAGAAGCCGAGAAGGGCAGAGAGGAGGAGGAGGACGAGAAGGAGGCCATTAGGCTAGTAGCCGTGTTTCCTCATGATCATCAGAAACTCCTGCTCGCTCACTTCCCCGTCTCCATTCAGGTCCGCTTCGGTGATCATTTCCTGCAGTTCCTCGTCCGTCAGCTTCTCCCCAATTTCGGAGGCGACGCGCTTGAGGTCTTTAAAGGCGATCTTGCCCCTTTCCGGGTCCTCGAACAGCTTGAAGGATTTCAGGATCTCCTCTTTGGGATCCGTTTCGGACATCTTCTTGGTCATCACGGAGTAAAACGCGTCGAAGCCGATCTTCCCCGAGCCTTCTTTATCCACTTCGCCCACGATCCTCTTGATCTCTTCTCTGGTGGGTTCAAAGCCCAGGGCCCGAATGGACACCTTCAGGTCTTTCACGTCGATGGTCCCGGTGCCGTCGGAATCCAGCAGGTCGAAGGCATCGCGCATCTGCTGCTTCTGAGCGGGGCTGAGCTCAAGCTTAGGGCCTTTCTTCTTCCTCTGGGACCACTTGCTCCTATAAGCCATCCTTCGGGGCCCTCAAGGCAGCGCCGTCCGGGCTCCCCAAGCCGTTTTGCCCGTTGCTACTGGCTGCTCGGAGGGAGAATGCTTCTGCCTATGGGGAGAAAACAGTTGAAGGTTGCCATGGCAAGGAGGATCATAGATGCCAGAGACCGGAAGTAGTAGAGGGACGGACTACATTTCCCAGCATGCTCCTCGAGGAGGCGGGGCAAGAATGAGCTGATCGCTGCTGTTGGAAGACATTTAACAGGAGAAGCCTGAGCCTTGGGCAAAAAAAGGTGAGCGAACCTGTCACGGAAGGTAGGAGCGGGGAACAACTTGTGCTGTTTGTTATGTTTTGTTATTTAGGAAATGAGGCAGAAGGTCAGCTGTTCTTCGGCGCCGCCAGCCTTCTAGGCCGTGCTTAGGGATGGCGCTTTGCTCTCAAAAAGTTGGAGGAGAAAAAACATTGTATTGTTATTTTTGTCCTTGCAGCTGTCAGGTTCTGTCTGTAATTGAGGGAATTGGGACCAGATATGTGTTGCTGGGAAGGCTCGCCCCCGATCTCCACCCCAAGAGTGTGTAATAATAGATGCCTAGTAATAATGGGTGGTTGTATACCGTTGTGTACTGGGAACAGGAAATCACTGGCGCTGAGGCTGGCTTTGCAAAGCTTATCTAAAAGCCCCCTGTGAGTGAGGATGGGGTGAGTGTAGATAAAAGTTGTTGGGAAGTTTTGAATTGCTTGTTTAGCTGTTCGCCAGGGGTGCGTGATGTCGCACTTGTCAGGTCACAACAGACGTCTAAGAAAGGAAATGACAGGTGCTGTTAAGTCCTAGGAAATAGCAATGGGATGGGCTGGAAAAAGTGGAATTTAACGGAGTACGTACTGGTGTACGAGTGAATTCAGTGTATATCAGCAGTTACTTCAATAGTCTTTTAAAACCACTTGTTTGAACTTTCTGATCAGGCTGGCGAAAGTAAGGTGAAACGATTAAACCCCCCCCCCGTCCAAATCTCTTTTATTTTAGCGCATGTTGCTAATGACACCTCTCATCCACTTTGAAGACGAAAGTACAAAATCTAAATGATATGATCCATTTAGGCTGCAATTCTGTGTATGCATATATGAGAGTAAGCCCCTCTGAACCCAGTGGCATGAGCGTAGCCAGGATTTTTTTTTGGGGGGGGGTTGCTTTTGTTAGTGGGGGCAGGACCTCAGTTTGCTATGTATTTATTTTTATTGATTTAGGGGGGCAGCTGCCACTCTCTACCCCCCCCCCCCGCTACGCCCATGCCTAGTAGTACTTACTTCTGTGTCAGCATTGGGTTAGGAATCGTTAACCCCCCTAAGTATAATGATTTCGGAGCAAGCCCCTTTGACTTCTTTGTGGTCGTGCTTAAAAACATTCAGAAGGACAGGTCACGCGAGCTAAGTAATTGGGCCGTAATTGGGAGATGAACCTACACAAGACTTGAGCGAAAGGAGGGTAGTAAATACCCCTTTCCACGGCGCCTTTGGCACAACCCTTTACTCCCAATTCCATACTGTAACTGGGGGGAAAATAGTTTATTATTCCCCGTTGATCTTTCCTCCCCTTGCTGTTCGTTGCCTCGCGTCTTTCATATTGTAAGCCTCTCGGGGCAGGGACCTGTCTTCTTTCCAAAGCTGACATTATATAAATCAATAAAGATTAAACCGACAAGTTGTGTGCTGTAGAAGGGTGAAGCCGGGGCACTGTATGGAGCGACAATCCAGGGTGGACTTTGGGTTTAGTTCACATATTTTTTTTTCCACCACCACGCCAGAGTGGAACCAAAATAGGCAAGCCTCAAAACCACAGGAGTACGCCTTATTATTATTATTATTATTATTATTATTCCTTCACTTCGGGCTGTTTTACGAGGGAGCGAACACCGTCGCCTCCACGACCTCTTCACGAGGCGACCGAGGGGCGCCTGGGCCGAGGGGAGCCCATCTTCTCGCGGGCGGGCTGTGAGGGGAGCCGCAAAGGCCCGGCCTGACTTTCCTGCCTCTCCTTGGCTGAAGGGGGCGGAGGCAGCCGCGGCCCTCGCGTCCCCTCCGCCACCGCCTCCTTCGCCAGACCCGCGTTATGTCCTGCCTTCACTCGGTTACAGGGAACTCCTGGGCGAAGGGAAGAAGCGGCGGCGGCGGCGGCGGCAGCGCGATTCCGGCGGCCGACGCGACCAGGGGCCCATTGGAGGGAAGAGGCGGGACATGGCGGAGACGGAGGAGAGAGGCGGCGGCGGCGGCTCGCTGCACGAGACGCGCTTCGAGGCGGCCGTCAAGGTGATCCAGAGCCTGCCCAAAAACGGTGAGTGAAGCCCGGGAGGAGCGAGGAGACGCTTCGAGGGCCAGGGACCGGGAAGGTGGGGCCGCGAAGGCGACAGAGACCCCGAGGAGAGGGTGGGAAGCGCCGCCTCATTTCTGTGCCTCTTCGCGGGGCGAGGAGAAGGGTCCCCGGATTTGGGGTTTTTCTCCATCCCAGCCACGCCACACCCACAGGAGCCGCTGCGAAAGACCTGCATCTTTTCTCTCCCTCCGCCACCCCCTGCCTTCTCCTTCTCCTGCCAACCAGCTCTATTATGAATTCACTAGCCAATCTTGAAAATTGGCCATTTAAAAGACGGTCAAATTTAAGATTGTCAGATTTAAAAGACGGTTAAAACTGTTTGGAAAAACCGGCACAATATATTGGGGAATGGCCTTTCCTGGCAAAAGCATTTCTTTAGCAAGAACTCTAGTGCTCCTGGCTTTTTTTTTCTACCTAGGCAACCATTTTAACTTGTTTACCTTATTATTTGGAGGATTTGTATTCCGCCCCTTGGGCAAGCTAACTGGCAGAACAGCTAGCATAAGATTTCTCTAAAAGTCTTTATGGTACAGTAGTTGGTTATTTAAAAGCAGCAGGGGGAAGAACCTGTAGTCGGATAAAAAGGCATGCATGCAATGCCAAGAATCTAAAAGCAGGGAAGGTTGTCCCTTAGCACTGGTAAGGAGCAGTTGGAGCCAGGCAAACATCTCTGGAAAGTACATTCTGGCTAGCGCAACGCAGAAGGCCTTGTCATAGGCCTCTTCCTACCTTGCTTTCTAAAGGTATTAGGCAAATTTTAATGGCCTGTCAGGTTGCTGAGGGAATAGGTGGTCCTTGCAGTTCTATACATCTGTACTCTGAAGCCAAATTTCAGTACTTATACACACTTATGTGTATATAGAACTGCTGCCTTGATGCTCTTTGTGCATATTAAGCTCCATACAAAATTGTTCCTCTCCCCAAAATGAAACATTCTGCAATCTCTTTGTGTAATCCTGATACGTAGTTTAATATTTACAATGAAAAGTTGATAAACTTAAATTGAGAGCAGAACTAAAAATAGTATGTCCAAAAAGAAAAGCTTCCATCTCTATTTAAGAGAGCCAAATACTCAGCCAACTCTGCTCCAGAGGATTTTTTTTAATGCCATCACCTATTTTCTTTTTTAAAAACAACCATGTTATCCCAAGCACTGCAAGCAAGGAGGGGTTTGCCTTGAGCGTGTTATGTTCATACTTGATTTTGCGTTGGTAACAGCTTGTGGGTGTAAATGGTGTGATTTTCAAATCCCTTCTCTTTCCCACCCCACCCTTCTGTGAAATTGGTGGAGTCGCATAGCACTGGAAAACTTAAGCTGCATTCGCTTCATACTTAAGAATGGTGTGAACATTTGAGACAGCCGTTGCACATGTGCAGATGACAGTTTCATGAATAGGAACTTGGGGGATGGGGTTGCAGGGATGGGGAAATCAAAATGGCCATGCACACATTGAGTCAATACAACCTGCTCTAATGTTAACAACACTATGCAAATGTGGCCTGAAGCACAGTGGGATGAAATGACCTCACTGTGTTTTAAGTCGCCAATATGAACATACCCATAATATTAGAAAATGAGAGGTGTCCTTCATAGTGTGCATGCTACAAATACTTTTCTGTCTCACTTTAGTAACAGAATCTTTAAAAAAATGTATCAATCTAAAATTTTGAGCTTGTGCAAGTTCCATTCTAAGAGCTAAGGATTGGCTGGTGGTCAGGCACACCAACCATGTATAAAGTAGTAGCATAAGCAGTCAATAAATCTTCTTCTTACCTGGTTTTCAGTAGGGCAGATAGTATTGGGGTAGCCATGGGAACAGGGCCTATGATAGAAACTGCTTGAAGCAGTTTGACTGGAATAACCTAACTATCGATTTAGGTAACCATAGTGGGGTAAAATGACTTTGGGGTTTTTTGTCACAGGAGGATCTGCTGTGGTATTTTAATCCTTGACAGGGTTTTGAATTTCTATAGCTTTTTTCCAGTACTACAATATGTCTTCAACACAGGATGTGTGTGAGCTGCACCACAGTAGGGACAATTCTACCATAAAGCTAGCATGAAAAGTATCAGCAGTCATGTTTTTTTCTGTTTGTTTGGACACATTACTTTCATTAATAGGAGAATCAACAACAGGGATGATATCATTACTTGAAATATAAAGGTGACTATGTTCCTTTGCACAAGTATACTTTACTCACTAGAGTATCCTTTCTGATTATAGAATGAAAATAAACATAGACCGAAGGTGCAATTATTTGATTTTTTAAAATCAGAAATTGGTGTGCATAAAGTCTTGAGTTTAGTCCTTGTTATGGGTGTACTTAGTTCCCAGTAGCCTGGTACTGTAAGTCATGCAGTCATATTCTATTTATTTTGGACTGGATCTTTAACTTTGAACTGGATGCCTTAACTTAAGTTAGTTGAACTTTGGTCTCATTGAATTCAGTGCGAACAATAAGTCATGGTTTAAGTTATGGCCCCTTGATTTCAATAGAACTTCAGTTAAATTAACCAAGTGTGAATCTAATCCTTTGAGTTGGTACAGAAATTAGGTGTTTAAAAATATCTGTCATTTATGGTGTTTCTCACTCTAAGATTATTTTCTCTAGGTTCATTCCAGCCAACAAATGAAATGATGCTCAAGTTCTATAGCTTTTATAAGCAAGCAACTCAAGGACCCTGCAGTAGTCCAAGACCTGGATTCTGGGATCCTATTGGTAGATACAAATGGTAAATATGATATGCAAGAGGTGTTTTAAGTTTGTATGTACACAAGCCCTGCTGTAGTGGGGGGCACCAGGAAGGATGAATTGCTGACTACTTTTTTTTTTCATGGGGCACTGCTACAACTCACTGGTAGACCAAAGGGTTTGCATGCAGAACATCCAGGTTCATTTTCCTACATCTCTAGGTAGGACTGGGAAAGACATCTCAAACTTCAAAGGGCCACAGCCAATCATGGTAGACAGTATTGAGCTAGATGGACCAGTAGTGTGACACTGTATAAGGCAGCTTCCTGTGACAACTTGCATATGGAGAAAAGCCTTAGTTATAAAGAATATAAATGTGCACCAGATCACTGGTAGTAGGGGATGTTCTCAGCCTCTCTTTTTAAAAAACCAAGGCCTGGTATCATTTCTGAGATTTATGTTCCAGGTATTTTACCTTTGTTACCTGGGGAATTCACATGTGCATCCTGCTCTGCCTAACACGCCATGATTACCTGAGCACTGCCACCTTCCCAGCTATTTCTGTTTAAAATGTACCTAGTTCAGGAAAGAACTCAGTAGCTGTGAGGGTGCAGGCAAGATTAAGATAGAGATAATAATTGCGCAAAGAGACTTTCGGTACAGAAAATGTTTTTTCTGAATCTTGAAGAAGGTTCATTGACAATTGTCTACCAGCAGCCTGCAAACTGACTTTTAGCAGACTGTCTCTGCTCCTCATGCTGGTCTCCCACTATTGGGAAATATCTTAATAAAGATGGTGGCAATGTACATGTAAAATTGGTGGTCAGCTGATGGAAGTGCAGTGTTGCCCCCATTCTTGTGCCGCATATGTTGGAGGTGGAGGTAGCCGGGTTAGACTCTGCAGTTTGGCTCTCCCTAACAGAGACATTGTTGCCTGTAAGCACATGTAATAATTTCTCTCAGTTTACAGAGGTTTCTTGTCAAACAAGTTCTGCATGTTTTTGAAGCTCAAGCATTTTTACCCATTAGCTATAATAGGGCAGAAATAAAAAATATGTATATGTAAGAGGAATCTGTATTTTTTTAGTGACTTTTGTGAAGTATTATAGAGCTATACACACCTCAGTAAAAAACAACTCTGAAAGGGTTGATATTTGTTTTTTAGTTGCTGTTATTCTCAGTGCAACCCTCCAGAGGTGTTCTTTTTAAAAAACTTGTGTTATAATTGATATCCACAGCAGATTAGCAAAGTACACTTTTTATTCAGGCAAAGGTTAAATCAAATTAAGTGTTCATTCTTGTCTTTGGAAAGGGGAAAAAATAATAAAGAAAATAACAACAACAACAATAATACCAGGAAGTAAGGTATTGTGGGAAGAGTGCTGCATGGAGACAATGTAATCTTCCTAACTAACATTTCTCTTAATATTTTTTTTTAAGCTTCAGGAAATCACTTGCAGGATTATTTGGCTATTTTAAGAAGTAAACAAAACAAAACCCCAAATTCTAAAACTGTATTTTTTGGGGGGAGCCAAAATAAGTCAGAGGAGTGTGTCATAGGTCCTTGATACATCTGGAAGGTTTCTGTGACACTTGTGCAGCTATAGTGTACAGGAGAATAGGAAAATGCAGTTTGAGGCAGGGAATAGGTATTGGGCAATTGCATTTTTTCAGCAGCAGCAGTGTTTTTTGCTCCAGACCTGGATAATTGTGTCCGTCCTCCCCTCGTGACTGCAATGGTGTCTGTGACTTTCCCACACAGAGATTTGACTATGCACACAATAGACAAACTCATTTGAAAAGGCCATCTGGGTTATTGGATCCAGCTATTTATTTACTTGTTTCAGTTTTATATCTTTTACTTACCTGTTTCTCAAGTCTATTGCAAAGAGTTAGTACAAGTTATATATTCTGCAAAATGTTGTGCATTTTGAACTGGGCACGCAAGCCAAGTATAAATTACTCATAACTGTGGCCTACCGTCAGACAAAAAGTGAGAAGGAAAAGATGGAAATGAGGCCATTTATTAAATATTAAAAAGCACATTGTTTGAAGACTGAGAAACCAAGCCTATGTTAAATCTCAATCTCAGAATTTGTGTTACTCTACAGACAATGAGCACATATTTATGTACACAAAATTAGATAGATTGTAGCGAGTTCTGTCTTTGCAGAATCAAGGGCTCAGTAAGAATGAGCCTATTGAATCTTACAGGAATTATAATTTTAAATGTCTTGAGGATATTTGTGATATTTATTGTAGGGATGCATGGAGCGCTTTAGGTGATATGCCCAAAGAAGATGCTATGATTGCCTATGTTGAAGAAATGAAAAAGGTAAGAGTTGCTAGGTATGTTGAAGAAAGCAAATATTCCACAATAATTTCATTTCTAGGCACATGAAGCTTGAAACTTGATTAGCTTCTAGCCAAGCTTCAAAAGGAATTGCTGCAAATTATTTGATGGACTTTACCCTAGGCAGCCTAGCTGTCAAAATGCTGAGAGCTTTAGGGATATTGCTGCCATGAAAGAGAAGTGAGCAATGCTTATGCAGTGCATTATGGAAGTTTATGGTAAGCAGCCTGCAGTGAATCACTGGAACTGGAGCTAATTCACAGCAAAAACAGAGATGGAGAGAGGAGTGGGCTGTGCAGGCTCTTGTAAAAACACTTGTACTATAATATCAGTTGGAAGAGTTTCAGCTCTTCTGAGTATTTGTTAAAAGGAATGCATTACAAGAGTGCTAGATGACTCAAAACTGAAACATGCAAAAAGCTAAACCTTGGGTACTTGTATACAGCTTGCAACAAGATTTCCATTTTGGTGTGTATTTTCGATTATGTGGGGTTAGGATAGATGGCAATATTCTTTATATATTGGAAATCAATAGAACTACCTATCTGTCGATCTATAAATACTTCATAATAGCTAACAAAAATGAAAACATTGAAAACCTGCTTAGAGTACAAAGTCAGAATTTAATATTTATGCTAATATTATAGTGAACAGTAAACCCTAGTGTTAAGGCCATTGGAGGGTGTAGGAAGGTTAACAGAGATGGCAGTCCTCATATGGGGTGAAGGTGCTGGATTGAGGACATAAGGAAAGGAAATTTCTGATGGGGAGAAAGAAGAGAGCAGAAAGCACGGGGAGAGCATGTGTAGGATAGGAGAAGGAAGGAAGCGCCCATGAGCGATGAAGGGGTGCCCGGAAGAGGTGCTGCAACAGCCTGGCAAAGGATCTAGCTTGAGGCTGATAGAAGCTCATCAGTGAGATACTCATCAGAGGAGATTGCGGTGTGGATTACCCAGAGTCTTGAATGTTGAGGTGTTGGCAAATTCTGATTAATTTTGAGATTTGCATGGGAGCATTAAATATTCTTTAGGGCACTGTGCAGTTTATATTTAACTTCAACATGTGATTTGGTAGTATCCCAAAGCACATAATAAAAAGAAAATATACACACTGTTGTTGTTTTTTGCCATGGCAAATGTATTACTATTTCTTCATATCTGAATCATGTCATCCACTTACTTTTGGTAATCAGTATTGCTACTCTGAAGTAAGTAGGCTGGGTATTGGAGTAAGCTGGTTAGAATAGAAATTGAGTAGGCTTGAGCCCAAAATGAAAAGAAACATACTATACTTAAACTAGGATTAATCTAATACCACATGTGTTGAAGGAGCGTCTGATGAAATCGTTCCAGTTAATGTGTTAAATGTTTCCAAATTATTGTTGCTACAATATTATATATTGCCTAATGTTTTCTTTTGGGAAAGCATCTTTCATGCATAGATTTAACAGGTTTAAGCAAGATAAACCTGAACCTCTGCCTTCCTTTCTGAGAGTAGTAGATAATAGAATGGAAGACAGCAAGAAAATATATCAGAATACTCTTATCTGCTGATGAAATTAGTTTCTCTGTATTTCCTGTACTGCCTGTTTTGTGGCGCCTTTATTCTGATAAATGTATTCATTTTGTAAAGGAGTTATAAATTATGAAAGAATATGCTAAGAAAGCGTAATACTTTTATTCTCAAACAAAATCTGCTTTTGGCACAAAACCATGTGCAGAGTTACTTGAAAGTAAGTCCTACTTTGGTGGAACTTGCTTGTGAGTAAACAAGGATGGAATCTGGTATTTAAATTGTTTAACATGTTTGAGCCTAGAAGTTTTTTGGATAAGCTCATTGCTGCAGTGGCAAACATGATTCGCCATGTAGAGTTATTGGGAGAAACAACAGGAGTTTTGTTGTAGTAGTATTGCCTTTCTCATTTTCTTCAAAGGAAATTTATTTTAAAAATTATGAGTGTACCAGCAATCTGCATTCTCGCTTAGTATTCATATCCTTTACACAAACACATAAAAATGACAAATCAAGCCTGTTTATATTTGTGAGATTGGGCTGAATATACATAAAGAGAGGCCGTGATATTTGATAATTTTATTTATTTATTTAAGAATTTATAAACTGCTTCCCAATGAATGTTTCTAAAGCAGTGCAATGTAGAAATACCGAAAGAACAACACATATAGTAAAAATTAAGTATACAACAATCTATAAAACACTATATTAAAAACACTAAATTACAAGGTTCTGCATAGTATAAAGAATCAGTCTTCAGGGAAAGGCTTCTTAAATAGATACGTTTTCAAACAGCTGCCTAAAAGCTAAAATGCTAGTTGCTTGACTTAGTTCACTGGGAAGCTGATTCCATGGAGCTGCAATCAAAATACTAAATGTTTGGTTTGATGCCAGACATACCTATAGGGCATACAGAACAACACCCTATCAGAGCAGAGGAACAGTTCTCAGACAGACAGCTGTATGGGGCAAAGCAGTCCCTCAGGTAAAGTTGATGTTGCAATTAAAGGTTTTCAAAATCATCATCTTCTCTGGCGATCACTCGTAGCCGAGTAAGATTGCCTTCCATGAACATAGTCTTCTTAACAGTGAGTCCACAAGTGACTGTGGAGGCCAATTCTGGATCCACACGTCCTTCCACAGTGGGGACATAGGTTTCCATGCGGGAGTTGATCGCAGTGAGGGTTTGCTGAACGTGCCTTCCTCTTAGCACGTTTCTCCCTTTCATCCTGAGCATCTTCAAAGTCCACGATGCCTTTGGTAAGGCTCCAGTTGGAGCTTTTGCCAGCCAGTGTAGGTGGTGCAGGATTTTTTTATTTATTGTGATGCTGTGTTCTTGTGAAGTATTGCAATATTATGAACTGATAAGCAATTCATAAATGTTTTGTATTCCTACAGATTCTTGAAACTATGCCAATGACAGACAAGGTTGAAGAACTCCTACATGTAATAGGCCCATTCTATGAAATTGTTGAGGATAAAAAGAGCAGAGGATCTGGCATAATAGCAGGTTGGGATATAAACTTTACTTATCTTAATTAACTCCAGGTTATATTAAGCTATGGTTTTGCAATTTGTTCAGCTTCTGTGAATAATTTTAATGGTAATTGCACTAATTGTTGCGAAGCACCTCAGAGCCAGGAGCAAAAACACCTCTCTCCATTTTCCTGACATGCTCTAACTTCCATGCTC
Source organism: Podarcis erhardii (assembly GCF_964252035.2). Classification (NCBI taxonomy): domain Eukaryota; kingdom Metazoa; phylum Chordata; class Lepidosauria; order Squamata; family Lacertidae; genus Podarcis; species Podarcis erhardii. The sequence continues at coordinate 17,339,814 of NC_138513.1, read as the reverse complement.
TAACTTCCATGCAAACGTGTTGCAAGTCTGACTTGCCACAGCTTTCATAATATTAAAACTCCTGCATGTCCTTAATTAATCCTGTTGGCTTAAGGGTTGGCTGGTTTCACATAAACCACAATGAAGGTTAACCTGTTTCTTGGTTTGGACACTTCAACAACCCATGGTTACGCAAACTGGAAGCAAAAGCTTCTGAGCTGGTGGAATGCACAAGGCCATGGTTCTGGGGCTCATTTACATCAGTGTTTAGTGTAGGGTGTGAGAAACCTAAGGCTTGTTGTTGGACTCAGAATTCCATAAATCCCAGCCAGCTTGGCCAGTGGCGATGGGGGAGTGTTGTTGTTTGTCTAAAACACACATATCAGTGATATGGAACCTTCGGCCCACATACCTAATGTGGACTGCCAGGCCTTCCCATTTGGCTCCCAGTGCAATTTCAGCAAAGCCATGCCTACCTGTCCCACACCTTACCAGATGAGGGCAGGTAAAGGTGGGACTTGGTCAAAAGGGCAGTGCCTGCAAAAGCCTTTGCATAGTAGTTTTCCCCAAGGACCCAACAACCAGCAGATTGTCAGATGTTTGGGAGCTGCTGCACAAAGCGCTTTGCAAACCCTGTGCTCAGCCAAGCTCTGGGCTCGACCTGCTTAGGAAGCAGTGTAAAAGTGGCTCTGCAAGTTCTTTTTGCATTTCCCTCCCGAAAAGGGAGCAGGTTTTTCCCAAAGCACTTCCTCCAGGCCTTTGAATAGAAACTGCATTCTTGTCAGAGGGGAAGATGCTCCAGTCTTAGGAGCATTTCGCTCTCTGCAGAGACATCAAAGGGTCTCCATCTAGCCAACTGTTAGCTGATCATCCGTGAAAAAGGGCCTCTTTGATTGGCACTGGAAGAACATCTTCAAATGCTGCGCTACAGTAACCTTTTAATTTTAACAGGCGTCTATCACTTGATGCCATTATAATGTTTGATGATTGACAGATGGGTGCTCTCACTCACCTGTGAAATTGGCTCCCTAGTGGGTGAGGAGATAAAGATCCAGCCCACTGGGCTACTCCGGATTTATATTCTTTAGACAAAAAAGGATCCCAGAGTAGTTCACAGAAATCAGTAGTATTCTCAGATTTACAATCTAAAAGAGATGAGCGTATGAGGAAGAAGGGGTGGGCAGAGAATAAGAGAAAAAAGAAAGCTCAATCACCAGTCCAATAATAACTGGAGGACTTTAGGTTCCCCTTCCTTGGTTTAGTATGATGTCTGATCATCTCTTCTGTTGATCCTGGCTCCTCACTGCATGTACATGTAGCAAAATACATGTGCTTATCTATTTAGCGTATTCAAAGTACTGGCAAGTCAAGTAGCCCTTACTGGTCAAGTGGTCAGTACTGAGCACCTCTGGCATGCTGGGCTCTGCACTTAAGGTACAACTGATGCAGTCTACAGCCAGAACTACATTATTATGCAAATAGCCTGACATCAATTGGTTTAAAATATTGTCTCTGTGTATGTATTTGTGTGTGTGTGTGTGTGTGTCTATATATATCTAGTAGGTTCTCTAAAATTACATTTCTTGTCACTTGGCACAGAATGCCAACCACTACTGGCACATTTTAAAGACTTATTCCAGTCAAAGTACTACTCTTAAGAGGAAAAATAATAATTATGTAGCATGCAAATATACACTGGTATTAGCAACATTGCAGTGAGTTAGGCATAAATAGGTTCTCCACTATTTCCATTCCATTTTCATGCAAATGTGCAATGACAGATGTTAAAAATCTTTACCAATAACTGATTATTTTCTTTCAATGGACAAAATATATGTGTCTCTGCTGTAACAAGCCAGCAGCAAAATTCAGAGCACATGTACTTGGTTCTTTGTGAATGCTAACATCCTGTGGTTTTGGAACATGTGATGGCCTCAATTGATAGCCAAGTCTGGTATGACGTTTTATTATGTAGTCCATTTCTCCATTCCAATGGGTATTCTACTGTTTACCTCAGAACTGCTATACCACTTGAATATTTTGCTTACAAAATGTGCTTGAATCATTTCACAGTTATGGTTTTTCTTATTGTAGATTTAATATGCATATCCTAAATTCATACAGGAAAATTCAGTATCAAACAGTGGAATCTCTATGTAAAGTATTTAGGTCGGTGGGAGAAGGGAAACAGAAGCTGTTAGAACTGTTGTGGTTATTAATAACTGAGATTACATACAATACTATATTATATATGCCTACTCATAAATAATTCCCATTGAGTTCAAAAGGACTTGCTCCTGAGTAAGTGGGTATAGGATTATAGCCTTGGGTCCCACTAACATAGGACTTCTGAGTAGACATATATAGCATTGCATTGTTAGTCATCTTCTTGTTCTCCTTGTTCTGAATAAGTCAGTTTTGTTATGTTTTCCTTACCAAACTGCCGGACAACCTCATAGCTCTCTAGCTAATCTATGTCTCATTTATTATTTTAATGCACCTACTATAAAGGTTCTAAATTGAAACCAAACATTACTGTGCCAGGTTGATTTCTGACTGTTATAAACAACTTATACAGATAATTTATAGACTCTTCTTTTAGTTCTTATTATGCTAAATACACAAAATGTACAAAACCTAGATACCAGAACAGAAAACTAAAAAAGGGAACATGTGAGATTAGTCTCTGTCTAGGAAAGTGTGAGGAGAGTTCTTTCATGGAGGCCCTTTGCTGCTAGAGAAAGAGCATCAGGCATTTTTTAAAGTGCTTGTAAGGGCTGTAGTCTGCAGGTGCATTTAAATGTATCCTTGTCCCACTGATGTGCAAAGTTACGTGGTAGTCCTGATTTTAAAAAGCAAAAGGTGGTACTCATGTGGGACATGCTAAATCCACACCTACCCATGGTTGCCTCCTTGCAGAATATATCCCAAAGGCTGTTTTCTATCAGCCTTGTTCTAATTTGAGATAAAAGTTGAGCTGAAATTAAAGTGTGGGAAAGGTAAGCACTGGACATGCAAAGGGGAATCTATATATCACTTGCGTACTTGCTAAAGGTAAAGGTAAAGGACTCCTGACAGTTAAGTCCAGTCGCGAACGACTCTGGGGTTGCGGCGCTCATCTCACTTTACTGGCCGAGGGAGCTGGCATTTGTCCACAGATAGTTTTTCCAGGTCATGTGGACAGCATGACAAAGCCGCTTCTGGCAAAACCAGAGCAGCACACGGAAATGCCGTTTACCTTCCTGCCAGAGTGGTAACTATCTACTTGCACTTTTTGGGCGTGCTTTCGAACTGCTAGGTGGGCAGGAGCTGGCAGGAGCTGGGACCGAGCAACGGGAGTTCACCCCGTCGCAGGGATTCGAACCGCTGACCTTCCGATCAGCAAGCCCTAGGCTCTGTGGTTTAGACCACAGTGCTACCCACGTCCCATACATAGCCTACTGGCTACTTGCTGTTTAAATCAGATTCTCCCAGGCTATTTTGGCCCTAAATTCCACATTGTTGCCCAGGCAGTAGAGTCCAGCTCACCCTGGAAACAAAACTGAAAACAAGATGACCAAAAAAGCAACAAAAGCTCCAACCAGTAATTGTATGGTCATGCAGAGTGGAGATCTCCATTATCATCTGTGTAGCCACAGGTGCTATCCAGTAGGTGCATTTGAGAGTTGCACCTTCACATACACAGCTTATCCTAGCAGCAGTGAAGACCCTAGTTGCAAATTGAACGTTCAGCGTTCCCCTTGGGGGAAGATATAAGTATTTCCTTGGGGGAAGATATAAGTATTTCCAAGAAGAATTAAAAAAACAACAACATGTGCACAGCCTCACTTATGCTCGGCATAGGGACAGTGATGTATATAATTGGGTCAGGTTTTCCTCATGAAAATCAGTATGCTTTTGAGAGGCACAAAAGTCTTCTAATTCCAATTAAAACTTCTCTTTCGGTGCAGAATAAATTTACAAAGCTAAACTTTTAGATAAAAAATAATGCTCTTAAGGGAAACATTTGAGGTGGGGTGTAAAAAAGTATGTGGAAGTTTAGAGGCTTGTTGATGCTTACAGACAGAACTTAATGCAAAAGAAAGCATTATTTACCATGTTAAATAATTTTTTAAAAGCCTCTTAACTAAAGCCAGTTATTTCAGTGTGCTGACATACCGCAGAGGAATGAAATACTGCTCACAGTTTACATCCTTGGATTGCCATCTGTGGAACATGTGCGAGAGTGGACAAGAGAAGCTTAGGAAATTACTTTCTTGTTGCTAATGTTGTGAAGAGTTTGTTTTGAAGGCTTGGTCTGATGCACTTCTGTTTTCAAAGCAAAGGAGCGCAATCTGTTCTGCAAGGGACGAACCCACTCTTAATCAGTAGCTGACCAAAATATTATTTTCAGGTTCGTAAAAAACACTAGACTCAAAAGAAGAATGTGGCTTCTACATCCAGCGCAAGAGGCCTGGCCGGCCTGCATGAACTTAGGGTAGGCTTGGAAGAGGCATGTGGAGCACTGTGTTTGCATTATCTGGGTTCTGCAGAAGGGAATTGGTCAACTTTTTGCTTGAAGCGCTTGGGGCATTGAAGGGTTCAAGGGCCTTATTCTTTCTGGGGAAGCTAAACTGCATTGCTTTCTAAAAAAAATGTGTTGCTGCTCAAAATGGAGCCAGGCTTTCAGAAACATTTTCGTGGTGGTATTTTATGTGCCTTCAATTTCAGCTGCACTGAAGAGAATGAAGGGAAATATCAACATGGACTTATGTGCTCATAGGGCTGTGTATAAATAAAGAGGCCAATTAGGTGTCAGAGTATAAGCAAGTTACTTTTTCCAAGTCTTTCTTTAAAAGCATGCTTATGAGATTTTAAATAAATGAATTAAGCTACACCATTCATTGGGACTATTTTGTTTCCCCCTTCACTGGTTTCAGTGCTGCTTTTTATTATGATGATAGTTATATGTTGGATTTATGACAATCTGTTTTTTTTGTATTGATTTTTTCATTTGGATTGTATTTATATTTTATATATTGTGAGGACTTGATTAATTAGGCAGCATATAACTGGCAAAAATAAGCAAAATAAATCCGGAATACCATAGTTCCATGAGCCCAAAGGGACTTTGGAGTTGTTTTTCTTGATTAGCAGCAACCCCAACCCCTGGCCATGCCAGATGGCAAAGCATGTAATTGGAATGAAATGCGAAGAAAAAAGCCAACTGTCTCTTGCATAAGCCCAAGTAGCATTTTTTGTTCTGACCATTATTTGCGTAAGATCTGTGTATTCATCCAGAAACTGTGTCTTAAAGTAACAGCCTTCAGTATAGCTTCTTACAAATGACAAAAACTTAACCTATACTTATTTTTGCAGCTTCCAAGTGTTATACTGTATGTGGAAGTTTAGTATGAAGGTTGTATTAAAGAAAATATGAAGAAATATTCATTACATGCTGCAACTTCCCAAATAGTGGTACTGTGTGTTTTAATGCTCCAAATCCCCTCATTGGGGTAGCACCTCATTTGCTGGGAATTTGTCCCAGTTTCTAGCACCAACATAACTGGACTTATTTCTGTTTTTGTTCTTTTTTTATGGACATTCTCTTCTGATACTGTGTTTGCATGTTGCATGGACCAAGAACGTAGTTGTATTGGGAATGGTTTGTCAGAGGGAGTGTCGCGACAAGGGAAGTTGTAATCCTGTTCTTCTTTTTTGTATTATTGCTATAAAAAAACTTAAATTAAAAAAAACCTCGATTTGGTTTGCCGGTAGTTAGTAAATGTGTGTCTGTTTTCTTTATGAACATTTCTTACCCAATTCTAATAAATAGGTTTTCCACATGTTTTGTATTGAAGTTCCCGAAAAGCTCATTTCCTCCACGGAGAGTCCTTGCATTGCAAGAAGAGACTTTCTAGCAGAGGAGACTTGTTTCTGTCAAAGGAATGTTTGCTATTCTACAATAGTTCAGTGAAGTTCTGAAGCTGCAGAAAACGTGTAACATCTTGTTTTGAAAATGTATCCCATGTTAGCTTTGAAATTTATTAGTTTAGTTTCTAGGCTTGTGTGCTCGTAATACTGCACTGTCTGTTGTCTTTGTTTAGCTTGGTTTATCTCACCTGGAGGCACGGAGGAGAAATTCAATTTTGTATTATTGTTGTTTATTATTTATTAAATTTGTATACCGCCTTTCATCCAAAGATCACAGGGCAGTTCACAACATAAAGTTGCAAAATGCATAATAAAGAACAAACAAAAGCAAACCAATAACCCCCATCCCACAAACACATGCATTTAAAGCTGACTCTATCAGATTTACACTGTCTAGAATAATATGCAAACTGAAACACAGCTATCCTTTGAAATGTGCACTTATCTGAATTTTATGATGCAGTCCTCCAGCCAACTGATGTACCGTATATAAAATGCTTTTACCAGGGAACAGTATGTATAAAGATGAAGACAGTGGTAAAAACAACCAACATAAATGCACTGTATTAGGGGAAATTGTTTGCCAAAGTGTGTACATCAGTCAAAACTACATATAACATGTTTTTATTAAGAGAAATTAGCACTAAAATGGTGATGAAGTTTTATGAGATTTTTTTAAAATGCAAAATTTCTGCAAAATGTGGAGAATGAGTTTAAGATTGGGGGGAAGTGAGAAACTTGAAGACTCCCTTTTTTCCCTTCTTGGGTCCTGCCTATGAAAAATATTGGCTGAATAGTTTGACGACATGTTTTCCCCATTTTCCTATAATGTAGAAACTGGTTTGTGGTCCTGCAAACTCCTTTTGTTAATCTAGTTCTGCTTTCACTTGTATAATCAGCAACTTAAATACAGATTACTTATTTAATAATAAATAATAAATAAATGCCTGTTCCGTGTTAAACACAATCACACATGAAAGTTGTTTCTGTCGACACAAAACTATTTACAAATAGGGAAGACTCCTCCTGGCAGCTATGAAGAACTATATGAAAACGCCAGTGCAAAACTGGTTACTGGAAAGAGTTCTATGGTTTCTCAGAGCCATTTCTATTCCTGCACTCACTAGCAAATATTCTACGCTATTGGTTTTCAACTAGCAGGTTGAACTGAACTGAGTCACAGCCTGGTGGGGGTGGGGGGTCGTCTTGGTGACACCAGCAGCACTACCACCAGACACAAACATGGTAAAATTAGAAGCCAGGGCCCATAATGCATACTTATGTGAAAGTGAACAGCAGGTCTGAAAAAAGTTGAAGTCTACTGCTGTTCTAAACTTTATGTAGACCAGAAAAAATTACAAAGATTATTAGAACCTTATAAAGCAAATATTAAGTGGTTTAGAAATACTTTTTAAATGATAGATTGGAAGCAGAAAAACCCAAAGTAGATTATTAAACTGTGAGATAACATATTTTATAAAACGAATAAGATCCTCCATACATTTAAAGCACATCCAACCCATATTCAAAGCCTATTACTTCAAATTACTATTGAATACTGGGAGCTGTAGTTTCCCCATCACATAATTCCCAGCATCCTTAATAAACTACAGTTCCCATGATTCTTTGTATGGTGTGGATCTATGCAAAGACAGCTATAACCTGCTTTGAAGCTGAAATTAAACTCTGAAATCAAAATATTGGGCAACAGAAAAAGATTAGGTACTCTTCTTCCAATGTATTGGAGAGGCTAAATATCTCGCATAACTACACACGATTTACTTGCGTGCTACCGCATATACGTGTGGGGCCAGGAAATAAATCAATTCAAACATGGAAATGGTGGGAGAGAGCTGGTGTCAGGAGTAGGTCAGCAATAAAAAACACTGGCATAAGTAAAATTAACTCTTTATTTAAAGAATCCCAAACTGCACAGACCTAGTGACCACAGAAACTCTTCCCAGCAGGACATGCCCTAATGAGGCAGTTGCAAGGACTGAAGGTCCCCGCCCTCCCACAGCCCTCTAAGGCTCCTCCCCTGGTTCCTTCCCCAGCAGCCTAAGGCTCATTTGTTTCGTCTCTGCTCTGCTCTCTTCAGTTTTCTCTGTGTTCTGGGAGACTACAGGAAGCTTCCCTGGCTTCTTCGGAAGCCTACTCCCACTGTCTCTAGATCCTACTCTGCTTCTGCTTCTGCTTCTGCTTCTGCTTCTGCTTCTGCTTCTGCTTCTGCTTCTGCTTCTGCTTCTGCTTCTGCTTCTGCTTCTGCTTCTGCTTCTGCTTCTGTGTCTGGGCTGCTCTCTGCCACAGCCTCCTCCTGCTCACTAAACCCTGTTGCCTCTTCAGGTTCCAACACTTCCTCCTCCCAGTCTTCTCCCTCTGACCACTCATCATCCCACCACCAATCCCCTGGCTCTGAGCTGCCGTCTCCTGAGGGCTCCATTGGGAGTTCCCCAACTGGTGCCTCCTCTGCATCCAGCCAGACCCTCCCCAGAGTCTGAAGAGGGCAGAGGAAGGCCCAAAGAGTCTGGCGGCACAGCAGGGCTCTGCTTTGGCCTCTCAGCCTCCCTACCTAACAGCCGATGGAAATGGTAGCATCCTCCATCCTCCTGCCAGCCCCAGAGCTTTAATTCCAGTTGTGTATATTTTTGGATACAGTATTTTTGGTCTAGGTTGGAGAGAGCGAGTAGGTTGGAGAGAGCGAGTATTTTTGGTCTAGGTTGGAGAGAGCGAGCGGTGGAGAGGACACTTAGAGAGTACTCCTTACTCCATTTTTACTTATGCACGTGGCAGCCTGAAACCCCTGCATAAGTGTGGGGGCGGATTAAATTAGGGAACTATTATTTAATGAACACCATTTGTCAACTTCACCTAAGTGGGTGGTAATACGATTCCACCTCATGCTTTGTCTTCGTCTACTGTTTTAAATTTTGTTCCCAAAACTACTGAGAGAGGGTGCGACATAAGAGATAATAAGACATAAGAGAAGTAGTATAGTACATAAGACATAAGACATAGTATAGTATAAGACATAAGACATAGTATAGTATAAGACATAAGACATAAGACATAAGACATAGTATAGTATAAGTAGTATAGTACATAAGACATAAGACATAGTATAGTACATAAGACATAAGAGACATAAGAGAAGTAAGACATAAGAGACATAAGAGACATAAGAGAAGTAGTATAGTAGTAAGAAGGGATATCAGAGGTCAAGGATAGTGAAGAGAGGATGGGGAGAGAGTCAAAACTGGTACAGGTGGGTTTTTGGTTTAACTGTATTCTGTGGTTTTTGGTTTAACTGTATTTTTGGTTTAACTGTATTCTGTGACTTTGTTTCAAGTCAATGAATGGCTCTTCTGCAACCTATGGAGGTTTGAGCCTTTCTCAGAGAAGGGTTCTGATTGGACTTTATAGCAGAGTTCTTGCATCCATGAAAGATAGTTCAGTTGGTAGAGCATGAGACTCTCAGGGTTGTGGGTTTGAGCCCCACATTGGGTGAAAGATTCCTGCATTGCAGCAGGTTGGACTAGATGACCCTCGTGGTCCCTTCCAACACTACGGGTCTTTGATTCTGAGATCCATTGAATTGAACATAATCCTATTGTCTTCCTCTTCAGTCCATATGTGGCTAGGTAGGGAATGTGCTGATGCTTCATAGGGAAGCCATATTGATCATATATCCTTACTAAAGTTCTGCATGCCATATTTATGAGTGATCCAGCAAATAAAAATACTTTAGGCGTTTTCCTTAAACATCATCAAAATGGTTATTATTTGGGAATCATATCTATTCGGGGAGCTACTGTATTGCACTGGGACTGCTTTGTTTATCAAACAGATTTCCTTGTCTGAAACATTAGTCTTCTCTGTTGCGAAAACGATCCACCCTGGTCATAGTTCCTGGAACAAAAGTATGGAAACTAATCTGCCACTTCACCCTTTAATTTATCATATAGATCTGAGTAGCAAAGTCCCTTGCAGACAAGGGGAAGCAGCAAAACATGTTTAATAAGTCCCAGCTATTGATTTGCACAACAAGCAACTTGAATCTAAAGATTAAACATGCTAAAGTTTTTGGCGCTGCAAATAAAAGTTATGCTAATACCGACCACACTCTTCTTGCCTCTGTTGTTTCACTGTTGCTCCGTTGGTAGACCTCCCCAAATCAGACTGAAATTAGTAATAAAAAAGAATCTTATTGAATTTAAGTGGCATAGGTGCATACACACTGCTGTTACTTAAGGCCAGAACTAAATAATTCATCCCTGGAGTCAAGAAGTGACCAATTTTAATACCCTCACAGACTGATTATTATATATAATATTATGTTTGTACAGATACCATATTGGCCTGAATATAAGCCTCACTTTTTTCCAAATTCCAACCGTGAAAAGTTAAAGTATGGCTTAAATTTGCGACCTTACAAAAATTGGCTTTTACGATTTCGCTGCTGAAGCAGACATACGGTAAAACGGAATGGGTGTGAGTGGCTGCGGAATTTTAAGAGAGCGGCTTATATTCGGGTATTGTATTTTTTTCTCTCCCCCCCCCCTTGAATTTAAAAGGTGCTGCTTCTATTTGGGCCAATACAGTAATAGTGTTGCAGGAAGACGTTGAATTTTCTTCTGGTTTCAAAACAGAGAATATATGACTGACTACTGAAGGCTTGCTTGACTTTTAAAATTGTTGGCTTTGATAGTGATGGCCTATCTTGCATTCCTGTATCTGTAGCCATGTACTAATACAAAACTATAAGTTCTTTACTGACATAAATGTAGTTGATTTAAAAGCTGAAGCATATCTATATCTCCTCTTCTCACACAACACTTTACATTGAATACTTTTTTAACGAAGTTTGCCTTTTCACATGAAGTATGCCATTGCTAAAAGAAGCTTTCTAAGCCATGGAGAAATCTGGCTTCTGAATAGTATTGGCGTACCTACGGTTTCTTGCCTAAGCAATGGATTCTTAACCAATAGCAAATAGTTAATGGTGTGTTTTGCCCAAGAGTAGAGAGCCTGTGGCCTTCTAGTTGTTGCTGGACTCCCAACTCTCATCAGCCCTAGACAACAAAGTTCATGGCCAGGCATTATGAGACCTCAAGTCCAGCAACATTGGCAAGGTCACGTTCACTGCCCTTGGTATAGCCTCGGCCCCCAAAACCCTAAAAAATCCTAGTCTGGTTTCAAGCTATGATAAGGAATTTTCACTTACCAGTACAGCTGCTGTGAGCCAAAGGAGGGAAAGTTTGGGGAAAATATATATATGACAATTATATTTAAGGACAAGAGGTAGAAATTGCCTTGAATTTATTTTTATTTTTTTAAACAAATATTTAATAACTACACAATTATTTTAAATCTTCTACAATGGTAAAGGTAAAGGTAAAGGTAAAGGGACCCCTCACCATTAGGTCCAGTCGTGACCGACTCTGGGGTTGCGTTGCTCATCTCGCTTTATTGGCCGAGGGAGCCAGCGTACAGCTTCCGGGTCATGTGGCCGGCATGACTAAGCTGCTTCTGGCGAACCAGAGCAGCGCACGGAAATGCCGTTTACCTTCCCACCAGAGCGATACCTATTTATCTACTTGCACTCTGATGTGCTTTCGAACTGCTAGGTTGGCAGGAGCAGGGACCGAGCAACGGGAGCTCACCCCTTCGCGGGGATTCGAACCACCGACCTTCTGATCAGCAAGCCCTAGGCCTGTGGTTTAACCCACAGCGCCACCCGCATCCCTTATCTACAGTGGTACCTCGGGTTAAGTACTTAATTCGTTCTGGAGGCCCGTTCTTAACCTGAAACTGTTCTGAACCAGAAGCACCACTTTAGCTAATGGGGCCTCCTGCTGCCGCTGCGCCACTGGAGCACGATTTCTGTTCTTATCCTGAAGCAAAGTTCTTAACCTGAAGCACTATTTCTGGGTTAGCGGAGTCTGTAACCTGACACGTATGTAACCTGAAGTGTATGTAACCTGAGGTACCACTGTATAGTAAATATTCATTTTCTGAACTTGCTTTTAGACCTTGGATATTCCATAACATCTATGCCAGCTGTGAATGGCAAATCTGAAAGCAGCGACAGCGGAGCAGAGTCGGAGGAGGAACCCCATCAGGAAGAAATAACAGAGCTAAAGCAGGTTGAGAAAGGTACAGCTTTATTCCTGAACCGCACCCACCTTTTCACAGCTGTGCTTCCTTTCAGTCTTGCTCAAGCAGACTGTGGCTGCTGTGGAACACAAAAAAGCAATGGTCCCGTGTCTCCCTGCCCTACATCATTTTGTAAGAGTGAGCCCTGTTTGGAAACTTCAGATTTCAGAAGAGGCTTGGGAATCTGATTATCAAGATGTAATCCTGCCCCCACTTACCTAGGAGCAAATTCTAAACATGATGGAACATGTGTTGTTGAGATGTAAGCTTTTGTGTACAATTGTGTGGTTGTTTTTTTTAATGGAAATATATTTAATAGCTTGGTAGTAGGAGTGATGAGGGAATGCAGGACATGTAACTGCAGAGATGGAATGGGTGCCCACAATTTAAATACAAAGCAAGACACAAAAAAGTCAAAAGCAACATGCAGGTAGTTGGACTATGGGTGGTTCAGCTTTTCTTCCTTTTTTATTATTATGTAACCAATGGAAACATTGCTTAATGAATTGTGTAGTACAAGTAACTTAACACTGCAGTCCAAACATCCATAGCTCTGCCACTCACACAGCCTGGTGCAGAAGAGGAAGGGGACCACTTGAAATCATTACAGCAACGAGGCCCACCTTGGGCCCAGTGCTGACATGTCATTGCTGGCTTGGTATCCAGCAGATCCTGTGCTAGCTCAGCCCCTCGCTGTTTCAGGACTTTCTGTAGGCTTTCGCCAGTTGGGATCCTGGCAGTGGGGCTTCCACACATTTAGTTGGCAGAATGGAGGCTTCCATACCAGTAGAGTAATTCTGCCCACATCATGGACAGAGACTGTCAGAGATGAGTAGGGTCAGTGCTGAATTTACGTATAAGCTAAACAAAAGCTTAGGGCCCCACTCTCTTGGGGACCCCCCCAAAAAATTAAAGGAAAAAACACCTGGATGTACATTTCCAAATTATAAGATAAAAAACAAATAAAATAAAACCTACATACAGCAACAGTGTTTTGTGTTGTGTAGCTTCCTATGATGTGAGTAATGCCCCGCCCTGCTAGCCTACTCCCTAAAAGCTGGGACCAAGCAACGGGAGCTCACCCCATCACAGGGATTCGAATCGCCGGCCTTCTGATCGGCAAGCCCTAGGCTCTGTGGTTTAACCCACAGCGTCACCCGCATCCCTCCTGAGTAGAGTTCATTAAATCTATGAACAAATAAAAAGCACATTTGTAAAAACTAGTATATTTCATAGTATAAGTCTATTTGAAATGTTGTCACCTTATTTATTGGTTTTACAGAAAGTGAGAGTCTGGGACCAGATTTGACGCCTGCTCAGGAGCTGGACTGTGTTGTCGCCAATGGCTGCTGTGAAGATATCCCGAATACTGACATTCACAATGGCATACAGACTAAATCAGCTCTGAATGGTATAAATGTGGATGAAGAAGTAAAGAAGAGAGACAAACGCCTTGAACTACCTATAATTTCTAATTTTGGGTCTTCTCACCAAGGTGCTTTCCTCATGTGCATTTTTCCAAATTAGTCTATATGTTTGTCAAGTAGAATTTTCCAGTGGTGAAGACTACCCTGGGAATTTGCTGTCTGGTTTGTAAAGATTATTTCCTCACTTTTACCAAGCTGTAGTGGAAATGATTGGAGATTTAAACTTTGGTCTGCTTGATACTATATTCTGTAAACTTGTTAAATTTTATATGCCATATTTACTCGAGTCTATGCACCATTGAATCTAATGCACACCTCAGTTTTCAGAACCTTGAAACAAAACAAAACAAAATTGCTGGCGAATGTAAATGTGCCATTGAATCTAATGCGCACCTTAATTTTCGCAATGTAATTTGGCCAAAAAAGGTACGCATTAGATCTGAGAAAATGCAGTATTTGACTGTAGTGTGCCCTCAGTTCATATACTTACTGTGTCTTTGTGTGATAGAGAAGCAATGTAAACTCCTCCATGTACAGTAAATGACTCTGAGGCTTCTTCTCATCCGACTGACAAGTTTCTTCCTCCTCCTCCCAAAGTGGTTGGGAGATTCATGCATATAAAGTGTCTACACAAAGAGCATACATGTGGAAAATATGATTGAGAGACATGGGGTTCAAAGTAATTAGGACAAATAACCTCAACAATCACATCTAATGATATTGCCCCATTGTGAATAGCTATTGCAAGCAGTGCTTTCACCTGCTTTATCTTAAGCAAACAACTTACATAATAAGCTTTTTAATATTTGAAGTGTGATTGTGTGCTCACTGTTTAGACCAGCCTTTCCTAACTTTGGGTTACCAGATGTTGTTGGACTACAATTCCCATCATCCCTGACCAGTGGTCTTGCTAGCTAGGGATGATGGGAGTTGTAGTCCAAAATCTGGGGACCCAAGGTTGAGAGAGGCAGGTTTAGACTGATGAAATATTTATAAGTTGATTGTAAGTGGACTTTTGCGCTGTCGTTGTTTTATTCTTGCCCAAATTGGCCTGTTTGCACTTATTAAGTGTTTGGTCATATACCTGTACACACAGGTGCAAATGAAGATACTGCTGAAGAGGTCTCTGGCATTCAGCACTTGACAAGCGATTCGGATAGTGAAATATACTGTGATTCTATGGAGCAGTTTGGACAAGAAGAGGTACAGTTTATCAAGTTTTGTACTGCATGTGACAAGGTAACATAAAGTGACCAGAATCCAAAGAGACATGAAATTAGTTCTTTGAACCTACATAAACTTTAAACTTGTTTGCTTGAACAGCAATCCTCTCATGCTGCAAGGCAGACTGATGAAATCAGTTCCTGATATAGCATGAAAATAACTGCTCAAAGCCCAAAATTCCAGGGGTCTCACATAACTGCCTTCTGTAAGCCTAAGCAGTTCTTTAGATTCTGCTAAACGGGTGAAGGGTTAGAATCTGGAAGAAATAATAGAATGTACATCTAATACAATGCTTCCACAGTCTGTATAACGGTCAGCCTAGGTGTGGTTTTAAATGTGTCTATTGCTTTTAGCATGCTCTTTTAAAATATATATGCTCCTAGAGAGCCAGTGTGGTGTAGTGGTTAAGAGCGGTAGTCTTGTAATCTGGGGAACCGGGTTCGATTCCCCGTTCTTCCACATGCAGCTGCTGGGTGACCTTGGGCCAGTCACACTTCTCTGAAGTCTCTCAGCCCCACTCACCTCACAGAGTGTTTGTTGTGGGGGAGGAAGGGAAAGGAGAATGTTAGCCGCTTTGAGACTCCTGAAGGGGAGTGAAAGGCGGGATATCAAATCCAAACTCTTCTTCTTCTTCTTCTAGGGGAGCTGATAACTACTCTGACTGCAGCAAATGAGAAAGGAGAGTTTAACTCTTTCTTACCCTGCTGAGGTCCTTTCAAGCTGCTCTTTACTTTAGAAAGAAATCTACATTTTTCACAACATGCATATTAAATGCAGAGGTGCCCCTGGACCACAACAATAGTCCACAAAAGACTCTAACATAGGTGGTATGTTAGGTATATTAGGTATCCCAGCTTTATGGGAAATACTTTAAGGAAAATATAATAGCTAATTCTCTTAACTTGTAGATATTGGAGTCAACGAAAGGATTTTCAAAACATCCATTACATTTCTCAGAAGTAGACCACAGCAGTCTGCTGGGTGCTTCTGGTTTTCTTGAACTTGGAAACTACAAGACAGATGGTATAATGGTGGCTGCAATTGAAGGAAAAGGTGAAGTCAAGTGTGGTGGTGAGGATGGCAAGGCAAGTGATGGAGGCCCTCACAAAGAAAAGAAAGGTGGTGAAAAGGTGGATTTCTACGGAATCAGAAGAGGGAGAGGTACTGTTGGAATATTTGTTTTGTTATGTTCTTATGTAGATAAGCAAGTCTAGTGCCATACTTATTTTTTTTTGTAATTTACAAAAAAAAGTTTTCATATTCTGATTTTTATATGGATTAAAAACCATGCCTTATTTCTCAATGCTTTCTCTTTCCCCTCCTAAATTTAGGTCATAGAATGCACCCTTTGGGTGATGGCGCCCAAGGTGGACAAATGGGTAGTGGTGGAGATGGAGAACGATGGGGGTCAGATAGAGGACCAAGAAGTGGCCTCAATGAACAAATTGCAGTAGTGCTAATACGATTACAAGAAGACATGCAAAATGTCCTTCAGAGATTGCATGCATTGGAAACATTGACAACTTCACAGGTAAGATGTGCTTGTATTCTATAAAGTTATGGTGATGTTCAGTGTTAGTCCTACTTTACCTCAGTGCTCCTACTCGGAGCATGACTTAGTTGGAGATCATCCTTACTCTTTATTTTAAAAAGCTTGATTATTGGAGTAATGTATGTAAGCATGTGTGTAATGTAGGGGAGTCTGAATGTAAGCAGGCTTAATTGCAAAGGATGTATGGCAGGGAAGAGGTGGCAAAATCATCACTCCAGGCAGAAGTGTTCCATTTCATTATGTGAGCAACAATGTTACGTTACAATGTTTCAGAAACCACAGTAGGAATATAATGTGAAGCTGCGAGTATAAATTTGAAACATAATTTGTCACTGTGTTAAATTTGTGTTTTATTTGCAGGCAGGAACTGCAACCATACATTCAAATAATGAGACTCCCTCACCTGCTAAGGTAAGATCTTACCTACTTTCAACAGAGCAGCTTTGATTTTTATGTTGGCTTTCCTTTGACTGTATGTAGATTAAAATGGAACTTTTCATAACACAATTATCTTAAAAAGAGGCCGAAAAGCAGTGTTTTAAATGCTGTTGCCTTTTGTCTCCTGTTAATTTGATCTAGTTGTTTTATTTATTACCCTGATTAATCTCAAAGATTTTTTGCAAAACTGATCTACAGGAGGAAATTTTAAAGCAGTTCTAAATGTAGAGACTAGGGAGGAATATACAAGTGACACAGTGCCCATTTGGGGCAGAACATACAGGTTTCAAATATATAATCTTAAATACAGTGGTGCCTCGCAAGACGAAATTAATTCGTTCCGTGAGTTTTTTCGTCTTGCGATTTTTTCGTCTTGCGAAGCACGGACTTTGGAAAAGCTTCAAAAATCACCAAAGTCTTCAAAAACCTCAAAAAAGGCTACCACACCGCGTGCTATGAGTTGCTCCTCGAAGTGAATGCACGGTTTTAAGAAAACGGAAACAAACTTGCAAGACAAAGGAAGCAAACTTGCAAGACGTTTTCGTCTTGCGAAGCAAGCCCATAGGGAAATCCGTCTTGCGAAGCAACTCAAAAAACGAAAAATTCTTTCGTTTTGCGAGTTTTTCGTCTTATGAGGCATTCGTCTTGCGAGGTACCACTGTAGTTCTATGCCTATGCAGACATTTACCAACATCTTATTTAACTGGAGAAATTAATTTTTTATGTGTTATTTTAGAGACCTTCCTGGTGGCCCTTCGAGATTTCTCCTGGTACTTTAGTCTTTGCTGTTTTCTGGCCATTTGTTGCCCAATGGCTGGTACATGTGTATCTTCAAAGGAGAAGGAGGTAAGACTGTCAATCCTGTTAGATATGCTAATTTACTCTGCTAATGCACGAGTCCATGCTGCCCTTTGGATCTTTGGCCTCTCCCTCTCAATTTCCTTTCTTGATTGTGTATAATCTTATCAGCACACAAGGATTTTTTTTCACAAGGACCATAAAGATTCCACTTTATATTAGGAATATATCTTTTCACACAGATAGTGTTTTGCTGGAATAGTACACCAGTCAAAGCAGAATGTTATGCCAAACTGCCTCATGTGTTGCACTTGCATAGTTTGTTGAGTAGTCAGTGTTGTCCAGTGGTCGAGTCTTAACTTTTTCTGAAGAAAATAATGAAGACATCAGGCTTATTATTAGGTATGAGAGTAATGGACAGACAAATGGAAGATTTGTCCTGATACCACTTGAATTTGGGGAATACTCTTGTTTGGTAGGAATTTAGAAGCGCAAGCTTAATGTGAAGTACGTTTTGCCATAAATGTATTCAAACTATTAACAATAAATTTTTTTTGTTGAAATTTTTTCACTAAAGTTTTTTGCCAAGCCAAGCCTTGTATATATATTATATATAAAAGGGACCCCGACCGTTAGGTCCAGTCGCGAACGACTCTGGGGTTGTGGCGCTCTTCCTGCTTTACTGGCCAAGGGAGCCGGCGTACAGCTTTCAGGTCATGTGGCCAGCATGACTAAGCTGCTTCTGGCAAACCAGAGCAGTGCACGGAAATGCCGTTTACCTTCCCACTGGAGCAGTACCTATTTATCTACTTGCACTTTTATGTGCTTTCGAACTGCTAGGTTGGCAGGAGCAGGGACCGAACAACAGGAATTCACCCTGTCGTGGGGATTCGAACCACAACCTTCTGATCGGCAAGCCCTAGGGTCAGTGGTTTAGACCACAGCGCCAACCACGTCCCACATATTATATATACAACTCATATATATATATATATATATATATATATATATATATATATATAAAATAATAATGTATAATGGAGTTGAATCTGCTGAATTTGTATCTGCTTGTATCTGCTTGTATCTGCTTGTATCTGCTGAATTTCTGGACATTCTGAATTTCTGGACATTTCACCAACAACGGTCATGTTACAGAAATGTGTAAAGCAGCTTATTAATTTTAGTATTAAAATGAATAAAGTGAAACTGTAAATGGTATTAATCAGAGATAGTGTAATTCTAAGCATTTTAAGGCTTAGAACAAGAATATTGTAAAATGTTTATGGGTAAATGGAAGTGTTGGGGTAGCAATTTTGCATGCAATTCCATCAAACTCAACAGACTGCTATGAAGAAATACTTAGGATTGCATTTCAAGTTGGTGTTTTCTTCTCCCCTTCTCAGAAAACAGAACTGAGGATTCAATTCCTAATTTTACTTAAGGACTGCTAACATGGAGACTCTGGAAGGTGAAGTAATTTAAGAGTCCTGCAGGAACTGCAGATGCTGGGATGGCTACATCTTTCTTCTATTTTTTTCCTTTTGCACTACCTGGCATACCATACATGAATGGTCCCTTTCTTTTAGGTTACAAATAAATACAGCTATCCCATCCAGCAATCACATGAACCCTAAATTAATTGTTTTGGAATATACTTTTTGGATGAACAGTCTGTAGAGTTGAAGCCTATTACTGCAGCATCTACTGAGAGTGTTTCTTCTTCCCAAAGCTGGAATGAAGAAGTTCCTTCAATTAATGAAAAACAACAAAACAATAATGAAAGCCTGTGAATTGTTACTTTTAACATGATTTATTTTATAATGCCGCAGAAGACTTTCCACATAGCATACAAAACATACAATAAGCAGAGGAAACTTTAAAGTCTGGAATAGTCCAAGTATCTGGATTGTATGACTGCAATTAACATTGTAGCTCTGGGAGATCTAATATATAAATTGCTGCTACACAGATGAGGTAGTTTTTAAGGAAACAAATCCAAGGGTTTGAAGCTGTAGATTGTACTTCCATGGGGACCATCAGTGCTTCTTTAAAAAACAAGTCAAGCATCTTAATTTGTTAGACCAGCAGTCAGAGTTTGAATATGGCACGATAGCTTCAGAACTCAGTACACAGAATAAAGTACGTAAAATGGCCCTGGCACCCCCTAACCTACATTGTCTTGTTGAAAGCAGTGGAACAAGAATGTAAGTACAGTTTATTGTAAATAGTCCTTAATGTTCAGTTTTAGAAGTTGCATAATATTAATTTAGAAGGTGTTCAAAATGCATGTTAAAAACTTACATTGCTGTCCCAGGAAATGTATAGAAACGGGCTGTTGTGAATGGATTGGCTCCAGGGCTAGGGCAATAGGAAGCTGCTGCTGCTGCAGGAAAATCCTTCATCCAATACCTTAAAGGTGACTAAGCTGTGCTACATGTGCAGGCTAGACCTGGTAAAAGGGCCTCTATTATATATTTTCTCACTAGGGTTATAAACCTATGACTATTACCAAATACAGCAGGTGAGGCTTGTATGATTGAATGTTCCTCCATACCAGAAATATGTTTCTGTGTGGAGGATTTTTTTAAAAATTGGGACAAGCATTCAGTCTTCCCATCTTCTGTTAGTAGTAGTAATGACAGTCCTGGCACAGATTCAGCTGGTGTCAGTGTAATTTTGCCCGACTCAAGCCAGTTAGCCCCTTTCTGCTCCCATGGCTAATCAGCACTGTCAGCTTAGACCACTGAGTGTGTGTCTGCATGTGCATACATGCACATGTGAGTACTCTAAAGCAGCTGTTGGCACCCAATTTTTTTGTTGCATTTGCACCTTAGGGCCGTTGCTTTTTAAAACTTTAGGGCAATATTTCTATTGTTTTATTTTTTTTTTACATACCTAATTGCTGCGGCATTTTCTCATACCCGGAAAGTCTCTTTGCTTTAAACACTTTCAAGACAATTTTAGCATTGTCACTTTATTAGATTTCTACTTGATTAGATACCTATTTGAATATAACAGCCTGATAATTTCAGTAGTAACATCTCAGACTACAACTAGAAGGGACTTTTCTATAGCAAACGAGAAAGCTAGCAATTAACTAACATTACATTTCGTTATATGATGTTATAAAAATCAACCTAAAGTGATTGCTTTTCAGTTTGTGTATTGAAAAAATAGAAAAACGTATTCTAGACCTGTGAAAAGAGCAGCAACTCCACAGCTGCTTACTCCTTCATGAACCTACCGCAGTCAACTGACCTACTTTAAAGTAATTTCTGGATTGTGACATTTTTTGCACTGTGTAACTCTTCCGAGTGATGCATTACAGAAAGCTCATGGGCAGTGTTGCATCTGCTCTGATGGCAAGGTCTGGAAGAAAAGCACCTTCATACCTGTTATATGCTATATAAATAATGTAATTACAGGAGTTAGAATTTCTGCCTTGTTTACTAGAACATGATTTTGAAATTTTAAAAGTTAGTTCATCTTAATCTACTGTAAATAACATTTAATAAAGAATGACAGGTGCATTATCAAAGGACATTTTATAACTGAAAGAGTGATTGAATGAATGTAACATAGGCCTGTTTGAAGTTTAAGATTTCAAGGTTCTCAAAACGGTGACCAGGTTGGAATATGACAATAAGAATACTCTTGTCCTAATTGTTCCAAGTTGCTTTATTCTGATCAAGGATGAAGGGGATCAGCTTCAGAAAATACTCTTTCTTAAAAAGGACAGTCTTCCTGCTGTTTCATAGCTGGTTTTCACCAGAGCTTCAGGGCACAGCTTAAGGAAGGGGAGGTAGGAGAGCAGTTGTGGAAATACAAAACTTTCAGTCTTCCCCAAAGGGTGGCGGGTGACAGCAGCAGGTAAACCAGGTAGTGTGTCTCCAGAACAGGTAAGTACTCCAGCAGATTGTCAGGTTTTGAGACTCTTTCCTCTAATAAGCCATTGGGGTTCAACTGGTGGGTTGAGAATCACTAGTGGGTCATGGCCTGACCCAGGGTGGGTCACAACATGAGTGCTGTCACTGTGCAAATATATGGTAAAAGATTAAGAAATGGGCCCCCATGTCTGGGTTAAAAGTGGGTCCTGGGCCTGAAAAGGTTGAATATACCTGAAGGTACCATCACCACTGATTATATGAAGGAGGAAACTAACTGGAATTGCAAAGTAGGTAGGCCCTGAGAGCAAGCTAGCTCACAGTTCTCATTTTATTCATTTGCATTGACAGCTCAGTTGTTTCAAAGTATTGCTCTATACACCTTACAGAATACCAGTACACCTGCTGAAAATATTGTGTAATCATTTATTCTGGGCTGTTAAGATCAGTGAATAACTTCACACCTTTATCATTTATTTATTGCATTTACTGGCAGCAGTATGTAGGCAGGTGTTAATTGCTGAATTGCTCATATTGCCTACAGGTAGAAAACTGGCATTATACAGGTGGGATAACCTCTGTAATGACTGCTAGATAATTCAGATTATAGTTTCATTTTGAACATGATAATATTTTGAATTAAAGATAGGACACAATACCAAAAATAAAATGACAGTTGACTAGATAGGTAATAGGCTGATAGATGGCATTGGTGAGGACCTAAACAATGTTCATAGGTAAGGTGGATGGGAGAAACAGACCTTGACAATGACATTGGAGATAATTTAGTACATTGGCAGCTTAAGCAGCAGGGCAGGCAGTATACAAATTACCTAAAGTATGTGGAACACAATGGGATAGGAGCATCTTCGGGCTGCTCTACAGGCACAGCTTGAAAAGTCAGAAAACAGTTTTGAATTGAGTCTGTAAAGTGGCTGAATTGGAGGCACCAAAATAATCACTATGCACTTAACCTCCCAGGTATATTCAACAACAAAGCAGCTCTTCCTCCCAACGTTTGACATTTTGTTCAGTGTCACTGTGTTATACCACCATTAAATACATAATACTTAAAGACTTACATAAGGTGCTGTAAGTAGACTAAAAATATAGTTCAGAAGCTGTTTGGAATGAATGGTTTCAATACAGCTTGTAAGAAATATATATAAATATATATGCAGAGTTAAAAGCAAATCAGGTTTTTAAAAAACTTAGGTGCATTAGAAAATAGAGAGTAAAACTTATGTTAAGGAAGCTTCTTAAATGTGCCGTTCTCTGGAAAATAATTCCATTTTCCCATACTACAAGCTGAATCCAGATACTGTTAGATGCTGAGCATTATTCCTAGCTTCAAAATAGGAAGTATCTGTTTCATCATTTGGCTGTGGTATGAAGGGCATGGTCTGATTATGCAGATTATCCCAGTCCACACCATGAAAGAGGGGGTGAAGTTTCAGCTCTGGAATAAATTTTTAACAAAGGTTAGATTTCTTTGCATGAACACCTTGCACTTTCCAGGTTCTTTGTCTGATTCTGGATGTCTGCAATGTATTTTTTCTTAAATTTGTCTGACTGTATTTAGAGTCATAAGACTGAAATTAAAAGTCTGTCTTAGTAAGGGTTTGCCAACGTACTCCTGCCCTTATAGATTTGAAATGTTTTTGCAAAGCATTCATCAAAGTTTTCTTTCTACAGTAGGTAGCCCTAAGCCAGCACTTTGTTCCCAGAACTTGCATGCACTACACAATGAAGCAGTCTCTAGACAGCAACTCCATGATGTGTGGATTTGATAAACCAGATTCACACTAACAGGAAAAAACAGAAGCAGTAAGGCAGTGTGGTGTAGTGGGTAGAATGTGAGGCTGGCTCAGGGAATCTGGGATTCAAACCACTGCTCAGCCATGAGGCTGACTAAACAAGCCATGGCTGTATCTCAGCCTATCCTACTATTTGGAATTGCTACAAGGGTAGAAGAGAGGCGAGAACCACATACACTGCTATGGGCTCCATGGAAGAATTGTAACCTGGCAGCTACAGTGTTGGGCTGACCATCTTCATACATAATGACTAGAAATGGCTATAGCAGAT
The DNA here is from genome assembly GCF_964252035.2 of Podarcis erhardii. Lineage (NCBI taxonomy): Eukaryota > Metazoa > Chordata > Lepidosauria > Squamata > Lacertidae > Podarcis > Podarcis erhardii. Next base: position 17,316,358 of record NC_138513.1, on the reverse strand, counting down.
AGTCTTCCCTCCAATAACATATGTACTCAAATTGCAGGTTTCTAAATTGCTAAAGAAAAATCATAATGGTAACATTAAAGAGATAACCAACATATACTAACCCTTGAGTCCAGCTCGCTTACTGCTCTCAATGGTTAAAAGAACTTCTATTGCATTCTGAGCACCATCTGACAATTTCTCTTCATCTTCAGGCCACGGAATATCTAGAAGCACACACAAAACATCTCTGTACTTATGCTGGACCAACAACCTTTGAAATTAATTTTGGTTGAAAGTAAGCTAATTTACCCCTTTTCAGAATATTCTGGAATACTTGTTGTGGTGTTTCGTCATTGAATGGTGGAATTCCAGTTAAAAACTCATACAAGCAAACTCCAAGTGCCCACCAGTCTACTGCAGGACCTGAAGTGAAGAAAGTCGACATAAATTGACCACCATGAGAGGTATTATGCAAAGGTGTATTGCCTGGGAAGATACCGAGCGCCCAAACACCTGTTATTCATGAAAGCAGCATACAAGGCAGAAATTGTTTTCTAATCACCTTCCCTTTTCCCTTCTGCTATTCCCAATATGTTAATGTTTCCTTAAAGGCAGAGCAAAGCAAGTCACCTCCCATTCTAAACCACCCTGGGACTTTCAAAGACCAGTTGTGTAAGCAAAGAAAATCTCAAAAGTCTGCATTTCCTAGGTTTTAAAAAGGAACCAAGCACATCATTTAGAGCAGTGGTAGCCAAACTTGTCTCTCCTCCAGCTGTTTTTTAACTACAGCTCTCATCATCCCTAGCTAACAGGACCAGTGGTCAGGGATGATGGGAATTGTAGTTCCAAAACAGCTGGAGGGACAAGTTTGGCCACCACTGATTTAGGGCCTCATATTCAAAACAAATTCTGAGTTGCCTAATGATTGCAGAGAACAAGTCATTATTTTAAAAATACTGTACTTTACTGTGTATAAGACTATATGTTTTTTATTTTAAAATTATGTTTAAAATAGGGGGCTTCTTATAAATAGATAGTGCATGGAGGGGACAGACGTGGGATTGGTTTATGCCACGAGCCAGAAATTGTCAGCAGCATGTCATTGGTGGCTGTGGCAAGGGGTGGTGTTGATTGGCTGTTGCTGCGGCAATTGGGCGGGCGATTGGCTGCTTCTGCCAGCGAGGAGACATATGTTAGGAGGGGCAGTCCTCTCCCCAAAAAGCTCAACAACTCTGGGCAATTTCTCCCCATTTTCTTAATTTTTAGTCCCTCCAAATTGGGGGCGTCTTATACAGGGGCATGTTATACACAGAAAACTACGGTAAATCTTTATGTGAAGATCTAGTGTAGAAATAGGCACCAGAGAAGCTTGGACTCAACAGGAAGATCTCTCTGCAGTGCGAATAGGACAGCATATGGCTAACTTCCACTTACTTGCTCTTTGACAGCTTTAAGGTTTACAAAATTACGCCTAGCATGGAGAAGGTGGACAGTAAAAAGCCCCACCCCCTTTTCATAACACTCAAACTTGTGGACATCCAATGAAGGAGAAGGTTGGAAGAATTAGGACAGGTAAAAAAATACTTCTTCACTCAGCTCCCCCAGGAGGGCAGTGATGGCCCCAAGCTTGGGTGGCTTTAAAAGAGGATTAGAGAAGTTCATGGAAGAGATGGATATCTGTGGCTACTAGACATGATGGCTTTGCTCTACTCTTCACAGCTGGAGGCAGCAATACATCCAACCACCAGTTGCTGGAAACTACCGAGGGGAGAGGGTTCTTGTGCTCATGTTCTGCTTCCTGGTTTCCCACAGGCATCTTGTTGGCCCCTGTGAGAACAGGATGTTGGACTAGATGGGCCACTGGCCTGATCTTAACAGGCTATTGGTATGCTCTTAATGAAACTGAATACTGATCAAGTGCAGTCAAAGACCAAGCAGGCAAAGCTGTTGAGACACCACAAGCCATTAAAAAGCAACATGCACCTTGCAGCTGCTGCACAGCTAAAGCTCCAGACAGCCCATCATGTCAGGAAGGAAGGATGCACTTGCTGTGAAAACTTGCTTGCACTGCGGATGCTGGTACATTTTCCTGCTGTTTCACCCACCCCCACTGCCCAGTGGGTTCTCAGTACACAGCGGTGATACCACCCAAGAGTATGTGCTTGTGTGCACGAATACAACAGGTGAACTGAATGACCCCAGTCATCAGACCTCAGCAACTTCGGTAATTGCAGAAGTTTCTGCTAGCTGGTAACAAATTGTTTGGTTCATACATTCTATCTGTATTTGAATACTCAACGGCAGATAGTCAGGAGCATACACATGAGAAACCAGCCCATTCATTTAATCAATATGGTAGTTTTCATATGAAATAAAAACTAGGTGTATCAAGTTACCTAAAGCCTCTTTCTACAATTCAGTTTACCTCTTGATTTCTAATAAATATATATCCAGCAATCAGTGAAGCAAGTAGCATTTAATAATGTGAAAGGATTTTTTTTGGGGGGGGGAGTAGGAATATGCATAAAGCTGTCAAAGTCTAATAAGATCACATCCTATAGAAGTGTTGAGAAAACTCGTATTTCATATTTGATAAAATGGCCACATTTTTCAAGTCAAGCTTCCTGATTTTCACTACAAGACAAACTTATATGGTTAAAAGTCAAATGGCACACAATTCCCACACTTCTCCATTTATAAATGACACTGTGTCCATAACTCCCAGCATTATTACTTTTCTTCCTGTCAATTCTGTCCTTAGACTCTGCTTCAATATATCCTCAAGCTGTCCTTCTCCCCTGATGGATCTGTTCAGATTACACCAACTCTTTACCCCAGTCTTAAGTGCCAGTGTAGATGGATCCCTCGTGGTATCCATGACTAGACAAGGAGCTGCAGACAGCACAGGACCAAGTTTGCCCACCTCAGCTCTAGTTTAGTATGTGTTTTGCTGAAACCAGATTGTCCTATTATAGAGAAACTATGTTCAAAAGAAGGATTGTAACTTGGGTATGTTGGTTTCCTCCTGTGAGAAAACAACATTAATTCTACAGATTTTTCCAGATGATTAGTTATGTGCTATTGCTACTGCATATTAACCTTTGCAGGACAGACCTACTAACTGCAATTAAGAGTGGTAAAAGGAATTAGTATGTTTCCACCCTCCACATGAGATTTGTTCTTTAAAATATCACCACCACCACCACCATCTCTATGCAGCAGGCTTCAGAAAACAAAAGAATGGAGCACTCTACTAGGATTACAACACAGCATTTGTAAGCAAGAAAGGAAGGACAAGGAAATGTTTTGCTTATTGCCAGTATGGCCTGGAAAGAACAATGGAATTCAAGATCTTCCATGGAATGGGTCGGGTCTTGTGCCATATTAAATGTGCTGGACATTAAGATGCCACGGTGTTTTTATTACTTCTTGTTGCTGCTGCTCTATAGTTATTTTTTTCTACCCCGCTCCTTTCCCTGACGGAACAGGGGAAAGATGCAGCAGCAGAAGCTGATACAGCTATATGCCAAGTCATGCGGATCTCTCACTCTTCTTTCATCTTAAACAGTGTGATCAAATTATGCTTTGACTGTTCTGTTAAGTGCTATAATCAAACTTACCAGTGACCTGAACTCCTGTGTGTAAAAAAAAACACAAAACACCAGGAAAACATTTTGATAAATATATATAAAAAACTTCATTACATTGCACTCAGTTTTTACATTTTTCTAATGAGTATCTTTTTTACAAATTCACCAACACATGGTATTTTTCTAAAGACAAGTATCCTAGCTTTGCTTCCTTAAAATGGTTAACTTAATATATAAACGCACAATGAATATTTTGCTACATTGTCTATTTATCACATACTAGCAGAGATTAGAGGATGGTTTATAAATTTTGCAGGATCAAATGGCAATACTTGCAAACTATACTGCTCCAGGGTGCAACTCAAGGGTTGTATGTATGAATGCATCTGCTTAAGCTAACAGTGCACATACAAAAAACAGTGTGTTAAGGATAACTATATTTTATTATGCAATTGTTTCTCTAGCATTGGGTCATACCATTTTTCTCCCTGTCATTCTGAACTGGTGCAAACCCAGAAAAACCTAGCCAGGAGAACAAACCAAACTATTAAACAATGGTTTGATCCTGTTTTGTTCCACCCCAATGTGGGAATAAATCATAGTTCAAATTCATCTGCAATGGGATTTAGACCATAATTGTGATTTAATGAAACGCTGAAAGCAAAAACTTTCACTTTCCTCCCCTCCTGTGCAAAGAAAATTGAATTTAGGAAACTTTTTGGATAATAGTGCAATGAAAGACTAAATAAGGAAAAGAAAAACCCCTTAACCCTTAGGAACGTCTAAGATTAAACCCAGATTCCAGTAATGTCTAACATCAAAGTGCTCTCAACTGCAGTGAGCCAGATCTCACTACAAAAATGAGGAAATGTGTGTAACAGATACATGAAATTATACTGCAGTTTGCTTACCATGAGCCTTTGCTAAGAGGAGCTCGGGTGCCAAGTAGTCAGGGGTTCCTAAAATGCGTTCTCTCTCTACTGGAGTAGCTCCTCTTCGGACACTCTTGGGGGTCCTGTATGGTGTACCACTGTTTCCTTGAGGGGTCTGATGTCCAAGAATAGATATATCAAACACAGGTATCAAACAAGCTATAAGTTTATACTTTCACACTGGCTGTAGGCTCAATTACTTGAACTGTGGAGCCGAAAAAGCATCCAGCAATGATGGCCCCTCTGAATCTAAGCCTCTCAATACTCATGTGAATCCAAAGTGTTCATTACTACCTCATCCTAATGAGGACTTCTCAAGCAAAAAGGTTTTCCAATTGCCTCCTTTTGTGCCAAATCTTTCTCACATTCCATTAAGAAATGCCTTCACTGAATATGACCGTTTTAAATGGTTTTTAATAATAAATGACATTTGTCTTATCAAGGCCTCTTGCTACATATGAACAGTGAGTGTGAAAGGAACGAGAGGTTCTGAATCTTTATTTCTAGAATCCATTATGAAGCTAGACCAACCACTCAAGGCCAATGAAGCTATGGATGTGTCAAATCTATAGAAGAGATGCACTCATGAAGACTGAAAGATGTGCCTGGGAACTGCTTCTCTCCCATAAGATCTACTCTTGGGAACTTCTTACCCTTCTTCAAAGAGTCTACCAGCAACTCTTATTGATTAGTCTTAACCCAATGACTTCCAGGGATGTATTTTTCAACAATGCCCTCTATGATCAGTTTTATATGCAGCTTTTAGCAGTAATTATAGTTAATCTATAAAAACATTGGAGGCACTGTTTATGTATCCAGAAAGTAAAACGTGTTCATTTTTAAGGCATGAACATCACTAAGACTAAACTGCGCCATTTGACCAAGATGCTCTTCCTAAAACAGCACTGAAAAAAATGCACAACAGCCACAGAGAGAATCTGTCAACAAAACAGATTTACATTCATACATAATTGTATGTGGATTCCGCCTTTCCACAGTTCAAACTATGCACAAGGTGGCTTACAACATTTAAGAAATAAGTAACTGCAACATAACAAAAGTGGTCATAAACAATAAATACAACATCCAAAAAACACAACCAAACTGAATAATTTCCACATAAACCATAAGATCTAAAATCAAGATACAGAAACCTCCAACAACAAAAATCCCCAAACAACACGCCAGCCCAAGAGTCTGTTCAGCAGCCTCAGCTTTTGGAGTTGGAGTTAAGCCAGGGCCCTGCCCTCCCAGACCAGGTGGAAAAGGCCTACAAGGCAGTGACCAGGTCTTCCAGGACTCACAGCAGTATAAGCATGTGAAAGGGATCGTGCATAAATGGCTGACATGTACCACTACCACAGCCAATGCACAACTGACATCAGTCCAAAAGGAGCTCTGCATAGATGCACGTGCATTGGGCTCCCCATACTGAAACATAAATTCTGATTGACCACAGTTCATGTTCCTGTGGAAAGATCACTATACGTGTACATCATAAAGGGCTGAGGGTTTGGCCATTGTGTGCATTAGCATACAGTGGTACCTCGGGTTAAGAACTTAATTCGTTCTGGAGGTCCATTCTTAACCTGAAACTGTTCTTAACCTGAGGTACCACTTTAGCTAATGGGGCCTCCCACTGCCGCCGTGCAATTTCTGTTCTCATCCTGAAGCAAAGTTCTTAACCCGAGGTACTATTTCTGGGTTAGCGGAGTCTGTAACCTGAAGCGTATGTAACCCAAGGTACCACTGTATAAAGCTGAGTTAGCCCATTTAAGATCGGAAAACCTCATTGTGTTCATACGTATGAAGAGGACTTTGCTTAGTTGCACCCACTGATTTGTCATTTGTGTAAATGGGGTCTACATTCAACTAAACTGTCACCAAATGAAAAGAAGAAATGTATACCCGTCTTCTTCAAGTTAACTGCCTCCTTCAGAACCTCCCTCAAGGCCTACAACCATTTCACACACAATGACATCCCTGCGCAGGAAATTATACTGTAATACACAAAACCTATTTCAACACATAAGTGGTGCCCAGTGACTGGCAGTGAATTCCCCATGGTGTGGTCACACACACTTTCACCAAAGTACATACAAGGTACTCACAACTTCTAAATCTGTGTAGGAATGAGTTAGGTGTGGAACGGCTAGAGCCTGTTCCTTCTGCCAAGAAATATCACCAGTGATGTATCCATTTTTCTCAATATTTTCATATTGCAAAGTATTGGGGGGGGGGAGAGTTAATTTCTTCTAAATCACTTTGGTTATTTGCCTGACAACCAAGTATTATGTTCAAGTACACCATTATGTCTACTTAAATCAACACGTTTAAGGCAATATTAATGTAACTGAAAAGGCAGCTCTAACTCTGTCCCTTCAATAAGGGCATTTGACTTGTATCAAGTGGCCCTTTGGTACTGCACAATGTTCAATAATCCTGTTTAGTACCTACCTGAAATACGTTGTAAGGTGCTCCCTTTTGTGCAGGTGTAACAGTCATGGGATAAGAGCCACTGCAAGCAGAGATATCCATTCCTTCTACAGTCATCCAGCTAATTCTTGAAGGCTCAGATGTATTAGACACACTGATCTGACTGTTGTAACTCCGAAAAGCAACCACATTTTTCTTCAAGAGTTTCAGTGCCTTCATCTCCACAGATGAAGAGCAGTTATTGTCAGTGTCCATTTCAGTGACACCTTTCAGGTTTTTGTCCTGCTCATGATACAATGGTTTGCTCTCCTGGACAGCATGTACTTCACTTCTCGGCAAGGCATCTGAGCAGTAAGTTGATGTTGTTGACATGTTCTCTGTTTTTAGCTCCTCAAAGGTGAGATCTTTAATGCTTCCATCAAAATCGGAAAGGCGCTTTTCCAAGTGACTCTCTGCAGTAGATACTTCTCGAAGGGACAGATCCGAGTCTACACTCATGCTTGCTAAAGGCTTTTCATCATCAATGGATAAGAAACTGGAATTCATGTGTTCCTTTTTCTCATTTTTTTCACAATCTGCATCTAGATCATGCATGAGATTCTTTGCTATTAGAGGATTGGCTGGTTTGCAACCCCTGTTTTGTTCAGTGCAACAGCAATCTTTTGCTTGAGCTTCATTTGTACAGGTCTCTCGCAGGTGTCCATCAAGTTTTAAAGAACAGATTTCAGTTGTTAAACCTGTGCTTTGTTTCTCTGGAATTTTACAGCCCCGTTTGTATTCTGAATTGCTTTTTTTGGCAAGGATCCGTTCTTGTGAAGGGCTGCTGTCAATTGATTCAAAAGATCTTTTGACACCTCGCATCTCCAACACTGTCTCCTTATCTCCCAAAAGGGACAAGTGGTAACTAGATTTTGCAACCTTTTTAGTCAGAGCAGGTTGTTCTGTACAGCCCTTTTCTTCCCATTCTTTATATTCTGAAAGACATTTTCGGCCGAGGTCTTTAATAGCGCTAGTCCTTATAGAAATATCACAAGAGTCAAAATGTCCAATCCGTCCTTTGCGCCTGTTCCCAGAGTCATTGCTACTAATAGGGGAGATGACAGACTCCAGTGTTTTCTGCTTTAAGCCTTTAGTATCATTGACAAGCAGAAAATTTGTATCCTTGGCCTTCTCTGGTACATTCTCTTTGCCTGGGGCAGATGAGAGTATATCTTCTGCTTCCTGAAAATCAAGTACTTCCAAATGTATGAAAATGCTTAAACGAATTAATAAATTATACAAACTTATTACAAGTTCCCTATTCCTCCTTTTAGTCAAGAGACCCTGTCCCAGGGCAGCTTAACAACATACTGTACATTAAATTTGCAGTAGATTAAAACAAAAACCATACACAATTAAAAGGAATACAACAGCAACACAAAACTGTTTCCCTCCAATTCAAGTGCTTGCAGAAAGGGTTTGGTCTTGGCTGCTTGCCAAAAGGTGAGCAGGTTTCTCTAGGATGAAAAACTAGACACCAAGACTGAGAAGGCTTTGCTTTGTGATACATCCATCATACCTTAGATAGCTTCTGGGGTGGAAGGGGACAAAAGAAAGAATAGAACTGGGCCTTCAATACAGACCTGAGTGCCCAAGAATGTTTGTATAGAAAGGGGCAGTCCTTAATCATGGTGGTTTCTAGTTTGCATTTTCCCTGCCAAAATCCTATCCACCATACTGAACACTTAACAGGTGGAATAAAACACATTACGAACAATGCACTCTGCTGCACATACATTACACTTGAAAAAAGAGCTGTGTAATCGTGCAGCAAAGAAGTCCTAGGTGCCTGTTCTGGCGATACTCCTTTCCCCCTTACCCCAAATCTCCTATGCATCGTAAAATCAAGGGCAGATCTAAGGTTTCTTCATTCTTACAGGAGCACCATAATCTTTCTATTTAGACCCTATGTGAAAGCAGAACTTGATTTGTTGCCCCAAGAGACCTTGTGTTCAAACCCACAAGGTTTCTCCTAGTTCGGGGCTTGTGTTTCTTTACACAGCAGCATGTTTGAAAGAAGGGGGACAGGAGGAGGTTATGTGAGCCCTAGGATTACTATATGCCTACCTTGGAATCTGCTTGTACCTGTACTGAAAAGCCCAAGAAGATAGAAGGTTTAAGGACTGCCCTTCTGGGAGGTTAACTTTTTTAGGCTTTGGAATGTGGTACAATGCCCTCCTCACAGGGCAGATTCTGAATTATTTATTTAGAGGAAAGTTAGAGGAAGAAAAAAAGAAACCATCAGAAAGAAAAGAAGTCGTCCTGACCTGCACGTCTTTTTCCCACCTGGGGCTACTGCAGCACTCTGACTCCATGCTGGATAATTGGGTGCGGGAATGGCTACTGGCGCTGGAGGTCCCAAACCTTTTCCTGCACTGATGCAGAGTTGGGGTCAGACTCCTCACAGGCATTCCTGGTGTTACAGCCGAAGAATCTAAACCTTCAGAAATAGCAATTTGTGTTTTTATGAAGACACAAAAAGCATTGTAGCCAGTTTCATGGCAAATCAGCTCAACAGTGAGGGAAGACTAGAAAAAGTATGTAACTATCAGCTTGCCCTGCCTTACAGGCCCCCCCCCCCGCCCCCGCTCACAATTCCAGAAGAATTCTTGATAATTATTCTTACTGCGACATTCAATATGAATAATACAATAGAAGTACATTATGCAAGTGGCAATGAAGCAAGGTCTTCTTTCAATTATTATAAAATACACCCAAGCTATAAAAAGCAGTAATATAAATGCAGTCAAAAGACAAAAAGGGGGAAATGGGATACATGTGCAATATGGAGTTCTGCCCGGTGGAGAGGGTGTGCACGTGGTTGCTACACTTGGTTGCTACATTGCACTGGCAATAAGATTAGCCACTTATCTGGAGAAAAGAAACCACCTCAATAAATAGATAATATGAAAGAGAAAAGAAAACAAGGCAGTCAAGGCAGCTAGAATGCCCACCCATCTATCCTGGAGAATAAAACTGCATTCACATCACTGCAATTTGGTTTCTCTGTTGAAGGCTGAGGCTAAGACAGGCCCCAAATCTCAAAAGTTTAAAGACTATTCCAATAAAACAGTGTGAACCATAGTTCTGTATATCTGAATTTCTTTGGGTTCAGCCACCAGAAACCTTTCTGGGCAGCTTACAATACAGAAATACAGTACACCGGCAGTGACCATTTTAGGCATGTCCAATATGCGCATAACCACATGTGTGCACACTACACTGAAGCCGGAAGTGTTACAAAAAGGGGCAGAATGGGGCAGGGTAGAGGCAGAATGGGGTGTTTGCAGGCTTTCTCAGTGGTGTTTCAAATACAGGTATACGAAATTTCACTTAAATGCACATAACCCCTACATAAATTGGGAGTTGCCTGTACTAATAATAAACACCTACAAAGCACCACCACACACAAATCTCAAAGCTTCACAAAAATGAGCATAAATGATAATGAATAAATTAAAAGTTAAAAGAACCTGGAGCTGGGTGGAGATCACAATAGACACTGATCAATTCCTGGGAGTGGCCTTTTGTTCCAAAAATGGGTCAGCACCGCCAAGAAGGCCCTTCCCCCAATCATCACCTGCCACATCTCTGATGGCAAGGGCATTCACAAGAAAGTATTTAGACACATGAAGATAGGCGACTCTTTTATACTTACATGCTTTCAGTAGCTTGTTTGACACAGAACTGTAGTCTTTGTGGTTCACGGATAGTGGGGAAACAAATCGTTGAGAAAGCTGAGGTGTATTTCCACAAAGAGGGCTTGGACTAGGTGCATGCACTGTCCCTGCCACTGGGGTATACTGTCAAAATGGGAGAAGCTTGTTCAACAGATACACAAATAACCAGATACACGACAGTCCATAACATTTTATTATTTCATATCCTATACACACTTGATGTAACTGGATCTTTGCACCAAAAGGTTCTTGTAACATGCTTTATGCCAGGAACAAGGAAGTTGTAGCCTCCAGATGTTGCTGGACAAGAACTCTCATCATCCCTGGCTATTGGCCATGTTAGCTGAGCTTGATGGGAGTTGGGGTCCACAACATATGGAGGACCATAGACTCCCCATCCCTGCTTTACAGGGAGAAGGAAACGTCAGCTGAAATTCAGGGACTGTCTAATACTCCAAAAGATTGAGAACTTTCTCAGGAAATTTATTAGAACCAGGAAAAGAGTTGCGCTCACATGCAGGAAGTCCCAGGATCAATCCCTATCATTCTGTCTAAAACTGCCAGTCAGCGCAGACAATACTGAGCTTTATGGACCAAACGTATAAGCCAGCTGCCTATGTTCTAAACATCTGGGAAACAGGAAATTATTTTGTCAACTTACAAAACCCAAGGAACTGATGAGGGACAACACTTGTCCAGGAGTGCGTGAATAGTCTTGCATAGGCTTAGACATGGATGGTGTAGTGAGAATATCCATCATATTTAGTTCTGAAGAAAGAGTAAGAGTATTAGGACCTACTTTATAATTGGGTTTTAAAAAGTGTTTTTAGACTGCAGTGAAACGCATTTAGCTCTAACTTTAGACTTGGCTATAGGCCACATATGAACAGTAGAAATGGTGACAGGAGCACCAGAAGGTTGAGGAAATGATTTAACATCATGAGCTAGCTTGTACATAACACTAAGCCAAACAATGGTTTAGTGTGAATATGTGGTTCCTGGAGAGAAAATGCTGTAGCTACAACACTCTTCCCTCAGTCATCTTGAGTCAAGCCATCATTTAGCTCATGGTTTGTCTCGCTCCAAGTAAACCATAAGCTGTAACAGAGGCTTAGGTTTCCAGCAGAGGTGGGGAAATTCTGGCCACCAGGGGGGTCTGATCTGGGCTTTGAGGCAATTTTCCCACCCATCCCCTGATGCAGGGACGACAGGGCTTAATCCTGCACTGGATGCTGGGGGAGACAAACCACAAGCCCAGATTCAGATAGCACACTGAGCCAAACCATGGCTTAAGCTTATGGTAGTACAGTAGCAAGAGGTCCTGGGGAGGAGCACAGTGGTCACAATTTCCTCTCTAGGAACCCTCAGACTTGTGCATTTGTGCTAAGCCATGGCCTGACTTAGTGTTATATTTGAACCAGCTCTACATCCAAGTCTTTCCTCCATCCCCAACATCTCCCTTGGATGTCCCATCACCTGAGGGAATTAATGGTGCTGTATTGTATAAATCTTAGTACATTGTTTAGCTATTTATACTTGCACTTACCAGTAGAGGTCACTGCAATCCAAAATATTATTTTATTCAAATTCCATAAGCTTGAGCATAGTAAAACGAAAAGCAGCTGCTCACAATGTTGGTTTTTTGGCAATGTGGAGAGTTCCAAGCTTCTCCAAATGTTCAGTTAAATAAGAAAAAAATATAGGCATGTTAAAGAAGCTTGTTTTGCATATAGCTGGCAGCAGTTCCCACACTGTGGCTCTTGGAAAATAACTCTTTGAAGAAATTGCTTCTTTTGATCTACACAGAAGCATATACCTAAGGAAGGTCAGGATTGCTACTGAAGATGAAAAATATATGTGAATCAGACTGAAGAAGTTTTACAGGGGGAAAAGCCTAAACTGAAAAAGCACAAAAATGCTTACATTACACCTTGCAAATATTTCCGTAAGAGTCACCAGCCTGAAAAACTATTTGACTTTCACATGTGCCAGCATTTAACTTACGGCATAATCCTATGCTTGTTTACGAGGAAACAAGTCCTGCTATTCAAGGAATCCTACTTGCTAGTGAGTGTTTATAGCAGCTTTCCTCATCCTGGCATTTTGGATGACCATTCCCATTAGTCCCAACCAGCATGACCAATGGTCAATGATGATGGAATCTGCAGTCCAAAACATATGGAGGGCCTCAGGTTTGGGAAAGGCCGGTTTATAGGATTGAAGCAGTTGTCACAAGCAACCTGGAGGGGAAAAAATGAACTTCTCCAACTGAAAAATATGTCCCTGTCTGGTCACCTACAGGTGATGAGGCAGACTTGTTAACAATGAATCTTGGTACATCTAAACTAATGCTAAGCATCAATATATATCTAGGAGAATTCCAATCATCTCTTAGATACACACACATATACACATGTGTACGCATGAGATGGGCTGTGGTGTATACATGTCTCACCTCTATTCAGAGTAACTCTGGAGAGACCAAAGTCTGTCAACTTAATGTGACCCTCATTAGATATCAGCATATTGTCTGGCTTCAGGTCTCTGCAGGTATAAAGAAAATGAAATAACATTGCAGCACAGATGCAGGTGGCTTATTGTAACATGGGGCACTGTTTTCAGAGGTCACTCCCCACTTCCCACAAAAAGCTATCAAAGGAACATTCATCCATGCTAGGTCAGCAGGTCTATGCACCAAGTAGCTTTCATAAGAAATAAGTCTAATAAGTTTGCATGTAAAGGACACAAATCCCTGTGCTTCAAAAGAGGAGGGAATATTTGTCCTATGTTAGTAGGGTTATTTTTTGCCATTAAGTATGATATAAATGCAATAAATAACAAAAAAATAAAAACAATAAGGAGGTGGTAGTGTAAACTCCAGCAAGACACCTCAACAGGTGCATAGGATTTTTTCTTCCTTTGATGAGGTTTTGCATTTATGTTAATATCACTTACTGGAAAACAAAATACCATTAGGAGAACAAGCTAAGTGACAGATTTGATTCCTTGAGGAACTGTGTTGAACTGCAAAGGCAACAGCTAGACTGACATTAAAAGTAACATAAGAGGGGAATTCAATTCTGCCTTGTTTAAACACCCGCAGTCTCCCTGGTCTCAACTAAAAGTGAATGAAATGCAGCAAGAAAGGCATCAAAAACCAATTTTACCTGTGGATTATCCCATGCCTGTGTAGGTAATCAAGAGCCAGTGCTACTTCAGAAATATACTTCACTGCCATTTCTTCATCAAAATAGCCGTATATGTGGAGAAGAGATTTAACATCTCCACCAATGAGATACTCCATTACCTGCCAGTGAAAAATGTTACTATAAAAGACATTCATTGTTCTCTTAGATCAGAGATAACATCTATTATAATTCTATGCTTGGAGTGTGGGTGAAGTTCCTGATTTCCTTATATTACTGTTTTCTAGAATGCATGCCAGTTTCTAGAGAGGCCATGTCAGAAGTCATGATATAGGCAGAAAAGGAAATTAAATTATGGGGATTTTTAAAAGGGCCAAATCAATGGTGCCTTAATACAGAGATATACTCAGGGTCTTTTCCAACTTGTTTCTTTTCCAAGTTGACTATCCTGAAAAAGGTCAAAGTTGGTCAAGAAGAGAACAGAAAACAAAAAACAAATTTGAAATGTTTTTAAATGCTACCTTTCAAAGAAGACAGACTTCTCTAAAACTGGTTGGGGAGCATATTTTGGAAGCTACCTTAAGGCACTGTAAGTAGTTTACTCACCAAGTAGACATTGTTGGCAGACTGAAGTGAGTAGTATAAGTGCACAATGAAAGGACTTTTACTGAGAGCCAGGGCATCTCTCTCTGCCTGCACCTGATGGACCATATTCTTATTGATCAGGTCAGCTTTTTTTACTACCTGTAAAGCAATACATGAATAGGTTGATAAACAGAAGAGGGAGGAATTCATTGTTTGTTTGCTTTTTAAAATGTTTTCATCTATCCAATATGTCACACTTTCAACAGATAAAACAAAACAAATTCCTTCCAGTAGCACCTTAAAGACCAACTAAGTCAGTTCTTGGTATGAGCTTTCGTGTGCATGCACACTTCTTCAGATACACAGTGTATCTGAAGAAGTGTGCATGCACACGAAAGCTCATACCAAGAACTGACTTAGTTGGTCTTTAAGGTGCTACTGGAAGGAATTTGTTTTGTTTTGACTATGGCAGACCAACACGGCTACCTATCTGTAATTTCAACAGATACTTACGTTTCCAGCATATCAAATCAAGTAGTAAGAAATAACTGAAAATGCTATTACTGATAACTGGTAAAATAAAGGCATACAAGCTAATACAGCAAATCTGAAACCTAGGGGCTAGTCTCAACTCACTTACCTGAGAATAAGCCCTACTGAATTCAACAGGCCTTCTGAGTGGACCTAGTTAAGAATGCATTCCGAAAAAGTAACAGCCAATTGAAGCCCAATGAGTGTCTAGCTAAAGTGAAAGAAAGTGTGTATTTGCTGTTATTAATAGCTTGTGGAAATAGTTGTGGGGAGAGGGGAAGGAGGCCTGGAGCATCACTAACAGCATGTGACACCTGTAGGCGGGGCCTCCTTGGCTAGGAGCCACCACAGAAAAGTCTCTGTCTCTGGTCTCCGCCCTCGAGGAGGCGGGAAGGCACCAGTCAGATGGCAAACAGATGAAAAATATAGAAGAAGAAGAAGAAGAAGAAGAAGAAGAAGAAGAAGAAGAAGAAGAAGAAGAGCTGGATTTAGGTATAAGCTAAACAAGCTATAGCTTAGGGCCCCACTCTCTTGGGGGCCCAAAAAAATTTAAAGGAAAAAACCTGGACGTACATTTCCAAAATATAAGATAAAAAACAAATAAAATAAAACCTACATACAGCAACAATGTTTTGTTATGTGCAAATGGCTTTAGATACCTATTAGGTCCATAAATTACCATACAGTGGTACCTCGGGTTAAGTACTTAATTAGTTCTGGAGGTCCGTTCTTAACCTGAAACTGTTCTTAACCTGAAGCACCACTTTAGCTGGAGCACGATTTCTGTTCTCATCCTGAACCCGAGGTACTATTTCTGGGTTAGTCTGTAACCTGAAGCGTATGTAACCCGAGATACCACTGTATAGCATATATTCAACACAAAAAACAGCGACAATTTGTTGTTGACAAAGGACAGCTGGACATAGAAAGGGCCCCGTTAGGGGCCTCATCAAACCTAAATCCGGCCCTCATAATAATAGTAATAACAATAATAACCTAAGGAAGCCGGGGGGCACTGCAGCGCGGAGGCCGCTCACCTTGACAGCGTACAGCTTCCCCGCTTTGCGGCCCAGGTAGACCTTCCCGAAGGCGCCTCGGCTGATGGGCTTGACGATGGCGAAGTCCTCGATGGAGGGCGGCTGGGGCGCCGCACCGCGCCTCGCCCGGGACGAGCCGGGCGCCGTCTCCTCACGCAGGCTGCTGTCCTGGGGAGGCGCCGCCGCCGCCGGCTCCACCGACCCCATCCTCGCCTCCCTCCTCCTCCTCCGCCCGCTCGCTTCCTCTCCCGTCCCCCCACCCGGCGCGGCCCCAGGCCCAGCTTCGCCCCGCGACAAATTCAAAGCTAAGCTCCGCCCCCCTAGCGTGTGTACGTATGACGCCGGACGTCAACTGAAAAAAAAGGGGTGGAAACGGTCCGCACGCCGGACACCCAGCCAAGTCGTAGAGGTAGACTCGAATTAAGAGGTTTTCGACAAACACTTCCGGCTGAGCATCGGCGTCTCTCGCCCTCCCGTTGGACTTCGAAAAGCGAAGGATATTGTCGCTTTTCAACACCACAGGGCGGGGCTGCTGGTCTGATATTCAAGAGACAGGGCGTGTTCGTTTCATCAGATGTCAGACAGATAAGCAACTACAGTATATGGCTTTTAGAGGACATCTGAAGGAAGGGGTGTTTTTAATGCTTGATGTTTTACGGTGTTTTTTATATTTTGGTGGAGTGGCTGGGGCATATAAATAGTAAAATCATCATCACCTCATCCCTCTGTCCGGAGAGAACCAACAACCACAATCATATCATGCAAGCTTTCAAGTTTTCCTGAACTCTTCATCAGGCTGCATGCTAAACAAAACAATGGGGTGGAGGTGGGGCGGGGAATAGAATTGTCCAGGAGTCCTTTATCTTTAAGGGTGTGCGAAAGGCAGAAATTAGATGGATATTGGTGTCTAATATCACCATTGGAATGGATGAAGCATCACCAGTTCAATTGCTGTATGTCATGCACCTATTAAAGGTCAAGGAACCTGGAGGGGGGGAGGGGGGTTATTGGAAACTTTTACGTGATTGTATACGTTTTAACAAAGTGTAAAGAGTAGGGTTAGATGTCAATAAAATGTAAAAAATAGATTTTGTGACAACTCAAATGAATAAAGCCAGTGATTTTTTTCTAGGGGTAAACATTTTGTGAATCTTTGTACTTTTGTCCATTTCCTGCACTTATTTTCTCCGATTTGGACTATAAAATGGTGATATTCTTGAGTCAAAATGAGAGTACCCCTAAACATTTTTTTAGAAAAATGCACTGAATAAAGCAGATGTAGTTGTTGAAAAATGCACATTTTGCATTTCGTTGTCATTTAACCCCAGCTTTTACCCGTCAGTTGAAGATAACACTTTATGTATTTGATGCAGTGAACTGTGGGTCAATGAAAGATTGTACCATAATAAATCTGTTGCTGTGTGTGTCATTTTGTATATAATCTGTCTATATAAATATTAGCATTTATAAATTGCTACTGAGTTCAAGGTCAAATGTGGTTTTGGGAGAAGGGCTATAGCTCAATGTTAAGATGTATATACCTTGTATGCAGGCCCCAGGTTCAGTCCCCAGCCTCCACATAGGGCTGGGCCACGGTGAGAACAGCATGCTGGACCTGGACTAGATGGGCCTCTGGCCTGATCCGGCAGGCTCTTCATATCTATTTATTTTTTCGTTTATAACCCACCGTGCCTCCCCATTTTATCCACACAACAGCCCTGTGAGGTAGGTTAGGCTGAGAGTAAGTGACCCATGGGGTTTGAACCTTGGACTCCTAGGTCCTAGTCTGACACCCTAATCACTACACTGCCCTCTTATGTTCCTGCTATGCTCTTTAACGATGATAATAATGCAGGCCGTGCAACTGGGTTGTCTGAGTGAGGCTTCTTGGTAGGAAAAGCATTAGCAAGCAACACGAATGCAATACGAGCTGCCCCTCTGCACCCCAAAGCATCTAGCTCTAGGAACCCCGACGGCGCCTCCATCCCGCACTCAAAACTCCCCGCTGAGTCTTAAGCGCCGTTCCACGTTGGCTAAGAAAAGGGGAGAGACCTGCGGGTGACCCGGAAGCACTTCTTCCTGGGCCGCCCACATCCGGGCTAGCGGACGAGCGTTCGCGTCGGGTTCGTCGCGGGCTGTGCCGGCGGCAGGAGGCGGCCATTTTCCATGAGAGCGGAGTAGCCTCCGAGTTCCCCTTTCCCCCTGTCCAGGAAGAGCCCGGAAGGGCCGAGAAGCGAGGCCCCGGCTGAGGCTGCGGAGAGCGGGCCGGTCCGTCTGCGGGGCCGGAAGTGGCGACGATGTTTTCCTTCTCCACCACGGTGCAGCCTCAGGTAAAGGCCTGGCGGGGGGAGGGCGGGGAGTCTCGCTCCGGGAGGAGCAGCTATTGTTCTGCGTAGCTACTCGGGCTGCTGGGAGAGCCGGGCCCAAGATGTCGCCGGCGGCGGCTGGAAAGAGATCTGGGGCGGAAGGAGAAGGGGCCGCCGGCTGCCCGGCCACTTAGAGAGAGGCGGGTTTCGCGCCGGCTTTGCTCAGGAGCGAGTCGAGGTTTCGCGACCCTACAAGAAGAGCCCAGCTGGATCCTGTTTCCGAACAGACAGCTTCCTCTCGCGAAGCCCGCAAACAGCCTCCAGAGGACGCGGATTGGCCTAGTGTCGAATATCCAGGGCTCTGCTGCTACTGAATATGGAGGTTCTGCTTAGCCACCCGTGTTTAAAATCTCCGTGGGTCGCGGCGCCGTTCTCAATGTTATCACCTTCCCCTTTAAAAAAAGTAATCAGCGCAGCATGTCTTTGGAAATTAAACCTCCATTTGCCAGTTCGGACGCTGGTGCTTGTGAATTTCATTAGACCCCATTAGAAAAGGGACAGATTACTGTATTTTTCCGTGTATAAGACTATATTTCCCCCCAAAACTTTTAAAGTTTAAAATTGGGGGTCGTCTTATACACGGAATGTTTAAAATATTTATTTCTTAATTTGGGGCTCCAAAAATTGGGGTCATCTTATACACGGGAGCGTCTTAGATGGGAAAATATGGCAGCCATGCACCTTACTGAGTGACATTCAATGTCATGCAAATAGACTTCTCTCAACCCCTTTCTCCACACAACCCTCCACATCTGCACTGGAGCCCCCCCCCCACCTCAAAAAAATTAAACTCTCTGAAACAGGTTTGGGGGAATAGCAGAGCTCCATTCCTCCAGTCTGTTTACTCCTAGAAAAACACTATTGAACTTTATCAAATGCTAATAAAATTATGAATCTTTGTTTTACCCTACCTGCTTAATTGTCTTTTATTCTGAACTAAAAAAGCCCAAGCACTTCAACTTTTCATTAATAGCATTGTTAGACACACAAGTTCTAGGTAGGTCTTGGATTTAAAGGTCAGTTGGGTTGGTGTACAGTAGAGAATAAAGAATTTTATTATTCATTTAACAAAATGTAGAAGATGCTGTTTAGTTGTCATGGCTAGCAACTGTTGGTAGGCTAATCGTCCATGAATGCTTTATATGGTTTAAAGTGATGTTACGTTGTCATGTTTAAAGCTCTAACATCTCAGAAAAGCAGCTGCACCCTTCCTATCTAATGCTGTACAGTGGACGCTCGGGTTGCGAACGTTTTCCGTGTGGGAAGCACCTTCGCAACCCGCAGCCCTGCATCTGCGCACGCGTGGGTTGCAATTCGGCGCTTCTGCGCAAGCGCCAAAACCCAGATGTAACCCGTTCTGGTACTTCCGGGTTCGGCACGGTGCACAACCCGAAGCGTCTGTAACCCAAGGTATGACTGTAGTTGCCTTTTTGAAGAACTGTGTATGATGTAACATTGTCTATGGATGACATTTATTGCATTCCTACGTAGAATGCTTTTGTTGGGGGGGGGCACCAAATCATGCACTGATGAAAGCAAGATGGGGCACAAAACAGGTATGTCAAGTTTCCAGTTAGAGTAGTATGTAAAGAAATGTGATGTTATTTTAAAAGTACAGTCGTACCTCTTGTTACGTCAGTCTCTGGTTGCATGTTTTCAGGATACAAACACGGCATTTCCAGGTTTTGCCATAAAAGCATGCACAGAAGCACTATGGACCTCGCGTGCGCAGAAGCCGTGCTCTAGTTGCAGACTTTTTGGGGTGCGAATGGCCGTAACTAGAGATACCACTGTATGTTCTGTTTTGTTGAAGCTTATGCACTTAAGCAATTTCTTGTGATCAGAAGAAACGCCAAGGAGAGAAGAGCCCTGAAGCAAAAACAGTAGAAATTGAAATTGATCAATGTAATACTAAATTACATTGAACCTTGCCTTTTTGTAAATATCAGGAAATTTGCGAGAGACTGTTTCACCTAATAAGCAGGGCACTGGTTTCTTGGTTCTGAAGGAAATTAACTATTTCCTTGCAAGAATACATTTATTCTTTTTAAAAAGTTGTTGCTTTGTGTAATAAAAAACATGCCCAAAGCATTGCTTACAAAAATTAAATAGGAAAAAAGATTTCTGTTGTAAAAATTCAGATTAAATTAACGTAGTAATTTTAAAGATAGTGCTTTCACATAAACTTTCTTTTATTACTAGGTCACAGTTCCATTGAGTCACCTCATCAATGCCTTCCATTCACCCATAACTCCAGCTCCATCATTTGCTACACCATCTACCCAGTGTGTACAAAAGGAAGCAGCTCCCGAACATGAGGTACAGAATAGTGAGGTAAGAATTCTCTGATAGGCGTGATAGATTTATTTGTGTTTGTGTATCATTTAGAGTGATTTAAATTTGCTTGGTGCCTTACATGTGGCATAAAAAGGAATCTCATAAAGCGAATTTTGATACTCCTTTTAGTATTCTATACTTTGCTGGAACAATCCAGATGGAGTATTATTATTATATACAAAACTCCCCACTTAGTTTTGAAAAGAGAGATTTTCCTGATATGCAAGTATTCATTTGTGCACAGCTGATTAAATATTTTTTGTGCACTTCAGTTACAAATATAATGACAATTGTTATTAAAATTATTACCCTGTTCTGCTGAAGTTGCCTTTTTGAAGAACAAGACAACTTACCGTATTTTTCGCTCTATAACACGCACCTGACCATAACACGCACATCGTTTTTAGAGGAGGAAAACAAGGGAAAAAACATTCTGAATGAAACAGTGGATGTATCATTTTTGGGCTTCATGCTGTGGCCACAGACATGTGATCTGATGGTGAATTTGGGGTGACCCAATGCAAAAATCCTGAGAATTCCTGTGGATCCATGCTTTGTAACCACGTTTTTGCACCATTGCAGCCCCAGGCAACAGTGGGTGCGTGATTTCTTTGGTGCAGGCTGTAGCCATGGACATGCTATGTGATCTGATGGTGAATTTGGGGTGACCCAATGCAAATATCCTGAGAATCCCTGTGGATCCATGCTTTGTAACCACATTTTTGCACCATTGCAGCCCCAGGCAACAGTGGGTGCGTGATTTCTTTGGTGCAGGCTGTAGCCATGGACATGCTATGTGATCTGATGGTGAATTTGGGGTGACCCAGTGCAAATATCCTGAGAATCCCTGTGGATCCATGCTTTGTAACCACATTTTTGCACCATTGCAGCCCCAGGCAACAGTGGGTGCGTGATTTTTTTGGTGCAGGCTGTAGCCATGGTCATGCTATGTGATCTGATGGTGAATTTGGGGTGACCCAATGCAAAGATCCTGAGGATCCATGTGGATCCATGCTTTTTAACCACGTTTTTGCACCATTGCAGCCCCAGGCAACAGTGGGTGCGTGATTTTGGTGGGGCAGGCTGTAGCTATGGACATGCTATGTGATCTGATGGTGAATTTGGGGTGACCCAATGCAAAGATCCTGAGGATCCATGTGGATCTATGCTTTGTAACCATATTTTAAGTGGGGAGCGAAGGAAAAACAAATAAGGGACATGAGAGGGGTGTGCAGAGAAGCAGCTGGCTAAGAATGCAGGAGAGGGATTTAACGGGAGAGAGGAAAGAAAGGCAAAAGTTTCCCCCCACCCAAGCCAGCCATCTCCCTCCCTCCCTCCCTCCCTCCCTCCCTCCCTCCCTCCCTCCCCCCCCTCTCTCACTTCCCCCCTCTCTCTCCCTCTCCCCCAGCAGCACCCAAGCACAGAGAGGAATTCCCCTCTGCTTGCCTGGAGGGGAGGGGCTTTCCCTGCTCTTCGTTCTGTTTCAGCAAACACAGCAACGAAACAGAGGAGGGTGAGCAGTTAGACCCTGAGGCAGAATGCAGGAAAGCAGCCGCTTCCTCTTTTCAGTTTTCCCTTCTCCGTGAAGAAGGGACCACACATTCACTCTATAACACGCACAGACATTTCCCCTTCCTTTTTAGGAGAAAAAATCTGCGTGTTATAGAGGGAAAAATACGGTACTTGGTCTCTAAGGTGCTACTGGACAATTTTTGATTTTTTTGGGAAGGATTCTTTTAAAGACTTTTTAAAGAACAAAATCATTTTTTTAAGGACTTGATTCTTTTAAAGGAATTTTTTTGGAAGAGTTTTTTAAAGATGTTTTTCAAGATTTTATTTATTTCAACTACGGCAGACCAGCACAGCTACCTACCTGAATCTAGAGATTTGGGGTTGCAGTCCTGCATGCATTTACCTGAGAATAAAGTTCAGAGTTAACATGCATAGGATTGTATTGCCAGTTACAGCAGAAATTATAACTCTTTGAAACTGTTAGTTTATGAGAATAACTGCTGTAGAGCTACAGCCCTTCAATTTGAATTAGCGATGTATATTTTGCAATATGGTCACTGATAATTTCTTGATGTTTGAAACCGCACCAAATGAAGGCTTTTTATTGTACATAGATACTGCTTTCATTTGCTTTGAGTAAAGAGCAGTGACTTCAACTTGGAAATTGTATTTTGGAAATTAGTGACTGCACAGTTTAAACAATTGATGGAAATAAGTTGATATTTTGAATAGCCTTAATGATTGGGGATTGCGGGAATGAAATGGGAAAAGTGTGCGTGTTCCAATCTGCTTCTACTTTGGGGACCCTTTTTAGAATCATAATAGTTGGACATTTCTTCTCTTTTTCTTGTTTTGAGTAATCTGATGTTCTTAAACATTTCCATTCTTCATCTGTTCTTTTTACAGCCAGTACTTAATATACGAGACCTAGGACTTTCTGACTTGAAAGCTAGCCAGTTTGATGAACTAGTGGACAGGCTACTACCTGGCTATCGTGTAGAAAACAAAATCTCTTCACACTGGCAAACATCGTATATATCTGCACAGTCCTTCTTTGAAAATAAGTATGGTATGTCTTAGGATCTTATGGCAGCGAAAAGTTGAATCAATTACTGAATTGAAGCCAAGGCAGCATCACATCCCACCTCTTAATATATGGTTCCAGTGAGATGCTTGCTTTCTGCTTCATTTCCATGCTTATTTCTTCTATGAGGCCCCTGTAATGCAGGGATGGCAAAGACATTTCAGCATGAATCCTCTTTCCCTTCTGGGCATCCTTCAGGTGGATGTAGGAGTGTGTGTGTCATGCCTCTGCTGAGCAAGACTAGAGGCAGAAGTGGGCAGAGCAACAAACATGAATTTGTGCACCACAAAGTAGTTGCACAATTGTGTTATTAGACATAAAACACATATTCCTCACATCAGTGGCCATAGTTAAGAGCAATAAAAAACATGCAAAGAATGTGTGCACACCCATTTAATTCTATATGGGACTGTACCTGAACTTAGACATGTAAAGAACCACTTCCCTGATTTCATATGGTGAGTAAGAACTTTCTTGAGGCAACTGAGTACTGGAGCTTTTATATACTTAAATAAGTGTTTCTTTTACAGACTGTTGACATACTATTAAGTACCAATGTAGTTCAGTGTGGGCTAGTAAACATTTTTGTGGACCTTTTTTCAGGGCTGCTTTTCATAATATTACAGCGACTGAATAAAATATTATTTGCAGCCTAAGAATACAGAAAGCAATCTTGTTCCCAAGAGGAAGCTCTGTTAAGCACAGCAGGACTCACAGATAAATGTGGATAGGATCAGCATGTTCATTTGAGAGTGAATCAGACTGATTCACTCTCAAATGAAATTAAAAATGTGAAGTTTATTTAAGTTATATATGTTTTGAAATAGATTTTGGAGACTCATTTTATCCTGTAAAATATTTTAAACCTATAAAGTTTTTTCTAAAGCCATTGTTTAGCTTAGTGATTGCAAAATAATAATAATGTTTTTATGGTAACTCCCTAGGTTTCACAGATGTCTTTAGTGTCTTGCGCTCATCTTACCTGTACAGACAGCATCCTAGCCCCCTCCAGAGTGTATGTTCAGATCTTCAGCGTTGGCCAGGTATGAAGTAAGAATATTCTTCTTGATTAAATTGATTTATCTGGCTGAAGAACGTAGTATATACTACAAGATGAATCCTGAGTTCCCATCAGTGGAACTCTGCTCATGTGATGCTTGTTAGAGGAAGGTGGTTATTCTCCCTGACTAATTCCTGTGCCTCTGAAAAGCTGTTCCAGAGGGTTGGAACTTATCCCTGCTTCACAGGAGGTGGACCTGGAGGCTTGGAATGGGACAACTCTGGATCCAACTCTCTAAAATTACTTATAATTTATATGATATAGATGAAAGTATTTTGCCTTTGAACATATTTAGAGTATATTATTATCTTTACTCAGTAGTCATAATAATTAGTTGTATTTTTGAAATTTTACTTTCATTGGCAGTGGTTAATGTAACACTTGTAGTGACAGTCAAGCCTTCTCGGATTTCTGTTTCTCACAAGTTTAGAATTCTTGACTGAACTTTATTGAAGGGAAGGGAGTTAGTATATTACCTAACTAGCAATTGCCTAACTTGCAACTGATGCTGGTACTCTTATTTGTCTGTTATTTGCCGTTTCTACGAAGTTTGGAGACTCCACAGGAGCTTCTGTACATATGAATGTTCTGTATTTAGCAAGATCTTAGAACGTATACATTTCCAAAATGTCCTTAAAAATTGCTTGCTTGAATAGAGAGAATTGTTGTTGCTATAGGATGGCGAGTGTTGCTATTCTTTTAAATAACATAACTGGGATCCAAAGAGCAGCCTGAAGGGTGCTTAATGGGGGGCTGAATTTTCAAATTTGAACAGCAGCCCCTTCCCTTTTCCCGTGCTGTATTAAGCTGCTTTGAAACTCCAGATATTTTTGTATGTGATTGTGTACAGCATGGAGGAGTACTGTTTTGGGGGAACTACTCAAAACACAGACACACCCACCCACAACCAAAAGCACAGAACCTGGTGTTTGGTTCTTTGCATAGTCTGTGTTTCACGACTTACACTAAAAAATTAAGTAAGGAAAGAATTTGCATAAGAATTTCTGTTACGTTATCTTGAAACAATGTGTTATGTGTTTTAAGTTTTTATTCAGACACGAGGTTTTAAGACACTGAAATCAAGAGCAAGACGGCTGCAGTCTTCATCAGAACGATTGACAGAAACAGAAAATGTAGCGCCCTCATTTATAAAGGCAAGTCTAAAGATTTGTGTGTTCCGATCATAACCTCTTCTGATGCCTGTTTCATACGGTGTCTTAAAAAATACCTGACCCATTTAAAAATTGGAAGCCAAGTCCCTCTTCTCAGGTGTTTGTAGACTGAAGTAATTGAGGACAGGTAAAAGGGGATTGAAAGGGAGGGATCAGGAAGAGATAAGGGATTTATGAATCGTGATGGTAGTTAGGTTGTTAGAAAGCTGATGTAGGAAAAGATGGGTAAAAGGGATAATTGCTGATAGGAGGTATACAAGCAGAATCCTTCTGAAATACGTAAATGACTAACTATATACCTTTTCACATCTAGAATGTTAACAATTTCAGCTGAATGGTACTGTAACCCAAGCACTGTAAAATCCAACAGACAAAGAATGTCCTGGAGACTGATGGATAGTGAGATTTCACTGTAATTATTTGAATTGCTGCACAGAATTCTAGGGTGCTGTCCAGTTACAGTAACCTGCTTGTACAACAGAGTTTTGCTCACACCAACTTTCCATTCCTCCCCACTCTGGTCTCCTGCTCTGGAGGGTTCTCCGTCCCGGGCAGGAGGGGGTGCTTCAAGGTGAAAAGGGAAGTCTCGTCATAACCACTGCCACAAGGTTGGCTCTCACCCCGCATGATGCACTTGCAAGCCTTTCCCTTGCAAGTGGTAGCATATAAAAATTGAAAAGGTCAATGCATGCTGAACCTTAAGAGAGAGGAGAGTGCTCTTCTGCTCATGTTCTGTCCCCTGTTTCCCATATGCATCTGGCTGGCCACTGTGAGAACAGGATGTGAGAATAGGTAACCTGATCCAGCAGGCTATTCTTATTATGTGCCCAAAAATCTGACCCCTGGTTTAAAAACTAATGCAAGTGTTTTCTCCATCAACTCCTTAGGGTCTCCTACTGAGAGATAGAGGACCTGATGTTGAAAGTGTAGATAAACTAATGAAAACAAAAAAGATACCTGAAGCTCAACAAGATGCCTTTAAAACTGGATTTGCAGAGGGCTTTTTGAAAGCACAGTCACTCAATCAACGTAATGGTTTGTTTGTCTTATTCAAAGTGTTCTGTTTTGTATATGCGGTGTTAGAATGGTGTTACAGGTCGCATTTAAAATACACGGTAAATGAACCCCCTTTGTGCGGTATCCATATATGGTAGAAAAATAAGAATTAGGCAGCAGGTTCTTCTTTGTCATTGTCCCACAATGTCATCCCCTTATCAGTTAGTCTAGCTGATTCAGTTTTCTTGGATTTTATACAGTACAAAAATTGCTTGCCTAATATATATTTTTCTTCTTCAGATTCCATAAGACGAAACCGTTTCTTTGTCCTTGTTCTGATTCTGCTTGGCCTTTATGGATTGTCAAAAACTCCTTTTTTATCTGGTAAATTCCCCTTTATGGATACTGGTTTGTTAACTTTTCATTCTTCTTTAATCTTTCATTTCCTGTTTTGCTTTGTAAGCCACAGTGATCCATGCAACGGTTACCTCCAGGCTTGACTACTGTAATTCGCTCTATGCGGGGCTGCCCTTGAAGCTGTCCCAGAAACTCCAGCGGGTGCAGAATGCAGCAGCGAGGCTCCTCACGGGGTCTCTGCCATGGGAGCATATTCACCCAGTGCTTTTCCAGCTGCACTGGCTCCCGGTGGAGTACAGGGTCAGATTTAAGGTGCTGGTTTTGACCTTTAAAGCCCTTCATGGCCTAGGACCCTTGTACCTACAGGACCGCTCTCCTGGTATGCCCCACGGAGGACCTTAAGGTCCATAAATAGCAACACCCTAGTGGTCCCGGGCCCTCAGGAAGTTAGATTAGCCTCAACCAGAGCCAGGGCTTTTTCAACACTGGCTCCAGCCTGGTAAAACGCTCTTTTTCCTTTCTCCTCCTGTGATGAGGCTGCATTTTTGTGTTTTAATGTTGTATTTTAATTTTGTTTTTAAGTTGTATTCATTCAACTTGTTTTTCTTATAGTTTGTTAGCCGCCCTGAGCCCGGCCTTGGCTGGGGAGGGTGGGGTATAAATAAAAATTATTATTATTATTAGTCTGTTATTTTAAGTCTAGATTAAAATCACAAGTTGAATGAACTCAAAAAGTGGTGTACGCTACTCCATGTGAAAACATCTAGTGGTCTTTTCTCTGAAAGGAGTAATAGTTGGGGAAATATATCTTACTAAAATTTGAACAAGAATATTTCATAGGCCTCATTTTTCTTAGGACAGTTGAATAGTTAGTTTTAGCAGCCTAAGTAGTTGTGTCTCCTACTGCTTTTCAACACAGTCGTACCTTGGTTCTCAAATGGAATCCTTTAGTTTCTCAGATCAGACCATTATTTTTAAAGACAGATTTGTATAGATCTGGTGTGTCATAGAATTACATCTATGGATATTTCTTCAACATTCTTCCAACCCAAGTAAGTTCTTGCATTTCTTCCAGAAGCTTTGGCAGTGAGTTCAGTAAAGGATCATTGAGAGTTCCTCATTGTAGAGATTTGGTGTGCAAGTGATATGATTCAGATGGGCATGGGGGTACATTGCACAAGTCTTTATAGGTATAAATATCTGTTTAGCTGGGACTCAGTGAATGGCCTGATAGTATTTCATGCTGAATCATTACTGCAGCTAAACAGATGTGGGCATAGTCAGTTCTGAGAGCCACATGTAAGAGTGAGATACACGTGAACTAAATAATTTATTTTTTAAAGAAATGCTTAGTTGAACATTGGTAGGCACAAAAATTGCTATGACAAATGATACTGACAAAATGACTTGTCAGTACATTAATCTGTTTTAACCTTTGCTTTTAGTGCGTTTTCGAACAACTTCTGGGCTTGATGCAGCTGTGGACCCTATTCAGATGAAAAATGTTACCTTTGAACATGTCAAAGGGGTAAGTTCAAATGCTTGATGTCCACCAACTATTGAATTGAAATTCATTTATGTAATATATTGATATACCACACAATACTTAAAACAGTTTCTAAGCAATTTACAAAAAACAGCAAACAGTGACACACGGAAGCCACAGTGTAATGCAATGCAAAATTTGAAGAAAACTGCAATAGATCACTATAAAACATAAATCCAAAAACAAGCACAGCAGCACATGTTGAAACATTTTTAGGGTACAGGATCCTTCTTCAGCCTTCCTCCTGCTTGTGACTGACAAATATAGAAACCACTGCCTGTGAATACACTCTGACCTCACACACATCCACAGACTTGCTTTTCCATGTGTATGGATCATGCAATAAACCCAAGATGAATATTGGAGTGGGTCTACCAATATAGTTGGATGGTGGCCTCTCACACTAGCTTTTCTTTCTATAATACTTGCCAATATATGATGTGCCTCTTGTTGCTCAGCTTCTGGCAGCTTATCTTTGCTGAGTCAGGAACTATTCCATGATGATGCAGTGTAGCGTTGCCAGCGTAGGCGGCTACATTCTCCATTTGCCTCCTGTAATGACTAAATTCCCCTCTGTTGATTTTCACAAAATAATTACCCATGGAAAACAAATTCTACAGATGGATCCCTGTTACTTTTTTTATAAATCAGACGAAACAAACTACTGCTTCCTTACATGCACCTCTGAGTATTGTGTTTTCTCTTAAATTGTTCCATCATGATCTTCCACGTGATCACAATTGAGGTTTAATTGCTCCCCCCCCCCCAGCACTGTACTCTGATAAATTATGTAGGAATTAGTTCTTTTCCCCCTTTTACAGTTCTAGAGGCTTTACCTAGTATATGTTATTAACTGTATGCCTTGGTTTTTCAGTAAATGTTTTATGTTAAATAAACATAGGCCAGAGACCAGTGTAGTTCTGTATCTGTTGTCCAGTGGGACTTCGGACTTTACTTTCTTAAAATAGCAGCCTTCCTCTTGCCACAGGGCAAACTGCTTTGGGAAGCATGGGAGTTTCCAGGCCAGCTGACTATACAGCAGGGAGCCTTGTATTTTAAAAGAAAAAAAGTTATACTGGGGGTGCACATGAGCCTTTGGCTGTGCTTAAAAATAGCTCAGGATTGTGACCACAAGTCTACCTAAAGCTAATTTGGCCAAATTATAAAACAGGTCTTTTAAAAATATTGGTATAATGTATTTATTTTTAAATTTTAATTGAATGAAGGTTGAAGAAGCAAAGCAAGAGTTGCAAGAGGTGGTAGAATTCTTGAAAAATCCTCAGAAATTTACTGTACTGGGAGGTAAACTTCCTAAAGGTAAGTATGAGCTTTTGATTATTGATAGATGCTTTCATGGGGGTGTTCATACCACTTGTTACATTGCAGTCCTATTTGATTTATGTGAGGCAGGTAATAATGTGTTGTCCCTGAGAGGGATATGTAACCTCATGTGCCTCTTTCATGAACATCGTTAAAATCCTACAGCAGGTATTCCTCCACCGTCAGAGGCATTCCACAGGGTCCCCTCACTCCCCCAATACACCCCTGCATTGTAGGATAAATTATTCCAGTCCTGACATACTGGGAAGGAAACTAAAAAAAGAAAACTGCAAAGGGAAAGGAAGAATATATCCAAAGCAGGTGTAGAAAAAGGCAGTTTGTCCACCTTTGCTACTCCTCTTTTTTGATTGCTCTGCCCTTTGTGTCTTTTAAATTTGTATTTAGTTCACCCTCCCCTTTTGTAACTCTTGTGAATTAACTTTTTCACTCAGGGGAGTGTGTTTGTTGTCCAGATTTTCTTTATGTATACTCTTTGTATTGGGTGGGGAACCTCTGGCCTTTGGGCCTAATTAAGCTTTGCCATTTGGCCCAACAGCCTAATGACCTGACATCATGTATGATATCAGAACCGGCGTGGGCTGCTAAAAAGGTAGCTGGGCTCTTCCAAAAAGGGCTTCTGAAGTTTACAAAGAGCAGTACAGGTGATGCTTTGAAATCCTGACAGTCAGCTGATTGTTGGGGTTGGAAGCGCTGTGTCACCTGACATTGTGATGTTAGGTGATAGACAGATGGGTGGTCCTGCCCTTATATTAAATACCTGCCAGATCCACATCCCTAGCCTGCTTTGTTGTCCTCCTCCTAGCTGGGCTGAAATCTGCAGTGACTAGAATCACTTGTTGAGAAATTATAAAAATTGGGGTAAACATGGGTGATAATCAGTTCTCCGTATGCTTTGTCATAATTTTATTTCATTCTTTCCCCAGGTATTCTGTTGGTCGGACCACCTGGAACTGGCAAAACTCTTCTTGCTAGAGCTGTGGCAGGAGAAGCTGATGTTCCATTCTATTATGCCTCTGGATCAGAATTTGACGAGATGTTTGTTGGCGTTGGAGCCAGTCGTATCAGAAACTTGTTTAGTGAGTACAACTTAGTTTTCCCTTGAACATTGGCTATTTTCATGAAGACATGTATACCTGAAGGAGCATCTCCACCCTTATTGTTCAGCCTGGACACTGAGGTCCAGCTTCAAGGGCCTTCTGGCGGTTCCCTCACTGCGAGAAACAAAGTTACAGGGAACCAGGCAGAGGGCCTTCTTGGTGGTGGCACCTGCCCTGTGGAACGCCCTCCCATCAAATGTCAAGGAAACAGACAACTATCTGACATTTAGAAGACATCTGAAGGCACCCCTGCTTAGGGAAGTTTTTAATGTCTGATGTTTTATCATGTTTTTAATATTCTGTTGGGAGCCACCCAGACTGGCTGGGGAAACCCAGCCAGATGGGTGGGGTATAACTAAACTATTTATTATTATTATTAACTTATTTCAGGAGTGTGGATGAACACACTTTGAAATCTAGCAGTTTCTTATTGAATAAATGCTCTTAAGCCTAAGCTCTCTATTAAAATAAAGAAGGCTCTAGCAGGCATCAGGAAAATTCAAAAACATTCTCTTACTATTATCATTATATCAAAAGTCTGAATTCTGTCTGAACAGTTGTAACCCAATATATGTATGTATATATTCATTCATTCCAGTCTGGACCTTTATCATGGGTCCATTGTTTTATCCCTAATTCAAAGAACAGTTGTTTTCCTTTTGACTGTTTTCTAGCTAAAATAGCAGTATAGACACCGAAAAGCTATTTTTCTGGAAAAGTGCAATTCATGAGGGTAGCCAGAATAAACTTGTGAATCTCCTATTAGAAATGTGTGAATAATACAAAATGGTGTTTGTAGTATGAAGAAATAAATTTGACATGTTGCATTCTTAGGGGAAGCCAAAGGAAATGCGCCATGTGTTATATTCATTGATGAGCTGGATTCTGTTGGTGGCAAAAGGATAGAGTCTCCAATGCATCCCTACTCAAGACAGACTATAAATCAGCTCCTGGCTGAAATGGATGGGTAAATACTAAATTTCTTTCTGAGCCAAGGGATTATCTGTTATATAGGAACATCAAAATAAGTGGGGTTCATAGGGAGAGGTGTGTGGCCCCCCCAAGCAGTAAAATAATTTGAAATCTGATATGTCACTTGGAAAGAATATCATAGCCATTTAAGGCATGTTCAAATGCCTGGTATCCCCCTACCTAGCAGGGTAGCCAAGCCCTGGGAAACCCCAGATTACTACACTGCCCAGCAGCCATACAGTTTATACTGATGCTGCTATTCCAACTAGTTGGTAAGCTGCAGCACCCTCGTCTGTCTTTGACCAGGGCACAAAGTGGTTGTTATGCAAGCAAGGATTGTCTAGGTGCACAGCATAGCATAGTTTAGCTAGTAGGGATGATGCCTTGGGGGTTACACTAGAGTAGCAGGTCTACTGATCATGCTTTGGGCTGGTGTCACTAATTACAGCCTACCTACAAGCCTGTTTCGTCGAGCCATTTGCCTTGATCACTTCTAATCCAGATTTAGGACATGTCACTCATAACTAAGCTTTCAAATCTGCAGCCATAAGATGGCCATGAAAAGAGGATAGATTCTGAGTTCTCTGAATACCAGTTACTGAGGGGCAAAAAATGGGAGGGCATGCCCTGCTGCGAGGCTTCCTCGCAGCATCCAGCTAGCTGTTGTTGGAAATGGGATTTTGATCCTTTGGTCTGGTCCAGCAGGTCTGCTCTTACATTCTTACTAGTATTCTTCTGGCATGGCTGCAGATTTCCAAACAAATGGATGAGCCCCACTCTGGAGCCTTAGATAGCTTTGAGTCATGCCCAATAAAGGGCTTGCAGTGTGCGTTAAGCCCTCAATGGACTGCATAGACATTGCTGTACTCATTGTAAGAACAGAGAAACTTTTCACACCAAAGTATATTAACAAAAGCTCTCTTCTCTCTCTCTCTCTCTCTCTCTCTCTCTCTCTCTCTCTCTAGCTTTAAACCCAACGAAGGCGTCATTATCATTGGTGCAACAAACTTCCCTGAAGCATTAGATAAGTATGTGTGTGTGCGTATATATGCATAAAACGTAACTTTGCATGGTTTGATTTTGTGCATATATGACTTTGAAAAGTGTAGGTCAGTAATAGCTATTAAAATTTACATGGTACTATTCTTGCATCATGTCTATATTTTTATCTTTGAAGGCAGCACTCAGAAGGACTAGCCCCTTCTAGCTATCATTATCAGGAACAGCCAAAATGACAGCAATGGCAGCCGGAATGCATCTATGAAGTGTTGATTCATAAAGTACCTTTTGCCTTGGGGGTTCCTGTAATCCAAGGAGGATTGTGAGGGTTGTGTGGAGGCCATTTGCTTGTGTGAAACAATTTTTAGTAGGTCAGAAATATATTAGCTGCTCACTTTACCCCATCATGTTCTTAACTCTTAAAAAATAAAAATCTTTTAAGTCATCTGGTTAGCAAGGATCTTAAATATATTGAATCATTCACAGAATTGTTTTTCCTCCCCAATTAGTGCTTTGATACGTCCTGGCCGCTTTGACATGCAAGTTACAGTCCCCAGGCCAGATGTCAGGGGCCGAACAGAGATTCTGAAATGGTACCTGAATAAAATAAAGTATGATGAATGTAAGTATAAATACACAACTGTTATCTTGGGGGCAGGCGATACAGAAAGTTGTTGTAGAGTGGCTGTAAATTTTAATCTGTTTCTAAGTCGCTCTGTAACCTCTCTAATTTAGAGCTGTGTTTTGAGTTCTGAATCGCCTTGAATAAAACAAATCTCTCTGTTCCCCTTTCACTATACTGAGGAATCTGAAATGGCTATAGCTTTTTTTCCCTTTTGGCCAAACTGGATCAAATTTAGGGCACATGAGCTATTCCAGTGGATTAAAGCATGCTAAATTGCAAGCAAATAGGTCCAGGGGCTTTTTGAGAGGTGGGGGGAGTAAAACAGATTTATTCCCCCCCCCCAATAATCTAATTGGGTGGTGGTGGATAGGGAATAACTTCTTAATAAAGAAAGCATAACTGTTGATGTGCTTTAGCAAAGAACAATTCCAAGCTCTTCAGTACTCCACAGGCAACCTTTTGGACAGCCTCACTATTTTCAGTGTCCACAAACATATAGGAAAATATGGAGCTATAAGGTAAAGAAAAGTATAGAAGCACAGAAACACAAGACTTTGTAGAGGACCTGATCTGTCGGTTTATTGACATTGTGCTTTGATGTGAGGAGGGGAGGAAAAATCCCAATTCACTCCAGTTTTTGGCCCCTACACAAAACCCCTAGTTATTACATGCTTGTGATTGAAATTCAGAATCTTGTCACCAGTGGGAGCCAGAGTCTTTTATTCTGCTTACAGTATTACTTGAATAAATCCGTGCTCTGTTCTTGATCCATATTGTGATTATAGTGGCAATAAAATTAAAGTTTGCTTTAATGTGAAAAGCAGATTTAAAGAATATTATTAATTTCTCAGATTAGGTTGATATAGGACTTTGTGTGTTTTACTGCAGCTATTGATGCAGAAATCATTGCAAGAGGAACGGTAGGATTTTCTGGAGCTGAGTTAGAAAACCTAGTGAACCAAGCTGCATTGAAAGCTGCGGTTGATGGGAAGGATATGGTTACTATGAAGGAGCTGGAATTCTCAAAGGACAAAATTCTTATGGGTAGGCTATTTCTGAATTTGAATTTCTTAATTCAGCAAGGTAAGTATTTTGACCTTGGGCACTTCATTGGAGTTAAGTTACAAATACAGCGCTTACATGCTATACTGAGGGTTTTTGGGTTCTTGAAGTTCAGAGGTAAGGAACCTTACTTGTGACATGGAAACATAAAGAACCTAAACATAGCTTGCCTTTGAGGAAGCGTGTTTCAGAACCTGAATGTGTGCGTAAAATCTCCTGGAAGCAGGCCCAAAGGTTTATTTGGTTTCTGTAACCTTGAATCCTCTGACCCAGGCGTAGGCAAACTCCGGCCCTCCAGATGGGACAATTCCCATCATCCCTGACCACTAGTCCTGTTAGCTAGGGATGATGGGAATTGTTGTCCCAAATATTTGGAGGGCTGGAGTTTGCCTATGCCTGCTCTGACCCATCATCCTGTATACCAGAACCGTTCGCGGGCCAGATCCAGAGGGTGATTGGGCCGGATCCAGCCCGTGGGCTTCAGTTTGCTGATCCCTGCTGTATACCAATACCTAGCTCTTCTTTAGAGTGGATCCTTATAGTGTCCATGCCACCTATGGTCAGGTGGGAGAAACCAGCAGACTTAAGAGAACCCCAAGGTTTGCAGAAATACAAAGAAGGGGGGAACCCCCAAATGGCCCAGTAAAGACAGAACATGCTCAATAGCCATGGAGCTCTGATTGGTGGTTGACTATTGAGAATAAACAATAACAAACTGTGGGGTGGGGTGAATGGAATGGAGTATTCTGGAATGGAGTATCCTGGCTGGCACCTTGAGAAGAGCATTCCCCAGTGCAGTGTTTTGCTTGTTCTCCCCCTTGGATATACTAATAGCAAAATTTAGTGCTGAGTTATGGCTGTGGAGCCCAGGTGGGACTTCTGAGCATGCGCAGGGGAATCTCAAGGTTTGAAGAAGTAGAAAAAATAGTTAGAGAGGAAACCAATAACGGGACAAAAAAACCCCTTCAGAACAGTTCAGTGAGGACTGAGCCTACTAAGTCTCCACTTCACTGTCTGCATGGTGGTGAGAAAAGCAAACAGGGTTGTGGGTGTGCGTTACGAATAGAATGGAGCATCTGCTTGCATTTGGTCACTTTTCAGCTTCTGTGATTTCCTTTCTTTGATTTCAGGCCCTGAGCGTAGAAGTGTAGAAATTGATGATAAGAATAAAACAATTACAGCCTATCATGAATCTGGGCATGCCATTATTGCATACTATACTAAAGATGCGATGCCAATCAACAAAGCAACCATTATGCCACGAGGGCCAACACTCGGACATGTGAGGATTTTGATTTTGTAGAGAATACCCACTTTTGACTAGACTTTGACTGCTTTACTGCTTTACTTTTTCAACAGAGCTGGTATCAAACACCTGGCAATATATTTCCATAGTATAATGTATTTGAAATGAGAACCTGGTTGGTTGCCGTGGCATTCGTAACGGAGGTTCACCTTCATTACATAGGCGCCAGGCGAAAATGTTTCTCTATAACCAAGCCTTTGGCTGATTAACATCCTGCGGCCTTTTAAATGTGTTTGAAGGGAGGATTTACTGGTTTGTTTTTGTTTTGCTATGTATTATATGTTTTCATTTTGTATCTTTTTGATCTGAACCACCCTGTGATCTTCAGTTGAAGGGTGGTATACAAATTTAATAAATAATAATAATAATAATTGCCATTTTAGAAATGTTTTCTGTACACCCTGCAGTGCTGTCAGTTCAAAAAAGACATCCACATTGTGGATTAAAACATTCATTCATCTGGCTCTGCTGCATTTTGAACTTTGGGACTGTATTGCCCAAATACGTGCACAAAATTGTTTCATAGCAGAGTTGGAGGTTCCCTAGTCCTGCTGCAGGGCCTGTGTGTAGAAGGGCTGTTACCTTTAGTGTACCGTAAGCCAAGATTGGCCATCAGCAAAAAGTTGCTGTTGATTTGTTTCTCGCTAATATACTGCATGACCATGACAGGTCCGGACAGAGCCTGCAAGACTGCAGGTGTCTCCTCTTTGGGAAGCAGGTTTTAGTTTGGGGTAGAGAAACCAACAAATGTCTCAGAAGAGTATCACGGCTGTTAGTATCCTCTTAACTCGCCTTTGTTTCAAGATTGTCAAAGCAACTACAAAGTGTAATTTGCTGTTTCCATGAACTTTAATCTCTGCTCACACAATTTTGTATTAAAGGTGTCTTTGCTGCCAGAAAATGACAGGTGGAGTGAAACTAGGTCCCAGCTGCTTGCCCAGATGGATGTTAGCATGGGAGGAAGAGTTGCAGAAGAACTTATATTTGGGGGTGATTACATCACAACAGGTCAGGAAAACCCCGAAAGAAACAAGATGTTTAACTTCAAAATGTTTAACTTCAAAATCTGAATTACTTTTGTATAATTTCTTCTGTTGTTGTTGTTCATTTAGGGGCTTCTAGTGATTTTGACAACGCTACTAAAATAGCAAGGCTCATGGTGACTAAGTTTGGAATGAGTGAGAAGGTAAGATCTAAATATCTCCTGTTTGAGTTTTGGATGCTGTCCTCTTTTCTCTCCGCATTGATTAGGAGTCCCTCAGGACGTGGTATCAGATCCTTGTATTAAATTGCTGTTATCCCTCTCTGGATCTTTAGACGGTAGTGCATTATAAAGCGAAATGTACGTTACAAAGCGAGACTGTGTATGTGACCAACTCAGCCTTACGGATTATCAAAGATATGAACAGTGTGGGTGAATAAGAAACACATTTTGTCATTTTTCCTTGGAGATTATACAAAGCAATTTACAGTATGGGCTTGACAAAATAGTAGTGATAAATGAGACACTGCTGCTCTCCTGGCCTCCCAACGCAGGGTCACTGGCACTTACCAGGAGGGGTGGGGTGAAGCATGGGAGTATTAGATTAGGGCAGAACAATGGAGCCAATCTTCCCAAGCTTCACCCCACCTCTCTTTCCCTCTGTGTTGGAAGTCAGGAAAGCAGCTGTGCCCCACCCACAGCACCTCACCAGCCACTACTGTATATGTTACGCTGCCATGTTCATTTCACAGCACATTTGGGGGGGTTGCTCTATACCATAGGGAGAGCTCAATCAAGCACCAGAAAGCATTTGCTCCTTCTGCCTGTATTCCCTTATATGTTTTGTTTCCTCCTGGTCTGCCCCTTCCTTTCCGTCATCACGGATAGTGAGATTTCTCTTAGATGCATGTTCTTTGTAATCTTTTTAAAAAGCAAGAAGTTAAGACGATGATTCAAAATTAATCAAGTGTGAATAATTTAATAGGATTATCCCCCAAAATGTGTGATCGGTGACAAAAGCTGAGGTCGTATACACTTACAGGGAGTAAGTCCAGTTGTGGACAGTGGGACTAACTTTTGAGTAGACATGATTAGATTTATGCTGACAAGCTTCCTCCCATCCAGATTTAACAAGAAAGCTGTGATATAGTGCTGGGATACTTTTGTGTACAGCCACAGCTGCTTAAATATCAGACACCTTGAGGGCCTGTTGCAACACAGTAGATATTATTTTCTGGGATATTAAATTGCACCACAATTGCAATGTAAAATGTCTCTTTCTCTTGTCTCTTTCTTTTGCTTTCTATAAGCTTGGTGTCATGACCTACACAGATACAGGGAAACTCAGTCCCGAAACCCAGTCCGCAATTGAACAAGAAATAAGAATGCTTTTAAAGGTAAGAAAAAGTGTGATGGAATAACTGGAATAAATACTGGGTGAATAAAGTTTTCCTTTCCTTGGGTTTCATGTGTATATCTAGTAAACCATAAAAATGGCCTAAATTCTAATTCAGTTCATGGTCCTGTTAAAAGTTCAGGAACTTCCTTTAGCACTTACTAGCAATAGAACGTTCTTCTAGCTCCTTGTTGCTAGTAGATTCCTTTTTCATATTCAGTTATTTATCTACCTTATTTTTCCCTTCCATCCATTGTGTTTCTTACTTGTTTTAAACTAAAAGATTTTATGGAGTCTGGTTTCTGCAATGAGTATACAAGAATAAAATTGAAACGTGAATATTTGTGGCTTTATTGAAAATAGTAGTTCAGGGGTCAATCTTAAAACAGTTTTTAGAATACATGTCTTCGATTTCCAGTTTCATTGCAAATGATCCTCAATGTGTGTGGTTTTTTTTTTTATTCTGTGATAGGAATCATACGAACGAGCGAAGAATATATTGAAGAACCGCACAAAAGAGCACAAGAATTTAGCGGAAGCATTGCTGACCTATGAGACTTTGGATGCCAAAGAAATTCAGATTGTTTTAGAGGGGAAAAAACTAGAAGTGAGATGATAACTTCCTTGTTAAGCGTTCTAATGGATTACTTGCAAGAATGCAGTAGTCTACTTATGCAGTGTAGCTCCCCCCCCCCATGCGTGTGTGGTAATAATCACATTTCTTAAAGATAAGCAATTTGTCTTGTGTGCTTTTGTTACATTTTACCTAACTTTTTGTATTTCCATAGAAAGAGATGCCAGGAGCAAAAGAAGTTCCCACAAGTATAGATAATACGATCTCAGGGTTGAATCCCGCTTCTTTGGAAACCTCAAATACTGATGCTGAATAGTATGTTCTTAACATATCTTCCCTAGCTAATTGCTCCATGTGGACTTGGACATGTTCAATCTTGCGGCTTGAGATCCCTTGAAATGCTGCAGGATTTACAAGTTGCAGAGGGGATGACACCTCCATTTAGTCTTAATTCCATGGGCAGTTTATAAAACCATCACTCATCATTTAGGAAAATAAACCACAGATTTTATTTAGCAGGTCACATAAGACTACAGGAAGCTGGGAACTGGCATTGCTGTAACAGAGCTGCTCCTTGCCCCCCATTGGTCTTCTTATAAATGCCAGGGTGTTGGAATCCTGGAGCACAATAACTGGGCAAAGAAATAATAGGGTTTTCTGTTTGGATGCCTTTAGATCACATGACGGGGGACGGGGACGGAGTGGAATTTAATAGCTATGAAGAATTGCACTGCCTCTTTGGAGTCAGTTGGGAAGACATTTCCAGTTTAGTTTAGGTGGTATGGGGGTGTAACTGCATTGCTCTGAAGGGTGCTATCCTGTTGGATTTTAAAAAATGAGATCGTGTACGGCTGTTTTGAGAGCTCCATCAGTTTTCTTAGAAGGCCGTATTGAATCAGTCGGAGAGTATTTTAGATTCCTCTTTTTGTTCCTTTTAAATCACAGTCCATTTCCCCCAATAAAAATACAATTTTTTAATTTGAAATCTTCCAAGTCGTTTGACCCAGGTTATGAGCACCTAGTACCCAAACAGTAAAATGTGTTCAGTTATCTTCTGAAATGTTAAGAGTTGGGCTAGGGTGGAGTGGGAAACAATTGCTAGTAGTACTAATGTTTTGTGGGAGGATGGGCAGTGGGTGGGTTATTCTCACAACTTTAACCCCTACACTTCTCCATTCAAAATAGGCATTTAAAAGAGAAAAGGTTTTGTGCCAGTCAGTGGGGGGAATGGAAGAAAGTTGGCAGTGAACTTTCAGACTAGTGCTAACATGACGTTGCTGTGAATACAACTTGACAGTGTACTTACTTTTGAATTGGTTTAAGAATTCTTTCAATTCAGCAAATTCAGTGCAACTTTTTTTTTTGCTTTTCCCATTCAGCTAATCTAGTAACACATGGAGGGACCTCAAGACCCTGTCTTAAAGCAGAATACCAAGCTGCTATGCTGACACATTACAAATATACTCTTTGTAGTGACTTACAGTGAAAGATGTGCAAATAAGGCATGTGTGGCACCTTTTTTAAAGACAATAAAGGTTTGTTTTAATTATGCAGAAAGCTTTTCCTCATTGTAAATTGCTTTAACTCTGGTTTCCCTCTTATGTAAATTGAGGTGTACAAAACATATCTTAAACCTGTAAATAAATTTGAGAGTTAACCGAAATGTGGAAATTTTTTAGTGAACTGGATTTCCGAAGAATCTTTCGTTCGCTTCCTTCTTTCAAAATTGATTTGTTTGCTGTTACTTCAGCACGTCAGAGAAAAATAATGCAAGGGGGGAGACAGGAGAGGAAAAAACCCCAACATTCCCTGGCTTCCCATCAGCTGGAAAATGTACCCATGGAAAGTTCCCTATTATACAACAGACTCTGCTCCATCTCAGCAAATTAATATCATATGCCTTTCATGCTATAAATTTGAACTGCATCTGCACACCTAGCTACCATATATGCTAATAATATAAAATTTTAATTAGCAATAGTTCCTACTGATTATCCAGATTTAATACTATTCCTCACAAAAGCTGGGATTCTGAAGTGAGATATCCACACAGCGGAAGTCGCCTTGAGTTCCAGTCACAACAGAGAGACAGCTTAAGGTCCAAAGAGTTTGACTGCTGCAGAAGATCCGGCTTCAGTAATACAGTTTGGGACTTGATATATTCATACACTTTGTAGGCTTTGCAGATAAAGATATGTACAAGTAGAAACTATTTCTGTTGCTCCAGCAATTCAAGACATAACGCAGATTCCGACAGCACTCGCTGACTGACTCCGGACAGCTGAGCAGAGATGCCTCCATCATCTATAACAGGCACCCCTAAACTTGGCCCTCCAGATGTTTTGGGACTACAACTCCCATCACCCCAGCTAACAGGACCAGTGGTCAGGGATGATGGGAACTGTAGTCCCAAAACAATTGGAGGGCTGAGTTTGGGGATGCCTGACCTATACAGGTAGCACTGGACTGTTGCCATAGCAACTGGCTTGGCTGACCCTGACCCATCCTCATACATGGGATGATTTGAGCTCATCAAGGAAATTATGCCTTTTCTCCATGTTTGATTCCCCCAAAAACAAATTCCACAATACTTCAAAGTTATAAGATGTGGAACCGCAGGTAGAGAAATGCATACTACTTCAACATCCCACGAACCCACTAGACGTAATAAAAATAAATAAATGCGAGGACGACATAGGCTATGAGATTAACCCCACTCAGTGGACCAGAATGTGGTCTAAACCCCCCTTTAAATCCATATCAACGAAAAGGAAAGAACTCGCTCTGAAACTCACCTAAAGGTGGTACCTAACACCAAGGAAATTAGCGCTAATACACCCAGGAACCTCACCAAAATGCTGGTGAGGGTGCACCTCCACAGGCACATACCTCCACATGATGTGGGAATGCCCCAAAATCCAACTATTCTGGACAACAGCCATACGAGAAATATGTAAAATAACTAAACAAGAATTAGAAATCACCCCAGAACTGGCCCTACTAAACAACTTCCAAGACAATAATGCCCACTCACATCACAAAGAACTCATAACCCACCTACTCTCAGCAGCCAGGAACATAACCAGACACTGGAGAGGCCTGTCAGGAGTAAGCATGGACCAATGGTACCAAATAGTATGGGAAACAGCCTTACTAGAAAGATTAACCAATAAACTGAAACTGACACGGGGACAAATAGAAGAAGATGCCTTCACCGCGGTATGGCTCCCCTTTATCACACACAGCCCAACAAGATGACAGGAATCCATCAATAGATTATGGCTATCCTGATTCAAAAACACCCACCCAACTCACACATGAAAACAAAGTTCACCAGAGGCAATCACAAACAAACAACCACACCCTAGGCCAACCCCAACTTCTCTCACCACCAAAGGAACACAAGCGAATAGCAAAGAGAACCTGCACAAACGACGCTGACACAAAACCCCACACATACATTAAGTAAAATAGAAACCTGCCCACCTACCATGGCCTCCTCCACCTCTTCTTCCCTTTCCTTCCTAATGTAACACTAATGTCTCAACAAATGAAACTGACCTGTAGAAAAGGTAAATTGAAAAAAGAGACATTGCACATACTTTTGTAAACCAAGAAATCTTGAAAAAAAATACATTAAAATTTTTTTTAAAAAGAAAATATGACACAAGCGAAACTTGCTATATTGTATATTTTGGGTGCTAATATCACAGCATCTTTGGTTTAACAGAGAACATAAGATATACTACCTTAGGCCCCTACAGATCTGGGATAAGAAGGAGGGGTTCCCACTTCAATGGGTGGTATTTCCAAGCAGGTTTGAACTTTGGCGCCAAATTTCTTTTTAAAAAGGCACTGATTATGTATTCCTTTCTCTAAAGCAACCTCCCCCAACCTGGTATCCTCCAGTTTTGCGCTACAATTCCCATCAGCCTCTGCTGGCACTGTCAATGGTCTGGGATGGTGGGAGTTGTAGACCAACAACATCTGAAGGACACTAGGTTAGTTAAATGCTCTAAAGGCACCCTGGGTGACAAAGATGTAACAGCACAGGTTGAAAATTCTCAACATTTCTTCCAGTACATCACCAGTCTCTAACCCAACCCAAATGGAGGCCCATAGTTTACAGCAGGGGTGGAGAACTTCTAGTCCCTAAGCATAATTAGCAGGGGTACATTTTTGTAAACCACTTTGAGGTGGTTTTTTTGTTTGTTTTTTACATTCAATCAGTATAGAATTTTAATGAAATAAATAATAAGGTCTGTGAGGCCTCATTTGGCCCACAAGACTAATTCAGCCAAGCCATGCCTGCCCGCCAGGTAAAAACATGGCTCAACTGAAAGGGGTTTTGAGGTGCTGTCAATCAGTGGAATGGTGGTGCCTCAAATATCCTAAGCAAACTGCTGCGTGCAGGGCTTTGCAACACCTGACAATCAGCTAAACATTGGGTCTTACGAAGCCTTATGAAAAGTGCTCTGTAAGACCCATGTGGGCAAAAGGGCCACCTGATGTAATTGTGATGTCAGTGGTCCTGCTCACTTTCCAAAGTTGGCCCGCAAGTGGTGGGAGAGAGAACACTGAGGAACAACAACAATAATAATAAATTTTATTTATACCCTGCCCTCCCCAGCCAAAACAGGGCTCAGAGTGGCTAATATCAAATATATGACATATTACCATAAAATCAAGCAATCAATTAAAATACATCCTACCTCCTAAAATCAAGTCAGAATCAAAGTAAAATCCAATCAGATGGCAACCTGCAAGGTAGGGATGGGGACCTTAAATGCTCACCAGGAAGAGCCCACTCCTGTCCGCTAGGTAATTAGTTCCATTATCGAACTGCTCTCATTGTAATATTGTCATGTTTACATTAGGCGGTTTCATAATACAGTATTTGTATCTGAGAAAGGAACTCCTCCAGCACTGGAGCTCTGGACACTGACTGGAAGCTGTCTATTTGGCATTTTACTACAAAAGCCGAAGAAAGTTAAGAACACAGGAATAAAAATGAGACCATGAACAGCCCCAAACAAGATCACCAGAAACATTATCTTAAAAAAGGTTCTGAAGATGTAAGAGGATGCCATGGAGAGTACAATAACTCCCAAGATAGTGGAAATAGCTCCCTGCGTAACAGGGTAGCCAAGGAGGTACAAAGCATCCACAGCCTTGTCATTCACTTTGTGTTTCTCACTGGCAACAAAAGCATAGGAAATATGGGCTGAGAAGTCTACTGAAAACCCTATGCAAATTACAAGGTTGATCATGGATATGGAATCAAGATTCACATTCCAGAAGGACATGAAACCAGCTACACCGACAATAACAGAGGCAATAGCAAAGGTTACCCACAAAGA
This sequence comes from Podarcis erhardii, assembly GCF_964252035.2. Classification (NCBI taxonomy): domain Eukaryota; kingdom Metazoa; phylum Chordata; class Lepidosauria; order Squamata; family Lacertidae; genus Podarcis; species Podarcis erhardii. The sequence continues at coordinate 17,272,259 of NC_138513.1, read as the reverse complement.
ACAAAGAGGATTGGGAATGAGTAGTAAGGAAATGAGTAGCATGGCTCCAGCAGCAATCACAACATTTTGAACTGTGTTCTGAACGATCACAAGAATTGATCAAAGTAAATAAAAGCTGGATGATAAACCATTAATGGTACCTTGCAGTCCTTAGCAAGGCCTCTCAGCTCATTTAAAAGACTCCTCTCATCCACTGCAGTAGTAACATTGACTGTCTGTATGAAAAAACGTGACGCTATTATTTCTGTAGCAATAACATAAACATCCCACTTGAAGTCTGGATTAATCCCAAAAAGGGTGGCTAAATTGTCAATGAAAAGCCTACGGTCATCTATATTGAAAGACATACGTTTAGCGACATCTTGGTAAGTTCTCAACCAGGACACTGATAAATTCTTGTTGACGTAGGATGAGCTTTCTAGTGCATTCATACAGTTTTCAACATCTGCACGGACAGATGAATCCCAATAAGCTTCGCTTTCAGTAACAACCACCATAACCCTTGGGCCGTATTCTGAAAAATATTCCTTTTCCCATTCATAATACTAGATGACATAAGAATTGTCACTAGCTAGATTTCAAAGATCTATGCCTTCGTGGACTTGAGTGCAGGGAAAAATACTACTACCCAAGTACATGAGATAAAGGACTACCACAAGCACCTTGGTCCAGGCGTGCATAAGGAAGGGACCGTAATACTTTCTAAAGAATACATTCATGGGGTGTTCAGTCTCTGCTCCAATGGACTCATCAAAAGACCCTCCTACACAGCACATGTTATATGTGCAGCCCTGAGAATCCTGAGGCTCATTGTTCACTTTCATGAATGTGAGCCAGTGTTTGTTGCTTTCTTCTCATCTCCCATTTAAAGCAAGAATGGCCCCAAGAAATGTCAGGCTATATAAGTAGCAGAACACAAAGGCTGTTCCTGTATAGATGCAAAATGCCTGAATGGACTGGAATGAAGTTGCAATTCCAATGTAGAAGGCTAAAACGTCCGTGAGGGTCGTGATGGTAATGAACACAGCTGCTTCTCTGTAGGTGTCAGCCATTCGATCTCTGACACTGTCCTTCACTTTAGTCTTCTGCCAGCAAGACACCAGGATGAACATGTCATCAACACCAACCCCTGAAGAATGGCAAATATATAACATATTAGTTCCTATATGTCATGCGAGAAGAGAAATACAGTGATATCTTGAAACTCGAATGGCTTGGCTCCCTAAAAAAAAAGGCTCCTTAACGCCACAAACCCGTAGATATGTAAGAGAATTTTCACCCATCAACATACTTAAATATATATATGAAAAATTATGTGCTGGGCTTAGGCTCTGGATCATTTAAGTATTCATTTATTTATCTACATAATTTATTAATCATTTTATATCAAGGGTGGGGAACCTTTTTGACCAGATCAAACCACCACCAGTCAACCACCATCAGGTCAGATCCTATTTATCCCCATCCTATGGTCCAACTTTGACGTGCGTAGAAGCAACTGACAGATAAGGTGGTCCTGTCAAAGTTGGCCCACGGGAACAGGGGAAGATAGTGCCGAAGCAGAACTGAAGTCCCAATGCATCAGCTGATGGGTGATCCCTTCTGCTGGGATTGGTTGTATGTGCAGCTGATCTAGCCCTATCTCTACCTGCCCTGTGCCTGACATCACATGTGACATCAGATGTAGGGCAGGTGGGTATGGTTTGGGTAAAATGGCCTTATGGGCCAAATGGTGAAGCATGGCAGGCCAAATTTGGCCCATGGGCTCAAGGTTTTCTGCCCCTGATTTACATCCAAGCATGTCCAAGCTGTGCAAAAGAAGTAATTCAGGAAACAGCATAAAAGCATAAAATGCATTTTTTAAACATAGAGATTGACACAAGGCATAGTAATAATGTGCATCATTTTGAAAGAGGCACTCCTTGGCATTCTTGCGTTGCCAGAGATGCTGCAATAGCTTGTTTTCTAATTACTTACTAAAATTAAATGTTTGGCCTCCACTGAATGCTTCCACTTGCTGATGCAGGTGCGTTAGGCATGGGGAACCTCTGACCCTAGTGGTTTGACTTCAGATCCTGTTCGCTCCAGTAAGCATGGCAGCATGCACCAGGCAGACACAGAGAGTCATATCGGTCACATTCCGTAACGTGGGAAGCGGCTCCATCGTGCCAGGAGACGCTTACCTGGATGGTTGTGAGGTTCAAGGATTTCACCACGCCCGGGATGCGCTCCAGAAACGTCCGGAGCCAGAGCGCGCTGTCGTTTTTGCGAGAAGCCTCATCTTCCTGCAAGTAGTAGAAGAGGCGCAGCGCTTTGGCTGCCCGGACGGGGCGCGCGGGCCCATCCCCGGGGCCCAAGTCGAGGCCTCCCAGAAAGGGGGGCAGGAAAAGGGGGTTGGCAAGGAGCGGAGGGACGTAGAGCGGGAAGGTGAGGTGGGGCAGCAGCGCCTCGATGCGCGACCCGCCTTGCACCAAGCTGAGCAGCGGGTTGGCGCTGCTGCACTTGTGGCCGGGGCTGCTCCGCGCGCAGAGCCGGGCGAAGGGGAGCGCGGCGCCGTCGGGGCTGCGGAGCCCCCGCACCGCCTGGTCCAGCGCCAGCAGCTCGGCGAAGGCCTCCCCGGTGAGGAGCGAGCCTCCGCCGCGGGCCACGGCCAGGAGGCAGGCGAAGGAGCCCTCGGTGCTCAGCCTCTCGGCGGAGAAGCGCCGCGCTTCGCGACAGGGGCCTCTCCACGCAGTCCGTGTGGCAGTCGAGGCGCGCCATCGCCTCATTTCCCTGGAACTTTTTCTATTTCTCCTCACAGCGGCGAAGAGAGCCGGACTCAGGACGGAATTAAGACCGTTATCCGAGTAAGTTAGGCGTAGGGCAGCCCGGCCCCACTTAGCACGAGTGTGCTGGGAAGCTTCTAAAACACCTCGAAAAGGGGGAATTGAGCGGGAAAGGATGGTAAAAATGGCCGCTGGGCGGAGGTTCGCCGGGAAACGCCCATCCGTTAACCGCCTCAGAAGTCGGTTGGGGGGGATTCTGAGGGAAACCCCCTTCAGCGGCGAAGGCATCAGTTTCTTGGCTGCAATCTGGCTGCTATGTCTGAGGGAAACTCCCGAGAAAATCCAGAACGAGAGGGCGCAGTGCCTTTTTAAGCCAAGATGCAATGAAAGTGGTCTTTTAACCAGTAGCCTGTTTAACTGGGAATTTCCTTCTACTCGACAGTCTTTTTTCCGCAAGGGAGGGCGACCTGCGGCTCTCCAGATGTGCTTGATGACTGGCCGTTCTGGAGAGGGAGTCCTAACATCTGGAGGGCCACTGGTTCCCCACAGTTAATCTAGGTTGTGTTTAGAAAAACAGATGCATATATACTATATTTTTCGCCCCATAGGATGCACTTTTTCCCCTCCAAAAATGAAGGGGAAATGTGTGTGCGTCCTATGGGGCGAATGCAGGCTTTCACTGAAGCCTGGAGAGTGAGGGGTTGGTGCGCACCGACCCCTCTCGCTCTCCAGGCTTCGCGCACCGGGCTCCCACGGCTTGCGGAGAGTTGCCTGTTCTGGGGTCGGGGGAAGCTCGGGCTTCCCCTGCACCTGGGGGGGAAAAATAATTTCCCCCCCTTTATTCCCCCCCCAAAAAAAACTAGGTGCCCCTTATGGGACAGTGCGTCCTATAGGGCGAAAAATACGGTACTATATTGTTACAGACCAGAACCATTTGTTATCCTCAGCAAACATGGTTGCCTCCCTGTTCACCCCCAACTCCAGATCAATGTGAACTGGTTAATTTATTTTTCCTCACTTCACATAAGCTTTCCTGCTTACAAGGAGTAGCAAGTACTTATTCAGGACATTGAAATTCTGCTACCTATACACACCCTTCGGAGTCCTGTGGCATTAGAGGCATCACCAGAGATCATCCACACATTTTCAAGCCTGTCTTTGCAACCCTAACGACTGGAACATTTCCAGGGAAAAAAGAAGCTGAAAATATAAAGGCGCCAAGTAATGCATTTGCATTTTTTGTGTTTGCACGGCACAATCGCAGTACTAGCCAGATTCCCTTGATTTGCTAGCTCATCATCATTTGGATGAGCTCCAGCCTAATGAAATGCTGGATCAGGGAGAAAGTTGGGTTATTCTTTCAGTCTTTCCAAGAATTTTACTATGCAAGCTGGTGTATCTTTCAATGACTGTGTTCACACTTCTGTTTACTGTACACTTGCCGCATTTCCAGTGCAGAGATTTTAATTCATGTTCCCATGACATGTATTTTGTACTCCATTATAAAATACTGCTGACTGGAGTCCTTAAGCCACTCCTAATTTGGCTCTCTCCTGCCATCAGCACCCTCAAAGAGAAACAAATCTGACAGTAATGAAGCTGTCCTGATGAGAACAGTCGAAGGCAGAAAGAGGCATGAAACACACTGGCGGGGGGACGACAACAACAACAACTTGCCGTAATAGCACTCTGAGGCAGGAATGTGAACACACCCCAAGTATTAAAAAAATTGTATTTTACTTTCAGTTTTACTTCTTATGCACATGACCTGATTGTTTAAGGAACTTGCTTGCTGCTGCATCTGCTGTTTTGATAGTATTTAGCTCCTTCTGATAAAAAAAATTAATGATGGGTGTGCCACGTATAAATATATATATATTTTAAAAGCTTGCTGAAGACCAGCTAGGATCCAGAAGAACAAAAAGGCACAGTTCTTTAAAGCTAGCACTAAGAAGATTTCACAGAGGTTGAATGAAGCAGTTTCGGAATAAACTGTGGTGAGAAACTGCAGATTCACAAGAGTTCATGAATCTAGAAATGATTATAATTATGTGATTGCCAAGCAAGTTCTGTTCAATGCCACAGTGAAGGGTTTTTGGGTGAAACGTAATTTGGGACACAAGTAAGGCTTATATGAGGGGCTTCGGGATACAACAAATAAATGGCATGGAAAAATAAAAGAAAGGAAAATAATATTCAATAAATAATAAGACAGATAAGAGACAAAATGAATTGATCAAAAACCCCAAAAATGAAAAAGTAAGCCAAAAATAAAGATCTTACAATCACATATTTCCAACTTATTAAAATAAGGAAGTAGAAAGTAAAATAAAATGCATGAGACAAAAGATATTTTGAATTGGCCAATAAAGCCAGCAGGATGCTGGCTTGGTTAATAAAAGAAAAACAGATAGAATCATAAACAAAATAATAGATCAAGGAGAAGAAACTACTGACCCGGAAAAAATTAAGCAAAGTTTTATAAATTACTACAAAAAGCTGTATAAAACAGAGTTTAAAGATTAAAACAAAATAAAAAGAGTATTTGTTACAGAATAATTTACTGTCAATATTAGAAGAAGAATATAAATATTTAAATGCCGACATAGAAATAGAAGAAACTGCCCAAGTAATTAAAAAGATGACAAACGGGAAATCGCCAGGTCCTGGCGAAATTTCAATGAGAATCATGTATGTATAGACAGAATGTATGGATCACACAATTTTAATGTACCACCTGCTTCCCTTAAGATATTGCAAAGAATCATGGCAACAGCACAATGATGAACAAATGTGAGTGATCCAGGAGACCACCCAGAAACTTATTAAGAGGTGTAGAAATCACCTAAGTAAATACATAAATCTGTATTTTAACTGGGGCTGCATTATCTTTCTCTCATGTGCTAAAGAAAGCAAGTAAGGACACAGAGGAGAGCAAAATTTCCAAACATTCCTTGGCTTCCCATCAGCTGGAAAATGTAGCCACGGAAATTTCCTTATTATGCAACAGACTGCCCCAGCTCGACATACTAAAATCATATGCCTTTCATGCTATAAATATAAATGAACCGCATCTGCGCACCTAGTTACCATATACGCTAACAATCAATATAAAATGTTGATTAGCAATATGTCTTACTGATTCTCCAGATTTAATTCTATTTAATTCTTGTCATCTAGGCAGACCAGGGCCCCTATGCACACTGCCCAGGCATTCGCCCTGGGGAGATCACTAGGTGGTGTGACTTCAGACCCAGAGGTGCACTTGATAGTCTCTGGAGACAGATAGATGCCAACAACAGTTCCTCCAACAATAAATTCCACAATGCTTTGAAGTTGTAAAAGATATGGAACAGTAGGTAGCGAAATAAATGTCGTGACAAAATCAGTCCCATATTTCTGCTGTAGTTGGTTAAGATAATTAAATAGCAACTATAATTCTCTGTGTGCTTGTTTTTTAAAATAAAAACCATGTTTAGGACTCTCTAAGATGATGTACTTTCAACACATATGGAAAAATCTGCAGGCCTCACTAAAGCTGAAAAGCTTGTTTTTTGCCAAAATCCGGAGGAAGAAAAATAAAAGCCAAAGCCTTGAAACGGTTCAGAAAAATAAATCTTCCTGAAATCTTTAGTCTCAAAGTCTCTGACAATCTTTAAATGAAGCGAGGTACCAGACTTTGTACGATGAAAGACAAGCTGTGAAGTTTTGTGTATTCAGCAAATATGATGTCCAACATTGAACAGTGATTCCGGATATTGACTACTGTTACGTAGAATTCTTCGTCAGCGTGGCTAGTAGCACATTGTTAGTAGCAGTGACTACATTATTACATGTACAACTCCCATAAGCCCCGTTGCCCCGTGTGTCATAACCATGCTGGATGGGGCTGATGGTGTAGCCTTATGAGGCTTTGCCCTCGGGTGGGAAAAATATTGCGCCTGGGAAAGGGAAGTGGGAGTCAACAGACACTCAAGGAATAGTTTCGGAGAAAAAGGTTTTTATTTCTACCATTCATGAACTGGTAGAAGGAGCAAGTGTGATAGTTCACAAAAAGCATGCACGAGTTCACAGTCATGTGCACAAGCATATATACCCATTTCCAGTTCCCTCCCCCTTTCTCCTCCCTCAGGAGTCCTGCCCATGAGTTCCTCTAAGCATGAACAGAAAGCTGTCTTGGGACTATTGGACTCTTCCTAGGAAAGGGGAAAGAGAGTAGTTCAGCATGTCCAAGCATGTCCAAGAAGTTGCAACTAGGATGAGATAAGATTCATTTCCCAGGCCTGCTATGAACAGAGCCTATTCATTAGCCTTTAAAAGTAACATTTTGCCTTTTGCCACAGCATCTTGTGAGAAAAGCAGAGAAGAGCAGAGAAAAGCTGTTTTGGATTTTTAGAAGACAAAAGCAGTTTTGGACAGTTTTGAGGCCTGGTGTGATTATTGAAGCCTGGGGTGATTTCACAGACAGGATTTAGGTATTCTGTCCCTTCATTCCCCCCTGTTTGTTTTTGGACAGCCGCCAGGCCTGTCCCAAATGGACCACTATCCTTTCTTGAGGCCACTGATGATTGCCCCAAGTTTGGGAGCTGGAAGCTACCTGCAACTGTTGCTAGGTCAGCCGAGCGTCTCCTTTGATGGGGTGCAGTGGCTACCTGCTCAGGAATCCCCATGGTAGGAATTAGGTAGGCTAGGAAGCACACTCCATACCATCCCTGTGGGTGGATATGAGAAGCTTGCCTTCCATAAGCCTGCCTGACACACGTCTGTGAGCAGAGAACTACCTTCCCCTTCTGAAGGCCACACCAAGCCAGAAAGAGTTCCTGGCGTGGACTCAGGTGTAACGGTTTGGGCTGGGAACGTACATGTCTGATTGTCACTGGCGCTCTTTGACACTGGCACTCTTTGATTTATTGACCCAAAGCCAGCCAGTAATACGGTGATGGAATGATTGAGGTTGTAACTGATGATTCATTCCATTTGTGCACAGGGTCATTACCAAGTCGGTGCTGTGGTTCAAAGGGGGCTTTAGTTAAGTTCTGGAGGCTCTGGGTGGAGCTCTGTCAGGTGGAAGCGGGCTGGGGTGTAATTTCCCTGATTGAACAACCCACACAAATACCCTCCTCTGCAGGGGTGTTGTAAGGCTATCCAGGGGCCCAGCAACCTTCTATGAAAACTGTATATGCAAAGGGAAAGAAAAGAAAATGAGAAAATGTCCTCTTTCAATCCATGCTGGATTCTTGAGCCGTGCAAAACGCCATCGTCCAGGAATGACGTTTAGCAGGGCTGTAGTCTGGTGGGCGTCGGGTCGTCTGGCGTTGGGCATCTTGGGTCCTTTCCAACAAGGCTGGAGCGATGTCTGGGCGTCTGGGTCCTCATCTGGATGCAGAGGCTTGACCAAGGCACAAGGCGTTCCGGCAAAAGCTCACCTGTTAAGAGAAGAGATAACAAAGACGGCAGCGATTGCACAGAACAAATTGATAGATAACATTTGCACATTAGGTATAGGCCTAGCAAACATGAATTCAAAAGGGTATGCTTGGCAGGAAAACTTCGCAAGGGGTTAACAGTTCTGTTCCTTGGGTTAAGTTTTGCCAGCTGAGATTTTTTTTTAAAGTCTTTTCCTCTGCACACTATTTTTTTCAGAGCTTTTGCAGCCTGTAAAACATGTTGCAAAATTTCAGTTCATCTGCCAAAGACTGCCTTAATTCTGATTAAGGTGCTTGGAGGTCTGTGGAGGTCTGTGGTCCTGGGCATCGGATGACTCCAGGGGGTCGTACACTCGGTGGGGTGGGGCCATCAAAGTGGAGTTTTAGCTGCCTCAATTGCAACATCAGTATTGTCCGCTGCCCTGAGGGCATGTATCTTGCGGATTTCCTCAATGGTCAGTATTGTAATCCTAGGGCTCTTTGATCCCTCAGGTTTTAATAGTCGCTCTCTTTTTTAACAGTTCTGTCCTATGCACTCTCAAAGCCTTCTGCTCTGTTTCTTTCTGTCTGCCAATTGACATCCTTGCATTGTGCTGCTTCTAGAACCAAGAAGCCACATCCAGCTCACTCTTTTGGCTTGCTTACTGGCTCTATCTCACGCGGCTCTTTAAAATCTTCTGCTCTTTTTCTTTCTGCCAATTCACATACTCAAATACTCTTTTGGACTGTCTGCTTGTCCATTTCACCTGATTCCTTCTGAATTTCACCATTCTCAACTTCCTCTTGTCTTTCTTCCTCAGTCTCTGCTTTGGGGGTTGGGTAGGGGGAACCTCATTTAGCCCTGGTGCAGTTGCTGCATAGGGTGGAGGGGGGCTAATTATTCCCCCTTCCTCTTCTTTTCCTGGGACTGGCAAACTGCTGGCTTTTTCTAACTTGTACTTGCTGCCATAGTGGGCACAGTTTTCGCTTGGGTTAATCACCGTTCTACTTTTCCTAAGCCGTGGGGGACGGTCAGGAACTTCACATAAGTGTTGGAGTATATTTTTCTTCAGTTTTTAAAATCCTCAATCATCTCCCTTTGTGGCATCTTATTGCGCCTGGGAAAGGGAAGTGGGAGTCAACAGACACTCAAGGAATAGTTTCGGAGAAAAAGGTTTTTATTTCTACCATTCATGAACTGGTAGAAGGAGCAAGTGTGATAGTTCACAAAAAGCATGCACGAGTTCACAGTCATGTGCACAAGCATATATACCCATTTCCAGTTCCCTCCCCCTTTCTCCTCCCTCAGGAGTCCTGCCCATGAGTTCCTCTGAGCATGAACAGAAAGCTGTCTTGGGACTATTGGACTCTTCCTAGGAAAGGGGAATGAGAGTAGTTCAGCATGTCCAAGCATGTCCAAGAAGTTGCAACTAGGATGAGATAAGATTCATTTCCCAGGCCTGCTATGAACAGAGCCTATTCATTAGCCTTTAAAAGTAACATTTTGCCTTTTGCCACAGCATCTTGTGAGAAAAGCAGAGAAGAGCAGAGAAAAGCTGTTTTGGATTTTTAGAAGACAAAAGGAGTTTTGGACAGTTTTGAGGCCTGGTGTGATTATTGAAGCCTGGGGTGATTTCACAGACAGGATTTGGGTATTCTGTCCCTTCAATGGGAGTTGTAGTCCCAAACATCTGGAAGGCACTAGGTTCAGAAAGGCTGGTCTAAAGTGCTGTTTCATTTCCTAATTAGGTAAACTTACTTCATAGGGGCATAGAAAAGGGAATATGTCACATGCAAAATCATCCAAGCTTTTGTAATATGCCACATCTAATTTTGTTTTGTTTCCTAAGAAAAGATCCTTGCTTGTTTCCTTAATATAGCAGCAGTATGGGATTTTATCACTTCCTATGTATTATATTTTTATCCTACTTCTCCATTTTAAACATTTGTTGCAAAATAATAAAATGCCCCTTTTGATTTGGTTATTAGTAACCTTCACAAAATGAAGGTTCCTCATCTTGTGTCTTTGAGGTGCATCACCAACCAAAGCATGTTGGCATGTTGTTATTTTACAAAGATCAATGATTTCATGAGGATTTAGTTTTATGAACCATTCTGAATCATCTTTTGCTTCTTTTGTTTTTGGTGTTTTCCCTTTTACTTTTGCAGCTTTACCTGGAGTGGCTAGTTTTTCCATGTGTGATGGAAGTATATCACCTTAGAAAGTCATGAACATGGTTATTAAAAACAAGCACACACAGAATTATAGTTCCTATTTAATAATTGGAGCCAACTTCAGCAGAAACATGGGACTGATTTTCATCATGGATACCGGTATGTATTTCTTTACCTACATCTTATTTTAAAACATCTTCCACATCTTATTTTAAAACTTTGAAGTATTGTGGAATTTGTTTTTGGAGGAATCGGACATGGAGGAAGGGGTCAATTTCCTTCATCTTCATCTGTCCTCATCTTGGTATAAGGAAACATTTTTTCTATTTACGGATTTATTCTAGGCATAACCCAATTTTGCTTGTTGAACCTTGTCTCGTTAGATAAGTGTTAAAGCATTCCCACTCCTTTTGAACTACATTGATTGGTTTATTCCTTAATGATTCGGTCATTTTTGCGAGTTCCAAGTACTTGCTTAACTTTACTTCCCATTCTTCTCTAGTAGGGATCTGTTCACTTTTCCAGTACAGTACTTGGCTACTAGTACCCCAGCTGCCGTCACTACGTATAGAAATAATTTTGTTCTTTCTTTTGGGATATCCTTGGTTAAAATCACAGGAAGGAATGCTTCTGGTTTTCTGGGAAATGTGAATTTTAATAGTTTTTCCATTTCTTAATAGATCGTGCCCCAGAATTTTTAAATTCCTGGGCACAACCACCACATATGAAAAGAAGGTTCCCACTTGTGATTTACGTCTCCAACATTTGTTATTGTGGCTTCTGTTGATTTTTGCCAGTTTTACCAGGGTTAAATACCACATGAACTGCATTTTCATGAAGTTTTATTTAATTTGGTGACATGCCGTGAATTTTAATTTTATCTTCCTTAGCTTCCCCCATTTTTCTAATTCTATCAGATGACCTAGGTCTTGTGCCCACTTTTTCATTACATCTTTTATTTCTTCGTCTTTTAAATTCCAATTTAAGAGTAGCCTATACATTTTTGAAAATTTTTATTATTGTTTTGTAATCATTCTTTCTCTAAATTTGAGGTTTTGTTATTGAATCCTTTCATTTTTTGTCTTTTTCTAGGACTGCATATAGCTGGTGGTATTCTAGCCAGGTTATTCCTAACTTTTTTAACTCTTCATGTTTCTTCAATTTAGGGCAGTTGTTTTGTTCTTCTACTAAGTCCCTATAAACTGGCCAGTTATTCCTCGTGTGTTTGTGTGTGTGTGTGTGTGTGTGTGTGTGTGTGTATTGCTGTTGCTTCAGTAGATGAGAGCCACCATGGGGTTTTCAGTTCCAGTAGTGGTAGATATCTTTCCCATACAGCGTACAGGGCTTTCCTCACTATATGATTTAGGAATCCTCTATGGTTCCTAACTTTGTCATGTCCTAAATAACTATGCCAACCATAGACATTGTCCCAGCCCTCTATGTCCAATATTTCCGTATTTTTTTAACAATATCCAATCTTGGATCTAAGTCAGACTTGACGCTTCGTAATATAATTTAAAATCCGGGACTGCAAAGCCTCCTCTATCCATAGTCTTCATTAATAGTTTGAATTTTATTCGTGGCTTTCCCCCCAGCCAGATAAATTTTGCAAGGTATTTCTGCCAGTCTCTAAAACATTTAACCCCATTAATGATTGGTATAGTTTGAAATAAAAATAACATCTTTGGAAGTATTGTCATTTTGATTATTGACATCCAAGACAAATTTAGCCTCCCCCAGGTCTCCAAATCTTTTTTTTATTTATTTGTATAAGTTTATATTTTTGTTTGTAATCCAAACACCCAAATAGTTCACTTGGTTATTTTTAATCCTGCTAATCATTCTAGTACTTTCTGCTCTTTTTTGTTCACATTCTCCACTAATAATTTGGATTTCTCTTTATTTAGTGTGAACCCCGAGACTTTCCCAAATTCATTCATTTTTAAAATGGTTTCCTGTATACTCTCGGCCGGATTTTCAGTGGTTATGATGACATTGTCTGTGAAGGCGTTAAGCCTGTAATACCTATTTCCTAAATTGATACCTGTTATTTTTGGTTCATTCCTTATGGCTGTTAATAAAGTTTCTTGTATAGTAATAAACAAGAGCGATGACAGAGGGCATCCGTGTCTTGTTCCTTTTTAAATGTTGAACTTTTCCGTAATTTCATTATTTATAATTAATTTTGCTTTCTGATTGGCGTATATAGCTTTGATTCCATTGATTATCTTGTTTCCTAGTCTCATTCCTTTGAAAGTTTTCATGAAGCACTATCAAAGGCCTTTTCAGCATGTAAGATTTTGTGATCCATACATTATGTCCCTGCTTTCCCTAAAATATTACAAAGAATCATGGCTACAGCACAGTGATGAACAAATGTGAGTGATCCAGGAGCACCACCCAGAATCTTTGCTCCTTTAAAGAAGCAGGCTCTCTGTCCCTCTCTCCTCCCCACTCAGCGGCTCTTCTCCCGCTTTGCTGTTTCAAAGCGAGCCACAGAGGAGGGAAGGAAGGGGAACCATGGATCCTCTGCTCACGACTGCAGCAGATCCACCCCCGCCACCCGTAAGCATTCCCTCAATAACACGCACAGACATTTCCCCTTACTTTCTAGAAGGAAAAAAGTGAGTGTTGTGGTGCAAAAAATACAGTAATAGCACTGAGGCAGGAATGTGAACACACCCCAAGTATTAAAAAAAATGTATTTTACTTTCAGTTTTACTTCTTATGCACATGACCTGATTGTTTAAGGAACTTGCTTGCTGCTGCATCTGCTGTTTTGATAGTATTTAGCTCCTTCTGATAAAAAAAATTAATGATGGGTGTGCCACGTATAAATATATATATATTTTAAAAGCTTGCTGAAGACCAGCTAGGATCCAGAAGAACAAAAAGGCACAGTTCTTTAAAGCTAGCACTAAGAAGATTTCACAGAGGTTGAATGAAGCAGTTTCGGAATAAACTGTGGTGAGAAACTGCAGATTCACAAGAGTTCATGAATCTAGAAATGATTATAATTATGTGATTGCCAAGCAAGTTCTGTTCAATGCCACAGTGAAGGGTTTTTGGGTGAAACGTAATTTGGGACACAAGTAAGGCTTATATGAGGGGCTTCGGGATACAACAAATAAATGGCATGAAAAAATAAAAGAAAGGAAAATAATATTCAATAAATAATGAGACAGATAAGAGACAAAATGAATTGATCAAAAACCCCAAAAATGAAAAAGTAAGCCAAAAATAAAGATCTTACAATCACATATTTCCAACTTATTAAAATAAGGAAGTAGAAAGTAAAATAAAATGCATGAGACAAAAGATATTTTGAATTGGCCAATAAAGCCAGCAGGATGCTGGCTTGGTTAATAAAAGAAAAACAAATAGAATCATAAACAAAATAATAGATCAAGGAGAAGAAACTACTGACCCGGAAAAAATAAGCAAAGTTTTATAAATTACTACAAAAAGCAGTATAAAACAGAGTTTAAAGATTAAAACAAAATAAAAAGAGTATTTGTTACAGAATAATTTACTGTCAATATTAGAAGAAGAATATAAATATTTAAATGCCGACATAGAAATAGAAGAAACTGCCCAAGTAATTAAAAAGATGACAAACGGGAAATCGCCAGGTCCTGGCGAAATTTCAATGAGAATCATGTATGTATAGACATAATGTATGGATCACACAATTTTAATGTACCACCTGCTTCCCTTAAGATATTGCAAAGAATCATGGCAACAGCACAATGATGAACAAATGTGAGTGATCCAGGAGACCACCCAGAAACTTATTAAGAGGTGTAGAAATCACCTAAGTAAATACATAAATCTGTATTTTAACTGGGGCTGCATTATCTTTCTCTCATGTGCTAAAGAAAGCAAGTAAGGACACAGAGGAGAGCAAAATTTCCAAACATTCCTTGGCTTCCACGGAAATTTCCTTATTATGCAACAGACTCTGCCCCAGCTCGACATACTAAAATCATATGCCTTTCATGCTATAAATATAAATGAACTGCGTCTTCACACCTAGTTCCCATATATGCTAACAATCAATATTCTACTAAATCCCTATAAACTGGCCAGTTATTCCTCATGTGTTTTACATGTTATAATGTAGTCACTGCTACTAACAATATTTTTTGAACAACATATAAAGTCAACTACAGGTGGTACATGAGCACTGTTCCACAGCATTTGATATTTTCATTTACATACATTCATTCTAAATATGGTGGGGTATGTACTCTTTTTCATTACTGTTTGTATTATAATTTATAATTTTTGTAAAGTGATATGTGCATGCAGGTCATCATCTGTAAAATTTTATTTTCAGTTTATGAAGCTATTCTATATCCTCCCACCACGCTGACGAAGAATTCTACGAAACAGTAGTCAATCTCCGGAATCACTGATCAGTTTTGGACATCATATTTGCTGAATACACAAAGCTTCACAGCTTGTCTTACATCATACAAAGTGTGGTACCTCGCTTCATTTAAAGATTGTCAGAGACTTGAGACTAAAGATTTCATCTAGTACTTGTTATGGTTTGAAGGAATTCTATAAAGATTGTTTATTGCGTATGTATATGGTCATTGTGTTGCCTAGACATTGCTGACATACTCTTTGCAACACAGGGGTTTGTTTGGTTACTTCCAGATTTTTTGGGCTACAACTCCCATCAGCCCCAGCTAACATGGCAGTGGGGTTTATGGGAGTTGTAGCCCAAAACATCTTAAGAGCATCAGGTTGGGAAAGATGGCTTTAAACAACAGCATTTTATCATACTAGAACGGATTTAGAACAGGGAGCAGGAGACTATCTCACTTGACTAGTCCAAGCCTTCTCCCTCACCACAAGGCAGACCCACTTAGCCACCAAATTCCCCAACCAACTCTTACCAGAAAGACCACAGCCTGCCACACGGAGAAAATAGTTGCACTGCATGCAGAAAACTGCTTATAAGGCAAATACCCCAAGGTGAAATCTTCCAAATGTGAGTGATCAAGAAGCTGTGTAGGAAACCTGCTTGGATATGTTACACCCATTATCCATCTGCTATTTTTGTGCCCTTGATTGTTAATACATGTAGGCTATCAATTTTTTTATTTTAAAAAATGTTATTACAGTCTCATATATTGATAAGAGTGTTGTGAGTGCCAGAACCAAAAGGACATTTAGGCAGCCACAAAACAGTTGTTGGCACTCCATAATGTTGAGTATTGCCACAAAAAAACCTATATGCAGAACAAACCAGGAGAGCAGTAATAAGTCAGATTAGTGAGCAGAAGAGCAAGATTCACATTAATATCATAGAAGCTCTGTTAACTACATATATTGTCCAAACATACTCCCAAACAGCTGAATGTTTTGTCCTAGGACAAACACTTAGTATTATATAGGTGTAAGGCTTACTGGATTTTCACTTTAAACTCTGTAAATCCTAATGGACACAATGATTTAGCCTCATACTTGTAACATCTTTTTGCAGTTAATCACATGAGAAGGTATTATCATAGCAATTATAAACTATGACTCCCAGAAGCTGAGTTTATTCTGTTTTGCCCTATGTATTATTTGAGTGAAATACTTCATCTTATAAGGGACGCGGGTGGCGCTGTGGGTTAAACCACAGAGCCCAGGACTTGCCGATCAGAAGGTCGGCAGTTCGAATCCCCGCAACGGGGTGAGCTCCCATTCAGTCCCAGCTCCTGCCAACCTAGCAGTTTGAAAGGACGTCATAGTGCAAGTAGATAAATAGGTACCGCTCTGGTGGGAAGGTAAACGGCATTTCCGCGCGCTGCTCTGGTTCGCCAGAAGTGGCTTAGTCATGCTGGCCACATGACCCGGAAGCTGTACGCCAGCTCCCTCGGCCAGTAAAGCGAGATGAGTGCGCAACCCCAGAGTCGGCCACGACTGGACCTAATGGTCAGGGGTCCCTTTACCTTTATTTACTTCATCTTAGGTAAGTGCTCTAATTGTGTTTGTGCAGATCTGTGTGTGTGTGTGTGTGTGTGTGTGTGTGTGTGTACACACACACACACACACACACACATAGATATCTGAATGTATGGCGAGAGAAAGATAGTATGTATTATTATGCTGTATGTACATAGCACATTGGACTTACAGCTAAGAATTCATCAATGCAAAAATGCTACGTGGTAAAAAGAATTTGTTTTGGTCAGATGACAAAGCATAATTTTTTTTGGAGAAGCAGAAGTCTGTATTCAATTGGAAAGCAAAATCTGAAAGTTGCACTCCGTGGGAACTTCCCAAGCATGATGTAATGGAAAGGTGACCATGAAAAAATGATGAGCTAGCCAACTCAAAACCTTTATAAATGAAAGATGTAAGGAAGTCTCAGCAGTTCTAGCACTTACAGAACCTTAGTATATGAGGACTTGCCCCCACTACGGTTATAGCTTCTTAGCGAACTTCAATGTATACACAGCACAGAAGATTTCACCAGCAAACTTCAAAAAGCTGTGTACATTAAAACAACTGGAGGTGAGTCTGAATAGCCTACTCTTGTATGTATTGATGACTTTGATTGTTGTGCATGTTTACTTTACATAAGAATATAGTCTGTTCCTTCATTTTTTTTGCATTTTTATTTTATTGTTTGCAGTTTACAAGTATCTGGGACCCAAATAGTTTATTTGCTGTGGGCACGCTGGGTAAAATTTTGAAATCCTTTGTATTCTAATAGCAGCACAGCTTCCTCTATTCTATCCTTTGCATACCTCATACCTTGCAGAAGCTTGGTTGTGCTGGATGTGGCATGCAATTTGCACCAAATGTTGTTTGAGCAGTGGCGTAGCGTGGGGGGTGCAGGGGGGGCCGGCCGCACCGGGCGCAAGATCTGGGGTTAGGGCAAATCCACGGGTTAGGGGGCGCAAATCCACGGGTTAGGGGGCGCAAATTACTTGCCTTGCCCCGGGTGCTGACAACCCACGCTACGCCACTGTGTTTGAGTTCTTATTTTACAAAATGTGGCCATAGAGGTTGCAGTAGAAGAGGCTATCTGCTGTTTTGCTGCTACAAAAACAGTAATAATTCCACTTAGCCTTATATACACTAGTGGCTAAAATTGTGGAAACCGTTTTTAAAAAGTGTATTTCCAAGGTTTGATGGCTCATAATGTAATGAATGATATGGTTTGAATGGACCGGAAATGGTTGAAGACCACCACCACAAAATAGATGCTGTTGATGAACTAATAATGAACTGTGTTGATCAAAAAGCTAATGGTATGTGCATGTTCTGGCCAAGTGAACGGTACACGCAAAGAAGCATAAAGACTGGCTATACTACACTAGTTACAAACAATGAGTGTTGTAACATGCCAAGGAAAGGGAGAAATGCCAAGATTCAGATGAACAACAAGAAGACTATATAAGATGAGACTTTTCAGATCGGTCTGTGTGTCAGACGCAGACGGGATTCCCACTGTCTGGTCACCCATAGCTTTTACTGAACCTAATCAATTCAGTGAAGAGGCGGTGAGTATGGATGTGTGAATGTGTGAATGAGTGCATATTCCCTGTCTTGTTATATCTATGTTTGTTAACCAATAAAGCAGTATTATATAGAAATTCCAATATATATTGGTTGTCTGAGGTTACTTGCACTTTCCTAGGGTACACTGGGTCTCATCTATGTTAAACACCTAAACAGATAAAAGAATTCGTACCAGACTCCCTGCAAGGTGGGCAGGATATAGTCTGTTGATGCCAATGCCTAAGCCACTACCGCTCACATTCTGCAACCAATAAAGTTGTGGCCTAAATTTTGCCCATTAACATTAACCTAAAATTCTGTGTCCTTGTGTCTTTATTCTCATGGGGGTAGCTTGGGGCTTTGACACACAACCTATTTGGTCATAACAATAAAACCACTTTGTTTTGGAGTAATACCATAAAATTATATATCAATGGAAAGCTAATTTAATGAAGAATGCAATGCAACAAAGTTTATTCAACTATCTGTATTCTATCAAAAGTTATAGCCAAATAACCGGAAAAAGGAAGCACAACTTGCTTAGGTTGATATGCAGTAGCTTTCCTTCATTTGAATGTAGCCAATGAGCATGAGTGTTTAGAGAGCCAATCTTGTTTTGGTATTACTGGGGGGGGGGGGGAGAGCGGTGTTATGAGCCATGAAACCTTGGAAATACACTTTTCCCAGAAGGTTTCCACAATTTTGGCCACTAGTGTAGATGCCTTAATATTTTACATTAGGAAGACGGGAAAGCATCTGAGGACAGGTCAGACTGTTTGTACATCTGGCCCAGTATTTTTTAACTAGCTGGCAAAAGGCAGCTGGCACTCCGCAGTCTTTCCCATCACCATCTGATGGTTTTGGCTTGAGATGCTGATGCTTGAACCAGGGACTTTTTGCATGGAAGGCATATGTGCTATTACCACTGAGTTATAGCCTCTCCCTTGTGCTCTCTTACGGGGGGGGGGGGATGCACTAGGAAATAATTAAGGAGCCCCTACTCCCAGCTGTTATTTAAAAAGGGGAGATGGGACAGATGAAGATGTATTTAACATCATGTCTACTTTGGCCCCCAGTGGTAACTAGAATATATTGGCTCCATCTAAATGTCCATTTTCTGGCTGGTGCTTGCCATTAATTAAGCCGATAATGATTGGTCATTGACATTATGTTCCCTAAGGATTATCCCCAAATGACCACACAGAAATCATAGAATCATATCATTGTAGAGTTGGAAGGGACCCAAGGGTCATCTAGTCCAACCCTATGCAATGCAGCGCTCACCCTGTTGGGGAAACATATTTTAATTTTAGATGTGGATTCATTGAACTAATTATTTTATACTTTTCAGAATAAAAGTAAAAAAACTGATGGACACTGAGGATGAAATTGCCATTGTGGGGATCGGATGCAATTTTCCTGGAGGTGAGCACTGCTCCTTTAAATTACATATTAAGTTTAAGTCACTGTGTAGTGGGTGCTACCAGAGATCTTTATATTAGAACTAACAGGGAATATGATTATACTTCTAGTGCAATGATACAGCAGCATTCATATAGCTGCCTTTTAATGATCATAATCGGTATCGGCTCACGTGGGAAGGCTGAATCACGGATGCACACTTCTGATAGACAGTTCTATGATAAAATAATCTAGAATCATAATATCATAGAACTGGAAGGGGCCAAGAGGGTCATCTAGTTTAACCCCCTGCAACGCAGGAATCATTTTGCCAAACATGGGGCTCAAAGCCATGACCCTAAGATTAAGAGTCTCATGCTCTACTGGCTGAGCTATCATGTTGAGTTATTTACTTAGAATTTTTTAATTGTCTTATACAATGGAACTTTGGTTTTTGAGCATCTCGGAAGCCAAACCATTTGGAAGCCGAACGCCAAAAACCCGGAAGTGAATGCTTCTGTTTTCAAATGCGCCTCAAAAGTCGAACGGCTTCTGAGGTGCGATTCTCCATTTTCTCAGTGGACTTTGCCGATCGCCCATCGGTTGTCGAACGTTTTGGAAGTCGAACAGTCTTCCAGAACGGATTACGTTCGACAACCGAGGTTCCATTGTAGTTTCTGTCAAACGAATCACACCAATAGAATTTAAGTTTCTATTTTAATAAATAAACTATTGGGAAGTAAATTCCAGCTATCTAAAATAGCACCTATTTTCAACAGGTGAAGGAATTGATAATTTCTGGCGAGTTCTAGTAGAAGGCAGAAACTGTGTTGTAGAAATACCTCCGGAAAGATTTGAAACCAAAAGCTGGTATGATCCAGACAGTCACAAACCAGGAAAGACGAGCACAAGACATGCCGCTTTTACCGAAGAGTAAGTGTTAACGCTTAATCACACAATGGTGGAAAATAAACTGTGAATCAGCTCCAAGGAAGCAGAACACTAAACTGTTTTTAATATTTTTTATTGTAAAGTAATTTGCCTAAGGGATGCGGGTGGCGCTGTGGGTAAAACCTCAGCGCCTAGGACTTGCTGATCGCATGGTCGGCGGTTCGAATCCCCGCGGCGGAGTGCGCTCCCGTTGCTCGTAGCAGTTCGAAAGCACCCCTGGGTGCAAGTAGATAAATAGGGACCGCTTTATAGCGGGATGGTAAACGGTGTTTCCGTGTGCTGCTCTGGTGCTGGTTCAGCTTCGTCACGCTGGCCACGTGACCCGGAAGTGTCTGCGGACAGCACTGGCTCCCAGCCTCTAGAGTGAGATGAGTGCACAACCCTAGAGTTGGGCAGGGGTACCTTTACCTTTAATTTGCCTAAATGTACACATTTGGTGTATATTAAAGAAAATAGATAATGCATTTCAAAGACACTTTTCCATGTGTGATACCAATCATTTTTTCATAGGAAGCAAAAATGGTTTTGGTGCTAGAGGCTTGAAGCAGTTTTGTTTCAGCTTAATATGATTGTCCCATGGACGGTACAATTCCTGATGAGTTCAATGGGCTTTGCTCCCAGGTTAACTGAGTATAGGATTGCAGCCTGAACTACATAACTATTTAAGTCAGTTTATTTGGAAATAGAATTTAACGCAAATTGTTTCTTAATCTTAATTGCACAGTGTGTAAATTATTTTCATAATCTGTGGCTACAACATGTGGGTGGGTGAGATGGTGGACACTGGCTTAAAAGTAGCTTTGAAAAAGAATTGGATCGTAGAAATTTGTCCATCATTGACTATTACTCAGGATAACTAAATGGAACAGCTATGGGTTTTTTGTTTTGTTTTTAATCCACAAATTTAAACTGTTTCAGTTTGTATTTTAACAGATGTGCAGTTGTTTCTTGAACATCTTAACCAGAATATTTTTTATATAGCCTATTTACTCATGGAGGCTTTTATTGTATTTCCCTTAATCATATGGCAAATCCCATTTTATCTCATTTTTTGGCAAGTAAAGCATCCATTTAAACTGGGCTATCAACTTGTTTTGCTGCATCTACTTGTTTTATATATAAAACAATGTCCATAAGTTATCATCCAATTTTGAGAATAACTGCATATAAGCAGTGAACACCTGAATACCACTTGTGAGGTAGCAGAAGAGGACTTTTGCCTTCCTATCCTGCTTACGAGCTTTTCAGAAACAGCTGTCTGCCCAATATTGCGAATAGGATGCTGGACTAGATAGGCCTTGATCCTAATGGCTGCTTAACCAGTCATAGGGTGGGTGGCTTGGAAGCCAGTTGCAGCAAGCTCCTATCCCTGGGGAGCAACGCCTGAGCAAGGTGGTCGGCTACTGGGGAATTCCCAGGCCGGCTGCCAGGGATATGTGGGTTTTCCCACCATGTGTTTATTTGAATTTCATTTTATTCAGTGTTTTGATAAGAGCTGAAACTAGTGTGGAATCTGAAATATTCAGGCATGTGAAACGTTATGACTTGGATCCAAAATCTAGAAGAAAGCCTCTTCCCTTTCCCTTCCCTTCCTTCGCCTGTTTCTGATTCAACAAAAGAGAGTAGTCCTAACTCTAAATAAGTCCTTTCATTTGCAAGAACTCTTGCACAAGACTTTCCACTAGTGCTTTTCAAAATCTTTGAGTGCCCCTCTGTATTCTAAAGCTTGTATCTTTATTTACCATGTGTTTAATATAGCCTTTTGCTAGTATAAAGGTTCAGAACAGCACCCCTACATTTTCTCCCTCTACTCATGGTACTTTGGATCCAATTCTACAAATATTTATGTCCACTATCCTAAGCCACTATTAAGTAGTGGCTCTAAATTTTCTTCTATTTTCATTCTACCTTCCCCAAGAACAAATGACCAAATTATTAAAGCCTTTTATTTTAAAATGATTAATGGAGATAATTTTCTAGAAGTCAAAATATTTGATTGTCTTATTAATGAATGTGCCATGAGTTGGTTGCATATTATTTTCTCCTACTTACAATGTTATTATCTGACTTCTGTTTTGTAGGTTTAATGCATTTGACAACAGGCTTTTTGGAATTAATGATGTGGAAGCTGAGCGTATGGATCCCCAGCAGAAATTACTCCTGGAATGCACATATAGAGCACTGGAAGATGCGGGAGTCCCTAGAGAAAACATAAGTGGTTCAAAAACAGGGGTTTTTGTTGGTGAGATGATAATTTGAAGCTTAAAACAGTTGCACTAATTTAGGAGCATAGACTGGAACATATAGGACTGGTCTATATAACTCTCTTAGGTTGCAATCCTATACACACTTGAAAAGGTAAAGGTAAATGACCCATGACAGTTAAGTCCAGTTGCGAACGACTCTGGGGTTGCAGCGCTGATGTCCGCAGACAGTTTTTCTGGGTCAGGTGGCTAGCATGACTAAGCCGCTTCTGGCGAAACCACAGCAGTGCACAGAAACGCTGTTTACCTTCCTGCGGAAGCAGTACCTATTTATCTACTTGCACTTGGACATGCTTTCAAACTGCTAGATTGGCAGGAGCTGGGACTGAGCAATGGGAGCTCACCCCGTCACGGGGATTCGAACCCCCAACCCTAGGCTCAGTGGTTTAGACCACAGCACCACCCACGTCCACGTACTTACTTGGGAGTAAATCCCATTAGCTTAGATCCTACTAAGTTATGAATAGAATTTTCCTATTGTGGTGGTGTGTTAATGAAGTCTTATGAACACTTAAGGTTCATTTTCAGATCACTTAAAAGCCCCAAAAAGTGATTGGTAAGGGTGAAGTAGCACCCAAATATACGTCAGAACATTTGAAAAATGGGTTCAACATATCAATATTTATTGAACAAATGAACTTTAATTGATGTCAACAGGTAACACATGCTAATGTAATTCAGCCCACTGTTAAAGGCAATTGAGAGTATCTATTGCTGACTACACAATATTTTTGAAGAAAATGTGAAGTTGTCTAGACAGTAAATATAACTGTGCTTAAGAGCATTACAAGCTAAAGAAAGTTTAAACTGATATAACTCAAGAAACAAACATGTAACTATTGGTTACATGAACAGCACTGTTGATGGTGATTAATCAGTTACATGATTTGCAGTTTAAAAAAATAAAGTCTAGGGTATTAAGAGAGCTGTTGGACTTTATGATCATTAAAAGAACTTCTGTGACTATCAGCTGCTTTGAATAGAACATGTAAATATGGATTTTATAGTAAATAAAACACATAAATAATACTATGCTATAAAGCAACATTTATGCAGTATTTCCAATATTCAGTTCAAATTTGAGGAATAATACGGTTTTCATATTATTAGTGATGTATGTAAAACATTCTTGTAAAACATGATCATTTGTACAGCAACCCTGTTAGGTAGGTGAACTGCATTCAGATTTTATATACTGGAGACCTGCGGAGAGATTAGCAGAGAGCTAGGAAATGCAATTTATGGTGGATTTATTTTTTTTAACCCTAGTCTCACAACTCAAAGTCTATCCACTTAGCTGATCAGTACTCACAAACCTGAATAGCTGCATAGCATTCCCTTACGAAGATGACTCATTGAAAAGCCTAATCTTGTTGTGTAGATTGAAGCATGTTGTGTGTGGCAGATCTAGAGCAATAAATGCAATCTAGTTGTTCAGAATGAATACTGTACTCTCAATGTACTATGCTGGTAACATAGTACATCTTTGGTATTCACAGGTATGATGAATCAAGACTACAGGCTAATGAGTAGCAGAAAACCCACTGAAGCAAGCCACTACGATGGCACTGGGACAGCAATGAGCATAGCTGCTAACCGGATTTCATATACATTTAATCTGACTGGGCCATCGGTTGCCATCGACACGGCTTGCTCCTCATTTGCTTATGCTTTGCACTTTGCTTTGCATGCAATTAAACAAGGTAATGAGATCTAATAGTTTTTCATTCGTTCATATTCTTCCTTTCCTCTAAGGACCTCAAAGTGGCAAACAAGTCCCCACTCCACGCAATATTGCCTCTCATATTTTATTCCCTATTTAGCAGCATCAGTTGCAAGGCACAGTAAAATATTGGAATATGTTTCTGGAAAGGTCTGAAGTTTGTATGTTGTGAAAGCCTCCCCCCCAAAAAAACCCCAGCCTTCTGAAGGCCACAGGCACTCACAAATAAGACTGACATATTTCAAAGTATAATTCTGGGATTTATCTTGGTCTTCCTTACACTATGCATATTGTGGACCAGTTATATTATGTCATGTCACACAGGGTGCATTTTGTAATTTAGGTATGTTGCCTCACAGACCATAAACTCCAGTAGGCAAGCACTGAATGGAAGTGAGAGAGAAAAGAGCTTATAGGAATGATGTAGCTAACCGTAAGTTAGGAAAATAATTTTATATTAATTTAGTGACAAGATGTAGACATTTGCTTTACTCACACTAGAACATTTTAAAGAGAACAACAGATTTCCCCTCACAAACAATGAGAGACTTACTGTTGTGTGTTAAGACCCCGAAACCACCCCCTCATTGATGAATAATAATAATAATAATAATTTTTTATTTATACCCCGCCCTCCCCAGCCAAGGCCGGGCTCAGAGCGACTTACAAACAATAATAAAAACAAGATGAATGATTACAACTTAAAAACAAAAATAAAATACATTAAAATAATGGAACATTAAAATATTAAAATGTAGCCTCATCGCAGGAGGAGAAGGAAAATAAAAAAAAAATAAAAAGAGAGGGAGGGAGGGAATCAAACTGACTCCAAGCCAAAGGCCAGGCGGAACAACTCTGTCTTACAGGCCCTGCGGAAAGAAATCAGATCCTGCAGGGCCCTGGTCTCATGAGACAGAGCGTTCCACCAGGCCGGAGCCAGAGTTGAAAAGGCCCTGGCTCTGGTTGAAGCCAATCTAACTTCCTATTAGAATAAGACACAAGGGCACAGGTATTAGGTTAAATGTTATTTGGCAAATTTAGGCCACAACTTTATTGGTTACAGAATGTGAGCGGTATTGGCTTAGGCATTGGATTGACCTGACTACATCTGACCCCTGCCCGTCATGCAGGGAGTCTGTTAAGGGTAAACCACGGATAGGGGGAGCCCTGTCCATGCAAACCAACTCGAGCTAACCCAGGGTTCCTGACGGGGTCGTGGCATGGCCCTAGCCCTGCCCCAGGCTTCGGACAAGATCCACACCCCTGGATTCCTTTAACAGAATGCCCTTAAGCTTGGAGGGGCAGGCAAATGTGTGTGTTTGTATACCGATGTAATCTTTTCAGAAGACTAAATAATGAGCCTTATGCTGAACAGAAATGCATTCATTATTTTACCCTACAGGAGACTGCGAAGCTGCTCTTTGTGGAGGAGTGAGCTGCATAATGGAACCACAGGTCTTCGTCGCTCTTAGTAAAGCAAAGATGCTATCCCCTGAAGGAGTCAGCAAACCATTTTCTATAAAGGCCGATGGCTATGGAAGGGGAGAAGGTTGTGGAGTTATTTTGCTGAAATCATTAAAGAAGGTATGAGTATAGAAACGGGATTCACAAACTCCTGACTCTTAATTCATTAAACCTAGGAATTATGTCTAATTCTATTTATAAAATAGTCATAGCTGGTAGAATGCTCACCATGTCTCATAATCTTTGTTATAAGAGAGAGAGCATATCATAAAATGTTAACTGAGTTATATTGCACTGGCTGTGTTTGCCATCCCTATGTTTCACAACTTTAAGAAGCTTTACCTCTTTTCATCTTCTTTAAAATAGGCGCAGGAAGACTTCAGCAAAATATGGGGTGTCATCCGCGTGAGTGCAGTCAACCAGAATGGAAGATCCGTCACACCGATCACCAGACCATCTCAAGAGGAACAGGAGAAGTTGCTGCTCAGCATCTACCCAGAGCGTGTTGATCCATCTGTTGTGCAATATATTGAGGCACATGGCACAGGGACACCTGCAGGAGATCCTGTTGAGGCAGAGAGCTTAGGTAATGTCATTGGTCAAAAGAGGTCTCCTAATCTGCCCCCTCTCAAGATTGGCTCCGTTAAAGGGAACATTGGGCACACAGAGTCAGCTGCTGGGGCAGCAGGCTTAATCAAAGTTCTTCTCATGATGCACCATGGGAAGATAGTCCCATCCTTGCACTTTTCAGAGAGCACCAGCAGCATAAATACAGGGAAACTGAATCTCTCCATCCCAACAACAGTGGAGAAGTGGGAGGAGCCTGGTGAATATGGCAGAGTTGCTGGGATCAACTGTTTTGGATTTGGGGGCACCAATGCCCATGTGGTTGTCAGACAGTTTAAACAAATCCAGGTTATTTCTCCAGTCCAAAGGCCTGTCGAATTATTTGTCATTTCGGCAGCTTCAGGAAATTCTCTCAAACGGGCGATAGAAGACACGGCTAGGTACCTTAATACCAGTGAATCAGCGACACTCCCAAATCTGGCCTACACATCTGCTTGTAGAAGAAGCCATATAAACTACAAGTACAGAAAAGCATTTGTGGCATCTTCACTACAGAAACTAAAGCAACAGCTTTCCCCTGCGGTTGAACTGGAAACAGCTCCGCTGAAGAAACCGCCACAATTAATTTTTGTATTCTCTGGTAACGGTCTGGATCTGAAAGGGATACCTGAGATATTACTAAGGACTGAACCAGTGTTTAGAGACAAATGCAAAGAAATAGAAAGGCTGTTTCTAGAATACCTTCCCACAGGAATCCTAAAATCAAAAGAAAATGAATACAAAGATTTGTCCAGGCCTGAAGTTGCCCAGCCCTTACTCTTTACATTGCAAGTGGCCTTGGTTACACTCCTGCAACACTGGGGCGTTAAGCCAATTGCTGCTGTTGGCCATTCAGTTGGCGAAGTAGCTGCTGCCCATTGTGCTGGCTTGATTTCCCTGGAAGATGCTGTCAAAATCATCTACCATAGAAGCAGGCTACAGGCTAAAGTCACTGGAGGCAGAATGCTGGTGGTTGGCAACATTCCCGTTGCAGAAGTGTCAGCAGCCCTTGGTGCATATTCCGGGAAAGTCTGCGTTGCAGCGTTTAACAGTCCTTTGTCTTGCACCTTATCAGGAGATGAAGCGTCTATCCATGACATTCAGAAAGATCTGGCTGAGCACTTCAGTAAAAGAAACATATTTCTTCATGTTTTAAATGTGCCAGCTGCATATCACAGCCAAATGATGGATCCAGTACTGACTGAGATAGCAGAAAATCTATCAGAATTAAAGAAAGGGAAGCCAGAGATTGACCTAATCTCGACAGCAACAGGGAAGGCCGTTTCAGATGGTGATTTTCTTACAGGCACCTACTGGGCCAGACAGGTTCGGGATCCTGTTTTTTTTGCAGAGGCTATAACAACTGCAGCAAAAAGCAGAGATGATCCTGTATTTGTGGAAATTGGTCCCCAGCGTGCACTGAAAAGATATATAATTGAAGCATTAGGGACACAAGCTAAAGTTTTTCCTTCCTTGCACCTTGACAAAGAATATATGACACTTTTCACACTTGTTAAAGGCCTTTTTGAATTGGGAGTCAATCCAGATTGGGAGCACATCTATGCAGGATATCAGGGTGTACCAGCAGCCTACCCCAGGTATCAATTTGATCATAAGACGCTCATGTCATTTTTAAACATGCTCCAGCAGCCAACTCAAACCAAGCTGAACGCAAACCACTTGTCAATTCATAATGTCAGCAACGGCAGTTCAGAATTCAAGTATTCCATATCTCAGACAGTGACTCCCTATTTGTACGAGCACAAGCTCAGTGGTGTTGCTCTGGTTCCTGGTGCCTTTTTTGTTGAACTTGCTTTGTCAGCTGTGATGGCTAGCTCAGGAAGAAAAGAGCCCTTAAGTTTGTGTCAGATGAGCATGAAGTTTGAATCGCCTTGTGTTTTAAGTGAAAATTCTCATGATTTGAAACTAAAAGTAGTATCACAAAAGGAAAAAAAAGATTTCAAAATACTGTCCTCATCTGGTGCGGTATATGCATCTGGACAGATCACATGGAACCAAGAAACCTTTCT
Organism: Podarcis erhardii; assembly: GCF_964252035.2. NCBI lineage: Eukaryota > Metazoa > Chordata > Lepidosauria > Squamata > Lacertidae > Podarcis > Podarcis erhardii. The sequence goes on along the minus strand of NC_138513.1, from coordinate 17,243,966 downwards.
TGAAGAAAATAACATTTCATATAGACATGTTTTTCAGCGTTGTAAATCAATGGTCAGAAAGGATGAAATATACGAAGCATTATCTCGTTTTGGATTTCAGTATGGTTCAGAATTCAAGCAGCTAAGTGATGTGTTTTATTGTGAAGAACTGAAGGAAGCCATAACCACCATTAAGGTGAACAAGCAAACCAGGGAAGAACTGCACAAGTATTTTATTCATCCAGTGATATTAGACTGCTTTCTGCAAATGATTGGTGTGATGACCACAAAAATCAGGAACAACTGTACAGGGTTTCCTTCCAACATAGGCAGCCTTGTAATTGTCCGACCTTTGGAAGAGGAAATGATGATATATCTGAAAACAAGTAAGTCTACTGAGAACTATTTAGAATTTTGTGGATGCTTCACAGATAAACAAGGCTCTGTTTTGGTTGAGATTAAACGTGTTGGGATCACTCTTCTGAAGAGAATGTCCAAAAGTGATGATGCTTTCCTTTTTGAAAATCAGTGGAAAGAGGTAACCCCTTCCCGGATTATCCAAACCTCAGGAGATGCACCCAGAGCTGCAGTGTTTGCTGACAAAATTGGAGTTTCTCAACAGCTCAAAAAATATTTACATAAAGATTCTAGGTTTTTGATGTATGAAGACTGGGAGCGATTACTGGTGTCAGGAAGCGCAAATTCAGCTGCTCAGGACAAAATTAGGCTAGAGGTACATGACTACAGTGATGTTTTGTTTATGTGGGGAATTCAAAGATCAAATGGAGAAAATCCTGAGAGTGTTGTTGCAAGCTTATCCAAATGTTGTGAAGCTTTCCGGCAACTTGTCGTTGCATTGAGAGAGAAGAACAGTCATGGTTCCATCAAGATAATTACATATAGAGCAACAGGCAGGACTGTAGACCACATTAACCCTGGCTTGGCCTTGTATGGGATGGTAAGATCCTGCATTCTTGAAGTTCCTGAAATCACATTTCAGATTATTGATATGGGTTCAACAAGTACAATGGACATAGCAGTTTTAGCAGATGTTTTAGTAGAATATGAAGCAGATAAATATCCTGAAGTCTGGATTAATCAGGGGAGAATTTACACTTCTGAAATTAGATGTACACAGGTTAATGACAGGTCCTATAATGATCCTTCTCAGTCTCTTCAAGAATCTGAGCTGTCAACTTTTTACACTTCTGAGCCTCATGAAGTAAGAAATCTATTTGCTGAGCCAGCTGACCACATTGAGATTTCTCCTGATAATCACAATGTTGAAGTGCAAGTTGAGAAAATAAGTATCCATTCTGAAGACTATTATCCTGTTAGTGTTTCCAGCTGTAACTTTGGAAACACATTATACTGGAATTCACAGACCATTGATAAATACAGGTTCTTGGCTCTGGACTACAGTGGAACGGTGGTTGCAACAGGCAGTGATGTAAAAAAGATCAAAGTGGGAGATCATATTGTTTCCTGCTACCCAGTGGCTGCATCTTCAAGAATCAGGATTCCAGAAGCAGTGTGTTTCAAAACCCAGAAATTTCCATGTTTTCAAACTATACCCTGTGTCTCCTTCTTCAGAATAGGATGGGAAATTTTGCACCAGATGTTACCAAAGATGAAACGGAATAGATTTTTAGGCATTATTTCTGATGAACCACGGTCGGTTTTGTGTAAAGTGCTTGCTTTGTCAGCTCAGGAACAGGGCTGGAACACCTTATGTACAGCACTTGACAGCAGCCTGGAAAAAAGAGTAGCTCAATGCAACGCCCTTGTCTTTCTGCCCTTCCTAGAAAGATTACCCAAAGACGTCTTAGCCCGTCTTTCACATCTTCAGGATGTTGTGGTAATCGATGGCAACCACCATTCTGAACACTTGCGATCTCTAATTGGAAGCGGTCATGAAAACTTTCAAATTCATATTCTCAGTCTTGCAACCATTTTTCAGAAATCATCGCTGAAACATTCCCACAAGCCTTTCAGTGAGTGGTTGAAATCAATGCAACACAGGCAATTCAAGGACTTGCCTTGTTCCGTTTTTCAGCAGACAGAAAACAGTGAGAGCATAGACACGATAACATCCTACTTTACCTGTAAGGCTGTCTCATTTGCTGTGCTGAAAACCAATGGGCAGAACAGGTGTATTTCTGACATACCAGTGCATGAAGCAAAGCGGAAGATGTTTAAGCAGAATGCTGTTTACATAGTCATAGGAGGACTCACTGGGCTTGGCTATGAAACTGTTAGATTTATTGCTCAAAATGGAGGAGGATGCATCGTGATCCTTTCAAGGAGAAAGCCCAGCATTGAAAAGCAGAAGGAAATAAGTGATTTGCAGATTCAGAACAAGTGGAGCAAGGTCATCAGTCTGCAGTGCAATGTGACTTTTTGGCCTGAGGTTGAGAAAGCAATCAGTTCAATCAGCAAAATCTTTCCAAAGTGTCCAATCAAAGGTGTTTTCCACGGTGCTGTGGTTTTGCATGATGGGCGCATTGAAAATATGACGCTCTCTAGCTTTGAGAAAGTTTTAAGCCCAAAGGTTGCTGGTGCCATCAATCTGCACCACGCCACTCAGGGACAGGCTCTTGATTATTTTGTATGTTATTCATCTGTTGCTTCCTTCCTTGGAAATCCATTGCAAGCAAACTATGCTGCTGCCAATTCCTTCCTGGACCTTTTCTGCCAATTCAGAAGAAACTGTGGACTGTCAGGACAATCCATCAACTGGGGTGCCTTGAATCTGGGACTACTGGACGGTAAAAATCAACTTCAAAAATTGGTGGAATCAAAGGGTATATCAGTTCTGCAAGTGGATGAGATCTATGAGAATCTTAAAACAAGCTTAACACTGAACCACGCTCAGCAAGCTGCGGTGAAGCTGAACTTCAAAACAATGCTCAACACTTACTATCGTCAAGTTCCAGCAATCAGAAGTCGCCTGCATACAATTATGATAGAACATTTTGGCAGTCAGGCTGAGGTTTTTGAACAAGTCATGTCCAAGGATTTGGCTGCACTAAACATTGAAGACTATATCATATCATTGGTGAGTCAGCTCATTAGTACAGATCCAAGTGACATTGCAATGAATACACCCCTCTTGTCCCTTGGCATAGATTCCATGTTGGCCATGACTCTGCGCAATCTCATTTATATAGAACATAAGGTTGATATACCACTTGTGAAAATTCTTGATCCTCATAGCACAGTGCTTAGTTTAGCACTGCTTTTAGAAGAATGTTCTAAGGAACCTGGGGAACCTACTGTATGTACTCAAGTTTAAGCTGACCCGAATATAAGCCGAGGTACCAAATTTTAGCACAAAAAACTGGGAAAACTTATTGACTTGAGTATAAGCCGGTTCACCACACCACAAATCTGGTGGCGGTGGCAGCAGCGGAGGAAGAAAGGGCTGCTTTCTGGCTGCTCGTTCCTCCGCCGCCGCCGCTGCCAAGAGCCTCCCTATAAAACGAAAAGAAGATCTTATTATGGAAAAACTAATACTGAACCATCTTCAATAAAAGCATCCTGGGCCGCTCGTCCTTCTGCCACCGCCTTTGCCGCTCGCAAGAGCAGGCATAGGAGCTGCGGTTGGGAGAGGCACAACACAGCTCCTGTGCCTGCCCTTGCGAGACATGGGCGGCAGCGGCGGAAGGACTAGCGGCGAGAAAGGGCTCCTTTTGGGCCGCTCGTCCCTCCGCCACTACTGCCTCACTCAAGTATAAACCGAGGGGGGCTTTTCCAGCATAAAAATATGTGCTGAAAAAGTTGGCTTATAATCGAGTATATACAGTAAGTGATTTCTGAGGGGAAAATGAACTGTGAAGTAGAAACCTGAAATATCTTTTCCTAGCTTCAGTGTTGATTTTATTTGTGTCATTTTTAAAAAATCTAATTTTTCTATTAATAGTGACCCTCAACAAGAACCATAATTTGGATTAACTAAATAGGTGTAATTATAGTCTTAGTTAGTGCCAGCTGCTATTTCACCACAATCATTTAAATCTGCTGACAGTTAAGCTTGTCATGTGAGGACTTATCCATACTTACCTTGTGCCCCACTCTTTCCAGACACAGGTTCGTGCTTTAAAGCTCTGTCTCCAAGCATGTGTGGTTTTTGCTCTGGAGCTTTCCCTGCAAAAATCCACTCTTTAGCTCTCAGTCGGTGCAAATGTCAATTCAGGCTTTCAGTGGGTTGAAGTTTGCTCTGATTGAGTGCTAAAATGCAGGTTTTCATGGGGAAAGCTCCACAGCAAAAAAAATAAAGGGGTGCTGGGACATGGAGCTTTAAAGTACAGTATGGAAAGAGCAGAGGAAAGGTTGATAAGCCCAGAGGCTCCTGAAACAGCTTACTCTGAACCATTTTGGGGCATTCTTGGTTTGCCCTTCCTAATGTTTTAGCATGCTTAACACAAGTAAAGTGGTTTACGGGGATCACTTGCCTTTTATGAAAGGGTGCAGAGGCTGAGCTTGAGTTTGAACATTAAACACAGGATTTTAAAATGAATGTAAAATGTGTTTTTAATCTACAAGTGATTTGCTCCACTACAGTATGTTTTGTATGTTTATCTTCTCCCTTTTGAAAGCTGATCAAGGAAATTCAAACAACCATTACAATACATAGCATTTTTCACTGTGATCTCACAGTTTCCAAGGGAGACACGACATAGTGCTTTGCTTCTGCCTCTCCTGGGTCTTTTAAAAAGTGAGCTGAGCAAAGGGCTGTATTTGGAGTTCAGTCCTCACTGCCATTGGCTGCCTTCATTCCCAGGTCTGTATGCAGTATAATTAACATTACGCTTTCTATATATTTTGCAGACTTTGGAGGTTAGTTAAGTATCATATTAGTTAACTTTGCATATCATGTTTAAAATTGTGAAGTTCATATCCCCCCACCCAGATTTTTAATATGGAAGACGTTTTTACCTTCATTACTACTTTGTACTTGCATATTTTATAATTTTATGCTATACAGCGAAGTCTATTTGCTTTATTACTACTTTGCATCAAAAATAACCATTATTACTCTTTGTGTTCAAATAAATTACATTGTTTTCAATCAGTTAATAAAGGTGTACTTTTATGTGACTAAATGGAAAGTTTATTCTTAATACAAAAAGGGGGGTGTTATCTCAGATTTTTGTTGAAGGGGGACAAGACTCAGCATATTTTAAAGATTCTGTGTAGGTATATTTAATATTACTTTAGTAAAATTTATTGCATTACAAAATATATTTCATTTTTTTCAGCTGATACATATAGATGTGAGTGTACAAGGAAGAAATTTATGTTTAGTGCCAAACAGGGATGGGAAACCTGCAGCTCTTCCGCTATTGCTGGACTCCAATTCTTATCTGCTCCAGCCAGCAGGGTCAATGGTCAGGGCTGATGGGAGTTGAAGCCCAGCAATGCCAGGGTGGGAACCAGCTCCTCATCCTTGCTGTAGGACTTGGGAGCTGACCATGGCCCTAGTGGGGATTCCTTCTGCATCTCATTCAGGGTACTCATTCCTGAGGGTAGCTCATACACTGAAGCCTCTTAACAGTGAGTATGTCCGTTCCATTACAGTGGATTTGATAATGGTTTGCCAAGTTTGTAACATGCCCTGGGTCCTCCTTTATAATGGAGAAAGGCAGCCTAGAAATGGAAGAAGTCACATTGTGTCATTGATGCCGCACATGTGGGTGGAATAAGGCCTACTTACTGAGGACAGAGTGCAGCAGGGCTTATTCTAAACTACACCCCCCCACACTGCAATAGTAGTTCCCCCCCTCGAATTTTTAGTAAACGAAAAGAAGGGGTGGACAAATGAAAATTCTATCAGCAAAATAGAGGAAGAAATAGACTGCAAGGCTGAGGAAATCATTGGTGGCAAGGAAAAAATAGGTACATAAAAGAAGAATTCACTGGATGCGAAGATACAGGTTTGGGGCAAGTTCTCTTTGGTTCACTCATATGTGAACTGCACAAAAAATTATTTCACACACTTCCTCTTTTTCTTCTTCTACACAGCACAGAATGTGTCTAGCTGCATGTTAGAATAAACCATGCATAAGTTACAGCACACAGATGACTTGATCATGGCCAGATCAATGTTTTCTAAGACATGTTCCTGTAGATGTCTAATTAAGGCCCAGCCAACCAGTCATTTCTAGTAAAGTGGCTTGAAAACATGTAAACAATATGAATATACAGATAGACTGTTCTGATATGACTGACATTTTTTGTTCCACTGAGCATCATAGGAGAAGTATTTTAGTGAACATTGGCCTTATTAGTTAACTTTTATGTGCACAGAAATTCATCCCTAAATGCTGAATAAAAACACCCCAGACACTGAATAAAAACAACAGAGGATGTGCAGTGCCTATGTACTCTGTTCTTGACGTTACCAGAGAGATCTGTGAAGCTGTATAATTTTTGTGGTAGTATTGCTCTAATTAATTTCTTAATTTTCTGGCATCCTGAATAAAGAATTACTTTAAAGTGTCAGTACTACAGTATTTGTAAACTGATAGGTTTATGGTACTTATGCAACCAAAAAGTCCCAAGTTCTCAGAAAAGTACTTTTATACAAAGCTAGTAAATGCATATTAATAATGGTGAATATAACAACAGAAACAATGAAAGGGAGAGGGGCACTGTGGCAGAGAAATGTGACAAAAATTCTGCTGTTGTGGCCAACAGAAAATACCTGTATATAAACCAGACACTTAGATTTGCGTGGACAGGCGGAGTCCCCCAAACCCTGGGCGGCCCCCGTGTGGAATAATGACTCAAGACAACGTGCTATGGGATTAAAAGTCGCCACAACTTTATTATATTTCAGATGAGGGTAGACCTTGGCTCAGGCATTGGGCGTTTATCCCTCCCAGTCCCCCACCGGGGATCTGGGGAACATCAGCGTTATCCAGAGTGTGGTGGGGGGGATAGGTTGGCTCTGGAGAACATGTTCAAGCAGAGATAACCCACCCCCATTATGCCGCCATCTCAGGGGAGAGCAATGATGACATCTAGGCGTACAGCCAAAGCTTCCCCTCAAAACAACCCCTTTAACGGGGAACCCTGGGATCGCCGTCGCAAAAAGAAGGGGGCCGTGGGTCACCACTACACGCCCACCCCCATTTATGGAAGATAGACTAAAGGATTCCACCCAAGGCCTGATACCGCCAAAGTTGTGACATTTTGCCACAGGAAAGGCAAACCTGCCAATGCAGGATAATTCCTTTCAAGCCCTTCAACAGCGACCTTGCCGTAGCAGCACCCGCGTACCTGTGGAGAAAAGGTTAACCTGCAAAAGAAGTCTTAACTGAGGGTGGGTTGGGTGGGAGAAGCTCTGGAGCCAACTGACGATTCCCTGATAAGATGCTGAGCCACACGTCTCCTGGAAGTGACGCAGTGGCTTGGGCGTCCACAGGATCAGCGCTGCCCAAACGGGTGCCCACCATCTCCCCCTCAGCTGTAGGGCGGCTGAGTGGGAGGAGGCAGGCAGACTCCTTGGAGGCCCCGCAGGCGACTGTCCCCGCCCCCATGGGCAACTGGCCCCACCCTCCGGTCACAAGTGCTGCCCCAGGCGCCCGATTGGCTTGCTCCACCGCTGAGAGCAAGCATGAGGAGGGAAATAGAAATGGATAGCTGCTGACTGCTATGTGAGTCCCCCCACCAGGGGCGAAACTAGGCTTTATTTCACCCAGGTCAAAGACCCAGTTTGGCACCCCCCCCATGCACTTTTGTGCACACACACACACAGGCCAGGAGCCTCAATTGTGTCCCTCTGGAGGCTTCGCCTGGGGCAAACAACCTGGATAGGTTGGAGGGTGGAGATGGCATATACTGACAGCTGGCTCTCTTTCTGTAGCTCCCATAACATATATGAGTTGCAGCAACTGACCAGTAAAACCAATCTCTGCCTATTACAATACGGGACACTTATAATTATGATAGTGTTATCCACTGTGCTAAAAAAGTAAGATTTATTTATCTTGCCTAGGATCTCATTATTCATTTGGTGGTCTGAGGCTGTTGCTTCTGCCATGACAATTTTATCTTTCTAATTCTTATTCATGTTTCATTAGCTTCTGCGATCTCTGACTGTTGAAAGACAGTGTACAAAACCACGTGCTGTTTACTTGCCAATTAAGCATGATGCCTGTTCTGGTATAACCAGACAGCCTAGCCTGAATGCGTCTAGAAAATATGAAGAACAACTAAGGGAGCCATAGACTTTTGTACAGAGAGTAAGGACTGGGGATTCATTGACAGTGTAACTGATAACTGATCCTTATAAAGAGCACATGGAACCTGGGAAATCCATGCCTAAGGTAGGTGTTATTAAACAGAGGAAGTATTTGTTGCAGAAACAAACAAAATGGAGAAGTGCATTTTAAAAAAAGCATGGGCTTTATATATATGTGCTTGTGTTTGTTGTTGGTATATCTTAAATATGTAAACTGAATGCTTCAAGTTGTTCTCTATACTACTATTGTACATTATGTGTATGTCTTTCAAGCTTTTTGTTTATGTTAGTATCTGCTTATAATGTTTGGGGTGTCTGTGTGTGTAATGTAGATTGAACAATTCAGTCTTCTCTCCTTGGAAAAGATAACATTCTGTTCTGTAGCTGATTAATTTGAACATAACTTTCATTGACAATGTTTTGGAGAAATGGGCACCTAGGACCAGTTTGCCCCCATCACACATAGGTGGTGTATATATCTCTAATGCATGCACACCTCAAGTTATCTGAAATTATAAAGTCGTTGAGCAGTTAATATTTCACTTGTGTGTTTCTTACTGCTTGTAGAAACTTACAGAATGTGCTTTATTTACACCTACAAAGTTATTCAGCTGCTTTTTTTCAATGTGCCCAGGATGCTTTTATTGAAGATGGTTCAGTATTAGTTTTTCCATAATAAGATCTTCTTTTTGTTTTATCGGGAGGCATAACAATTGTTTCATCATTTCCATAAAGATATTGGGCATGATCCAGCCAAACTGAGTACCGGCACCTTTTTTTTCTTTATTAAAAGCACTGGTCTTAATGCTTAATGATATACTTAGGATAAATATGCATATTTGCAGGCATGTGTGTCCCAGAGAACATGAGTAGAGCAAGTGGAATTACCCCTTAGCTGAAGCATGTTACTTCAGGAATTTCAAAGCCTGGCACCTTCATTACATATTTTTAGTGCCAGGTGAAAACATTCCTCTTCACCCCAGCCTTTTGAACTGTGTGGGGCAAGAGCGCCAGCTCCTTGGGGCCAAGGCACTGGGGGGGGGGGGAGGCCTGATCTTTTTTATAAGGAGCTGGGCCCCCTCACTGGTCAGACGACTCTCTCCATCCAGAAAAGGTGAGGGGTGGGGGTATTGCTTTGTTTGTTATTACATTATGTACTTTTGTGTTTTTATATTGTAAACTGCCCTGTGATCCTTGGATGAAAGTAGGTACAGTGGTACCTCGGGTTAAGTACTTAATTCGTTCCGGAGGTCCGTACTTAACCTGAAACTGTTCTTAACCTGAAGCACCACCTTAGCTAATGGGGCCTCCCGCTGCCGCTGCGCCGCCGGAGCATGATTTCTGTTCTCATCCTAAAGCAAAGTTCTTAACCTGAAGCACTATTTCTGGGTTAGCAGAATCTGTAACCTGAAGCGTATGTAACCTGAAGCGTATGTAACCTGAGGCACCACTGTATATACATTTAATCAATAAATTATTCCGCACATTCCAGTGCAATTGCCCACCAGTCCCCTTATCCCAAAATTCTACCTTTTCTGGTGTGTGTGGGGGGGGGGAATGTTTTTGTTGTGCAAGAGCACCCTATCAACTTTAATTGTGCAGCCTGAATTTTTTGGTATGTGACTGAAGCCTATCCAGAAATAGCAGATCTGGAATAACCCCTGGTACAGTTTTACAAAACTTTCCAGAGGCATCTGGTTAGCCACAGTCGGAAACAAAATGCTGGTGTGCAAACAGGAGAGCTTCTGTGCTCTTCTGAAAACATCTTATTTGTGTGGGAGCTGGGAGGATCCTCAGGTTCATTACGCTGTGACTACATTGTTAGTCATCAGTTAAAGGAAGAGACTCTGTGCATTCCATCTCAAAGGGAGGATGCCTTCGTCCTCTGCTCTTGCCGTAGCAGAACTGCTGCATTCCTAAACTGTTGGTAGCTGTTTCTGCAAACTGGTTCCGATAATCATCTCACGCCTTAATGTACTGATACTCAATTACGATTTGTCATTATAGAAAAATTGTCCTGGGGAGTAAGGAATTAAAATTGTTGTTTTAAATGTCAATAGCACAATGCAGAAATAGACCAGGTTGAAATTTCTGCAAAGGGCAAAGTATAGGCGCTTACACAACAATGGCTTAACATTAACATAAACAGCCTCTTGCAAACAATGCAAGTGTGAAATACTTCACAGAGGGATGGGATGTGAGTGGGATATTTTTATTTTTATTGGACTTTCTTCGATAGCTCCTAATAAAAGAGAAAAGCTCATTTTACACAGGAATGTCTTTTGTAAGGAGTAAAGTGAGTGCAGCTGCTCAATTTATATATCTAGGCTAGCCAAAACAGGATGTTTATAAACAGAAGCTGCAAAGAATTGGGGAGAAAACTCAAAAAGCTGGAGGCTTACTCTGTCTTATAAGAAGAAGTATGAAATCTAACCCCATAAAGACCAGATGACTACATTCCTCCCCAAATGTAGCTTTCTGCCCTTCAAATAATTAGGACCACTTCATATTGATTTGTATGCTGTTGGCTAACCTGATCCAAAACACCCACCCACCTCACTCACACAGGAAAACAAAGATCACCACAGCCAATCACAAACAAACAATCACACCCTAGGCCAACCCCAACCTCTCTCACCACCAAAGGAACACAAGTGAACAACACAAGCACGCTGACACCAAACTCTACATACATTAAGCATAATAGAAACACCGCTACCCGACCCCACCCCCATCCATCTCCCCTCCCTTCACACCCTTTCTTTTTTTTTCTTCTCCCCCTAATGCCTCAACAAATGAAATGGATTTGTAAAAATGTTACATGGAAAAAAATAAATACGAGGCATTACACTTACACTGTAAAACAAGAAAACCCTTAATAAAATATTTTTTTAAAAAAAAATTAGGACCACTTCATTGTCTCACTTGATGACAGCCGATGTCCACAACAGGATTCTCTTTTGCTGTGAAGACTTAGCCATCTCTGGCTTCCTGTTTATTAAAAAATCATTCTGATTTGTTTGACAGGAGATTATACATTGGCTTTTCATTGAGCTTCCATTGTGATTTGTTTGCAGGGAATAAATAAATGAGGATGGATCCTGGGGTGGGAAGCATATCAGTAAAGTGGTACCTTGGTTCTCAAACCTAATCCATTGCAGAAGTCCGTTCCAAAACCAAAGCTTTCCAAAACCAAGGCGCGCTTTCCCATAGAAGGTAAAGGTAAAGGTACCCCTGCCCGTACGGGCCAGACGTGTCCGACTCTAGGGTTGCACGCTCATCTCGCTCAAGAGGCCGTGAGCCGGCGCCGTCCAAAGACACTTCCGGGTCACAGGACCAGCGCGACGAAGCTGCAGCTGGCGAGTCAGCACCTGCGCAGCACACGGAAACGCTGTTTACCTTCCTGCTATAAAGCGGTACCTATTTATCTACTTGCACTTAGGGGTGCTTTCGAACTGCTAGGTGGGCCGGAGCTGGGACCGAACGACGGGAGCTCACCCCGCCACTTTCCCATAGAAAGTAATGCAAAATGGATTAATCTGTTCCAGACTTTTAAAAACAACCCCTAAAACATAAATTTAACATGAATTTTACTATCTAACGATACAATTGATCCATAAAATGAAAGCAATAATCAGCGTACTGTACTATAAAATAAATGAGACAGTTTTGTAGATGATAAAAATTAAAATTATTTTTTTTTCTTACCTGACATTGTTTGGATGGGGAGGGGGTGTGTTATCCATTTCTGCAGTCACTCACTCACTCACTCACTCAGTAGCTGAACTGGGTTCCACACAGTCACAAAAACAAATTAACCAAAAAAGCCTCATAAACAAAAACGCAAAAGAAATAGTAAAAACAAAAGTACCAAACTTAATCTGTTCCGGAAGTCCATTTGACTTCTCAATGTTCAAAAAACAAGGCACAGCTTCTGATTGGTGCAGGCACCCCAGAAACAGCAGCCGACAGCCACATCAGATGTTCGGCTTCCAAAAAACACTTACTTCCGGGTTTTTTGGCATTTGGGAACCAAGGCGTTTGAGCACCAAGGCGTTTGAGAACTAAGGTGCCTCTGTAATAGAAACATTTTATTTTATTTTTAAAAGGTTAGATGTTATGTGAGAGGCGCCAGGTTGCCCCCCAAGATTGGGGTGTGTGTGTCAGTGTGTGTTGCACCAGTCTCCCTCAACATTTGGGGGGGGGCCGCTGGGCGCCTTCAAACAAATATTGAGGGGGCTGAAGACACCTAAACCCCCTAGAATTGGCGTACCTGTAGTACGTCAAGTGTAAGTTACCTCACGCTCTCTAGAGCACTTTCCCCATTACAGTGGTACCTCAGGTTAAGTACTTAATTCGTTCCGGAGGTCCGTTCTTAACCTGCAACTGTTCTTAACCTGAAGCACCACTTTAGCTAATGGGGCCTCCTGCTGCTGCTGTGCCGCCGGAGCACAATTTCTGTTCTTATCCTGAAGCAAAGTTCTTAACTTGAACCACTATTTCTGGGTTAGCAGAGACTGTAACCTGAAGCGTATGTAACCCGAGGTACCACTGTATACTCCATATTAAAAAGAGGTAAGAGGGATTTATTGTTTCGCCGCCCTGAGAAGTGTAGCGGCGTGAGGGAATAAGGGTCTCTCGGCAAGCACCATTGACAGGATCCTGTGGGGGATGCTATGACTGTTTAATGGGGCAAGATTCTGCTTTAAATGTAAAGTGGAAGGTGGGGCCTTAGCATTCGCCTCAGTACTCACAGCCTGCCCCTCAGGAGAGTCTTCAGTCTCGAAACATTGACTTCCGCTTCAGCAGCCAACTCATGTCTGCATATCAATCTTTATGGAACTGCCTACTTTTCTTACACAGGATTTGGATGTCAGTCCTCTTTCTTTGACCTCCACACTATACCTTGAACTTTCCCTTCATCTGTGCTTGGTTGCCCAGGTGACCTGTAGGTTGCCGCCTGCTGTTCTGTTTGTTTATTGCAACAGGATCAAATCTGAATCTCAACGTACCTCAGAGATCAGTACTGTATAGATATATAGTACACACACACACACACACACACACACACACACACATTTATGATCTGATCTGCTCTTCATTGAAGAATATTACTCTGCGGTCATCACAAAGGGTTGCTTATATTTCGAGGAGTAGTCACCAATTAAAAATAAATATTTACAACTCTACCTTCTTTTCCACAGGACGATTGCCTTCTTCAGTGACCAACGCAAGTAGAAAAATAAAATACGTAAAGATGGCGTCTGAGAATGAAATAGCTATTGTGGGTATAGGATGCAACTTTCCTGGAGGTAAGTCTTTGGGTGGGGGAGTGATATAAGAAAGTTATCCATGTTTCTTTCACTCTTTTTATTGTTCTATGGCATAAAGCTTTCTCGTGATTTAAAGTAAGAGTAAACTAAGAACTCAGCACTAGTTACTGAGAGATACCAATACAGTGGTACCTCGGGTTACATACACTTCAGGTAACATACGCTTCAGGTTACACACTCCGCTAACCCAGAAATAGTGCTTCAGGTTAAGAACTTTGCTTCAGGATAAGAACAGAAATCGTGCTCCGGCAGCGCAGCAGCAGCAGGAGGCCCCATTAACTAAAGTGGTGCTTCAGGTTAAGAACAGTTTCAGGTTAAGAACGGACCTCCGGAATGACTTAAGTACTTAACCTGAGGTACAGTACCACTGTATTTAAATTCTTGCTAGAAATATTTTTAATATGTCCCTGTCATGAACATGGAGAAGTGAATGTCTGTGATATTGTGAAGTCCACTGCAAATTCTGGTTTGTTACATGACAAATCTGGGAATTTTGCATCTCATCAATACTCTTTAAATGTATGATCTAACTTTCACAACAAGCAGAATAGCACATATCAATTTAATTATGTATTTTGCCTTCCTGAACTTGGAAGATGCTAACCTATGCTAACCTTATGCCTTCACAACTAGATGGCTCTCATCTGCGAGATGCCATCCAAACAAATATGGTAACAGCTAAATGCAGTTTTCATAGGAACATCATGCAGAAAAATTACAGACAGTATGATGAGATTGTGTGATTTAGGAAAAGGTCCAATTTTCTATGAAATTTGAAATTTTGTAGCACTTGAAATGCAAATTTAATTTGTATCGCATTTTGAAAGTTGGATTTCTCATGTAAGTTCAGATAAACTGAACAACAGGTTTGACATTTTGAAAACGGAAACAGTATATTTTAATACATTTAAAAATGTATATTTAAATCTTAATGCAACAGGTGAAGGAATTGACAGTTTCTGGAAAGTGTTAGAGAATGGCAGAAACTGCACTGCAGAAATACCTCCAGAAAGATTTAACATTAGAGAGTGGTATGATCCAGGTGACGACAAACCAGGTAAAATACGTGCAACTCGTGCTGCTCTTCTTGATGAGTAAGTCATATCTTTTGCTAATAAATCCTTCAGACTTTCTAAACTTGCAGATTTCCCCCTTGAAATGACTCGCTGGTGTAATGTGTTATTATATGAACCTTTCAAAATATCTCTTAAAACTAACGAGCAATCTCAAAGTGCTGCCTTATAATGAATGCATTTCCACACTACGGGAGCTGCTTTGGGTGCAAATCTTATGCTGAAATTGTACACCATATGAACTTCACAAAAAAAGGTGATGTCATCATAATACTAATGTCCCTCCACATTCTGCTCATCAGCTACAATTCAGAGTGTGGGTATTAATCTCTTTTCCAACTACATGATCGGAAGGCCTTGAGGGCAGGACCCATGCTGAGGTGGTTTGGTGAGCAGCATGAGCAGAGACACATTTCAAGTCTCTTTGAGTTCTTTTTTTTCTGAAAAAGTGACTAGTTAATAATCGCCACAACAATAATAAATTCATTATTATCATTATTATTTCATTATACTTTATACCCATCATGGAATCCAAGTTCCCAGGCGGTCACCAACCCAGGTACATCTGGACCTGCTCAGCTTCAGTAAGGAGATGTCCCTAAGTGCCTTCAGACCAGATGTTGCCTCTATGCTCCTCCAAATGTCCCATAAATCACAGCCAGTGTGCCCAACAAATGCCTCATTCTTGCTTCAGATCATACCCTGGGACTAAGGCAGCTATAACCCATTTTAGCACTGTTGTCTCCCACATGAGAGTTATCCTTATTCCCAGCACTCTTTTTCTAGAAAAAGAGGTGGTGGAATTCACCATGAACACCTCCCTTGTCCTCTTATAATGGCAATGGCGTCCACCTGAGAGTTGCCAAACTGAGTTCCAGCGAGTTCTGGTGGGGGAGGGGGAGCCCTGATTATACTGCAGTGCAGCGTTTCCTGGTGCAATAGTTTCAAGTCATGGTGTTTCACTGGTATTTCCACAAGCTTCATATAGTGGTACCTTGGTTTAAGAACAGCTTAGTTTATGAACAACTTGGATTTAGAATGCTGCAAACCTGGAAGGTGTTTTGGTTTGTGAACTTTGCCTTGGAAGCAGAACATGTCCCGCTTCCTGTTGAGTGTGTTCCATTTGTAAACTGAGTCCCCGCTGCTATGGGAAAGCACACCTTGGTTTAAGAACGGACTTCCGGAACAGATTAAGTACATAAACCAAGGTACCGCTGTACTATGAAATGACATGGGCACAGTGTCCTATCTGCTGTGTCCTATCTTGACAATTTATGTGCTGGTACAACATGTAGTATTAGGCTTCAATGAATTTTAAGTATATCTTATCGGAGCATGTTGGATTAAGCAGTATATGAATCACATCATATATCATGTCATACCTCCATTTAATTTTTTTAGATTGAATGCATTCGATAACAAGCTGTTTGGCATCAGCAATGAGGAAGCTGAGCGTATGGATCCTCAGCAAAAGTTACTCATGGAATGTACCTACAGAGCGCTGGAAGATGCAGGAGTCACTCCTGAAAACATTAGTGGTACCAAAACAGGGGTTTTTGTTGGTAAGATAATAGTTAAGATGCAGAAGATTTTGTATATTTACATTGCATACCATATATCTGCTTTAGAGGGGGCCACACAACGATTGGTAACACCACATCTATATGGGCATTTACACCTGGCAATTCCAAATAAAATGATGTTGAAAGACGCTAGATAACTGCTTTGTCAGAATTGACAATATTGGATAATATTGTTAGGCCTTTAAAATATGTCTTTCCAAGTGAGTTCCTAAATTCCTCTCTTCCCCAGCATAGGAAAAGGCCACAAGTTTGGTAATTTAAAAATTGGTTTACTTACAAACTCATCAAATGTCAGCTTCATGTGCTTTTCCATACGTTCATCAGAAAACATTGCACAGGCAGGAAAACTTAGCTTAGTTACAAAGTGGTAAAAGTTCCTAGATTTATTGGAATATGAACACAAGGGTGGCTGGTGAGAGCCATGTGGCTGAGCTGAAACAAGCAGCTCAAACCTCCTCACACACTGAGTTTCTCAAGTAGATGGGACCATAAGCCTGATTACCTATCTCATCCCAAGGTCAGGGCAAGTGACATAGCTAAGCTTGGCAGGAGAGCTCACTCTGTGTTTTTAACCCCTTCAGGCATTAATTAAAACTTAAGCATGTTGGTTGTGTGCGAGGCTGGTTATCAGATTTACTGTGAAGGGAAACTGAGATGGGGAAACACATGCTGCTTAAGTGCCTTAGAAGAAACACAGAATAAAGGTGAAATAATAAATAATTGTAGGATAGGAGGTGAAGAATAAAAACCAGTACTAGATGTAGATTTGAGTGTAAATTGACCTTAAAAACAAATGTTCTGTATTTACAGGCCTGATGAATCGAGACTATGAATCTATAACCAGCAGGGCAGTTGCTGAAATAAACCATTATGATGCCACAGGAGCAGTAATGAGTACAGCTGCTCATCGGATTTCATACAGTTTTAATTTGACTGGACCATCAATTGCCATTGATACAGCTTGTTCATCTTTTCTCTCTGCTTTGGACCTTGGTTACAAAGCCATTAAACAAGGTATTCTTGGTTACTAGGTTTCTTATGCATACCATTAACCGTGATTCCCAAACTTCCCCCACCCCCCCATAGACCACTTGAAAATTGCTGAGGGTCTTAGTGGATCACTAAATGATTTTTCTGTGTATTATATCAACTGTAATGCACTGTGCTAGGTGGTGCATGGAACCTCGGTTGTCAAACACTTCGGAAGTTGAACGTTGCGGATTTCAAACGCTGACAACCCGGAAATGAATGCTTCCATTTTTGAACGCGCCTCAGAAGTCGAATGGCTTCTGAGGTGCATTTCTCCATTTTTTCAGTGGATTTTGCCAACCGGCAATTGCGCCTCAGTTGTCGAACGTTTTGGAAGTCAAATGGTCTTCCAGAACGGATTACGTTCGACAACCAACGTTCCAATGCTTATGCCCTGCCTGATCCAGGTTTAAAACATGGAGATGAGAGACAAAGATATGCCCAACAAAGGATTTTGCAAGAGAAATCACCATGATGACACAGATGGTATCAACACCTCATGGCTATGTGAATGAAATATCCGTTTCCCCCCTTTCATGATTTCAGGCTCGTTTTGTTTTTCTGTACCTTTGATATAGGAGACTGCGAATCTGCTATCTGCGGAGGAGTAAATTGCATCATAGAGCCTTGGAAGTTTGTATCTCTGAGTAAAGCAAACCTTTTATCACCTGACGGAATTAGTAAACCCTTCTCTAAACATGCAGGTGGCTATGGAAGAGGAGAAGGATGTGGTGTTCTTTTATTAAAGCCACTGGTAAAGGTAGGGTGTTTATATTGAACTCTCAATTTCCCAAATGTCCCAGGGATGTTCATTGGGTCTAGTGTGCTTTAGAAAGGAGAACACCAGAGACTTGCTGTCTTTGTAATATTTGCTTTTTAAAAAAATATGCCCAAGCAGAACCTAAGTGGAGGCAAACAGGCATTCCTTCAAGGTAGCACTAATGCTACTCTATCTCAAATCTCCAGAAACAGTTCCAGAAAGATTCTCTGCCTATGTCACTAAGCCTTCATAATGGCCATCTACCTTTGGCTGCTGTTTCTTGGCATGATCCCCTGAACTAGAGGTTTTAACCTCCGAATTCTAATTGGTATCTAAATTAGAAGTTATTGGAGAGATTCCCAATTATCATGAGACTCTCTTCTAAACAGATACTATTTATTTATTATATTTATATCCTGTCTTTCTTTAAAGGAACTCAAAGTGGCATACATTGTGCTCTATCCTGTTATCCAATGACTGAAAGATGGTCATTGATCTAAAGCCACACAATTAGATTAATGACTGAAAGCAGATTTGAAACTTGATCTTCCCAGTAGTAGTCTGACATTCTGATTACACCAGACTGACCCCTTAATTTACTCCCTAATGAAGTATTCTAAACTATTAACCAGAAAACAGTCCAACAAGAAATAGTTAGCCACTAAAAAAATGCGTAACTGCCACATAATAATTACAAATTTCCCCACTATCCCTCGAAATAAATGGCTGGGATAACTTGCTGCTCTTGTACTGTAAGTAATGCTTACACCTGGTGCAGAAAAAAAGTAAATTCAGCATAAAGTTGTACATCCTACTGCCGTGCAGTAGGTCGTTTGGGATCATGTACTTTGGTAATTATATTACCAAAGCAACATGTCATGGGAAGTTACAGATGAGGAGAAGATTCAGTGTTACTGAAAGGTCCAAACACTGCTCTCAAACAAAATCGATCAGTGCTGTCGCTGTTAAAACAAATCTAATCATGCTGCAATAGTCACTTAATGTTTGATAACATTATGTATTCCTTTGTCCACAAATAGGCACAGGAAGAATTCAACAAAATATGGGGCATCATCAGCATCACGGCAATCAACCAGAATGGAAGTTCTGTTGCTCCAGGCATGCGATCATCTCAAGCAGCACAAGAGAAGTTGTTACTTAACATTTATCCAACATATATTGATCCTTCAGCTGTTCAGTACATTGAAACAAACGGTCTAGGAATCCCTACTGAAGATGCCACTGAAGCAGAGAGCTTAGGCAATGTCATTGGCAGAAAAAGGCCTCCAGATTTGCCCCCTCTCAAGATTGGCTCCGTTAAAGGGAACATTGGGCACACAGAGTCAGCTGCTGGGGCAGCAGGCTTAATCAAAGTTCTTCTCATGATGTACCATGGGAAGATAGTCCCATCCTTGCACTTTTCAGAGAGCACCAGCAGCATAAATACAGGGAAACTGAATCTCTCCATCCCAACAACAGTGGAGAAGTGGGAGGAGTCCAGGGATTTTGGCAGAGTTGCTGCGATCAGTTGTTTTGGATTTGGCGGGACCAATGCCCATGTGGTTGTCAAACAGTTTAAACAGGCCCAGGTTACCCTTCCAGTCAAAAGGCCCGTTGAATTATTTGTCATTTCAGCAGCTTTAAGAAGTTCTCTCAAACGGGTGATAGAAGACACAGCTAGGTACCTTAATACAAGTGACTCAGCGACACTCCCAAATCTGGCCTACACATCTGCTTGTAGAAGAAGTCACATAAACCACAAATACAGAAAAGCGTTTGTGGCATCCTCTCTCCAGCACTTACAGCAACAGCTTAATTCAACTGAAATGGAAACTGTTTCACGTAAAAAGCCTGCAGAATTGATCTTTGTGTTCTCCAGTAATGGTTTGCATTTCAAAGGGATATGTAGAATCCTGCTGAAATCTGAGCCTGTCTTCAGAGACAAATGTATTGAAATCAAGCAATTATTTCAACAGCTTTCACCCACTGGAATTTTGAATTTAACAGAAAGTGAGCACAATGATTTGCCCAGGCTTGAAGTTGCCCAGCCCTTACTCTTTACATTGCAGGTGGCCTTGGTTACACTCCTGCAACACTGGGGCGTTAAGCCAATTGCTGCTGTTGGCTATTCAGTTGGCGAAGTAGCTGCTGCCCATTGTGCTGGCTTGATTTCCCTGGAAGATGCTGTCAAAGTCATCTACCATAGGAGCAGGCTACAGTCTAAAGTCACTGGAGGCAGAATGCTGGTGGTTGACAACATTCCCATTGCAGAGGTGTCAGCAGCCCTTGGTGCATATTCCGGGAAAGTCTGCGTTGCAGCGTTTAACAGTCCTTTGTCTTGCACATTATCAGGAGATGAAGTGTCTATCCATGACATTCAGAAAGATCTGGCTGAGCACTTCAGTAAAAGAAACATATTTCTTCATACTTTAGATGGGCCAGCTGCATATCACAGCCAAATGATGGATCCAGTACTAACTGAGATAGCAGAAAATCTATCAGAATTAAAGAAAGGGAAGCCAGAGATTGAGCTAATTTCGACAGCAACAGGGAAGGCCGTTTCAGATGGTGATTTTGTTACCGGCACCTACTGGGCCAGACAGGTTCGGGATCCTGTTTCTTTTGCAGAGGCCATAATGACATCAGTAAGAGACAAGGACAACATTGCATTTGTGGAAATAGGTCCTCAAAGAGCTTTGCAGAGATACATTGTTGAAACATTAGGGTTGCAAACCAGAGTTTTTCATTCTTTGCAAACCGATAGGGAATATGTGACTCTTCTTAATCTAGTGAAAGATCTTTTTGAATTGGGATTGAATGTGAATTGGCAGCATTTTTATGAAGGTTATCAAAGTGTACCATCAGCTTATCCCAGGTATCACTTTGATCATCAGAAACTCATGTTGCATCAGAAAGCAAACAGCAGAGGTGTAAGCTCAAACCATTCTTTAATTTGCAGTACAAATAAGGATAACTCAGAATTCATTTGTTTTATCTCTGAGGCTCTGAAACCACATTTATATGAGCACAAGAACTACTGTGCTGCATTAATTCCTGTAGCTGTTTTGGTGGAACTTGCTCTGGCAGCTGTGATGACGAGCTCAAGGCCAAAAGTACCCTTAAGTTATTGTCAAATGAATATATTTTTCCCTGCACCATGTGTTTTAAATGAAAATCTCCAAACTTTGAAGATAAAGGTTGAGCCACAACAAACAGTGTCAAAGTTCAGAATACAATCAGGTTCAGCTAATACAGTTTATGCTTCGGGACAAGTCAGAAAGAATCCTGAAACATCAATTGAAGAAAAGAATATTTCCTTAAAAGACATTTTTCAGAGGTGTAGATCTGTTGTTAGCGAAGATGAGGTTTATGAAACATTGGCTCAGTCTGGATCCAACTATGATGCTACTTTCAGGCAGCTAAGTAATGTATTTTATTGTGAAGACTTGAAAGAAGCTGTGACAACTGTTACAGTGAAGAGACAAACAGTAGAAGAAATGTACGAGTATTATATCCATCCAGTCCTTTTAGATTGTTTTCTGCAAATGGTAGGTATTCTGGCTGCAGTTACTTCCAATAACAAAGTAGTTTTACCTTCTGGTATAAGTAGTCTTGCAGTTGCTCGATCATTGGAAGAGGAAATGATTATATATTTAAAAACAACCAAGTCCACTGACAATTTCTTAGAGTTTTGTGGATGCTTCACAGATAAACAAGGCTCCGTTCTGGTAGAACTGAGATGTGTTCGAATTAATTTGGTGCAGGAAATTCCCAGGAAAGAAAATGAATTGTTGTTTGAAAATCGGTGGAAGGAAATAACTTCTGATCAAGCAATGCATAATCTGCCCAAAGCACCTCGAGTTGTGGTGTTTGCTGACAAATTTGGAATATCGCAGCAGCTCAAGAATTACTTACATAGCGAGTCTAGATTTGTTGCGTATCAGGAATGGGAGAAATTGTTGGCAGCTAAGAGAACAGATACCTATGCACAAAGTAAGATTAATATGGAACTCCAGGGATATGACGATGTTCTGTTTATGTGGGGCATCCAAAAACTGAACGAAAATTTGCCAGAGAAAGTGGTGAAACATTCAGTAAGATGCTGTGAGGCATTTCGCCAAGTTGTTATTGCATTAAAGGAGAATAAGTCCCATTGCTCCATTACAGTAATCACTTACAGGACATCAGAAAGGAAAGTAGACCATATAAACACTGGCTTTGGTTTGTACGGCATGGCTCGAACATGTATGGTTGAAGTCCCGGAAATAACGTTTCAGATTATTGACATCAGCTCTACAAATGCAATAGATATCTCAGCCTTAGCTGATGTTTTAGTAAAATATAAAGCACAGGATTATCCAGAAGTCTGGATTGATGAGGGACGAATTTATAGTTCTGAAATTAGGCACACACAAATTGAACCCACAGCCTTCAATACACCTTCCCACCCACTTCAGAACTCAGACTTCTGCATCTTGTATACAGGAGATCCATACTGTATGAATGATCTGTCAGTTAAAGTTGCCAATTCACGTACTCAACTTGGCAACCACAGTGTTGAAGTTCAACTTGAAAAAATAAGCATCCACTCAGAAGACTATTTCCCTGTTAGCATGTCCAGCTGCAAGTTTGGGAAAATGTTGTATTGGAATTCAGATACTATAGATAAACACAAGCTATTAGCTCTAGACTTTACTGGCACTGTAACAGCAACAGGTAGTGAGGTGAAAAAGGTAAAAGTGGGAGATCATATTGCTTCATGTTATCCAGTTTCTGCAGCGTCAAGAATTAATATTCCAGAAACAGTTTGTTTCAGTACTCAAAAATTTCCATGTTTCAGAAATATACCATGCACTTCGTTCTTCTGGGTAGCAAGGGAGATTTTTCATCAAACGCTGCCAGTGCCAAAACATAATGAAATATTAGGTATTGTTTGCACTGAGCCTGAGTCAGTTTTGTGCAAAGTGCTTACTTTTTCAGCTCAGGAATTAGGTTGGAAAATAATAGTTACAAACCATACAACTGGTCTATGGCAACGTGTTAATCAGTGCAATGCCCTTATTTTTCTACCTCAACTAAATGGACTATTTAAAGAGGGCCTAAGCTGTCTTTTCCATCTCCGAGATGTTGTACTGGTTTATGGCAATGAACAACCAGAATGTTTGAGGTATCTGGCTGGGAGTGATCATGAAAATATCCATATTCACACTGTCAGTCTTATCCGCATTTTCCAGAAAGCATATCTGATAAGATCTCAGAAAGAGATGTATTGTTGGCTGAAGTCAATGAATATGAAACAATTAAAAGATATCACATATTTCATTTTTCAGCAAGCAGGAAAGCATCTGAGGCCTGATGTTGCATCCTATTTCAACTGCAAGAATTTCCCAGTTGCAGTACTAAAAAGTGATGAGGAAGACAGCAAGATATCAGATATACCTGAGACTGAAACAGACAGGAGAATGTTTAAGCAGAATGCAGTTTATATAGTCGCAGATGAATTCACTAGGCTTGGCTTAGAAACTGTAAAATTTGTAGCTCAGAATGGAGGCAGGTGCATTGTGCTACTTTCACAGAGGAATCCAAGCACTGAGGAGCAAAAAGAAATAAATGCTCTCCAGGATCACTGTGAAGGGAGCAGAATAGTCAACTTGCAGTCTAACATTGTTTGCAGTTCAGAGGTTGAGAAAGCTATCAAGTCGATCAGTAAATTTTTCCCAAACTCTCCTGTTAAAGGTGTATTCCACAGTGCTATGGCTTTACATGATGGGCTTCTTGAAACCCTCAACATGTCTAACTTTGAGGAAGTTTTAAATCCAAAGGTAGCAGGGGTAATCAATCTTCATCGTGCCACGCAAGGCAGGGAGCTTGACCACTTTGTATGTTATTCTTCTATTTCATCATTTCTTGGAAACGCAACACAGTCCAACTACGCAGCTGCCAATTCCTTCCTGGATCTCTTCTGTCATTACAGGAGAAACAATGGCCTTCCAGCGCAGTCCATTAACTGGGGTGCTTTAAATCTTGGAGCCTTGCAGGATCAACAACACTATCAAAATTATAGGTTACAAACGAAAGGAATAGAGGATCTGCAAGTGAACGAGTTTCATGAATATCTAAAAAGAAGCTTAATTCTGGATAAACCTCAGCAAGCTGTGTTAAAATTCAATTTTCAAACTTTAGCTGATCATGTTTTATCTCAAAATTTGTCGCTGAAGAGTCGCTTTTATGAACTTGTTTCTGAAGAGGCAGGTGGTAATCCTGAGCTTGCTGGTGAAGCTGGATTCAAAAACTACTCTCTAAATGAGCCTGTAGATTATGCAATCGCACTTTTGAAAAGCCTGGCTAAAACAATCCCTGTTGATCTTTCAATGCATACGCCACTTTCATCACTGGGTGTAGACTCTACATTAGCCTTTACTCTACAGAATCGTATCTTTACGGACAGGAGAGTGGAAATACCTCTCACGAAACTACTTGATCCTCAGTCCACTGTGTCAACTTTAATCTTATACTTGAAAGAAAATTCTGACACAACCGACTCTCATGGAGCTGAAGGTACTGATGTTGGAAGCTGGTTGTAGAAATGCATTTCCAGGAATTATACTAAATTAATTATCAGTAATGGATTAATGTTCAGGGTTTTGTTTTTTTCCCCAGTTCAAAACCTCAAAACCCCTTGATCGCCACGGTACTACTAGTCCCCAAAATGGAAACCTCTCTCTATACAGGACATGTTCTGGCCATGCCTATCACCACAGTCTGATGGGTAAGACGGAGGCACAGTAGGTGGCTTGTGGTAGAAGATATAAATGCATATGACAAATGGAGCAAGTCCAATGTCTTTTCAGTTCGGTGCACAATACAGAATTTCTGTTTAGCTACGAATTTCTGATTGTGCAAAACAGACGTATCTGTATGTAACACCGCAGGCGAACACAAACCTACCTGGCATGAAGCTCAGTTGAAAAAAAATGGTGTTTATTTCTAAGTAGGCATGTAGAGTGTTGCTCTGGAGGCGTGCCTATGATTGCAGCCTTCAATTTCTAGCATTCAATTATTTAAGTACAATTGATTTTATTTTATTTTTACTGTTATTTGCTAGGTAGAATATGAATTATATGGGAAATGTATTGATTGTAACTTTAGTACAGATAATTAATTTGAATGAAGATTTATAATGGGGTCTTTATGCAAAACATATCCTAATTTGTATTAATAAACTCTTGTGTGGTTCTAATATTTGTATTGGCCTAGGAACAGGAATAGCAATGCTTGTGGATGTGTGGAAATAAAAAATAACTTCAGGGGACATGTATTGTGGGGGAATTCTGTATTTGGAATTATGGAGCTACTGTATGTACTTTCCTTACTTGTAAGATAAGAGAGGGAGGTCCAGCAGCAGCTGTTTTAACCAGCTGTCATTGAAAATCAAGCCTCCACATCATGTCAATTGACTGAATTCAAATTCAAACCACAGAAAAATTGTGTGTGTACACAAGACAGGAATTCAGAAGAGGCCAAGAAGACACCATAACGGCAACAAAATGGGACAAGGACCATTTTCAAAGATGCTACAAAGGTTAGAATCAGATTTTTAGATGATGAGACAGAAGGTAGACACAATATGCTTGGAGAACACAACCAAACTCTCCCTCCTCCACCCCAGCCGCAACATTCAAAAACACCCTCCCAACTCACACATGAAAACAAAGTTGACCACAGCCAAAACAAGCAACCACACCCTAGGCAAACCCCAACTTCTCTCACCACCAAAGGAACACAAGCGAATAGAACCTGCACAAACGATGCTGACACAAAACCCCACACATACATTAAGTAAAATAGAAACATCCCCACCCACCATGGCCCCATCCACCTCTTCCCCCCTTTTCTTCCTAATGTAACACTAATGTCTCAACAAATGAAACTGACCTGTAGAAAAGGTAACTCGAAAAAAGAGACATCGCACATATTTTTGTAAACCAAGAAATCTTTTTAAAAATACAATAAAAAAGAAATAAAAAAAGAAAAGAAAATATGACACAAGCAAAACTTGATATATTGTACATTTTGGGTGCTAATATCATAGCATCACGGAGAACATAAGAGATTGTACCTTAGTAGGTCCCTACAGATCTGGGATAAGGAGGGGTACCCACTTCAATGGGTGGTATTTCCAGGCAGGTTTGAAACGTGGTTCAACTGAAAGGGGTTTTGAGGTGCTGTCAATCAGTGGAATGGTGGTGCCTGAAATATCCTAAGCAAACTGCTGCGTGCAGGGCTTTGCAACACCTGACAATAAGCTAATCATTGGGTCTTACGAAGCCTTATGAAAAGTGCTCTGTAAGACCCATGTGGGCAAAAGGGCCACCTGATGTAATTGTGATGTCAGTGGTCCTGCTCACTTTCCAAAGTTGGCCCGCAAGTGGTGGGAGAGAGAACACTGAGGAACAACAACAATAATAATAAATTTCATTTACACCTCGCCCTCCCCAGCCAAAACAGGGCTCAGAGAGGCTAATATCAAATATATGACATATTACCATAAAATCAAGCAATCAATTAAAATACATCCTACATCCTAATATCAAGTCAGAAGCAAAGTAAAATCCAATCAGATAGCGGCCTGCAAGGTAGGGATGGGGTCCTTAAATGCTCACCAGGAAGAGCCCACTCCTGTCCGCTACGTAATTAGTTCCATTATCGAACTGCTCTCATTGTAATATTGTCATGTTTACATTAGGCGGTTTCATAATACAGTATTTGTATGTGAGAAAGGAACTCCTCCAGCACTGGAGCTCTGGGCACTGACTGGAAGCTGTCTATTTGGCATTTTACTACAAAAGCCGAAGAAAGTTAAGAACACAGGAATAAAAATGAGACCGTGAACAGCCCCAAGCAAGATCACCAGAAACATTATCTTAAAAAAGGTTCTGAAGATGTAAGAAGATGCCATGGAGAGTACAATAACTCCCAAGATAGTGGAAATAGCTCCCTGCGTAACAGGGTAGCCAAGGTGGTACAAAGCATCCACAGCCTTGTCATTCACTTTGTGTTTCTCACTGGCAACAAAAGCATAGGAAATATGAGCAGAGAAGTCTACTGAAAACCCTATGCAAATTACAAGGTTGATCATGGATATGGAATCAAGATTCACATTCCAGAAGGACATGAAACCAGCTACACCGACAATAACAGAGGCAACAGCAAAGGTTACCCACAAAGAACAAAGAGGATTGGGAATGAGTAGTAAGGAAATGAGTAGCATGGCTCCAGCAGCAATCACAACATTTTGAACTGTGTTCTGAACGATCACAAGATATTGATCAAAGTAAATAAAAGCTGGATGATAAACCATTAATGGTACCTTGCAGTCCTTAGCAAGGCCTCTCAGCTCATTTAAAAGACTCCTCTCATCCACTGCAGTAGTAACATTGACTGTCTGTATGAAAAAACGTGACGCAATTATTTCTGTAGCAATAACATAAACATCCCACTTGAAGTCTGGATTAATCCCAAAAAGGGTGGCTAAATTGTCAATGAAAAGCCTACGGTCATCTATATTGAAAGACATACGTTTAGCGACATCTTGGTAAGTTCTCAACCAGGACACTGATAAATTCTTGTTGATGTAGGATGAGCTTTCTAGTGCATTCATACAGTTTTCAACATCTGCACGGACAGATGAATCCCAATAAGCTTCGCTTTCAGTAACAACCACCATAACCCTTGGGCCGTATTCTGAAAAATATTCCTTTTCCCATTCATAATACTGGATGACATAAGAATTGTCACTAGCTAGATTTCGAAGATCTATACCTTCTTGGACTTGAGTGCAGCCAAAAATACTACTACCCAAGTATATGAGATAAAGGACTACCACAAGCACCTTGGTCCAGGCGTGCATAAGGAAGGGACCGTAATACTTTCTAAAGAATCCATTCATGGGGTGTTCAGTCTCTGCTCCAGTGGACTCATCAAAAGACCCTCCTACACAACACATGTTATATGTGCAGCCCTGAGAATCCTGAGGCTCATTGTTCACTTTCATGAATGTGAGCCAGTGTCTGTTGCTTTCTTCTCGTCTCCCATTTAAAGCAAGAATGGCCCCAAGAAATGTCAGGCTATATAAGTAGCAGAACACAAAGGCTGTTCCTGTGTAGATGCAAAATGCCTGAACGGACTGGAATGGAGTTGCAATTCCAATGTAGAAGGCTAAAACGTCTGTGAGGGTCGTGATGGTAATGGACACAGCTGCTTCTCTGTAGGTGTCAGCCATTCGATCTCTGACACTGTCCTTCACTTTAGTCTTCTGCCAGCAAGACACCAGGATGAACATGTCATCAACACCAACCCCTGAAGAATGGCAAATATATAACATATTAGTTCCTATATGTCATGCGAGAAGAGAAATACAGTGATATCTTGAAACTCGAACGGCTTGGCTCCCTAAAAAAAAAGGCTCCTTAACGCTGCAAACCCGTAGATATGTAAGTGAATTTTCACCCATCATCATACTTAAATATATTAATGAAAAGCCCAATGGAGAAGTCAGGAGGAATGTGTACATTTGCTGACTTACCAAGGATAAGAAATGGCGAATTTGCAACTGTGACAACAAACGGCACCCCACAAAAGAGCAGCAATCCAAAGCTGCTGACGACAGATAAGCCTGCTGACAGCACCCCAAAAGCTGCAACCCACACTTTTGTCCGTACACAGTCCAGCCTGGAAAACAGATTAAGAAGATTCTAATTCGATTCAGAGTATCACGGTCCATGTGCTAATCCCCCCTCCCACTGAACCAAGCTAAACCTGTTAGCACCAAATGGATCGGCTATGCATGCACTGAAGCTGTGTGAAGCTTTGTTTTGAAGCTCTAAAGGTAAAGGTAAAGGTACCCCTGCCCATATGGGCCAGTCGTGTCTCTGGGGTTGCGTGCTCATCTCGCTTAAGAGGCCGGGAGCCAGCGCTGTCTGAAGACACTTCTGGGTCACGTGGCCAGCATGACGAAGCTGCTCTGGCGAGCCAGCACCAGCACCAGCGCAGCGCACGGAAACGCCGTTACCTTCCCGCTATAAAGCGGTACCTATTTATCTACTTGCACTTAGGGGTGCTTTCGAACTGCTAGGTGGGCAGGAGCTGGGACCGAACGACGGAAGCTCACCCCGCTGCAGGGATTCGAACCGCCGACCATACGATTGGCAAGTCCTAGGCACTGAGGTTTTACCCACAGCGCCACCCGCGTCCCACATTTTGAAGCTCTAGTTGCACAAAATATCTCAAAAAAGGATGCAAGCTTCCAAGCTGTTGGTAAGGCCATTGAGTCTGCATTCTTAAGATGGAATGTGGGAAAGATAGCAGACATTCAGATGAAGCTTGGTAGATCTACTACCTCCTCTTAAGCCTGCATACACATGATACCTAATAATAATAATAATTTATTATTTCTACCCCGCCCATTTGGCTGGGTTTCCCCAGCCACTCTGGGAGGCTTCCAACAGAAGGTTAAAAATACATTAAAACATCAATCATTAAAAACTTCCCTAAACAGGGCTGACTTAAGATGTCTTCTAAATGTCATATAGTTGTTTATTTCTTTGACATCTGATGGGAAGGTGTTCCACAGGATGGGTGCTACTACCGAGAAGGCCCTCTGCCTGGTTCCCTGTAACTTCGCTTCTCACAGTGAGGATACCACCAGAAGGCCCTCGGCGCTGGATCTCAGTGTCTGGACAGAGCAATGGGGGTGGAGACGCTCCTTCAGGTATCTGGGACCAAGGCCGTTTAGGGCTTTAAAGATCAGCACCAACACTTTGAATTGTGCTCAGAAATGTACTGGGGGCCAATGTAGGTCTTTCAAGACCAGTGTTATGTGGTCTTGGCGGCTGCTCCCAGTCACCGGTCTAGCTGCCACATTCTGGATTAGCTGGGAGTTTCTGGGTCACCTTCAAAGGTAGCCCCACATAGAACACGTTGCAGTAGTCCAAGCGAGAGATAACTAGAGCATGCACCACTCTGGCGAGACAGTCTGCGGGCAGGTAGGGTCTCAGCCAGTGTACCAGATGGAGCTGGTAGACAGCTGTCCTGGACTCAGAATTGACCTGCACCTCCATGCACAGCTGTGAGTCCAAAATGACTTCCAGGCTGTGCACCTGCTCCTTCAGGGGCACAGTTGCCCCATTCAGGACCAGGGAGTCCCCCATACACTCTCACAAAATGAAAAGATAAAAATTATTTCCCTTTCCTCAGCAATTACCTTGAGCATGAGATAATTGAGAAGGTTATTGTTAAGGTATATGTGATGGAAAACAAAGGGACCACTTCCTTAGTATTTTTTTCAAACTCTTCTTGTCTGGACAATGAAGTAAAATAAGCCACCTGCCATAGGGAGCGGGGGGGGGGGAGAAGAGAAGATCACATGTGAAATATTTTCTCTCTCTTAATATATAAATCTAAATGCTCACAAGAGTACAAAGACAGGGTGCAATTAGCAGAATATAAGTGGGACCTGATGTGGGAAAATGATTGCTTGTACATGAGAGCATGAGCAAAGTTCTTATTGTTACAGGGTGATTTCATAGCTAGAAGCATCCTTGGAGCATGAACAGCGCGTGAACAGCTCGTGCTGTCCTATATGATTGGCTAACGTGGCATGGCCTGATGCTCGCATGGTCTAGTGCGAAGGTCCTTATCTGCTTGCTAGAACAAATTGCTTGGCTTGTACTTTGTATCTTTCTGATTTCACACAATAAAAGCTGTGCTGCATGAGCCCTAGAGGCAGCGATATTTCGGAACCTATTATGGTGTGAGACTGATTTTTCCTTGGTTGCCGAGCTGCAACTCGACAACCTGAAATACATTTTGCAGCATGAAGTGTTCCTGTACAGGGGCCCAGGATAGCAAACAATAAAAACATCCTTAAAACAATTCCAATACAGATGTAGACTGGGAAAGATCTCTACTTGCTAAGAGCAAGGTTCTTCAGCAGGCACTTAAAAGACAGCTGATACAGCATCTGTGTAATATTCAAGCAGCGTGGAGCTGAACAATTGTCTCTTTATTTCCCCCTTTATCTGGGGGTGGGCAGGGCAGGGAACAGAAGCCGTTAGTCTTCCTGTTAGGCCTGCCAGTAAAACTAACCAAATGTTGAGGATTGTGAGGGAGAAATCCCATTTCTGATGAAAGATACATCTTCCATATATTGTTTAAATGTGCGTATTATACCCCACCTGATATTTATAATAAAATAATTGTCCAAAGGAGGCAGGATAATTAACTTTAAAACAAAGATAGCCTTTCAATAAAATGTCAGGCATTGATGTCTGGTTGGATGCTGTAGCAGAAGGCGTAAGTTCAAAGCAATGAGTTCTGTTTAATAGGGTGAGACTAACCCAAAAGGAATAAAACTTACCTGTCTGGAGCAGTTCCTTTGCTTCCCTTCTGGATTCAAAGGGGCATATTAATAGCCTTACACTGAACAGTGTTACTGGCTCCAGTAGTCAAACCACTTAATTTAAAAAGATTTTTTTAAGGGAGATAAAGGTAAAAAAAGAGAGAGAGAGACAAAAGGAAAGGGAGAAACTATTCAGGCCTGGGTAGCACAGAGAAGCAGAACTAGTTGCACTAATAACAACCCCAGCTGAGAAAACAGATACAGTACAAATTTTGCTTGGGCTTGTTAGCTAACCCTCAGTTTTAGTACGCAGTGAGGTTCTGCTTTCTGTTCTACAAAGGCTAAGTGAGCAAGTCCTTTTTTGTTTTCACTTTCGCAAAGAAGGGGGAGGGGTTCCTATGGGTGAGGAGCTGTGGGTCGGATGATATGCATTTCGAACAAATCAGACCATCACACTGACATAATCTGGAGGAGGTGTTGCTAGAGGTTAATTCAGGGCCCCAAGCTATTTGCAGTGGGGCCCAAATTCATTCCCCTTGTTCCCCCTATTTAAACATATTTTGAAAGCTTTATTTATAGCGCAGTTGGAAGTCCTGCAACGAACATTATTCTCAAGACGCCAGTCAACCACCATCAGGTCAGATCCTGATTCTCCCCATCCTATGGTCCAACTTTGACAGGTGGGTAGAGGAAATTGACAGATGGGTGGTCCTGTCAAAGTGGACCAATGGCAGTAGGGGAAGATGGTGCCCAAGTAGAATTGAAGTCCCAATGCATCAGCTGATGGGTGGTCTGCTGGGATCAGTGGTATGTGCAGCTGATCTAGCCCTATCTCTGCCTGCCCTGTGCCTGACATCACATGTGACATCAGATGTAGGGCATGTGGGCATAGTTTGGGTAAAATGGCCTTATGGGCCAAATGGTGAAGGTTGACAGGCCAAATTTGGCCCATGGGCTCAAGGTATTCTGCCCCTGATTTACATCCAAGCATGTCCAAGCAGTGCACAAGTAGTAATTCAGGAAACAGCATAAAAGGATAAAATGCATTTTTTAAACCTAGAGATTGACACAAGGCATAGTAATAATGTGCATCATTTTGAAATCATTCTTGCATTGCCATAGATGCTGTTTTCTAATTCCTGTGGTGACACACATTGTTTACTTACTAAAATTAAATGTTTGGCCGCCACTGAATGCCTCCACTTGCTGATGCAGGTGCGTTAGGCATGGGCAACCTCTGACCCTAGTAATTTGATTTCAGATCCTGTTCGCTCCAGTAAGCATGGCAGCATGCATCAGGCAGACACAGAGTCATATCGCGGCTCCATCGTGCCCGGAGACGCTTACCTGGATGGTTGCGAGGTTCAAGGATTTCACCACGCCCGGGATGCGCTCCAGAAACGTCCGGAGCCAGAGCGCGCTGTCGTTTCTGCGAGAAGCCTCCTCCTCCTGCAAGTAGTAGAAGAGGCGCAGCGCTTTGGCTGCCCGGACGGGGCGCGCCGGCCCATCCCCGGGGCCCAAGTCGAGGCCTCCCAGAAAGGGGGGCAGGAAAAGGGGGTTGGCAAGGAGCGGAGGGACGTAGAGCGGGAAGGTGAGGTGGGGCAGCAGCGCCTCGATGCGCGACCCGCCTTGCACCAAGCTGAGCAGCGGGTTGGCGCTGCTGCACTTGTGGCCGGGGCTGCTCCGCGCGCAGAGCCGGGCGAAGGGGAGCGCGGCGCCGTCGGGGCTGCGGAGCCCCCGCACCGCCTGGTCCAGCGCCAGCAGCTCGGCGAAGGCCTCCCCGGTGAGGAGCGAGCCTCCGCCGCGGGCCACGGCCAGGAGGCAGGCGAAGGAGCCCTCGGTGCTCAGCCTCTCGGCGGAGAAGCGCCGCGCGTCGTCGGTGGGGAAGTGCGCCTGCACGAAGCGCCGCTCGCCCTTGGCGGGGCCCCCGAGCGGCGTGAACTGGCCCTCGATGTCGTTGTCCTCCAGGCTGCTCAGGAACACGAAGCCGGCGCCCAAAGCGGCCGAGAGCGCCACGGGCACGAGCAGGAAGGGCCACGGGTGCGCGCCCACCTGGGCGCCCAGGGCCCGCAGCGCACGCGACAGGGGCCTCTCCACGCAGTCCGTGTGGCAGTCGAGGCGCGCCATCGCTTTTTCTCTTTCTCCTCCTCCCAGCGGCGAAGAGCGTTAAGAGAGTTCAGACCGTTATCCGAGTAAGCCAGGCGTAGGGCAGCCCGGCCCCACTTAGCACGAGTTTCTGAAACATCTCGAAAAGGGGGAACTGAGCGGGAAAAGATGGTAAAAATGGCCGCTGGGCCGTCCGGGAAACGCCCACCCGTTAACCGCCTCAGAAGTCGGTTGGGGGGAGGGAGCGAGGCGATGCTGAGGGAAACTCCCTTCAGCGAAGGCATCGGTTTCTTGGCTTCAATCTGGCTGCTATGTCTGAGGTAAACTCCCGAGAAAATCCAGAAGGAGAGGGCGCAGTGCCTTTTTAAGCCAAGATGCAATGAAAGTGATCTTTTAACCAGCAGCCCGTTTAACGGGGAATTTCCTTCTACTCGACAGTCTTTTTTCCGCAAGGGAGGGCGACCTGCGGCTCCCCACTTCTGTTTACTGTACACTCACCGCATTTCCAGTGCAGTTTTTAATTCATGTTCCCATGACATGTATTTTGTACTGCATTGTAAAATACTGCTGACTGGAGTCCTTAAGCCACTCCTAATTTATCTCTCTCCTGCCATCAAACCCTCAAACAGAAACAAATCTGACAATAATGAAGCTGTCCTGATAAGAACAGTCGAAGGAAGAAAGAGGCATGAAAAACACACTTTGGGGACGGACAACTTACCATAATTGCACTCTGAGGCAGGAATGTGAACACACCCCAAGTATAAAGAAAATTGTATTTTACTCTCAGTTTTACTTCTTATGCACATGACCTGATTGTTTAAGGAACTTGCTTGCTGCTGCATCTGCTGTTTTGATAGTATTTAGCTCCTGCTGATAAAAAAAATTAATGATGGGTGTGCCACTTGCTGAAGACCAGCTAGGATCCAGAAGAGCAAAAAGGCACAGTTCTTTAAAGCTAGCACTAAGAAGATTTCACAGAGGTTGAATGAAGCAGTTTCGGAATAAACTGTGGTGAGAAATTGCAGATTCACAAGAGTTCATGAATCTAGAAATTATTATAACTATGTGATTGCCAAGCAAGTTCTTTTAAATGCCACGGTGAAAGGCTTTAGATTTTTTTATTGTACAGAATGATGCTTGTGCCGGATTTCAGATACCACAAGAATATAAATAGATTTCCTGCTCATATGACAAACTAGTAGATATACTTAGGATGTGACATAGGCTCTGAACATACCAGATTTTTAATGTGCATGTGGCTTGCACAGCCCTGACTTTTAATTGCACTCTTTCGCAATGTTTTTCATTCACAGCTGTGGATGCGCTGCTGTTCTCTCCTACCCCCCCCAAAAAAAATTCCAGAAACCTGTGGTCCATTGTGGGCATGCCTGCAGGTGTTTGTTTCCCTGTGCTTGCAGTCACTTTATATATATATATATATATGTATATGCACGTTTTCCAAAATATCAGACATGTATTTTTTCCCTCCTTACTGTACTATCCACAGGTCAGTAAAATCTATTTACTCTTAACCGCATATCATTTATGAACAGGTTAAAAAACACTGGTTCCAATACAGATTCTTGGGGAACCTTTCTTAGTACATGACTCTCTGGACCAGCCACAATATCTCAACCTGATTTATCTCACAGCATTTTTGTGAGGATAAAATGGAGAAGAGGGGGCCATGTATGCCACACTGAGCTCCTAGGAAGAAAGGTGAGATATAAATTTAGGAATGAGTAAATCCCTCCATTGTGAGAATTGTCCATTTATTCCTCCTCTGTGCTTCCAGCTACTGATGCACAACTACTAAAATTGCCCAGGAGCCTTGGGTGAGGGACTTTGTCAAAGGCTTTTTAAATATCCCAAGTGTACAGTGCTTACTAGATAACCCTGAGGGATAGCTCAGTTGGTAGAGCATGAGGTTGTGGGTTGTAGGTTCAAGCCCCACATTGGATGAAAGATTCCTGCATTGCAAGGGGTTTGGACTAGATGAGGCATGTCCAACAGGTAGATCGTGATCTACTGTTAGATCACTGGACGTCTGTGGTAGAGACTGGCTCCTCCTAAAGCTCAACAAGTTTGGCTCTTCTAAAAAAAGCTCACCAACTTCGACCTGAACCGCAAGAAAATGGGGCTTTACTCCTCCCTAAAAAAAGCTGAACAACTTTGACCTGAACCCTCCAAAAAGGGAGTAGATCACTGCCAGTTGTTTACTTTGTGAGTAGATCGCAGTCTCTTGGGAGCTGGCCACCTCTGGACTAGATGATCCTACTGATCCCTTCCAACTCTATGATCCAAGCTTCAAGCAAGCCCCATGCACAAGCTTATTAACACTCCCAAGGAACTGTGAAAGATTAATGAGACACAACTTACTTTTGCAAAAACCATGTTGATCCTGCTTTGGAAGATTTGGGTTTGCATATTTTTGATTAACTTTAATAATGCTTTCCACCCACCAATTTACCTAGAACACACGTGAAACTAAATGGCCTACAATTTCCTGGATTCCCTCTGGATCCATTGTTTAAATTGTGTGCTACATTGGTCACTTTCAAGTTCTTAGGAATGGAGGCCAATCTTAGGAACTCGTTACATATTATTTGTTAGGTCAGCAGTTTCACATGTGAGTTCTTTAAGAACTGTCACTGTTGGGCTAAAGTGGGGGACCCCCATTCACATCCCCTTCCGGTCATGAAGTTCATGGGGTAACCTTGGGCCAGTCAGTTTGTCAGCCTAACCAACATCAGAGGGTAGGCTGGAAAGATAAAACAGTAATGTGGTGGAAATAACTACACACACCACAATGAGGAAATGTAGGTGTTGTTTTGGAAAAAACGCCCCCAAAGGTATAAAAGTAAAAAGCAGTGGAAACTAGCCCTATACCAAAATTAAATGGTATCAATAGGGTTCATGTGGAGGACAGCAAGGCTCACTTTAGATCCCCGCCCTTGAGCAATGCCTACAAGTAATTACAGTGGTACCTTGGTTCTTGAACTCAATCCGTTCTCGAAGTCTGTTCGACTTCCAAAACGTTCGCAAACCAATGTGCGGCTTCTGATTGGCCCCGGAAACAATGCCGACAGCTGAAATGGACATTTGGCTTCCAAAAAACGTTCGCAAGCCAGAACACTTCTGAGTTTGCGGCATTTGGGAGCCAAGCCATTCGGCAGCCAAGGTACCACTGTAATCCTTGCATGGACATTGGGGTGGGAGTCACTGACAAGATGTGAGGTTTTGCTCTGCTCCACGTATTAGCTCTATGAAGGTCATGCAATTTTCTGATGAGGGCTACAGTCTGCAGTGGGGTAGCCAAGATGATGCCCTCCATGTGCTGCACTTCAACTCCCTTCAGTCTCCAATTCCCATCACCCCCAGCCAGCATAGCCACTGGTCAGGGATGATGGGAACTGTAGTCCAACAAACATTGTGACTGCACTATGTTGGCTGCCCTTGGTCTCCAGAATGTGTGAAATGTCAGTGGATGAAATATTGCTTCATATGAGCTATGGAGACAAAGATGTTCTCACTCGTATTTCTCTTTGTATCATACAGTGGAAGAAAGATTCAGAGAATATCATAGGCATCAGTGCAGTTCTTACTCCATTGGCCAATTTATAAGCGTTGCTGTGCAATGGATTCTGGCGATCAGGAACCCTTCACCATCACAACAAGCATGCACTAATACTTGGAACAATGTTTGCTGGGACTGGGACAGATTTGTCCGCAAGTCCAACATGGTGGCTATGGGGGATGGCTATGGTTCAGTGGCAGAACATGTATATTGCATGCAGAACGTCCCAGGTTCAATCCCCAACTGGGAGAAAACAGTGTCTGAAAATTTGGGAAGCCACTGTCAATCAGTGTAGACAATACTGAGACAGATGGGCCAATGGTCTGACTCAATAAAAGGCAGCTCCCTATGTTCCTATGACCAATGTTTTTCATATGTACATTCAATGGTTTTACTTATAATTACAGTATTATATATTTATTTATACCCCACCTTTTTTCCTGATGGGACTGAAGGCGGCTTACATGTAAAAAGGAAACACTAAAGAAAACAATTAAACATTGTTAGAAGTAAAACTACACACATATATAAAATCTATTAAAACCACACAAATAATTACAATAAAAACAGCATGGCACCAGCCCTCTCATCAAAAGCAGGCAGTTCCCAAAAGAACAAAAGCTTTCACCTGCTGGCGGAAGGACAACAAGGAGGGAGCCAGTCTAACGTCTCTAGGGAAGGAGTTCCAAAGTCTGGGAACAGAAGACCTTTTCCCTATCAAGTGTGCCTGGGAAGGTGGCAGGACTGAGAGAAGGGCTTCTCCCAAAGATGTCAACATCCAGGCAGGTTTATATGAGGGAATATGGTCTTTCAGATAGCTTGGACTAAAGCTGTGTAGGGCTTTAAAAGTCATAACCAGTACTTTGAATTGTGCAAAGAAGTCATGTGCTCTCCGGTCTATGATTTGGCTGCAGCTTTTCGAGCCAGTTGAAGTTTCTGAGCACTTTTCAAAGACACCCCACATAAAGTGAGTTATGGCGTTTTCATTTAAATGCTAAATAGCATGGGGGCAGAATAGAACCCTGAAGGACCCCATAAGCCAAGGATGGCCAAACTTGGCCCTCCAGATGTTTTGAGACTACAATTCCCATCATCCCTAGCTAACAGGACCAGTGGTCAGGGATGATGGGAATTGTAGCCCCAAAACATCTAGAGGGCCAAGTATGGCCATGCCTGCCATAGGCCAACAGCCAAGATGTTGAACAGGAGTCCCCCAGCACCACCTCCTGGGTTTACCCATCCAGGAAGGGCAGTGCCACTGTAAAGCAGGACCTCCAAGTCCCAGCACAGAGAGATACCATAGTCCAGAGCTTTCCAAACTTTGCACGTTGGTGATACTTTTTGGACATGCATCAATTTGCAAGACAGTAATTCAGTTTTACTAGCAAACCGTAGGTTAAACTAACCCCTTTCTAGCCCTGGCAGGAGCGTGGGGAGTGTTCGCGTGACACACCTACACACTGCAGCCAACACACTAATGTGTTGCAACGCACATTTTGGAAAGCTCTGCCATAGCTGATGGTATCAAAAGCTGCAGAGACATCAAGAAGAACTAAAAGATCTAGCACGCGGTAGCTCTCACATTTTCAAGGATCCTGTCCACATCCTCGGGCTGTAGAGTTTGAAAAGTCCAAAGCAGAGTCCAAAGTTACATCCACTGGACCTGTATCAACTACAGTATCCGAATCTGAATAAATGTGAGAGGTTTTGTCAACAAAGTGTTGAGCAAATTGTACACAGTGGTCACATGGACCAGAGTGTAAAAGACCCTGGACCACTTGAAACAGCTCTGCTGGATGGCTTGTTGCTGATGTAATGGAGCCAGAGAAAAAAGATTTAATGGACGTTTGTCAGCGATGCATGAGCTTCTCGTTAAGGAACCCTACCAAACTTACAACAAACTTCATAGTTCCACAGAATGTGAATTGAAAACCATTTCAAAAGCTACTTGCGTGACTAGCACAACTGTATTCTAGGTCAGGGGTCAGCAACCTTTTCCAGCTATGGGCTGGTCCATCGTCTCTCAGACCATGTGGTAGGCAGGACTATATTTTGAAAAAAACCACAACCAAAAACAAAAACAAATTCCTATGCCCCACAAATAACCAGGAGGTGCATTTAAAATAAAAGCACACATTCTACTCATGTAAAAACATACTGATTCCTGAACCGTCCGCGGCCGGATTGAGAAGGCAATCTGGCCCACGAGCCTTATGTTGCCTACCCCTGTTCTAGGTGGTATTTACAACTGCGTATGCCAAACTATTGTAAAAGGAGTGAGGGAAATGGACTGTGATTTTCCAGTGGCAAAATAAAACAGTTTGAGTATTACAAAAATACAATATATTTGAACGGAAGCAGTATCTTAAAACAAATGGCTGTAACAAATTTGTAAAATTTGCATTTATAATGCTGACCTCTGCTGATTCCCCACCCCCCAGAAAACATTTGTCATCAACGTCACCAGCCAGATTAACAGACTGATCCTAAAGATAGTGTAAGTTGTAGCTGAACTGGTGCACAGGGCAACACACAGCAATATAGCTGTCAAGTTACTCAGAAGCCTTGTTCCATCTTGAGATGAAGCACAAAACTGAACTTTATTTTCCTGTTCAGTCTAGTCTTCTTCCACAGTGCCATCTAGTGACACTTGTGTTCAAACAGCTAACTCCTCGCCCTCCCTGAAGTTAGCACAGAAAAGTAAACACAATAAATAAATAAACTGAATTATTTTAATAGTATACATTACAATTTTTGATGGTCTGGAGAGATCACCTCAGCTTTCAACTTCATTATGTCCTGTTGACAGTCAGCCCTGTTTCACATGAGAATTGCCCCTCAGTGCTTTTAAGGGTTGAATCTACGGCACCGATTTCAGATCTTCTCTTTTGACAAACCTCACATCAACGATCCTGTTTTCTTTACCGATGATGATGAAGTCTGAACTGGGGGGGCACTCCAGAATACAAACTCTCCCATTTAAAAAGGGTTTACACGAATACTATGAGAGCCCAGATCGTATGAGATTTGGGCCTGGACTTAATTTGCCTCATACAGGGACCCACACTGCAACCAGCTAGACTTCTCCCTTTGCCACACTGCACCCCCTTATCTAGGTGCCTGCCATGGCTCTGAACCCAAGGCACAGCTGGGATACCAACACAAAAGAGGAGAAGCAAAGTGCTTCTGTAAAGGCAACCGTCACAGCATGTTGTTAAGCTCCTTACAGGCCCCCAAACCATCTTTATCCCATTCTACTCTTATCTGGGGCGCACCATTGCTATGATGTCTGAACCATGCCATCACAAACAGGCAGGTAGTGTTTTTGGAGTCTGCAGATGAACCTAAACA
The DNA here is from genome assembly GCF_964252035.2 of Podarcis erhardii. NCBI lineage: Eukaryota > Metazoa > Chordata > Lepidosauria > Squamata > Lacertidae > Podarcis > Podarcis erhardii. The sequence goes on along the minus strand of NC_138513.1, from coordinate 17,203,525 downwards.
GTTGATTTTAAGGAATAATATCCCCAAAAAAGAATGTTAAAAACACAGGAATAAAAACGAGACCGTGAACAAGTCCCAACACAATAACCAGAAACATTATCTTAAAAAAAGTTCTAAAGATGTAAGTGGATGACATGGACAGCACCAGGATACCGGCAATGGTGGAAACAGCACCCTGTAGGACAGGGTAACCAAGGCGGTAGAGAGATTCCACTGCCTTGTCATTCACTCTGGGTTCCTCACTGGCAATGAAGGCATAGGAAATATGGGCTGAGAAGTCTACTGAAAACCCTATGCAGATGACAAGGCTGATCATGGATATGGAGTCAAGGCTCACATTCCAAAAGGCCATGAAACCAGACACACCAACAATAACAGAGGTAATAGCAAAGGTTACCCACAGGGAGCAAAGAGGATTGGGGATGAGCAGCAAGGAAGTAATTAACATGGCACCAGCAGCGCTCAAAACACTATGAATGGTGTTCTTAATTATTACATTGTATTGATCAAAGTATATAAAAGCTGGATGATAAACCATCAGTGGTAACTTACAGTCCTCTGCAAGCTGTCTGAACTGGTTTAAAAGTTCCTTCTTCTTCTCTACATTGGTAATATTGATGGTCTGTACGAAAAATCGTGACACTGGAATTTCCATAGCACTAACATTAACATCCCACTCAGATTCTGGATGTACTCTAAACAGGGCTGATAAATTGCCAATAAATGAATTTCGGTCATTTAAATTTGAAGAAATGCCTTTTGCAACAGTTTGGTAAGTTCTCAACCATGACTCTGAAAGATCCTTGTCCACATAGGATAGATTTTCCATTGATTGCATGCAGTTCTCAAGATCTGCACGGACAGATGAATTCCAATACGGTATGCTTTCCGTAACGGTAACCATGACCCTGGGGCCATACTCAGAAAAATATTTTTCTTCCAGGTCATAATACGGAATGACATAAGAACGATCTACAGCTAGATTTCGGACATTTATTCCTTCTTTAAGTTGTCCGCACCCATAACTACTACTTACCAGGTATGCCAGATACAGGACTGTCACAAACAACTTGGTCCAGGTGTGCATCAGGAAGGGGCCATAGTAATTTTTAAAGAAGCCATTCATGGGATGCTCAATCTCTGCTCCAGTGGACTCATCAATAAACCCTCCTATACAGCACCTGTTATACATAGGGCTCTTCGAATCTTGAGGCTTATCCATCACTTTCTGGAATGTTAGCCAATGCCTGTTGCTTTCTTCTCTTCGGCCATTAAGAGCAATAATTGCCCCAAGGAAAGTCAGGTTGTAGATGTAGCAGAACACAAAGGCTGTGCCTGTATACAAGCAAAATGACCGAATGGACATGAAGGAACTTTCAATTCCAATGTAGAAGGCTAAAACGTCGGTAAGTGTTGTGATGGTAACGGAGACAGCTGCATCTGCGTAGGTGTCAGCCATCCGATCTTTGACACTCTTCTTCACTTGAGTCTTCTGCCAGCAGGACACCAGGATGAACATGTCATCAACACCAACCCCTGAAGAACAGGAACTATTGATCATGCCAGTTGCAAACATGCCACAGGAGAAACATGTGAATATATAGATATATACAAGAGGAACACACCTAGTCATTTTTTATTTACAGATTAGTAAGTTATATTAATATTGCAATTCTATATATAAAACAGAGAGCCCTGTGATGCCTTAATAACAAAAGACTTCCGTTGGAGACAATGGCAAGCTTTCCCTCAGACTTCACTGTAGTTATGGACAGGATGCCATGAGCTAGACAGAGACATCCAGCCTGTGTTCTACCAGTTCCCCACTCTGGTGCACACAACTGGAACCTTACAGTGCAATACTATACCTCTCTACTCAAAAGTAAAGGTAAAGGGACCCCTGACCATTAGGTCCAGTCGTGGCTGACTCTGGGGTTCTGGTGCTCATCTCGCTTTATTGGCCAAGGGAGCCGGTGTACAGCTTCTGGGTCATGTGGTCAGCATGACTAAGCCGCTTCTGGCGAACCAGAGCAGCGCACGGAAACGCCGTTTACCTTCCCGTCGGAGCGGTACCTATTTATCTACTTGCACTCTGACGGGCTTTTGAACTGCTAGGTTGGTAGGAGCAGGGACCGAACAACGGGAGCTCAACCCATTACAGGGATTCGAACCACCGACCTTCTGATCGGCAAATCCTAGGCTCCGTGGTTTAACCCACAGCCCCACCTACTCAAAAGTAAGTCTCACTAAATTCAATGCAGCTTACTCCCAAGTAAGTGGGTATAGCTGATCATAGTGCAGATCATAGAATTGGAAGGGACCCTGAGGTTCATCTAGTTCAAGACCCTGCAATGCAGGAATATGCAGCTGTTCCGTAGCCTAAGAAGATTAACCATGACAGAGCACCATAGAGCAGAGCTTTCCAAACTGTGTGTCGCGACATGTTAGTGTGTTGGCTACAGTGTGCTGTGCAAACGCTCCCAGTGCTCCTCTAGGGACTGGAAAAGGGGTTAGTTCAACCTACGGTTTGCTAGTCAAACTGAATTACTGTGTCACGAAATGACACATGTCTAAAAATTGTGTTACAAGTATGAAAAGTTTGGAAAGCTCTGCCATAGAGAAACTAGAATTCTTAGCACAGTTCAGGAAAATAATAGATGGGTGAAAGTTCTCTTTCATATTTAGATATTCTCATCAAAAGCCCACTGGATAGAGCATGAGGAATGCATACATTTGCCCACTTACCAAGTATAAGAAAGGGTGAATTTGCAGCCGTGATAACAAATGGCATTCCACAAAACAGCAGTAATCCAAAGCTGCTGACGACAGATAATCCTGCTGACATCACCCCAAAAAATGAAACCCAAATTTTTGTCCGTACACAATCCATCCTGTAAAGCAGATAAAGAAGAACATGTCTAGATTCAGAGTTTCAATGTGTATGTGCCAATTTACGCCCTTTGAGAAATGGAAACTGGCAGAGGTATCAGTACTGGATTACCCAATAGGCAGACTAAGCATGTGATCAAAAGCCACTCTAGGTAGTGATAACAGCGTCTCTTCAGTCTATGTGTGGGCTTTGCTCTGTTTACACTGTAGAAACTTGACCAGTAGACACCCAAAAAGCATGGAAAACAGATTTAAAAGCATCTAGTGGAATGTGGCATTCCATGGTACATGTGCCAATTTGCTCCCTCCTGCGCATTAAAGATTTGCCCATGTTGAAAAAGAGGGATGTTCCCTGCAGAGCCGTAGCTAGGTGATCTTGCGCCCCTGACAGAACCATCCAGATTGCACTCCTTAACCATGGACAAATTAGCTCTTCTTTCCGCCTCTCTCCAACGCCCCCTTCCACCCATTCAATTCACCCTTTATTTAAAACCATTTCTTATAAGGCAATAATCAATATTTATATTTATGGACACATTTTTAGCCTATTTTGCACCACCCCTAGCTACGGCCCTGGTTCCCTCCCTCTCCCAAGAATTATGGGGTGAGAAGTTACCTTGCACATGATACAATTGTAAAGACTATTGTTAAAAAATACGCGATAGTGGCCAATGGGATCACTTTGCCAGTAAGTTTTTCCAGTTCTTCTTTTTTTGATACTGAGGAAATATAGAATACCTGTCAGGTTAGGGGTGGGGAAAGAAGGAAGAACATAGAGTGTTAAACAATCTGTCTCTTAATTTATAGCTTAATGTTCTCAAGGGCTAAGAAGACAGGCTAAGAATAATCATAAAATGAATAGTTATTATTATTGCTTGTTCCTTCATAGTATTTTTTTTTTTAGTGTGATTACTGATGAGCTCCAAAACATGGCAACTTAATTCCAAATTAAAGCGTGTTGCATGGCGATCTAAAATAATAATAATAAAAAATTCACTTGCCCACTTTTCCCAAGATGAGTTTCATTTCAGAGTACCCTCCTACAAGTGTCAATTTAGGAGCGGCTGGAAGAAAGCCACTTACCCGGATGAATTTGAACTTTAAGGAGTCCAGCACGCCGGGGATGCGCTTCAGAAAGGCCTTCAGCCAGATCTTGCTGGCCTCGCGCCTCGAAGACACGTCATTCTGCAAGAAATAGATGAGGCGCATCGCTTTGGCCGCGCGCAAGGGGCGCACCGGGCCGACTCCGGGAAGCAGCTTCTCCCCACCCAGGAAGGGGCCGAGGAAAAGGCCGCCTTCGGCGATGGGGAAAGTCAGGGTAGGCAGCAGCGCCTCGATCCTGCCCGGGTCGCCTTGCACGGCGCTGAGCAGCGGGTTGGGGCTGCTGCACGTGGCGTTCCCAACGCGCGCGCAAAGGCTGTCGAAGGAGACGCCGCCGATGGCGATCCTCCGGAAAGCGGCGTCCAGGGCCAGCAGCTCGGCGAAGGCCTCCCGGGTGAGGAGCGAGTCCCCGTCGGCCACGGCGATGAAGGAGGCGAAGGAGCCCTCGGTGCTCAGCCTCTGCGGGGAGAAGCGCGCGGCGTCGTCCGTCGGGAAGTGCGCCAGGACGAAACGGCGCTCCGCCTTGGCGGGGCCTCCGATGGGCGTGTACATGCCTTCGAGGTCGCCGAGGTCGTTGCTGGGCAGGTACTTGAAGCCGGCGCCCAGCCCGCCCGTCAGCGCCAAGGGCACGAGCAGGAAGGGCCACGGGTGCGCGCCCACCAAGCCGCCCAAGTCCCGCAGCATGCGCGACAGGGGCCGTTCCACGCAGTCCGTGTGCAAGCGGCGCAGTCCCCGGGCCGCCATCGCCTGCCTGCTCCTTTCCCCGTCGAGACAGCCGCTTGCGGCGTCGGGGCCGGCTGCTCCCGTCGCAGGGTGGGCGTCGCCATCCGTTGCCGGGCGGACGTTATTTCTCCTGACGTGGCTGCGTTCCACGCGCCCGCCGCCGTGGCCTCCAGCTCGGACGCCCAAGGCGCTGCGGGCGTCGCGTCAGAGGGAAGCGGCGCTGGCCCTCGGCTGCCTTTCCTCGGGCAATGCCAGGGCCGGATTTAGGTTTGACGAGGCCCTAAGCTACTGAAGGGGCCCTTTCTATGCCCTTTGCCAGCAACAAATTGCCGCTGTTTCTTGTGTGGAATATATGCTATATGGTAATTTACGGACCTAATAGGTATCTAAAGCCATTTGCACATGTTGCCATGCAACCAGACCATGCAGAATGTAGGCACCCTATATATGGAAATGAGCAAACCAGTGATATTTTAGGGAGCAGGCTAGCAGGCAGGGCTCATTACAGTCATACCTCATGTTACGTTTGCTTCATGATACGTTTTTTCAGGTTGCGTCTCGCAGTGACCCAGAAGTACCGGAAAGGGTTACTTCCGGGTTTCGCCGTATGCGCAGACGCACAAAATGACATCATGCGCAGAAGCGGCGAATCCCAACCCGCACGTGCCGCTGCGGGTTGCGTTCTGCTCATGTTGCGGACGGAGCTCCAGAATGGATCCTGTTCGCAACCAGAGGTACCACTGTACTTGCATCATAGGAGCCTACACAACACAAAACACTGTTGCTGTATGTAGGTTTTATTTTGTTTTTTATCTTGTATTTTGGAAATGTACATCCAGGTTTTTTCCCTTTAAATTTTCTGGGGGCCTCCAAGAGAGAGGGGCCCTAAGCTACATGAATCTGGCACTAGGGAATGCCCACCTTTTGGCCAAACAAATCTTTTGTACTGTTGGAAATGGTGAAAATATTTGCAGAGGCGATACCAGCAATGTATATTTCCATCCCCCAAGCACAGTTACGTGCACGATGCGAGTCAACGGTATAAAGCTTGGTATAAAGTGAGCGGTATAAAGCTTGGGATGTAAAGTGCTGAGGGGTCAAAGATGTGGTTTAATAAAGAAGATTTACTTTTAGCAGGTATGTTGGTGACAACCACAGTGAAATAGGAATAGTGTGTTTACACCTTTGGGCCGATAACATGCCTCTGCTTTTGGTAGGGTGTTCGTCCTGGAATGACAAAAAATTAAAAGGAAAAGTACTACAGAGGTAATTAAAACACACCAGTTGAGAGAAGGACTTGACTATTGGTCTGATTTGATACACTGGGCAAAATATATTGGATATAATATACAACTTAACTTGTGGGGAAAGTTGCGGAAAGAGGGTTTAAAATTTACGGCTTGTGCGCTGAAAGAGAACTATATGAAAATGATGTACCTTTGGTATTTGACTCCTAGAAGATTAGCAAAAATGTATAAAAACACTTCCAATTTATGCTGGAAGTGTAAGGAAAAAGAAGGCACGTTTTACCACATGTGGTGGGCATGCAAATTGGCAAAAAAATTCTGCGAAATAATATATAATGAACTGAAGAAATGTTTAAGACAAACTTTGCCAAAAACCCCCTCAGAATCTTTCTTATTGTGAATAATAGGAGAAATAACAAAGGACTTTAAAAGGTTGTTTATGTATGTGACAACAGCTGCAAGAATGCTTTTTGTCCAGAAATGGAAAGAAGAGAAGGTCCCAACCAAAGAGGAATGGAAAACCATTATGATGGACTATACCAAAATGGCAAAAATGACCATGAAGATCAGACACTAAGATGACAAGAAATTCAGCAAAGAGTGAGAATTTTTTTTAGAGTACCTTAAAGATCATTGTAGATGATTTTAAAACGTTAGCAGGATTATTATAACACTTATAATGTAATAAGACTAAAGTTTAGAAAAAGGATTTAAAACGAGTTTGAAAAATAGATAAAATATTGGAAAGCAGAGGGTGAGGTGGGGGGAAGTCTGGGGATTCAAGTAATCTCTGATATGAAAAAATTGAAATGATTTAAATGTATAAGAACACTGTTAAAAAATGAAAAATTTTATATGATTATGTGAAATTACCGTATTTTTTGCTCTATAAGACTCATTTTTTTCCTCCTAAAAAGGGGAAATGTGTGTGCGTCTTATGGAGTGAATGCAGTCTGCGCAGCTATCCCAGAAGCCAGAACAGCAAGAGGGATTGCTGCTTTCGCTGCGCAGCGATCCCTCTTGTTGTTCTGGCTTCTGAGATTCAGAATATTTTTTTTCTTGTTTTCCTCCTCCAAAAACTAGGTGCATCTTATGGTCTGGTGCGTCTTATAGAGCGAAAAATACGGTAGTAATAAAAAGTATTGCAAGAAGGACCTCAGTGCAACAGTAGCCTCTTCCTCTTGCGGTTCACATCAGTTATGCATAATCTGTGGATTTAAAAGGGTAAATAAAGACTGTGAACAAATATGGTTTGTGTTCACCATTCCTGAACCTGAGTTAACACCTGAATGGAGGGAATTTCTGTATCTGTGTCCGCTTAGAGCAGAATTCTTTGGAGGAAGATAAGAGAGTGTTGTGTATGTGCAGAAATTAGCCTATTGTCCTGAGGTAACATTTACTTTCTGCCTTCCATCCATTTTGCCTCTGGCCCTGCCCACCACTGGCGTGTGTTCCACCACTCAGAATGTCGTCCAGAAGGGAACCTTTTTTACTCCCTATTTACATTGTATACTGCAATAATGAATAAAAGTAAAGGTACCCCTGACCGTTAGGTCCAGTCGCGGACAACTCTGGGGTTGCGGCGCTCATCTTGCTTTACTGGCCGAGGGAGCTGGCGTACCGCTTCCGGGTCATGTGGCCAGCATGACTAAGCCACTTCTGGCAAAACCAGAGCAGCGCATAGAAACGCCGTTTACCTTCCTGCTAGAGCAGTACCTATTTATCTACTTGCACTTTGATGTGCTTTCAAACTGCTAGGTGGGCAGGAGCTGGGACCAAACAACGGGAGCTCACCCCATCGCGGGGATTCGAACCACCAACCTTCTGGTGGGCAAGCCCTAGGCTCTGTGGTTTAGACCACAGTGCCACCCGCATCCCTGCAATAATGAATACAGTACTGTAATATTGAAGTTTCACACTGCCCTGTCTTAACATGGAAATTCCCTTCTCACGAAGAAGAGAATCCAGATTCTGTGCTGTTGGAATTTCCCTGCTGCCAAACTTCACATTGACTGTCCTGTGTCTTCTACTTATGGGAAGGAATTCTGGACCAGGGGAATCTCAGAATACAACCACCTCCAGTTGAAAAGGGATTTCTTGATTTGCCTCTTAGAAGCATTCATACCACCACCATCAATGCAGACAGTGCTCTCTCCTTTCCATACCGCATCCCCCTATACATAAATCGTTTCATTTCATTTTGCCGACTTGGAACCTGAGGAGCAGCTAGGACAAGAAGCCAGGAGTTTCTGCTAAGATTAAAAGGCAATCGCCACAGCATGTTGTTACAGAATGAGTTCAAACAGTCACCTGAGCAATCTCTATCCCACATTCATTTATTTTGGGTGTGCCATACTGTCAGCAAATGACTGGAATGTACTTTGCCAAATAAACATGTATTGTTTTGGAGTCTTGTAACAAACCATAACACCTTTCAAGTGAATATTTTAAGCCAAGTGGTGTATTTACATGACATAAATAGGAAGATTAGATAGCTATGGAACATAAGGAACAACTGAACATATTAACAAGCTATTTACAGGCAATATAGATTGATTATGGTTTTTCCTTCCATGTTCACAATCACTAGTTCCATTTTTCATTCTAAAACCTCAGTTTCTCCATAACATTTCCTTCTAGAAAACCGAGTTCCTCAATCTTGTTTCCATATGGACAATGTTTTCCTTAAACATTGGGTGAATTTTCAATGCCCTTGCTATCATTTTGGTCCTCTTTGTTTGAAACTTCACCACAAAACCCAAAGAATGTTAAAAACACAGGAATAAAAACGAGACCGTGAAGAGACCCGAAAAAAATAACTAGAAACATTATCTTAAAAAAGGTTCTGAAGACGTAAGTGGATGACATGGGCAGCACAAGGATGCCCACAATGGTGGAAACAGCGGCCTGTAGGATAGGGAAACCAAGGCGGTAGAGAGCTTCCACTGCCTTATCGTTCACTTTGGGTTTCTCACTGGAAACAAAGGCATAGGAAATATGAGCAGAGAAGTCTACTGAAAACCCTATGCAAATTACAAGGTTGATCATAGATATGGAGTCAAGATTCACATTCCAGAGGGCCATGAAACCAGTAACACCGACAAAAACAGATACAATAGTAAATGTTACCCACAGAGAGCAAAGAGGATTGGGGATGAGCAGCAAGGAAGTTACTAACATGGCACCAGCAGCAATAAAAACATTTTGAATGGTGTATTCCATTATTACAGCAAATTGATCAAAATATATAAAAGCTGGATGATAAACCAATAGTGGCGTCTCACAGTCCTCAGCAAGTTGTCTCATTTGGTTTAAAAGATTTTTCTCATGTACTGCAGTAGTAACATTGACGGTCTGTATGAAAAACCGTGATGCAACTATTTCAGTAGCACTAATATTAACATCCCACTCATACTCTGGATTTGCTTGGAAAAGAGTCTTTAAGTTAGTCATAAATGACGTACGGTCATCTAAATTTAAAGATGCCCCTTTTGCAACCATTTCATAAGATCTCAGCCATGACTCGGATAATCTCTTATCCACATAGGAGGACTCTTCAAACAACTGCATGCAGTTCTCAAGATCTGCACGGACAGATGAATTCCAATATGGTATGCTTTCTGTAACAGCAACCATGAGCCTTGGGCCATACTCAGTAAAATGTTTTTCTTCTGAGTCATAATACGCAACGACATAAGAACGATCTACAGCTAGGTGTCGAACATTTATACCTTCTTTAAGTTGACTGCACCCGTAAACACTACTAACCAGGTATGCCAGATACAGGACTACCACAGACAACTTGGTCCTGGTGTGCATCAGGAAGGGGGCATAGTGATTTTTAAAGAAGCCATACATGGGATGTTCAGTCTCTGTTCCAGTGGACTCATCGAAAGCCCCTCCTATACAGCACCTGTTATACATAGGGCTCTTCGAATCCTGAGGCTTATCCATCACTTTCTGGAACGTGAGCCAATGCTTGTTGCTCTCTTCCCTTCGGCCATTAAGAGCAAGAACTGCCCCAAGGAAAGTCAGGTTGTAGATGTAGCAAAACACAAAGGCTGTGCCCGTATACAAACAAAATGACTGAATAGACACAAGGGAACTTTCAACTCCAATGTAGAAGGCTAAAACGTCGGTAAGTGTTGTGATGGTAACGGAGACAGCTGCCTTTGCATAGGTGTCAGCCATCCGTTCTATGACTCCCTTCTTCACTTTCGTCTGCTGCCAGCAGGATACCAGGATGAACATGTCATCAACACCAACCCCTGAAGAATAGAAAAATATGTAACATACCAGTTCCAAACATGCCATAGGAGAGCAACATGGATATTTACTAGGGAAACACACCTAGTCATTTATTGACAGTGGTACCTTGGTTCTCGAACACCTTGCGACTCAAACGTTTTGGCTCCCAAATGCTGCAAACCCGGAAGTGAGAGTTCTGGTTTGCAAACGTTCTTTAGAACCTGAACGTCTGACACGGCTTCCAATTGGCTGCAGGAAGCTCCTGCAACCAATCGGAAGCCGCGCCTTGGTTTTTGAACAGTTTCGGAATCTGGAACGGATTCCGTTCGAGAACCGAGGCATGGCTGTATTTACAAATCGGAAACCTACTTTTCTTTATAAAATGATATTTGAGTGCTTTACAAAGAATGTTCAGGAATTTATAACAGCAGGGATAGAAAAGCATTGGCTTGCGTAAACACACTGCACACAAAGCAAGCTTTCCTTGTTCCACACAAGTTTTCATTTTGGGGACATTCCCCTCATGTAGGAGGAGCAATCAAGGCCAGATCTGCCCTTTGCTAATAAATGTTCTGAAGGCGTGTGATGAAAAATGTGTGCATATGCCCATTGATAGCATCATAGAATTACGTATAGTGTTGGAAGAGATCGGAGGAGTCATCTGGCCCCGCCCCCTGCAACACATGTGATATAAAACTTTTCTGCTTACTTATGTAATTTCAAATAAAAAAAAAAAGAATTAGCATTAAATTCTCCAAATGATCATAGTTTTATAGGGGATTACTGCCCAATACCTACTTTAGGCACACCCATCGAAAGCCCAATGGATAAGAAGGCATGAGGAATGTATAGACTTACCAAGTATAAGAAAGGGTGAATTTGCGGCTGTGACAACAAATGGCACCCCACAAAACAGCAGTAATCCAAAGCTGCTGACGACAGATAATCCTGCTGACATCACCCCAAAAATTGCAATCCAAATTTTTGTCCGTACACAATCCATCCTGTAAAGCAGATAAAGAAGAATTGTTTGGGTTCAGAGTTCCGTGGTAATGTGCCAATTTGCAGCTTCCTTGAACAAAATGACAGTGCCACACAGCAGTTGCACGTATTTCTTGCAACTGTAAGAAATAGAAATTCTCTAGGGTTTAATAATGATGGAGTTCACAGATGGCGAATACTTGCATTTTTAAGAAACTTATCTTTATGATTTGTAAAGGAAACCTTTGTATGGGTTAACACTTTATTATCTCTTTGGAACTGTGCTGTACCTTTGTCCTTTGGTTTTTACGGGCTGTGACGTTTCATAGGTTACATTTTAAATTTGTTTTATTTTTGTTATTATTGCACTTTTTATTATTAACTTATTAAATTTATATACCGCCCTTCAACCCAATGATCACAGGGGGGTTCACAATATAAGAACACAAAAATACATACTAAATCAAGAAAATATTATGGGGGGGGGGGAGGAATAAATAGAAACAGTAACTTTGAGAAACTGAAACTGACAGAGAGTGAACAAGCCACTCTAGCTATTGAGAACATTGCCTCTTCCGTCTACTAGTGGGCTTCACTCTACATAGTAGGCCTACATTTGGGCCAGATCTCTGACTCCATTTTGCTGCAGTGTTTTTCATGAGACTTTCACTTCATTTGCTGAGTGACACTTTCCCAATTAGCTTTCAATACAGTGGTACCTGGGGTTACAGATGCTTCAGGTTACAGACTCCACTAACCCAGAAATAGTACCTCGGGTTAAGAACTTTGCTTCAGGATGAGAACAGAAATCGTGCTCCAGCAGTGTGGCAGCACCGGGAGGCCCCATTAGCTAAAGTACCTCAGGTTAAGAACAGTTTCAGGTTAAGAACGGACCTCCAGAACGAATTAAGTTCTTAACCGAGGTACCACTGTACTGGGATTTCTTTAAGCAGATCTACCCATCTACAATACTTCACTTACCTAGTGCATATTGCAGATCTACCTGTGATGGTGGGGTGGGGGTGGGGGACAGGGATTTCCCCTCCCTCTCCAAAGAATTAAGGTGGGGAGATTACCTTGCACATGATACAATGGAAAAGAATATTGTTAAAAAATATGTGACAGAAACCAATGGGATCACGCGCTTGGTAATTTTTCCAAATTCTTTCTGTCTGGATTCTGAGGAAAAATAGGTCACCTGCCAAGTGAGGAAAGAAAGAATAAGACAAACTATTGCATAATATATCTCTTAAGATGTAGCTTAATATTCTGGAGGGTATCAAGGCTGGCTAAGAAAAATCATAAAATGAATGGTTATATTGTAATTTCCTTCACTGCATTATGTAAACAACAACAACAACAACAATGGTTAGTTGGAAGCTCCAGAAAGTGGCAACTTCATTCCATGGAAATACTTTTTACACGATAATTTAAAAAACTCTCTGCCCAGTTTTTTCAAGCCTGTTTAATTTCACCAACCCTACACGTGTCCACTGAGAAGAACATCACATTTTACTTCCATGTTTAGCGGACATGGGACTGCAGCCTAAAAAAAGCATTCCTCTTCCATATCAGTTTAATATAATCTAAAAGACTGAGGGTGGTCTGATTTAAAGCTCTGCCTTTGCTCATTCTGGGTATGGAGGGAGGGAAGGTTTCCAATCGTTGCTCATCCTCCACTGCTCCCTTTCAGAGCACCAAGCCATTCTTTAATAAAGGATATGCATATTTTTAAAATGTATTTTTGAGGTTAGAGAACATAGGTCATGGCACCTACATACTGTACATCTTAATCCTAATGCTGGACTCTGATCTCAGGCCTGGAGAGCCCTCTGATGTCTATTTACCTGGGCCCCACAATATTTTATTCAAGTTGGCACCCATGGCTGTATGCATATAAATTCGTTATTATATTGTTATGCAAGGGGAGGGTTGCATCCTGCAGGTGCTAGCTAGCCCCATCCTAACATATAAGCCACAGAGTCAGCGCAGCTCTGAGCTTCCTCCGCATCCCTTTTCCCTCCCGGCTTTTGGATGGCAAGGCTGGGGCAGGGCCTGTCCTCCTGCTTCTATTGCCCTAGGAGCCTTTCGGGCGAGGAAAGCCAACCCACGCTTGAGAACCTCGACGGCTTTTTATCAAAGCGAAGGACGCAAGTGCCGAGCCCAAGGCAGCGCCGTCGCCAAGTGGTTTGACCAAAGTTGCCCGCCTCCCGAGACGTGCACGCGCGGCGCTTACCCGGGTGAAATGGAGGTTCATAGTGCCCAGCACGACGGGGATGCGCTCCAGAAAGGTCTCGATCCAGACCTTGCTGGCCTGTCGCTGCGAAGCTCCATCCTCCTGGAAGAAGTAGAAGAGGCGCATGGCCCGGGCTGCCCGGACGGGGCGCGCAGTGCCATTTCCCGGGCCCAGCACGACGTCGCCCAGGAAGTAGCCCAGGAACACGTGGCTCTGGTAGAGCGGGAAGGTGAGCGCGGGCAGCAGCGTCTCTATGGCGGCCGCGTCGCCCTCGACGGCGGTGATCAGCGGGTTGGGGCTCAGGCAAGTGTTGTTCCAGCGCGCGCAGAGGTCCGCGAAGTTCCGCTCCCCGGCGGTCATCGCCCGCACCGCCGAGTCCAGCTCCAGCAGCTCCGTGAAGGCCGCCTTGGTGAGCACCGAGTCGCTCCCCCCGGAGGCGGAGGCCACGGCGATGAAGGAGGCGAAGGAGCCCTCGGTGCTCAGCCTCTGCGGGGAGAAGCGCCGGGCGTCGTCTGTCGGGAAGTGCGTCCGGATAAAGCAACGCTCCGCCTTGGCGGGGCCCCCGACGGGCGTGTACTGGCCCTCGATGTCGTTGGCCTCGCGGCTGCGCAGCATCACGAAGCCCGTGCCCAGCCCGACGGTGAGCGCCACGGGCGCCAGCAGGAAGGGCCACGGGTGCGCGCCCACCAAGGCCCCGAAGTGGCGGAGCGCGCGCGACAGGGGACGCTCCACGCAGTCCGTGTGGCAGCCGCGGGGCGCCATGGTCCAGGGAGCCGCGACGTCGCGTCCGCGCCGCTGGGCGGGTGCTCTGCGTGGTGCGGCCGCTCTTCCCGGTGCACCGTCGGAGGGTGGGCGCCGCCGTCCGTTGCCCGGCGGGCGTTATTTCGCCGGGCGCGGCTGCGTTCCAGTTCCACGCGCCCACCACCGTGGCCTCCTCCTGCTCGGGCTCCTAAGGCGCTGCAGACTTGGACGGGAGGGGCGGCAGTGCGGGGTGGACGTCATATTAGGGAAAGCAAGGCTGGCCCTCTTCGGCCCCTGCTTGGGCTCGCGTTCTATCTATCTAGCAATGTCCACATTTTTGTGCAACAAATCTTTTGTGTTGTTGGAAATGGGAAAGATATTCGCAGCAGGAACTGAAGGTTTCCATCCCAAGCACAGAGTGGACACGAGTTAAGCTCTATAAACTTTGGGTGTATAATGCTGAGGCCTTAAATATGTGATTTAACAAAGATTTTCACTTAGCAAGTGTCTTGGGGACAACTACAATGCAGTAGGAATAGTGAGTTACACCTTTGGGCCTGACACCCCACCTTTGGGGCGGGTGCATCCGAAAGATGTTAAGCTCCATCTGGTATACAGACTGAGACCCTACCTGCCCACAGACTCTCTCGCCAGAGTGGTGCATGCTCTGGTTATCTCCTACTTATACTTCAATGCACCCTAGGTGGGGCTACCTTTGACAGATAACGAGGTTATCATGGATCAACAAGTCAAGATTCTCATGCCAAAGGGACATGAAACCAGTAACACTGACAATAGCAGATGCAATAGCAAATGTGACCTACAGAGAGCAAAGAGGATTGGGGATGAGCAGCAAGGAAATAAGTACAGTCATACCTCGAGTTGAATGTGCTTCAGGTTGAGCGTTGAAGTAACGGAGCGCATTACTTCCGGGTTTCACTGCTGGCGCAAGGGCAGATGCTCAAAATGACGTCATGCGCAGAAGCAGCAAAACACAACCTGTGCACGCACAGACATGCAGTCGCATCTTACGTTCCATTCAGGATGCGAAAGGGGCTCCAGAACGGATCCCGTTCGCATCCCGAGGTACCACTGTAACATGGTTCCTGTAGCAATTCCGATCATTCCATTTATGTGGCTGTGGAAGTAGCTGCACAGTTAAATCTGCTCAGTTTTTTAGTTCATCGTCATTATAAATCTGAACATTTAGTTCACCTTAAGCAAATAGGGACACGGGTGGTGCTGTGGGTTAAACCACAGAGCCTAGGACTTGCCGATCAGAAGGTCGGCAGTTCAAATTGCCGCGATGGGGTGAGCTCCCATTGCTCGGTCCCTGCTCCTGCTAACCTAGCAGCTCGAAAGCACCTCAAAGTGCAAGTAGATAAATAGGTACCGCTCTGGCGGGAAGGTAAACGGCGTTTCCATGCGCTGCTATGGTTTCGCCAGAAGCGGCTTAGTCATGCTGGCCACATGACCCGGAAGCTGTACGCTGGCTCCCTCGGCCAGTAAAGCAAGATGAGCGCCACAACCCCAGAGTCGGCCACGACTGGACCTAATGGTCAGGGGTCCCTTTACCTTTACCTTTAAGTGAATACTTGCGCTCTTGTTATGAATGAATCTGGCAATGAACTAAGAGTTGTATTTTTCATTCACTAAAATGAATGTATTGTTGGTGTCCAATCGATGCAGGAAAGACTAGTTTCACAAGGGAAGATGCTGTACCAACACTGCTTCAGTCTCTATTCAAATAGCAGGTAGTGACATAAACTAGCATGCTGTACTCTCTTCTGACCTCTTTATCTAATGCTTTGGTTGTAGCCCAGAGCAATTATTAGCAATTTCACCATGTAACATGAAGAACAGACATATCTCAAGAGAGGGAGATTTGACGCTCCTTGGCGAAGGAAATTGTATGTGCTTAAAGCTATCTTGTGTATGTATTTAAAAGGGATTGTTTTGAAATGTGTCTGGCTTTGAGATGCAAGTCATATACAGTATAAGGTTTCTTCTTAAGAAATCGCCTCATCTGTTAGCTCATGCCTTACAGCTGGGATGGGGGACCTATACCCCCCCCCACCGATGTTGGTGGACTCAGATTCTCATCCGCTCCTGCCAGCATGGCCAGTGGTTAGTGATGTGTGGTGGCAGGAGTTGTATTAAACCCATTCTCTCAGATATGTAAAATTAAATTGGCCACATGATGGCACCAAATACTCAGCTGTAAAAAACTGATAGTCATTCAGAATAGTCAGGATTGTTGACCACCCTTGAAACATTAGTTTGTTGACTTACTTAGTTTTTAAGTTTTGTTCTCACACCTTGGTGATGTTTCCAAGAAAACGTTCCCTTTAAGCTAACTCTGTAGGGACCCCTGACCATTAGGTCCAGTCGTGACCGACTCTGGGGTTGCGGCGCTCATCTCGCTTTATTGGCTGAGGGAGCTGGCGTACAGCTTCCGGGTCATGTGGCCAGCATGACTAAGCCGCTTCTGGTGAATCAGAGCAGCACATGGAAACGCCGTTTACCTTCCCGCCGGAGCAGTGCCTATTTATCTACTTGCACTTTGACGTGCTTTCAAACTGCTAGGTTGGCAGGAGCAGGGACCGAGCAACGGGAGCTCACCCCGTCACGGGGATTCACACCGCTGACCTTCTGATCAGCAAGCCCTGGGCTCTGTGGTTTAACCCACAGCGCCACCCGCTTCCCTATTTCTGATGGTACATCTGCTGATATTCCTAGAAACACACCTTCCAAGGAATTTCAGGCGCATACCTTCTAGCTTCAAAGATTGCTCCAGTCTGACAAATTCTAGTTTCTTGTACCCATGGCTTATTTCATGTGGAATCATTCATACGACAAGATAGTTCAATGGGGATGAACATGAGAGTGCAAAAAAAAAAAAATCAAAAATAAAAAAAATCACTTGAGCAGAGAGAGAACTGAGTAGTCCCTAACCCTAACTAGACTTACTAAGGAGCAAGCTACTATGAGCAAATTTATTCATTTATTTATCAAAAGTATATCTGCTCTTTCTCCCAAAGGAGTCCAAGGCAGCAGCATTAGAACTGTGCAGAAAGTTAGATTTGATTGCTGTTTTGGCAAAGGTGGAGCTTTAGAAATTATCTGCTTTGAATAGTAAGCACTTTTACTGCAGCTTGTTGTTGTTGTTGTTTAGTCGTTTAGTCGTGTCCGACTCTTCGTGACCCCATGGACCAGAGCATGCCAGGCACTTCCACTGCCTCCTGCAGTTTGGTCAAACTCATGCTGGTAGCTTCGAGAACACTATCCAACCATCTCGTCCTCTGTTGTCCCCTTCTCCTTGTACCCTCCATCTTTCCCAACATCAGGGTCTTTTCCAGGGAGTCTTCTCTTCTCATGAGGTGGCCAAAGTATTGGAGCCTCAGCTTCACAATATGTCCTTCCAGTGAGCACTCAGGGCTGATTTCCTTCAGAATGGATAGGTTTGATCTTCTTGCAGTCCATGGTCTCCTCCAGACCATAATTCAAAAGCATCAATTCTTCGGCAATCAGCCTTCTTTATGGTCCAGCTCTTGCTTCCATACATGGGAAAACCATAGCTTTTACTATACGGACCTTTGTTGGCAAGGTGATGTCTCTACTTTTTAAGATGCTGTCTAGGTTTGAAGATGCTGTCTAGGTTTCTTACTGCAACTGCTATATTATTATACCATCAGCTTCATGAAGTGTAAGATCTAGGATCTGAAATATATGTCTGCATGGATATGATTGGCGCAAGTATCTGGCATCTGTGCACAGCATCCTTCAGGCAACACTATACAGTGGTGCCTCGCAAGACGAAATTAATCCATTCCGCGAGTCTCTTCGTCTAGCGGTTTTTTCGTCTTGCGAAGCACGGCTATTAGCGGCTATTAGCAGCTTAGCGGCTATTAGCGGCTTAGCGGCTTTAAGAAAAAGGAAAAAAACTCGCAAGAACTCGCAAGACGTTTCGTCTTGTGAAGCAAGCCCATAGGGAAATTCGTCTTGCAGAACGACTCAAAAAACAGAAAACTCTTTCGTCTAGTGAGTTTTTCGTCTTGCGAGGCATTCGTCTTGCGGGGCCCCACTGTATGTTCATTATGGTAAATACCATTGTAACATTTGTGGATCAATAGCAAACATGCAGGTTTGAGGCAACAATCCTAAGCATAAAAAGCAAAGATAGCTTTTTAATAGATAAAAGATAGATAAAAGTCCACACATAGGTAATGCCTTTTTTAGGACCATTTTTTTAAAATGACAAAAATGTGGCAAGTTTTCAAGTTCTCAGGCAAGACGTTAACACAAAGCAAGGTGTGGCAAGAAGCACTCTAAGCATAAATTAATCACAAATTACAAATGAATGTAATGCTACTGTTTGTTCTGTTTGCTGCCACAATGTTTTCTGAATGCTGGCGGTATATTTTGGCCAACAAAGAAGTAAATGAGACACGGCAGGACGTTCTTCTAAGTAATCATACTTAGGGGCAGATGCAGCTGATGGACTATATGCAACTGGCCGAGATGACCGGCAGAATCCGTGATCTGGGAGAAGAGAAGATGGAGGAAGACTGGGAGAAATTCAAAATGTATTTACAAAAACATTGTAATTTGGTTGAATCTTAAGAAGGATGCTGGATTATAAAAAACTGCTCACCACTAAATTAGATTTAAATTTGATGATAAGTGAGACTAAAGAAAATATAAATTTTTTTTGGAAGAAGTGCTAGATTATATTTGAATGAATGGACATGAGATTGAAAACAAGTTGATAATTTGTGTGGAAAAAATTTTAACGATGCAAATGGGAGCGGGAGACGTGAGGGAGTCCAAAGAAGTGATGAAATTGTTATGACAGAAATAAGATTGTTTATTATGTGTGTATTTATATTTAAAAACCTTAATAAATATTTATATATATAAAAAAAAAGTAATCATGCTTAGGATTTAACTTCATGTACAACATTTCAGATTTGTGATCCCTCTATGGGGTATTACCATGAGAGAAGCAGAAAAGATAGATAAGTAATTTTTTTCAGAGTGACTTTGGAAATAAAAATGGCTTATCCAGACATTTCCAAAATTCCTGACATGGTTCCAAAAGTCGGAAGGTATATTGCGTTCAATAGTTTTCCAGAAGAGAATCCATAATACGCTGCTGGAAACAAAAATGAAAAAGGTACTGCTGAAAGCATGTTGGGCATTTGAGCAAGGAATTATTAGGCTATCGGGTGATTGTTAAATTATCAGACTGGTGAAGGGTGCCATTGAAAGGGTCACTGGGAATGATTGATTGCACCACTTAGCTATACCTTGGTGGAATAGATGGCTAATATTTTATAATATTCTTTTTTATTTCTAATTATTAATTGGCAGAAGTCCCGAAACAATAAAGAACACGAGCAAATAATGTATGCGCTGCGCAGGAAAAACAAAGCAAGCTAATATGCACATACTATTACAAAACTATGCTTTGGTTTTAAATCATTATTAGCCACTTTAAAGAAAAGAGGAATGCTTCCCTGAGATCGCAACCACAGTGCTTTGTTTACGTAAAACGTTGCACCATACGTTGTTCTCCCCGATAACATCTCTTCAATATTTCTTTAGAGTTTAGACATGAAACTATTTTCAAGTCTCTAGGAGAGAAGTATTTTCTTCTTGGAACTTTGATTAGAGTTAATGGAAATTTGCTTGTGTGTAAGAATGTGGTTGGCTTGGTCCGCCTTGCTTGTTTAAAGTTTAGGCTAAGGATTCAAGTCAAAGAAGAATAGTTACAGAAAACACTCAGAATGAGTGGGAAAGAAGCCAAACACCTTAATCTTTGAATTTAGGTCCAACATAATCATAGGAACACAGCGGTTCAGTTTGCATATCAGGATTAAACCATATTTAATGGTTTACCATGAACATAGAGATTACTTCTGCTTTTCTCCTTCCACAGCACGTACGAGTAGCTTAGCACTACATCTGAACCGGGGATCGTGGTTTGACTTAAACAAACCATGAGCATTAAGCCAAATCTGTGTTTCAAATAGTAGTCTGTTTTGAGAGAAGCAAGCTATGATCCATGTTTCACACAAAACACTAATCCAGGCATCATGCTTTGTTGCTTTTGCTTGCTCTGTTTTATTTATTCAGGGTTTTATCCTTCCATTTCTCCCTTTTTGAGCATAGGATGACTTTACTTAATAAAACACTAAAACAACCGATGGCCCTTGTGGTCTCTTCCAACTCTATGATTCTATGATTCTATATGGTGTTTTCCTGCTTGGCAGGGGGTTGGACTCGATGGCCCTTGTGGTCTCTTCCAACTCTATGATTCTATTCTATTCTAACCAATTCACAGCAACCCATTAACTATGGTTTAGTGTGTTGTGTGAACCCAGCTGAGATGTGAAGATTACAAATGTACAGGGCAATATTTCCCAACCTGGTGCCCTCGAAGCGCAACTCCCATTTTCCATGCCTATTGCCCATGCTGGCTGGGGCTGAAGGGAGTTGTAGTCTAAAACACCTGGAGAGCAAGGCTCAGCTCATCACATAAGGAAAGGGGAGGGAGTTGGAAGGTGCTCCTGAGGATCATCTACTTCAACCCCCTGCAGTGCAGGAATATGCAGATGTCCCAGACAGGGATCGAACCTGCAAGCTTGGCATTATCAGCACTACCCTCTAGCTAACTGAGCTATCGCCTGATGTTTTCTTTTTAAAAGCCATGCATGCAGTTTCTAGTTGCATGAATGATATCTTGTCTAGTTCAACAAGCACATAGTAAAGCGAAAGATAATTGGAAACTATGCACTGGTCTCTTAATCATAATATTCAAATGAATGGTTTTTTTTTTTTTTTAGCAAAACCGAATCTTCCTACAGATGCCGATTTAATTGACAAAGAGTTATTTATAAATGGTCACTGGAGATGATGGATTACCTATTACTCTGAATGCATGGACTCCGATGAGAGTTACTGCACAATCTAAAATGCATTTTTCCAGCAATTTTTTCTTGTTGACACAAATAGGCTTGAGACTGTTCCACTAAACCCCTGACTACATAAGGAAGAGAGTCTGCATGAGCTAACTCAGTAATTTGTGTTGATTTTGAGAATTGTAGTGTATGAACCAGGATGTCACTGACAGCCTTTCCACGATTGTGTGAACACTTTTTAGCTGCCTCTGCTCACGTGTTAGGACAAGCTACAGGATAAGCCCAGGTGTGTGAAGCCAGCATTTCCAGCAGTCTTTTCGCAGCATCCAGCACCTCTTGAGTCAGCCCTTAGGACAGCAGTGAGTAACTTCCAGCCTGGGGGCCTAAGCAGTGGTCCAGTTAGGCCAGCAATGATATTTTTCTGAAGTAACACCCAGGTGTGGAGCAAGCAGTGCTATTCTAGAAAAAGAGGTGCTGGAACTCACCACTAATTTCCCTTGTTCTCTTATCATGGCAATGGCGCCCACCTGAGAGGTGCCAGAACTGAGTTCCAGCGAGTTCCGGCTGAAAAAAGCCCTGCTCTTATATTTGTGTGTTTAAATTTGTTAAATACAGTGGTACCTTGGTTTTCAAACATCTCCATTGACGAATGTTTCGGAACTCGAATGCTAGTTTTCGAACACTCTTTGGCAGTCGAACAGGAAACACGGCTTCTGTTTTGAGTTTTCCATACTGAGGCTTCCATTTTGAGTTTTGGGTTTTTGAAAGTTTCGGAACTTGAACGGTCTTCCAGAACGGATTACATTCTAAAACCGAGGTACCACTGTATGTGCATTCATAAATGGAAGGGTTTACACACACACACACACACACACACACACACACTCTTCCCTGCCCATCCACTTAGTAGCACAGTAATTAAATCCAAGTGGTTGAGCAACACAGGAAAAGCAGTTGGCAGCCATTGTGTATCTGTAGGTGTAATGCTGAACTCAGCTGAACCATAATCTCTTTTCCACCATTGTATATGTGAATGTGCTTAAACACATTCAATGTCCATTGTTTCCTGCTCCCCCTCTCCATATCACGTGACAAGAGACCTTTAAAAGCCATATTATTAGGTGACATCATTTCTTTTATATTTTATCTGTTGGACAGCAGTGTGGTGTTTTGAAGAGTATAGCAGCTGTCTCAGTGGTGTATACAAAGTGTTTCACAACAAAGATGCAGTGTTTGTCCTTAAGAGCAGAGCAATATGTTTTTCATGTAACTGCAATCTGATAGGAACTAGAGGCTTCCTGAAAAGGGAATAATATGAAGCACATTTTTCATAGCTATCCTGCAATGCAAAAATTGTAGTGAGGCAGTAGGTAGACAGGAGCTAGCCAAAGAATATTGAAATCCTTCAAAATATGGTATGGATGATCCAGCACATAAATCCTTCAAGTTATAGAATATGGCTATATAGACATGATTCTAGACAAAATGATGCACGGAAAATTGTGGGCATGTTCACCTTTTGCACTGAAATCTAAGAAAGGAAAGAGCTCAACCAGTTCTGGGCATGGAGCTGAAAGGGCACTGCAACAATGACAAACAATGGATGGTGCGAAGTGGGGGCAGGCATAGAATTTTTGGCTTCGCCCAGGGTGCCGCTGAAATTTTAAAGCCCCAAGTCTGCTACTACTGGCAGCCACCACTATTTTTTTACCTGCAGCAACTCTAATTGCATGCTGTAGCATCACTCTAGGACAGTGGTTCCCAACCTTTTTTTGGCCAGCCCCACCTAAGCATCTCTAAAATCCTGATGCCCCCGCCCCCGACATATAATTCTTATTATTCAAAACATGATCTCCTATTCACATGGAGGAAGGCCATTCACTGTTAATAACTTATTCTCGAATTGCCCCCCTTAAAAATCAAATTGCCCTCCCCCACATTGGGAACCATGGCTCTAGGACCATTCTAGGGGGAAGAAAATGGCAGCAGCTGCCCAGTGACTGCTGTTAGCAGCACTGCTCCTGGCAAAGGGGTGGCGCAAGCAACAAAAACAGACAAAAGCTGTGTAGCACCAGTAGGCAACACCCTTAATTTTGCTTTGTGCCTCCTGTTTTTGTTTTTGTTTAACAATATTGAACTAGTCCTTCCATTTTTGCCACCTGCAAATGGAGAAGTGAAGTCAGGTGGTAAGCAAGGTAAAGGTGGGATTTTACCACAAACAGTCAAGTTTGGCCCTGAGAATCCCTGGCCTGAATAATACATATCAGCCTTTCCCAACATGGCGCTCTTCAAATGTTGTTGAACTATAACTCCCATCATCCCTGACTGTTGGTCACGTTGACAGGGAACCCTTGGGATTTGTAGTCCGAAACATCTGGAGGGATAGCTCAGCCTGAGACTCTTAATCTCAGGGTCGTGGGCACCAGGTTGGGAAAGGCTGATGTATGTCTTTATGTATTTGTTTCTATACAAGAGAAGCCGGCAGGTGGCAGTAAAGAACCATTAGGAATATAGCTTCGCTCCTGGGTTTTGTCAGACTGACAGTAAACTTTGTGTTTACTACAAAAAGTTTTTCCCCCTTCTGTACAGTTCTTTGCATAATCTCTCTGCAGCTATCATTTTTCCAATGGAAACACGTCTGGTGCATCTCCTCCCTGCAAACAATCACATTGACAATTACCTTAATGGAAAATCAGATGGCTACTCGTGGCCTTTGTCTGGGTTGGATCCACAGTGGAAGCCATCCAGGAAAATCTATTGGCCACAATTACGGCACTGATGAGTAGCGTTAGTAGATTTAACTCTCTCTAGAGAGACCTAAATCTAGACCCAATTCAACAAAAGGCTTTATCTGTGTTACTCTTGCAAAATAATAATAAGAAAAAGCCTGACAGAAAAGCCTGAGGCACCAATAAACCACACTATGAGCCCCACAAATATCTGCATTCCTGGTATGAAAGGTGGGACTAAGGGTGCAGGCAGTTTACCGAAGGGATAGGAGATGTAAGCAAAACCTCATTAGGTGAAAAATTCATTCCACCTCTTCTCAGTAGACAAAGGTTTCAAATGGCAAGTCTCCTAACAGGTGCACAAAATATCAACGGTGGAGACAGAGAAATTCAGCCGTGACTTATTTTCACTGGGACAAAGAGAAGGTTATTAAATACTAAACATAAAATAGTTCTGTTTCGAGACTGTCAAGACACGTATTTCTGCATCTGGAACATATTGTATGCCAGCCTCGTGTGTTAAGTGGGGAGCCTTAAGCATATATGAGAAAATGGAGCGATAGAAATGCATGCTCACACTCAACCCACTTGAAGAAAAGCAATAAAGGAAGAACTGAAGAAATAATAAATCAACCCCTTCCTCACCCCTTGGAATAAACTGTTCCTCAAGTGATCAGTTTTCCCCAAATAGGCTTCTGTTCTTACAGATAAATAGGCTCTACTGTACTTTATGGTGCCACTGCCCAGGTCCGTGGACACCAGTGCAAAGACCTGTCCCTTAAGCCCCTTTGTTGTATTTTTAAAAACCTTTTTTCAAAATATTTCTAGATTTCACCTCCTCTCCATGTAAAGCAGTACTGCTGTCTTATGGCTAAAGGTCTCTCAGGGCTAAATTAGATGACAGCGGTACCTCGGTTCCCGAATGCTTCCGTTGTCGTAAGTTTCGGTTATTGAACGCTGAGAACCTGGAAGTAAATCCTTCCATTTTTGAATGTTTTTCGGAACCTGAATGTGCAACGCAGCTAGTGAGGTGAGGTGAGAATGTTCTCCGCTAGAAAATTCTCTGGAGAATATTCTCCACAAACTGTAAAATCTGTGTCAACTGTCTACACAGCTGCTTTAAATGTACACACCACATTAATCGAGAATATTCTTGAGAATAAGCTCCAAAAGATTATTCTCGAGAATTTAACATTACTAGACGTGGCTTCCACTGAGTGCAAGAAGCTCTCGAACATTTCTGAAGCTGAATGGGCTTCTGGAACGGATTATGTTCAAGAACCAAGGTACCACTGTATTATGACTTTATATGGCTTTCATATTGTCCAGTACCAAAATTTGGGAATGTTATACTGACTGTTACTGAGAATTTCTACTCCAGCACTGGTCACTGTCAGGAATGTGTAGCTCTGGTGAGGAGGTTCTTTGTGTGATCAAACCAGCCTATGTAACTGACTCAGGTTATGGTCCTCAAGTGGAGCTGCAACAACATTTCCCCATGTCCTCTGTTTACCCACTATTAACCTTCTACTGTATTCTGAGAAAGATGAACTGGAGTGAGCAGACGAATTCAGGGATATGGGCATAACCTGCCATAAGTACAGGTTGTCTTAAAAAGCTGCATCATGTACCTCAGTGGCAGGAACCAATCTCTGGCTGACTCCCTTCTGGTCTAAGGGTGTCTGTACAAAGTCTAATTGTTATTAATATTATTATTATTATTATTATTATTATTATTATTATTATTATTATTATTTATACACCGCCCATCTGGCTGGGTTTCCCCAGCCACTCTGGGTGGCTTCCAACTGAATATTAAAAACAATACAGCGTCAGACATTAAAAACTTCCCTAAACAGGGCCACCTTCAGTTGTCTTTTAAAAGTAAAATAGTTGTTTGTTGCCTTGACATCTGGTGGGAGGGTGTTCCACAGGGCAGGCGCCACTACTGAAAAGGCCCTCTGCCTGGTTCCCTGTAACTTGGCTTCTCGTAGCGAGGGAACTGCCAGAAGGCCCTCAGCGCTGGACCTCAGTGTCGGGCAGAGCGATGGGGGTGGAGACGCTCCTTCAGGTATCCAGGACCGAGACCATTTAGGGCTTTAAAGGTCAGACCAACTCTTTGAATTGTGCTCGGAAGCGTACTTATCTGGATGTCTTCCAGGAGGGGCACGGAAGCCTTTTCATTTTGAGGGCTGCATTCCCTTCTGGGCAACCTTCAGGGGCGACATGACAGTAGTGGGTGGGGCCAGGAGCAAAAGTGGATAGAGCAAGAAATGTCAATTGTGTCTTTGCACCATAGGCTAGTTTCTACACACATGCACGGAACCTTCTCTCAAACCTCTCAACTGTCCCCAGAAAACCGGGACATTCCATTTTTTCATGCAAGAGTACAATGGTCATTTGGGGTGTTGTGATCTCACCCCCCAAAAAAGTGCTTTTGGGGGGAGCAGTGATCTTGCATGGGTCACATGACTAGCACAGGCATCCGGCCCTGGAATACGGCACCCCAGTTTTCTGCCTTGGCTGAGCAATTTGTGACCATTAATGTTAAAAATTCGGCCATGGAAAATTTCTGTGGTGTCCCCCTTCCCTTGATGCCCTAAGCATGTGCTTATTTTACTTAATGGCTAATCCAGCCCTGGAAAATGCAGGATCGTCTTAAATTCTTATGTTCCTACTAAGGGCATTACTTAACCTTTCAACTGTATGTGTGGTTTCAGTAAGGCCCAAAGGTCATCTGCTAGATGCATTCAAGGTTAAAACATTAGGGAAGAACCTGAACCCCACCCCAGTAATACCTAGAGCAATATTGCCAAATAACCATTTAATATTAACCAAACAGGTCATAATTATGATAGTAACACACACACACACACACACTGCATATGCAAAGCGTTTTGCAAATAGCAGTATAAAAAGACATAAGAGCATAAAAAAAGATTAAAACACTTTAAAAGGAAGATACAAGTAACTGAAACCGAATGAGTAAAATTATTTTCAGCTGGAAGCATTCGTCTCCGTAAGCTTCCCCCAATATTGTGCTTATACCGTAGCAAAACTATTAACACAGGACAAGCAGCCGCTGTTATTTTAAGCAAGGAAGCCTACGCTTTTGGCATGCATACTAATGCTTTTGGCCAATTTCAATGTTCATAACAATAATTATTCAGTGTAAAGAACCACTGAGATGGCTGGAGATACTGGGCACCATGTGCAGTCTAAGAAAATCTCTGTGTGTGGCTGCATCCCCTGTAATTCTCCTAAATGGCGGTTTTCCTTCTTAAAATGGTCCCTTCCACAGCATCTCATAGGTCTGGAGACTCAATAATGGAGAAACTGGAAGAGTGTGTACTGCAATGATAAGGTACATGTGTTTGAGATGCTCTGGTGAATATGGCTTGCATCAGTTGGCCGGTGCGGGGAATGCTCTCCTCAGTGACAAGTCAATCAGACAGAGCAAAAGCAGTACAGTGATACCTCAGGTTAAGTACTTAATTCGTTCTGGAGGTCCGTACTTAACCTGAAACTGTTCTTAACCTGAAGCACCACTTTAGCTAATGGGGCCTCCCGTTGCTGCGCCGCTGCCGGAGCACAATTTCCGTTCTCATCCTGAAGCAAAGTCCTTAACCTGAGGTAATATTTCTGGGTTAGCGGAGTCTGTAACCTGAAGCGTATTTAACCTGAAGCGTATGTAACCCGAGGTACCACTGTATCTAGGAATCTATATATCAGCCAGCGGCACCAGATTGGTTCTCTGGCATCAGGCTGTTCTCCCAGTGCCCCAGCTGGAAGCATATTGTTTAGAGTTGCTTTTTTTGGGGGGGGGGGATGCTGTATGCAGAGACCCTCCTAACCCCTGGATCCAGCAATTGTTAAAATATGAGCGACCCTAGCTTCCTGTTGAAGCGATTGCCTGGGTGATGGGCCATTAAGGAAAATGAAAGGAAAGGGGCTCTGTGTGTGACGACAAGAAGATGAAGTCTGAGTTTAGAGTTGATGGTTTGTGGTGAAATGACCTAGAAGTAAAGCAGCTAGCTAGAGAGAAAACCACGCCTGCTTTCTGCTGGAATCCAAACTACGGGAGAAGCAAGATCCGTTTGGGGTTGTCAATGCTGCGAACCCCTCTATGGTAGGCTCAGGTTGTAGCAATGTCTAAATAAACCATATTTATAGTCACTCCTGTGCCTCAGGAGACAGAGGAAACGCAAAGCCTCAGTAAGCGCCTAGAAGTCCTGGGATCTCTCACTGCTTGGAGACGGGTGGCATCCAACATTTTTTTAAAAAATATAATTTTTATTAACAAGCCAATCAAATCACATCACATTAATTCCAAATTACACAGCCAAATTTTTAAATTTTTGTTGGGGGTACCCATGCTTCAAGCTCAGAAAGGGACCCAAACATCTCTCTTGTTGCTGCTTTGATGTTCACAGTTCTGTCCAAATAATATTCACAGTTCTGTTCCAGCTTCTCTTTGTTATTTTCCTCATCTTCTTATTGTTGCCATTTATTCCTTTCTTTGTGACCTCTGGTAGTCTCCACAAGCGGGTTGAAAACAAACGTTATTATATCCTGTGTGAATTTTGCACTCCTCCAAGAGCCATATCAAAACAGACAGACGCCATTTCCACACCTCCGTACAAAACATTCCCAAAGTCTGTCCATTAATTCCCACAGGCCTGCCAGGGTGGCATCCAACATTATGTACATTCCCCCCTCTGATCAGCAGACCTGGCAGAGCGGAGGGGAAGAGAGCAGTCCACAAGGCTTCCCGACTGAACCCCATGATTCTGCAAAAGTGGCTGTTCTAGAAGCAACAGCACCTATCAGGTTCCTTAGGGGGACTTGAGTTTTGAATGAATACATGCTCCCTTCCTTACAGAGGTTTTTCTTTGGGGGGGTGTGCAAAATACTTGCCAATGTGGGGTCACCGGGTCACCGATGGCGTAGTCTTTGTTGCTAGATCTGCAGGTTTTCAGCTCTTTTTTGGTCTAGGTACAATAATGACAGCCAAGAATTCTGCCCTAAATGGAGAACAGAAACTTTTAAATGTCTCAAAGTTGTGTAATAAAAGGAGCCATTATTGACACACACACTCGTTTTACCTAATAACGATGGTGCATTTCATTCCAGTCATTTAAAAGGCATCTTTATTTCTGCAGAGGAAAGGGAGGAAATCTTCTAAGATTCTGTAATGTAAACATGTGCTGACATTAATTATTGTAATATTTATCTGCAAAACAGATGGTAATGCTTTCCAAAAATGTGTGAGCAGCGATCAGAATGAATTTATGGAGGCATTACTGCTTCTACCGTGCTCTCATCTAGGTGTAACCTTGGTCTTTGGTCCATGCAAAGGGGCTGCCTTTTCAGTGAAGTTCTACCAGACAGATGGAAAACATTATTAACTACTGTTTTCCTTTCTTGTCAGAAATGTTTTGTCTAATCATCACATAATTACACATCCATATTGTAGTAAATCACGCTATATAAACATTTCAAACAGAGTGGAACTATTAAGGTGAAATGCAAAATATTCCAGACTTTAAAACAAAACAAATATGAAGTGAACCGTGCTGAGTAAGAAAACGCTAAAATCAAGGTCAGACAAAAATATAACTCCATGATTTTGGCATTTGGCTTTCACAAGAGCTACATTCTGTTAACCCACAGACGTTAATATCCTGGGTGCTTTGATAGACTCCCCCCCCCCCGCTTCCTTTTGATATGCTTGGTAAAGAAACTTCTATTTCTAGTTGGTGTTCCCTTCAAAAAAGTGAATGAGTGGCTTGGATTGGGTCCATCTTCCACATGGTTGCCCTTTCCTAGAGTACAAATGGCCTGTAGCAATTCTCATTCTCTCTCTCTCTCTCTCTCTCTCTCTCTCTCCCCCCCCCCCCGGCTTCTTCAGCTGGTCACCTATCATGGGCAGAGCCAGGATTTTTGTTGAGGAGGGGCAGGACTTTGTTAGGGGGGCCAGAACTGATGTGATTGATCAGTTAGTTAAGTACAGTGGTACCTCGGTTTAAGAACAGTCTGGTTTTAGAACGATTTGGTTTCCAAACGCCGCAAAACCGGAAATAGTGTCTTGGTTTGAGAACTTTACCTTGGTCTAAGAATATACACAACTTGCAGACTTAACATATAGAATAAGAGAACAAGAAGAACATACGTTTAAAGAAGATTGGAAAACGTTTATTGGCTATATGGGAAAAAATTGTGTATAGCTGAAAACGCTGGCAGCATCAAGATAAAATCAACAGTGTAAATAAGTTTTGATGGATGCAATAATGGAATACTGAACGGCATAGTTTTTTGTAAAATATGCAGGGATTTATGATATGTAAAATGAACCTTGGAAAGAGAAGAAGGGAAGTCACTGGGATCTTAAGGATGTAAAATGAGTATTCTAAATTATAAAACAGGAAAATTTAATAAAAATTATACAAAAAAGAAGAAACTGTCTCCCATACCTGCCTTTGCATTAAGATCAACACCCTGGGTATAAGACCTATTTTACAATGGCACCCCAGTTTTGTCTTCCTTAGGATATTTGACCAGCACCAATTTTGTTCTTCAATGCCATTTGAAAGCTTCCCCTTTCCAGTAGACTTTTACTGGGATTTAGGGAGCTGCCAAGCTGCCTTTCTTTTCCTTTTTGCAGGAGGGATTCAAGGACATAGTGGGAAATTTCG
The DNA here is from genome assembly GCF_964252035.2 of Podarcis erhardii. Lineage (NCBI taxonomy): Eukaryota > Metazoa > Chordata > Lepidosauria > Squamata > Lacertidae > Podarcis > Podarcis erhardii. The sequence continues at coordinate 17,173,012 of NC_138513.1, read as the reverse complement.
GGTTGCACAATTAAAGTGGATTAAAGTATTCTGTCATCCTGCTGCTAGAAATTCACTTTTGAAAAAACAAACAAAACCCCCCACATTTTTTATGGTTAGGAAATGGTTGGCATCTATCTGTGTTGGGAAACAAAGGAGGAGTGTGCTTTTGGGAGTGAAGTCAAACTGTTGGAAGATTGCAGCACCTGTTGTGGCTGTAGAGGAGAGACACGCTGTCAGGGGTTCAGGGAGAGAGACGCAGAGTGAGGGGGAAGGATTCCAGACTGACGAGGAAGAGGATGACAATGACCCAAGATTGTCCATGAGTCCGTCCAGTGAATCGGAGGACTCCCAAAAGGGAGCCCCTCTGGTCAAGCCAAGGGGAGCTAGAGGGGGAAGCAGTCAGGAGCAGGGAAACGAGGGGGGAACCCCCAGTGGGAGTTGGAGAGCGAGACCGGCTGCTCCGCTGGAACGGAGTGAGGGGGGAGGAGTGACCAGTGTGTCAGAAGGAGCAGAACAGGAAGCAGAGAGGGGAAGGAGATCAGGGCAAAACGTCCTGCCGGAAGGGGAGGAAAGTAGTATTGAGGGCAGTGTAACTGTCGAAGGGAAGGTCAGGAGCAACGTAAGCGCGCCAAGTTCAAAATGGGAGGCGCGCGGAAATGAAGAGAGTCCTGGGGAGGAGCCTGGTCCCAAAGCCCGAAGGAGGGGGGAGGAGGCGGCAGAGGATTCAGCCTCTGGAGAGTCCCGAAGGGAGAGAACACAGGGGGGCAGAAAGACCCTGCGGAAAAGGAAAGAGAGAAAGAGGTGGACCAGTACAAGCCTCTTAAACTGGTGTCGAGGCGGGAGTGACTCAGAGGGGACTTCAGCGGTCTAAGGGTAACAGACGTAGGGTCACGGACCTCGGATGTAAAGCTACTAATGTTCTTCAATAAAAGCTTTTGTACATAAGCTGGAGTGGACTTTGGTCTCTTGTGAGCTGGGACCACGGGTGACTCTGACACACGCTTTGGTGCAGGTGGGGCAGATGAAGGTGTCCGGCTGTGCTGCTGCAGATCCCCCATGGCGTTTCTTCTCTTCCTGTCATGTTTGCAGACATTTTTGTAATGCAGAGTTGGTCTGCGAACGGGCTTGGCGCCTGAAGCACCAAATAGCATAGAATGAATAATAATAAAAATAAAAAATTACTTATATCCCGCCCTCCCCAGCTGAAGCCGGGCTCAGAGCAGCGAACAACAGTAAAAGTAACACAGTTTACATAAAATCACAATCAATTAATAGAAATACATTCTAAAATCAATTCATTCTAAAATCAGTTCAGAATCAAATTACCGTATTTGTCGCCCTATAAGACGCACCGGCCCATAGGACGCACTTTCTTTTTTTGGGGGGGGGGGAAATAAAGGGGGAAAATTATTTTTCCCCCCCAGCCCCAAAGAGCAAAGAAGCCATGGCAGCGAGCGGGATGGATCCTGCTGGCTTTCCTGGCTTCGTTTTTAGCCTTGGGGCTGGGGGTCCGGGAGCGAAGGCGAGGTTGCGCAACCTCGCCATCTCTCCCAGAGCTTGCGGGGCTGGGGGTGGGGGAAGCCCGAGCTTCCCCCGACCCCAGCCCCCAGAACGGGTCCGAGAGCGATGGCAAAGCTCCTGGAGCTTGCCGGGCTGGGGGGATAGCTTCCTGAAGCCTGGAGAGCGAGAGGGGTCGGTGCGCACCCAGGCTTCAGCAAAAGCCTGCATTTGCCCCATAGGATGCACACACATTTCCCCTTCATTTCTGGAGGGGGGAAAGTGCGTCCTATAGGGCGAAAAATACAGTAATGGCAACCATTGGGCTAGAGTTCTATGAGGATTACCAAAGGCCTGGTGGAACAGCTCTGTCTTGTAGGCCCTGCGGAAAGATGTCAAATCCTGCAGGGCCCTAGTCTCCTGTGACAGAGCGTTCCACCAGATCGAGGCCATAGCCAAAAAAGCCCTGGCTCTGGTCGAGGCCAGCCTAACCTCCCTGTGGCCTGGGACCTCCAAGATATTTTTGTTTGAAGACCATAAGGTCCTCCATGGGACATACCAGGAGAGGCGGTCCCATATGACTAATAGGAAGACCTATAAACACTCTACAAGCAAATCGCGACGAACATTCATTGCCATATAACCTTCCCACAAACAATTCAGAATAAATGTTCAACAAAGACCAAATACAACCTAACCTCCGTATATGCTTTGTGCAGAATGGTCAATAAATAGGTCACCTGGAAGAGACCTTTATTACATGTTTTGAATGCTTGTGCTGTGATTGTTGGGCTGTGTTTTTAATCTCCTTTTTGTATTTATTATTGTATTGCTGTAGTTTTAAATTTTATTATTGCATTCAGCCCAGATACCACGTTTAACATATTTTAAACAAATAAAGCCACGTTGCTTTCTCACAGACACAGGGTCTGTCAGGAAATGGCTCTAGGTGACTAGTCAGCAATGTCCTCCATCTGAAATGCAGACTTCTGTTTATGAGCATGACAAAGAAATTGTCCCGTCCCTCAGCTTGATGGAGGCAGGCTGTGGTCTGGTCTCACAATGGGTCTGGGGTGGAAGCAAAAGGGAAAGAATTATTGACAAAAATTTAAAAACCATCTAGAAAGGCAGTCTATGGCTAGACCAATTCAATATGTAGGAAACAATTTATGAACCTATAATGTTCCCATCTTCAGCAGAAAGTGAACTCTGGCTGTCCGGACAAATCTCTTATTTCACCCACACAAACAGACCTCTTGCTGTGCTGAAAGGCAATGCACTAAACAGAAGGCCAGTAGACTTGCAAAAAAAAAAAAAAAAAAAGTAAACGGGGAAATTATTTAAGCAGAGAATACCTTGTTTACAAAGGGCAAGTCCCAGGGTTTGAGTTAGAAGTAAAATCCATAACCCAGAGTACACTTCAGCACTGAAGTGAGTTTTTCATTCAGAAGCCTGAAGCCTAGACCAATAGCTTTAGGAGCTGTTTATTGAAAACCATATATCTGCAGCACAAGGTCTCTGTTAAAATTGAAATACTAGTTTTGGGATCCAGATGTAACAGCTGGAGACTAACGTTTGGGCCTTTAGATTGAACTAAGACAGTCCTAGCTACATTACAATAGTTTACATTGGCTAGATAGATTCATTTTGACCTACTTTCTCCAAATAGCTAACAGTTTTCTCACGCACTGACCTCTCCCGAGTTATGGTGGCTTTGGTGAAAATTTCCAAACAACCCTCTTTAATTCATCCATGATTGATGTTGCTTGTTGCCTGCTCCAGATGTAATCTGTTCATTGGCCTGCCCCTCTTCTTTGCTCCCAAACTTTTCCTCTGAAAACCACTCATTTCCTGCCAACTTACTGTTGTCTCAATTTTGCACCTACCCCTGGTTGAAACTTCAGCAGGAGCATGTGAATTGTACCTATTATTCTCAAAAACCTGGTCACTAGGAAAGTTATCAGGGTCATCAATCAGACAGGGTGTTCGCTGGCAAGAAAAACTGTAAAGTTAGCATTTAACAGGATTAAAACCAAAGCTCCTTATGCTCTTTTCTTCTGTATTGAATTAAAGTAATGTCATTTGGGTTAGAAGATGATTTCAGTGTTTGATGTCAACAAACAAAACGACTGTGTGTAGTTTATCTGTTTTATTTAGTTTGTTAAAAGATGGCATTTACTTCAGCCACAATCTTAACATGGTGTGCAATGTGCCTGCATCACGTTAATGTTTAAACATGAATGTTGCCGTGTACAAATATTTTATTACATGCCCACATCTTTCGGAGGATCAGATACTTGGATTGGCTACAAGACAGAAAGTTAAGGGGGGGAACTGCATGTCTACTTGTGGGGCCTAAAAGTTCTAAATTTCATCCTTCATGTTTTCAGGAATAGAATATGGGGTGGTGATAATAACTCCATTCCATGCTGCATGCTGTTTAAAGTTGTATTCATTAATTTATTTTTAAATCACATTCAAATGTTTTATAAGCTTATGAAAGCAACCTAAGGGCTGGATCGCATTTTTGCAGCATTGGGGAGTCATTAAGCCTCTGAAGTGAGGCAAATGTGCAAATTGGTAACATGTGGCTCTTCCTCATATTCACACTTGTAAAATTCAAAAGTCCATTTGGAGAAAATGTGCATCATGGGTTTTGCTAACGAGTCAGATCAGTTTGTTATCATTCCAAAACATAGTGTGTGACATTGAGGCTAATTTCATTGAAATCAATGAGACTTAACACCCATGCCACCTGTAGGTGTTTAACAGTATATATTTAAATGCACTGCCTCTTTTTCCTACAGAAGTATTTAGCTGCTCTGCATACTTTGCAGTATTGCAGCAAACCTGAAACATGGACATACGTAAGAAGTAGAAGGAAGAACAATGGGTCATTGTAAAGAAAATGAAAGTTTTGGTCTTCACAGCATCAGACATGTGTTCTTTTGCTGCTCTAAACGCAGCATTGCTGGCCTTTTTGTTTCTTTTACTCCAATGGCATCTGGACATCTGGAAATAGTACGACTTGTGGCAAGCATTAATAAAAATTCGAAAATGCCATTAAAGTAGCAGTGTGCCAGCAAAAAAATTAAGGAAAATTAGCTGAAACTAATCAAAAACACATAAACCTGAAATCGTAGATTGCCAATGGAAAATTCTGGGAACACACTTATTATGATAGACTAGGAATATGTATTTACACATTTGTGAATATTAGTCAAGCTGTATTATATTACTTAGAAATATATATATAAGGAGAACATTTGGATGAGAAAGGGGAGAAGATTGTTAAAAGGTTAGAGGAGGCAGGAAATGATTCATAATGCAGCACTGTGGAACCCAGAATCACTCCCATCGGCAAATGAAGTGCAGATTATAATGAAGGGATGATTTAAATGTAAAATGTTTCTGGAATACAACTGCTAATGCCACAGACATTAGATAGCTCTAGAAATCCAGTGAAATTCAATGAAACTGATCTGCTAAGATCTGAGATTGTGCAGTTCACTGTTTTGTAAGACAATGTAGGTGGGTGGCTTGAATGGCAGAGAAACCACTCCCATCTTGAAATATAACTAAACATCGCATTCAGTGCTCCAAGTGTTGTGGGGCTGGGGGGGAAATGCAGGAGTCCCTTAATGAAATCCACAAGCTCTACCTCCTGACTCTCCCCAATTCGAACCAAATCATGAAGTACTCCTCCCACAAATGTGAGTTGCTTTGTAAAAACTCTTGCGGAACACAAGGAAGAATATTCAGTGCGAAATCTCACACCCCGGCCCCGGTAACTCTGTTCTAGTCACCAGATGCTATGAACATTAGACAAGTGAGATAGATTGAAATGCTGAAATCAAAGAACCAAAGGGAAGCAGAATTGGCTGTGGATGCAGGAAATCCAGTGGGACGTCTGCACTAATCACCAAGCAGCGCAGGAATCTGCAATTCTGTAATGCTCTTGCTTTCAAGGACTACTTAATAACCCTGTTCAAGTGCCTGTCCCAGAAGACATTCTTTCCTTTGCAAGTAGTTCAGGCTTAATATCATTATGGGAAGATGGGGAAAGGCTCTTTGCTGAAGTAGTTTAACCAGTCCCCATCCCATTTGGTGCCAGATTCCCCCCCCTTTTTTTTCTTGGAGCAGGACCTGAGACAGCTGAGACCTTAAGAAACTCATGCCCTAACTAGACATTACAGGCATTGTGTAGCTGCTGCTGATTCTTGTCTGCCACATATTTCTTTCCTGTAGTGTCTAGCAAGAAATGCATGCACCACCATTCTATTCAGCATTTCTTCACTCCTTGCAAATGGAAGGCAATAATTAGGCAGGTATCGCCAAACTTTTTTAGGCCTGTCAATACATTTGGATTTTTGAGCAAGGGCTACCCTCAAGCCACTTCAATTCCATCTTCTCAGATCGGCTGCCCCATCAAAGACACGGAAAGGAAGACACCCATACGTACTTTGTTTTTCAAAGCCATCTGGGTAAAAGTTGGATCCAGTAGAACGAATCTGAGCATTGAAATGCAGAGATGAAAGAATAAATGGGAAAGAGGGTTACTCTTCCTTCTTCCACTCTTCGTTCTTTCCAAAAGAGAAGATAACCACTCTCACCATTTCATGTCATGACAAAGACATGGGGAAAGGACTCCAAGGTCTTATGAGAACTAGAGGGAGACCTCAAGAGCACCATCTGATCCACAGGTGCCATGCTGGCAACCACTGAATTAAGAGTGGAGAAATATTGTATGACGTCATGTCATTCAGCTCCTTTATGAGGCATAAGCAGGGAAATGCATGGGGTGGCATGGGTCAATGGTAGACAAGATAGCATCTGAAGGGGGATACAGCTGTTCAAGAATTAGTGGGATAGGCAGAATACTGATGTGACTGCTAATATTTGATAGTCTCTGTTTTGTTTTTAAATGATTTGTTATGTGGTATGGAGCAGGGGCTACTATATATTACATTATCACAGAGTTCTCTGGATTAACAGCCCTACGTTTTAGCATAATTTGGGAGTGTATACTTTGTAAGTGCATCCATGTCTGAATTTTACCTCCAATTTGTAGATATACAATGAAATGAGTCTGACAATCAATTAAGCTAAGAAATTTGGCTATCTTAAAAAGACTTCCAACACATGGTGCAGTTTACTGTACTATTTATATTTCAGTTATTGTGTTTACATCTTAATACATGCTTCAATTTGAGAAAGGTGGTCAAGAATTTTTAACAAATGAATAAGTTAGCCTTCATTTGCATTTGATGCCATTGATGCTACTTCACATGGGAGAACGTACTCAGCTACAGCTCCTAGTTGCTATTATGATCCAATTTACTATTATGGCATTAAAATTGTTATGAAATTTATCACTACAGCATTTACCTTGAGTCATGCATGCTTTGCTATTGGTGCAAGTTTAAGCAAGGTATGTGCCATCACTGTTTAATATAATTATTCTTGCTGTGCTTATGCCATGCGGCTGTTGTTAATTAACCTTTCTCGAGAGGAACAAGGCTGAACTGGGAGAAGACAGGCCTGAGGAAGTGTTATGAGTCAACACATGTAGCTGATCACAAAGGAGGTCACTGTGTTTTTCCTACTGATCCATAGAAGGTTTCCAAGTAAGATGGGTATATTTCCCTAAGACAGTTCATTCTGTGGGCAAAAGCTACAGTCACATGAAATGAATTATCCTTCTCCCCTTCTTCACCCTTGTTCAACTTTTGGCATATGTACCAGATGTCGTTCATTAGATCTGTCAACAAACGAACAACTGAACCTCAGATTTTCAACACATGTTGCAGTGAGAGAGTGCAGAGATGAAAGGCTGTTAAGTGACCCAGAGACTCTAGCACGAATATGACAGAGGCATATATATGCCTGGTATATATGGGGCAAGCCCTTTTGCATGGACTTGGTTTTCAGAGGCAGAGTGGGCATTAAACATGTAGGGAAGTCGGGGTATTTCAACACATGATTTCACTACATTAATACCCTCAGTTCGCTACATGATTAAATCTCATTTGAACAATTTTGGAGGCAAAATATAATGTATTTGCTAAACTGGTGGTGTTTCTCCTTTTTTAAAAACCTAGTGTCACGGTGAACTTAGTGGTAACCCTAGGGAAGGTGAAAATACATTTTTCTTTGTAAGGAAACATATTTTTTATCTGAGCTAGGGTTGCCACAGAACTGTCCTGGACACTGGCCTCTTAAAATGCAAACACAATGTTACAACCGTTCATCCATTTATCTAATAAATGTATATTACGTCTCCAAAATTGTTCAGGGTGGCTTACAACAAATAATAACAAGTATATTGAGATACTAAAATTTATTTAAATATGATTGTTATATTGAATAATTCTGGTTTCTAGCTTACATAGTCTTAGACGTTGCTACAAAACATGTTAAACATGATTTTCTTCCTTTACTACATCAACAGGAAGATGATGTCATTCATTTGGCCAGATACTGCCCATTGTGAAGAACTGACACTCCACACAGATAATGCCAACAGGAAATGACATTACATAATAAAAGGTCTTTTAAAGTTTTGGTACATTTTGCTACTGAATCAGCTCCACAATTTTTTTCCAAACAATAGCTTCTTCCATCCATATTCATAGGAATATTATATTTTGATTATCATGGATTATCACTTGGAAAAAAAACCAGAAACAAAGTTTGAATGCAACCACTCCTGTAAGACATATATTTTACTTTAACAATTTAAGGTCAAAACCTGCATTGCGAGATCATGGCTTCTTGTCAGCAAGGTTGCTTAATTAACACAGACAACCAGAGAGAAAAGTCTTCTTAATACACAGGCCAGGTGATCTGGGAAGCCAAGAGGGCCCCAGTTATGCTTGTATGACTGTTTGGTCCCCCACTTTGGGCAACTTATTGGACAGATCAATTGCTGTCCTTTCATTGCATGCCTGCTTGCCATGGACTTGCAGCTGCTGCCCTTAGAACATGGGTAGGCAAACTAAGGCCCCCAGGGGCCGGATCCAGCCCAATCACCTTCTAAATCCGGCCTGCGGACGGTCCAGGAATCAGCGTACTTTTACATGTGTCCTTTTATTTAAAATGCATCTCTGGGTTATTTGTGGGGCATAGGAATTCGTTCTTTTTTTTCTTCTCAGAATGCAGTCCGGCCCCCCACAAGGTCTGAGGGACAGTGGACTGGCCCCCTGCTGAAAAAGTTTTCTGACCCCTGCCTTAGAATCTGACCTTTTCCTTGTCTCGGACCATGGACCATGCTACTTGTCTGTGGCCTCTGATTGCTGCCTATGGAAATATACACAGGCTGCATTTGCATGCCAGTTCCCTCTGTCCCCTTCAACTAGCAACCAGTCGCACTGCAGCCTTAACACCAGACTGCTCTCCCTGTTTTGGACTCCCAAACACTCACAACACAAAAGCTTCAATTACTGTAGTTATTTTCCTTAATGAAGGAGTGATTAACATGTGACGCTTAAGATGCCGCTGGACTATAATTCACATAATCGCTGACAATTGGCCAAGGCTGATGGGAGTTGCCAGTCCAACAACATCCCAAGAGCCACAGAATCTCCTACCCTGCCTTTAAGGCCACCAGGACAATTTGGATGCCAAATGTGTGCCCACCTTCTCTAAGCATTCAAAAAAGGGGAAGTGAACTCCAGAAGACGGGCAAGGCCAACCTAAGAAAATGCGTTTAAATAATAAGCATTTCTGAATAACTGATGTCAGCCATATAGTGTACTGTACTTGCATGCTGTTACTGTATAGTTAGAGCTATGGTTTTCCCAGTATGATGTATGGAAGTGAGAGCTGGACCATAAAGAAGGCTGATCGCCGAAGAATTGATGCTTTTGAATTATGGTGCTGGAGGAGACTCTTGAGAGTCCCATGGACTGTGAGAAGATCAAACCTATCCATTCTGAAGGAAATCAGCCCTGAGTGCTCACTGGAAGGACAGATCCTGAAGCCGAGGCTCCAATACTTTGGCCACCTCATGAGAAGAGAAGACTCCCTGGAAAAGACCCTGATGCTGGGAAAGATGGAGGGCACAAGGAGAAGGGGACGACAGAGGACGAGATGGTTGGACAGTGTTCTTGAAGCTACCAGCATGAGTTTGACCAAACTGCGGGAGGCAGTGGAAGACAGAAGTGCCTGGCGTGCTCTGGTCCAGGGGGTCACGAAGAGTCGGACACGACTAAACAACAACAGCAGCCTCGGTGGCTCCGTGACTCATCATGACAACACGCAGCGCAGCCTCTGAAATGCGTTTTAAGCGGACCCGGCGCTTTGCAAGCCGTTTCGCCTCCAAGTGCTGCCAGGGAAGAAAGGCTCTTGTTCTCTGGATCTCTGGGAGGCTCGGCGCCATGCAGCTTCCTTCCCGTGCTCCCAGCTAGCTCTTCTCGGGACGCCTCCTTCCATCTGCCGCTGCGCTTTGAAGGCTTCTTCCGAAGCTCACCACACCGGCGAGGAAACAGCCCGGGCGTCGCGCCTGCGCCCCAGGAGCCGACCGGCTCGCGCGACGCACCACACCACCACCTACGGATGGGCGGAGCCAAGAGCTGGGATGCGGAAGGCCGCTTCCGCGCGCAAGCGCACAAAGGCGGCGCCTGGGGAAGGCGGATAAGGGCGAGTCGGAGGGGGTGGGGTGGGCGCATGCGCAGAAGACGTGGCAGTCTGCGTAGCAGGGACCGAGGAGCTGGGTCGGTCGGGCCAGAGGCCTCCGGTTGTCGGGATGGACGAGGATATTTTGACCACGCTGAAGATCCTCATCATCGGAGAGAGCGGCGTCGGCAAGTCTAGGTGAGGCTCCTGCCGGCTAGGCCTCGGCTGCGGCCTCGCCTTTCCTTCCTTGCCCCACCCCGAGTAGGCCTTGCCGGGCAGACGCCCCCCCAGCAGCCCCCCTCCGGCCTGAGGGCGTTTCCGCCCCCCTTGTCGCCGGGGAGGGGCAGGGGGCCAAGACCCCCCTCGCACTGCAACTGCCCCCCTTGCTTATTGGGGGCTGTTGCCTATGGACTTGGATGGGGTTTACTCCCGAGGAAGCCTTGGCCGGATTCAGGCCTTTACTCCCGAGGAGGAGGGAGGGGCGGGTGGCGGGGCTCCAGCTGGGCTGGACGCCACGCCCCCTGACTTGGGCCATTCGTCCCTGGGGGCGCCCCCTCCCCTGGCTGTGGCCAAAGCTCCCCCTCTGGCTTGTTGTCTCCGCAGATCAGGGCGACGCCTTCTGCATATGCACAGAGGCTCGGTTTCCTCCACACGCCGGCCTGCTGCTTGATTATTGGAGCCTTTTGGTTCTGGAACAACATCCCGGGGCTCAGCCCCTTACCTCGCAGCCATTGCATCTGGTTCTTGGGCAACCACGAGAAGGTTTCTTCGCCCCTTCTCTGAACTTTGCCTTTGCAACGTGTCTGGGGAGAGTAGGGCACTGTCAGGCTTGCTAGGTGAGGAGCCAACGGGTAGGATCACACGTCGGAGTAAGAGTTGGTAACCTGGGTTTATATTGGAGAAATCAGGATTCAAATGGTCTTTTTCCTCTCTCGTTAAAATGTTTATAGCCCTACCTGGCGCTCTTTGGCCTTGCTGTGAAATGTAGCTCGTTTATAAAACAGTAACTCAAAATGGCACAAAATGATAAGTAGATGCCACTTTTAAAATAAACAAACTGCAGTGTTAGGCAACAAATGCTTGAGGGAATATAACCAGGACTTGACCTGGTTCTGGAATCAGTTTAGAGTTGGTGCAAGGCATGCCTTTTGGAAGGTGAAAGGGCGTTTCACCATGGAGCATAGGGCCCTTCCCATGTTTCCACATAATGCACAGCAACTGAAATTGGAACAGCAGATGTTTGTGAAGAACAGACTAAAGTCTGTCCAGCAGGCGCTCCTTGTGAGTCCCACTTTTAGAGAGATACTCCAAGTACCTAGATATGAAGTCGTTTAAGGATCTGCATTCCCTCCCTAGTGGTGTTTGCTGTCATAAATAAATATTCTAGCCCCTTGTTCTAAAGAGCCTCCTTTGTCTATCTGTGTCTTGCTGAGCTTCTGTTCATATCTGGGCTCCTTCTCATTTCTCAATCACAATAACCTTTGCCTTGTCTACAGTGTCTCTCTCACAATTACTAGCTAGATTCCACATAATCCCTGTCCTACTATTGCTGGGTTGTGAAGTACAGCCCATTGTGCTGTGTCTGTGTCATAAATTGATCATCAATTTATTCATCATGTGAACTTGTACACTGTTTGGACATCCTTTAGGATACAAAGGAAAGTATGCAGAAGAAACAGCCTATATTGAAAGACTAATTCATGACCTTAAAACCACTTACATAACTTTTTCACATATATCATGTCTGTATAAATGACAGACATTTGTTTCTACCCATCAGTGTGGTGTTTGACTCCATGGCAGCACCATCAATAATGCTTCATGTTATTTGAAGCCAGTGTTCTTGTATATGTTAGACCAATATATTTAGTAACCAAGTCTGCTGTTTTGAATTTACAAAATTGAAGAGGCTAACAAATTTGTGGAGGATGTGTGTATAAAGTGCAGAGTCAGTGCCCCACCCCCTTGTACATGACTCTGTAAGATGTTGTAAGGACTCAGTGCTGGCAGCCAAGACTTTAGATTTCTTCTGGATTAGGTCATCTCCAAGTATGTGACCTCAGAAAGCTTCACTTTATTACAACAGGCTGCTTACCTGTAATCCGCTGTAAGGAGAGCTATCAACTTGTTTTTTGGTTCCAAACTAACAATTAAGCCTCTGGAATTCTTGCAGTAGTTTGATGCTGTGTTAGCTATACAGTTGAGATGCTTTCACAGACCTTTGGTTTCCAATAGGACTGCAGATGAAGGACTGGCAGGGGAGGAGGAGAGGGAAGAGTGGTGCATTTTTATGCGCACAGTCCAGTGTCATATACATGCTTTTGAGTGAACTGTTCTTGGTGAGAGAACTTGATACGCTAGTTATTTAGAAAGAGTGATACCTTCCAGAGACCTGAATTCTGCTACTGTTGGACCCTGGACATTTTCCATCAGCAGTGTAAAAGAGTTTCATGTTTAAGTAGAATTTCGGTAGGTGTGATAGACTTTAGCAGACTTTAGCAGACTTGTAGGTGTAACCTTGTGACCAGTGTTCAAAACTCCTATTGTTCTAGGTGCATCTTGTGACAGGGAATTTCATTGGTTCAAGCAGTTTCTGAGCTCTGGGTGCAGTACTGCGCCAAAGATTTCAGATTAAAACTGCAAAGTGGAAGGAAACGAGGACCCTTTTCTGCCTTCCCAATTCCAGCTACTTTCTAAATACTGGAGAAGAGACCCTCTTAAGAATATAAGGGGGGTGGGCAGGGGAAGGACTAGGCCATATGAAAAATGAACATATATTTCAATCATTTTCAGCTTTGTATTCTTGTTATTAAAAAAGTGTGCCTAGATATTCTGTTGTTGCACCCATAACATAGGTTTAAGGTGCCATTTAGCGCCTAGCTTTCATTGTTTCTAACACTGCTTGTCACTTATTTAGCATATTTTGTGTGTTGTGCTGTGTGTGTAAACACATACAATATAGTAATCCTTACAGCAGAACCGTGACCACATGGTGAACCTTTGGTCCTCCAGCCACCATGACTAGGGATGATGGGAGTTGCAGTTCAACAACATCTTGAAAGCCAGAGGTTCCCTAGCCCTAGAAGAGTGATTTGTCGTTCAGTTTTCAAACAGAGCCTTTCTTTGCAGCTAACTTCTAACCACTCAGTATTACATAGCACATTCACAAGTCCAATGGGTATCTCCTGATGTTGCTATCTCAACACTTTAACATTCTTCTACTGCTGTGCAGTATCAGCAGTGTAGATTTTGGCAAATTTCCTTTTTGGAATATGGCAGCCCTACCATACCCTAGTGAGTTCAAGAAGTCTAGAATGGAACTCTGTGGCACTGTCTTAGGCAGTCTTTCTCAATAGAGCTGCAAGTTTGCTTGCACAAGAGTTAATGTTAAAAGAGGATAAGCTTATTTTCTGGAGGAGGGAGAGTTGACTGTCCTAAAAAAAATTGAAATCTGGTAGGGGAGAGGGTGAATGTTCTGTTACAATCATGTTACTTGGCAACGCAAATCTGAGATCTGTTACAAATGTCTCTGGTTGGATAGTTATATCTCTGAAATATAATTATTGCAGTGCTCATTTTCTCCTCCTTTCTCCATCAAATGCCCTTCTCCTTTGTGCAGCCTTCTGTTACGGTTTACCGATGATACATTTGATCCAGAACTTGCAGCAACAATTGGTAAGTTTGTGATGCCTCTGTTATTTAGATCAAATTCAGACTATTTGATAGTAATGCTGTTAAAAGTGGAGACACTGCAATGGAGAAAGTTGATCCCTAATAAGGAAAAGCCGCAGCACTGGCACAAAAACCAGGCGACATTTGCTGTTAGAAATTTGCTTAAATTGGAAGTTTAGACACCTCTCACCCCGACCATGCCCCCATTGTAAAATGGAAACATAAGGAAGCTGACAGTGTAGTTTACTCACCTTTTTGTCAGCATTGCAGCTACGTCTGAATTTGATGACAGGTTAGATTCTGACAAGTCAGATTCTGCATATGCAGAACAAAATAGCTGCTAGTAATTTGAAAACTGCAAGGATCAAATATAGTGATATCAAATATTATAAATTGGCTGAACCTGTGAAACACTTCATAGTTAAGTCTGATTTTCACATAAGCCCTGAATGAGTGAGTGATGGTAGGAATTTGAAGTATGTCAAGTGGAGACACTACTTGGTTTGGAAGCCCACAAATAGTAAACGCACATGCTTTGCTATCTGCAACTTGTCTTAAAAACTTTTCAGGAGGAGTTGAACTTCTTAATCCTTCTCCTTGTCAAAATTGATACTGTTTTTCAAGCATTTAGCATTTTAAAGTGGGCATTTCTACAGAAACAATGTAATGGTCTCTGTTTTTTGTGTTCATGTATTCTGCATATGTTGCTAAGACTGTACAAAGATCATGGCTATATTTAGCATTTTGGTTTGTTTGGGAGAAGATGTTAATAGCTTTGAATTGTGAGGCCTACATAGTTCAGCAGTGATGAGGTCAAATAGATCAAAGGATAAAGCATGGAACTATAGCATTTGAAATTTACAAGGCGGGGCTGTTGGAGAGGATTCTGTAAGGGAGAAATATGACGCTGGTGGAATTTGTCATGATCAGCAGGAGTTGCCACAGCTGCCACATAAGATTTTGATGAGAAATAGCAGATTCAAATTTAATGAAAATCACATGTAAACAAGTAGAGAGCTTACATTTGTCTACAGGGGACTTTTTTACTCCAGAAGTGAACCTCTTTGTGAAAAAGAGCTCTTGAGTACATAAATTTGGTTGCAGAGCAGGCACAAACCTTCCTCATTCATTCTGGATGGTTGTCTTGACTGCAAGACAATATAACCATATAACACTGGTCCTAAAGCATCTACATTGACTCCCAGAGCACAGTTCAAAGTGTTGGTGCTGACCTTTAAAGCCCTAAATGGCCTTGGCCCTGTATACCTGAAAGAGCATCTCCATCCCCATTGTTCAGCCCAGACACTGAGATCCAGCCCCGAAGGCCTTCTGGCAGTTCCCTCATTGTGAGAAGCGAGGTTACAGGGAACCAGACAGAGGGCCTTCTCAGTAGTGGCACTTG
Source organism: Podarcis erhardii (assembly GCF_964252035.2). Lineage (NCBI taxonomy): Eukaryota > Metazoa > Chordata > Lepidosauria > Squamata > Lacertidae > Podarcis > Podarcis erhardii. The sequence goes on along the minus strand of NC_138513.1, from coordinate 17,157,843 downwards.
CCCTGTAGAGCACCCTCCCATCAGATGTTAAGGAGATAAATAATTATACAACTTTTAGAAGACAGCTGAAGATAGGGAAGTTTTTAATGTTTGTGGTTTTATTTTTTTATCTATTGGAAGCTTTCCAGAGTGGCTGGGGCAAACCAGTCAGTTGGGCGGAGTACAAATAATAAAATTATTACCACCACCACAGTTATCATTATTAGATGCTGCTGAAGCTGATTGTCCCTTCCTTGAGTTGTGTGATGACATTATGGGCCCTCTTACATTTCTATCTCAAAACAAATAGCAAAATGAACAGAGGTATATCTATCATTCTTTTTCTGCCTCTGTTTTGTGAATGACTTCTGCCAGCCAAGCAATGCAGAGATGGGTAGTTTATTATGGAAGTCACCATAGATACATTTTCTGGGCAGCTAATTACAGCATTTGTTACACAAACGTTACTTCGGTATTGGAACCAGTTTTATATGATGTAGGGTTCATGAAAATGTACACTTGCTTTCTTGACTGTGTTGCATGTGGCAAATTAACGCGAGATTCAGTTTTCCTATGTGAAATTGATGTTTATATAGAAGTTATGACCTTGTGTAAAATGGGTCGCTTGGTTCTCTGCAGTAGTTTGCCTTCAACATTTAATGTTCTTTGTGTTGGTTTGCTTTTGAGCTTTATTTAATAGCAAAACATAGAGCTAATTAAAACTTGCTGCTTTTTTCACCTATATCTTGCCACATGTTGCAAACTTGCAGTTCATCTGAAAGCATAACAAGTCATAAACACACGGAATATTTGTCTATCTCCAAATTATTGTGCTAGAATATTAGGTGCAGATAGAATAATGATTCAGAAAGAGTCAGAATTATTATGATTCCTATCATCCCTGAATATTAGCCATGCTGGCTGGGGCTGATGAGAGTTGTAGCCCACAATATCTGGTATGTTTTCTGTTTTAACTTCTGTCCTTTTGGAGAGAGCATTAAGTATTCTTCTCTTGTAGGTGTTGACTTCAAAGTGAAAACAATATCTGTTGACGGAAACAAGGCTAAACTAGCAATTTGGGTAAGTCCTAATAACGCATGTGAACCTTGCATTATTTAATGATGTATGGATTGATTGATTGATTGATTGACTGACTGATTGACTGATTAATTGATGTTAATCAGATGTTGCTTTTCCACAATGGGCCATTGCCAAAGTGGCTTACAGCAAAACAATATTGATACCTGAATACTTTTTCTAGTGTTATCAAAGCCAGTCCTGGCAAGCAACAGTGTACCTTTTGTGTTGAGCAACTGGTCAGTAGACTACAGTTCAATAAAACATTGCTGTGGTGAAAGTGAATCTGCATATTGAAAACTTCTGCAGGGTTCAGGTGCTTCAGCAAGGAAGTTCCCCACAGGGTAGGGCTGGGCGATTTAGTGATGCATCGTACAAAATAGGTTTGAAGTGCACATTGTAGTAACGGTTTCATAATATTTGACATGGCAAATCGCAGTGTGTCCATATGCTTTGTAAAAAATTGTGATGTGGGAAAAACCATGAAGCCGGTCATCGCTTCTCTCATGATTCCTGCTACCCTTGTTGCTCTGTACTATAAAATAAGAATTGTAACAATATGTTAAAGGTAAGTGAAAATGTATCAGTTAGCTAAGTAGTTGCAGTTGCTAAGACAATTGCCCCATCGCCTCCAAATAGTTACATCCTTATTTCAGACATTGTGGTATATCGGGATATCACAATGTTTAGCTGGTGATATATGTTGTGATATATGTTGAATTTGATCAGCCCTGCCATGGGGGGAACTAGCACACATGCACAAATCAAGCAGCTTTGAACTCCCCATCAATCAGCTGATGCAGGGGAAGTTCAAACCTACTTAACAGTTGCAGGACCAAGGTACATCTCAACCCAACTCAAATTTTAAGAAAAGTATATGCAATAAAATAAATATCAGTATATAATCAACATTTATTAATCAGTTATTTATTAATCATTTCAATCATTGTGACTCTTAGAAGTAAAATAAGGAAGTTAAAAGTAGTGAAACAATACTATTCTTTTTATCTTCTCAAATGAGATGATTGGGCTTTTGAATATTGGGCTGTAAGTTTGTGGATTTGAGCCTTAAGTCACAGCATTGTTTGACATTCAGCCTGTTTATTTGTTCAGAAGAGCACAAACATGGCTGAACCCAGCTTTAGCCATGCATGATGTTGGAAATACCAGCAGCAGAGGTTCCTTATTGGCAAGGGAAGTGCACAGTGTACATGCTCCTGTGGCTCATAGTTCCTATTAATTTTTTTTTTTGTACTGTGCCTCATAAAATTCTTTCCTACCCCAGGCCCTTTTTAACCCCCTTTCATTCCTTTAGTCTTTATTTGCCCTCTGCACAGTTTTACTGCCCTCAGGAGGATCAATATTGACCACCTTGGGAAACCCTGCTATAGAAGAAGAAATGGCTAGATAAGGTCTCTAGCACATGGAAGGAGGAACTTTGTGCATATTTGTTTGTAATGGGCAAATAGAATTGTATGTCTATTGCCATAGGCTTTCACATAGTAAAGACCTGCTGTACTCTGCACATGATACCTTTGTAGAATCCAGGAAGTGTATCCTGTTAAGCTTTGGCATGAAAAGGTTTGCAGTCTTGAAGATGCAAATCAGAAAGTTCTTTCTAGGTGAAAATACAAAATATCAGGATGCATGCTGCCTGTTGTGGGAGTTTCAGGAAAAATCTGTTTAACTATGTCAAATCAGTTCTCAAAATTGTCTGAATTTTTTAGGACACTGCAGGTCAGGAACGGTTCAGAACGTTAACACCCAGCTATTACAGAGGAGCACAGGGTGTTATATTAGGTAAGCATGCAGCTGGTTACTGCTTATCTGTACATTTTCTGGTATAGGGCATGATACTGAAACTCTTTGCCTCACTGTAATTTTACCATTACACAGGCAAATGGGTGGCAAGTTAGAAATAAGAACTGTGGGAATTGCTGGAGGGTGGAGTTCTGTAGGTAGCTCTTGCTGTTTCTCTTCCTTCTCTGTCTGCAGGCTTTATATTACTGGGTGAAGAAGCTGCAGGTGGTTGGGTTTTTTTTTCAGATTGAGTGCAGGGTGATGTTTTTCTCCAGCCACTGTGCTCCAGTTCCCCTCCCCAGCTGCTTTTCTCCCAGGGGACAAGATACAGGCTCTTGAATTTCTCCCTGTGTGTGCTCACATGTAAAGCAAGTGTGGAAGGAATTTTGAGCAGGCACATGACTGACAGGCTCAGGGTTACACATCCTCGAACTGCTATCTGCTCAATCTGATGACACAGGCATCTGCTTCACTTAATAAGAGAGGGGAGAAAGGGAAGCTACAGTGCATTTCTGGGCAGAGTTAGCTCTTTCATAGAAAAAGAAAGGGACATTCCTCCAGGTAATCCTTGAGGTGCTTGCTTGGGAACCATCTCCAACTTGCTGTAGTAGTACATTTTAATAGGTTCCTCCATCTTCACTTCATTATCTACCCCAGGGGTGAGCAGACTTCAAGCATTGTGTTTTAATAGTACCCTGAGATCCACCAACTGGAGCCAGATTCAAAAGAAGACATGTCTATAATTAAACAATTCTGAGCCCATGAAGTTGTGTTGAGTACCAGAACTGAATGGAGCTTGCACCCCATCCACACAAAATCCCCTCCCCTCAATCAACATAATTTAGGGGGGGGGGGAGTAATTTTTTTGCCAATATACCTCAAATCACAGAGAAAGCTTTTGTGCCTCCCTGATCTACCAAAGGTTCACGAACTTACAGCTACTGAAACCTTTTGTAAACAATATTGCAATTGTGTTGGTTTTTCAATGAGGAATAATGCAGTTAGGTTCTCAGTGAGATAGCTACCTGGATTGGAGGCCGGAGCCATCCAGTCAGACTTCTTTGTCTAAATACATTACCTGGGCTGAGTCTCTTATAAGAGATTAAGCAGATGTCTAGTTGTCAGCAGCCACTTAGCTTTGATCAGTCAACGGCTGGCAATTCAGAGGAGTCTCAACCTTGCAAAATGGACTTCTGGTTCTATTGTTTATTGTTATTAATAAAAATATTTGTATACAACAAATTCATGTAAAATGCCAAGGTGTTGTACAACAACATATACAATAAAATACCATAAAACAATAGAAAATAATCATTAAGAAGACTAGGCAATAAAAAAAAAGTTTGAATAACTACATAGGCCTGTTGGCATAAAAAGGTCTTCAGGTGACAGCTGAAAGTCAGTAGCAAGGATTACAGTGGCTGATTGCAGAAGAGGACTCAGAGGTAATAAGGGAAGAGCCACAGTTCAATAAGTCATTTACTGGTATCATGGCTCTGTCTAGTTTCTAAACTTTGTTGTCATAACTAAATTCAAGGCTGGCCATCTCATTAGGCAAGCCCCTTCCCTGAGGTGGCATGGGATAGGTGGAGGATTGGTCCCACCTGCAGATCAGGCTTTCTCCAGAGCCCTTTCTCGGTGCTATGGTGGGGTGGGTGGGTAGGTAGGTGAGTGAGTTTTGCAGTGCTGCAACTAATTTGGCAAGAGAAAGGGTTATAAATTTGAAGGTGAAATGTTTGTTTCGTTCTTAACCTTGAAATACATGCATCACTGACTGCTATTAATTCTTGATTTCAGTTTATGATGTCACAAGAAGAGACACTTTTGCTAAACTAGACAACTGGCTAACTGAACTAGAAACATACTGCACAAGAAATGATATAGTTAAAATGTTAGTAGGAAACAAAATCGATAAGGTGAGTAGCCCTGAAATATATTTCCCCCCTGTGATTCATAAGCTTTTTTTTATAAGTGTCTGACAGTTCTGCTTGTTGTAGGAAAACAGAGAAGTTGACAGAAATGAGGGTCTCAAGTTTGCCCGAAAACATTCCATGTTGTTCATAGGTAAGTCCTTAAAAAGGAATGCAAAGTGTGGTGGAATGTTCTGTTTAGCTGCAATTTTTGTACGACAAGAAATAATGGCTAGGGTTGTGGTGGTGCATGTTTTGGAGAATTAAGCTGTATTTTACAACAGCAGGATTAATGTAAGCTAAGTAAAGTTGTGGAACTAAATTCGCAAAGTATATGCCACTGTGTTGTTACTTTATGTAGGCTATGAAATATGACAGCTGTACAGCTGTTGTCACATTGGTTCTTGTTTGGATGCCATGAGTACCATCCACCAGGGTCTGTTTATGTCCTTTTATTTCAATGAATTGCGCAGAGGAATATCTCGTGGGTCCCATTAATGGGCAAAGGTGGTGAAATGGTTGCAGTTGCCTTGATTTAAATACTGTTACATTACCTTCTGCGGGGACGTGGGTGGCGCTGTGGTTTAAACCACTGAGCCTAGGGCTTGCCGATTGGAAGGTCAGCGGTTCAAATCCCCGCGACGGGGTGAGCTCCTGTTGCTCAGTCCCAGATTCTTCCAACCTAGCAGTTCAAAAGCATGCCAGTGCAAGTAGATAAATAGGTACCACTCCGGCGGGAAGGTAAACGGTGTTTCTGTGCACCGCTCTGGTTCGCCAGAAGCAGCTTGGTCATGCTGGCCACATGACCCGGAAGCTGTACGCCAGCTCCCTTGGCCAGTAAAGCGAGATGAGTGCCGCAGTCCCAGAGTCGTCTGCAACTGCACCTAACGGTCAGGGGTCCCTTTACCTTTGCACCTTTACATTACCTTCTAGCTTGATTTCAAGAGTCTCCCATTTCATGCACCTCTTTTGCTAAGAGAGGTAAAGATAAATCTGCTTCTCTCTCTGCATCCCTCTTCCCTGAGGATGCAGTTTCAAAGAGGAAGGTGCCAGATTCTGCCAGTAGCTCCTGTGGGGGTTTTGGTGTGCTTTTCAGCAGAACAGGTATTGCTGCTGCTGCTGTCTCCTCCAGGCACTGACATCCTCCTTTCTTCTGACATGACTTCAGTTAGCAATCTGTCTCTCCCTGAGAAGGCCTGAGACCATGTTTGTTCACTTACAGCTTGACACAGTGTGTTCGTGTGTACCGTTTGATGAAATCTTCATGAAACACAAATCTTGGGGATGAGAAACTCAATATTCTTTACTTACTGTGATGCAAAAGCCTTTTTCCAAACTATCAGTTTCACTAAGCTAAGTCTTCAAGAATTTTGCACCTACATTGGTGTGCAAATGACAGAGCCATGGTGCTGCCTGCTTAATGGTGCACCCATGGAAGAGGAAGTTGGGACAACACACAGTGACACATGTCTAACATTTCATCTCTTCTTCCCCCCCGCAGAGGCAAGTGCAAAAACATGTGATGGTGTACAGTGTGCCTTTGAGGAGCTTGTTGAGAAAATCATACAGACTCCAGGACTGTGGGAAAGTGAGAGCCAAAACAGAGGTGTAAAGTTGTCAAACAATGAAGAGGGCTATCGAGGCGGCTGCGGTGGCTACTGTTCTGTGTTATAAACTCCGGAAGATTTATTCTTTGGTGTATTTAAATGGATAGTGGTGTCCTCTGTACATAAATTTACATCTGCTATTTTAGGGACCTTGCGGTTTGCACATATTTGTGTATCACGGCAGTGAACATTTTTCTAGGAAAATGTGCTCTGCAGCTTTTCCAGTTGAGAAGTGTTATGGTTAGCATGCCTAATTTGAAACGTATAGGTTCTTTTTATATGTAGCATAAGAACTTGTTGCAGGAACAAATACACTCAAATTTCATAATTATCATGGAATTACTTTGGGGAAATATTTCAAACACATGTTGGCTTCATTCTGTTTAACTCGGGTCTTTAACTCAACTATGGCACTGTTTGAGGCACACAAATCTCAAATGGTACAAGTCGATACATGTAAAATTTGCACAATTTTATTGGCAAAGGCCTTTTCTTACCAGTTTAACAGCATGGATATACAATCTCTTTTTAGCTTTAAGCAACACTTTTTCTAGCTTGTAACTAATCCCAGTTAAAATCTGTGATCTTGAAAGGTGCAAATTACTTTTGGCGGGGGTTGGGTGAAAAGAGGAGATTTTAAATTTTTTCACTTCAGTGAATACTATGATTGTCTAATTGGATTTTTTTTTTAATCCTGAATGTGTGTGCGCGTGGCACTCTTGCACCATGGCATTTATGATGTAGTGTGCTATGGACCTGCAGGAGAATTTTTTTCTTTAGGTTACAGGCTTAATGGAGTCTCATTGTGAATCACTTTGCCAAGCTTTGAATGCTTGTTTCTAAATGTTAGCAATGTAATTTAATTTCAGTAACTCAAAACTGTTGCTCATATGTAATTTGAATGGTCTGAACCAGATGACTGCTCAACTTGTGGCTGTTGGTTCTGAAGCTTAAATAATGTTTAAAAGCTCTGTCTTCTGGGTGTGTATGTGTAAGGCATGTGCTATTTCATTGGAATTTGCTGTAACAAACAGCCAATGAATTGCTCGTTTAAGAGAACTTGTATAGACTAATAAATTTTTTTCACAGTATTCACTTTTTTGTAACATCTTCCTCATGTACAGGTGAATTTTGTAAGACACAATTGAAGATCTCTTGGACTATTGATCCTGTAATAGACAACACTAATGACTTAAAATACTGTGGGGTACTGATATTTCGCAGTATGAGCTACTGTGCAATTTCCTGTAAATATATACAGTAAACTGAAATACCTTTATAATGTTGCTTTTTTGTACACTTATGGGCTGCACACCATCTGGTCTTTCACCAAGTATATCAGCTGTTGTCACTTAAATACATTTTACTTAAACCTTTAATTTCGACTTTCTATACTCGTTGGGAAACTATTAGAGTTTTGAAGTTCTATAGCCAAACATTGTAAGTAAATGTTCACACTCCTTAGGCTAAATGAACAGTTTTCAGATGTATGCCGCCATTTTAATATATGGCACATTTGCTGAACTGCATATTGCCCAGTGTAAAGATTGCAAAATGCCTCTTGAATAGATGGGAGAGAATCATATATTATTGCAGAGAGGTGTGTTCCTAACTACAGAATAAAGATTGAAAAGCATCTGCCATCTTTTTATCATAGGATATGTGCTTAAGTTTTGTGTGGTGTCTTGTTCTCCGTATTCCTGTTCTTCAATAACCAAAGGAACCTTTGCATTTCACTTGGGATGGAGGCTGAACTGATTAACTGAACCAGTTGTTGTATTTGCAAAGATAAGAGGAGTGGTCAGTGCACATCTTTTTTTGGAGGCCATGCTGTAACATGAAACTTGCAAGCACCCAAAAGTGCCTCATTTTGAATTTCTTCTAGCTTTTCCCAAAGTTAAACTTTTTTTGATCCCCATGTTTTACTAAGGCAACGTGGAACAGAAACAAGGTGCCAAGATTTGACTTTTCCATATCAAAGCAAGTGCTAGGCAAGTAATAGTTGGGTCACAAATTTTCAGCTTGTATCACACAGCTTATCCCTTTGTGGATATGTTTTGGTATTGCACTTACTGCAATGGCTTTTCCAGTTGATGAAACTGGATCAAGTAGCAGCTGCATCAGTTGTTTACTTTTGGCACTTATCCAATTCTCTCAACCATTCCTCATAAGGCTTAGTTTTCAGACTCTTGATCATATTGTCACCTCTCACACATTCCAGCCTTTCAGTATCTTTCTAAATTGTGCCCAGAACCAGACACAGTACTCCAGGTGTTGCTAAGGCAGAATAGAGTGGTACTATTACTTTCCTTGTTTGGGACATGCTACTTCGGTTGATGTAGCCTAGAATAGCATTTACCGTATTTTTTGCTCTATAAGACTCACTTTTTCCCTCCTAAAAAGTAAAGGGAAATGTGTGTGTGTCTTATGGAGCGAATGCAGGCTGCACATCTATCCCAGAAGCCAGAACAGCAAGAGGGATTGCTGCTTTCACTGCGCAGCGATCCCTCTTGCTGTTCTGGCTTCTGAGATTCAGAATATTTTTTTTCTTGTTTTCCTCCTCCAAAAACTAGGTGCGTCTTGTGGTCTGGTGCGTCTTATAGAGTGAAAAATACAGTATTTTTTGTTGTTGTTGTTGTTGCAGCACCACGCTCTTGACTCATGTTAAGCTTGTGGTCTACTGAGACCCCTCAATCTTCTTCACATGTACTACTGGTAAGCCAGGTGTTTCCCATTTGCACAGCTGGTTCTTCCTGTCTTAAGTGCAGAACCTTACTTTTTTTCCCTATTGAAATTCATGTTAGTTTGGGCCTAGTACTCCAATCTGTTAAGGTCATCTTGAAGCCTGATTCTGTCTTGTGATATTAGCTACCCCTCCCAGTTTGGTGTTACTTGCAAATTTAATGGGCATTGCCTCAACTCCTCCATCCAAGTCATTTATAAAGAGATTGAACTACAATAGCCCCAGGACAGAACCCTGGGACACCCCACTTGCCCCCCTTTTCCCCAGGATGATGAGGAACCATTAGTGAGCACTCTTGGGGTTTGGTCAACCAGCTACAAATCCATCTAACCATTACCTCATCCAGCCCAGATTGTACCAGCTTCTCTGCAAGAATACCATTGGGGACTTTGTCAAAAACATTACTGAAATCCTGATATACTATGTTCATAGCATCTCCCTGATCCAGCAAGCTTGTAACTCTCAAAAAAGATTCATCTGACACGGTTTGTTTTTGAGAAACCTATGCTGGGTCTTAGTAATCATAGCGTGCTTTCTAAGTGCTCACAGATTGACCGTTTATTTGTTCTAGGGCCTTTCCTGTTATTGATGTCAAGCTGACCAGTCAATAGTTACCTGGGCAATCTTTTTTTGGTGGACAATAGTCTGAAAAAAATCATTTTCTGCAGGCATCTTGTAGGATGTGTGCTCAGTTTATGAGAAGCTGTCAAGCAGCTGGTTGTTGCCCTGCCAAACAGAGTGCTCTAGAAAACATCCCATAATCCTTTTTCTGTAGTGTAGGAACTCAGTGGCCTGAAGCGCTGTGTAAAAAGGACTCCCTTTAAGGCAGACAAATTGGAAATGCTGAGCTATATTGCATTGTGCTCTCCCGAGAGAAAGACTATGGAGACCTACAAGTCAGTCACATAAATATGTTCAAGCTTTTTGGGTTTTAGTTTTGTTGCCAGAGTTCAAAAGTTCATAATTCATCAACAGTTATTGTAGCTTGCTCTCTTCTGTTGGAGCAGAAACTACCAATCGATATGAAAATACATTAGGGGAAAACATAACTTGGCCCCACACGGAAATGCATTTAGAGGAAAACAGGCAACTCTTAATTTCTCTGGCAGATGTGGAGTTGAATTACTAGATCTTTTAAAAAGAAAACACCACACACATTTATTTTAAATTCTAATTTGAAGAGGACTTCCACTTATTTTGTGCCATTTTTATCTTTCATCTGACAGGAAAATCTGCCCTCCTAATTTGAACAACTTCCCTTCCCCTCAAGATTATAGTCTTGTCAACACTATATAGTTGAAACCACATTAGAATGGTTGCTAAAAATACATTATCAGCCACATGTAAGTAATTAGCATTAGTGCAATGCTTAGCATGGTTGGTGAAAGGTTCCATGCCTAAGTTGAAATAGTAGGAAAAAGTGATGAGAGCAGGAACTGCTCAGCTGCCCAGACCTCTCCAGCCACCTGAGGCTCAAGATACAGCACTGTTAATGGTGGCGTTCACAATCTTGGCAAAGGTGCATGTGTGCATCATGCAAATCTATTGCATAATATTTACAAGCAATGAGCACTGGGTTTTCCTCTTTTGATTTACAGTTATTTTGCAATTTCCCTCCTTAAAAAATTAACTAGCATTTAGTACAGCATGAAAAGGTTGGGTTTGTTTTTGGCATATCTGTATTTGGGAAGAAAAGAGCTGTTTGGTGGGCAATTCCTACACCCCATCAAGAGCCCTGTTTCCCCAGGATGGTAGCGGTGGCTTCTTCAGCCCACCAGTCTATTTGGGGCTGGAGCTTTCCCTGCCCTTATTTTTCCCCTCCAATGCATTCCAACAAGACCTAGTCTCCCTAGGAATGTATAGGGATAATGATGGATGACAGCCCGCAAAGCTGGTGAGGAGGGAAAGCTTTCCAAGGAGCCTTTTGCCCTCCCCACAATGTCCTTGGCAGGGGTGTGCTTTCCCCCCTTTACCAACCATTTGGGGGGTTACTGTCCATTTTCTCCCCCCCCCGCCACCAATTAAGCCCCTGTGCATTGTATTGAAATACATTGGAATAAAAAAGAACTCACACTTGCATTCAAGTTGCCTGGGCAGCCCCACGTGGCTTTGAGAGGCTGTGATAGGACTCTCTCATCCCAGCCTCACAATGCAGCGTGAGGTTGCCAGGGCTGTGTAAGAAGCAAAATCCAGCCCCCAAAACTGTGCCTGGGGCGACTGCCCCTCTGCCCCCCCCCCACGACACCACTGAACCCGGGACCTTTTCTGTGGTAGGAGTATGGTCCTCCATTGAACTATGACTCATTTCTAGGAAGCAGCGGGGGCAAGACAGAATTGCAGCTGCAGAACTCATTGCGTGCTACGCCAGAAATGAACTGATCCATTGTCAGGGTTTATTTTTACGATCGTGTGGCAACTGCCCTTTTCAGCCTGCTTGTACTAATATCCATCTGCGGTGCCCTAAGCTGAGGCCTCTGCGCATGCTGGTGCCACATGCAGAACTTTGCACAAATGAGCCGCTTGCACATCACCCACTGCCACTTGAGAAGTTACTCATTTCATGCAGCAACATGCAGAAAGATGATCAGGAGTCCTGCTATTTATCTAGGCATTTCTATGTTGCACAGCCAACTGGGTCCTCTGTGCAGTTTGAAACTTGAAATCCACAAAATGCAAATGCAATCAACCATACTCAAAACAATAATATGCCTTCTAGATCATTATCTGCAGAAACTGTAGAGACTTCCACTGGTGCTCTTTTCTCATTTGCTGCGGAACAAAAACCGGCGAGGTGATTGGAGGCCCAACAAGGTTTTTCAGGTACAGTAAGCCTATTCATAGACTGACATGGGGAGTGTCCATCTTCTCACATAGCACTTCATGAGACACAGGATTTTGATCACGGTACCTGGATTAATTAGCTGACTGACATCAGGCTATTTGTGCTATCTGTGACTGTTTCTTGCTAATGCTTCCCTGCCCCACTACAGGTATTAATAAATACTCTCAGTAACTCTAAGTAAATAATCTCCAATCTGCTACAAAGAAGTGTGCCTATTTAACATCCATTTAAGCTCTACCGATCACGATTGTAATTTTTGCCGGTCAGTTCCTACCATACAATGTTCTCCTTTATATACCTGCCAACTGAGCTTTTACTGCATTCATCTGACAAAGTAGACCTGAATCCAGGAACACTTTTTTGGGGGGGAAAGGGAGGGAATCGAACTAGATTTATGCACATTTGAAATTGTATTCCAGTCCTGAATAGAATGTGACAGAAAGACCCTTCTGCTGTTAAAATGCCCTAGAAGACAACAAGGGGCAGATCCATATGCTTGGCAGGCTCTTCCAGATGTCCTCTTTGTGAGGAGCTTAGATGATGCTGTGTCAAAGCACTTGCCAGTGCCTTGTCCTGTCATTTTCCTCATCGCGAGGAGTCTGGTCATTTGAGGAGGCAGGTTTCTTGTTCAAGAGCTCTCAATACCACCTATAAGTAAGTGCACAACCTGAATTTGCAGGCATGCGATGGAATCTCACCTGAAAACAGCGATGGTCTGGAAGTGCCCTGACTTGGTCTGTCTTTAGCTTCGTGTTCTAGCTTCAACTCTACATTGGCTGAAAGCTAGCCTGGACATTGTGGAGAGCTGAGCAGGGCTGGTATTTTATAGCCCCCCACTATTATTCACGGGCATTTGCACATTATAGACAAACCTACTCATGTCGTAGTGTTTAAAGTAGCTCTGGGAGACGTGTGTTTGTGTATTCTTTGCTTTTTCTAGCCCCAAGCCTCTGGAACCTTTCATGCAGGCTTAGCTTTGGCCATTTAAGCTTGCCAGCAGTCCTTGCCTCTTTTCATGCTTTTATCTTTTAAAGAGAACAAACGAAAACATACCTCTGTGGCTGTGTAGCACTGATTTTTTTTTTATTTTTTTATGAACTCCTGTCAAATCTCTTAATCCCATTTTGGTGCTCTGGAGCAATTTATTTCTGCCCCCAAATCCCCCTTTTCTTGTCTGCCAAAGAAAACACTGGGCACTGTGCAGCCCATTTCAAAATGAAGTTGTTGTTCAGAGGAGTCTGCTAGTAGTAAAGTTAAAAAGGACAAATTCAAGTCTGTTTTTCATATCTTAAAAATAAAATAAAATACAGAAACACTCAGTTTTTAATGCCCAGATTACAAAGCCTAGGTGGAGCTTGGAGCTGAAATTGATTTCCTTACTGAAATTTTATACAGCCTTTTAATCCTGGCTCCTTTTTTTTCTTTTAAAAATCTGAATTGAACGCTATTTAAAATACTGTCACACATGAATATGCTGTAAAGTGCATCTAGATTACCGACGAGAAAATAACACTCCTCTGTTTGTCAAATTTCCAGTGTTTGAAGCCAGTGGCTACTACAATGTAAGTCACACACACAATAGCCAAGCAAGACAATGCAAGAGTAAGTTAAAGTATATACAGTACCTCTTCATAGCTGCAAATTATCAAAATATAAAATTGTAAAAGTCCCCAAATCTTTTAGATTTTTTAAAAATCGTCTTTGCAGCTGGCACTGTTGGGGGTCAAAAATGAAAATGAAAAAGTACCCTGTAATTTTCTCCCTGCTAGTGGCTGTACAGCTATCCTATAGATAACACCAGCCAGCAACCATCTAATTTTGAAATCATCTGCTTAACCTAGTCTATTCTGAAATACAAAGGGAAATCTATCCCTGAATTATATAAAGCGTGAGACCAGATAATAGTGCACAAAGTCGTCTAGCTGGCCTGCTCCAATATGCAAAGACAATGAATTTGTAGCTTTAAAGGTAAAGGTAAAGGGACCCCTGACCATTAAGTCCAGTTGTGACCGACTCTGGGGTTGTGGCGCTCATCTCGCTTTACTGGCCGAGGGAGCTGGCGTACATGTGGCCAGCATGACTAAGCCGCTTCTGGCGAACCAGAGCAGCTCACAGAAACGCCGTTTACCTTCCCACCGGAGCGGTACCTATTTATCAACTTCCACTTTGCCGTGCTTTCGAACTGCTAGGTTGGCAGGAGCTGGGACTGAGCAACGGGAGCTCACCCCGGCACGGGGATTCAAACCGCCGACCTTACGATCGGCAAGCCCTAGGCTCAGTGGTTTAATCCAATATTCTGTGGGTATGGTTTGAGATATAACTGTCTAATTTCTACAGATTAGATTAAATCATAAAGATTCCAGAGTGCTACTTCTTCAGTTCTCCAGAAATAGCAGCTGCCTTGGAATTTGTGGAAGGGAATTAATGGGAATCCAGATGGGGAGATACGAGTGACTTATGTATCAGCATTTTAAAATGCCAAATGGCCAGAGTTTGGTTCTTGGGGTGCCCTAATGCTCAGTTGAACCCACACAGAAGGAAATCCAGTTGAATGAGTAGGAGAAGTATGCACAGGGGTCCCTATACTGTTTGGACTTTTGTAGCCCTTTCTTTTCCTTTTAATATGTATAAACAATACGTATTTTCAATTTGCCAAAGACAGTGTACGTAGTATTTACAAAGTTTGAAAAGTGGAATAAGCATGGGATTTCCTTTCTCTAAATCCACCAGCTGCCCCCACCCTTGTCATAAATAAGAGGATAAGCATGACAATGTTATTTTTCATTGTTATCTTACGAGCAAGATCAGAATTATCTTAGAAGGATAATTATCCCAACAAGGCAGAGCACAGCTGTTTTAAAGAAGAGTGTTTTTCAAAGGCACTTCCATAAGATGGCAGCAATTCTTTAGGTGAATTCAAGAGACAGGCGGCATAGGAAGATGTCATAGGGAGGAGAATTTCTGAAACCCAAAAGAGGCGTTTCATTTTCATGGGCTTTACTTTCATTTGCTTTCTGACTTTCCTGCCATCAATCAGTCAGGTATCTGACTTATTTATTTCATCTCTTTCCATTTTCATCTCTTTCTGTGTGTAGATAAAAGAGTCAGGCGCTTTTACCATACTATTTTTTTATCAGCTGTTGTTGAAGTTGGTTTATCAGCTTTGGGAGAAAGTGACAGAGCAGAACGTTTCAAAATATTTGACTGTATTGAGGAAGAGTTTCTTTTGAAAGAAATACTGATGCTCTCTATATAACAGCATTATAAAAATACACAAACATATACCAAGGTGAAATCTGATGATAAAATTAATGTTTCACCAATTAAAAGTCATGTTTAGAGTTAAATATTTTTAGGGGTGAGGAAATATTGTTTTTCAGCCACAGAGCATTTAAAGATTTGTTTTTAATATTTCTTTTTAATTTCCCACCCACACAGGCTAGTTCAACACTTACTGTATTTATATGTGGATTCATTGCCTTTAATTAATTTGAGTTTGTTCATTTCTTTCAATTTGTTACATTTTGTTATTTAATGAGTTATATAGCTTCCAAAAAACAGCTGGAGGAATGGATATTGATCTAAGATTAGAAGATTGTGCTCTTTTAAAATTTATGAAGTGCTTGTGAAGAGGTCATCATATGGCAGGTACTTATGCAGAGGGAAAGAGAGGCATGAATTTAAACACAAAGCAGCCACCATTTTTTTAAGGATAAGTCCCACTGCAATGTGGGTGATTGCAGCCTTAGCCTTAAGGATGGGATGGATAAGAGCCAGCATTTTGAATGTTTCGAATGTTTCTGGGTTTTTTTCTTTCTTTAATTCACTAGCTGGCTTTTAATTGCCTCTTCTGGTTTACAGTAAACCAACCTAGCAAATGTACAGGAATCAATTTTAGAAGTTAATTACGAAAGGGAAAAGTTGGGAATGGAAAGAGACACTTAGAATGTGTATTACAGATGAAGCTTTGCCATTTATTTTGGGAAAGGATCCAGTCCACGTTATAAGCATAAATCTGAAGGAAAACCATTTCAAGATTTCATGTCAATGGCATCAAAATGACATTGTGTATATATGTAGCCTAGTTGTGGTTCAGCAGATTGGAAGGATGATATGTTTAATGCTGGTGGTTATGTAATTGGATTACCTTATAATAATAATATTGTTTCAATCGCTTTCAAACAGATGCATTGTATTGTACAGTGGATTGATTTGGAAATAATAGTTTATGTATCTTAGATTACAAGGCGCTGCTTGTAGGCGTGCAATATAAGAAACAAAAAGATAGTCAAAGGGCATGAGCACAACAGGGAAGGAAAATCTATTTGTGGGTAAGGCTTGCAGTATATTTAGAAAATTTATATATATGCTATTCTTATACTCATGCACTTACCCAGAGACTTGAAAAGCAAAGTTAGATTACAAATCATGAATGTAGTGGTGATGCAAATGGATATTATAAGATGCCTTTATATCAACAGCTTTAAAACAAACCATGAAATAACATGGAAAAGATTTTTAAAAACCCAAGCAAATGAATGCAGAAGTATGATTTGGATAAAGAGTTTTAAACATTTTTTGAAATGCAGGTATATAGTTTGACAGACTAGATATGATCTTTCTTTGAACAAACTTGTGATTGTGGCTTTATGTATTTTGTAAGCTTTTAAGGGGAATTTTTGCATGTTTTAATGCCACCTCTTTCTTTCCCTTAAAATACATAACGCTCTATGGAATTTTAAAGCAAATGCAGAGATATCTAAAGCATATTTAGGAGCTGATAAAAACATTAACATTAAAAATGGTCACACTCCAGCCATCCCCGATCAATCCAAAGTTAATGAGACTGAAAAGCATCGAATTTCAATTGGGAGAGTTAAACACATGCTTAGAAATTTTCCGAATGAGACAAATGAGGGTTAAGAGGGCTCTTGTCACGTTTAATATCTGATGGGGGCTACAAGCTGTTATTTAGTGGTTTACCAATGGCATTTTCTTTGAGATCTGAATTTCCAGTTTTTAAGGGATTTTCCTAACAATGTTAAGTTACCAAAATAACAATGATGCTTTTCTAATATTTTTCTTCAGTTCATGGTCTGGTTAGCTTTATTAGGATAAGTAGCACATTTATTTCAAATTCCTGCAGACTGATTACTCTTTGTGGATAACCAGCCCAAATATCAAATAGTATCTAATTCTGTGGCACGTTGTGGACTGTATAATACTTTCTCTAACTGCATGCCATCTTCTAACAGTAGTTCCACCGAATCACTACATAAAGACAATGCTGTGTTTCGCTGTCCTAGTAATTATCTCACACGTTTTGAAGAACATGAAACAGGCAAGTTTTGATTTTTAGGATCACGTCCAAAGAGCTTGATTGAAATGTTAAGAACACACCCTTGCTGGGTCAGGCCTAAGGCCTATCAGTGGCCAACCAGGTCCTCTTGAGAAGCTCACATGATGGGGACAGAATGCAGACAGCATTGCTCAGACCACTGGACCAGCTTCAGGGTTCTTGTATTAATAGACACAGCCCCCATTCCTGACCTTTGCATATTCTGGCTGGGACTGATGGGAGTCAAAGTTGAACACCATCTGGAGACCCTATCTCCCTATCCCTTATGTAGACAGTCCTGGGGAGAATCCAGAGATGAATGACTTGAAGGCGGGAGTGGATGTGTGAAAAATGCCTTCAGAAATCCGAATCCGCTTTAATGGCAATGCTTTTCAATGGACTCACATGTTCAGGCACTGCTGTGATAAGGCATCAGGTGGTGTCTGACACTTGATTTGTCAATCCATTTACAGGCTGATGCAACGGGGGATGTGAAGGATTAAATGGCTCCTCATCTCCCTCCCAAACAAGGCACACTACTTCAATAAAACTCTGCTTCTTGCGTAGTTGACGCAATAATTTTGTTCTCTTAAGTCACTCCGGCAGAATAAAGGACCTTAAGCAAACTGCTGTTGTACATTACCACATGTTACTTACAAATTTGATTCTGAGGTTAAGCCACAAAAGGGGAGCCTGGCAATTTGAGGTTTTGATAAGGTCCTATGATTTACTCTTGATGACAAGTCTGGGAGACAAAACTGCATTCAGCGAATACGTATGTTCTTTGGTGAATTTTATGCTTAGTCCAACGCGGTGAATGGAATTGAAAGCTTGAATGTCATTCTGAAAGAATGCGTACACACAGCTTAAAAAGAAGAAGAAAAAGAAACAGACCATGGAAATAATTTGTAATTTAATGTGATCATAAATATAGAGCCTCATTATATGATGCCACAGCGGTCCTCCGCTGTCTCCTGCAAACCCTTTTAATAGGGGAAATTCGTATTCCTTCCTTACTACAACACATGAGCTCTCTCTCTCTCTCTCTCTCTCTCTCTCTCTCTCTCTCTCTGCATCTATGTGTATCTTACTTTTAAATTGCAGTAAGGGCTTGATTGACATGGTATTCATTTCATTAAAAAGAAACAGCAGATGTAGAAGGGAAGTCAGTACAAAGCCAAATTTCTTTGGTGGGTTATTTGCACCAAGTATGCAAGCCACAAGGGCATTGCTCTTCTTGTTCTTTTGATTGAGATTTGGAGAAATAGAGGAGGACGAGAGGGCTTAGTGTCACTGTGTATTTGGGCCTTTCTTGTGAATGAATGTATTCTCCAGTAGCACCTTTCTGATCTCTTTTTCAGGTGATGAAAAATAATAAATACATAGCACGAGCAATATGTTAGGTTCTTTCTGTCCTCCCAAGTGAATACAGTACCATGTTATGCATGCTTACTCAGAAGTAAGTCCCACTTTGTTCAGTAGGGCTGGCCCACAGTTATGTGTGCTTAGGGCCTGAATCTGTATAAATGCATTTGTTCACATTTGTCTCTTGCTAGCCTTGCCCTTCTTCCCCTACCCTTTGATGACCCCCTCCTCCCAGTCTAAATTTTGATAGTAAATTCTTACAGCAGGAAACGCTCTCCGTTTTATTGCTTTGTAGATGTATACCAAAGATGGTGAATCTAGGATTCCCCCACCACTATAAGACATTTGATCTGATTCATTGAACTGATTCTGTTCCTAAAGAAATTAATTATGCTTTATCTCTGAGTCTAAAAATAGTCCATCCAGCTGCATGATCTGGGATAATTAAATAAAATTAGATCATAATGCAGCTGCCAGAATTCCGATTAGAGCTAGATGAGATGTATATCATATTATACCAGATTTGCTGATTGCCAGTTTCATTATGGACTCCAATCAAGGTGCTGATTTTAACCTTTAAAGCCATATACAATTTGGAGCAAGAACATCTTAAGAGTCACCTTCCTCCATATCAGCCAGCCAGCCAATCTGCTTTTTGTGTTTCGATGAGTAGCAAAGGCTGATTTATTTGAGAGAGCTTTTGTAGATTATTGTCCTTTGATTGATCTAACATCAGAGCAGATTGGGGGGGGGGGGCACAGGTTGATCTGCAGAGTAGAGGATTGTGGTTCATGTCTTCCCAACCCAGCAGTGGGGGCTTACTGGATGCAGAGTAAACAGGAGTGTTGTACACAGCCATACTCATGCATCCATTAACTTCAGTTGCTCTCCTCTGACTATGACATTGGATATTACCCAATGTTATAGCCACCAAGCTTGACAATAAAGGTAAAGGGCCTCTGACAGTTAAGTCCAGTTGCAAACGACTCTGGGTTTGCAGCGCTCATCTCGCTTTACTGGCTGAGGGAACCGACGTTTGTCTGCAGACAGTTTTTCCGGGTCATGTGGCCAGCATGACTAAGCCGCTTCTGGTGAAACCAGAGCGGCGCACAGAAACGCTGTTTACCTTCCTGCTGGAGTGGTACCTATTTATCTACTTGCACTTTGATGTGCTTTTGAACTGCTAGGTTGGCAAGAAAGCTTGACAATAGTGCAGCCTAATGCAGCACAATACAACAGAATTTTGGACACAATCCATTCGGAGTTTTCTCTACATTTAATGGATGAAATTTTTTGAAAGCAGCACATATTTTTCACAGCTCTCATACATTTCAGTGGGTCTTGCACAAAAGACATTCCCAATTGACTATGTCCATTGTTGTATACAACTCTGATAATTTTTTTTTAGTATAGTGCGAAGAACAAGGTTAACAAGCAAAACGGAAACATATATGATCTCTGCCTACTGTACTGAAAGAGCATTACCGCTGTTTTTAACCACATACTCATATCTGTCTTTCCACGTATAAAGATGGGAGTTCCTTAAGGAATCCATGTATGGCAATAAAAATCCAATTTATGTACCCCAAATAACTACATATGTTACATAATTAGAATACCTGCGAGGACTCTTGAAAAGTATCTCTGCTATGGCAAGCTTTTATTTGAATGTCGTCTCTTCAGATTGTGAAGTGAAATGTAGCTCTCTCTATGCTGTGTTATAAGAACCATCTGGAGAGACTGGCAGACTGCTTAGCTTGACTTTAAGAACACTGCTGGGTGCATATTGTGTACCTTTCTCTGATACTTTAATCCACGATAAAGACAGATGGCTCACTTTTGCAATATTAAAACCATATTTATTAGTGATAACCTCTCTCAGGGAGGAAAGAGAGAAAGAGTAAGTCTGAACAGAGGGAGGCATTCAAGCGTATTTCTTTGGGAAGAACTGGTATCAACAGAGTTCACTTAGCTACATATGGATAAGATAAGATTGCTGAGCCACCTAATAAATTCATTGGAGAGTGGAGCTACTCCAAAACGTTACATATTCAAATAGTAGGGTGATGTATTGCCCTGCTGGGAATTTTGCTTCTCTTTCCTGATATCTGATCAAGATTTAGCTAACATAGATAAAACTTATATATTCCTGTGAGCCTTAGAGAGAGAAAATATTTCAATTTAATTCAGATAACTCTGCCATCTCCTTATGATTAATGCGTCTTGGATTAGCAGAATTGGTTCTAATGCAGTCAGAAAGATGGGATTTTAAGACTATCTTGGAGATATGTGTGTGTGTGTGAGTAAGAGAGGGGGGAGGGGAGAGAGAGAAACTGTAGTTAGTATATATAAGTATATATAATAACTATATATTTTAAGAGATATTTTTATTTTTATTAATAGATGTATATTTTTAACTGCTGATTTCATGTATACTTGAAATTTTGTTTAGGTCTACTCCTTTTTGTCTTCTGACTCTTATGGATAATTCTAATGTATATATAATATTTTCTGTGTAAATTGCTTAGGGGTTCTGACAATTGAGTGGTATATGAATGATAATGAATAAATAAATATTGCTACTTGATAGAATGCCAGTTGAAGTCAGAAAACTCAAGAAGAAAATGTGTTATAAAAATGCTTACACATCAAAATTTTCATTTTGTCCTCGAGGGAGAACATTCAGAGGGTTATGAACTAAAGTAAGAAACCAGACACTTATTAAAGAAAACTGTACTGATAATTAGAGAGTATTGTAAGCCAATGTTCAAAGCCTTTATTTTTCTAGTTCAGAGTCTTCAAATGAATTTTTAAATGACATTTTATGTTTTTTGCATGGGCGAGACAGATTTTTAAAAGTAAATAAATAGAGTTTATTATATTTAGGAGGATTTTGTGTGTGTGTTTGTGTGCATGTTGCATTCTTCATTTGACCACATATGATTTCTATAAAAGTGTAAATTAACTTTCTGAAATAGATTTATCAGATAATAAACAGTATCAGGTAAAAGGGGAACATAAGTACTGTTTCTAATTAACACCAAAAGAATCTGTTCTCCAACAATGCTGAGGTGATTTATTTATTCAAGGTTTCCAGCATTTTTCCAAGCAACTAAATGAAGGTTAACAAAGAGAAAATCAAGCATCGAACTGTCAAGAGTGGAAATGCTATTTGCAGCCTTTGGGTGGGGGGAAGGAAATACAAGGGCTGGAAAGGTTTAACATCGGGGGACTTCCACTTCATTTGATATCCGTGAGGTATAGATTCTATTCTTCGGAGAGTGCAGAGGTAAGAACAGAGTCTGTTCATAGAAGCTGCCAGACCAAATCAGACCATCTAGCTCTGCATGGACTGGTGGCATAAACAAAGGAATCTGCCTTCTAGTGAGTCAGATCATTGATCCATCTAACTCAATATTGTCTGCACTGACTGGTAGCAGCTCTCTAGGATTTCAGACAAAGAGCTTTTTCCAGCCATACCTGGAGATGTGGGGGCTTGAACTTGAGATTTTTTGCGTGCAAAGCAGATGGTCTACGATGGAGACTTTTTTTTATAACAAAAATATTGTATTCGGTTTGTGCTCTTGTAATTTTGACATTGGAAAGAAGTAAAAAGTGTCAACAGAACCTTTTGTTTTAAGGTAGGGACTTTTTTCTGAAGTAGCTTTTTCTTTAGGATTAGTAGCACAAAGCTATTGGGGCAGCATCTGCATCTAAAGCAGTGTTTTCCAATCTTGGATCTCCAGCTGCTTTTGGACTACAATTCCCATCATCCCTGACCACTGGTCTTGCCAGCTAGGGAGGATAGGAGTTGTAGTCCCAAAACAGCTGGAAACCTAAGTTTGGGAAACACAGGTTCTAAAGCATCACCCTTTGTCATCTGGGGACTGCATCCTGCAGAATATGCCTGTCCCCATATGATCCTTTTGCTGTTGAAATCACCTGTTGGAGTCTGGCTCAAGTGTCCTGAAAATGATGAGATGGAACTGCGGATATTATGGTGATGGACCCAGGAATCTGGATTTTGCTCCCTGTTTCCACCAGCCTTTGCCATTAGGAAATTATAGAAAGCATTTCTTTTTCCAGAGGCATAGCTTTGTAGGTCTGTTGCAGCAAAAGCAGCCATGTGGCACCTTGAAGACATAGCACATTTATTATGGCAAAAGCTTTTATGGACTACAGTCTACTTCATCAGATGCAAGAGGTGTTATCCCGAGTTGCAGAAACATTTTGTTTAGATAGGGTGATTCTTTATTTTATTTTGCTTTAGACGCAGACAGATTTGGGACTCATCGAGTAGCTAAATTGTTAAGGCAGCTCCATTAGCAGACAGAGAACTTGAAATCTGGTATACACATAGTTCCAAGTAGCCTGATCTGAAAATACAACCATTTCCTTCCTATGTTTTGCTCAGAACTTGAGGCATGGGATTAATCAGCTTGTTAATAACAGCAGAAGCCAAGCCAAGCCACTCATGCAGTGGAACAGGTCTTCTTTCCTCCTCACACACTTTAATAATAACACATTCATTTAGGAGGAAAGAGGTTTCTAGACACATCTCTCTACATCGTTCTATTATTACTATGCAAACGTGGGGCAGTTATTTAGACAATGGTCTTATAACACCTGTCTATACACCCTAATTCATTTTACTTTGTGGTAGCCCTCCTGTTCATTCTGTGGAGTGAGGCCCTGCCCTCTGCCCCGAAATCCTTCTCTGATGTCTCCACTGCACAATTAATGTAGCTCATGAACCACCATTTGACAATCCCAACTGAAGAAGAATCTGTAGCAGCACCGAAGAGGAGGCCCATACCACAAACAGTATTGTTATAGGGGGTTTTTTAAGAGGGGAACAGTCTGGATGAAATCTGGTTGATGCTGGAAGCTGGAGACAGAAAGAAACATCTTACTCTGGTCAAAACAAAATAAAAAAATTCCTTCCAGTAGCACCTTAAAGACCAACTAAGTTAGTTCTAGGTATGAGCTTTCGTGTGCATGCACACTTCTTCAGATACCACGAAAGATACACGAAAGCTCATACCTAGAACTAACTTAGTTGGTCTTTAAGGTGCTACTGGAAGGAATTTTATTTATTTTGTTTTGACTATGGCAGACCAACACGGCTACCTATCTGTAACATCTTACTCTGGGTTACTCAAGAGCTGTGGTTTGGGGTTTCTCTGGAACCCTAATGGGGAATCAGTAACTGTTGGGGTGTTGGGTTCTGTGAGCTCCTCCATCCTATGCTCAGGTTGTATATAAGTGTAAATAAAACTATATATCCTAAAGACACCACAATCGACCTTCATTCCAAGGAAGCCAAACCCATGGGCCCCGGAAGTCTCTCGCTGCTTGGAGATCAGGGTTTACGCAACAGTATTTTGATTGTGTGAGCAGAAAGTAAAGGATACATTTGCAGAGAGAGGGAGAGAAAGAGATTTACTCCTGTCATCTATATCCTTTTCTTTGGGTCCTTTATAGCTTTGGCTGAAAATGATATCACCACGGCTCTCTGCATACCACATATTTAAATATAGTTGTTGATGGTGATTGTACCCAACATCTCTGAGGTTTTGGAGCGTGACTTTGTATTTCGATTCAGTGATGCTGTTCCATGAGATTTCTAAAAACTTGTCAGCTGTTGTGGATTATATAAAATAAATAGATAGATAGATGGAAATATCCGTTGACAATGCACCAGTCTAGAAACATAACCCTTCCCTGGACCCCGTGATTATGAATAGAGAGGAAATACTTAGACTGTGGTGCTGAATGAACTTATTCAGAAGTGCCAGTGTCTTTGATGGTGCTTCCAAAGGAATAGAAAGCTGCAAGATCACAGGATAAGTATTTTATTTATGTGGTTGTCAAAGAAAATCAGTATCTCAGCCTTAATACAAAAGTGAGTGCAAGAATTCTTGAAGAACACTCTAATACCGTATTAGAGACTCCAGTAGAAAACCTCAAGGTAACACAACATCACTGTTTAATTTTTAAAAAGGTGTTGTTGTTGTTGTTGTTGTTGTTGCAGCATTTAAATCCTGCCTTTCCACCCAGGAGCTCGAGGTGGCATACATGGGTCTCGCCCTCTTGATGTTCTTTTTCATAACAAAACTCCCTGTAAGTAATGGGAAATCAAGAGAGTTCAAGATTATGGGGCTGTAGAAGCTGCTCTCAGAGGTTTGTGGTGTAATGGCTTATGAAAGGGCTTTCTTGGTGATGGCCCCCCCAAACAGGGAACTCTGTTCTCCCAGAAGTTCATCTGCCACCATCATTACAGCTTCCACCAGTTGCTGACAATGCAACTCTTGGCCTTTGAAAACAGAAGAATTGATTTTGGTGTCCTCCTTGTATTGTGTTATATGCATTATTGATTTTTTTTTTGGGGGGGGGGCGTATTATGGGAAGGAGTTTCTGTTTTCTTTTGCTGTTTTGATTGTGCTTTTGTATTTTGTAACCTGACCTGGGACCTTCTGGTGGAGAGCAGGAAAGACTATCTTAATTAATAATAATACCCGTAACCTTATAGGAAGAGAGGGGAGCATGTAATGGGTAGTGATGCATTTATCTTAACACCTTATGCACTCTAAAAATATAGACGGTCTGTTTCCAGTCTTAGCGTTGGTCGTGGAAAATAGATCTTACTGCTTTGATTACGTCAAAATCCAGTGTCTTTGGGATGAAGGCAGGATTCCAGCTTTCTGATTGACTATAAACATCACCATCATGGCTCACCCACAACAGCTGGCGCCCACATTGGGTAGAGCGATTAGGCTTTTAGCGCTTGCAGCTTACTCCGACGTACACAAAGTCGAGAGTCCCCTTGGAAACATTGGCTGTTTCAGGAACCTGTGGATAAACATGGGGTCTTCCAGGAGCTGGCAAGCCTTCCTCTACTGCTTGTTACTCTCTTTGTCTCTCCAGCTCGACCTGTAATTGAAGACAACTGCTTTGGCGGCTCATTTTCGGCAGCTGTGAGATGAAGTGGAGAGTGAAAGTTTCCAGACGTGGCACCCAGTTGCCAGTTTTATTCTCCTCTCTGTCTTTGGGGTTTTTTTTAACTGACCAGACAGCAGTGGGTATAGCTACAAGGCAGTTTGGAAGGCATACTCTATGTCTGACCTGCATGGCCTTCTTGTCCTTAGTCGCATGCGAGTTGGAGACTGGCTCTGCACCTCTTCCATTCTTCTCTCTTCCTGGACCTCCTCTCTTCCTTCTCAGTTCCTTTCCTCTTCATCTTATCTGCCCCACTGAAGAATGTTGTCCTGGCTGGTACCAGCCTGCATTACCTAAAAGCATAGAATTTCAGCATTGCAAAGTTGGAAGGGAACCAAACAGATATCTAGTTCACCTCCCTGCAATGCAGGAATCTCAGTGAGAGCATCCATGTTGCACCCCACCCCACCCTGGACACACTGAACCATGAAAAGCCCATCCATCACATATAAAGGGAACCAAATCATTTCAGAAGTCAGCAATCTTTCTGGGTCGGTGAGTACATTTGGGATTTTGAGGTAGTACTGTGGGTGCTATCACAAGATGGCTGATGCAGGGAGTCATGGACTGGCTGGATCCCAGGAGAGATGGGAGGCCAAGAGGCAGAGATGAGTCGGGCTGGTGGAAAATACATGGTGTCTCCCGCTCCTGCTGTGACAAGCTCACCTCCCCCCTGGTCTCCCAGGACCAGGAGAGGTATGAAGTGGGAGGAGCAAAGACAGGTGTGGCAGAGTAGTCTCAGCTTGCTTGGGAAAGATCTGGGAGAGGAGGAGACTTAGGTAGCTGTGGAATAGCAGGGACCTTCAGTCTCTGCAACTGCCTCATGGGGCAAGAAAAGTTGCTGTGCTCATTAGGCCTGGCACTCCTGAGCAGAACTTGGTTCTTCTAATATAGAGTTAATTTCACTTATTCCATGTGATTTATTGCTGGCTCACTATACAGAAAATGGCTGCTGCAGAAAAAGAAACAGGACCACAAAAAAGTGAAGCCCCTACATCATAAGCCCTCATATTATTATTATTATTATTATTATTATTATTATTATTAATAATAATAATAATAATATACCACCCTATACCCAGGGGTCTCAGGGCAGTTCACAGAATGAAATCGAGATATAAAAATACAAAATACATAATAAAAATAAAAGCACCAACCCAATAGCCCCCACCCCCACATATCAGTGTGGGGCTGGGAAGACCCATATATCAGTCACCACCACACTTGTTCACACAGAGCAGAGCTATTTGCACCTTGCCTCTGTTCAGATCAGAAGGTAGGGTGGGTGCCTAATCCCAGCATCTGATGAAATGAGGGCACATCTCAAGGAAGCATGTTCAACATAAGAGAGGCCAAACCACTGCAAGCAGGAACTGAGCAGGAGGAGCAAGCAGTCTGTCATGGATTGTGAATTTTTAAGGGGATATATATACTGCGGTGTTTCATATATGCCACAGGATGTACCAATGGGCATACTGGCAACCATTCATTCATTCATTTAAAATATTTACATCCCACCTTTAATCAAAAGCTATTGGAGTGAGTAGCAATAACCTCCTAAAATAATACATCACTCCAATAAAATCAACAATATATGAAGCATCCTATGGCTGCACATTAGTGGCGAAAATTAAAAGCCTGTATAAAAAGCCATGTTTTACCTGGTGCCTAAATGTGAAAAACAGGTGCCCACTGAATTTCATGGGGCAAGAAGTTTCAGAACCAGGGTGCCACTCCTTGGAAGGCACAACTGTCACTATATTTGCATCTAACTTGCCCTTCTAATTTCAGTGGCTCAGTATGACTGACCTTCTCTGGATTGAGGCCACAAAGGCTAGTTCCTGGGACAAATGTCCCATTCATCATATACGTGGGTTGACCCTGGCTGCACTTCCAGCATAAATGCAGAGGAAAATCCCATGTGATGGTAAAATCCTCTTAGAGCACGAAACATCCCAGCTCACTTGCTTGCTTCTTAGCAAGTGAGCACCATATTTGAAGGGTTTGGTTTATTTCCCAGACCTCAAGCCCTTGGCAGTTGTGGGAAATTGCTGGGAGCTGGAAGAGTCATCAGAGACTCTGCATACGAATGAACAGCCTGTGGATCCTTGTCTTTGTTCTGAATCCTCATGCAGTTTCACCCTGACATGGGATGGTTTTTATTTGTGCTTTAAATAGGGCAGGGTTGAAACTCCATGTTGATATTAAGAGGCAGAGGGACGATCTTTCAAATGGCTTCAGGATGCCACAGAAAAAAAGCTGCAGATGGTTTAATAACTAAATAGCAATGATTTAGCCGGAGAAAAGCAATAAAAAAACTGGCAGGGTCATCTGGGAATGAGGGTGGTGGCAGCAGTACTCAGCTGGATATAAATGGGTTTTGGGTATTGTTGAAAAGCTATACACAATGCCCAATCCGTTGTGAATATGTTGTGGAATTTTTGTAGAATAAGACACATAGATGGTTGGGGGACGCAGTCCTGAAATGCATGCAGATACTGTAGTGGGAACTGAACATATGCTAAAAGAAGACAGTTTAGTATGGATGGCCCTGAGTTGCAGAGTTTTGTACTTGTGCCACATGACAGGCATTTATCGGGTCTAAACAGTACCATCAGACCCTCCAAGTGTCCCTATTTTCCAGGGACAGTCCCAGATTTACAGGAGCAGCCCCAGTTTCCGATTTAATCATGGAATGTTCTAATTTTCCTAAGGATGTCCCTATTTTCATCAGAGAAATGTTGGAAAGTATTTACCATGTGCACAGTTGTTATGGCAAATAGAGCTCTCAGAAAACCTAGGCTCTTGGCCTGAGTTTGCTGCTTGGGTGGGTATCGTTGGTGCTGCTCTATGATCCAGGGACTGCTAGTTTGCCACTGGAACAAGGGCTCCTAGAGATGCAGGAACTTCCTTGAGTCGTGGTGGGGGGAAAGAGGAGTTGTGCATCAAGGAGTTGCTGAAGGCAAAGACACACCAAGGTAGGGAGAAAGGGAGCAGGTGAAGAAACTCATGGTCCCTCTGTACCTCAGGCCTGTAACGAAAGGAATGCTTACCATGGCACTTAGCTGACCTGATGATTGTCCCACCTCAGGGCTGGAAACATTACATGAACCTAGAACAGCTTGGTGAGCCATCCACAAATATGGCGCTCCTATTTTTCAGAGGACAGCCCTGTATCTGAAGGGCTGTCAAGTCTAAAGAGGAGGAACCATCAGAAGGCCGAGCACCAAGAGCCTTGAAGACGTTTATCGCCATTTATCACCTGGTCAGCAGCAGCAGTTGAGGTCACCTGTGGGATGTTACTCTACAGTGGTACCTCAAGTTAAGAACTTAATTCGTTCTGGAGGTCCGTTCTTAACTTGAAACTGTTCTTAACCTGAGGTACCGCTTTAGCTAATGGGGCCTCCCGCTGCTGCTGTTCTCATCCTGAAGCAAAGTTCTTAACCCAAAGTACTATTTCTGGGTTAGCAGAGTCTGTAACCTGAAGCGTCTGTAACCCGAGGTACCACTGTGTTTCTGTGTGAACTATAGTAATTGTTTCTAAATTTGCATCCCTAAATGTATATTAGCATATCCGTCTCATCTTTTGTCGTCCTTTTGGGGAATATGTTTCCTCTTTTGTTGGCACGGTGCAAGTGACCCCACCCTTACAAAGCTCCCACAATCCCCCACTGGCAGCAGCCACCGTATTTCTAGAGTGTCGTTTCACATAATTGAATGTGCATTATTGTCTGTTTCCGAACAACAACAACAGCAACAGCAGCAGCAGCAGCAGCAGCAGCAGCAGCAGCAGCAGCAGCAGCAGAAAGACTTCTTCTTTTTTCAAATCTGTTTTTATTTATGTGAATATTTGTGCACTTACTAATACTCAGCCATCTGACTTATTCAGTTCTGTTGACATGGCCTGATTTGTTGTTGAGAAGGGCGTGTTCTAATGTGTCATCAGCTACTTATTGTGCGGCTGGGTGTCTGTCTGCAACATGCGACATTTCTATTGTTTTCTAGTAACCAAATGTTCAGATTGGAGGATAACGTGGAAATACAAATATATAACTCAGCAATATTTGTAAACATACATTTGCAAATAAAGCACCCAAACCACCAACCCTGCTTGTTTCAGTGAGGTTTTGAACATGTAAGTGTTCTCTGCTACTTTCCCAGTTTCCTGATTAATACATTTCTTAAATTAGGTGTCCACCATTCATTATCGATGGTAATGGTAGCAGTTGTTCCCTGCCCTGCTCCCTAACTGGAGACTTTTTGAGTTGTGGCCCAGCTGTTTAGCCAGCTGTTCCCAGCCCCAGTGGTTCCTAACCTTCCCCCACTCAAAGACCATTGAAAATTGCTGAAGGTGTTAGCAGACCACTTCATGATTTTTCTGCTTGTTGTAGCAGTTGTAATTCTATAAAATACAATATAAGAAATAAAATATACAATATAAGAAATAAAAGAAGCAATAAAAATTGCAACTAAAAATCAATAGGACTATTTAATGTGATGGATGTGCCATCTCCTATCTTCAACCACAAATTCCAGGTAGACACACAGTAGATGCCTTGCAGGAATCCTGAGGACGACTGGATGTTCAAGGTTTCCTTTCTCCTATAAAGTAGCTGCTACTAACCACGCTGATGGCTAGTTTTAGAGTGTTAGAATCTCTGAATTCTATTAGCTTTTGGGGTGGATTAATCTGCCTGTTTTGGTTTCTCTCAATTTATGCTTTTTCCAATCTAGATCTCCACACATCTGCAGCGATTTGCCATTTCCTCATATGCTGTTTTGACTTATGTGCACATTTTGTGCAAGCAGTTTCTCCCAATTCTCCATTTTTGTATGCTGTATTCACTAATATATGCATCTTAATGCAAATTTCTCCCAAACGCATACACTTTTGTACACGGTGTTTGATTGGGCAATCACACCACAAAATTCAGAGAATAGTGAATTTTGAAGGGCAAATGTGTGTTGGTCATGTGTTAGTTTCAAATGTGTGATAAGATGGGGCTTAATTTTTTTTTTAAGGCAAACAAAATACCCCCCCCTTTCTTAAGTAACTCAGATGTAGTTTTGTATATGGTGATCATCACAGGCTATGACTCCTAAGTTGCAGTGGAGATCATTGGCCCAACTCCTTTAAACAGCACTTTGCATCAGGTCCTCACCCCTCACCACAATTTTGCACCTGGCTCTGGCTGGTGCACCTTGGTAGTCTAGTAAAAAACAAAGCAGGTCCCACAAGCTTGACGTCTAGCCACTTCTGCTCCAGGCCACTCAGATAAATGAGGCTCCGCAGTACTTTCTTTGGATCAGAAACTAGTGTTGTGTGACATTATGTTGTCTCTAGTACTAGAGGAGACCCAATGAAATGAATAAGGTAAAGGTAAAGACCCCTAGGGGACGCAGGTGGCGCTGTGGGTTAAACCACAGAGCCTAGGGCTTGCCGATCAGAAGGTCGGCGGTTTGAATCCTTGCGACAGGGTAAGCTCCCGTTGCTCAGTCCCAGCTCCTGCCAACCTAGCAGTTCAAAAGCATGTCAAAGTGCAAGTAGATAAATAGGTACCACTCCGGCAGGAAGGTAAACGGTGTTTCCATGCGCTGCTCTGGTTCGCCAGAAGCGGCTTAGTCATGCTGGCCACATGACCCGGAAGCTGTACGCCGGCTCCCATGGCCAGTAAAGTGAGATGAGCGCCGCAACCCCAGAGTTGGCCACAACTAGACCTAATGGTCAAGGGTCCCTTTACCTTTACCTTTAAAGGACCCCTGGACAGTTAAGTTCAGTCAAAGGCAACTATGTAGTTGCAGCGCTCATCTCGCTTTCAGGCTGAAGGGAGCCAGCATTTGTCCGCAGACAGTTTTCCGTGTCATGTGGCCAGCATCACTAAACCGCTTCTGGTGCAACGGAACACCATGATGGAAACCAGAGTGCATGGAAATATTGTTTACCTTCCCACCACAGTGGTACCTATTTATCTATTTGCACTAGCGTGCTTTCGAACTGCTAGATTGGCAGGAGCTGGGACAGAGCTCACTACATCACAGGGATTTGAACCGCTGACCTTCTGGTCAGCAAGCCCAAAAGGCTCAGTGTTTTAGACCACAGCGCCACTCACGTCCTCAATGAAATTAATAGACCTCAGTTCATCATGGTCATTAATTTAAATGTGTCTACTCTGATGAGGAATAGCATTGGATAAAGGTAAAGGGACCCCTGTCCATTAGGTCCAGTCGTGACCGACTCTGGGGTTGCGGGTCATGTGGCCAGCATGACTAAGCCGCTTCTGGCGAACCAGAGCAGTGCAAGGAAACGCCATTTACCTTCCCATCGGAGCGGTCCCTATTTATCTACTTGCACTTTGACGTGCTTTCGAACTACATTGGATACAGCCCCTTATATTATTCACCTCACATACACACAGAATCTCACACACACACACACACACACACACACACCCTTGGTTAAAAATGTAGAGATATTATTGTTTTGTGAACAGCAATTTAAAACAACGTTGAGTTTTCATTATGAGGAAGAGACAGAGAGCTGTGGTGTGGCTTTTCCAATAACATCTTGAATGTGTAATTTTGCAATATTGTCTGTGTGTCATTAATGGGATCCTTATTGTAGGCATAGCCTTGAAGTAGAAAATGGAAAGAGAAAGGCTGCTGTCTCAGGGATTTCTTGACCCTGTGTTCTTCATTATGCTCTTTTGTTTTGTTTTGTTTTTCATAGTATTTTCTGGGGCAGCTCATCATGCTGCTTGATGATCAGAGAGAAGGCAGGTTAGGCATCCCTGCTTCGTCTCACTCTCAAACATTTCAGCCGTGACATTGCAATGTCTCAGTGGAAGCAGAAATGTGCCTCAGATGTGCAAGGCCCTCTCCTGTGTTTGAGGCGATGCATGCAGATGAAAGCATTCTGCTACAAATATTTGATGCAGAAATGCTAAATGGTTTGGAAGAGACTACAAAGAGCCACTTACTGGAATTAGTACCAATGCCAGAGCTGACCTACCAAAAGCAAGCGTTTTCCGTGGCTACTGGCCGGTTATACAGGAGAATGTGGCCTGCATTTATAGTGCAATCCTGCACATTTCTACTAAGTCACATCTATTTTTCTATTTTTGTGTCAGACATCCATATTTTAGCTTGGGTGAAAGCTCTTTCAAAACAAAACATTGCTACATATCAGGGTTGGCTAACTTGAAGGCCTCCAGAAGCTGTGGACTCCATTTGCCCTCAGCCACGCCCAGTCAAAGAATCATAGAATCATAGAGTTGGAAGAGACCACAAGGGCCATCGAGTCCAACCCCCTGCCAAGCAGGAAACACCATCAGAGCACTCCTGACATATGGTTGTCAAGCCTCTGCTTAAAGACCTCCAAAGAAGGAGACTCCACCACACTCCTTGGCAGCAAATTCCACTGTCGAACAGCTCTTACTGTCACGAAGTTCTTCCTAATGTTTAGGTGGAATCTTCTTTCTTGTAGTTTGGATCCATTGCTCCGTGTCCGCTTCTCTGGAGCAGCAGAAAACAACCTTTCTCCCTCCTCTATGTGACATCCTTTTTATATATTTGAACATGGCTATCATATCACCCCTTAACCCCCTCTTCTCCAGGCTAAACATGCCCAGCTCCCTTAGCCGTTCCTCATAAGGCATCGTTTCCAGGCCTTTGACCATTTTGGTTGCCCTCCTCTGGACACGTTCCAGTTTGTCAGTGTCCTTCTTGAACTGTGGTGCCCAGAACTGGACACAGTACTCCAGGTGAGGTCTGACCAGAGCAGAATACAGTGGCACTATTACTTCCCTTGATCTAGATGCTATACTCCTATTGATGCAGCCCAGAATTGCATTGGCTTTTTTAGCTGCCGCGTCACACTGTTGGCTCATGTCAAGTTTGTGGTCAAGGGGTGTTGAGAGTTGCAGCTGAGCAACACCTGGAAGGCCACAGATTAGGCAGTGTGGGAGAGTGGTTAGAGTGTTGGACTAGGACCTTGGGAGATCAGGGTTCAAATCCCTACTTTTCCATAAAACTCACGGGGTGACTTTGGGCCAAACAGGGGGGAAGAGTGAGTCCCATCTTTTCCTGCGTTGCAGGAGGTTGGACTAGATGCCTCTTGGGGTCCCTTCCAACTCTACATTTTTATGATTCCATACACCGTATATTTTAATCAGTGTTATACCTCAAACAGTTGTGAGGAATTCTGGGAAGGGTGGTTAAAGGGCGCTGGGAAATGTAGTTCTGTGAGGTCAGCACCCTTAAGAAACTGTTATGTACTGAGTTGAATAGGATCCAAAAGGCAGCAGTCTGATTGGTCCTAGAACAATAGGGTCCAGAATGCAGCAGTCTGATTGGTCGACAGGAACCACCCAATCCAGCTCCAGGTGGAAGTGAATCTGCAACCTGATTGGCCTACAGGTGAATCCTGGAATTAGCCAATCACGTGGGGCCCATTGTGTAAATAATGTATATAAAGCAGACATTCTGGGGGAACTTCGATTTCTTCCTCACCCCTATGAGGTGATTAAGGAGCATGAAATCCACTCTCAAAACACTGGCAATTTTGACTCCTGTTTTCACTGGAATTCTCCATGAACCCTACACTGAAAAAAACCGTGAAGGTTATTGGATGTCACCCTTAAAAAACAAACAAAAAACAACAACCTGCATCTCAAATAGGGACTCTTTGTCCAGTCTACCTAACATTTGGCATGCATGGTGCTCCAAGAGAGCATCTTAAAGCATACAAATTTTATTCCGCTCACATTTGAAATGCCAACGTTATAGGTAGCAGAAGTCAGGCTGTAGCTCCCATCGAAAAGAATGATTCCTGAAAAATGCATAGAAGCCTGAAAAATAGATGAGTGTGTTCTGAAAGCACTAAATGCAGAGGAAAGTTTTATGAAATAAATACGGTAAGCTATAAAAATAATTTTTAAGGCACCCGCCACCCCAGTGCATATGCTTGGCTGACTCACTGAGGAACTTGTAGCCGTGTAGCTTTTCCTGATAATTTTGTGTTTTAATGTTGTGACCCTGAGCTGGGATCTTGGAGTAAAGGGCAGGTAATAAATAGATAAATAATAACAGGGAAAGGTGTTAATGTCACAGAAGAAGAAGAAGAGTTTGGATTTGATATCCCGCTTTATCACTACCCGAAGGAGTCTCAAAGCAGCTAACATTCTCCTTTCCCTTCCTCCCCCACAACAAACACTCTGTGAGGTGAGTGAGGCTGAGAGACTTCAGAGAAGTGTGACTGGCCCAAGGTCACCCAGCAGCTGCATGTGGAGGAGCGGAGACGCGAACCCGGTTCACCAGATTACGAGTCTATTGCTCTTAACCACTACACCACACTGGCAGCATTTGTGCAGGTTAAGGCAGTCTGTAGGATCAGGCGTGTAAAAATATACAGTTCTAGGATAAGCATATTAGAAGACAGATAGGTGACAAGACTTCATCAGAAATGGCATAGAAAGCGCAGGGTACCAGTCAGACTTCAGGCAGGCTCACAGTCAAATAGGTGCCCGTCTACGATTTCCCCTTTCTCTTTGCTTCTCGAGTATATGCTAAACTACACAAACCCTGCAGTACGTTTGCAACTCAGACTGTTTTACTGCACATTAAGGTAAGAGTGTTTATTTATGCAACCTCACTTCCAATAAAAGCTGAACTTTACAGAGCATTATATGGTGTGCGCTGTGGATGCTGTGTATTGCTAGGTCACACCATAGATCAAGCCTGAGCTGCCAAACACCCAGCGAGGAACTTTGAAGTAAACTCTCGCAAGAGGCGGAGAAGAAAATGGAGCCAGAAACAATACAGGTTAGAAAAATGTTTATTTTAGTTAGCAAAAGAAGAAAGAGTTGGACTTATTAGATGTATTTTTCCTACTGTATTAATTCTGGGTTATGTTCCTGGAAATAATGACTGGCTCAGGACTTCCTGGAGTTAGCCCAGTTCTGTCCTCAGATCGCTGCATGCCATTAAAATGGGCTAGTGGCTGTGCTGGAGTGAGAGCCTGTTTATAGGGTTTTGCACTGAACTCTCTCCTTCAGTTCAGCCAACCTCTGGTCTGTGGTAACAGGCATACATTGCGCCGGGGCGAAGGTGACAAATGGTTCCTTCGTTGGGGTATAGGTCGGTTGCAAAGTGAAAGATTTCACTAGCTCATAACTTGACTGTGACTTTCCATCCAAGTAGAACAGAGAAAAGTTAGGGGAATCTAGCTCTAGAAATGTCTAGAATAATCAGACTCTCACGAAACACCTCAAGACAAGAAAAGGTAACAAGGTAAGTGTATTGTGTGACCAGGCCATGATGGGATCACTGACAGAAAAACCCACAATCTTAATCTAGTTGGGATAATTGTAGCATTATATTTGTAGGATAACTAGCCTCATATAACCGAAAAGATTGAGTCTAATTAATGCATGTGCAGGTTTATGCCTTAGAATAAGTTGTCCTACCAGGCTTAGCTAGGCACCTTGGGAGAAAGGAAGTCACGTCTATCGTTCCCCTCCATATACCATGTGAACTCAGGCATGTAAAGAGGTCTGAGCTGGTTGCCCCCAGCTCAGACCACATAGCTTTCTTATAAAGCTATTGTTGTGTTCCTATACAAATAATTTAGGAACATTCACCACACTGGAACTAATATAAGTTTTACTGCCTATGTTTTCTGACTGCTGTATGGAAAAGCACATGAACCTGACCTTTGAAGAGTTTGTAAGTAAATTATTTTTAACTTACCAAATGTGTGGTCTTTTTCTATGCGGAGGAAAGAAGGGAATTTTGGAAGGAACTTAGAAGGGCATATTTTAAAGGTCTAATAGCCTATATGTCCATGCTTTACTTTGCTGTATGTTTTGAGATTTTAAATCTCTGCTGGGGTTCTCTCACCAAAGAGTATCTGTCCCAAACCTGGATTTTAATTATCCAGGAAATTCTCCTTTTATACCTATTTTTCTATCCCAACCAACAATATTTGCTATAAAGAATGTCATGTTTGTTTTTCTACACATAATTCAGAGGCAAAACATATGCCTCCCCCCAACGCCATTCCCATCCTTTTGCTCTCACTACTAACAGGAGATCTTTCCATTAATCTAGTAAGTGTGGTCATCTGCTTTAGCCAGTTGCTCACGAAATGAAGGCCAAGTCACATGATCACGATGAGTCACATGCTGTGATCTCATGAGAAGTGAATGTGAGTCACATCTGAACATGTGGCAAAGAGGTCGCTTGATCACTTTGTCACTCATGCAGATTGCTTTTCCGTGTGTGATAAAGTGAGTTCATTTTTCCGCTCACCTCATTACGCACTAAACAGTGATCTTAGTGGGGAATGGAGCAATCAGTGGTGAGAGTGACAAGAACTTCCAGGTACTGAATACTGGCTAGACATAATAGACTTCTGGCAAAACATTCACATCTGACTTTCTGGTGCAACATTATGGGAGTTCCAGAAAACCATAGGTTTAATCCACTTTTGTCATTAAGAACAATCAAACAAGCAGATTTGCCACACAATTTGCTTTGGTAATACATTCTCTTCCTCTGGGTTTTCCACATGTTGACAGTCACATTTCCCTTCTTTTCACTGTCCTTGGGTCAGCTGAAATTTATGGAGGGTGTCATTGTTAGTAACATTTAACATGAAGCATAAAGCTAGCCTAGTATCAGGGTTTACATTTTGATCAGTAAGTTCAGATATCTTTGTAAGGGTCTTACTCAAAAATATTGTGACTATTTTGTGGGTCCACCACATATGAGAACATGAGCCTTTTGTTTTGCAAATTTTCCAGCTTACTGGGCTAACTATTTTGTTAATGTGGGACAAATAAAGAAGGGTAAGGATTTTGTTAGTTTTTTCCTCTGATTTCTGCTGGCAATTATTGCAAGGGTTCACACCACATAGCTGCACATATTTCTGGTTGCATCCCACAGCCCTCTGTCAAATAGTTCCTTGGATTTTTAAGGCTGCACAGTTTTTACAATGACCTTTTTTACCAGTAGTTGATAATAAATAAAATGGTGTTCACATGAGAAGTGAGCATGAGGCTCATCTGCACATGTGGCAAATGTGATAGGTGAAAAAGGCATCTCATGGAAAAAACACCACACTGTGTTTCTGTCACATGGTGCTGATATATTGACTTTGTTCTAATTTTGTCTACAATTGAGTTTTAAAGTTTTTTTTTTTAAAAAAGTGTACAACTTTAAAAAAAGAAGTAAATTAAATGGCTTCTAGTTAGCTACTCAATAACAGGAAGGGAAACTATGGGTTGTAGACAACCAACAAACCTTAGTTAGATATCTCCATTAATTTCATGGGGTCTAAATAATCTTCATAGATAAACACTGGATACAACCCCATGTTTCTTACTGAGGATCATTCAACGACTACCTCAGGAGGAAAAGAGGTACTTGGATTTTTTTGAACTGCATGCTTTCAGAACCACCATCTCTCTTGCTATGCATAGAAACATAAGAAGCTGCCTTAAACCAACTCAGACCATCAATCCATCTAGCTTAGTGTGGTCTAACACTGACTGGCAGCAGTGCCCCACTGTTTCAGAAGGACACATTCCCATGCCTACCCTGGAGTTGGCAGAGATTTAACCAGTGACCTTCTGCATGTGAAGCAGTTGCTCCCTGGCTGAGCTTGGGCTCATTTTCAGCACTCCGTATCTTTTAACGGTTTAGGTAAGCACTCCACAACTATTTCACATTTCCATCTGTTCAGTTCTGCTCTGATCTAATTAGCTGAAAAATAGCATATCATATTCTCCGCTCAGGTTGAGTTCTTGAGGATGTGTGTGGCATGTTGTCTATCATTTGTGTACTTTTCACATTCTCGTCTCTTTCATAGTTATCAAATGTGCTGTGTGGAGAAATATGCGCTTGCACTCATCTTCATGGCGGTGTCACAGCGGCTAATGATGGCATTTCCCTCTCAGTGTTGGCCTTAGATGATGACATGCACATGTCAGCAAAACCGAACAGAATGGTTTTTGTGAAGAAGGAATCTTGGTTTGGGGTTGAGTCTCATACCAGTTCCATGCAGCTCTTCATTAAGATGCTGCACACATTCAGCAACAGAAGAGAAAATGTTTGTCTAATTCTTGTGACATAATGTCATGAAAAGAAATTGTTTCCATAATACTCTTTTTGTTGATCTTTCCACTCTTGGAAATGTGAGGAAGCACCATAACTATACTTCTGCAGTCTTCTAATGCTGCAATAACCGAATAGTTTCTCAAAAGGAAAACTATGATATGAATTTGCCTGAAACAGTAAAAAAATAATAATACAGGTACCTCTTAGGCTTTGAGTTATTTTCAAGCTCCTGGGGTGGTAGGTCTCAACAACCATGCTGCGGTAGCTTGTAATATTTTGTCCTTCCCAGCAAATTCACACTACAGATTGTTTAGGACCATATAAGTTTGCTGATGGTAATGGATCTGGTCTAGTGAGTTTTTTTGAGTTTGGATTTGATATCCTGCTTTATCACTACCTGAAGGAGTCTCAAAGTGGCTCACATTCTCCTTTCCCTTCTTCCCCCACAACAAACACTCTGTGAGGTGAGTGAGGTTGAGAGACTTCAGAGAAGTGTAACTAGCCCAAGGTCACCCAGCAGCTGCATGTGGAGGAGCGGGGAAGCGAACCCGGTTCACCTGATTACGAGTCTACTGCTCCTAACCACTACACCACACTGGCTCTCTTTTAAAAAGCAGTTTTAAAAAGCAGTCATTTGGTCATGGTTCCCAACTCCATCAATCACGAATCCTTTAGCATCAGTAAACCCATCCTTGAATTTCAAATGTTTGCTAACGTCTGATTTAGGAATATGTTTAATAAAACAAAACCCAGATTCCTTAAGCACAGGGGAGAAGAACCTGCAACCCTCCATACGTTGCTGGAGGACAACTGCTCATTGCCCCTAACAGCCACCTGTCTAGAAACATCTAGAGCAGGGGTCAGCAAACTTTTTCAGCCGGGGGCCAGTCCACTGTCTCTCAGACCTTGTGGGAGGCCAGTCTAATTTTTTTGGGAAAATGAACGAATTCCTATGCCCCATAAATAACCCAGAGAAGCATTTTAAATAAAAGCACACATTCTACACATGTAAAAACACCAGGCAGGCCCCACAAATAACCCAGAGATGCATTTTAAATAAAAGCACACATTCTACTCATGTAAAAACATGCTAATTCCCAGACCATCCGCGGGCCGAATTTAGAAGGCGATTGGGCCAGATCCGGCCCCTGGGCCTTAGTGTGCCTACCCATGATCTAGAGGGCCACAGATTCCTCACCCCTGCCAAGTGAGTGAGCAATGGCACATATTAGAGGGGGAAATAAATAAACAAACCCAGAGCTTAGTTAGGGCACATGTATGAGAGTGGGTCACTCTACAGAACAGAACAGCACAGCATAAGTGCATACATTGGTCTCCATGTCTTGGAGCACAACCTGACTCTTTGCAACGCCCAGGCCCTGTCCCATCATCAGACCACAAACGCTCTCTGCCACTTGAGATATACATGCTGTAGGTTAGCCCCTCACAGCTTAGCATATGACTGAAATTTGCACAAGGACTTTGCACAGGCCAAGCAACCTGCATGCAAAGATTTGCCGGTGTATGTTGACATGATAAGTGTGCGTCCTTTGTCACTGCACACATTGTTATCACTTAGCTGGCTTAATTTGGTTGTGAAATTTTGTTTCTGGAACATAGTAGTTTGGTTCTAATTGTCAGGTGTTAGTTATTACTTGTAGAGCTTTGGAAAGACTGTGAAAACTGGCTGCGCACAAGGCTTTCTCTCGCCTGCTCGTTTCTGGCTGAGATCAGGTTTAAGGCTTATTTTCATATGAGTGACTCCAAAGAATAGCTTGAAAAGCTTACATTGTGGCATATTTTATTTGGATTTATGGACACAGTAGATCTATTTACATGTGAGTATGTGTCTAGAATATGCATATGACAATTGGATTGTCCTAGTAAAATTCTCAGTTCGTATCAATTTGCATGACACAACAGTGTTGCTACATTACAGCTTCCAGATGTGGAATAGAAACAATAAAATCACACGTCATGTAAGTGTATTTAGTTTCAATTTGCAAGCTGTTCAAATGCCAGCCATGAACCTTAAGAAAAAGCAAACCCTGAAACGACCAAAGAGGGGAAAAATGAGCTGACCTTATCAATTTTCCATTTCGCCCTGTTTGCCTATACTTAAACAACTTCTACCCACTAGCTCCACTACCATTTTTTTTTTTTTTAAATGTAAAATGTATTATCATCTGGACTTTTCTCAGATTTTTAAAAGCAATTAGTACCTATGGAAATAAGCCCTATGCTTGATCATAGCCAAGAGAAAAGGATTTCTGATCCATCTGAGTAGCCAGTTTCCACAGCCTTTGCTTCCCAGTTAATAAATTACACCTGACCACTGATTGCTAAGTTGGTAGGATGCTTCCTATAGCTTGGTCATGATTCAGTTTGACTGTGCAAAGATTGAAGATCTGGATAGGCTGACAGTGGATTTAGTTGCAAAGAACACTAACATTTTTGGTCGTGTTTAGAGGTCTGATATTACATGGAATTTTGGGAATGTGTCTTGTCTCATGATGTCGCCCAGTGTATTCCTGTCTTTAAGAAAACATCTCACAGGAATGTGACTGATGCCTTGCTCTTTTGAGTAACTCTACCAAAGGTGAAAACAAAATAAAAAAATTCCTTCCAGTAGCACCTTAAAGACCAACTAAGTTAGTTCTT
Source organism: Podarcis erhardii (assembly GCF_964252035.2). NCBI lineage: Eukaryota > Metazoa > Chordata > Lepidosauria > Squamata > Lacertidae > Podarcis > Podarcis erhardii. Next base: position 17,116,406 of record NC_138513.1, on the reverse strand, counting down.
GGTATGAGCTTTCGTGTGCATGCACACTTCTTCAGATACACAGAAGTGTGCATGCACACGAAAGCTCATACCAAGAACTAACTTAGTTGGTCTTTAAGGTGCTACTGGAAGGAATTTTTTTATTTTGTTTTGACTATGGCAGACCAACACGGCTACCTATCTGTAACTCTACCAAAGGTGCTGGAACTTAACTCAGTCCCCACCACCAGCACAGTAACAGCCATGTCAATCATTTTCAGCACCTATTTATAGGAGAAGATGACCTCTAGCTTAGATGCGTTTTTTTTTAAGGATTAGGAGTTTCCAGTGGAGCTAAGAGGAGGGAAAATGTACTTTAACCGACTACCCAGCAACATGAGTCAGGATTGCCCTGCCAGTCTATCAGGGATTAGTCAGTCAGTCAGTTAGTTTGTTTCGTTTGTATACTCCCCTATACCCGCAGGTCTCAGGACAGTTCACAGGATAAAATCACAATATAAAAACACAAAATACATACAGTGGTACCTCAAGTTAAGTACTTAATTCGTTCCGGAGGTCCGTTCTTAACCTGAAACTGTTCTTAACCTGAAGCACCACTTTAGCTAATGGGGCCTCCTGCTGCTGCCGCACCGCCGGAGCCCAATTTCTGTTCTTATCCTGAAGCAAAGTTCTTAACCCCCCCCCCAAAAAAAACATTTTAAACATAAGAGCAACACTGATGGCATCAGTGTGGGCAGATTAAGTCTATTCAAGGCAAGGCTTTGGCTGTGTATACACTCTAGCTGAATGTCACCCCAATCTCAAAGCAGTGAGAGATTCTAGGGTTTGCAGCACTTACCCTGGGTTTGATTTACTTGGAACGAGGAGCAGCAGAGACTTTTGTGTCTTTAGGATATATGGTTTATTTACACATATCCACAACTTGAGCCTAAGATGGAGGAGCATTAACACCCCAAGAGGGCTTTTCTCATAGCCACAGGTTGGATTCAGCAGAAAATGAATTATGTCTCTGTGTCCCAGCTCAGCTCACCCGCAACTGTCCTGGTTATTGTGGAGTGAGAGGAAGGTGCACACATTTTCCCTCTAGCTCAGAGCAACATCTTTGGTTATACTAATGAAGGTACTTAAGTGGCAAGCTAAGGCTATCTTACAAGTGTTGCGTTAGCAATAGAAACTTCCATTCGTTTTTACCTTAACTGGGTACAGGTCACCAAGAATTGGAAAGGGGCTCAGAGCATCATGTAGACTGACCCCACAAACCTATACTTTTACAGCACATTCGAAGCACATTTTCTCCCTCAAAGAATTCCGGGCATTGTAGTTCATTAAAGGTTGCTGGGAATTGTGACTCTCTGAGGAGTAAACTACAGGGCCCAGAATCCTTTGAGGGAAAGAATGTCCTTTGAATGTGTTTTAAAAGTATAGTGTGCTTGCAGCCTAGGTGAATAATTATATCCCTTTTTTGGGAGAAAGTCCTTTTCACAGTGACCAAAATGTCCATGAGAATCCTTTTAGGATGATATTAACTAAATATTCTCAGTTTAAATAAGGTTTTTAACTGACAGTTTATATAAAACGGTTAAACTATTACTTCACTCAGCCTCGTGCATGGGGCAGGCTCGAAATTAAAATAAGCAAATAAACAGATTATAGCTGTATCAAATGTTTTCTTCATTGAGTGGCTGATGTGGAATCGGAGCAAAATTCCCTACATGGCGATAGGCTAAAAGGCCAGAAGGTCAATCCTTTATGCCAGGCTAAACATGGATATTCTCCGAATCAGAAGTAACTGGCTCATGGAGCAATGTTTATATCCCACCTAACCTCAGATTACTCAAGTCACAGCCACTGCCAACCACAACAGCTCAGCCTCCTCTTTTCTAAATCATGAGCTGCCACTCATCTCTGTATTCCAAAAGACATCCAGGAATTTTCTCCTGAGCGTGTTATTTAACGCTGAAAACTGGTGCAAACAGTCACCCTGTTTGTGGATGCTGCGGTTTTTTTCTATGTGTGCCCCTGGGGTGGCTACCCCTTGCTCTTAGCCAATGAGGGTGCTCTTTGTGAGCAGGCAACCACTTGGCAGATCCTCGTGGGCAAAGTCACAGCTTCTGCAAAGGGAAAGTTCACCAGATGCCCCACTGATCAAGAACAGCAGCATGGATGTTAACCACAAGCAGAGAAGCTGTGCGCTTTTAACTATCTTGGACATAAGTAGCAATTCTATCAACCGATACATCCACAGATTCTGGGATGGGCTCAGGATCAAAATAGCATAGCAAAGACAGCCTTGGGTGTCCCCAAACTTCATTTTGATCTTGAGTCTGGAATCTACGCTCTCCTCTGAAGGAAATTTGCATGGCACAGTTCTCTTGGCTACCATGAACCAAAGATATGAATTGGATTGGCCCTAGGTAGGTGTCATGGACTGGCTGGTTACAGAGGCATGGTAGGAGGAACCAGCTGGGGATCCCCCAAAGGAAGAAGGCTCAGAGCCTGGGAGTGGCTGTGGGATGACAATGGATGGCCAGAGAGAGAAGATGGAGAAGACTGGGGGGAAGTGGTGTTGGAAGCTAAAGAGATAAAGGGCTTAGTGAGCAGGGAGAGTCTGTGGCAGAGAGAAGTCTAGAATCAGAAGGAGGAGAGGAGGGAGGCCCAGAGGCAGAGATGAATCAGGCTGGTGAAGAAGCCAGGCTGTCTCCCCCTCCTGCTGTGACAAGCTCCCTTCCCCTCTTATCTCCCAGGAGCAGGAGAGGTATGAAGTGGGAGGAGCAAAGGCAGGCATGTTGGTGTAGTCTCAGATTGCTTTGGAATGACCTGGGAGGGGAGGAAGACTTAGGCAGTTGTGGGAAGGTGGGGACCTTTAGTCTTCAAAACTGTCTCAAACAAGCATGACCTACCAATAAGAGTTGTTCTGCTCATTGGGCCTGGCCCTCCTGAGCAGACCTTGGTTCTTCTAATAAAGAGTCAACTTCATTTATGTGGTTTATTTCTGGTCTTCTCCTGACAGCAATGAGTGCTCTCAAGGCACCTTATCAGTTGGTGATATTTGACTTTTACTCAATCATTAGGATTCCACGAATCAGCAGCTACAAAGTAGATGCAGTTTTCAATCCACAGTGTTATATTTGTTTTTCCATGGTCATTCTATATTTTTTTGTGAAATTTATCCAAAGCCAGAAAACTATTTTCCAGTATTAATAGATAGCTTATGTACAATAGCAAATATTCTACTTGGAGAATGTGCAAAGAAATAATCAGGTTTCGTACTTTGAAATAAGCAGTTTAAGCCATACGGTCCTCTTGCTTTAAACAATACAGCCCTAGTTATTACATTACAGACAAAAATTACTTTCACAAGGTCAAAATCAGCACCAGATTGGCTGAGTGCAGAATCACTTTAAAGACAGATTTGTGCCATGTGGAAATTACATGTCAAAATGGCGATCAGGAGACACACACATCATGTTCCGATTTTTGTAAAGCAATTGCCCAGACTCCTCTACCATCCTATTACCATCCTGACTAATATCCTGCACATGGGATGAGTATATATGATATGAAATGGAAGACAGTATGGCCTTCATTCATACTCAACCAGGGCAAAGTTTGAATAGTGCCATCTAAGAAATCTGTGGCAGTTTGTATACCTTATTAAAACAATCTGGTCATTGTTGTGTAGACAGTGTTGTACCAAGCCCCGTGATGGAAATTATCGAGAGTTCTGCAAAGAATTACTGTAGAACAATGCCCAAATCATTATTCCCTCCAACAGTGAACTAAGGTGGTTGAGTGCCAATCAGGTTGGAACTGAAATTAGGACATCCCCCACAATATACAGTATAGTGGCTTCTACATATTCAGGCCTAGACACATAGTGGCACATAGGTTTGTGGATTAAAAGAAACAACTATAAACTGCACCTGATACGAATCTCTGAGCTAGAGGAAAGTAGCAAGCTGATCCAAAGAAACTGGGGGTCAGGCAGATGGTGTAAATCTAGGGAATTGCCCACTTACTCCCCCCCCCACTTCTCTCTCCCCACTTCTCTTTCCCCCGCAACCCCATGTTGTCTATAACAATAATGTCTCAAACTGAATGTCATCGTCCTGTGTGAAATACTCTACGATTTGAAAACAGAGACACCGAATGTACTTTTGTTACTCGTTAAAATCTTTTAACAAAGACATACCGGTATTTAAATCCAGGGGAGATTGGAGGCAGCAGATCTGTAGGGAACTGGAGCTGGATACTTCCATGTCCCTCTCCCTCACCCTCCGCAGGCCAAGTTTTGCAGGTAGGTACAGTCTCCCACCTGTCAACCAACTGACATCTTAATGAGGTCAGGTGACCCATTTTATTTTGCCCGCATGCTTTACAATCAAATTGCACAGGCCAAGGTCCAGTGCTTTATAGGCACCAGCAAACAGCTGATTCTCCATGCTTCCAAAGCCCTATACTTTTGCAAGCTCCTATAACCACAGCAGCACATAAAAAGACACAGAGCTTTGCAGGCATCACCATTCAGATATTTGGTGGTGTTTCTGCTAGACCTTGATTTCAACTCAGTTATATCATTACAGGCTCCACAACTGACATCATTTATCATTTACCAAGTTGGTGTGTGAACCGAATGGGCTATCTATAGCCATGGAATCTTCTACATAACTGGCACCACACGGTCCTTTTTCTTTCCCCCATTTTGTGGTTAGTGGGACCATTCTGTTATTGGTGGGTTTGGGATGCAAAGTAATAATTTGTTTCATTTGAATTGGTTCTCAGCTTCTTACACATTTCAAGGTGGTTTTATAATCCAAAATTCCAATACTACCTTCAGCTCAGGAGAAGAGAGAAGGGAATGAAAACATTTGGGAGATCATTACTGATAAGTGGATGACTGAAGAAGAAGAAAAGTTGAATGGCTTCTTCGAGCAAGTATCTAGGGGCAGACACCTTATAAAACGCAATCGGCGATTCGTCCAATCCACTTTGACAGCTTTTCAAATATTCCACCTTAAATATGTAGCAAAATGATCTCACTTCAGTCTGTGTGTTTTTAAATAACTTGGACCCCGAAATCCTCTTAATCCTTCCTTGGAATAGCCCAAGCAACCAAGTAGCCAAACTGGTAGTCACCGTATTGTGATGCCATTCAGGCTTGCAGAATTCTTGTGCTTCTTCCCCTCTTGGGTCAGCTGCAGCCTAAGTCACTTTCTATTAGCTCAGCAAAGCACAGAAAATCATAACAATAAAAATGTTAAATGTGCTGTGGAATTTCATTCTGCTTCTATAATGAGCTTAGCAAACCCCTAAAGCAGAAAATGCATAATCTCAACCAGATTTTAAAGAGCATTTTTGCCTGCTTTCTTGGAAGAAGAGCCAGTCAAGCTGGACCAGACATTTTCTTCAGAAGCAAAAGCAGCGGCTTTATGGGTCTGCTGCAACAAGGCCCCAAGAGCCATTGATTCCCATTAAAGCTATAGGCAAGTCAATGCCATGCGCAACTGCATCCAAGAAGAGTAAAGTTAACAAACCGCATGTGTGCTGTTAGCCTTTAGATATAGCGTAATGGTCTGGATTTGGGTGGCAATGAATGGAACTCTTGGTACTCAGACATGGAGACAGAGAGCTGGACTTTGTAGCAGCACCAAGTTCTGCTTTTTATTACTGGATAATATGCAGCCCAGCAATAACATTTGATTTCAGTAACGCCTCCACCAAGTTCCCCTTTATTCGCCTTCACTTAAAGTGCCTCGCTTCCCAGCTATGGAGGTAGCTCTCGCCATCAAATTCTCCAAGGAACTTATCCCATGAGAAATTGTAGCAGTCATCTCCTTAATTAACAAACCTGACTGTGGAAGCTGTGATGAAGCTTTTCAGTTTCCCCAAGATGTCATAAGTTTGCAAAACCACAGGTGAGAAAGGTGTTGAATGAGGAAAGGACGAAGAAGATGCTAATCAATATCTCAGAATGAGTGTGTGAAAAGGTTTTTTTTTTAATATACATGATCTCTGAATATTGAGAGAAAAAGCTTACATGGTGTAGAAAGAGACACTTTTCATGTGAGCAAGTTAGTTGCAGTCATCTCTGAAGAATTATCCTTCCCATCTCTTCCCTCCCTTTTATCTATCTTTATCTTCCTACATATCTGATTCAAAACAGAAGACTGTATTTCCAATAATTCTATAGAGGCCGAGTGCTGCATCAACAAGGACATAATTTAATTATTCTAAGCTTTGTTTCGTCCCAGTAGTTTTGTACCACCCAAAGGGATGGCATTTGTTTTTCAGATTCACTAGCTGTTGTTTGATTTTAAAGTGGGGAAAGGCATTTATTTGAAAAGAAAGTCAATATACAGTTAATTTAATCAATTATAGTTGTATAATTTTCTCATTCATTGCTGTTACAGGTACTGAAAAATCTTAATAAACTACTGATCTGATCTCTGAAGAACTTGACTGTCTCTGCACAACCAATAATTTTCAAGAAGGGAGATGACGACTGCCTTGGGAACACCTGTTTGGATGCTATCTGCAGTTGCCAGAATCCGACAATAGTTAGTCAAACATTTGATTGCATCAAGCAAAGGTCACTTTAGGAAGAGGGGACCTGTTGCACAGAAATACTTGCACATGTGCCTAGAACAGAAAAAGGCAGTGGAGAGAGGGCAAAAGTGACTGAGGGAAGGAACAACTCCTTCCTCCATATGCAATCCTGTCTAGCTCCCCCTATTGGTGTGGATGACATGTGAACAGCAATGACTATCCTAGGCTAGAGAAAAACATGGGAATGGAGGAACACCAACGTCCCAAACACATACACAGAAAAATCAGGTCCAAATATAGGTCACTTTAGAAGCACCCTGAGTCTCTAGTCCTCTTTCTCCTCCAAGTGAAACTAAACCAGATCACATTGGCATTGCAACCCCTCATTGTCCGGGGTTGCAGGGAGAATCAGACTATTATTTTGCCTTCAGCCTTGGTGGATTATGCAATATCATTGATAGCAATTGTTTCTTTTTCCATTCATTTTGGATTTATTTTCCTTCATATCCAATACAGATTTTTTTGGATACCTTATTTGGACTACCTTTTCTTTGTAAAAGCACAAGGGCACAGCTGATGTTGTTATATGTTAATAGTATTTTTTCACAACTAATTCAAATAATTTTAGTCTATGATAATTTTAAATAAAAAAAGTGTGGTTATTCCATTCGCGGTGCATTTTACTTTTTTCTCCTCCTAAAAATGTATAAAAGAAACCCAGGGGCCTGAGCCACATTTTGATACCCATTTTCATCCTGACCCACTTTGCTGCTGCTCTAGCTGTGTATACACCATAAAAGAACATTTCCCATCACTTCCAAATAATCCTGGGAACTGTGGTTTAATTAAGGAGCCAGTGTGGTGTAGTGGTTAAGAGCGGTGGACTTTAATCTGGTGAACCGGGTTTGATTCCCTGCTCCTCCACATGCAGCTGCTGGGTGGCCTTGGGCTAGTCACAGTTCTTTGAAGTCTCTCAGCCCCACTCACCTCACAGAGTGTTTGTTGTGGGGGAGGAAGGGAAAGGAGAATGTTAGCCGCTTTGAGACTCCTTCTGGTAGTGATAAAGCGGGATATCAAATCCAAACTCTTCCAAGGGCACTTGGCATTGTAGCTCTGCAAGATGTAGATTACAATTCTCAGGATTCGGCGGCAGCGGCAGGGGAATATGTGCTTTAAATGTATTATGTAAAACAGCCTAAGTCTCACAGCAACATGTGCACAATATTTTTCTTAATTCTTTGGTCTATTGAAGGTATCAGCTTACCAGCCCTACCAATGGTGTGGTGATTCTATGAATGTTGTGGAGATGCCATTATGACCACACCCTGATATGTAAAAGACCCAGGGTTTGATACTACTGACCCAGGAATAGGTTGTTGGGTTTTTTTTAAGACAAATGATTCTGGAAGGGCTAATGCCTATCCTGTTTTAGATTTTGCAATGTAAGGAAACAGGGACCTTCATTCAAATGGTGGGTGCTTGTTCCATGGTCTTGGCCATCTCCCCAAGACCCAAGCCAAAAATGTAGCTTCCCTCCAACATTTCCTCAGTGTAAATAAGGACATCCTAAGGAAAAGCGGGACATTTCTGGAATCAAATCAGAAACCGGGATGCCTTCTGTAAATCTGGGACTGTCCCTTGAAAATAGGGACTTGGAGGGTCTGGCCAATGCCCTCCTTGTTCTGTGTGTGAAGATATCTGGAGTGATAGAAACTATGGTGATAAGCATTATATAAATGATTAGAATAATTAATAGGTGGAGTGCCCATCTGATAACCTTAAGAGAAATGTCCAAAACAGTCGTGTTTTTTAAATGAAGAGGCTCAGTTGTGCAGCGAGGCTTCCCACTTCCTCTGGTGTTCCTGGGAGCACATGCCTTACTTGCCATGTGGTGCCAGGAACATCCTCTCTGTGCAATTTGGTTAGCTGCCTATTTGCCTGTGGAAAAACAAGAGACGGGCAGGGCCTCCCATCTGCCAGACATCTTGACAGAAAGCTGGTCTACATGTCATTTTCTTTCTCTCTCTCTCTAGGAAATAAAGATCTGGAGCCCACTGAGATTTCAAAACACAACAGCCAGGCTTGCAAGTGGTCCAGGTGATCTGTGCAGCCAACCTGCCAGTTTCTGCAGTGAAAAACTTCAGCTATGTGATTCTACAGATGGATGAACCTCTAGGCATATTCTTGGTAGTTAACCATCCAAGCAGTCTCATGTGATCTGCTATGCTGATTGCCCATTTAATTAGTACCATTATCCCCTCTTTAATGACCGAGAGGCGGAAAGCCAACTCCATTTCTGAGTAATAGAGAAGTATTACATTTTATTTAGGCACCACTGTTTCCTAGACAGGCTATTCCAATTAAGTCACCATGGGTGGTCACGATGAGATTTCCCTTGTTGCTTTTCATTGGTCTGTTTGTCTTTCTTTTCATTGGTCTTCAGTCTTATTTATCTTTCTTATCTTGCCCTGCTCAGACATTTTGAAACTCAAAATCATACAGGCTCCCACTGAGCTTCAGTTCTCTCTGAAAACAGAAACAGATACAACAGAAATAAGCCGCTTCTTTTTGTTTTTAATACAAAGGGTCAAGCTGTGAACGCAACACATGAAACCAATAGTCTGCTTCATGCGAAAAACTCTTGTCTGAAGAGAACCTTTCCACTGCTGCTGTTCTGTACAAGGATGACAGATTAATCTCCTTTCCTCCTTTTTCACCTTTCACATTGATGCTTTGCAAATGGCATCACACTGATGGATGAAGTTATAAATATACTACAACTGTAATATCAATGCATTAATCACCCAAATTTAGTCGTTTTAAGATGATAGAATGCCATCCATTAGCTGCAGAGTTGACAGTTTGCAACATACCTGAGAGCAGGCCTCATCTTTCCTTTTTTAGGCCATCTATTTCTTTTTCAACAGGAACATCTGGTCATTTCAAAACTGTAATTTGCAAACACTTTAGCTCACAATGGAATGTCAAAAAGCTGTTCTGAAAAGCTGAGCTCTTTTCTTGTGCCAAGCTAGTTGGACTAGAGTGAGCAACTGTTGTTATAAATCTGCCTTTTGCTTTTCCAACCGCTCTACAAATGATGAAATCAAATGCTCCGCAAGGCCTTGTTAGCGACTGGCACAGAGCACTATGGCAAGAGAGGTTAGAATACCGACACACCTAGCCTCATGTGCAGCAACAATTGGGTGCGGGAGAATGAGAAACCAGTTACATTTTATGTAATCAGAAAAAGAAGCACACACGAAAGTTCCTCTGTAGGGCTCAGTGAACAATGCAGATGCTCTCTTTCCTATGGCCTCATCTGGCCTTCAGGCTAAGCAACTGAACATCTTCTCCTGAATGTCTTAACCATATAGTGAAATTGCAGCATGCTGCAATCACAGACTTTTCATGGATTTGCTTCTTCCATGTGAACTGTCCCATGTATTCCAGTCATCTGATGGGACCTGTTCTATGTAAATTTGCATTTTGAATTTAGACTTCAGACCACAAGGAACAGGGCCTTGTTTATTGTGGTGCCCTCCTGGGACGGTTACAAGGCTTGATTTCTTTCGAGCTTCACAAAGCTGCCAAATACTTTTATAAATTAGTTTGGAAGGCCTTTATGGTAACAAGCTAATATGGTGGGGTAAATTTATTATTGTGCCCCCTTTCCTGCTGTTGCTGCGTGTGTCTTCTGTTCTGTGTCGGCTGTTGTGTTTGAAATGATTGTAATTTATTTTATGAAACATACTTGTAAATTACACTGAACAGAGTCTGCCTGGACTATAAAGTGGAGAATAACTTAGGGAGCATATTTTGATGGTAAATGTGGGGAGATATTCTTTTATTTTTTGCTTTTGAACGGTAAGTAAACAATGTTTAAATTATGTCTGTGTTCTAAAAGAAGTGCGCTCTGCTACTGCCGTGGAGTTTGGGTTCCTGGCCTTCATTCCACTGGATAAATATGCAGTTTTTAGAGCCAAGATTTACGTTTGTTCCCCCCCCCACCCCCAACATCAGACTACTTTACAAAAAGATTGCATGTGTTGCTAGACTTGAGAAATGAACAAATTACATTTGCGACTGTCTTAAAAGTAGGCTGTTTTATTTCACTAACAGAAAAGATACTCTGGCTTTCTCCCCAGTAATTCGCAGGGCAAAACTTTATTAATCCATGCTGTGCAGACGCTTGTGTCATCCTATGAGCAAATTGCAGATATTTCACCTTTTTAAACACGTCCTGGTGTGCTGTCATTTCTACTGAGAGGCAACAGTTATGCTCTGAAATGTCACAGCGAGAATGGATTGTTTGATACCCATGGAAAGAGCAGCCTGGTGGGGAGGATTTTGGGTGTGATGGTTCCACTTCTGGCTTTAATACTGTTATCAGAAGGTGGCTTTAAGGGACTTATGCTCAGACCCCTTGACTTTTTGATAGTGGTCTAAAAGTCCTCCATGCTGTTTTCCATCTACATGGAACTGGTAGGAGAGTTCGGCCAGGAACAGTTTAATAAGTACAATGATGATATCCAACTCTGCTGGACCACTGTCTGGAGGCAGTAATGGGCTGGATGAACAATAAATTGAAGTTGAATCCTGACAAGATGTACTGTTTGTGGGCAGTCATCATGCCTACTCCAAATCTGTGCAGGGTTTATTCCTTAGCCTTTTCTTTTCCCAAAGATATCCTGCAAGGCAACAGAGGTTTAGGATAAGAGTTTTCCTTTCCCCTAGATGGGCTACATTCCCAGGTTGATGAGCTCCATCTGCCCCTCACTCCCCTCTATAGCATATACAAAGACTCCCTTCTTGACCATCAAACCCACTATTGGTCTCATCCCAACTCACCCTCACCTGGTTTAGCAGGTTAGTCACAGCTCTTCCCAGGGTGTGTCTGCTGCCAGCTTCTAGGAGCCACAGATGAGAGTTGAGTTCAGCATGGGCACCAAAGGTTCCCCCACCAGAGGTACTACTCCTCCGCCCCACACACACCAATATATGTGTGTGTGTATAAATGAGCTTCTTATGTCCCTAAGGACCAGCGGCAAGATAGCAGGAAGAGGAGCAAGTGAGAATGCTCACAGTAACATTTCCCAAGTCAGAAAAATTGCTATGAAATTGCTATGGTATGCTGGTTTGACAGCCATGGACAGAAAGTCCCTACAGAGAGTGGTGAATGTTGAGATACTGCCGGGGAGACGGGGGCATTTGGCAGGCCCCCAGCTGGCTCCAGCCACTGGCCGGCAGCTGGGTGATCTCCAGTCCTCAGAATAGCATCAAACAGCGACACAAGCCTCAAATACCTTTAGAGACTTGGCACACACTAGTCAGCAGAGTGAGTAACATCTCACAATGGAAGTGGCAGACAGAGACATGTGTAAGCATTATTTACAGCATAGTTCAGGAACAAAAGAAAAAACATGTCTGCTTCCCTTCGTGTCCAAGCAAACAGCAAAGCAAAAGCAATATACAAATGGAAGTTCCCAGCAAGCCTGTGCTGGAAGTAAACAGGCATGTGACACACAACAGTCATGCCTGTTCCTTTTAAGGTGGAATGGAACGATATCCTAACAGTGAAAACAGCACACGATATCATGGGCTGTCCCTTGAGTCTGCTAGATGTCATTGCAGGAGACCGTTGCCTCAGAAGAGCGAAGAACATTCTCAGGGATGACTCACACCCTGGCCAGCACCTTTTTAATCTCCTGCCCTCGGGCAAGAGATATAGAAGCATGATAAGCTGCACCAAAAGGTTAAAGAACAGTTTCTACCCGTGGGCTGTGAGGCTGCTGAATGGAAGACAGCAACATTGCAGCTGACATTTGGGGTTGGTGGTCGTATGACAGCACACAGAGTGTAACAAGGACTGAGAAATTGCGGGGAGGGGCTCGTTTAATCTCACTGTAAACAAGTGGTACAGTGACAATAAAGTATTTCTAGTAACTACAGTCATACCTTTGGTTACAGCCGCTTCAGGTTGCGTTTTTTTGGGCTATGGACCGCCAAAAACCCGGAAGTACCAGAACAGGTTACTTCTGGGTTTCGGCAGTCGCACATGCACAGAAGCGCTAAATCACAACCCGTGTGTGCGCAGACATGGGTTGCGAATGCTGCGGGTTGTGAACGTGCATCCTGCATGGATCATGTTCGCAACCCGAGCGTCCACTGTATTTCTAGAAAACACCAAAGTGAGTACAGCATGACATGGGGAGGGGGAGAGGTGGCAAGTAGATGGAGGAGTGGGAGCATGAGAGCAGATAGGAGGAGTGTCTTTTACAGGTTCTGCCCCAGTTCATTTAGCAACACCCTGGCATGCAGGGGTTGAGCTGCTAGAGCATTGTCCACCAGATATTCACACTTGGAAAATGTTTCACCTGCTTCATTTGTTAACAGCACAGGTGCAGGGACAGGTTTTTGCCTTAAAGTGGCACACCTAAGTGAGTGCCTACCTACCGAATAAGTATCAGCCAGGCTGATACACAGGAAGAATTAAAGCTCACCAATCATATACAAGCAAAAGAAACAAACCTTCCTTATTGGCTTGCCTTCAGCAGCCTCAAGGGTTCAGTAGCTGCCATGGCTATTATTCTCTCTCCCTCTCCCCGTGACATCTATAAAAGGCTATATATTTTAAATCTGCTATATCTTGTGCAGACATATGGATGGGAAGCACAAGTGCAAACAGATGTGGCCAGACAGACGAGCGGAGAACCAGATGTGTGAATTTATTTCAAACAAGGGGAAAATTCACCCACCCATAAATTTTCACACAGTCATTGAAAACAGAAAGGAGTGAAAACTTATCAGGTGCATTTCTTGTTGATTCAGACATGCATTTAAGCCATCGGTTAAGTTTTCTGGGGTTTATTTTCTCCTTTTAGGGCTTAAAAGGTAGAATGCAGCTTATATTAGGGTACACACACACACATACAGATCAAATCAGCCACCTGTCGGGGGGCGGGGGCTGTATTTGAAATGCCAAGACAAGGAACTCTGTTAGCCAAACAAAGCAGCCTGAAATGTAGAACAAACTTTCCTCAATCTCCACCACTTTGGTAATCATATACCTTGGGCCTCATCCAGCATGCTTTAATGAAGTGAGTGAGCCAATGTAAAGTTTTCTCTTATGTGCTACTAATGGTGATCTGACACATGTCAGATGAAATAGAAGAAAGGTAATATATTAGATGATGATTATGATAACAACAATAATAATCTGTTTCTTTGGGCATTAGTTTCCAGACGTTCTTTCTACCTGTAGTAGTTTTATGAAATACCGTACTTTTCCATGTATAAGACTGTTTTTTTATTTAAAAAAAGTTCAAAATTGTGGGTTATCTTAGACATGGATACTATCTCCCCCCATTTTCTCAACTTGGAGTCCCCAAAAATAGGGGGTGTCTTATACATGGGGGGCATGTTATACACGAAAAAATACGGTACTTCTCAAGTTTTCCCCATCCTTATAGCACCGTGTGCTGTATTTACACAAATAATAGATTGATCTTGTAGAACTGCTGCTGCAGCCCAGGAGTGAGTGCAACATGGGGAGGCTGTAGGCTAGTTTTGTTTTGTTTTGTTAATTGACAGTTTATGCAAAAGAGAAGGGGGGGGGGAATTAGCCCCAAGTTACCACTAAGCTGTGGTATAATATATTATATTATATTATATTATATTATATTATATTATATTATATTATATTATATTAATAAATATTATAAAGACAATTCTATTTCGAAAGGGAAGGCTTAAAATGATAGTGTTGGACAATAAAGAAGGGAAAGGCTAGAGTAGAGAACAATCTAGAAAGTAGCTAGATTGGCTTGATCATTCTAACCTGGCAGCCTGATAGGCCATCTACACAGGGGGAAATTCTACAGCTGTTGCATTGAATTAACAAAAGTTTGATTTTGTGAGGTCTGAGAAAACAAAATGGAAGCTGAACAGGGGAAACTAGTTGAAAAAGTGGGATATAAATCCAAATAAATAGATGAGAGATAGATCATCATCATCATCATCATTTTTTATTTGTATGCCAGTGTGGTGTAGTGGTTAAGAGCGCTAGACTTGTAATCTGGTGAACCGGGTTCGATTCCCTGCTCCACCACATGCAGCTGCTGGGTGACCTTGGGCCAGTCACACTTCTCTGAAGCCTCTCAGCCCCACTCACCTCACAGAGTGTTTGTTGTGGGGGAGGAAGGGAAAGGAGATTGTTAGCCGCTTTGAGACTCCTTCGGGTAGTGATAAAGCGGGATATCAAATCCAAACTCCTCCTCCTCTTCTTCTTCTTCTTCTTCTTCTTCTTCTTCTTCTTCTTCTTCTTCTTCCTCCTCCTCCACAGTTAAAAACAATGCTCAAGGCGGCTTACAACATGACAAGATTTACATAAATACAAAAGTCATAAACAATAAATAAGCTACATCAAAAACGCAGCCAAATGGAAAACAATTTCCACATAAATAAAATCTAAAACTAAGAATACAGCATTGATATTACAGTTTAAAATGACATAGGTAAAAAATAACAGCAATTTAAACAAAAAAACAAACAAAACGGAGCCCTCTCTGCCCAGCAGCAGCAGCAGCAGCAGCCCTTTATAGAGCCCATCAGGCCCCGCCCTAGGCCAGGTGTTGAGTGGCAGGACTGGGGCCCTCAGGCGCTGAGCAGGGGAGTCCTCCTGGGTGGTAGCAGCAGCAGCAGTCCTAGATAGATAGATAGATAGATAGATAGATAGATAGATAGATAGATAGATAGATATTGGCTCAACAGGGCCAGACCAAGGTATTTTCGCTTCCTGAAGCTAACCAGACTAGATGCTTGAATCTTGTTTCCACACAGGCACCAGAACAGTGTCCTCTGCCTCATCTAAGGGCCGCAAGCTAGCTTTGATGGTGCTGGACAGGCCTTGAAGGGGACACCCAGTTCTGCCCTCCCGCACCTCAACACAATTCCCTGGCCCCCAGCTTTTGCCACCTGAGGCAGTTGCCACACTGTGCGTAATGACAGGGCCAGCCCTGCTTACCAAGGCTCCTTTTCAAACAGAAGCAAAACACAGGTTGTATTATCAAGAGTAGTAAATTCACGCTTCACTACAGAGAAACTCCAGTAGCTTAGGAAAACAATTTTTACCTGGATGTATTTCCTGTTATTACTGGTTTCTGTAATTAGGGTCAAATAAGGGGGTAACTAGGGGTGGTGCCAGTGCCAGGTGTAGAAATAAGATGAATGAGTTTAAGCAGACTACCCCCCCCCCTTTTTAAAGGGCTATTGAAAACACAGCTCTGAAGTGAAATAAATCTACCTGCTTTACAAGATCCACACCTCCCTCTTTTTCAACAGGGACTCTGTGGTGATTATTGCCCTTAGCCTGTTTTTTTCAGAGGCTTGACAAAGGCCAACAGATTTATGTTTTTGGAGAGTAAGCAATTCTTCAGAGATTCAAGAGTTCATAAAAGCAAAGTTGGTATGACCTAGCTTCCAAGTGATTTCTTAAAGTAATATAATGCTAATGCAATGTAAACAAATGGGAGCACCTGTTGTGCTTCAGCAATGAGCAGGGCTGAATTCTGTGGTAATGCATTTATTGGCTGAGGTAAGCCAACCCTCTGTTCTTTGCTTAGATATTAGAAAGGCATTTTCAGAGCTGTAACTAGAGGTTCCTGTGCCAGAGGTGAGTCCCTACTTTAGCATATTGTTGCTGTTGTATTTCAACCTCACCTTCGAAGCAGCTGCACCCTGGCTCAATGCTACCTAGGCTGCTCCATTTGTTAAATCTCACTTCTCTTTTGAAGAAGTAACTTGTCTCCAGTCCAATGGGAATGGACAGAAAGTATAGCAAACTCGGGGAACCAGTGGATGCTTAAAAAACAACAACCCAGTATCCCTGATTTGCACATTTAAAAGACTCACATACTATAGTATTCTCAGGATTATACAATTTCAAAAAACAAATGGGAAAGTTAGTGCGTTTATGACATTCTAGTCCAGCCTGCTCTCAGACATGCAAGTTTTCTATAAGCAGGGTGTTTTTCAAATTAGGTTGCTTTCAGACATACAATCTGCAAGCTAAAGTTGTATAGGAAGGACCCCAGGCCTACTCTGAGTAAAACTTAGTTGAATACTATGTTACATTGCCTCTTTGTCTCATAATACCACAGCACTCATCACTTTTTGTTTGTTTGTTTGTTTGTGTTTCTACATGTTGTTGGGCTCTATTATCCAGCAATGGAGATCACATCTAAGCCCAAAGTGGATAATAAATTCTGATAATGTTACTTCTCTCTCCATTTTCTACTTAGGCCCTATCTGCACTGTGCATTTAAAGCAATGCCATACTACTTCCGATAGTCATGGTTTCCCCCAAAGAGTCATGGGAAGTGTAGTTTATTCACAGTGCTGAGAGTTGTCAGGAGACCCATATTCCCTTCACAAATCTACAATTCCCAGAGTTCTCTGGGAAGAGGGACTGATTGTTAAATCACAGTGGGAACTGCAGCTCTGTGAGAAGAATAGAAGTCTCCTAAAAACTCAAAGCATCCTTAAAAAACTGCAGTTCCCAGGATGACACACCCTCCCGCATTCCTCTGGTGAAAACAGGGACGTCCTAAGGAAAAGTGGGACATTCCTGGATTAAATCAGAAACCAAGACTGCTTCTGTGAATCCGGGGCTGTCCCTGGAAAATAGGGACACTTGGAGGGTCTGGGATCATTTGGGGAATGCCATGGCTGTCTAAAGTGGTACAATACTGCTTTAAATGTATAGTGCAGATGGGACCTTGGTCAGCAGAAGTACATCCCGAATGCCTTTACTGGTCTTCAGCTGTTGGGCTTAAATGCTTTGGGTATTAGAGAGTTGCTATGGTGCTGTGAGAGACTTCTCATGAGCACTTGTGTCAGATGAACATAAAATGAGTTTACCCCACTCCCCTTCGCACAGGTGCAAATTATGGCACAAGATGCAGAGCAGTGGGACCCCAGGTCTTACACTTAGATTATGTTAACCAGAAACCCTATCATGTGGTGGAGCATGAAGAATCTGTTGTAAAGGCAGTCGATGGAATTTCCCAGTGGGAAAGACTAATGGAAAGTCCATGTAAGAAGTGTGAATGAAATCCACGAGCTTCGTAAAAAGCTTTGGCTGTAACCTATCAGATGAGGAGATGCTTAATTTATAAAACATCTTTACTTGGGCAGGGGGTTATTTACAACATGGGGAAGGTCAATTGCCAGTAGAGAAGCAGGAGAGCGCTTGGGTGGTTATAGAAAGGCAAGTGGGTTTGGCTTCTGTACAACATATTTCTAAAGATCAAGGAGCTTATGGTTTATGGGTTGCTAACGGCTGTAGAAACATTCAAGGCAAGGGGACTGGTTTGTCTCAGAGTTGAACAGAGATGTTGCTACCATGTTGTTGGCATTTTCAGGGGCTGATGGGAAATGAAGTCGTGGTCTTGGTCCCAGACTGCTAGGAAACTGGTGGTGTTGGCAGAGGAGCCAAGGAATTGGTAGCCCCGCAAGGCAGCAATGGGGAAGAACTTCTGAAGCTGCCCAACATTGTGCCTCTTTGGCAATTTGAGGTACGTACACAGTAACAGGCCAACTTATGTTATATCAGTTTAGGTTCATGGTGCAAAAGGACAGAAAGAATGCCAAGCTTTCTCTGCTTTGTTAGTGAAGAGCCAGCTATGTAGACCAGGCTTCCTCAACCTCGGCCCTCCAGATGTTTTGAGACTACAATTCCCATCATCCTGGACCACTGGTCCTGCTAGCTAGGGATCATGGCAGTTGTAGGCCAAAAACTTCTGAAGGGCCGAGGTTCAGAAAGCCTGATGTAGACTATTCTGGTTATGCTGATCATGGGATAATACTGCTATGTGTTGGGGCGCCAGTTATGTGTGAGTGCAAGACACTCATCGTGCTTGGATTTAGTAAAAGTTGCTATCTGATTTGCGTACCTTTGGGAAATTGGACAAGGCAACTTTAAATTAAAATAAATGCATTAGTTCTGCTTAATGAATGATAGAAATAGTCAGCTAATAACTGCCACACCATTCCCTATGACTCCCAAGCTATCCAGAGTCGGAACGAACCCTTTGAGAGAGCATGGACTGGGTGATCTTTATGATCCTATTAAAAAGTGTGAAATCTGGGGAAATAAAGCTTTGCTTTGAACCATTGCTTTTAAATTAAAATGGAACAAGCCCAGGTAACACCTTATGCTTTAATATTCTTTCTAATTCTTTCCCTCATAACTGGATAGAGATTAGTTTTTTAAAAAAACGAGTTTCTTGTGTGTGGTTATAGGGAACGATAGTTATCACCCAAAATATTCCGCGTCAGAGGTGTCAAATTAATGGAGGAGAGCAACCTTTCAGCCCAACCATGTGTGATAGCTGTGAAAACAAACCTAGGGAGATGAACATTCCTCCACCTGCAGCAAGTTAATTAGGCAAGGGATCTCCTGAGCCAGTTTCTAGAAGGGGAATACTTTCTGCTTTTAGCCAGGGTGGGATTTTGATCAAACTCTTGGAATTCTCCACTGCCTTGGGTGATTTGCTGTGCAGGTTGCTGCCAGCTGGACGGTCTGCTCTTCTTGCCATAGAAAAAGCCTCATCAGTCATTCATAGTGTTGAATAATGCAAGAACCAATGTTCTGCAGGTGGCCTTTCCAAAAGGAGAAGAAGGTGGGGTGGATGAAGGCCCATTATTTCTGGAGTTTATAGATACTGTGACAGTTGAAGATGCTTCTAAACTTTCTGTTGAGATGTTTGAGTCTGCAAACAGGGGGAGGGGAACGTCGTTCATCTGTTCACTGCGGTCAGTTGGTGGGATTGGCCAATTAAGCCTGAACGAAATGTCTGCCTGCTCTTTAAAAAAGTCCCAGTCCTTAACATCAGCGACAGAGGCTCTGCTCATTGTCCAGCTCATTAATGAAATTAGGTGGATGAGTACAAGAGATGGAATTATTTCTGCAGCCAAACTAAGATTGTGGAATTTCTTACCATTTCTGCATAATTCCCTCTCTTGTGCATTTTAGACATTTGATTAACACTTTTGTTTTGTTCCGGTTAGCTTTTAGAGTTTGACACCCATTTTCATTTGGGCAGTGCCTGCTTTTAATACCCGCTTCTACTCTGCATTTTGATTTGCCTTGTTTTAACCTTGCGTTTATTTTTGTGATGTGCTTTAACTTTTTTTATAAACTGCTTTTGATGCTTTGTACAGAGAAGTGATTTAAACATAAGAAATAAAATAAACAGATGAGAGCATACCTTCCGGCTCGGTTTACACCTATAATGGTTGTCACACTCACTTTGGTTGGTCACACACCCTTCTCTGCCCACATTGTTGGGGCACAGCATGTGGCTAGTAGTGAAGGTTGAATAGATTTTACCATAATTTATCATTTGCTCACCGAGAGCCAATGTTATAATCTCAGACAAAAGTTCCCTGTTATTACAAGATTTCAAAGTATCTTCAGATTTAAAATTATAGTAACACAGAGTAGGCCAAGAGCTCATAAATCATTTTCTTAAGCTTCCTTAAAGATAAAAGCCTCTCTAAGAGGCCAATAAACTTGACTCTTGCTGCACACTTTCAAGTGCAGCTGGAAATGGGCACCGTGCGCTTACACAATGGTGTTTCCAGGGACTGTATGGGGGGGGCGGGGCGGGGAAATGACTGTCACTACATCATTAGACGGGGGCAGCCATCCCTTCTGCAACCAGCACCTGGAAGCAATGTTGTGGGATAATGTTGTGCTATGCCTGCTTCTGGCAGGCGGATTCATGCTTCCTAGCCCTTGGAAAGCCTCTTATCTTTAGGGAAGCTAGATAAAGATGAAAATCGACTACTTTTTATTACTGTAAGATTACAATGCATGCACACACACTATGCAGGCCATGGAGGCACAGAAAATATAAAATAGCTATAATCAGTCTTGGTTGGAATGATCAAAATATTAAAATTTGAATATTAAAGTTTGTCAAGGGACACTTCCAGGCCATCACTCTTTTCAGCTGGAATTGAATTGCATACAAGCAAATTCAGGTGTGTGCCTCCTTTTCATGCCTGCAGTGGAATGCAATGTGTTCCCATTGTTCCCTACTGTGTGTTCCCTACTGTGTTCCCATTCGTAGTGTAGAAATACCTCAACTGAAATAGAAAAATATGATCTACTGTTTTCTGGAACAGCTCTCCAGAGTCCAGACTGACCATGGTGCATTGGCTGTGACCCAGACCCTATGGCTGACCCTCCAGCAGTATAAGACAAAACAGTCTTTTAGCAGTAAGAACACCAAGTTAATAACACACTGTTTCAACTATGATGTAAGTCATGTTGTGGATATTCCTCTTCAGAATTCCCTTGTATTTGTGTTAAAATTCGTCTCTGCAGTACTCTCTGCAATTCTTCATTTGTTTGTTTGAAAGGACTATGGAGAAGTGTGATTTTTTTTTAAAAAAAAACAACAACACAGATCCTGGCACTTCTTTGTGTACCTTCTATTTTAAAAACAAAGGGAAGGTCTGCTTTTTTCGAATGATGTGTCTGGGAAGTGCATAGATGTGTTGCCCATAATATGCCACCAGACGGTGTAAAAATTTCCACACAATTCATCAACACCTTTAATCTAAACGACTATGTACAGGATTCCAGGCAACATGTGTTTTCCATGTGTGTAGTGTTCCAAACAACGTGTTTCAACTTGTCGTAATATAATCAAAGGTCCTGCTAATTACTTCAGCGTGCAGACTATGGCACTCCCGGCTCGTCATATAACCACTCTGAAATAATTTTATTAGGGAGCAAAGCGGCTCAATAACACTAATTAATTGTGTTTCTTGGACCACTGAAAATGTGTAAGTGGAAAGAGAGTAGTTCTGGTACATTTCCCACCAGGCTGACTTTTGCACTTTTGAAACATGCTTCTCTGTCATGGTCATTATAGCAAACGAGAGAGAAAGAGAGCTGGAAAGGTGCAGTAGGAGAGCATTCCAGACTTATGATTTGAGGCTGGAGTTGGATATGCTGGTCAGAAATTCACACTCTGGCAGATACGTATGCCTTTTTAGGCTGTTTGCCCACTAAGTTCCAATGGGGGTGGGGTGGCGGGTAGAGACAGACTTGCGGGGGGTGGAGAATGCCAATATTTATGTACCAATAGGTGATTCTAGGGTCCCTTTGGTGTGGATGACATGGGAGAATGACCATATTAACCAAATATGAATGTTGATGTAAACTTATTGCTAAATGTTTGTGCCAATGTAACTACTAGGAGTGGACAAAAATTGCCCGAGTCATTTCAACAGGGCTTAGAGCTCCTCCAGACAGCCTGCTTATTCAGATTTCATCCTGATTTGCTTGCACAAAGCTTAGACGGTAGTTAGATTGTGTGCCTTCTTGATCAAGCATTCATACTGATTAGTTATATGCCAATGAGTGTTCATCTTGATTTGCTTGTGGGATGTTTACAAACCTTTCCACTCATTCATTCATTCTGCACATTTAAATGCATATCCTTATCATGTTCCAAACCACAAAAGTCTGTGTTTCATTTTTAAGGTGGATTTGTTGCCATTGAGCACTTGAATTGCACAATCCTGAAGTTCTTGTGTGCACTTGAAGCCATCCTACAAAACTCTTTTAGGGAGGAAATTTCCAAATTAATTTTCAATTTTGTTTCCGGTGATACTTCCTGGGGCAGTTTTGCTATCTGTAAATGCTCCGTACCATGTCAGAGTGGCTTGTGAAAATATTCAGAATTGTACAGTATTATAATTATTAATTAATTGAATTTTTTTACTGCCCTTCATCTGAGGCTCACAGTGCAGTTTGCAATATAAAAACACAAAAATACATAACATGGTAACAAACAAGAACAATAAGCAACCTACACGCAGTTTAAAAGGCCATAGATTGTTTAATTAGCCAATGGCTAGCTAAAATATTTTAAAAGAATCAAATAAGAAATAGTCCTAATTTTGAGTTTCCCTCTGTTGATACAAAAGTGGCGATATTTTTTTAATTACTGGATCCAGAATATGAACTTAAAATGAATTTGCCAGTGATGTTGTGAATCATTTCATTCTGCTGGGATCTTACGTCTCTTGGCCATACCCATGTTTTAATTAAAAGTCAACAATTTTCAACCTGACCTACATGAACCAAGATAAGAAGTTTTGGATTCAGGGATGAGATAGCTATATCAGCACAACCAACAAGATGCTTCTGCAGTGTTTTCTTTCAGCTTTGGATGCAGATAGAAAAACTGCCATGGTAGTTACCTGAAAGCAAAATTCAAAATCAATGTGGAAATTCCTCTCTAAAAGAGTTCCAAGGTGGCTTCTGTCAGTATTTTGTGAGAGGGATTCAAGTTCATATTCCTAATCCATCCCATCGTTCTTTAAATTTAGAAAAAATTGTATAGAGGTTGTGTAGATCAGAGGCCTGGTCACTGTTTTGCATTTTGGGGAAATAGAGTATGAGAGGATTGGCACACTCTTTCACAAATAGTGGCTGGATAATCTAAATGAACCGCAGAAATAAAGAACCCAGGAAGTTCATTAATGTTTTATGAGCCTCCAGTAACCTGTAAAATTTCACAGGGCTTCTTCTTGGTTATGTGGAAATCTTCAGTGAAGCTTCCACCAAGTGTATTTGAGGAGAACAGGACCAGAACACAAACTGAGGATCTTGAAGCACAAAACGTTATTTATTACTCTGACTTTCTTACTTCAGTGCTGGTGTACTACCTGACACTCATTACAGCATAGCTGTAATGTTAACCTATAAAGTAAGTAAACCACTTGGATGTTTCTTATTAAGATATATGGCAATTAGTCAGCCAGCTTCCTCGCTAGGCTGCTTTCTTTGCTATTCCATAAAAAGGGCCTAAAATGCTGTACTTGGCACAATTCTTCTGCACTACCATTTTGTTGCTGTAATGGGAAGGCAGCAAAGGGTAGCTAAGTATAAATTCACCTAATAATGTTTCCACATGCCCATGTTTAATGTCCAGTTGTAAATCCCTGCTCCACTAAATGCCATTTTCATGCTGGTACATGTCACGGTGAAACAGATACTGAGGTATATTTTATAATATAAGCTGTAGATTAAATTCCCACCTCTGTCGCCTGCAAGGAAACTGTAAAACGAAGACTGCTGCCTATATTTTTGTTTCTGAAGGGCCCCCGCATAATGCTGCTTAAGAGTACATCTAATGTTGTGTTTTATTTATGACTGATGATGTGGTAAATGCTTTACTCTAAGCTGTTGTGGTTAAGATAGCATTAGTGGAGAAAAACTGCTTTTTCAAGGAAACTGAGAACATAATGGAAAGTTTTGTTTAAAAGGCAATCCATGGCGTGTAAGCAATCGGCATCTAACAGCTTACCATGTTATACCTTTCAATGAAATGATGAGAACTCGGAACAATTTCTGCGGAACAGAAAATTCCAAAATGGTCACATGTGTGCCTTCCTATAAAAGGAAGTCTTTCGGGGGCTGTTTGTATAAAGCCTGGTGAACTGGTCAAGCCAGTTCTTTTGCTGTGACAATGGCCTTGGCTGGCCACATAAGCATCTTAAGGGGTTAGCTAAGAAGAAACGTGTTGCCATGGGACTCAGCTACATTAGTAAAGAAAAAGCGTTTTGTAAGCTTTATAACACTGTGACACCAGGTGGCACTGTGAAATTCCGTCTTTCACCAATGCGATTTCCCACCTTGAGGTTTACAACGTGTTTTCCAGCCACAGTAGCAAATGAAGGTTCTTCCAGGAGACATCTCTCCACCTTGCTCACCTAGGTAATTCTAGGAAGGGAGAACAAGAGGCCAGGGGTTTGTGTCTTTGGTTGATGCCGGCAGCTGAAAGGAGACAGAGTGGCTTGTCTTACTCTGTGTTGGACCCAAGGCTGTGGCTTGGGGCTGTCCTTGGGAAACCTAATGGGCAGTAAGATCTGTTGGTGTTGTGATGCCATGAGCCCTTCCATCCTATGATCTGGTTGTATATATGGGTAACTAAAACCATATACTGTAAAGTCACCGTAGTCTGTTGACCTTCATTCCAGGGTAACCAAAGCCTGGGTAAGTGCTGGAACCCCTGAGTCTCTCACTGCTTGGAGACGGGGTTTTAAAGGTTTAAAACATGTGTTTGGAAACTCCAGGACATGTTGGCTTTCCTGCTAAGAAGAAATGGAACAAGTATGTTGCTACCTGGCTCTGAAACATGAGCAGATGAGGGCAACAAAGATGGCAAAGGGCCTGGAGACTCAGTCCAGTGTTTAGCCTGGAAAAGAGATGATGAAGAGGTGATATGGCAGCCATCTTCAAACATCTGAAGGACTGTCAGACAGAACAGAGGTAGCTAACCTTCTTGGGGCTTCATTATGGTTAAGTCTCTGGATGCTACATGTAAAAGCTCTCAAGGCTGCCTTCCAGAAGGTGCTGCTGTTTTAATTTATGTTGTTATCATTCATTATTAAATTCAGTAATATAGACATGGACAAATTTGGAGGGGGGGGGAAAGGTCTTGCTTTTTGGCATCACAATAACAAGGGACCTGCAGGAGCAGTCAGTAATATATATATATATATATATATATATAGAAGAAAAGGCACACTAGCCTGGGAACTTCCTCTCTGCCCAGAACATTGGAGGCTATACACCACACCCCCTCTACAGTATTTATAGGAACTCAAACACTGAGATCCTGCTCTGTTCCAGTAACAAGAAGCCGAAAGCACCAGCCTGAAGATGACGAGTGAGACCTCGTCGAAACGTCGCCTAGACACCCCAACTTTTACACGGGAAGACACCCGAGGACACCAAAACCTGCATATATATATATATATATATATATATATATATATGGCATGGCATGGCATGGCATGGCATGGCATGGCATGGCATGGCATGGCAGTATCACAGCAGAGGACCCACAGGAGTGAAGGGATTTCTGTGCCCAATAGGATTTTTGTTTGTGATGTTTGATTTTAAAATGGCAAACACATTGAGAGTCCTCCCTGCTTTAATTTGCAATGTGGCCCTCATGACTAATGGCTCTCTCCTCCCTAAAAGCTTAATTTCCTTCTCAACTTACTTCTGCATAAACATGCAGATGATTAGGTTCTACTGGAGGTAATGATATTGTAACAGTACACTTCCTTTTTTCCTTTCCTGTTACCTATGTCAGTTCATTTTTCCACTACGGATTCTTAATGAAGAACAGTGCAAGTGACAATGCTGATTTGGCTAACTTGCGTTTCCTTACACTAATTTTCCCCCCTCTAGGCCAGTGCAGTAATAGCCCCTGAGGAATTGAACCTTTTCCTTGGAACAACAGCACCAACAAGCAACAATGCTTAATCAAAGCACGTGCCAGGCATTGCTGCTTTTGGAGACCCTCCCACAAATATTTCAGACTCCCATGGAGCTGTTTGCCATGTAGCAAACACAATAGGGTAACTTATCCCCAAGAATGTACATGGACACTGAATTTCCATCCCTGGAGCAGACATGGAATTTACACCTAAACCATCTTCATTTCAGAATAATCCAAGGAAGATTTGCAAATTATCCAGGCCTCATAGAATGCAAACCTGAGGAGGGAAGGAGGAATTTCCTTCAGGTCACAACAGCAAGGAGAATAACAATGCTTTCTTGTAGCTTCATAAATCCTCTCTTTGCCAGTTGATTAAAACAGTACTGCTTCTTCCACTTCAGTTCTCTCTGTTGTAACGCAAATATTTAGGTTTGGGGAAGGGTCCTGCCTCAGAGGCAGACACCTTCAGGCAGGGCCAAGAAAGCCTTCCTTCTGAAACTCTGGAGAGCTACCGCCAGTCAATGTAGTTAATATTGAACTAGATGGATAATTTGTCTAATTTTAGTATATAGAATCATCTTATTCAGAATGGCATAGGTGACAGGACAAGATTAACTGCTTGTGAAGTCTGCATACTTAGACTTGGGCAGTTACACTAGCGCAAGAGATGGTCCAGTTCACTACATGAGCAAACCTCCCCCGTGTGTATGATCCTCTTTTGAAGGATCACACTAGAAACATAGAATTGTACCATTGGAAAATGACACCAAGGGTCATCTAGCCCAACCTCCTGCAATGCAGGAATTCGAGAAATCCATATTAAGACCTTTGATATTTAGGAACCTCCTAGCAGTTCCAATCTTAATCATTCAACTCACTTCGTCATCCTACTGGCAGCCTCTAATGAACATTTGAAAATGTGCCAGGGTTGCTCCACCCTTGTACGTTACTACCCTCAAGCATGTTTATGAACACTGCAAATGAGAGAGAAGTTGGGCGGTGGATGTGTGCACAGTTGAGATCAACTGCCTCCTAGGCCCCAGTGCAGTCTGGTAAGATTCAGATAGCGTTGTTGTTGACAATCATAGACAAAATAGCTAGATGCCAAATTGCTGCGAGGGACGAATGCACACTTGTAAGCATCTTGTTGCCTCAAGGCTTCTTTTACTTGGTGCATTTTATTATCTGTAACCAAAACTGTCTATTTAAAATTCATCTGCTGTGGATAAGAATACACAGCATGGTTCTCTCTTAATCGATACTCAGTCATTTTGCATGAATCTCATGCTGCCAAAGAGGTCCTGCATCCACTGGGTCCCAAAATTTTCTGGTTTTCATTTACTGTACTTTATTTTAGGTACTCGTCACCAGAAAAGTTCTGAAAAGTCTGCAGAGAGACAATGACTCCCTACATATAGTAATGTATGTGGCCGAGCAATATGGAACGTTTGCTGGATGGGTGAATGGGAAATTCCTTGCTGTTTGGCCAACTTCACAGCACTCAAGCAGCTAAAGAAGCCATAGCAAGAGGCCAATTTTTCAGAACCTCTGGTTCACTAACCCCACAGCGTTTCACAGCCTTCTTATATTTAGGAACCTCAACATCTGAAGAATCTAGTCTCTACTGCATATCACAAAGTCATATTTATATTTGTTTGAAAGAGAAAGCACTTTGCACAGCCACCTCAGAAGTCAATCACAGAACCGGAAATAAATTCCAGAGCTAGTCGAGAAACCTGTCATCCCTCCCCCTCAAAATAATGTAACATTGTGATATCATAAAAGAAAGAGATGTCCCTTATTTGTGGTTATTTACGGCACTGTAAATCAAGTATGTACCGTCAAGTGCCAATGAAAATTGTTTAAAAATCAGCCTTAAATAGCTAAACTCTTAGCAGCAGCTCATAAAATGAGTCTTGGCAGGTCTTAGGTAGTTATGGTTAGAATGACAGTCCTTTAGGGACTTGAGATAGCCAAAAGCAGTAGTAGTTAAGTACAGAGCGATAGATGAGGGAGTCTGCCGGCCGAGGCAATTTTGCAGCACACTCTTGAAGTCTTAGCACCTCCAAAATTGTGCTGTGTTTGTTAAGTCCGGCAATGTAGAACTTGACATGGGAGGTGGGAGAAATAAACACTGTCACCTGCTACATCCGTCTCTGTTCCTGTGAGGTAATGACAGTGAAAAAGGAAGTGGCCTTTACTGAGGTAAAAAAACAAAACAAAACCCTGCACTCCCAGAGAAGTAACAGGGCAGTATATCACAATGAGAGTGAAGACAGACGCACATTTTAATAGTAGTCACAGTAGTGTGATTCTGTGTTTGCAATTTGCTTTATAGACAAGCATATCAGCAGTTCATCTTCAGTTTTGCTTCTGCACTCACATATGGGCTGTGTAGCTTTTTAAAAATATAGACACAGTTAGATGTGTATATTTTCTCCTTCAGCTTATTCTTTTTAAAAAATAGCTGTAACCTGCCATGGTTATCATGGAGGGAAGCAACTTGAGCTCAAAGCACTTTCTGTAGCCAGTTTGGGTCAGTTTATCCACACACTGAAAACTTGCAGACCTGATAATTCAGAGTGTGTGCTGGGGCAAAAGGATGGTGTTTTATATTGAACATCTGTTAAAACATGGTGCCTACCTTTGCTCCGAGAGGGCAAAAGACAATCAGCCAGCAAGAAATACTTTTAATTGTTCTGTGATAAAAGTGAGCAGAATATCATCTGGTGTAAAGAACCAGCGTATTGTAATATTCTCTCCAGGAAAGGGGGGGGGGTGAAGACGGGTGGAGGGATCATGTCCAGAAAAAGTCTGAACAGGAAAGTAAAAATATCTGAAGAAGGAACCAACAAGACAAATAAAAGAGAACATCCATTAAGAAACCAGACCTCAGCTGCTTAAAAAGTCAGGTGTGTGAGTTATAGTTGTCTTGAGCCAGACCTAACATCCACTGCCAACAACCACATCTACTGCCAATAAGCCAAGCTGACATAACAGTTACTTTAAGAGAGTTTGGGGAGGGGAGACTGAGGGTGGGGAAGGGGAGGGGGCGGCGGCGAATCTACAGCTTTACGTGCCCGTGGCCTCTTTTCTCTTTTAGTCATTTTTTCCTCTTAATGCATATTTTCATCTTGGTCCTCTTTCTGCTCCCTTCTGGAACAGGAGGCGTTTAGCAATGTGCCCAAGGGTTGGTTTTTATTATTTATTTTAGGGTTGGTCTCACAATCACTGATGTATGGGGAAAGCCAAATATTCAGTTTACATTTAGTTTTTCTAGGTGACTGTCAGTGATGCTCACCCTTAATCTGCAGACTTTGATTTATGGAGGGATGTCTCAAACCTGAAGCATCATGAACTGGCAAGGCACTCCATAGTATCTGAATATTTCAGCTTACACCTCCACATACCCCTGCCTATCAAAACTGCTCCCCAAACCCAGCAATGTCCAACACTAAGCTTTCTGACAGTAGAATGGACTCCATCAGATGGTGGTGGACTCTCCTTCCTTGGAGGTTTTTAAGCAGAGGTTGGATGGCCATTTGTCATGGATGCTTTAGCTGAGATTCCTGCATTGCAGGGGGTTGGACTAGATGACTCTCAGGTTCCCTTCCAACTCTGCAATTCTCTGATTCCCTCTGTGAGAGCCAGGAAAGGTCAGGAGCGCATTGTAGGCCCATGTTTCAAAACTGCATCTCGTTTCCTGCAATAAAAGGGTTCTGGTAAACGTTTTCCCTTTAGGGTATGTTTGGTGTAGCAGGTGCAGTGGTAGCTCTGGGGCTGATCAGGGCTGTTTGTTGGCAGCTTTTTAAAACACCCAGTGATGAAACTGAACTGACAGTGAACTTCTGAAGGCAAACAGTGCGTTATCGAGCCAGAACCAAAGACATTAAACTCGAAGGTCGGAATACAAAGCATATGTGCTTATGATCCTTTTAAGCAGCCAAAGGACCTGGCACAGAATTGCTATATCATAATACAGACTATTCCCTGTCTTTTAAATACTTGAGCACAAATTAGATGTGATCTTGCTGTGCATCTGTTATCACGACGATACAATCAGCTACCATGTGCCAGATCTCTGCAGCGAGCCGCTGCCTCCTACTCCTAGAACAATTTCTGTATCACATTCCACATAAACTCCTGGGCAACAGTCCAGTACCAAGTTAAACCTATTGACATCAATGGGCTCAAGCGTGCTTAACACTCTTTTGGATTGTAGCCCTGAGATATTGAGCAACAACTTAATGCGAACAGAACATGCATATGAAATCTATGGCCCAAGGAATGATCATTTATTTCCAAAATGGCAAGCTTGTTTTTTTATTTTTATTATAAATAAAACCAAGTTACTTATTTTATTAAAACGGTTACATATGTTGAAACAAAGACCAGCAGTTTTAATGATGCTTGGTTTTCTACATCATAAATAACTGAAACTCTGTTAGTTGTTGGCTCACCGCTGAGCATGCTTCTTGCGTTTTTAAGAAAACTTTTAAATCTGTGTTTCCAGAAACTATGCAGCAACAAGAAGACTAAATTAAAGTAAAAATGTAACAAAAAACAAGGACAAGTGTCTCTTAAGTTTGAAACTCGAGGGTCTAATTGAATGTTTGTTATGTGTGGAAATCAACTGGCAGTTGCAAGTGTTTACAGCTAACGGGCTTCAGGAGTGTGTGGTTGCATACTCTTGGCACAGAAGGGAATTCGTGTGAATAACATCAGCCTGTCCATTTGCAGTGCATTATGAACCCACTGGATTGGCCAGGCTTCATATAAATGCTAGGCACCTGATCTCCTACTTTGACAAAGAACAGTTCCTTCTGATGAGTAATGTGTGGATCCCCCAATTCTACACCATAAATAATTTGGGAGGTCCTAATTTTGTTGCTGAACTTCCTCTAGATCAGTGTTTCCCAAATTTGGTCTCCAACTGTTTTTCAGCTAAACCCCCCCATCATCCCTGACTACTGGTCCTGCTAGCTAGGGATGATGTAGTCCAAAAACAGCTGGAGACCCAAGTTTGGGGAACCCTGCTCTAGATCAAGGTTCTTCAGTCTTGGGCTCCAATATGTTAAGCTACAGCTCTCATAATCCCTGACCATTGGCTAAGCTGGTTGTAGAAAAAAGGAGTTGGGAGTCCAACTTCTACAAACCCATGTTGAAGAACACTCTAAATATTGGGCGACATTACCTAGGCCCAAAATTAGATTCAGTCAGTTCTGATCAACCTCACTCTGCCCCTGTTGGTCTCTTCCGTTTCCCAAACCTAGACAATGTGACAAAGACAGCTCCAGGTGGATGTTGCAGTGGACCCCCCTTTAGACATATCATTTGGGGGCACAATATATTATGTGAAATGCAGTATTCATTGTTCCCAGAGTCCATGTGTACTGCCCTCTCCCCATGCTAGGTTGAACCATAATGGATGACTTGCAATAATATCAAAGTACCTTGTGAGTCACATTTCCCGTATTTTCTGGCAGCCCTAGATACTGCTATGCATGCTTACAACAACATTCATAGCCTAAAAGAAGCCCCATCATGGTGCCTGCAGCAACCTCACCGTGTGATCCCCTCACTGAGGTACAGTTGCGAAAGGAAACTGGCGTTGAGGAGGGCTCCAGGGAGGACGTTGCCCTGAAACAGGCACATTTTGATTTGGGCTCTGGTGGGATCTAGGCTTGATACTAAATAGACCTCGGGAACAAAATCTGTGGTTAGAAACCTGCATTTTCAGGCTGTCCCACAACATCCCTTCTTTCTGTGGTGTTTGGGCTCTAGAGCCCATCTCAAAGCTCAGCTCCAACAGGTTACATCCCTGACCTCAGGGACTCATGGCTGAAAATCATGATTTCCAGGTCTGCTCACAGTTCCAGCCTGGCCCTGACACCGAAAGGATGGACCAAAAATATTTGCTACCCCCAAGCGGCTGCACTGCACAATCCAAGATGCTCCATGCTCTCTGGGGGAACATTGCACCTCTAAGAGTACCTGATTTTTCGTAGGTGTCCCTTAAAAAACAACTTATACACACTTGCACACAGAATCTTTGATACTAGCAAGTCCTGTGGCTTTCGTTCTTTTCAGTCAGATGTCGTTCTGAGTAAGCATGGTTAGTTTTGTGCTGTTAGTACTTCCGTTTTGTTGCCAATCACCCAAATAAAAAGCAGAGAGAAAATGTCTTACAGAAAAGTTTGGCAAGACAGTTTATTGTCACAAAATAGTTAATAACAGAATAACTTATAATAGTATGAACTAAAGTGAAGTGTTTACTCTGTTTTCTTTAAAAACTCACATTGTTATGACAAAGTCTAGTTGGTCAGGTCTGAAAGTCACTGTTGTGGGGGGAGACCTCTTTTACACGAAGATGCAAGTCAACCAAAAGTATCCTTCAACTGTTCATACAGTCGTAACATATATTTCCTGCTTTTTATGTCAATGCAAAATAGCAATTTTAAAAAAGTAAAAATATATATATTTATGTACAAAATATTTTTTCATATCAAATCATTTTAATTGTACACTTTAAAACAACAACCACAAAATGCTATGTTACATCAAGATGCGTTCTACATGTTACATCGAGGTTTGATATCTGCTATCTAGATTATATTAGTGCAATTGGAACTGGCTATGCTTGAGCAACGCGTTGCATACCTGAAAGTCAGCTTCACCAAGGGTTTTGATCTTCCTCACTATACGGGGGTTTGCCATATATGTCAAGTAAAGAAGGAATGGGCATCTTAGAAGTTCACTGGGTCTTATTAGAAGCAGAAGGGGTAGGAGTAAAATTCCAATAGGTTACCCAAACAAAAAGACTCAGTTCAGATTTTAAATCGAAATGTAGTTTATTTTGCTCTGGCTGCGTTGCCTGATCCTCATTATTGTATTGCAAACTAGCAAATCTACAAGGACATCCAGTTCCACACTGTGTCTTGCGCTGATCCATGCATGTAAGGTCCTGAAACTATCCCTCTTTCTGCATTTGGATAGCTTTTTCCACCGGAAACATTGAACTCACCCAATACCTGCATAGAAGATGAAATGGATCAGGTTCTAGGCATTTTGCTTAATGATCTTTGCTGTGACTCTGCCCACCTCAAACAGAGTTTGGTCAATTTTTTTTATGTACCAAACTGGGTTGAGTATAAAAACAGGATTAGCAGGTTTCCTGGACTGAGAACTCATTTCCAAACTAGGATCTCTAACTAGATTTACAAATTTACCCTGGATATTGTTATTCAGATGTAACATTAAAACTGGTTTAAGGAAAATAAGCTAGGTTTCCATTTCCCCTGAACTGGACTCAGGACAATCAGCTCTTTTCCCAGTTTTATTTTACTGACCCGAGTATAAGCTATATTTGGCTTTACTGTTGCTTATTCAAGAGTGTAAACCTGATTAGAATATTTTCATATGGTTGGAGCAAAGTATACTTGCTTTAGTCAAATTTAGGAGTTAAAATGGTGTTTCTAATGCCCAATTTAGCATCTACTTTGACTTTAAATTGCTTCAGTGCCACAATTGTTTGGTGTGTTGTGTGTGCCCCATATGTTTTAAATTCCAATGATTTGCTTTATATAATATATAGATTTCATTATGCCTTCTTTCCCCCCCTTCATTGAAATGGGGATTTTCTTCATTTGATACATTCCGTACCAAAATAAAAACATTTTGGACGCATTAAGGCAATAACAGTTTCCGTCGTGGAAAGTTATTGAGCTCCAGTATAAATAACAAACTGAAGCATAGGTTGATTTGGTACCAGAAAAGTGATCTGCTTTGTTTACTTACATAAAAGTTTCAATAAGTCAGAAGGAGAGCTTAAAAGGAAGGAATCCCAACTGGATTTACTGATGGTTTCATCATTGGGACGACGACTTAAACTATCACAATGAGTCTTTTTATAGTTAAACATTTGAACTACATAAAAGAATCAGAGCGTGTTCTTATGTAAGGCTTAAATCCCCTTTGAACTCTCTATTATTGTTAACCTCCAATCTCTGTCAATGTACTGACTAGGCAATCTGAGGAGAGGCATTATAAGTAATGTGAATGACCATTCTGGTCAACGTACATTTTTCTTCACGTAAAACACACACTCAAAGGCAGCCCTTTCAGTCCATATGAAAGAAAAAGCTCTAGGACTGGGCAATTCCATTATAATGGTTTTGTCCACCTGTGGCTATTGCTTTTTTCTCCTTTTTACATTCACATTGCAAAGTAACTGAAGCTTTAATGTACATAATCAGGATGCTCCTTTAAAAAATATGAGACTCTTCCCCCCCCACAGTATTGCACTTATGAAAGGAATTATTCTTTTTATTTTTTAACATATGGCAAATGCAGTCAGGAGGGGAGAAAAAAACCCATAGAGGCATAGCAACGTTTCCCCCATTTGAATAAGAAAAACCCCACATTACTTGTTAACATAGTGGACTTTTCTGTTGTAAAATGTAGCAATTTCACCGAAGAGATTTATTTAATCCATACAAGGCAAATGCTCCAGGGCTTTTGAGAAACGTCTACCCTTTTTCTGAGGTCAGCTTTAAACTGGTCAGGATGCATTTAGAAATTACATGCAAAGGTTAAGCGTTGTGGCATTGGCACACTTTTGAGGCACAGTTGTATTGAGCTATGCCCACGTTCTAGCTTATTGTACGAAAGCAAGGCACTTATTGTTATAGCAATGCAGCGCTTAATGTGCAGTTTGATTAATACAATAAAATAAGTTAATAGTTTTGACTTAAAAAACAAACAAACTTGGGAGGCTTCGCCACCCATAATTTACATGCCCTTTATAGAACTGCTTTTATATTTTATTCCAGAAATCAAAATATTTTAGCCTGAGGGAGCATTTGTTTATTGCCATCGTTGTGCATAATTCATTGGGAATGTCTCTTGCACAAGCAACACTGAAACAAATGGGAATCGTACGAGAACACGCCCAGGCTCTTGAGAGATTGCCATTGATTTCAAGCATGCCTGCATGGCGAGAACTTCCCATTCTTATTTTTACTGACCATGCTACAAAAAGAACCTGGTTCTCAATTCTTGCTTCAGACCTCTCATTCTGGTCTTATGGGGGGGGGGGGACCAATGGCATGAAAAATACATGTCCACATGTGTTGGAAAGAAAAGCAACAACTCTCTTTAAAACGGTGGTACTAGTGGCACTTTGACAGTCTTTACTTCTGATATGTGTGACGATTTCTGAATGATGCAGCTGGTCGTCCCCTGGAGTTTGTCCTTTCCTTGTGCAAGGTTTGTTAAGGCCATCGCTGCATTGATCTCCTTCCAATAGGTCTCATCTTTGTTTGATCTCTTTCTGTTAGCTGCACTAGAATCAAGCAACAAAAAATGTTTCCATGTCTGATGATGATTCTTGTCAAGTACTTAGAAAGCAAGGCAATGCATTTTACAGCATTTTCATTTTTAAAGAAGTCTTCCTTTTTTTTTTGCCAAGATAAAACAGCAGAAGGCAGAGAGAGAGAGATGGAGAAACTGAACTACAGTGACACAGCCCACTAAATTTATATAAATATTATATTATATTAATTAAACAATACTTATTTAGATTCATTTTATGAATATTTCCAGTACTCCTGAGAAGAACATCCCACATAAAAAAACAACTTGAAAGCGAACCTTGAAGCAGACAATAAGTTCCCCCAAATTCCCATCTTACTGTCCTTCACCACCTGTTCATGCAGCAGTTGCAAATTCATTTCCTGCACCTTTTTTGCACACAATGAGGGCAGGGTGCACAGGGATGAATGAACTGTCTAAGATAAGTGTGTGTGTGTGTGTGTGTGTGTGTGTGTGTGTGTGTGTGAAATAAGATACTTATTCCCCCAAAGTTAAGGGATTTCCACTCCCCTCCTTTCCCATGCCTCAGCTTGCAAATGGGGAAGCATCAGTTTCTGCACACGTTCTCTTTTATTACAGAGGAATCACTTCTCATGTGAGAGCTAGGTTTCGAGGATCAAGTGAAAATCGCACATAACCCAAAATAACCCTTTGAGCCACCCTGCCTTCTACAGGCTGGCTAGTGAGGGGGAAAGTCCTGCCTGGTGTACCCTGCTAGTGGGGCATCTTTGGCCAGCAGCACAGTGGCTCTGGGAGTTGTGGGGATGCTCCCATTAACTGAGCAGACCTTGCCTGGGAAGAAAGGCCGAGAGCTGAAAATCTCTTTCCGTGCCAGGCCTTGACCTTTGTTCATGGGCAAGGCCTGCTGGCAGTGTGCCCTGTGAGTGAGCTGCCTCTGGCTCTTGCATGATCTCACGGCAAATCCCCACCAGTCCCAGAGCCATGGTGCCGCTGGCCAAAGTCACCCTACTTCCAGGTGCGCCAAGCACCTGGAACCTCCGGTCCTTCCCCTCACCAGCCCACCTTCAGCCAGGTATGGTTGAAGTCGTGTAAGTCAAATGCACATAAGATGTGGGTTTTGCAAAGCCCCTCCGGGCTTTCTTGCCAAATACCTGAGGTGAACAGGGCAATGTTTGCCCATGCCCACTCCTTGCACCTTACATACACTTCTGAAATAGGCAACCGGCAAAGGTAACTTTTACTCACCTTTCACACTTGCTAGGTCCATTTTCCAGAGTTTCTGAAAGGAGATAATAATCTGGTCAATCCACCATTTTCATTCATTCATTTTTAAAGCAGCACTGGATAGCATATGGATGGCAGCCCTAGTTTCAGACACATTTTTGCTCCCAAGGTATCCCATCAGATCTCTGATTTGCACAACACTGAAAATGCATGGCTTAATGGAGAACATTCATATTGAGTCTAGAGCAAGGGAATATTCCCCCCACCCACCCACAAGACTACATCCCTGTTGAGAATTAACGCTCTTATGCTGAGTAGGAACAACAATGCAATCTTGAAGGGACCTCCAAAAGAAGGAAGAAAAAAAACCACCAGTGGGATTCACTGTCATTAGAAGATTCTCGCTGAAACAGATTTGCCTTGATCCAGTCACACTGCACCTAGAGTTATTATCTAGATCAGGAACTTTGGGCATAAATAGGATGCAATAGAATTTGCATCCAAATTCTTGCACAACTAGTCATACACCACTAGAGCTGGCCTGGGGTCAAATGGGTTTGTACACTTTGTGAGCTTATCTTCTTAATTGGCACCAGCCTTATTCAAGGGTTGCGTTTCTCTTTGTGTCTTATAAGCTCAGCAATGAAGGTGGTCATCTAGATGTGTTTAGCATCTGCTGTGTGAATGGGCTGTTAATCTGTTTTTAAAGCAAGATAAGTGCAGTTTTTAATTCCCTGTCACAAGAGCTGCATGCTACTTCATTTCAATGGGGGAAAGAGCTATAAAATAAAAGTGAGTTGAAAAAGGAAGACCAGACTAAATACTGCAACACAGGAAATGTTTTGTAAGGCCACTGGAGGGTGCATTTATGGTTGCAAAACACTTAATCATTATTCAGTATGCACCATGAAAGCTAGGACTTCACTTCGCCAAACCTTTATTTGGCATTACAAAAAAGCTATGAAATCTAACAGTGAGGACAGTGGACACCGTCCACTCTGTAGACCAGGCACAGGCAAACTTGGCCCTCCAGATGTTTTGGGACTACAACTCACATCATCCCTGACCACTGGTCCTGTTAGTTAGGGATGATGGGTGTTGTAGTCCCAAAACATCTGGAAGACTGAGTTTGCCTATGCCTGCTGTAGACCAAAGTTGATGAACTGATGCTTCTAAGAACTGGTCACCTTCATGTCTCATTGACTTAATTGCATTGTAGTTCTGACTACCCAACATGTTTCGGAGTGCAGTCTCTTCAGAAGACAGAAAGGTCATTTTCAAAGGTGGCACCATTCATCATTGATGGAGGAAGTGATCACTTCCTAGAGTCCTTGAGGATGAAAGACACCCTTATGCAGTAACTGGTTGCTGGCTGTTTTCCCCTCCTGCTTGTCTCCAAGACTTCATCATTTCATTAACACCAGGGGAGTGCTATTTTTCTGGTTGTTTAGGAAGGCCTCATCCTGTTTCCATCATTTGCCTCCTGCCTATTGCTTCCAAGAGGATTATAAATCTCCTACCATTCAGAGTTCTTCACCCTATTAATAGACCTTTTCAGCATGTGACAATACTAACTCTGTAGCATTCAGTGCCCAGAAATTAGTCATTGGTCAATACTAGCTCTGTGTTGCAACATGCTGTTTTTCAGTACCATATATTTATTATGCTAAAATTCACTCTGAGTGCTGCAGATGCACACTAAGGTTACAATACTATTACAGCCAGCTATAACAAATTGGGAAGAGGTACTTTATAAAGATAGGCAAAGCATCTCTGGTGCCAACTAAGGGGGCCATTTATCTTACTTTACACATGGCAGCCCCCTGCAGTTAGTGTCTGGACAGCAAATAGAGGGCTTATCCACACCAGAGCAAAATGTGGACCTCATCCCAGTGTTGTCCCAGACCTTTACATCATTAAATGTGGTCCCCCGCCCCAAATCCTGGCCACTTTGGACTTTACAATGATTGATAAGGGGCAAAGCCCTAGGACAATACTAGAGTGGGAAGGTTGCCATGTGGACACCCTTAAATTAACGGGGAGACAGGCCAGTGACGATCCACATTTTGCTCTAGTTCGGACAAGCCCTGAAAAGGCACACAAGTCAGCTAGCAACCTGCATGCTGGAGATGTATACACATAATGGAGAAATGTATTTCTATTTACATTATAGCAGCTGTTCCTAAATTTGCATCCTTTTGTACAAACCATCACATGGAAATTCCATGCAAATCTGTGTCCTCTTTTGTACCCCCTTCCCCAATTTTTAAAGATAGTCCTTTCCTATTCCTATCTAGTTTGGAAAATTAAAGCTTCTGTGTTGTTTTCCAAGGTGTCTGCAAATCCAGATGATTTGCAGATGAAAGCAGAGCTTTATTAGGCCGGGGCTGAGACACTGAACCTTGGCAAGGGTTGATCATGGCAATAACCTGCTTCGGTTATTGTCGGCAAGTCCCTGATGGAGGGAATAATATTTTTCTGTGTCTCCTCAGAGTCCAGTAAGCCCTGGAGCCTGCCCAAATATCCTGAGAGGGATTCTAGAATCTGCCACTGAAATCTAGGATATTCCAAATTTTGTTAGAATCCTCATTTATATGGCACCCAGCTAAAAATCTGCAACACTTCATGTATCAGTTCCCATTTAAAACATACTCCTATTCTGAGATATTGTGTGTAAGAACCTCCCAAAGAGAGCTGCAAAAGAGAATTGGGAAGGGACTTTGTACACAAAGAGGCTCTTATGTATACAAAGCACAGCAGAAAGGGAAGGGGAAAGCAAGCAAGTTCTTTTTTGGGGGATAACTTTCCAATATATTTCCTTCAGTAAATACAAAAATCCAAGACTTATCACTCACGTCGCCTCCTGGGAACACAGCACAGTGCTTATTTTGAGAGTTTTATGCATTGCACACTACTCCAAAGAACACTAATGGTGTACAAAGAAACTGGAATTTTGCAAAAATTTAAACAATGGAATAATCCTGTCTTGAATTATACCACAGCTGAGTTAAATAATGCAAGTGTTAAATAAGTCACTCATCCACAAAATTATACATTTCTTGGTGTACGTTAGGCTTGCCAGATGTGCCTTGGCTTGTTTTTTCTCTCTGAAAAGGACCGTCCTTTTAACAAAGCAGGATATCGCTTGCTGGGTTGCCTCTGTTCCAGCTCCTCTTTTTGCGAAATATAAACTTATTAAAGAATATGTAATCTTACACACAATGTTGCTAAATAATATTTCTGTATTTGTGATTCCTTTTTGAAAAGAACATCAAATAAAATATTATTCAGACACACATACGCTATTCCAATTTTTTGGTAGGCACAAGTCAAAGTGATGTATAGCATGCTTGGCATCCTGCTACCCAAAGAGGCAGCTGCTCCCATATGCAACTGCACAATTCATGCACTAAGGCCCTACTCTTCAGACCAGACTTTGCCAACTTGGTGTCCTCCAGGCTGGTTGGGGTGGGGCGGAAGAGAGTTGTGGCCC
The DNA here is from genome assembly GCF_964252035.2 of Podarcis erhardii. Classification (NCBI taxonomy): domain Eukaryota; kingdom Metazoa; phylum Chordata; class Lepidosauria; order Squamata; family Lacertidae; genus Podarcis; species Podarcis erhardii. The sequence continues at coordinate 17,076,515 of NC_138513.1, read as the reverse complement.
AAAATATCTGGGGGCATCAGAGGGTGGTGCTTTTCTGTGGCGGTGCCCCACATTTGTGGAGGACTTCCCCACTCTGAGACATGTGCATTGTGCGAACCTTGTTGACCACCTCAGGGCAGTTTTACTTTTTTTGGCTTTCTACTTTATGATACATTGTTCTGTCTTGACTGCTGTCACTGCATTTTATGGCTATGGTTTTTATTGTTGGAAATTTGTTTTATTAACTTAATGTATTGCTTTTGCTTGAAAATTTTGATATTTTTATTGGGTTATTGAAGATGCTCAAAGTTTGCTGTGATTCTCCTCACTAAAATGGCTCCCATTTCTGTTCTTTTACCCTTTTAGCTCATCTGCAACAGGAACAGGTTTTAGCGCAATAAGGATTTGCTTAATTGAAATAACAACATTAACTCCTTTGAAATGGGGGGCGCTCTAAAAATATGAAGATGGTTGTTGCAAGACTCAAGTATATGTCTATTTTGATGTTTCTGTCAGTAATGACATCAGAAAATCAAAATGCTCCAGTTGAGTTAGTTAGCCATGACTATGTACCTTTAAAAACAATAGTACTTGTTTGAACTGAGACTAACATCTTGTTTCATTTCTACTGGTTGTGGCTAATTTTAGCTGCACCAGGGTCAAAGTTTTCAGGCAAAGCTTTCCATTGCTACTCCCTTCAGTGTTTCCTGCTGTCTGCTATTCTGACCTTACAGATGTAATGCTCCACCTAATGCTCTATATAATATATGGAATCTAATCCTACTGCCCTGCTCTGCTGGGGCTCACAGGTGAACAGGAAGCAGTGCCCAGAGCTCCTTCTGCTACAGGCCTGGCAGTTCAGGACCTTGGGCAGCTCCAGGCTCTCCTAGGTGCCCTATGGAAGATGTTCTCTCAGTGGCTCAAAGGACTCCAAAGGCTTATGAAGGCTCTTCAAACAGCTCCATGCGCCTTGGAGAACTGTCCACAATTCTCAAAGGGTCCACAGCCAGTTTTGCATTCCCATGCTCCTGCATGGCTGTGGAGCAGGAGAAGATATAGGGGAGTCATCTTTACACTCTGAGGATCATGGAAGAACCATGCCCCCAAGACTGGACATCAGGCCTGTGATGGGTGGGGGTAGCTGGGTACAGTTGCCCCAAGCCTTGGAGGTCTAAGCTGGCGGGGGGCCCACCAGGGACCGGCTGCTTTTTTTAGTTTGAGTTTATAACTTTATTCTAATAAAACTCCTGCCCTGGGCCTCAGACAAGCTCTGCATGGGACTGCAAGACAGTATAGAAGAGGGTGCTGAGAGCTGCCCATCCCCAAGTGTGAGTCCTCTGAATCAGAAACCTCTTTAAGACAACACTGGGATTGGGATACAGGGGACAGAACACCTCTTGCTCCAGTATTTGGAACATGATAAAAATACTACAGTTATTTATTTTTTAAAAAATTATATACCACTTGGTTGTAGGAAACAGTTTATAAAAAGCTAAAACAATAAAACCTTCACTAAAAAAAACACAAGCATAATTTAAAACATGCAGAAAGTTAAAACCACAATAGACGCACACTTTATATAAGGACAAAAAGCTGAGCGTGTTCACCATCACAAATGAAAAGGTCCCATGTATTTAGTGATTTGTTTAGTGATTGGGGACGCGGGTGGCGCTGTGGGTAAAACTTCAGTGCCTAGGACTTGCCGATCGTATGGTCGGCAGTTCGAATCCCCGCGGCGGGGTGAGCTCCCGTCTTTCGGTCCCAGCTCCTGCCCACCTAGCAGTTCGAAAGCACCCCTAAGTGCAAGTAGATAAATAGGTACCGCTTTATAGCGGGAAGGTGAACGGCGTTTCCATGTGCTGCGTTGGTGCTGGCTCGCCAGAGCAGCTTCGTCACGCTAGCCACATGACCCGGAAGTGTCTTCAGACAGCGCTGGCTCCCGGCCTCTTAAGTGAGATGAGCACACAACCCTAGAGTCGGACACGACTGGCCCGTACGGGCAGGGGTACCTTTACCTTTACCTTTATTTAGTGATTGTCAGAAGGCAGTTTTCAATGACACTCTCTCCCACTCTCAAACACACACACTTCAGAGAGGAGTCAGTTTCCTGGTCCAAGAACTGCTCCTCTCCAGACTCAAAGGACAGACTTATCAGTCTGTTTCCTCTGGCAGGTCTCCCCCAAGCCCTTTGGTATCTTCCCCAAATCAGCAACACCAGGCTAGATCAGCTCACCTGCTGGAGTGGCTAACTGGTGGCCTTCCAGGTGGTGCTGGACTACAACTCTCATCATGCCAGATCACTGGCTATGCTGGCTGGGGCTGGTGGGAGTTGGGAGCCCAACCGTAGCTGGAGGGGACCACAGGTTAACCACCCCTTGTCTTAGGGCATGTCACCTGGCTTCTCCTAGCTCTCAGATACTCCAATCTTCCTCAGCTTCCCCCAAGTTGCACCTTGGAGAATTACTGCCATGCGACTGCACGTTCATTGTTCGCTCTGCTATACTTTATTCAAAACATTCAACAAGTAATTGCACTCCAACCTAGCCCTCCTTTGCTGGAATGACTACAATTAGGCCAAAGGCTGAAGAAGAGCTAAAATGTGGACACAGCGGGGCTGTGTTGGACCAAAGGCTCCACACCACCAAGGATGGGAAGGTGGCAGGGCAAATTTGGAACAGCAGTGCCTTCTACAACCCTGCATTAGTTTCTTCTAAAAACTGGAAGGAGAACATTAGCTTAGAAGTAAAGACAAAGTAAAGTACAGAGTGTATGTTTGGCAGTGTACTGAGCAATTCTGATTTTCATATCAAATCTGGCATAAGCACGTTCGACTATTTCTCTTCAAATCTCGTGTGAACTGGTTTTTGTTACTTTTGGAGATGACTGTGTTGACCCAGATTTTCCAGATAACCTGAAGGAGGAAAGAGTGGGAGGAAGAAAATAGCAAGGCAAGGATCAACAGCACACACAGCTATGATTTAGTGTAGTTTTCTAGGTTATGCACAGTTCTCCCAAACCACAGTTTAGAGGCACAAATGAGGTTTGCATGCATCATAAAGTTTCACAGTGTTAACAGCAAAGGGCAAAGCTGGGTGAACTAGAGTTCATAAAATCATGTTGTTTCAGAAGAAATGTCACAAATGTTCATATGGATTCCAAAACTAAAGTCCACATGGAATTTTACCAAAACTAAAATATGGTTTAAGATTAATAACATCTGAATGAATAACGTTCTTTTGTTATATTCAAGTTTTAGGCCACCCTGTTTTGGGGGAATGCTTGGACTTGGAATCTACAGTAAAACAATAAACAGGGTGGTGATACAATGGCTACTGCAACAGGCACAAGATAATATCACCAAGGCAACTATTTGCAAACAAACAGATAGTTTGTTTCCAAAATAGATTTTATCTTAAATAATTGCAAATGCAGTAAACAAAGATTCCACTTGTGACGTATCATTTTTTTCATGCTCAGACGTCACTCCGCTAATCAGGCGTTTCATCCCCAAAGGGCTAAGTCATCAAGCTTTGTAGTAAATCATATACATATATAAACGGCTTAAAGCAGGGGTGTATCTGTCCCCATCAGCATGTTTCCATTGGGAGGAACATAGAAAGAGGACAATGTCCTTCAGTTCGTTATTTACTGCATTTGCAATTATTTAAGATAAAACCTAGGGCACTAGGAGAAGGGGACGACAGAGGATGAGATGGCTGGACAGTGTTCTTGAAGCTACCAACATGAGTTTGACCAAACTGCGGGAGGCAGTGGAAGAAAGGAATGCCTGGCATGCTCTGGTCCAGGGGGTCATGAAAGTTGCCTTGGTGATATTATCTTGTATCGATTGGACTTGGAACCTGGCAACTAACAGGGGGAGGGCATGCCATGGAGAAGGCATCCCAGGTTCCCTTTTGATCCTAAATTGCTACTGAATGATAATGAAAGACATTATCTATCCTGATTTGGGATTGTAATGGGACAGTCTGATGTTCAGGTATGATGGAGATAGTGATGGCCACTCACCTTGCCTGATTTGAAATTGGACTTGGCCATTTCTCAAAGTAGGGACATGGGTGGCGTTGTGGGTTAAACCACATAGCCTAGGACTTGCCGATCAGAAGGTCAGCGGTTTGAATCCCCGCGACGGGGTGAGCTCCCTTTGCTCGGTCCCTGCTCCTGCCAACCTAGCAGTTCTAAAGCACGTCAAAGTGCAAGTAGATGAATAGGTAACGCTCCAGTGGGAAGGTAAACGGCGTTTCCGTGCGCTGCTCTGGTTCGCCAGAAGCGGCTTAGTCATGCTGGCCACATGACCCGGAAGCTGTACGCTGGCTCCCTCGGCCAATAAAGCGAGATGAGCGCTGCAACCCCAGAGTCGGCCATGACTGGACCTGATGGTCAGGGGTCCCTTTACCTTTTATTTCTCAAAGTATTATAGAATTGCAGAGTTGGAAGGGACCTTGAGGACCTTCTAGTTCAATCCCCTGCAATAAAGGAAAATGCAGCTGTCCCTTGTGGGAATCAAACCTGTGACCTCGGTGTTATCAGCACCATGCTCTAACCAACTGAGCTATAAGGAAACGTCAGAACCCCCCACCCCCAAGCCTGATTCTAAACTTCAGACACTGGTGTGTTCCTGCAGACATCATTGGGGCCACAATGGATCCCTGAAGCCTCCTCCAGCACAGGTCCCCTGCAACTTGCTCTGCCTCCCCACTTACCTGGTAATAAAGTGGGGTCTTCCTCACTCCTTGACACTGTGAATCATTCATATGTCATTTCCCAGGACATTTGAGTCCTTAGTGTAGGTGCCAGGCACTCAGCAGCACCCCAGGTATTAAGAGAGTGCCTGAAGTGCTTGCTAAGAACTCAGGCACTCCAGGGAAAAACTACATTTCCCTCAATCCCTGGCACCATTACAATATTCAAGGTACCAGGAAGTACATGCTCAGATTATATTCCAGCCTGGGCAAATTTTAATGGGGATACTGCACTTATTCACAATGTGGTCAAAGGTTATATGCTAAAGAAGCTAATATACAAGCCAAATACTTATAAATATGGGCTTCACTACTAGATGGAACCAAGTTATTTAGTGCTTTTAAGTCCATTACTGATAGGAACATATCAAAATAGACATTTTCTTGGGTCTTGCTACAATTCGAGAGCAAATGAAACCAAGTAAGTGAGGACTGATTCTGATGCAACATCTGGCATTATGGGCCAGTTTGTAGGCCTGGGAAAAGTACACCAGGATTTATTATCTATGACTTGTAGCCCATTGACAAACCCACAAGAAGAATTGTGAGAACATAAGAGCATAAGATGAGCCGGCTGCTTCAGGCTAATGGCTCATCTAGTCCAGCATCCTGTTCTCAGTGGGCAGCCAGATGCCTGTGGGAAACCCTTAAGCAGGATTCCAGCACAAAAGCGCTCTCTCTCTCTCTCTCTCTCTCTCTCTCTCACACACACACACACACACACACACACACATACACCATTTCATTTCTAGCAACTGGCATTCAGCAGCAAAGCTGCCTCCCATCTAGGTGAAGCTGAGACAAATAGTGTACCTGAAGGAGCACCTCCACCCCCATTGTTCAGCCCAGACACTGAGGTCCAACTCTGAAGGCCTTCTGGCAATTATCTCATTGCAAGAAGTGAGGTTACAGGGAACCAGGCAGAGGGCCTTCTCGGTAGTGGCACCCGCCCTGTGGAACACCCTCCCATCAGATGTCAAGGAAACAAACAGCTACAGTCATACCTCGGGTTACAGACGCTTCAGGCTGCACGTTTTCGGGTTGAACCGCGCTGAATCTGGAAGTACCGGAACAGGTTACTTCCAGATTTCAGCGCTCACGCATGCGCAGAAGCACTAAATCGCAACCCGCATGTGTGTGCAGAGGCTGCAGGTTGCGAACGTGCCTCCCACACAGATCACGTTCGCAACCCGAGCATCCACTGTATCTGACTTTTAGAAGATATCTGAAGGTAACCCTGTATAGGGAAATTTTGAATGTTGTTATTTTTTATATGCTGGAAGTGACCCAGAGTGGGGTACAATTATTATTATTATTATTATTATTATTATTATTATTATTATTATTATTGGTGCAGACCCTGTTTTAAGAGTGTGAGCAAGTTGCAGAGTGGATCTCCATTAGAAGCCAAGCCGGTGCATTCACTCCATCTCAGCCAAGCACTTGAAACTTTTCTAGGGATTTGCGTAGTGGCTGGTCGTGATGGAAGCACACAAGTGTGATGGCAGCACCCCGGCACAAAGGTGGCAGGAAGCTTTAAGCCCTCTTGATCATGTGCATCACACAGAACAGGGATGGCTAACCTGTGGCATTCCAGACACTGCTGGACTCTGGCTGCCACTAGTTCCTGACAGCCTGGCCAGTGGTCAGAGGTGATGGGAGAAGCTGTTCAGCAACACCTGCAGGACCACAGGTTTCCCATCCTTGATATGGATCATATATTCCAATCCCTTCAATGGGATTCTTCTTTATTTTTATTTTGCTAGGGGAAACCCACTTTGCAACTTGCTCTGTGTGAGAATACATAGCATGAAGAAATACGATTGCACACAAGGTGTCAAAAACTCTTTTTTCACTGATTGGTTGTACATTTATATATCCTGTCTATTCTTCAGTCTGCTTATGGTAAAATCAATAAAAACATCCCGAAAACAAAGAAATTCAAGAAATACAGCAGCCAATTTCTTAACTCCAGCTCCTGGTGGTCGAGCCAAGAGTCACATTTTCGCCTCCTGTATTGTTTTAGAAAACTGGAGCGGAAAACTTTTAAAAGTGCAAAAGAGAACTAAGAAGTGTTAAGAAGTTAAAATTCTAAAATACAGCCAGGATAGGCACTACTATATAGACACCTGTTGATTTTTGCTTTAAATCGCAGGGGGAAAGGATAGATTTCAAAGCCATATTTCATCCTTAATGCTGACATTGTAGCAGTAAAATATGATTTAGTTATATTGGCTGGATATGGAAGCAGGTATGCTCTATAACGCACACAACCAGGTGATTTTAAGACTTCTTCACACATAAAAGAGCTGCAAAGTAAGGGGAATTGCTCTAATTCCCTGCTTGTCTCTTACCAATGTACTCCAATAAAAAGAAACAGATTATTCAAAACTGATTGCTTGCTCCATTTAAAGATTAATGCCATAATTCTACTGGTAATTAGGCCCACTGAAATGAATCAGCTCATGCATGCTCAACTCTGCTGGATTGCATCCCAGATGCAAAATTGCTGGGTCTGGGGCTGTGTGTAGTTAAGAGCGCTGCATTAAATAAAAAAAAATCTCAAACCATAATGATCATTGCAGACGAGGTCCATCTGGAGTGGAGTCAAGGTCAGTGATGAGCAGGAGGGGAAAGAGAGACCCCATGACATATTTTCTTCCATGGGGCCAAAATGTCGCTTAAGGGGCCTGGTTGCTCCCAATCATCTTCCTTACACCATTTTTATTCATGCCAAATTGCGCTGTCTAGACAGTCCCCTTTGCAGCCATGTGTCAGAGTTCTAGTGCACTGGTTGTAAATTTCTTGAATGATTTCCCTCTCTGACACTGACTAATTAGACCTCTCAAATGTCTGAGAGAATATACATGTTGCTTATTTCCCCTTCCCCCATACATTGTAAATGAATGGGAAGTTGTGCTGTCTTTAAATCTGTTTCTGGCTGAAAAGGACAAAACACTGTTCATTGATGCGAGGACTTGAGACAATGGTAAGTCAGTCAAAGCATATAACAAAGGCTTTTCTCCTTTGGCAAAACTTGTGAATGTGGTGGTGGATGTAATGCCTATCATCATCATCATCATCATCATCATCATCATCATCATCTATTTAATTTGTATACCGCCCTTCATCCATAGATCTCAGGGCAGTTCACAACATAAAATTAAAATATGAAACCCACAAAATACATAGTAAAAATAAGAAAAACAACAAACCAATAACGCCCCCCCCTCCAATAACACATTTAAAAGGGCATCAGATGTCAATCAGCCAAAGACCTGGTTGAAGAGGAATGTTTTGTCTGGTGCCTAAAGGTTTATAATGAAGGCCAGCAAACAAGGCGCCACTGCAGATATGTCCTTGTTCTTGTGTTGCCACCCTCTGGACCTCCTGTGGAGGAGGCACACAAAGAAGGTACTCAGAGAATGATCTCACTCTACAGGGAGAGGTGGCCCTTGAGGTATTGTAGTCCTGAACCATTTAAGAAGACTGGGCAAATTTTTGCACTGAACTCCTCATCAAAAATGAGGATTTGAAAATGGATGTTAGCCTTTCCGACACGTGTACAGATTTTGCAGAAAGTAGTTGGCTACTAAATAAGTCTTTAACAATGCTGGCAGCAGTCTATAAATCTTTAAAGCCTACTGTGTTAAATGGGGTTATATTCTGCGAGTTTGAAATAAGGTACTGATGGGGAAGAGCAAAATAGCAGGAAATATGAAAAGACAGGAAACACAACTGAGATATACACAAAATCTATGTACACACCTAATCGAGTTTTTGTGGGTTACATATTTTGATGTCCTTTGAAGAAAATATTTTCGAGAGTGAAAAGAAGCAGCTGTTTTGTTGTTCAAAATTGAAACTTTCACTGCACTTGTATATTTAGCAGTACTGAATAATACCACTCCAAAAGCCGGGCAATGAATTGCTGAGGAAGAACATTGTTGCAAAAACAGGTTGCTTCTACTGAAAATACAGGGGCTTCAAAAGTTTTCCATTAGTACTTGTTGGCTAATATAAACATGCAAGTTCTGTCTTCCTAATCTGCCTGAAATATGGTTAGAATTTGGGTGAATTATCACATCTAATCAAATACATGTAAAAAGCAGCTGAGCAGTCGGGGCTGGTGTCAGTCTCTCTCTCTCTCTCTCTCTCTCTCTGTGTGTGTGTGTGTGTGTGCTGGACTCAGTGACCCCCACCACCCCAACCAAGGTATGGCCAAGTCATGCATGTTTTACCCAAATTATAGATCAAGAAAACAAATACATTTCATAGATCCACAATCCAAGGGATTGCATCTTGGGAAATTTAAAATGGTGGCTGGCAATGAGAGCTAAGCTTGGCTCTCATTCAAAACCAGCACTGCCCTCTGGGTTGGTCTGGTGAGGTGTCCTTCATCCAAGTCCTTGGATTCTTGAAAAGTGCACAAATTCTGGTGTTAGACCTATGAGTAGCACCCAATCCTATGAATTGCTGCGCTAAACAAAACTGTGTCGCTTGCGATAAGATTTTAAGTGGGGAGCCACAGTGCAAGAACACACTATTGATACAAGCAGGTGGGGGGGGCAGAACTATGATCAATAAAGAGCTTATGGCTCTTTTTGTAATTGCTTGTAGAGATGCCAGTGAGGTTCTCCTCAGTCTGCAGAGGAGCAGTGGGGTGGCTGGGTGGCTGGGAGCTTCCTGCCCTCTGCAGCTTTTGCCCTTGAGGTTTTTTTATGTTCCCCCTAATAGTTCAACATTGCTCCATTATACTGAATGGGGGTATATAAGAATCTGAGAGCTGGGCCATTTTTGTGTGCCTTGGCTTGGGGAAATGATCTGAGATCTTCAACATTTTGAGGAACGATCTCACATCATTTCCAAGTTAATCTGAGGTGAGCTTGGAAGAGTCACCCATTGCTAATTGCTTGGGCCTCCATAGAGGACCTAGAAGCCCTGGGGCTTGTTAGTCTGTTGGTCTGGATCCATTTAAATGAAGCTTCTTGAAAACTTTTGGTCCTCTGGTAGCTAATAAAAAAAGAAGTACACCAACAACTTCAACTTATATTCAGCTGTGTTGACGTAGCTGTAACTTAACAAAGTCTGCCTCTAATTATACATGGCAGTCATCTGACCACAGATAAACAGATATTACACAAACCTTTGGAGGGAATAATATTTGGCTACTATAACTTTAGGAATAATTTACTCCACATCCTGACCTTAAAACACCAAAAATGATTCATAACGTTTTTGGGATCTGAGCATAAATATTTTTACTGAACAAAGAGATTGGCCTCCCTGACCTCCATGGGGTTTACACTACGTGCGAGACTCACGAAGAATAATTCTTTGTTTAGGGGCATCATAGTACATTGGTGAAAGATGGTGGCTGGAGGATTTGGGCTTCAGCCTAGCAAATATCAATAGTGTGTCTCCCACTGGCTTTCATGGGCTCCCGCCCAAAAAACTGCAAAGCAAACAGAACAGAATGTCACAAGAGTGATGGCTTTCACTCCTTTCAGAAGGAAACTCTCTGTATCATAACAACCCTCATGTAACTATAAATTACTCAGCTATCTCCCGAGAATGGAGCCCAGACTGAAGCCTATGTTAATGATCAAAACCCAAGCAAATGCACCTTGCTGTGCTTTAATTACAAAATCTATGTATTTTAAGCAGAAACTTATTTACTCTGCTGGCAGATATTTATACAGTGAGAAAAAAATAGCACATATTTCTTGCACTATTGGATGATATAATCTAAACCAAGGTTTCTCCTCACACTAGGCAAATGTTGTTTTGAAGCACACTGGCTCAGGCAGTTGCCAGCTGCCTCATAATTGGAAGCCGGCCAGTGTTAATTTGTATACATTGGTTCACAAATGGCATATACTTCCAGGAAGGTAAAGCAAGTTTTGCCTAATAGCCCTGGAGACCTCAGGATTGGCAATCAATACACACAAGAAGCTGGAAATGGCAGTGCAATGTCAGCATGGCGACAGTCTGACTGCTACTGGAGTCACCAAGCACGATGAACCTGAAGAGTCTCACAGATCACAATTTGCACATTTAAGGAAAGGGTGGGTTGATGTCAATCTTGTGTGTTCTCTATTTCTCTTTCTCTGTGTGTAATACTAAGATCCCTATGGTCCCCAAATGTGTTTTAAATTTCTAAACCAAGGGCGAAAATTAGGATCTTGTAACTGTTAATCCATTGGTATTAGGTTATCTTAAGCGTATGCACTCTTGCTTAAGAATGTAGGCACCTTTCTGTATCGGGATCAATTCTCCACAATATTCATAACTTTTAAAACATGCATTCTTCTCCCATACTCCCCACCCCCCTTTTTCTAAAACTATCAAACACCTCAAGCCTTTTCCTCATATGGAAGATGTTCCACTCCTTTGTCACTTCCATGAAGAGCAAAGAATGTCCTCTAGATGACTCCAGAATCAGAGGTCTAATCCCAATGGATCTTTCCAATGGGAAAACTTTCTCCATTGCCAACCTGGGCACCAGTTTCAGCTAACAAAGCGGTGGAACTTATCCAACAGTTTAATTCAGGAGAGGCCCCTAAAGTCGATTGCATTCCAGTCTAACTGGACCCCTCTGCTAGCAGCTAAATTAGTATTTACTGTACTGTCTGTAAGCTGACTCTACATCACTTCTACAGTGGCACCACAGGCTAGGAATTTATTAAACAAATAAACACCAATTTTCAACATTCTGTTCTTTTGTCCCTGAGGAATGGCCTAAATTTAAAATGAAATTAATGGAGAAAGAGGTTTATATACTATAAATACACCTATTGATTGGCTACCTTGTTTAAACATTTAAATAATATAGGAACCAATTAAAATAAGTGTAACTACAGACACGTGGCATGCTGAGGTTTTATATGGAGGGTCAGTCCAAACCTTTTTGCATATGCAGGAAACCATCATTGAACACTCACTCTGCCAACACCTTTACCATTCTCACCTGTCCCTGAAAATCCACACCCATACGCTGCTCCCCAACTGCTTAGCATGCCTGGAGCTACTGACCTCTAGTTGTGGTCATTCATTCTTTCACTTTACAAGAGACGGAGACCAATACTTTCAATATATAAGCATCACAGAGATAAGTAAATGCTGAAAAATTCCCCTCTCAGTCTCTCCCCTGGGCCTCCTTTACAGAGTCTAGCGCAAGCCCCACCCATTTCAATGAAGAGAGCACAGGAAGAGCCCCCACAGATATAAAATCACCCTAAATTCTAAGCAAAGACTGCTTTGGTTTTTCCAGCTAAACTTCTTCCATACTTGCACAAGTTGCAGCAAAGGGTCAGTCTAGCTCCAGTGTCCTTCCAGCCCAAATCCAGTGTTCAGTCGTATGCAACTAACTGGACTGACTTGCAGACAAGTTGCATTTTCAGATTTTTCAAAAAAACATGCAAAATTATTTAAGCAAAACAAGAGTTTTGCACAACCAGCAAATGTTTTGCATAATATGCAAATTCAGCTGCCCGGTTTTGGAAAAGTGGAATAGAACAACACCCCCTAAACATGTACAGCCCCGGTCAAGGTATTGCAAGGCGTCCAAACTGTAAACTAGGTTTGTGGCAGGAATTCTCAAGTTCAGGCCTTTGGGTGTCACAGGAATTTTTGTATTGACAATAATAAACAAGAAATTAAAAGCACAGGAAATGTAAAATTAAGGGTGCTTGAAGGATTTGATCTTTGTGAATTCATAGAAGAGTTGCCCTGATCCACACCTCTCAGACTAATCTGTAGATCTGAAGTCATTTATAGATATTATATTTCCCAAATGTTTGGACATACTTCTTGGCACAAAAACTGTACCAAGACAAAATTTAAAAATTCATGTTTTGAGGAGGGGGGGCATGCTTAGAAATGTGGATGATGAGAGAAAATACGTTTAAAAATACATATTTAAATGCATTTCTTGTGCAGGTTTTAAAAAAGTTTTGTAGTTTCGTGTGGAAATAGGATGGAAACAGGACAGCAAACACACAAGCAACATGGGCTAGATAGAAATAGACAGAGTAAAATATTCCTTCATTCACTTTTGGAAGTAATTAGTAAAAGAATTATTTTGCACACTTGATCCTTAAATTTCAAAAATAAAATAAAATTAAAAAATACCATGAACAAGAAGCTACTCCCAGCCAAACTTTGACCATAAACACTCAGATTTCCACTTTTCTTTATATTTCCAAATAAAATCTAAGATGACAACTGAGCTGGGGAATTCTTTTTACAACAAGGATGAAATATCCACTAAAATATTTAGAACAGAAAAAATTATCTGCTTAACTTTAGAGAGGCCACTGTGGTTCAGACATAAAGTGAAGGAGGATAACCCCACACACTGAACAAATACAACACTGGAAACTTAATAGGGCAAACATTTAAGAATTACTACCACATATTTCACTCCCTCTCAGCTTAAATCAAGATTGCTTAAGCAAGTGAAATCTGTCCAGGGTCTACTCGGAATTGTGTATCTCTTTCCTCTATTTTCTTCCTCTTGCTTTTTATTTAACTCCATTTTGCTTCCGTGTTTTGCATATCGATTGCTATTCAGTACCTCAGACAAGGAAACATGAAAGGAACACAGAGGAGAGAATATCTACATAATTATCTTATGGAGGTGACAACACTTTGTTATATCATTCAAGAACAGGATCCAAGGGGAGGAACAACTCTAGAAAAACAAACGTTCTTGTCTGGTTGACTGGCATTCAGAAAGTCAGTCCCTATTGCCCACAGTAACAATTTGTAGTCTGTTTGGCAGAGCGAGGAATCTCACTGCAGTCTCCGTGGTTTAAAGAAAATGTATCTACAGCAGCTTGGATCCGAGTTTTAAAAATGTTCCATGCTATTTTAGTCCAAGGCAAGCCTTTTAAAATTAAAAGAAAATGTTGCCTTTAATTAAAGATTAAGCAGTGAAAGTTCTTTTTAAAGGAACACGCTTTTCTCACAAAGTAGAACAGTGAAAAGAAAGTAGCTGGATTTTAAAATCTGCTGCTCTCTCCACAGAAAGGCTACCCTCTCTCTCCGGCCCTCCCTCTCCCTCTCTGAATGCTTTAAAGCAAAAATATGTGAAAATCATTCATTTGTGGAACAATATTTCGGATGCTTTTGCCATTGCCGTTGTGGATATTTGGCACAACCAGACTTTTTCCAGAATTTTAGCAGCGAGGCTGGAATGAGAAGGTGGGGCAGAGATACACATTACGCTCCGCTAAACGCAAGCCCCTCGCCGGAAAATTTACTCCGTTTTGCTGGAATCAAATGATTCTCCGTCAGGTATGTGCAACGTAGCACATTTCACCACCGAGAAAACGAAAATATGGGGCTTTCTCCAGAGCCCCACTTTGGCAAGGTGCTGAGGTGCTACAGCAGGAGAAGCGGCTGCTCTCGAGAAGATTTTCAGCAACAATGGACCATCTGAAAATCATTACTGCACAGCAGTGGATTTTTCCACATGTTCATATGCTGGACAAGCAGGTTGCCCTTGAAGTATTGTTCCCTGGGGGGAGAAGGAAAACCCAGAGAAAAGTACTCTAATGTCAGATCACTGTTTAGCTAGAGCCAGACAAAAATATGGGCCAAACGATCTTTGGGCTATGCTGCTGGCAAAACTATAGGGTGAAGGGAACAGAGAACGCTAATGGAGAAGAGAAAGGAATGAGGTCTGTGATGAAGGCAGGAATGGCAGATAGGAGGGGTTTTTTTAATGCCGAAGAGAGAAGTAAATATAGAACTCTCTTGTCTTTCAATACTTCTCACAGTAAAGACATCTATGTTCATAATGCCAAAGGACTTAGAAAAAAATTACTCTTTCTCCCTGCATACAATCTCTTGCCTCTGTTTTTGATACAGCTGTTTAAAAAAGAAACTGTTGGAGTGACAGAAAATTAGGTTCAAAAGGGAGAAAGATAACACATGTATGGAATTTGCTGTGCAAGTTTGCATTACTTGGGCTCAAAGAAGGTAAATAAATTGTCAGAAATGTGTAGGGTTATTTGTATTTATTCAAGGGAAAATATTTTTTAAATGAGTTAAACTAAAAACATTTTGTTTCTATTGGAAAGGCAAAACAGAAAATGTGTATCTACGATTCTGAAATAAAACATAAAAGCAGTATACATTTGCACTCCAGACATATTTCAGAAGCATGGGATTAATGTCAGTGATGCCAATCATACTGTTATTATCATTACTGATGTTGTTATAAGTAACAAATACATATTTTCACAAATTGAATTCTTGTGCTTCTGTCTATAACTGCATGGGCATAGGATCGGACTATATGATCCTCGAGTTTCCTTCCAACTCTACAATTCTAAGATTTATGACATTTTGTGTATCGGGGGACTCTGATATGGTGTTTTCTTTTTTCTTGGTTTCCGTAAAAACCTGCAGTTCATATTTTTACACTGAAGTGATGTCACTGAAAGAAAAATGGAACTATTCCTAAAAGGTTTGACATGTGCATATTGTAGCACAACAAGATCACAGAACAGATTGTGCTCTTTTGAATTTGTAGAAGCAAGACAGATTAAAAACCCTCCCGTTATGTCTAAGCAAGCAAGGATGTTCACACCAAGACTTGGATAAAGCTCACATTTTTATAGAATGTCTAATTTTGCACATAATTTACACAAATGAATTTTCTACACTACAAATTCCAAGCCTTCCAGTTGTATAAATCTATGAGTTACAGCACATAACATCTAGTTATGTGATATGAAGTTATCATACCTTTCCATTTAATACTGGAGCACAGCCCTTTATACTATAGAGACCATCGCATTTTCTGTATTGCCTGGCACCTCCTGATATGGACCCAAAATATTACTGCAATCTGCTACAACAGAACCTAGATCACTGGACAATCAGAAAGAGACAAGGTTATCTATCATTCAAAATGAAGAGAATAGTGGTGTTAAAAAGCACACAGAGAACATCTGAACCACCAAATTATTATCAATTCCCCTTAACCACATACACAGAGTCCTCTAAACATAGCAGCATCTGAGCACAGATTTTAATGTGGGCTCACAGGAGCATAGGGAATGTACAGAATATACAATACTACTGCTAGTGCAATATAGGTCACCTCCACACCATAAATTTAAAGCACACTGCTTTCCCCAAAGAATCTTGGGAACTGTAGTTTTCTCCCTCATAGAGCTACAATTCCCAGGACCTTAGCAAACTACAGCTCCCAAGATTCCTTGGGAGAAGCCATGTGCTTTAAATGTATGGTGTGGATGTGACCTATGGTCACCACAAAAAAGACAATTTACTTCTCCAGAGACAAATGATGAAGTACCAGTCTCACTCTTCTTATAACCTACCAGTTGTGATTCGAGGACCCGATCCCCGCTTGGGGAATAAAGACACGTGGACACAGAATGTAAGGTTAATGGGTAAGGTAAAGGCCACAACTTTATTGATTACAGCATGTGAGAAGGTATTGGCTTAGGCATTGGACCACGGAACATTAGACTCCACCCACTCGTAGAAGGGTGAGTCTGAGGAGGGGTTAACCACCAGTAGGGGAAGCCTGTTGATGCTAATCCAACTATAGGCTCGCTTCCTGATGTCACCGAGGGTCGTGCCATGGCCCCCCGCCACACGGGCATCGGACAGGATCCACGACCGCCGGATTCCTTTAGCGGAATACCCAAAATTGTCGGGGAAGGCGATGGCCACACCTTGCCACCCGAAACACCAACAACACATTCCAATGCCTAACCGCCAAATACCACGAAAGTTGTGACGGTTGCTACGAGGTAGGCGAAAAAAACCAAGAGGCCGGGCCAATTTAGCCAATTGGAAAAAACTCCTACCAGGCCCCCTGGTTAAACAGGGCGACCAACCAGAGGTCCATAGCAAAGTCTCAGGAACAGCTAATCTAAAGGGAGTGGAGGGTGGGTGACTAGAAGAAAATGTGTGTGAAATGGTGGGGATGGCTGGTGCGGCTGCGCTTGAGCAGCAAGCCACACCCCCGTCGAGCTTCCCTATTGGGTGTCCAACTGGGGAGGGGCGTGGCGCCAGCCCTGGAGTTGAAGCAGGGGGCGGAGCGCCCCCTGCATGACGCGGGAATCATCTCCCAATCACAACCCCTCCCCTCCTGGGAGGAGGAAAGGCTTTGGCCCAGATGCCAGTGTCTTACAGTGAGTGAAATAATGTATTCCACCAAAACAACAGCATCTAAACTGTATTCCTTCCTGGAAACCTTTGGCTGTCAGGTAATCTTCAGTGAGAAGATCAATTGGGGGGGGGGGAGCATTGCTATTTAAATTAGAAATGGTTAGTGAATGTCTTCATCCATATCTAAACAATGAAGACTACTAAGGATCAAAAGTCCTGCTCCTAAAAATATTACCATTACAATGAAAGATTTGAAAGAAAGAATTCTTTTACACTTTGCTGGGAAATATGAGAGCCTCTTCAATTAAGGACTAAAAACAATCATTGTATTGAATTTAGAGGGAAAGCGTTAAAAATTTTTTTATTGTAGGCATTTGGCACTTCCCCCTAGAAAGTTGAATATATAATGTGGATATCCAAAATGGTTACCAGTCAGCTAGCTTCCTAGTTATATGGAGGGTTTGTCCTGTTTCTTCATTATTTGGAGAATAACTGTAAAAGCTTAGTAACTATTCATAAAACCTGTGCTACCTTTTAATAACAGATTAAGTGACTGCTGCAAAAATTATCATCACAAATAACTGACATCAAATGGTTCTTTTTACCACCTATTTTTTGGCGGAAAGCTTTTGGCGAGGTTGTTAGATTTCTTTGGGCTGCTCTGACTCAGGCCAACTCTGTTTTCAAAATACTGCTATTAATTTTATCACTGCTGGAAATGAGGTTCTCTATTGCGGATTGATGTCAGATGTCATTATGTTCTGTTTATTGTGTTTCATTATTATAATCTGCATCTTCTTGTATTCACTATCAACAGCTTTATGTATTTATAAAGAAAAGTGGGATATAAGTTTATATGAAAAGACCTCAAAAAGTACATCTATGCAAGGAGTTTGTATATTTATTTAAAAGCATTTCCAAAATGCTTAATACAGTATTTAAAATCTCTTAGCATTTACAAAATGAAAACAATCCAAAAACATCCCCCCCCCCAAATCCCACAAGCAAAATACCTTTATGGATGCCTTTGAAAGGAAGGGTGAGATATGCATTTAATTAATTAATTAAGTAAGTAGGTAAGTAAGTAAGTAAGTAAGTAAGTAAGTAAATACAGAGACAATAAAGAAAGAAGAAGCAACAACGGTGTCCAACCTTACAGGTCATGAAAAACCTGAACAAAAAGACATAAGATGTCTGAAGCAACTGGTGGATGATGCTTCATATGGTGTTCCATAGTGAGGGCAATATCAGAAAAAACCCATGAAGAGATCACCAGGCTGTGACATTCTGTAGTGTCAGGTGCCACAACTAATTTTCTCTCCTGATGATCTAAGTGATCTTACAAGGTTAGTTAATCTGGTTCCAAGTTGTTCAGGGCATTAAACGCAAGTCACAAAACCTTTAACATGGCCCAGTGGCAGCTGCTGCACTTCCGCTCCACAACCTAGAAGTAGCATTCTGCACCACCACCAGCTTCCACACCACTTTCAAGGGGAGCCCAACACAGAGTACATTACAGTAGTCTAATCATGAGTTTACCAATGGATGAATCATGGTGGCCAAGTTTTCCCTGTTCAGGAAAGAGTCTACTTGGCATATCAACCTAAGTCAAAGAGGTTACCTGGCTTGCCAGTGACACAGATGCATCTAGGAGCAGCCCCCCCCCCCAAACTATGTAACTGTGTGACACCAATCCAAATTAACCAGAGCTGGGAGCTGCTCTGCCACAGAGTCTTTGTCTTATCAGGATTCTGTCTTGGTCTGTTCGCCCTCCTGCAGGTGCTGATTAAGTACAATCACAGATCTCCAGATTCAGATGTAAGAAATACCGTTCAGAGTCATCAGAATACTGATAATAACATGCATCAAATCTCCTAGTGGCATTGAAGAGCACTGGAGACAAAATAGCACTCTGTCTGTGGCACCCAACTGCCCAGTGCTATCCTCTGAACCCAACTTTGTAAGCAGGTGCCACCATCTCCCAACTCACAGAGCTGGTCCGAGATGGTAGTGTGGTCAACAGTAAAATGACTGAGAGATCAAGTGAGACCAATAGGATCAAACTCATCCTTTCTCCCGAAAAAGGTAATCCACCTGGGCAACCAAGACAGATTCTGCCCCAAGCCCAGGCCTACACCATCAGTATCATCAAATTCCTTCAACTGTTTGCAGATGTACCACGGATACCCTTTTAAACACTTTATCAAAAAATGGGTATTTGTGACCAGGGACATTACCGCCTGCTACAAACCATCAGGCACCAACACCTCATGCAGATACATGTCAACCACTCCCTGAACCATCTGGCTACACCAGGCTAGCTACACCACCCATGGTGGTCAAGAAGTAACAGAACATATTGTGCTGAAACCACTACCAGTACATTTCCGAGCTCAATTCAAAGTGTTGGTGCTGACCTTTAAAGCCCTAAAGTCCTGTATACCTGAAGGAGCATCTCCACCTCCATCGTTCAACCCAGACACTTAGATCCAGCGCCAAGGGCCTTCTGGCGGTTCCCTCATTGCGAGAAGTGAGGTTACAGGGAACCAGACAGAGGGCCTTCTTGGTAGTGGCGCCCACCCTGTGGAACGTCCTCCCATCAGATGCCAAGGAAATAAGCAGCTATCTTATTTTTAAAAGACATCTGAAGGCAGCCCTGTTTAGGGAAGTTTTTAATATTTAATGCTGTGTTGCTTTTAACACTTGATTGGGAGCCACCCAGAGTGGCTGGGGAAACTCAGCCAGATGGGCAGGGTATAAATAAATTATTATTATTATTATTATTATTATTATTATTATTATTATTATTATTAAAAAGCTGGTGTGCTTGCACTTATGGAAGGACTGTTGACCCCAGTGGAGGTGTCCATTAACAGATGAGGAGGGAAAGTGATTTTTGCTATTTCTGCCATCCCAAAAATAAGTCCTATAGAGCTGGGGGACCCTCCGAAACAAAGTGGAAGGTAGAATTGGGGGGGGGGAGTTGTAGAAGGAATAAAACAGCTTCCCGCTTTTGTTAGCCGGCACCTACGCTGGATCAAGAATTCTTCCATGACTGCAAGAATACGCGTTGGACTCCTTACACCCAAAACCTGCAATATTATGCACACTTGTTTGGGAGTCTGAACATACCCTTTTTGGAGCACAAGGGGTTGGTGGTGGTAATTCTGTTTTACTCATCTCCTTTCAAGACAAATCTGTTGAAAGGTTTCACAGAACTGGTGAAGTATTGCCAATTAGAACATAAAACTGAAGGTGGCTGGGATAAAAAGACCCACAGCTTTATGGTGTGTTAAAATCAGTGAGATTTTATTTTCTTTTTGCTTCACTAGAATGCAGATCCTACCCTAAGCGCTCCTCGGAAGATCCACTGATACATGCTAAAGAAATTCTGGTTTCACTCAGTCAAGCGCTTCCATCATGGAGTCTCTCTGCTCTTGCAATTATGGCCAAATGGCCAGTTTCAGCAGAATACGTAAATCAGTTCTTAAAATCATGGTAGGTAAAACACAAAACCTCAGATCTATAAAGGGACACAGGATTTGCTCAAACATGAGGATATACTGGTTCATCAACTCTGGCATTGCATGAAACAGTCTATGAAGTCACAAAGAACCTAACTCAGACAGGTAAGTTAGGAAACTGTTATTAGGAGTGAAGAGTATTAGCTTATAAGAACATTTTTGACCCTTTTCAAAATCCACTTGGAAAAGGTACTCTTAGGGGAATCCCTCTTGTAATTCACTTTAACCATCAGTCACAATCATTTAAAATGGAATGAGACACAATGGTTATTAGAAAGAAACTGCAGAAGTCCAGAGATACCAAAACGTTTGCAAAACAAAATGCTGTTTATTTCCAAATGCACCCGATTCAATTTATTTTAACAAATGATACCACCAGTAGCCTGGAAGCCCAAGCAGCTTCTCTGCCTCTAAACGGACAAAGCCAACAGTCATGTAGCCTCACTTCCAGCAGCTGATCAGTACTAGCCCTTGTTGCCACTGGGGAAGAGGTGAGGTATCTGGACTCGATCCCAATGCCCTCTTACTCTTCCCAGGAGAGACTGGGTGCTCCTGTTCCAGGAGTACAAACCTTGCATCAATGTGCGACCACTGTTTGGTCGAACAGTGGGAAGAGCCACAGTGCATCTATTTACACGAAGAAAGTCTTATGTCCAATCCCTGGCATCATACCCAGGTAGGACACTGGAACACAGGTGAGAGCTTTATTAGAAAGGAGGGGACACACAGGCACTGTCTAGTATTTTTAAAGAGCAAATCTGGTAATCTGATAATTTGGTAGCAGAAATCACAACTAAAGGTGAGGGGCTGCGATGAAATGGGAAATGGCCCACGTAGACAACAGCTACAATCTGACTAAAACCAGAATAAGGGGAAATGTAACTGGCTGAAAAACGCTGCACTTTTAGAAAGTAAAAAGCTTTTAAAACCCCCCATTTTATACCAGGTCTGCCGGGGAAGCTATTATTTCTTTTTCAGGTACGTCTACTCTCTGCAAATTGCCTCCAGTTTTATTTCCCCCTTCAAAGAGCAAGAGATTTGCAAGTGCATTAATGCACAGACAGATATCATTGAGAGGTACCTGCTTAAATCCATTCAGCACAGATGGGAGAATAAGTCCGGTGCTTTGCCAAGTTTCAACCCAGACTGAATTTTTACAGCTGGATTATAAAAGCTTGGCTATGTATATTTTAAAAAAAGGGTTTTGTGGAAATACTGATACAACCTTTAAACGCAGTGGTACGAACAGCACCATGATAGCCTAATTTTACACAAGGGGCATGGGCTGGTCAGACAGAGGTACAGGCAGAATTTAACAAATTGTTAGTCGCCATTGTCTTATTTACATCAAGCAGTAGCAATAGACTGGAACCTACAAAAGTACCTCCCAGGTATAAGGTTTCAAGTCAGACATTTTTCCAGAAAGAAATGAAGTCTTTACGGGCTCTCCTTTCCCTTCATATTACTGCCAAGAACTACAGTCTCCCCAAATCTAACTCCCCCTCCACGCTACTGTAGAATTAACATTTTGGGCTTTCCGTTAATCATACTCTTGCTTCCTCATGAGTATGTATGCGTGTCACTTCCATTCAACTGAGCACTAAAGCTTTACTTCAAACATGTGCTCACACAGGGTGGGTGGCGAATGGTCGAGTGACAACTTTCTCCTGCAAGAAAAAAACCCCTGTTAAAAGAGAGAGCTCCGCTCCTGAAAATTATATTTTAGCCATATGCACAGGCTTTAGTGTACTAAAATGTACACACACACACCTGTCTGGAGGTCACAAGGAGGAACTGGAACGCTCAAACCAAGCACAGCAGAAGGTAGATGATCAACACAAAGCACTAATTGAAAAATAGCTTAATCGTTTTCAACATTTAAGCTTTGGGCATGCAATATTAGAAACCAAATAGTCTTTCAGAAAGGATTTAATGTGTGCAATTTCAAGGGCAGTTCTTCAAAGTGAAGACATGACCCCTTCCTGCATATACTTAGGGTCAAACTGCGTATGACCCTGAACATGTCAACTACATCAGTATTTTTAAAAACTTTCACTGCAGGTGTAGGGGCCTCCATTTTGGGGGGAACTTCAGCAGACAGGGAGAGGACCACACACTGAAGTCAGTTCCAATGAAAATCTGGGAGGCGCACAAGCTATTAAACATTTCTCAAAACCGATGTGGTTTCTAGTGGTGCACTTAGCATCGCATGTCGTTTGCCCATCATGCTGCTGCTAGACACTTTACACAGAAGCCAAAACAAAACAGTATTCACCACAGTAAATACAATGCAAAATGAAGCGGATTCCCCATGCACTCAATAGCCATATACTATGGGAGCATATACTTGGGAGGCCCATAGGGACGCAGGTGGCACTGTGGGTTAAACCACAGAGCCTAGGACTTGCTGATCAGAAGGTCGGTGGTTCAAATCCCCACGATGGGATGAGCTCCTGTTGCTCAGTCTCTGCTTCTGCCAACCTAGCAGTTCAAAAGCACGTCAAAGTGCAAGTAGATAAATAGGTACCGCTCCGGCGGGAAGGTAAACGGTGTTTCCGTGCACTGCTCTGGTTCACCAGAAGCGGCTTAGTCATGCTGGGCACATGGCCTGGAAGATGTACACTGGCTCCCTCGGCCAAAAAAGCGACATGAGCACCGCAATCCCAGAGTTGACCACAACTGGACCTAATGGTCAGGGGTCCGTTTACCTTTTTTTACTTGGGAGGCCCAGCCAATGGCGGCTTGCACATCTCCCCTTCACACCTCACGTGCAAAGATTCCACAGAATGTGGCTTTCTCCATCTTCTGTATTTTCTCTTCAATTAGAATCATGGCGCTTTCTTCGCACACATACATTTTCCTACACATCCATGCACAGCCAGGGTGAATAATGCTGTACATAATTACTCCAGTGCTCATAAGCAGGCACTGGCTGCCCATACATTACCAGGCCAAGTTCAAGCCTTTCTTCTTCATTTACAAAGCCTTTAACAACTTGGGTCCAGGATACCTTGAGCCCAATCCCTTATATTCCTGCTCTATCACTACCGTCTTCAGGGGAGCGCTGCCCCATGACGTGGATGCAGAGTATCTACCAGGAGCCATTCGTTTGTTAATGTGGGCCCGATTTTATGGTGCTTCCTTTCAGTTGAGGTCAAACTGGGCCCCTCACAACGGAACTTATTATTTTATTCCAGCAGGTGTTTTGACTGAACTCTGATTTTACAGTTTAAACTCATTTTTAGCCTTATTGGGTCACCGCTTAATGACAACTGTGATTAAGTGGTATGCAAATTGTTGGAATAAATTGCAGCTTCAGCTCATAGCAAGGTCTGCAAGAGGCAGCCACTTCCACTGAGCAAGCAGGTTGCATATACTGCCCCCTGAGTCACTCAGTTCCAATTTACTTTCATAGGGAGGTAGCCAAGTAGCTGCTCACCAGGCTTTTAAATTGTCCTCCCCATGGGACTATGAAATTAGTGGCATCTGCTTGTAACAAAACTGAACTGGATTGCACCAAAGCCCCCCCCCCCACCACTAAACTAAGAGGAAACTTTTCAAAATTTTGCAAGCTAGGTGAGTGTGAGTGTAATGTCAGTAAGAAATACGATATGCGGCCCATATATATCCAGTGGGACATGAATTAACTATTTTAACCCACCTGGCCTTAAAGAAGATTTAAAATTAAATCAGCAAATTTATTGTTTCTTCGGGGTCTCGTTTTCTTTTCCAGATTTCACACTCTTTAAATATGCTATCTTTAAAATGGTGGCTTTCTTACAAAATTTGTTTGGCCACAATCCTAAATGGGGACCAGGTGCTGGAAGAGTTTCACGGAGGCCAGAATAGCTCCATAGGACTACAGGAGTCTTCTTTTTTTTAATATTGCCCAGATCCTTACACACCTTAACTGAATGGAGATTAGAAAGCTTCTTGGCCCCAGTACAGGAAGAGTGAAGTCATGACTAAGCCCCATTGGAGCAGGTGTGTTGGGCCAACTAGAAGGGGATGGAGACAGATTTGTGGACTCACCCCAGTCACACAGCAAGGAATGTCGAACCCTTCCCCGCCCTGTAGCTTCACTTCTCCGTTATAGTAATCTAGGCTATTTATCCTTAGCCAAATGTTGATGCCAGAAGTGTGCTCAACTAAAAGAAAGGCACTTCTGCAGACAGGTGAACCTGGATTTTTAACAAGGTGCTGCCATCAGGGGGAGGAAAAATGGCTTTGGGGTCCCTCCTTTCGCTTGCCACTTTTTTGCTGCATCATCATCCTGTATACAACCTCCTATAGTGCAACAACTGCACAAGAATACTATTAGCCCAACGATGGAAGCAAGAAGAACTACCAACAAAAGAAGTCTGGCAGGTGAAACTGATGGACTATGCCGAGTTGGCAAAATTAACTGGGAAAATTTGGAACCAGCAAGACCAGACTTTCCTGAAAGATGGGAAGAAATTTATGATATATTTGAAATACAATTGCAATCAACTGACGTCGCTTGTAGGGTTGCAAGAAGTTTTGTAAGGAGGACTATATGAATTATTGCAAAAAAGGACTAAGGAGGAGTTTATTTAGTGTTTGGATTTTATAGCAATAACTATTAAAATAAAATGCAAAATCAGAAAGAATGTTAGAAAACCATTAGTCTAGGTTGACGGAAGTCCTAGGCTGTGATAGCCAAAGGTTTGTTATATTGTATAAGATGGGATGTTATGTCTGGAATACGTGTGCAAAAACAAATTATATATATATATATATATATATATATATATATATATATATATATATAACCTCCCACAGTGCTGCATTGCTGCATAGGGTCCCCTCAAAGTCATGGATCTCTGCTGTGTCTCACCTGTTCTGTTTCGCCAAAGCACAATCAACAGCGGTTGGACTGGATAAATTGCTATCTATTTCCCTATGCTCAAGAGCATCCTGAAAGTTGGGAGATGAGATCCTCTGATACTTCCTGTCCCTAGGGGTGAGTAAGGAAGACAGTGGTGTGTGTGTGTTCAGTGATAGGATGCAAAAGTTTAACATCACAGGATTATAAAAGCTGAGGGGGCTTTTCTGAAAAAATACCATTGCCAAGTCTGAGCATGTATGTGGGGTTGTGAGAAGCAATTCAGCAGCTAAAAACTAGCAAAATTATCTTCTAGCAGGTCTTACGTTAAGCAGGAAGAAAGAATGTATCACTAGACCAAGGAGCAGGCAGGATGGGGTAAAATTGTACAACCTGTTCTAGCTTAACTCCAGGTGACAATGCCGACTTGTTCTTAGAGGCACCCTGACAATTATTTTAAGTGCTACCTTTTTGGTTCAAAAGATTTGGAGAAGAAACAGAAAAGGAAGTGAATAATATGAAAACAATATAATGTGGTAGCTGCTCACCTTGAGACTTAATCCCAGTTCTGGGGTAACAGGAAACCATGGTTTCCTGCTAAAACAGGGATGGGGATAATCTAGCCTTCCAGATGTTGCAGAATACAATTCTTTGCTGGCTGAGGCTGTAGTTGTTGAAGTTTAACAACACTTGGGAGGGGGGAGCACAAGTTTCCCACTCCTGTGCAAAGATTTAGGCTTTTTTTTTATTAAAAAAATGTAGTATTCGTTATCATGTTAATGTAGATATATACTCTGTATTATGAAGTATAGATATATCATTGTGTCCATTGAACCTATATGTTTTTTATTTCTTGTGAACTCTTCAGGGCATAATTTAGGATGGATCTGAAAATGATCCTGGAGTGTTGTCTGAAGGCAGAAGAGGCCCCCATTGGGTCCAGTGCCTGGGTGGCAGGCTGCCGAAGAGCCACATGTACATCTCCTTGGATTGCACGGTGGAAGAAAGGCAGAATTATAAGTGCAAGATAAAAATAAAATAAATAAGATGACTAATAAGCAGCTGCAAGCCTCTGGCTGCTGCTTTCCCCCATCCACACACCAGGAGAAAGAGATTAAAAGCATCTGCTTCTTGTTTCAAACCAACCACACTTCCCTGTGATGCTGAAACCCTTTACTTTAAATGATAACTTTCACCACACAAAAAAAGACACCTCCGTTTGATTCTGTAATAATTGTTTAAACAATCCACAATTCCAAGCTCCAGCATCACAGGGAACTGTGGTTAGTTTAAAACCAGAAGCAGATGCTTCTCATCCCGCCCCCGCCCCCCCCCCCGCCAAGCAGGGAAGGGAAAGGAGAGAGGAGCATGTATTCACGTAGCACAAAGCCATTGTTATCTGTTACGTCCGAACCCAGGCATCAGCGACAGGGCAAGAGAGAAATGCAAATAGGACAACTGCATTTCAGCACTACCTTGGATGCATGGTCAGAATACTTTTTATAAAGGGAGGAGTCACACATGCATCTATCATCTTTTATATTGCCAAGGAGCAGGTTATATTACCAAGGATAGTAGATTCCTATCCATTCCAAAATGGATAAATCTGATTAACGTCATAAATGGTTTAGCTGACTCTATAGATGCATTTAAAAAAATAAAAATAAAAAATCAATAGAAACTACTTGGTTGTCACTTGCCCTAGAAGCCACCATCAGTATCATTAAGTAGTATCAAAATACAACCTGTTTTCAGGGCCTGTAATATTCATCTTACAGTGGCAATTAAAGCTAAGAGCTTAAAAAACAAGAATGCTTTAAAATGCCTTTTAGCCAACGTCTTCTTCTTCTTTTTTACAAATATCCCATAAATATTACACGTCCTTTACATATCAGTAATGTGAATTCATGCTTTATTTGATATTCTCATTTTCCTGCTGCATGAGTCTGGTTTTGCACTTTGCAGGGGTGGGCATTTGACGACAAGGTCCCTTTCCTTTAGAGAAATTTACAACACATTTCACAAAAATGCAGTTCAGATGTTCAGGAGTGGCTTGAGGATTTTGGGGTTGTTGTTTTTTGCAAGCCCCTGAATGGTCCTGGAAAAAAGAGCAGCACTTATTGCCCTTTTAAAAACCAAACCAAAATAAAATAAAATACATGTTATGTTTTGTAAAAGTTAACTGGAAACAACAACAAAATTTGGCAAGGCAGACAAGACAGTATACCTATGAATCTGGCCTCTTCTGAACAGTCTTTCAGTTAAGATGTAGAGCACTCTGACTTTTCAGAAGAATGACTGGGAATTGTGGTGCTGCATCTATTGCTACAGAACATATTAAAGGTCAAGCGCCATAAATAGAGGGGCAAAAAGGGAAGTCAATAAAGAAAGTGAGGAGAGATCCAAAACCCACAAATTCCCCTCAATGTAAACACCTAAAATAAGCAATAGTCTTCAAAAACAGCCTTTTCAAGATCTCCCCATCTAAATTGCTTCATTTTTAATTGCTCTGGCTTCCCGACCGACACAAATGCAAATAAAATCAATGACAGCCCCATCTTTTCAGTTCTCCTTTGTTCTGTTGTCCACTGCTCTTAATTTCTCAATACGATCTGGAGCTGCTGCTTTCAAATAAGCTCTGGACTGAAGTTCTTAAGAGTTCAATTTCTGTTAAGACGAAGCCTGTGTATACACTATATCTTTGAAGCGCATTATTTTCCTCAAAGAATTCTGGGCACTATAGTGTACACTCCTGACAGAATTAATAATACACAGCAACCCTTAACAAACTACAGTGCCCAAAATTCTTTGAAGGAAATAATGTGCTTTAAAGAGGCAATGTATACCGTCAGGCCCTAGAGCTCAATTCAGCTCAGACGTGCTGTAGCTACTCGGTGGCAATGCACTCTGTGCTTTCACAGAGGCATTCACAGCTATTCTTACTTGCTATGTTCCAGGAGTAAGCTCTGGTATCAACACCAAGTGCTGGCCCTGAGATCCAACACCAATCAAATCCAAATACAATGCATTTTCCATAGTTACCACAATCTGGGTAACACAACTCATACATTCCAGTGAGGCAAAAGCCACAATCTTCCCACTCAACACTACTTGAAACTTCTGAGTATATCTTTTACATGTACCAACCAGCTGTCAAGCAAACAATCCATCTTGGTTGTTATAATCACAGATCCTCCGCTAAATTGCAATCAAACACAATTTTTATCGCGTACAGGCCAGCAAAAGTCTATAGTGGTACCTCGGGTTAAGAACTTAATTCGTTCTGGAGGTCCGTTCTTAACCTGAAACTGTTCTTAACCTGAGGTACCACTTCAGCTAATGGGGCCTCCCACTGCCGCCGTGTGATTTCTTGTTCTCATTCTGGGGTAAAGTTGTTAACCCGAGGTACTATTTCTGGGTTAGCAGAGTCTGTAACCTGAAGCGTCTGTAACCTGAAGCATCTGTAACCCGAGGTACCACTGTATTTGGGAAAGCAGCATAGCAAAGAAGCAAAACAGTGCTGGCCGCCCAGCCCCACTCCTTGCCCAATGAAGCCTTGCTCACTGGGGTTGCGTGGCTCCAGTGGCAGCTTCCAGTGAGATGTCATGCGACTGCAGTGGCAGCAGGGGCAGGTGGGATGCCCACAGGGGCACTGCCCCATAGGATTCCACTGCCAGCGGCGGCTGGTTTACTCTGCCTCATGGGCAGCATAGCCCTGAGGTGCCACATTACATGCTGACAACTACACTAAATTGAGATGTTGGGTGGTAGTGTGGTTGGTTCAGAAGCTTTAGTCGTCTGGTTCTTAGCAAGCAGTGCTGGTGCACAGAATTTTGCCACTTTGATTTGCACACAGACATTAGGATGAGTAGAGAGCGTGCTACAACTCTATATTCACACTGTTTGGTGAGTTGTCAGATGGAGATGGCATAACCCTCTTAAGAGAACTGAGTTCAGAAGCTGGCTGTGCAGAACGTTGATTGGCTGGCCCCAGTGACAATCACTCCGAACAATACAGTCTCATTGCAACAATTATACTTGGGTTAAGATGAATGGCCGGAGAACAGTGGGGAGTCTTGTGTAACAGCAAAGTAAAACAAATATATATATATACTTGGTATGGATGCTAATAATTGTGATTTAAGATAGCTTGCACAAACCAACATTCCAAACTAACACTGCAGGATGTAATTTCTTTCTTTCTTTCTTTCTTTCTTTCTTTCTTTCTTTCTTTCTTTCTTTCTTTCTTTCTTTCTTTGGTTTCTATTGAACCATTTTGCACAGGCCACAGGAAAGGTTTGCAATAGAAACAAACAGACAACAAAATCCAGAAAAACACACACAATCCATTTAGAACTTACAACAAGGAGCCACAAAGTGGCAATTAGGTCTCTCCTCCTCCAAATGCCCTCTGGAAAATAGGCTTTGTTAATGGCTAACTATTTTGCTTTTTACATAATTGCCACTGTCTGTTCTTTTTGCATTTCATTTCCTTCTGACCTCACTCCCCCGCCCATCCCGTTAAATGCCTGCCAGTTTAGGATTGCATTTCATCCATCTGATGAAGTGGGCTTCAGGCCACTCAAGCTTATGCCATAATAAATGTGTCAGGCTTTAAAAAGGTGCCACAAGACCTTTTTTTGCTGCAACAGGCTTATATGGCTCCCCCTCTGGAAAATGTTTTTGGTTCTGTAATCCAAACTATATGTATGGAAAGAGGTCAAAATAGCCACACGCTGTTAAGTTCCACTAGGGTTTTTATATGCAGACGTTTCGGAAGACCTCAGAAAATGATAATACATTGTTGAGGATTTAAAAAGAGAGAGAGAAAAAAGAAAGATGCAAGTTATCTTCATGGCATTTACGGAACAGACTGATCCAAGATGGCCAAGATGTTTATAAAAGATAGTAGTAAAATAAATTCTGGAATATAATATATTTTAGAAGTAGATGCAAGGGCTCAATACAACACCACACCATGTATAAAATAAATTTTGTTCTTTCAGTTTTAGTATGTGCGGGGTGGGGGGGGGGAACCCACTAGAATTGTTTGCAGCTATGAACATGCTATGAATCTACCTCTTTGTTGCTTTGCGCTTTGAATATAAAAAGTGTTGCAGTGATAGGTAAGTGTGACTGCATGCTAAATAGGAGAGGTTCTGCACACATAAAAACAGGGAGATTAGAGCGATCGTGTAACAATTTGTAGCTTGTTTTTCCAAATGCTCAGCCCGTTAATGCTGCAGCGGTTATCGTACAGCTGCCGCAGCCTATTAAAAGAGCCTTTTTTCCCCACTCAAAGCTAAAATGCTGGCAGGCAAGAGACAGAGTCCAGTAACAATTTGATTACTCAAGATTATGCCCGTTTTAAAAATTCCAGTTGTGTAAGTATAGAAAACCAGAAGTTTACTTGTCTTAAGTTACCGTGTGCTCATTTGAACAACACTCATTTTAAAACTAAAATTTGGCAGGCGATTATCACATAATGTAGACCAAATGCACTTGGAATGTTGAAAAATAGCTTTCGAAAAACCAAGAGATTTCACTTGGAAAACACTAACTATGCAACCACAGCTCCTACTCTACGCAAAATGTTTTAGAGCACTATGTTATACTGCACCCAGCCAACCTCCTCAACTCAAGGTGTGATCATTTAGTCTTCAAGTGGAAGACCTGCTGAAGTTCTGGAAATCTTGAGGATTAAACCAAACAGAACGTGCATGTCTGAAATCCAGCCAAGCAATCTTCAGAATCCCTATAAAAAGCCTTGAACAGCCTTCCCCAAACTGTTGCTCTCCAAATGTTGTTGGCCGTTGGCTCCAACCATCATGGCCAGTGGTCATGGATGATGACTATACAGTCGTACCTTGGTTGTCAAACACCTTGCGACTCAAACGTTTTGGCTCCCAAACGCCACAAACCTGGCTTCCGACTGAGTGTAGGAAGCTCCTGCAGCCAATCGGAAGCCGTGCCTTGGTTTTCAAACATTTTCGGAAGTTGAACGGACTTCCGGAACGGATTCCGTTTGAGAACCACCTTATGACTGTATTAATCCAAGCATACCATATATGTGATAAGATCAAACAAAGGATGCCCTGAACTGATCCAGTTTTAAAAAGTTTCAGTTATCTGTAGTTACCAACCCATTCCCCACAAGTCTTCAAGAATGAGGCACTTCTATCTTCCATGGCTGGAATGATTAATACCCCAGCTAAGTTCCTAACTGGTAATTTCTGCCAATCTGTATATGGACTTATCTGAAGATAGGTGTGCAGGAATATTTCAAGATCTGCGGTATCCATTTCAGTACTGGTGGCCTAAACTCAGATATCTTCCACCAGCACCTACCGTATTTTTCACTCTATAAGATGCACTTTTCCCCTCCTAAAAAGTAAGGGAAAATGTGTGTGCATCTTATGGAGTGAATGCAGACTTCGCAGCTATCGCTGAAGCCAGAAGAGCAAGTGGGATTGGTGCATCCTGCTGCACTCAAGAGGCTTTGCATTGCTTTCCCTGAAGCCAGGAGACCAAGAGGGATCGGTGCGCAGCAATCCTACTTGCTGTCCTGGCTTCTGACTTAGCCCCATGCAGCCTCTTCCGGGCAGGGGAAACCTTCATCCCGCTGCCCGGGAGAGGCTGCATGCAGCTATCCCATAAGCCAGGACAGCAAGAGGCTATTCCAGAAGCAAGAGGCTATCCCAGAAGCCACATCCCTCTTGCTGTTCTGGCTTCTGGGATTCAGAATATTATTTTTCTTGTTTTCCTCCTCCAAAAACTAGGTCTGGTGTGTCTTATAGAGCGAAAAATACGGTACTTTCGGTCACACAAACTCTTTTGTGCCTTTCTTGACGGAAAAAACAGTACAGCGAGTGCATATCCACATGCTTGGATACACAAATTAAGAAGACTGTATTTCATAATCTAGTACTGAACATGGCTATTCAAGAAGGTTCTGAGTGAGTCTTGGTCACCCATAAAGCCACTGCATTTTAACTGAGCCGAAGTAGATCAACGAGCTGTGTCCTCATGTTGGAATTTATGACTGGTTTTCACATTCAGTTTATCACAGGAACACTTGGGAGGCTAACCAAGTCATTCACTCTCATCCGAAAACATCCATCTGCAAAAAACCCCAGGAAAAACCACAATGACCTACCTCACTAGGTTGCTGATGAGATGGCTGCATTTTCATGGTACTTGCCATAATTAAAAGTGCCATGAATTATAAACACTCTGAGAAGACCAACTAGCACCACCAGGAGCATAACATTTGTTTCCAGGTTGAATGAATGAACAAAACACGACAGCTTTGGAAATTATACCCTACCTGTCCGATAGACAAAGTTGCCTTCAGTCTCGGAGGATGACGGAGACACCAGTTCCTCTTCAAATTCATTGGAACTAAACGAACCCGAATGATTCCTTTGCCTTGTTTTTTCCATCATGGCTGCATTTGTGGCCATGACATGCCTCAACGAGTCATTCAGGTAGCGGTTCAACAAGCTGTTTTTGTATTTGGGGGGCGATACATAATCCTCATTGGCACTTCCTTCTGGTCTAACTCCAGATTTAATTACTGAGCTTTCAGTCTTAATCACAGTGTGATGAACGGGCGTGTTGTATCCCCCTTCATTCATATGGCTTCTGGGAGGGTTTTCACCATCTGAAGAGAGAAGACCCATCAGAGAACACCATTACCTATGTCTCTTAAAAAAATAAATTTTTTTTTATTCATAATTCAGCTTTTAGAGGATAAGTGAGATCAGACTAGATTATAAGAAGGGCTGTTTTGAAAATCCATTAAGATGCCGCCAGTCACTTCCCCTGCTGCATCTAAAACCAGTTTCAGATTATTTCTTCAAACTAGAAGAAGGGGTAGGGTATTTCTTGAGCACTCTTTTCATCTTCAATAAGAATTACATGGAGTGATTTATGATCAGCATGTTTTATATGCTGAACAAGTCATGAAATTAAATTTAGTCAAATGGTGTGGTGCACCATTTGAGAATTGCTGAAATAAAATTGTTGATGGGCATCTATTGATGACATGCAGGAGTGTTGCTGACGTTTTGTCAGAGTGATCACCACAAGAGCCTAGATGGACCTGACTTTTTGGGGTGTCTGTGGCGGCATTATACATCTCATTATATATGATAAGGCTATTTTTAGTCATCTCACACCTTGCTTTTTCCTGTAAGACCAATTGCAGTTGTTAACAGTCAACAGGTTTACTACACCCTTCTGAGTAATACCCCTCCCCACCCTCTCACTATATATAAGGGTCTGATGACTTCTGTTTCAGTGTATCTGAAGAAGTGTGCATGCACACGAAAGCTCATACCAATAACAAACTTAGTTGGTCTCTAAGGTGCTACTGGAAGGAATTTTTTTATTTTGTTTTGACTGTGGCAGCAAAGATAGCCCTAGGAATTGCAGCCCAATCTGACAAGGGATAGTTTCCACCTTGCAAAAGAGAAAACACAGTGGCTACCTAAAATTCATTTTGAGGAAGTGTAGGCAGATGGCAAAAGAATTCCTTGAACTGCCAGCATCTGGCCAAAATGGAGACAAAATGGACCAAGACTCTGATGCCTAGCGGGTGCTTCCACAGAAGTCCTACAGCCATCAGCTGCCTGGATAGCCAGTCATAAAAACATTGTAAAATGAAAGAAAAAGTACAGAAAGTAGGGATCACCTAAGCCCTATGGCTTCCAGGATTTCATCTTCCTCAAAGCCAGAATGGATGCTTCTTAAATTTTAGCATGCACATGTGTTGCAGCTTGCAAGAGCACCAGCTCTGTGAGAATTGTTGGCCACTTTCAATTTTACTGGCTTTGCTTGGACATCTACAAAAATATATATTGAAAACAAACCTTCTGAACATGAATCATCGCTGCTTACACTAAGTCTTTCAGCATTTCCTTGAACATACTTGTTGTATAGCTTGATTCGCAAAGCCCAGCTGAGGTCTGGTTGCCGGACAGTATTTTTAAGGCGACGTCTTGCATTGGCAAACCAGTTTGACACCTAAATAAAAGACAAAATGCATTAGTTTTCTCCCTCCTTCAAGAGAGAACTGAAGAGTTTTCTCACTGGCGTGTGTTTTATGACATGTGAAAGAGAAACCAATAGACTGTTCGCATTTTTATTTCATCAAAAGCCAAAATGAAAGCAGTATGAACACTGAAAATATTTAGTACTTAATCTAACTTTATTAGAAGCCACCTTTACGGTTTTAAAGTAAGCTGCTTAAATATATGCACAAGCCTTCATCCCAAGGCCACGTCTATATCATCTTGTACTTCTGTTGCTTCAGAGGAACAAGGAAGAACAAAATACTGCACTGTCCCTCTTTCAGCAAGGAGGATGCAACAGGTTGAACTTCCTGTGACAATACAAACATGAAGCACAGCTGCAATTTCAGGGGTTCTGAGTGGTGGTTCAACACTTCCAATTTCTGCAGCCCAGCCATGCAGTCATGACCTTCTGCTGACAGTGGTTACTGATCAATGCCATACCCTCCAAGCGTCCTGATTTTCCAGGGACAGTCCTAGGATTACGAAAGTCACCCCAGCTTCTGATTTGATCCTGGAACGTCCCTATTTCACCTGCCAGTGCTGCTGCCGCTGCCAAGCTCAAAAAGGAGGATGAGCCAGCGCTTGTCCTGAGTGATGGGGAAGGAGCATCCCGTGACCTCTCCTTGGCCACTGCTGCTGGCCTCCTCCCCTGGGCAGCTTGTAGCGGCTGCTGGAGAGCAAGCAAGGAGGAGCGGAGCGCAAAGAGTCTCGATATAAAAATAAGAATACTTTGTGCAGCCAATCCGATCTTGCCCCTTTCTAAAATGTGTTTATTGGTGTGTGTTTTTCTTTTTGTACATACACCAAAGAATAGAATAAAATTGGAATTAAGGGGTTTTCTCAGTACGATGGAGGATGTGCCTCATTGTTTTGTTTTCGTTTAAATTGCTGTTATTTTTTACCTATGTCATTTTAAACTGTGATATCAATGCTGTATTCTTAGCTTTAGATTTTGATTTATGTGGAAATTGTTTCCCATTTGGTCGCTTTTTTTGATGTGGTTTATTTATTGTTTATGACTTTTGTAATTATGTAAATCTTGTTATGCTGTAAGCCGCCTTGAGCATTGTTTTTTTAACTGTGGAAAGGCGGCATGCAAATAAAAAATGATGATGATGATGGTGTAGCAGTGGTGGAATTCGCCCTTCTTCTGATAGGAAATGCTCTGCGTGGGGGAGGGATGGGGGGCGAGTGAGAAATGCCCCTGTTTTCATATGAGGAATGTCATAGGGTATGCAATTCACATGTCTGACAGGCTAGCACCAGACCCTGTAATCTGGAGTCACAAGCAGCGTCTGACACCAGGCAGACTGACCAGCTTTCCGACTCTGTCTAAGACCATTCATATGCTCAGCATCCCAGTGGGATACTTTTAATGTCTGCAGCAGTTGTCAAAGGCAATGTATTCACTTGCCAAAGAGCAGCACGGAAGCATACCTTGGCCTTATCAGACTGCCACGTGCAACAACAGAAAGTGGGGTATTATCCACAGAGCTCTTTACAACAAGCAATAAAAAACGAGTGTGATTTATGTGCGTGTGCTACTATTTGGTTGAAAAGGCCAACAGCAAACACCACACTCTCAACATTTCCATGTCAACCGCAAGTATTCTTCATGCGAATATGAACAGCTCCTCTTTGAAGCATTCCAGGAGACTGAAAAATCTCACAAATAAAATAAGATAGCTGTTAAAAACAAGAATCCCCAAAGATTTGTATTTTGGATTCTCCCTTGCCCCTGTGGGGGAAAAAAAACCATAATCATTTTAGGTTGGGGGATCAAACTTTTCTATAGGTTCCAGAGCCCCTGAGGAGGGACCTATCTCCTGAAGAGTAGCAACTGTTAGTAAACAGCCAAGTTTTGACAACCTCCCAAAGAAAAAAGCAACAGCCCCCTGGCCAACAAGGATAGCTGAAGCATGAAATATATCCCTATGATATAATGTGACAGACTAATATGTCTCATATTAGTTGGCCATAACCCAGCATCATGCAACATCAGCCGTGGGTTGTTGCATATAGTTCCAGCCCCACAGCAGCACAGTCAGATTGCTGGCTATAGCACCAATCATCTAGTTGGGAAAGGGGAGGAAAGGGACGGATTCAGCTGCCTGCCCGCTTCTCACACAAATAATTGGGCATGCAGCCCTCACTCCCAGAATGGGGCTTTCCAGGCCTGGGAAGCAAGCGCTCAGTAGCCATTTTCACACACGGTTTCTTAAACAGCAAGGCATATGTCCAAGATGCAGGGGTAGCGAACATGGTGCCCTCCAGATGTTTGTTGGACTAAAATGCCCATCAGCTGCAGCCAGAATGGCTAATGGTCAAAGTTGGTGGAAGCTGTAGTCTGGCGCTATATTGGCTACTCCCAGCCCAAAGGCACGTGATGCAGCCACTTTGCTGAAGCTGAGCAGTCCCAGGTTTGATGAGTGCCTGTGTGGGAGCTCTCCGCCCAAGAAGCCAATGGAATACCAACTTGAGTTTCATCATGGAAGAATAGCAGGATATAAATAAGTGTGTGTGCGCACAGAAGTGTGTGCGGTGCTTTTCAGGTTAGGGAGACTCGACTAAACTAAGGGAATAGAAATTATCTACAACTCCTGACGAGGACGGTCAGAAATCAAGAAGAGAGAAACTTTACTAAGGAATGGGAATTTTTTGTATACATAATTTATCTTGGAGAACACTGCAAACGACTAAAAACTTTGGCAGGATTGTAACAAGACTTGTAATGTAACAAGAACTGTGGGAAAATAGGGAATTTCAAGAAAATTGAGAATTTATAAGATGCAGTAAAAGAAAAAGGGAATGTAAATGGAACCCATGGAGGGGTAGAGGGAAGTTCAAGGATTCAGGGAATCTTTTATGCGTATGATTATTACGAATACTATTTGAATATAAATGTAAATTGTAAAAACTAATAAAAAATGGTAAAAAAAGAAATTACTTACAACTCCTTAGTTCCTGATACTTACTCCTATAAAGTGTTTCCATTCAGCATATGTGTTTCCTGGGCTTGGTTTCATTTAAAAGTAGCAGCCCCATTTTCCAAAACAGCAAAATAATGTGCCTATCTTTATCTTATTTGGCTGGATTATTATTATCATTGTACCACATCCCATACTACACATTGTTAATAATCACGAAGGGGGCTGTAACTTAAAATACCCCCCCCCCTTTCAGAGTAAGTTGCATCCTATATATGAATGTGAAAACCTGAATATTGCATGATCCTTAGCAAGCCAGAACCAGTCCATTAGTCATACTGTGGCAAATAACTTCATATTCAACAATAAAGCCATTCATATTTCCCCTTCTGGAAAGAATGTTCCTTCATCTCCCCCCCCCTCCTTAAATTCATAGGAATGGCTAAACCCAAATTTAAAATAAAATAAATCCACCCCTAAGGGAATAGGGCAAATGAAAACATGACATATTCATTGCAAATTAGCAGGACAAATTGCTAGCCTCCAAATTGGAGGCTAATTGGCGAGATAAATATAGGCTGTGGCTTTTAGACGGATATGGCTTCCTGTTCCAGTTCTGCTAGTTTCAGGAGTATAAGGTTTCGAACTCTAAAGCAAAACGGGAGGGCTGGCGGCTAATAACTTGTACTACATACTGCTCCATTGGCTTTGCTAGGGTTGCATGAATATAATCAACATTCAGCCTACTACGTTTAGGCTGAGTGGTTCTTTCCCCAAGTCTTCTCTAGAGGCCTGGGGCCCTTACAAATTTCCTTTCCACCAAAGAATCAGCTTCCACAGGAACAGACAACATACATCAGGCATCCCATCAGCCTGCGTGCTATTGGCCAACTACCCCGGGACCTACCAAACTCTTCTGTAGAGGCCATTTGCCCTTCTTGAAAGTTTTTTTCCCCTACTCTCAGCCAAGTTTGTAGCACTGAAGACAAATTAGGATGCTACAGAATGCCTTTGCCTTTTGTTTTGTCCTCTGCCATGTGGTCTGCACCTACAGTGTCCACTTAACACATTGCCAAAAAATAAATAAATGAGAGCATCACCAAAATTGATGATGTCTGTGTGCATATGCCAATTGAGTTGGTGCAAATTCCTATAATTTAAATAGAAATACAGTACACCTCCCTACAGTTGAGAAAACTGACCAGGTGACTGCTCCGTCTGCTGCCCAGGTGGTGCTAACTACTGATTAGCAACTTCAAGGGCCCTCTTGCTCTCTTCTTATAGTAAAGGTAAAGGGACCCCTGACCATTAGGTCTAGTCATGACTGACTCTGGGGTTGCGGCGCTCATCTCGCTTTATTGGCTGAGGGAGCCGGCGTACAGCTTCCGGGTCATGTGGCCAGCATGACTAAGCCACTTCTGGTGAATCAGAGCAGCGCACGGAAATGCTGTTTACCTTCCCGCCGGAGCAGTACCTATTTATCTACTTGTACTTTGACGTGCTTTCCAACTGCTAGGTTGGCAGGAGCTTCTTATAGTACTTCATCTTTAAACCAGACTTGGACTGCACAGCAGAGGACTGTCCTATATAAAATAGGACACATCACCACCCCACACCTCTCCCTTCACCCACTGGCCAGGTTTCCACACCCCGCTAAGTGGACCAAGTCATGCAGTTGGTGGCTAGTGGCCACTGGACACCTTCCATCTACTTGGCTGGGGCTAAGGGAAACAATTTGAGAGCCAACAGGAGCCAAAAAAATTTTATATTTGGTTGGTGAAAAGGAACTAGGGGGTCTTCCAAAAGGTACACTGTTGGTTTGGGGAGAACTAATGGCATTTTTACAGCTAAGCACTTGTCTGCGTGCTTGCCTAGTCCCCTTTTCTGGGCTTGTACAGTTAAAAGAAATCAATACTGCAAACATGCCATGCAAACATACGTCTATAGTGCAGTACTTCCTTGGGGGCCTGGATAGCTCAGTTGGTTGGAGTGTAGTGCTGATAATGTCAAGATTGCAGGATCGATCCCTACACGGGACAGCTGCATTGCAGAGGGTTGTGCTAGATCAGCGCTTCTCAACCTGTGGGTCCCCAGATGTTGTTGGACTACAACTCCCATCATCCCTGAGCTCTGGCCTTGCTAGCTAGGGGTCATGGGAGTTGTAGTTCAACATCTGGGGACCCACAGGCTGTGCTAGATGATCCTCAGGGTCCCTCCCAACTGTATGACTCTGATTCCTCATAAACACACACA
Organism: Podarcis erhardii; assembly: GCF_964252035.2. NCBI lineage: Eukaryota > Metazoa > Chordata > Lepidosauria > Squamata > Lacertidae > Podarcis > Podarcis erhardii. The sequence goes on along the minus strand of NC_138513.1, from coordinate 17,036,993 downwards.
CACACACACACACACACACCTCCCTAACTGTAAAACTCCCTCTACTCAGGGAAGTGCGAAACACTATTTTAACTTTCTGTAGGATTTCCCTTGGTGCATGAGAACTGGTTTTGTATGTATGTGTGTTAATGTAGATGGAACTGAAGCAAGAGTTAAGAAAGCAGAAGACACAAAATAAAAACCTTGGGGATGCAGGGACGATAGGGACAGAGGAAACAGCCAAAAGTACTCAGCACAGAAGAAGAGAGAGGCCCACAGGCAGAAGAGCACATCTTTTAAGTAGGCTTACTACATTTAATTGATTCAACACATCTTGATTTGACTAGAAACATTTCCCCAGTTAAGTAGTTTTTAAAAGCCACCATAATGCAATAACAAGACAGGCTACATTGTAAAGAAATAGTGGCCTTTTATCCTAGCTGATGGATGACAAGTCCTCCATTTGAAGGGCTGTCAGATAACGTTCGCTGTTTGAAGGCCTTGCTCACTTTGAAGGCCTGTGCAGTCCAGGTCTGCTTTAATGAAAAAGTGCCACTAGAAGGGAAAGCAGGAAAGACCTTGAAGTTGACACCTGGATGGCAGACTGAGTAGGCACACAGGTCACCTGGTCACAATGTTGTATCTGGAACAACAGTAGTACGCACTGGGAATCTCATTTTCTGCATGCATGTATTACATGAAACAAGCACATGCACATGCAATTTAGCTGTGATTCCTGCATTGCAGGGGGTTGGATTAGATGACCCCTGGCGTTCCTTCCAATTCTACATTTCTATGATTCTCCACTATGGGAAGATGTATTGCATATCTATTTAATTTACAGTAATCACTTCTAAATTTGGATCTATGCGCAGGGCAGTATCTAAATAGATCTGCTAGCCCAAGGCTTTCTGCTTGCACATCCTAACTTCTCCCTTTCCAGATGCCCTCCCCAAATGTGCCTCAGAGGACTGGGGGAAACCCTGTAACCAATTTAGGTGTCACCAGGCACAAGGAGAGGAATTTCCTTTGCACAGCTGAAGGTCCTTGCAGTAGTAGATTTATTTATTTGCACGCCACCCATATAAATTACCATATACAGATGTTACACAATCTGCATCCTCTTGCAATTTTTTGTTGTGGCATTTATCAGTGTCTAAGCAGCCACCCTATTATCTGAGTAATTTTGTCCTGCGCAAGGCAGAAGCAGAAATGTCCCCAAAGACCACACTCACAGCCTCTAAATATTAAAACTATATTTTTCTTTATATGCGAATATGTGCAGGTGTAACCAGTTAATTAGCTAAAAACTAACACGATTCATCAAATCAGATTTTTGTAACTGGTTGGCTGCCCACCTTTTAATTGTTAGCAAACACTTCTTGAAGTGGTATGCATGGAACAAAGAAAGATACTGTGATGAAGGGAAGGCTTGACAGAACAACTTGACATAAAGCTGTGGCTCAAACACAAGGACAGCAGGACTGAATAAAAGGAACACAGCAAGTGTTAAGGAATTGGACAGATTGATGTGAAAAGGAGCAGGCCAATCTAAGCTTCAGGAATGTAATCCTAGGAAATACAAATCAGGAAAACACATTTTATTTTGGTCTCCTCCAGAAATGTTCTGGCACTTTACGGAGCTAGATTAAAGCCAGTTATGCGGCACTATTTGATATTCTGGAGTGTGCAGCTTTTGGGAACAAGAAACGATTTTTTCCAAGTAGATGTGAAAACATGACCCAGTTCTCACAGATACATCACTGTCAATCTGAGTCAGTTTGACTGCAGTGGGGCTGTTCTGCAATCACTCCGGTGTGATTTGTGATAGTGCCCCTGCCTGAGTGTCTCTGAGGATCAGTTCTTTGTAAGCAGTAATCTGCTCTGGACCACAACTTCATTCTTTCCTTTCCCCTTGAATGATGTGTTTTCATGCAGATGTGAGAGCATTTCTGGGCAATGTGTGGAAGGAGCATCTGGATTATTATTACTTTGATATTATTATTTTTTTGCTTTTGGACTACATGTCAACCAAGACAGATCTGCAGACAACAAAGGAAGTGTTCTTTTACCAAACATGCCATTTCATTTCTGAAGAACATAATCCCTGAGAAGTCAAGAAGGCACAGTTCAAAAAACTTTGGCCCTTAAGTGCTCTCTAACCCAAGTTCTCCTAAAATGAATGGAGGCTGGACAGTGTTTTGCGAAGGGTGTTCCAGAAAGGCTGCCATGAACTTTGTGCTATCATTACCTAGTTGCGGAAGGCAACTTTGTCCTCCAGGAACCCCTCAATCTTTGGCTTTAAAAAGGGTGTGGGGGTACCAGGCACTGTCAGGACTACCCCAAGAAATTTTGCTGCCTGAAGCAAAGGATAAGATGGTGCTCCCCATTTCATGTACAGAAGCTTGATTGTAATAAAACCTCAAAGTGGTTTACACAAAGAAGAAACCCATAAAATTTGGATAAAAATAACTCTTTGAAACATTAAAAAAGCCAGTCAAACAATAGGCTCAAACCCAGATTAAAACATATGCCAACCTTTTACATGTCTGGATAGGCTTGCCAAAACAAAAATGTTTTTAGCAGGCACTGAAAAGAGTGGAGGAAGCTGCCGGCCTGGTGTCAATAAGCAGGGAGTCGCAAAGCATGGGTACTGTAGGACCGAAACATCAATTTCTTAAAAATGCAGAGAAGTTTTTACATGGAACCTGTAACAATGCCAGTTCTGCAGATTGGAGGAGTTGAGTGGGTTTACATGGGTGATATAAGAAGCTGCCTTATACACAGTAAAAACACTGGCCCATCTAGTCTAGTAATGTCAACACTGACTGGCAGCAGCTCTCCAGGATTTCAGGCAGGGGTCTCTCCCAGCCTGACCTGGAGATGTTGGGGCTGAGCCTGGGACCTTCTGCATGAGAAGCAGGTGCTCCACCACTGAGCTACAGCCTCTCTGTTGAATCTTCAACATTGGAGATGAGGGAGCAGCCTCCAGTGCACCTGAAGGCAGCAGGTTAGCTTAGGGAAGAGAGGCCACGTGATACACACAAACCAATTTCTCCTCCCAAGGCCTTGCTGCCATATAAGTTGGTCATCTCACTCTGCTTAAAGGTAGGGCTGTCTCTGGGTAACAAGCCTTTCCCTTCATATAAGTGGCCTTCTTGCAGTCTCTCTTATCTGAAACGAGAAGGAAGCTCTGTTGGGAGAAAAGGGCCTGGATGAAGAGAGGCAAACCACTGGAGGAAGGAGCCTGCTCCTTTCCCAAGACACCCCTTTGTTCCAGCAAACCGACATCCTGCAAAGGGAGCCAAAAGCTGCTGTGACTCACCTTTCCTGATCCTCCACCCAATATATGTTTCTCCCACCTGAGCTCCCTTCCAAAATCTGAGCCTGGCCAAGGAGGACATAGTTTGGGCAGTGGGATATAGGGAGATGCCTCCAATGCGATTATGTCACACCTTGGTTTAAAAACACGCAGATCTGCTGCAGTCACACCTAGTTTAGCCTGAAGATGCTCAGTACAAGTGGGGCAACCAGGCCAGCCTATCTTCAGAGATGCTGTGAGTCACACAGGTAACAGGGCATAGCTCATTCTTACCTGCACCAAAGTCATCTGGGAGCCAAGAGCCAGCAAGATCTTCTCGGTCTTAGTGGGGTATGGGTTGTCTCGGTGCTTGTACAACCACTGTTTTAGTGGCCGCGCCATGTCCTGCAATGCCTGGCGCTTGTGCCTCACTTTCCCACTGTTCTGTCGGGTGCTGCACAGTGCAAGGAGAAAGAGGTAGGTTTGAGAGGATTATAGCCAGGTGGGCCTGTCAGCATGCCCTGTTGTCTCCTATCTTCCTTACTCTCAGCACCATAGCACAAAAACACTAGGCAGTCAAACTCCAAATCAGATGTAGGGTGGGGAAACTGGGAATTTGTGAAGGAGAATGTCTTGGGGAGGGGGTATCCTCCATGCCAAATGGAAAAAGATGCTGGAGAAAAAGAGATAAATGCTATACAAGTCCTGTGCTTACTTAACTCTGGTTAAGTAACACCAGAAGGCCTATTTCAAGTGGCATGATACTGCTTTAAATGTATAGTGCAGATGGGCCCTTAGTTATGAACCACTTCAGTTCCATAGCTCTCAGAGGAGCACATCTGACTTTAGCTAAATGAGGAGTGAAACCTTCTGCCTGTTGATTCAGAAGTGAATCCCACTGTGTTCAATAGGACTTGCTCCCAGGATTCCAGTGCCTTTTAGTTAGTGTCTGTTAATACTTGCAGATCCCAGATATCCTTACCACTATACACTATTTCCAGCAACCGTTGGAAGCAACATAAAGAATCAGAGAAAAAGTCCATCTGGTCCAGATGTCTCCAAACATCTCTGAGACAAGCAGACAAGAGTTCCTTCTATAAGGATCTAAAGAAACTGCTGGAAACCCCCACCCCCACTTTTAAATTGCTTCATGCATTACAGGAATAGGTGAGAATCTGGATGTGCAAATTATACATAAGTAAGTATTTTTCAGTTTTTTCCACCAAAGGTGCTCATTGGTCACAAATAAGAGGAGAAGGGCTTGCCTCATCTCTATTTCTTTTTCCTAGCCTGCGTGGAGCACCATAATGACATTAAGGAATATTTACGTTCGCATTGCATTTGTTTGCAATAAGCAAGCGAGATTCAAGGCCGGCGCTCAGGGGCCAGAGGCAGAGGACCTGCCAAGCTGAAGGCTTCAGTAACTTGAACTGTTCTGCTACTGCAGCTCTGGAGCCTGCATACGGTCTCTTAGCATCTTATGAAAACAACAAGCCTTCCCCGAGTAAGGAAGCTGCTGAAACGCTGCCTGACCTTGGAAGAGCGATTTAAAATAATAATTCTTAAAGAGGTAGACAAAACAGTATTTGCTAACAGAAAACACTTGGTATTTGACATAAATAACTCTTTCGCCTCTTCTTTTATGTTGGGAGAGCCTGCAGACTTTGAGGGGGATTCCCCTAGTGAGCCTGGGGAGGGGAGAGAGCTGAAGGTAAGTCTGGAGTCAGAGCAAGCGAGTACAGCACAGCTGAAGAACTCTCTCTCACACACACAGGCCATCCCTTCAACTCTGCCTTTTATTATAACAACAACAACAACAACTTATTATTATTATTATTAATTATTATTATTATTATTATTATTATTTATACCCTGCCCATATGGCTGGGTTTCCCCAGCACCCCGGGCAGCTCCCAACAGAATATTAAAAATACATTAAAAACTTCCCTAAACAGGGCTGCCTTCAGATGTCTTCTAAACGTCAGATAGTTGTTTATTTCTTTGACATCTGGTGGTAGGGCGTTCCACAGGGCAGGCACCACTACGAAGAAGGCACTCTGCCTGGTTCCCTGTAACTTGACTTCTCGCAGTGAGGGAACCACCAGAAGGCCCTCGGCACTGAACCTCAATGTCCGGGCAGAATGATGGGGGTGGAGATCATAGAATCATAGAGTTGGAAGAGACCACAAGGGCCATCGAGTCCAACCCCCTGCCAAGCAGGAAACAGATGCTCCTTCAGGTATACTGGGCTGAGGCCGTTTAGGGCTTTAAAGATCAGCACCAACACTTTGAATCGCACTTGGAAACGTACTGGGAGCCAATGTAAGCCGCTCCCAGTCACCAAGGCTCTCCATCAGTGGCGCACAAGAAAGCATGTACCAACAGAGGCATGGGAAGAACAGCAAAAGGAAAACCAGCTCCAAGTTAAAATGGCCTCAGTCCAACATTATGTGCACCTAGCACTGGGCTGCTGCACACAAACTACTCTGGTAGACCAATGGGAGCAAAGTCAGATTACTGGTTATGGTTAAGTGCCAATCTAGAGGTGGAAGCACATGGATGCAATCAGTCCTTTGCATTCTCCTCAAACCATCCCACTTGGGGTTCAAGTTCTTGGGTGGGGTACTGTGTGCAGCAAGGCATGCATTCCAGAGCAATGTATAAAGCAGCCTTCCTTAACCTGGTATCTTCCAGATGTTTTGAACTATGACTCCCATCAGTCCTCGCTAGCAGGGTTGGGACCGTGATGGGAGTCCCACGATGGGAGTCCACACCACCAGGAAGGCATCAGACTGGGCAAGCAAACCTGCAGTGAGGGCTGCAGAATCGGTTTTGATCATTCCCAAGATGCGGGCTTGTTCACTCCTCGTCAGAAGGGGTAACTGTAACTAATGCAGGGGTCCTGCAAAAAAGGAGCCAAAATAGGGCCAGTCTGATCATAGCCTTCCTCTTATAGAAGATTGCTTATTGCAAAAATTGCTGGGTGCTTATGAATTACCAAAAAAGAAAAGAAGAAGAAGAAAAAGCTAAATTCCAGACAGAAGCTCTGCCACTGTCCCTTTCAAGTCCCCCCAGTTATCTACAATTAATATCAGCACAGACTGTTAGAACAAGACTTTTTAAAAACAGGAAAGGAAGATCCAAGTCCAGCTTGTTTTGGTATTAAAGCCGTCTGAACATCGGATTACTCAACATGTTGCAGCAGTCCGTTTCCCATGCTCCTCTCCAATGCTCCCAAGCGCACATCTGTTTATGGTCTAGTTGCCACGAGAGCACCACCCTTCCTCACATGTCAGGAATTTGCACATCAAGATCAAGCCAATCTTAAGTGGAATTAATTTGGCCTTCACTCACAATCCAGTGATGATAGGCCATTAATATTTTAGCTCTGCTCCAGATAATAAAACACTCATAATGGAAGACGTGATATCTGTTGCCAGATAATAAGCAGTGCCTGGAACTTTTCACTGGGTGAAGGAGAAGGTTTTGCTTGATGGAATGAATGCACATTCCTACACCAACAGAAGTCCATCCAATGACAGGTATTAACAACCTTTTTAGACATCTGCTGGTTTTTCTGGCACATCTCAACAAATGCCAAGCCTGGTCTTGAGGATCGTTCAATGGGACTTACACCCACGTGAGTTTGCATAGGATTTCAGCCATAGTGCCCTAAACAACTGCATGCACAAGTTCATATCTAATCACAACCTGATTAGACACAATGGGAAGTTTGTTCCTGATATCGAGAACCAGCCAAGGATATTTTGATGGCTAAAGTAGAAAAACTACAAACACACACACACACACACACACACACTTTAGGCTGAGGCATAATCCACCTGGATGTTCTGCTGCACACAAGCCCTGTTTTAATATCTTCAAGCTGCTCAACAGCATGGCTCTGATTCATTTCACTAGGACCTGTGCAAGATAGCTTCCAGGGGTCGGATTTGTCCTTCTCCCATTCTGCTACCCTAATGACTTGCGGCTTGAGATTGTAATACCAAATCACTTCCAGAAGGTGCTGCTCTCAGGCTACATCTGCGGCTTGTTCCATATCTGTCCCCCCCCCCCCAAAAAAATTCCCAGTTCTCACCTTTTTTTTTTTTTTTTTTTTAGCCTCTTGGGCTTTTTGCCTTCTAACACTTTATTTGAAATCTAATTCTGCCTGAATCAGCTGGAAATAAAATCTTGATGAAACACAATCACCCTCTTGCCAACCTGAAATGCTATTAGAAGTATGAGCTGATGCAATCTTTTAAAATTGGTAACTCAGCTATAAAATATATTGTTTCAGTCTTTAGCATTCTGGACATCTTTTAAGCACCGTATTAAATTTATCGAGTTATCACTTGACTACAGATGCGCAGCCTGAGCTTACACATGTTTATCCTCAGGCTTCTCACCTTTTGTTCAGTGGAACTTGCATGCAAAAACAAGAGTGTCTAGAATTATGCTGCTGAAAGATGAAATGGGGGCACCCCTGTCCCTTCTGCCTGTCCTGAGCAAGCAGAGTAAAACTGGGTTATTTGGGGCATGTGATTTTCAACACTATCCTAACTGTATCTACTGAATTCAGTGTGGCTTTACTCCCAGGTAAATGGAGTTGGGATTGCAGCCTTAGTGTATAGCAGATGAATTCTTGGGTAAAAACACTTTGTATCCCAATATGTTAGTCTTTGCTGGCTGGGACTGAAGGGAACTGTAATCCAAAACACGAGGTCACCACATTGAAGAAGGATGCAATAGGTGTTGTAGCAATCAATACAAAACAATCTTACTCCTGTGTTCCATTCTTTGGAAGAAGGCAACTTTTAATAAACTTTTGTAATATACTGTAAACAATGCTTTTGCAAAATACAGGGTTGCCAACTGAATAAATAATTGGGGGTAGGGTCCCATCTGAGCCCCACCCTGCATCATCAATCACAAGACATGGCACATAAACACTATTTGAATGGTAATGTCAATCAATTGGGGGGTGGAGTGGCCCCCCCAATATTTTATTGGGGGAGCAAAGGGACCTTGGCTCCTAGGAGTTGGATCCTATGGCAAAATACATTTTCTATATTTAAAAAAACCTGGCAAGAACTATAGACAGCAATAATCTTGTCAGTCACTGTTGGTATGTCCTCAATCCAATGAACTCTTTTGTTAGTCAGTTCAGTTACTGTCTATTGCACTGTCCATTGGTGGTTTGCTGCTTACCACATGACCTGTCTCTCACAATGGGTAATATTTTGCTGAGGCATAATCCACCTGGATGGGATTATGTAGATTCTAAGTTTATCACTAGAGTTTACTTACTTCCAGATTTCATGTTTTGGATTTAAATCAACCCTTAAATTACTTAGCTTTCAGACAGCACCCTCTCTAATCCTCTCTTACACACTCACACCATATGCAGGGAGCAACCGGTTTCTGGACGAAGCCCTAAATTTGATACACTTGTCTATAATCACTCCAATATTTTTACACCACTATCTGCAATACCATAAACATTTTTTCCCCCTGAGATACAGCTTCACTGAACACCACAGTGGGATTTTACATAAACCTTTGGACTAGGATCTTACAAACATCAATGGAGGCAAATGCAAATCATGGGGATTTGTTTTCAAGTCGTCATAAGAAGGGTGGGGTCTCTAAAGCTATTTAAAGTGCCCTAGCTGTTCAGAAAGGGAATGTTTGTGGGGCGAAGTTTTAGGAAGATCAGGCAAGTAAGGGCTTGATTGAATTCCTACAGGCAACATTTTTTTGGTTATTGTTAAAAAAACAAAAAAGAGCCTATGCTTATTGTTATTTGTGAACTGCCTTGAGAACTGAACTGTTTTCAGGTCCGGCTGAAAAGCGGTACATAATTAGGATTAATCCAACAATGCAAAGCTTCCCACATGATCAGAGTTGCGTCTCTCCCACCCCTCGCCTTCCAAACCATCGGCCTGGGGGCTCCTACCCTGTTCTCCTATGTCGAAGGCTGAGGTTGTCTTTCATGGACGGGCTGTCAGGCATGAGGACCTCCGGGTGGGCGGACACGTCCAGGACCCCGGCGTAAGGCCGGCTGCTGCTCCTCTCCCTTTCTTTGGCGGCGTCTTCGAAGAGCACTTGGCTGCTGAGCTTATTGAAGACGATCGTGTTCATGGTGGCGGGGAGGCGCGCGGGCAGCCCGGCGGCCGGGGCGGAGGAGAGTCTGGTCAGCCGGGGCGAAGGAGGCGCGCGCTCTTGCGCTTCAGGGGCGCCGAGGACTCGACGGGCGCTGCAAGAGGAGGAGGAGGAGGAGAAGCATCGGGTTACTCGAGGGGGTGGGGGAAGCAGCTGAAGTCGCCGGAGACGCGAAAGCCGAGGAGATCGAGGCCGGCGGGTTTGGCAAGGGAAGGGCGAGCAGCCCGCTGGGGCGGCGCGGAAACGAGCGCGCTTCCCTTTTCAGTGCGCCAGGGCCAGGGCGCACGGTTTGGGGGCAGCAGGCACGGGAGGGCTTTGGGGCAAGATGCCCAGGGTCCCATGCAGCAGAAGGAGCAAGGGCGCCCTTCGACCCTACTCAGGGAAGTCAGGCGCATCCCCATCTGACTGCCCCACCTGAGCAGGACTCCAAGCGCGCCATCCAAAGAGCTGCTGTTAGAGCTCGGTCTCAGAGGATGCGTTTACACGAAGGGAAGGCCTTTTAAGAGCTCGATGGGTCCCGAGCATAGTTGTCAACGTTTCCCTTTTTTTAAAGGGAAATTCCCTTATTCCGAATAGGAATAGGGAAAAGTGGACAGCTATGGTCCCAAGCCATTTGGGTCCCCGCAGATCAAGGGGTGGAGGTGGGGTGGGGATCCTGCGGCCCTCCAGATGTTTGCTGGACTCCAGTTCCCATCATGCCTGACCATGGACCGTGCAGGCGGACCGTGCAGGAGCTCGAGTCCGGCAATATTCGGGAAACCACAAGTGTATGGCTTGGGGTGTCAGAACCCACCCTCAAAGGTTGCCCACACACACTGAACTACCACGACATCTTTCTTTAAAAAAAAAACAAAAAACTTGGCCGTTTCTTGAATGGAGCTTTTGCCCACGAAATTTAAGTCGTATCCAAGTTCGCGTCACACACACGCAATACGAGGTGGGTGGGAAGCCAAGCCTCCATTTCCATTCCAAGTCCAAAGTGCCATTTAAACTTCTTTTTAAAGTGATGGCCCTGGTCTGGCAGGTGTGGCGGGAGCGCCCCTTACTGCAACCCTCCAGCGTTCCTGGATCTTGGGGTTGGCGTGGTTGTCTCCTCTCTCAGCCTAGAAAGCTGCCTTATATCGAGTCAGACCATTTGGCCCCTCTCCTTCTGCAGCCAGTTTCCAGGGTTCCAGTCCTGCGTGAGATTGAACCAGGGATATTTTGCATGGGAAGCAGATGCTCTACGACTGAACTACAGTCACCTGCCTTTAATGCAGAAGGGGTGGGCGGGATCATGTTTTCAAAAAGCATCGCTTGAGTGATGGCTGGTGCCCAGAGGCGGAGCCAATGACAGGCAGTGACTTTGACTCCATCTTCTCTCTTCCCTACTAAAGGGCAACACTGAGACGACAGAGGAGGAAGCTGGCAGCCCGGTCACCCTCTAGAGTGGTTTTAAGGAGGAAGAGAGGCAGGTGGAGGCTGGCTGGCTGAGGCGAGGGCAGGCGGAGTGTCCCGTTTTCCCCGGGGAACCAGCATTCGCTGTAAAAAAGCCTCAAACGTACACGTCAAAGTGGACAAAACGGACACAGACAGAACATTTCCTCCCCGGGGATCTTGAGGCGTCCAGAAGCTTCCAATCTTTCTCCTTGCGCGAACTCAAGGGGGGGGGGTGGAAACGAGGAGAGGCCACGGTCCGTTTCCCCTCTGGCCATTCTCGTTTGAGGAGGGCGAAGAAAGACAGACAGAACCGCTGGACCCATTGAAACGGGGTTGTTCAAACGGGGCAAAAAGCGGGGTGGAAAACCAGGAATTAAACGAATGTATCTTATAATAGGCGTTCCAGGTGAAGGATGGAAACGCTTAACCTTTGGAGAGGTGTGGAGGCGCTTAGACTTTTCCAAAACTGAGGTGTAAAAAGGCTCTGCTTTATCCCTTTTCTTTCCCATCCAATCCCTTATTAACGAGCAGGTGCCACAAGCAGCAGCCGAGAGGTCTGAAAGCGGGTTGTTAAACCGCAGATGCGTAAAGATCGAGAGGGCTTTTTTTTAATCTTCTGTGTCAAATGCGCCTCGCTGCTGCTGTTTGCGCCACGTGCTGGTAAGGGGCAGTGCGTGTCTCCACCGTTGTCTCTCTCTGAAGGTCCTCCGGGCCAGGCGCCTTGACAGGGGAAGCTCAAGGGAGAATTTCAGCCTAACATGTGAAAAGGCGTCCTCGTGAAAAACACGTTAGGTACTTAGAGCAGGCATAGACAAACTCGGCCCTCCAGATGTTTTGGAACTACAATTCCCATCACCCCTGACCACTGGTCCTGTTAGCTAGGGATCATGGGAGTTGTAGACCCAAAGCATATAGAGGGCTGAGTTTGCCTATGCCTGGCTTAGAGGAACTGCGAGGCGCCGGAGCTTTAGACCAGCGGATGACCCGAAAACCTCCGTCATATGACCCAGACTGCAATGCATTGAGACCCTTCAAGCTTGCGCGCGCGCAGAGCCAACGCTTAAAAGACACCTTCACATCTTAAGGAGCGGGCTCCCAATTCAACTTGTGCTTTAAATAAGCCGCCTCTAGATTTCAGGGACCCGTTTGATGGAAGGCCATCAAACTGAACGGGGGGATAGCGCACAAAAGCGAAAGGAAATATAGGAATGGAGGCGTGCGCACAACCCTCTCAAATGCAGACGAGGAAGATACTGGACCGCAGTTTCTCACCTGTCAAAATGGGCCAACAGATACCCTCTCTTGGGACGTAAAGGAGGGGGATTAACAGTGTAATAACCATATAGCGTACACACAATTGTGGCTGTTGGCACCCGTCTGTCTGCAGTGCGCCTGGCGGGGGGGGGGGGGGGGAGTCGTCAAACTCTTGGAGAGTTACAGCGCCTGCGGTGGCTGTGGAGACTGAAACGGGAGAGAGCGCAGTGACCAGGACTTGAAGATAATGGTTGGCGGGCATCTTCCAGAGAACCGGACCGGCAGCCACCCGAAGGGGCGTCTCTTTGCTTCGCTCCTCAGTCCGTCTGCCCCGGGCCAAAGCACCCCTTCTCCCGCGGTGTATTTGGGTGGCTCCCAGATCTCCTCTACTGGCTTACACTTGGAGAGGGGCCCGTCCGCCTCTCCCTTCCCATCTCAAGCCGGCGTCCATAGCACCCTAGCACACCTAGACCATTGTGTCCAGGCACAATCCACGCCGCAGGATGTCTGATTCTTGCGCAGGATGCGGCCACCCGCAGCCCAGCTCTGGCCCCGGCGTCTCCCTTTCCCTCTCGGCCCACCTCGCAGCCCGGCGGGATCCGAGCCATCAGCTGCACCACGAGCAGTGGCTCTCCATCCGGGAGGGGGGTCCGCCTTCCGCGTGGTTTTAAAAACAAGATCGGGGCCCTTTTTTTCCTTGGGCTTCTCCCGGCCTCCCCCCCCCCCATCCCCCGAGAGAGAAAGTACCACTTTCTTCGCCAAGCAGCCAGCGCGCGGCCGCTTTTCCTTGGCCGAAAACGTCCCAGTAACCAGAGAAATTAACTCGACGGGCCACTGTCAATATTTGCAAGGATGTCGTTCAGACTCTTGTTTGACTAGTGCGCATGAAAAACGAGCAGGGCCCAGATCCTAAGCACACACGCGCGCGCCGCCGGATTCGCCAGGGCTCCAGTCCAAGTCCGCGCGTGTTGAGGACCAACTCTCCCCCTGGACACGCGTGTCTATGAGCGTGTGGCTTTGTGTACACCAATGCGTGCCCACTGCAAGCGCCTCTTTATCCTGCTCCGCGGGGTTTTCTGCCCGCCTTTTTGGATCCCACCCAACCGCAGAAATTGTCCCTTTGTATGGACGGCTCCTTGCTAACGTTTGTAGGAAGGTGGTCCCTTTTTCCCTCCTTGTTTTGCGAGGAAAATGCCTCGCCCTGCCCCTCCCCGTCCAAGACCACCTTCGCTTAGGTTTAGCTCAGGAGGGGGCGGGGGGCTCCCACGTTACAAGCCGTGTAGACAGAGAACACGTATGAATCCGAGGCAAGGACCACAGTTGTCAAAAGGGAGAATCCCCACTCTTTGGACAGATGATGTTAGAAAAAATCTATTTCAACCTCGCTGATAATAGGAAAGGAGAGTGATGGAAAGCAGTCACTAAACTGCGTCTCAGTGAGCTCTTACAAAAACATAGGAACCAAAAGCGGCGGGAAGGGGGGGCGGAGCAGGTCCTTGAACCAGCAGCAGCAGCAGCAGCAGCAGCAGCAGCCAGACGTCTCCAATTCCTCGTTATTGTAACACACTACACGTCGGAGCCTACAACGCGTGTCCTAATTTATGGCTTTTGCAAAGCCACAGGCGCGCACAACTCGAACTCCGGTGCCCCAGATTCCCGGGGACTCGGAAAGGAGCCGAGCGCCGGGACCCCGCGCTGCCCGCAGCGAGACCTGCTTCCCGCAAAGGTCGTCGCTCCGCAGAAGCCGCGGGGGCGCCATCGGCAGGCCGGTCACATCCGCTCCTCCGGCGCCGCAGGACAGCAGGCGACCGTCCACGCAGCGCCGCCGTCGGCCAAAGCGTCGCCCGCGCCACGAAGGGGGACAAGAGGCCCCGGAAGCCCAGGGCGGCGCAAAGCGGACTCGCCCCGAAGGACATGGATCGCTTTTCCCCAGACACCTCGCAGGTATCCAGGGCGAAGGATGCGCGTCTGCCAACAGGAACGCCAGCGCGCTTGAACAGGCTCCACACGAAAACCAAAACCATTCCGGGGCCACTTAAAACACACCACCGAGAGAGTCCCTCTCTCTTTTCAAATCGCTTGAAGTGGCCGCACCTCCTCCTTCCCGCCGAATTATGCCATTTCAACCCCGTGTAAAACGCCCTAGTTCCCTTCGCGCGTGCCCAGCATAGGCGTCGCGGGCCGCAGTTACGCGGGCGCGCGTTCCCTCCGGGCCCCTCAGCGCCGACAGCACTTTGCCCGCTCCCGCCGCCCCTGCGCGGGGCAACTGCACGCTGCCCTCTCGCGGCGGCGCTTTTCACAAAGGGGCAAAACCACTAAGGACCCGAAACGCAGGGGAGTAGAAGGGAGCGCGACCAAGGAGCGGGGGCAGGAGGGCACGACTCTGTATCCGGGGCAGTGGCGGTGGCGGTTGGCCTTGCGCGAGCGAGTGTGGGAAGGTGGAGAGGTCAAACCCCCCCCCCGGCCTCCGGCGTCCTTTGGTTTGGTCGGGTTCAGTCAGACAAATGAGGCGCGCGCACCTTCCCCCCACGCCAGGGTCCCCTGGCTGTACCTGGCGCCTGCGGCGGAGGGTCGCTGCTGCTGCTGCTGCTGCTGGTGGTGGTGGTGGTGAGGTGGGTCCGGGCTGCCTCTTTCCTCGCTTCCTCGCTTGCCCGGCCGCTCCTTCTCCCATCCCCGCTCCCGCCGCCCGTTTTCAGCGCGCGCAGCAGCCCCTGAGAGCTCCTGAACCACAAGCTCTGACCGCGGCCGCCGCTCGCCTTTATTGCCCAGGCAGGAGCTGCCGGGCCCCGGAACGTGAATAGGCGCGCCTTCTCATGTTTCCCCTCTGGCCAGCGCAGCCTGCGAACATCCTCCCCCTGCCGTATCCAGCTTCCCGGGCAGCTCCGGCTTGGCAAGCCCGCGGCGGTGTCTGTCCAGGGGAGGGCGAGGGGAGGGGAGGGGGGGGAGGAGCGGGGCCAGGCTCGGGCTGCCGCCTTCTGCTCCTGCTTAGCGGAGGCCAAGATGCACCTGAAGGACCCAAGAAGAACCCGGGGCGGAAGCAGCAAGTTAAGGTCACCATTGTCTTCTAGGAAAACCAGAGGGCTCGAAGAAGCCTGGAGACCTCTATTCCTGTCTGATGCTCAGAGGTTGCAGAGCCAGTGAGAAGTAAGTTAAATGCCCCATGTATATAATTGCAGTCTAAATCCATCGTGCTCACCCAGATTTATTTCTGAGTAAACATGCTTCAGTTTGTAAAGTGACTATCCCAGGTCTCCACATTTGTGTAAGATATGCTGGGACTAAGCTCTGAATATACAGGAGCAGTATCTGGATGGGGATGGCATTGCCCTTGTCACCGACACCGCCATCCTAAACATGTTCAGAAGTGATTGCCAGGATGCTCGATGAGACTTCCTCCAAGTTAAATGTTTACATAGGGTCCACAGCCTCCGTGGTCTTGTCGCTTCCTTGGAAGAAGCTGGAGAAAGAGAAAATCACTTCTAGATGCTTGGGGGAATTATGGCTGCTTCTGTGCAGGTGACTCCCAAGTCTTAAAAGAATAAACACGACTCTGCACGTTTCTTCCCCCATACTCTTTTGCTTTCCCATTAGCCAATCACTTTTTGATACATAACTCGATGCACAACTTCTTCTTTTTTTGTAAACCCTAATGAATTGTATCTACTTATGCTACAAAGATCAATCTACATCCCCGCAGGTGTGCCTGAAACTGATGCTTTTCCATTGGCAGCTGAAGACTTTTTGACAAGTGCTTGGAAGGGATTTAATCTCTTGTAAGCAATATGTCAGTCATATCCTGTATTGCTGCGGTTGTGTTTGTGCCTGAAGCAGGACTGTTTTGTTAAGTTAATGCTGGCTTGTATTTTAAAGGGTTTTAGATGCTGCTGATACGCTCTACTGTTTTATTTCGTTTTTATGATATGTAACCTGCTCAGACAACACTCAGGGAAGGGCAGACTTCTAAATGAATCCATCAAGTCCATGTGTATTTTGAGCTACGGTTGTTTTAGGCAGCAACATAGCCTATTATACATGTGCAATATATAACAGGAATTACTTGAGGTTCAAAAGGAGGATACACAAAAGGGCATTTGGGGTGGGGGAAGAGAGAAGAGCCTAACTGAACAAATATGCTAAACATATTTCAAAATGTGCTTTAAAAGTTTCTGTTAAGTTTATTAGAAGTACTTGTTAGCCCCAGGCAAAGGATGACCATTCTTTGCACCAACACTAAATTGAATGCTAATAAACCATTTATCACCTGAAGAACAATTTCACCATGCTTCATACCAACTAACAAAGTAAGGTAGAGAACAAGTTGCAGTTCTGTGTAGAATTACGTGTGCTCCACAGGATCAGGCAGCAAGTGGATTTCAAAGGCACAGTTATTGCCTCACTCCCACATTTAAATTCTAAGCTTACATACAATTCAGTGCTGCTCCAAAGGAGCACTGCAAACATATGTTCCTGCCCTCATCAAGATAAGAAATATTGCCCCAGGGTATGGTCTGTGCTGAGGACTCACGGTGCACTAATTTTGCTGAAGCCTGTGCCTGGATACTTTAGCAACAAAACTTCTTGGGTCACCTTAAATACTTCATCATTTTATTACGGCAAACTTTTATGAACTGCAGCCCACTTCACCTGATGCATGAAATGCATAGCTGTCAACTGCTCCCTTTTTTTAAAGGGAAATTCCATTATTCCGAATAGGATTCCTCGCAAGAAAAGGGAAAAGTTGACAGCTATGATGAAGCGTTGTGCTGAGTTGCAGGAGCTGGGCATGTATGTTTGGGTGTCATAAACAGTGCAGTCAAAAGAAGATGAAATGCAGAAAAGTACAGATAGTGATAATTACATTATTATCTGTGACCATTTACAAAAAAAAAGTCATTGACAGCCCAGAAAACCCTAGTAAGCCAATTAACACATGCAGCTTTCTTAGTAGTCTGCAATCTTGGAAAATGGCCCCAACACCAGCAGCTGTAGCAGTTTTGCAGAAACTTAAGGGGGAGAATCACTTATATGATTAATTGAAACTGCAGTTGTATACTCAGCTTATCCAAGAATAAGCACCACAGAATTCTTTGTGGTTTACGTCTGAGTAAATATAGGATAGGATTGTATCCTTTGTATCCTTTGTATTGTATTGTTATGCTTTGGAAGACATAATTTGATAAACTGTTGCTGACTGGTTTTACCTCATTTATTCTGTTGTTTTATTGGGTTTGGTTGTTGTTTTATGTATTAAGTATTGTAAATAAGATTGCAAGTTAATATTGAAAAGCAGGTGGTTGTTGGTGTTTAAATGTAAAATAAACACATGGCTGGAGCAGGTTAACCAAGCCATCTATGCCAACTTTGCTCTGTCCTAAAAAAAAGAGGGAAATGTTTCAGTGTGATATAGATTGTATACTCACTGGAGAACTACAGTACATGATCTCAAATATTTATATAGTACTATTTATATTTACATAGTATTGTTAGTGTACATTTTGATTAAAGATAAAATAATAATAAAAAATTCTAAAAATGGCACAAAGTAGTGCTAGGCTGGGAAGTGGGAAACGGAATTGTGTGTGTTCTTTGCTAGTGATGGCATCAACACATGCCAATAGGTGCTTTTGACAAATTGTGCAACCATATATATATAGAGAGAAAGTGTGTGTAGAATTGCTCCTTTGGCTTAAAGCTGAGTTTTCCCAGTTGCAGAACTTAGAGCACTATCTTAAAGCATGCATGTTCAGAAATAAGTGCTGCTGAGTTCAGTGAGATTTAGGCTTCAACCCTATATACTGGACGCAATGGGGTTTTACTTCTGAATATACATTCATAGCATTGCACCACAATCCTAATGCCACTTACCTGGGAGTATGCACCATTGAATTCAATGGAACTTGCTTCTGAGTACATATGGCCTAAATTTAGAATTGCAGATTTATTCTCTGTCAGCAGAAGAGAACCTTCTCTGGACAGTGCCCAGCAACTTAGTAAATGTTTAACATTTCCCATGCAAAACCATATAAGGCTGAACTAAGTTGGTTGTATTTAGTACCCATTGAAATCAATGGGACTTAATCATGACCAAAATGTCCCATCCATCTGAATGGGAATTAAGTGCACCTAACTTCATCAAGGTCCAGCCCACAGTCTGGACTTTTTAAGCCTTATTTTTTTTATTAAATGAGAGGAAACTCTTTAAGTCTGACTCTATAAATGTTGCAAAGAGAGAAATACTACATTAAACAATAACTGGCTTTTTAAGGGCTTATTCAGGACAAATGCCGCATTCAAATAAAACCCCCACCATGCACAAGTTGACTGTAATATATTTAACAAGGTACATAATGTACATTTGCCTCTTCTTCCCACACAGTCTCTCCTCTGCCAATATCTCAGTTATTGGTCTATTATTACTTTCAATCCTAATTAATACCTTAGGGCTTGTTGGCAGTAGTCAGGTATTTCAACGCTATGTTCTGTAACCTTACAAATGTGCTGCAGTAAGCAGAAGTTAGGAAAGTGAGGTCCAGGACAGAAGATCATAGGACTCTTGTCAGATACAAGAGTGCCAAATACAGGCTATAGCTTGAGGCCATGGCTCAAAGTGAAGGGCAAATAACACATACAGATAGGAGCACAACCGGAATGTGACATTAGCTAAACAAGGTGTCTAACTTGCCACTGATTGATGCTATGGACCATGCTGACGCTGACCGATGCAGTTTGTTAGCAGCCGCTCTGAAAGCCTGGTGTTAGACATCTTGGGAACACGCTGCTTGAATACTTTCTCAGCAGACACCAGTTCCAGTTCAATCTAGTTGCACTTTGTTGCATGCGGCAGTGGCCGTGGCTGGGGGTGCACATCCCCATCTGCACCAGACCCATCTATCAGGGTACGAGAGGGCAAGGGATAGGATATGAGTCAACACGTTATCCACATGGATCCATTTCCCTTGCGGGAAATGATGGATTTCTTTTCCAAATGCCAAAGTTTATTGCCTTTTTGTGTGATGACTTTTTTCCGAAGGACATGAGGACATCCTGAATCAAGCCAGTGGCCCATCAAGTCCAGCACTTCTGTTCTCACAGAGGCCAACCAGATGTCCGTGGGACACTTGTCAGCAGGTCCTGAGACCAGCAGCACTGCCCACCTGGGATTCCCAGCAACTAGCATAATGCCTCTGGCAGCGGAGACGAATCACAGCCAGTAGCCATTGATACTCCATCGTAAAAGGAGTTAACGTCATTCTGCTCTCCATTTCTATGATGTATTTAATCTAGGGTGCAATCCACAACAACACTGTATGGACAGTTGCCTCCTTGACCACCACAACACCAAATGGCCAGCCATATTTGTTGCAACAGCATCCAGCTCTGAACAGTGGGTTTACCCTGAGGATGCATGCAAGTTGTTTAAGGCCACCACAAAAAAATGTTCTCTTTTGTTCTGTCCTATTTTTAAGTAAATGAACTGGGTGGATTCTCAGAGGCAAAAATGGCCATAAAGTGCCCTTCATTTAAAAACAACAGTGGGTTACCTGAGACCTGCACCTCCCTACCTTGGTGGTTAAAATCGCTTCTGCTAAAACCACAAGAATAGTACCAGAATGAACTCGGCCAAAGAGCTGGTTTATGGCTGTAGAATTTCCTTGTGTGGTGCATAGTTAATCATCCTGTCTCATGTGAAATTTTGTTGTGATCAGACAGATTCATAGTGAATAGATCAATAACTATGAAACGTAACAGGCAAGAATGGAACCTCCAGAAGCAGGTGCAGTATCTCTGATTACCAAATGCTGGAGACAAAGAACAAGGAATGGCTATCAGCATCTTGCACAACTTGTGAGCACCTGTGGGGTATCTTGTTTGCTTGCTTCTGCCAAAGCAAGGGTGCTGTGCTGGAACAATCTTTGGACTGAGCCAATTGGGCAATTGTTACGTTCTTAAACTATACGGTCTCCTCGTAATAAAAGCCAAGACAGAGCTCTATGTACTGGCAGCCTTTGTCTCTCTATTCATGGTTTCAAAAGAAATAAATCCTGCCACCTAGATTGCATCTCTGAGACTGAATTGGGAAATAGAAGCCTGCTGCCACACTTGGTAGACAAGCTGTACAGACGGGGAACAAATTAAATTGAACCATCTCACTGCCTGGCTGGAAGAACTAAGAAATGAAAAGAAAAATTCAACTTTTGGAAAGCAAGGCTGTTTGGGGTGGGGATGGGGATGTACTCTGTGGGGAAAGCCCTGCCAAAGACACCGACAGAAGAACAGGAGATCTTGGCACCAGAGCAGCACCATCTATGCCTTTCATGTAGTGAGGTCTACCAAAGAATCACATGTAAAATATCTCATTCTTTCTTACACACACACACACACACACACACACACACACACACACACACTTACTTTCCATATTCCATTCCTTAGATCAGAATCTGGAGGAAAAAAAGTTGTTAATGAAAACAAGGTTAACTCCTGTTTCTATTTTCAGAGCTTGTTTAACATTCAGCATGGGATACAGAATGCAAGGCTTTGTGTTTTTAATTAAGGCTCCTTACCCCAAACTTCTGAAACGTAAATCAGCTGCTCTTAGCTAGAGAGCTGGCTCCTAACTCTGGTCCAGCCATGCTTCATCCTCTCCCCAAGTGGCGGGGGGAAAGATGACAACAAGCAGCTGCTTCTTCAGAATCTACAAGAGGTTAGCAGAAAGCAATCCATACTCAAATATCAGCTGTGTGTGCTGAGGTCATGTTTAAATGGAAAGGGTTGAAGATGAAGTTTCGGAAGGGAGGTAAAACCTATTGCAATAGACCCAAAATCAAAGTTCACGATGAATCCACCTGCACAGCCCCTGTTGGGATGAATGAAAGGTGCTTCAGAGTACAGAAAGATAATGTAAAATTATAGGAGAGAAAAAAAGATGAGTGCAACAAGGAGTTAAAGACTAAAAGAAGATGGAGATTTTGTAATCAGATGAGATAACGAATTACCAAGAAACATTATTATTTGAGTGGATTCAGATGTCAGATAGAGCATTTTTCAAAACGAGATCGTGTTTCCTTGGGATTCGCTGTTTAAAACAGAGACAAGATCTGTAAATGCTTCCAAATATTGAGGTTAGGGGGCATTGCAAACTGTGTAATGCTATTACTGACTGAAAAGAGCAATGAATCAGTTTTATAAGCATTCTGTCATTAGTGATGCAATCCTTAAATATGTACTTATTTCCCTCTTATTGCTAGCCAGATTGGTTATTACAGAGATAATGCAATTAGCCTTACAGCAGATTCAGTCAGATTAATTTGCTACAAGCCATTGGTTACCACAGACATACAGATGTACCAACCATCATCCAGTAAGTAACAAAATCTTCTCACTATTTTTTTAAAATAAAACCGTCTCAAGAATCCCTTCCAGAAACCTATCCCCAGAGGAAATAGGCATGAAACAATACACTGCATAGTGAACAATATCTCCCACATTTCTCTGTCCAGAATTTTAACTTGCAGGTATTCCAGAGTATCTCCCTTCTAAATATACTGTGGGGATAGCCTGAAGTCTCAAAGGAGTAAATACTTTCCTCGTCACATCAACAACTAATTTTTAAAAATAAACTGGAGGACCATAATTAGATTTAACAACAATGCTAACAGAATGGTGAGAACGGCTTAGTTTGAAGATAACATCTAGCTAACAAAAAAAGCTGCATTCTTTAGCTTTATTTTTAATACACAGTTTCTCCAGAATTTCAGACAGAGAATCTTTCCTGTAAGGATGCGTTGATATGCTTTTTTTTCCTGTTGTGGAATGTTTCGGCACATTTATGTGAGAAAGCGATATTAAAAGTAAAAATAAAATAAATCCCGTATGGCAGGTGTGAAGAACCTCAGTTCCCGGGGCCGAAATCTCTAGGCCTCTCTCTACCGCCCTCAGGACTCTCGTTGAATAGACCACGCTGCCTCTCCCCCAGCCACTCAGGTGCTCTTTGGGGAAAGGAACTAGGCATCTTTCTCGTTCATGCCTCACAAAGTCCAAATTGCCGAGACTCTGAAATCAATACTTCCTTCTTGATATTTCAACTTTGTTCTGAGAGGGCTTTGCGAACGAACGCTCTGATCCTGGTAAAGAAGAGAGGAGTCTGTTAAGGGCTCGGTCGAGGGCTGCTGCGCTGGAGACAGTTGCTGGCTGATGTCATTGATGTATGGCACTAGTTTCCTGGTGTTGCATGGTATTCCATCTCTTTGACATACTGCCTTCTGCTTGCCATCTTTCCCTCATTTCCTGCGGTTTGTTTGGCTTTCCTCTTTGCTTTGGTTTTCATTCATACCTCTCTTCCCATATAAAGCACTGGTGATATTTAATGAACTCTTTCACCTGATGAATTGGGCATTATGTGGCCTAGCGGTGGCGAGTCCACTTGGCAAATGTGCCACACAGATCAAGGCCAAAGTATGAGGTTGCGCCGGTCTAGTGTGCAAGGAAGTACCTATGTAACCCCCATGTTTGGTAGATCAATGCCTAAAGAAGAACCACTTGGATTCAAAAGTTGCCAAGGTCTACTTGTTCCAATGAGAGATAACTTTCACACACCCCCAACTCTACTTTTACTGAGGGGTTTACAGTAACTCAGGAAAAAATATTCCCTCAGAGCGTGCAGGCTGATGTTTGGTTGCTTGAGGCAAAGAACAAGATGGCGTCCCTTTCCTCATTCCACACACAGAAGCTGACCAGAATGACAGCTAATCTTACTTCAACGCTGAAAACAGGGAGCTGCCTTAGTAAGGCCATTGGTCCATATAGTTCGGTATTGTCTACACTGACTGGTAGCAGCACTCCAGGGTTTCAGGCAGAGGACCCTCCCAACCCTGCTTGGGAGAGACCAGGGATTGAACCCAGAATGTGGGCAAAGCAGATGTTCGCAACTGAGCTATGGCTCTTTCCCACTGATGGTGGGGCAATGTTGTCCACCAAACCCAAGGACAGCAGGCTAGCTTAGAGTAGGGTTGCCATATTTCAGAAAGTGAAAATCCGGACAGAAAAGTTGGCAAAGTTGTTGAGATTTTTTTTAGTTCTGCCCAAAGTTGCTGAGCTTTTTTTTTTGCAAAATCGCAAAAATGGAATGTTTTGGAGCTATTTCTGAGGAAACGCCATACGTCTGGATTTTCCAGGACATTTCCTTCCGCCGATTTCTGCCAGGACACTGCTTATAACCAAACAATTTAACCCCTATGTTGCAAACAAAAGTTAGTAATATCCAAGGCAACACGATGACCAAATACAATGATACAGTATCAATATACACTCTTTCTATAATATATGAAATCACATAAACAGAAAACTTGTGAATCTCTGAAAGTCACAAAATATGCACTCTTAATGGATTCTCTTGAAAACATAAAACCAAATAAAGAGACTTATAAGACTTATGTTTATTTGGTTTTAGGTTTTCAAGAGAATCCATTAAGAGTGCATATTTTGTGACTTTCAGAGATTCATAAGCTTGTAGCTGCAGTATTCCAGATATGTCCAGACATATGGCAACTCTAGCCTGAAAGTCACAGGGCTACCTGCTCCCGAGGAGAGCTGTAGCCACTGTCTCTCTGCCCCATCCACTGCTTGCTGCCCCTGTGTCAGCCACCTCACTCTGCCTAATAGTTCATCTGGTTGAAATGAAAGGAAGAACAGGTGTGCGAGGGATGAGACAGGTTCTGGGATCATGGAACTGCAATGCTTGCCCTGTGATCTCCCTAGTGTGTAAGTCAAGAAAATTATCTATGCAATTAAAGGGTGAAAGTGTAGAAAGTGCACTTTTAAAAGTTGTGTGAGAGAGATTGTTTTATGAAAGCCAGTGGCCTCGCCCCCCCCCCCTAAATTAGCAAACAGTCAAATCTGGCTGATTTGATAGACCCATCTCCTTACCTGATGAAGTGTTCTGCTAACACAGTTTGCTAGTAGAAAGCACATAAACATCAACCTTAAGAGGTAAAATGCCAAACTTTAAGTATGTGGTTCTTCAAATAGTACTCAAAATCTGCTACAGTTATTGAGCTGAACTGCATAGCATTTCATTTAAACGCAATATTCTGTCAGTCCTGGTAACCGAAACTGAGAGCGCCACCTATTGGTGATGCTGGGGAATTCCAAATGGAGCTAAGAGAGCCTTGAAGTCAACTCAAGGAACAGGCAACTAACCTGCTCCTTATGCAGTCCTAGAAGTTTTAGGTCAGGTTCCCCACCCCCCCACCTCCATTTCAAAACACTTCTTTTTTTTTTTTCATTTCAAAACATGCTTTGAAATGAAAGAGAACTATGAGTAGGTGATGTTTCAACACAATGACACTCCATAAATAAGAGTACCATACCTACACATAGGTTGCATTCATACCATAGGTCAGTGTTTCCCAACCTTGTGCCTCCAGCTGTTTTTGAACTGCAACTCCCATCATCCCTGACTAGCAAGACCAGTGGCAAGGGATGATGGGAATTGTAGTCCAAAAACAGCTGGAGGCACAAGGTTGGGAAACACTGCCATAGGTATGAAACTGTAGTTTACCCTTAACAAACAGAACAGCCTAGAGTGACACAGGGGCAGCAAGCGGGGAATGGTGCAGAGAGACAGTGGCTACAGCTCTCCTCGGGAGCAGGTAGCCCTGTGACCGTCAGGTTAGAGTTGCCATGCGTCTGGACATATCCGGAATACTGCAGCTACAAGCAGTGTCCTTCCTGGCAGAAATCGGTGGAAGGAAATGTCCTGGAAAATCCATATGTATGGTGTTTCCTCAGAAATAGCTCCAAAACATTCAATTTTTGCGATTTTTTGTTTTTTTATAAAAAAAAAGGTCAGCAGCTTTGGGCAGAACTGAAAAATATCTCAACAACTTTGCCAACCTTTCTGTAATAATATGGCATGGCAACCCTACTCTAAGCTAGCCTGCTGTCCTCGGGTTTGGTGGACAACATTGCCCCACCATCAGTGGGAAAGAGCCGTAACTCAGTTGTGGCATCTGCTTTGCCCATATTCCGGGTTCAATCCCTGACATCTCCCAAAAAAGCTCCAAGGAAGGAGAGTCCACCACCTTCCAAGGGAGTCCATTCCACTGTCAAACAGCTCTTACTGTCAGAAAGTTCTTCCTGGTGTTTAGTTGGAATCTCCTTTCTTGTGATTTGAAGCCGTTGGTACTGGTCCTAATCTACAGAGCAGAAGGAAACAAGCTTACTCCATCCTCCATATGACAGGCCTTTAGATATTTGAAGATGACTATCATATCTCATCTCAGCCTCTTCTTTACCAGGCTAAACTTCCTGTACCCAATTCCCTCAACTAGGCTGGGTATACAGCACACCTTTAACACACCCTTCCATAGAATCTTGTGAACTGTTGTTGTTGTTGTTTAGTCATTTAGTCATGTCCAACTCTTCGTGACCCCATGGACCAGAGCACGCCAGGCACTCCTGTCTTCCACTGCCTCTCGCAGCCTGGCCAGACTCATGTTCGTAGTCTCGAGAACACTGTCCAACCGTCTCGTCCTCTGTCATCCCCTTCTCCTTGTGCCCTCCATCTTTCCCAACATCAGGGTCTTTTCCAGGGAGTCTTCTCTTCTCATGAGGTGGCCAAAGTATTGGAGCCTCAGCTTTACGATCTGTCCTTCCAGTGAGCACTCAGGGCTAATTTCCTTAAGAATGGATGCGTTTGATCCATTCATTTGATCCATCCATTGTGAACTGTAGTTTACCCCTAACAAACTTCCTTGGAGCTTTTAAAGCAGTAGTTGGATGGCCATCTGTCATGGATGCTTTTACTAGAGATTCCTGCATTGCAGGGGGTTGAACTAGATGACTCTCAGGGTCCCTTCCAACTCTACAATTATTTAATTCTGTGATTCAAAGCTGCCTAAGTGTTTGAGGCCAGGTTCCTGTGTAAATACTAGGAAAGAATATCTACAAACATCATTTCCCTCCCCTCTCATGTTTGTGTTCCCCAACAGGGTGAGGATAACACAAAAGTGAATTGTCCTTTGAGGAATTAAAATGGAAACAGTGCCATAACAGCAACTTAGGAAACTCATAAGTAAGAGGATATTGGACTGATTGAAATGGACAATGAACACATTCTCTGCCGTACACTATTTTTCTATTAGATGCAGAAGGAGCAGTGGCAGCCTGAGGGTCCATTCATTATATATGTAACACTTCTGCAGTTGAATCATTTTCACGCCAGCTGAACGATACTTTAGAGCTAGTTGTTTGCATCCCGTTTGCTGACTTCTAACATTAAAATGACTTTTGCTGTAAAATGGGGGTGGGCAGGTAGCCGGTAGGAGGCAGGACCCAGACTCCACATTTTCAAGGTTGGAAAACTAGATGGGAAATTAAAAATGCTCACATGCACATGCTGCCATGAATTTTCAGACTTTCTCCTCTAGAAAACTGAATTAAGACACATTGCCGGAAAGGTACTGCTGAATTTACTCTCATGGCCTCAGAGGACTGGGACTGGCTACCCTGCAGGATGGCCTATGCTTTGATCCTTGGTTGCCACCACCGCTGGGCAGCACCATAGCAATGAGAGCTCAATTTATGCCATTGAAGGGGAGCCATGAGGTGCCTGCAAAGATGCCTTTAGTGGTTCACATGGGCCAGTGACCACATCAGTAGAAGCCAGCTATCAGAGGACTCTGTGCAGATTCAACCATCACATCTATACCTTGGATCCTCCTTTGCACGAGTTACCTGATTGCAGCAGTGGCCAAATTCAAAGCTTACTGACTGCAGTTTATTCACAACTTAATTGGCAGAACTTTCTTCAAAACAGAACAAAAACATCAAAGATGCATCCAACAAATTCTTGAAAAGAACTTTAAACAGGATTGAGATCAAAACTCTATCTCTCCCCTGTCCCAGACTCCTCCACAGCCTGAGGCCATGTGCTCCTGAAGAACTTCATTATTTACATCCTACTTCCACGGAGCCTGGGAACAAAGACTCCAACCCACCACCCTTCCAAGATGGCGAACTTGCAATTCAATAGCCTCCCTTGTAATCTAAAGTTAAATACCTCATCAGAGCTACCAGAGAACAATAACAGTTGATTATCAACCTGCCTAGGAGTTTAGAGAGCTCCTATTGTTTTTCTCACTGGTGAGAGCCAGTGTGGTGTAGTGGTTAAGAGCGGTAGTCTCGTAATCTGGGGAACCAGGTTCGCATCTCCGCTCCTCCACATGCAGCTGCTGGGTGACCTTGGGCCAGTCACACTTCTCTGAAGTCTCTCAGCCCCACTCACCTCACAGAGTGTTTGTTGTGGGGGAGGAAGGGAAAGGAGAATGTTAGCCGCTTTGAGACTCCTTCGGGTAGTGATAAAGCGGGATATCAAATCTAAACTCCTCTTTAGCTTCAATGACATCTCCCAGTTAAACCCTTTCAGCAATACACATAGGCATTCTCCATTTCACTGCCAATTAAGCAATTATTCTTAACATAGCACTCCCAGAGCTGGTGTGCCAAGCAGACCTTGCCTGAGAAGGCCAAAGCTTTTTCCACACTGGGTGACCCCCCCCCCCACAGATCCGATGCAGAAAGTGTTTGCTTACTAAACTTGCCTAATAAAATGCTTTCACAAATCCACTTTTGAATGCAGATATTGGGTCACCTTGTGGTGGCTTTTCCGTCCCAAAAAAAGGTCACATGGACTAACTGCCCCTCTCGCCGTGCATCCATTATGCTTCCTTTGAGTGCGAAGCTTTCTTCATAAGGCTCTTCTAGGAACAACCTAACATTAAGAAATCTGTTACCTGATGCAGAACTCTCATGTGCGGGATTCCTGGGACCTTTGGAGAAGAAGGAGATTTGTACAATTGACTACAGTCTTTGTTTTCTCTTGTTTTTGTCTTTAAAAAAACACACAGAAAAGATGAAACACAAAAGTTACTTGTATTTCATGTAAATTTGGATAAAACATCTGTGTTGCCAAAAATAACAGCAGGAGCTGGCAAGGAACTGTCGAGCAAAAGGGTGTCTGGCACAGAACAAAGAAGTAAAACTAGAACAAATACTAACACAGAGCATAACCCACAAGGCTCCCTTGCTTACATAAAATAGGCATCTGTTGTGATACATCAAGCTTTAAGATAGGGTTTGATTAAAAAGTGAAGGTGACCTGGGGGGGGGGGATCTGCTTGTTAAGAGTAGCCTATTAAAATGGAGCAGGCAGATTCCTTCCAGGAGAAGTGCTAGTATGCTGCCTTCTGCATCTTGATAAGAACGGCACAGTGCTGAGTGGTGTAGAACATTATAGCCCAGCCAGAGCTGTAAAATATAATTGGTGAGTCTTTATCTTTCTTCTTGGTGAGAAATTCTATACAGTGCCGGAGGAATGACAACAGAAATGATTCCCGTTAGTCTGCTAGGTTTGGGCCAAAAAATTCTCCTGGCCTAATTCCACAAGGGGTTTTGGGGGGGTTATTTTTTAAAGTGTGTGTATGTGTGTAAATGAGGCTAACCTAGGGTTTGGCCCTTGAAAGGTAAAAGGCAGGTCACCAAAGCCCTAGAGTGGGGTTGGGCTGTCTGAGCCCATAAGTGTGGCTGAGCCACACAATCTTTCTCCTCCTCTGCTATTCCCGAATCCAGGGAAGTGTGCAGAAAAGCTTAAGAGATGACAGACAAGGAGACCGCAGCTTTTCGGCTGGGGAGCAGTTTGCTTTCCAAATCTTGGAAGTCAACTATGAAAACAGCCAGCACAGAAATGTTGAGCTGGGCTGGGGCAAGCGGCTTCAGGATTGCCACCACGGTTGGCAAGAGATGTGACATGATGTCACCCTAACTACTATTTCTGTTATTTGAAAGACAAAGAGCTTAATTGAAGTGAAAAAAGGGTTTGCGCCAGCCAAGCGCTTTTCAGGAGATTATATTGGTAGGAGTGGAAAAACCAAGGGAATTGAAATGCCTGCAGACAGCGAAGGCAGTAGGAAAGCACCCTCGAACCAGAAAGAAAGAGCAGCAGAAATAGCCAGTGAGGCAGACAGAACAGAAGGTGTAGGCAGAGGAAGGGGGGGGGAATAAACAAGGAATAGACAAATATATATTTACTTTGGCTTAGTGAAATGTCAAGCGGTGGTCTAGTGGTCTTGCGAGGCTGAGTTCGGACATGTGCACCCATCACTTGATAATGATTATAATATCAAGAATTGCCTCATCAATGCCACACTTGCAATATAAAGTTCCCAGGGCAGTTTACAAAACATAATGCCATTTTTAAAAAAGCATTAGTTGCAATAATAATAATGAAACATCAATTTAAGATCAGCATTTGAGTAGTAGCTTTTTAAAAGGCTTTGTGAAACAAAAAATGTCTTAGCCGGAACAGGAAAAATAACACAATAGGTCTCCAGGAGAGAGGAATATTAAAGGTGGGACAACGAAGGAGGCCCCCCCCCTCTCTCTCTCGTCTCCCCACACCTCTTATGGGGGCTACCCTAAGGCAAACCTCCATAAATGACCTCATTACACAGATTGATTTGTGCATCACATATAAAGTACCACAGGCAGAGCTTTTAATTCATTTCCTCTCACCTCACCCAACACACAAGATCAATGGACACAGTTCACACCAGAGGCGAGTTTAGGGCAGCCCATCCAGCTCTGCTGCACTGGATCAGGGTACTGCAACTATGACGTAGTGAACTGAACAAAATGGAAACCAAGAGATGGATTGGGGAATTTTGGCCTCACGTAGGGCGCCACTGAAATCTGAAAAACCAAAGTCCGCTCCTGTTCACGTGTTTAGCCATGATACAGTAATGAAGCAATGAGGTGTGATGTGCAGGCATGTGAGAATCAGCCATCATTGTTGTGATACCCATTGGCAGATGCCTATCATTTTGATAACTGTGCAGTCATTAAAAAAAGATAAGAGGAAACCAGTTTGTTTACTGCTGCTTCTATTATTATTTTTTAAAGATCACTTACACATACTAGTGCTTTTAAACCTACCACATGCCCGTGAGGATGTCTGAATTTCTATTCAAGGACCATATTTCCTGAGATAAAGAATGATGAAATGTTAAAATGGTTAGTATACATACACATCTGATATTTCCTTAACAAGAGAAAGATAAAACAGTGTGTAAGTGGGTCATAACATATTTTCATACGCTTGAACTTTAAGGGGAAATGAATATAAAGCTCACATTTCAGTGCCTATTTGAGCATCCTGGGACAATTGATTAGTTGATAATGAGTGTCTGTCATCAAGTAATAAATCATACAAGCAGGAAGTGATAAAAGAAAGGCTTTCTTGTCTGCTGACAGACATTTGTGGTGAAAGCTCAAGTATTTCTCTTCAGTTCAAAGGAGGGAAAGTCCTCTCTGTTAACTCTCTTCCTAAAGTGCTATAGTATTTCCCTAGGAGAATGGTTTTGTGAATGGTAAAGATATCCCCCACCCCCACCCCCACCTTCTTAATGAAAGAAGGCTTAGTGGTTTTGACATCTACTGGGGTTTTGTTGATTTACACTCACCAAGAAACTGACCCAAGCAAATTGGAAAAGATACCAAACGCACTCTGAAAGCCTCAACTCTTGAGAACAAAATGAATGTTGCCAACCACCTGCCAACTAGAATTTAGATTTGAAAAATACACTTAAAGAAAAATCAGAGGACAGAACTGCTTCAAGATGTTTTGATGCCATTAGACAGAAAATAAAAATGGTGTCCCCACTGATGATAGTCAAATAATAAACTGAGTAATGAACTCTGTCCCCTTAAAGGTACTCCCAAGATCTGCAATCTGAGGTAGGCTGCCTCACCCCGTGAAATGGTAGGGCCGGCCCTGGAAAGGAGTGCAGAATCCTGTAAGTATTCTGATAACAATCCAAAAAGTATCTTTTAGTTTATGAAAAAAATAAAAATGGAATCAGCAGAGATTGCTTTATAAGGTTATTTTTGGTTTATTATCCCATGCAATATGTAGGATAAAGCTACTGCCTACTGGGGCTCTCAGTGTCCATGGCGATGCAGATTGCTCCCAGAGAGGCTTACAAATGAATAAAACTAGCACAGTCCCTGTCCTACATCAACAGGCGCCATATCAGGAACATAGACTTGGGGCATATCTACAACACAGACTGAAAGTATCTAACAACCACTCACCTGAAGCAATTCTGGAAACTGTGGGGAGAACTAGGGATTTTCAAGAAAGAATTCTAAAGATTCTCTCTGCTTCCCATGATTCTTTGGGGGGGGGAAGCCATGATAGAGTGGTGAAAGAGCACAGGGTGCATTTGTAGATGTGCTTTGAGTCAGAAGAGGGAAATGACGACGAGAGAGTTCCAATGGGAAAGCCTAAAATACTTGTTTGTTGTATTATTCTCATTTCGTGAATCTAGTTGGGAGTTTTAACACTTGATCTTGTAATCATGTTCATAACGTGACTCTAATCCAATTAAGTGATTTCTTTAGCGCTGCTAGAACTAAAGTGATATTTGGGGAAGTCTTGGAAGCATGTGGACAATTCCCTCTGTTTGAAGTACTTGTGCATTTCCAGATGTGAAGCTGGGGCATGTGGTGTATGCCTTCCTCTCTGGAGATTTGTAAGTACTCAAACAAGCAAAGCCATAATGACAGAATGATTAGACAGGTTTAGCAAGAAAAGAATTGCTCGAGACGCCCAGGAATGAGGCTACAACCACACACAGTAAGGGAAAACATCTTTATTATATGCCCATCACACGCACGCACACACACACAGATGTGGAGAGACAATGTTCTTAAACTTACATTTTTTCGATAACTTCTGGTGCAACTTTAGAAAAAGTAAAAAAAAAAAAGGACTAAAAGAGGGACTGAAAAAATAGTATGGTAAATTAAATATTAAATTAAAGGATTTTTCCAAATTTTGTTCCATATCTACTTCTTGTGTTAATTCTGATCAGATGTAAATCAGCCGTAAAAATAACCCAAATGCACATTTCTGAGGCATTCTAATCCAGTGTCTGCCCACTCTGAGCTTGCAGGCTGCAGTACTAAAAAGGAAAGTTCAGAGGACGTGGTGAAAACTGTGTTTGGAGTTTCAGCCGTACTTTGCTTTCTCTGTAGCTAGAGCCAGCCTTCGGATGTTTGCTATGCAACCAGCTGCTGCTTCCTGAAGCGTTTCGTCCGTAGAGCCTGCCATACCCAGCAGAAGCTTGTTAAAAAATAACAACATGCAAGAGAAAGAAAAATGAAATGAGAAGGAGCTCCAAACCAAAACCATTATACCGAAAATAAATTATTTTAAAATAACATGCCTAGAGAAACATATCCAGTAATGAATGAAAATAGCCATATGTTCTGCAGCTCTGGAATGGAGTTTTCAAGGCTGGATTCTCAAAAGAATCCATCCACAGAACAAAAAGTGGCCAAAAGGATAACAGAGTTCCAAAACGGGCTAAACAGATGTATTTAAGATAAGTATATCAATGGTTGTTAGGCAGAAAACACAGGCTATTTCTCAGGAAGGTTGTTTGAAGTAAAGAGTGACCACCCTCATTAAATGTCATGATTGAAGCATCCAGATATTGTCATTGGTCGAAGAACAGATTTGGGGTGAGATAATCCATTAACATGACCCAGTGTTGACTGCTCTTATGTTTGTTCCACAAAATTATTCACAAAGATAAAACTGATTCCAGGGTCAGAGTCTTCCAAAAACTGAATTTTATTGCCATGCCATGCATCACTTTTTACTAAGTGGAGATAAATTTCCACTTACGAAAACAATTTTGTTATGCATGTATCGTGACTTGTTATTTTCTGCTGAAGGCACACAGATGGGATAGCCAGTACAGAAAGGGGCTGTCAAATTTTGTGTACCCATATCAGAAAACAACTCACGTCTGCATGGGCTTTAACTGCTGTGTAGGCAAAAGCTCAGTAGAATGTGGAGTGCCCATAAGGGTAGAAATGAGATGTGATGCTCAACAAAAGGCTGACACTAAAACGCTGCCCTGCCCCAGCTCCACATTACTGGCTGCTGATGGTGGGGATGCAGATATATGAGGAAACAGGAAGGTTAAGTCTGTTGTTAATTATTATTTAATTATTATTACTATTGTATTAGACTTGTTAGTTGATTGCTACCCAATGTCTCCAAGTGACTTATAACGCATTATGTTACATTATGTTAAATGTTAGGGGGTGGGG
Organism: Podarcis erhardii; assembly: GCF_964252035.2. Classification (NCBI taxonomy): domain Eukaryota; kingdom Metazoa; phylum Chordata; class Lepidosauria; order Squamata; family Lacertidae; genus Podarcis; species Podarcis erhardii. The sequence continues at coordinate 17,003,695 of NC_138513.1, read as the reverse complement.
GTGGGAATTCAAGATGGGATTGTTCTTTTCAGCAGAAACCTAAAACCTTTAAGCTCATAGATGCTTAGGATAGTAAATGCCAACCACTGCATCGGTGAATTTCCCTAAAACTTGATGTTATACAGTCAATGGAAAAAATATTAGTCGGTTTTGCAGGTGCAAACATTCAGGGTTGTGATTTCAGATAAATTCTTTTAAAAACTGTGGCCTGTCATCAATTTTCTGACAACCAACAGCCCAATTTTTCTTTTACGGTGTGATCAGCCAAATCCAGCTCCCCGCCCCCTGCTGCCCATGGAAATACTCTTAGTACAGAATCAACCACATGGCAGCATGCCTACTTAAAATCTATGCTCTCCACCAATAAAAGGTTGTTCCTGGTCTCTGTTGCAATTTTGCGGCAGCTAGCCTGTGACACAACTGCTTAAACATTTATCTTAAAGGAGCTACACAGAACTTCACATTTTGAAAAGCTTCCCAAACTTTTAATGTAGCCTCGGGTATTTTGAAGTCACATAGCCTTAATTAAAACCCCTTTTCTTCTCAGCCTACAGCCCTGAGTATTTTAAATCCACCCAAACAACACTGAATCAAACCACAAAAAAATCTGTTATCACTCAGCCCTTGTGCATAGTTTTCATACAGCTCCAGTATTACATAAAATTATGAACTGCTGAATATAAAAGCAGAAATTGAACACAGACTTAAGACCTGTATTCTACCTTTCACTAACCTTCCAGTGGTTGGGAAACACGGATCACAGCTGCACACATATGGTACATGCTTATGCAGATCAAAGCATTTCATACTTCAGGAAGTATTTGTGTTAGACTAATGCACTGAATAAGCATCTTGCCAGTCACCCCTCACCCTCTGACCTCTCAATGTAACTTGTAAAAACATTCCATTTTCTTGTATGAATTCCATTTAAAAATAAAATAAAAAAATACTAAGTTTCTACATATTGAGCACAAAATCCACAGAATCACATAACTCCCAAGGTAGGATTTTGCAACATGGTCAACGACTACATCAACTCAGAAGAGCAAAAGCAGGATTTTGCCTTAATCCAAAGCACCATTTGCAGACTATCCTATATAATTAAAAAACACGGTGCATTTATATAAATTTAATAAATAAAATAAAATTAGAGTCTGTTACCAGGGTGTAGCACCTATATTGCAACACCTATGTGAGTTCACAGACAAGGCCAACACACTCAGCAGAGAAGTCATTGCATATTGCTAATGTGAGACTAAAAGAGCAGCACTTGGGGACAGTGTTATAGCACATGGGGCACCAGCAAATGATCACACAGCTCTGCCTACAGGCCGAGAGTTCAATCAAATATTCCACTTTCTCTATAGACAAACTGGCCCTGTCTATTCCAGTGCACTTGGTTTATACACCAACTGAACGTTCTTGCTCTCAGCCTCAAGGGAAATATTGCCACATTGTGGCTTGGGAAGGAATTTTTATATAAGCAGATGCCTGGAGGTTCTGGAGCTTTTATCTTTCCTTAAGACAAAAAACCCCATAATCACCAGGAAATCTGTTTACACAAGAATTCCTTCCCGATCCACAACATGCTAATAATATCTTGCTGAAAGCAAGAATACCTAGTGTCTGATTTTCAGAGAGGAGGCCATCGGCAGACAATCAGTTTACCTGGTAATTACCAAGTGATACATTTAACGCCTGCTTCTTGGGAGAAAAGCAATGACAAACCTAGACAGCATCTTAAAAAGCAGAGACATCACCTTGCCAACAAAGGTCCGTATAGTTAAAGCTATGGTTTTCCCAGTAGTGATGTATGGAAGTGAGAGCTGGACCATAGAGAAGGCTGATTGCCAAAGAATTGATGCTTTTGAATTATGCTGCTGGGGGAGACTCTTGAGAGTCCCATGGACTGCAAGAAGATCAAACCTCTCCATTCTGAAGGAAATCAGCCCTGAGTGCTCACTGGAAGGACAGATCGTGAAGCTGAGGCTCCAATACTTTGGCCACCTCATGAGAAGAGAAGACTCCCTGGAAAAGACCCTGATGTTGGGAAAGATTGAGGGCACAAGGAGAAGGGGATGACAGAGGACGAGATGGCTGGACAGTGTTCTCGAAGCTACCAGCATGAGTTTGACCAAACTGCGGGAGGCAGTGGAAGACAGGAGTGCCCGGCGTGCTCTGATCCATGGGGTCACGAAGAGTCGGACACGACTAAACGACTAAACAAAAACAACAACACATTTAACACATGCCGGGTTTCATTATCTGTTGATGGGCACGGCTTGCATTAGAGGAAAATGCACTTCTTAAATACAATGGAGTGCTGTGACTGAAAAGTGATCTGTGACATGTCTGCACAGTATGACAGCTGTTGGCATACCTTATGAATGAACACTATGGTGTGAAAATTAGTCTGCAAATCATGCTTCTGTGGACCCACTCAAAGGGCCGCTAATTTCTGTAACAGTTATAAAAAATAAAAATTAACGTACAGTGGTACCTCTAGTTACGAACTTAATTCGTTCCGGAGGTCCGTTCTTAACCTGAAACTGTTCTTAACTAGAAGTGTGCTTTTGCTAATGGCCAAAACAAAATAAAAAAATTCCTTCCAGTAGCACCTTAAAGACCAACTAAGTTAGTTCTTGGTATGAGCTTTCGTGTGCATGCACACTTCTTCAGATACACTGAAACAGAAGTCACCAGACCCTTCTATATAGTGAGAAGGTGGGGAGGGGTATTACTCAGAAGGGTGGTGGGATTGGGTGATTGGCAGATAGCTGTGATGAGCCTGTTGACGACTCTTAACGACTGCAATAGGTCTTGCAGGAAAAAGCAAGGGGTGAGAAGGTGAAAAATGGCTTTGTCATGTATAATGAGATAAGAATCCAATGTCTTTGTTCAGACCAGGTCTCTCCATGGTTTTAAGTTTGGTAATAAGTTGCAATTCAGCAGCTTCTCTTTCCAGTCTATTTCTGTAATTCCTTTGTAATAGAACAGCTACTTTGAGATCTTGTATAGAATGTCCTGGGAGATTGAAGTGTTCTCCTACTGGTTTCTCTGTCTTGTGATTCTCTGTCTTGTAAATCTGACATCAGGAATCACACTGGAAAGAGAAGCTGCTGAATTGCAACTTATTACCAAACTTAAAACCATGGAGAGACCTGGTCTGAACAAAGACATTGGATTCTTATCTCATTATACATGACAAAGCCATTTTTCACCTTCTCACCCCTTGCTTTTTCCTGCAAGACCTATTGCAGTCGTTAAGAGTCGTCAACAGGCTCATCACAGCTATCTGCCAATCACCCAATCCCACCACCCTTCTGAGTAATACCCCTCCCCACCTTCTCACTATATAGAAGGGTCTGGTGACTTCTGTTTCAGTGTATCTGAAGAAGTGTGCATGCACATGAAAGCTCATACCAAGAACTAACTTAGTTGGTCTTTAAGGTGCTACTGGAAGGAATTCTTTTATTTTGTTTTGACTATGGCAGACCAACACGGCTACCTATCTGTAACTTTTGCTAATGGGTCCTCTTGCTGCTGCTGCACCGCCAGCACATGATTTCCGTTCCCATCCTGGGGCAAAGTTCTCAACTCAAGGTAACTCTTCCAGGTTAGCGGAGTTTGTAACCTGAGGCGTTTGTAACTCGAGGTACCACTGTAGTCCCAAAGTTAGGGCCCAACCTAGATGACAGGTAGACAACTGGAACTTCTGGCACTGACATCAATGAACAGGGGAGAAGACTCTGATGTTTCTGTGCTTTATCAATTAATAGCAAAGGCATAGCGCTTGCCTAGGAAATGACTGCATTGCTCAGCTTTCTTTCTCTATATCCTTTGTGTTTACTGATGTGCTTTCTGCCACAAAACTCCTAAAATGTCACCCTCTATTTATGTTTCTTTCCATGAACTGCAATTCTGATCAACTCTAATTGCAACATGTTCCCTCAGGCATGCAGCAATTTTCCTGCAAACCTTGCAGATGAGTTAAAGGAAGAAGTATTCCATGTGCCTGATTCAAAACCAAAAATATGCATGCACATAGTGTACATAGGGTGGTTTCAATAAAGCCTTAAGTATGGCATTTTGAAAAATAGGCTATTTACAATTATATCCTGCATGTTCACAGCAGATCTTCTGCCTTCCTCAGTGATGAACCCCAAAATAATTTTCACAGTAGAAGTCCTTTGGATGATTTTGACTTGGTAACCAATTCATTAAACCAGATTCCTATGACTAAAACAGCATTTGTGAGTGCCTCTTCCCAGGGAAGTCCCTCTAAAACTATTGCTTTATCCTTTGTTTCTTTGATGATTCTTTACCTTCTCAAGCCACTTCACATCTGTGTGTGTGTGTGCACGCGTGCTTTAAGATGTTTTAAGTCTGCACCTAAAAATATAAAACATGGGCATGACAAATTTGTGTATCCTTACACTTGGCAGGCTTCCTGTTCTAATGAGGCTGTGAGTCACAATTCACACTAGCAAAGTCATCACACGATCAGTTCCATTATACTGGTGTATAACTGATAGTTTTAAAATGACATTTCATAAAAAGTCTCACTGAGAACATAAACCGCAAGATGGCATTCGGCTTGTTTGCGACAGTATGGCCACAGGCAATACCATGCAAACAGGAGAGCAACTCTGCCATTTTTTGTAAGTCTGGCAAAATAAACAAACAAGGGTTTCATTAAAAATAAATAAATCTTGGGCTGATTCATTTAGATTCTACAAACACGCTCAACACACATGCATACAAGAATGCGTATTTTTGTTTAAATGCATACAAACCCCATGTGCTTTGGGGGAAATGCATACCAAAATACTGTGAACTGTAGTGTGTGTGTGTGTGTGTGTGTGTGTGTGTGTGTGTGTGTGTTTAAAACAGATTGGGGCTGAGACAGGACAGAACAGATTTACAAATACACACTGAAAAAAGACTGATCCATTCCTACATCAGAAGTGTAAGGGCAGTAGCTGAACCACATGTGGGGAGGTGTCCATGTGGGCCCAACTTTCTCAAGAGGTCCATTGCCAAAGAAGCTTTCAAAATGAAACTTCCAATGTTTTTGGGAAAATGTGTTTTACCATTCTTGGAAATAAACTGCAATCATACTGTAATGGTTCTAGGGGTTGCTCGTGCATAAACCGGCACCACACCTGGCTGAGTTGCCTGAGTGAACCTTTTCTGTCCGGACAGCCACTCGCCCGTGGCTGTCTCAATCGCTAGCAGAATCCGTCAGTGGGTGTTTCTTGAACTTCTTCCAGCAAAGAAGCTCTTTGACGCCTAGTCTCCGCCTACTCTCCCTGCGCGGAAGCCTTCTGCGCAAGGAGGGTGTGGGCAGCGGAGGACCCGTGCTCTCCCCGCTGGTCCCTGGCAAGGAGTCATGGGACCGCCTCGCCGATTCCCCCATCTGCCCCCCTTCTCCACTGGTGCTACGCTGATTCCCTTCCCCAGAAGATGGGCTGCCTCTCCCCATCCCGGGACGCTCTCTGGAATCCCTCTCTCCCTCCGGCCCTGATGGCAGTTCCCTGACACATACCTAGTAATAGAGAGCAACATAAATACTGATCTTAGCTTGCAATATATTTATTTAACTTAATGTCATCATGGCTGCTTCATTCCACTATCACAATGGCAGGCTATTGTTTCTGAGTGATGCTAGAAATTACTGGTGACACTTTTCTATTCCAGTTTAGTGCTTTGCTTCTTCCACATACTATTTTATGAAACGATGTCAGATTCCTTGTACTGTGATCTTCTAATTAGCAAAAGGAGAGGAATAGTAGCCATTCTCCAAAAGAACATTTTACATGATTTTTATAATACAACATAAAAAGAAAATATTGTCTTGAACTAAAACATATGGCGGAAACACATCCAAAAAAGTATCAGTCTAGATGCAGCCAATGTTTTGCTTTCAACACTGAATCAGAGACTGGAAACATTTGAGGCACCCAGGTTTGTGTGTTGTTTTACACATGTAATTTGCCTCTGTGAAAAAAAGGCTTCCTGATTGATTAAATGATAAATAATACAACATGCGGTACAATCCAAAAATAATTAGGGTGAAAACTCAGTTGCCATTTCACTGCTACTTAAATCCAGAGCTTCTTTCTGCTTCCAGATGAACGAAAGGGTAACACAATATTTGGAACGCACACACTGCCGAAAGAGAACTTGGCCTCTGATACTGTGGCCGAAAGTGAACAGATTCCAGCTGAAAATGGACACTGGGAAATTCCCTTTTGGACTGAAACCTAACTATTGGCATGCCATCAGAGGATGCATTAAGCCAAGATGCTCACTAAGCCCTTACCCCAGAACAAACAGGAGATGTCAGAAGGTGGATCCAGGGGGCTGACTGCCTTCTTTTCAAGTCTTTCTTAGGAACACTTATGGTAAGGCGTCTCCTGGTGTACCAATGGCCCATCTGGTCCAGCATCCTGTTCTCACAGTGGCCAACCAGATGTCTATGGGAAGCCCAAAAGGAGGACTTGAGCATGACACCACTCTCCCTCTCTTTTGGTTTCCAGCAGTTTGTATTCAGCTCTGACAGTTGGTAGGCAGAACATAACCCTCGCAGCTAATAGTCACCGGTGGCCTTTTCCTCCATAATTGTCTAATCCTCTCTTAAAGCCATCTAGGTTGGTGGCTATCACTGACCCTTGTGGGAGTGAATTCCACCGTTTCACTATGCATTATGTGAAGACGTGTGGTGGAGTCTGCCCCTTTTATTATTTTGAGTTTGTTGGACTCTACGCCCTCTTTTTATTGGACTCTATTTTTGTTGGATTCTATCTGCCTGCAATTTGGCAGGCTTAATCCAATCTGGAGGGGCTCCTATACCTGTAAATTTCACCCACTTTGGCAAAAGAGGGGAAAGTAACATCAGATTTTAAATTATCCATTACAGTGAACTTTTATACAGAGTTGTTCAGAACTCAAAACACAGACTGAAGTGGAAAGACCACAGAGTCATAGAATCATAGAGTTGGAAGAGACCACAAGGGCCATCGAGTCCAACCCCCAGAAACACACAGTATCAGAATCTGTGACCCAGAAACACACAGTATCAGCATCTGTAAAAACATACAATTACAAGGGGACTCTTGGAACTTGTGAATGCCTCTTCCTCATATAGGTAGGTTTTAGATGTGTACTACAGATTTAAAACCAGAATCATTTTAACCTTCATAGGTAAAAATATCATTTGTATTTAGTGAATGTCTTTTAAGTGTGGGGAGCCACTTTAATTTTAAAAAGCAGAAATATGTGCTGTCCTTAGGAAAGAATAACAATTACGCCTTTTTTCATCCTTAGCATAGGACCAGAGGGATTAAAATTACAAGATGGTGGGGGAAATTTATAAATGTTGTCTAGCATGCTTTAAAGTTCCTGAGAGTATAAACCTAGAAAACAAGAAAGCTAGTTAACTGAAAGTTACTCTTACGGGTGACCCACATTGATAATTACAATGCGTCAGCTTGGCTCCACAAAACCATTGTTAGCACATCATCTGTTATCACTATGTGAACACAGTAACTGTCAGCTTAATGCAAGATTAATAAATGTTTATGCATTGACTGGAATTTCAGCTGATGTTTTACAATGGTGTTTGCACGAGGAACATGGCAGAAACAACGACAGAACAACGGTGGGTGGTCCCTATGGAAATAGGCAATAGTTAGTGGATATGCAGACTTTGAAACCTATTTTTGAAAGAAGTTAAAGGATTTGGATCAGTCCAAACTAGTTACAATGAGGTATTATCCAAAACTGTGAACACACCACTGGGCAATAATTAACTGTAGATAACTGCAATTAGCAGGGGGATCTAATCCTGTGGCAAATGCTATAATAATCTGACATATGGATATGGGCTAGAATCCAAAGTGGTGTGTGTGTGTGTGTGTGTGTGTGTGTGTGTGAGAGAGAGAGAGAGAGAGAGAGAGAGAGAGAGAGAGAGAGAGAGAGAGAGAGTGGCTGGTTGCAATCTGCCCCCACCCTTGGAAAACTGCTATTGAAAATCAGGATGTCCTAAGAATGGGCTTCCAAATAGCATAACTTGTGGTCATGCAAGGTATTTGAGGGAAGTCCTAGTGTGCATGACAAAGCATTTGGGCATGTGCTTCTGGCTCTTTGACTCCAGGCCATGATCTTAGTTCAGCTGTATTCAAGCATATGTAAGCTGTATAAATAATTTTTGAGTCTTTGATGTGGCCACCAACACACAGAAGGACAAGGTTGGAGGTAGACAGAAATAAAGGAAGAATAGAAAATGTAGGAAAAGAACAAAAGGAGAGGACAGGAGAAGCAAGAAAGAGCAGGAGATGCAGAATCGTTGGTGGAGGAGAACAGGGTTTGGTGTGCAGTGAGTTTATCCTGTTCATTGGTTTCCATGATTGCACATCCTTCCTCTTTCTCCACAGGTTAAGTGAATAGTCTTGGAGAAAAAGGAAGGGTAAGAATCTGCAATCAGAAAAGGGACTGGTGGGGGAACACCTGCTCTCTGACCAGGGAGCAAGACGATCTAATGCAACAGGCAAACATGATCTTCCCAAATGTAGACCTTTCCTCTTATGTCAACAGAGCTCCAATTGCTCCACCAGCTTTTATGTAGAACAGGGACAAGCTCATGAATAGGTAGTACATTAATAACGAACCATATTTGGACTCTGGAAACAGTAAAGTGTGGGGTGGGGATACATTACCCATCAACACTTGACGAAGTTCCCCATGATGTTCTTGCAGAGAAGCTGGTAAATGTGGGCTAGACAAGGTAACTGTTAGGTGGTTGAATGACCAGACACAAAGAGTACTCACTAATGTTTCCTCATCATCCTGGAAAAAAGTGACAAGTGGGGTGTCACAGGGCCCTTTGTTGTTCAACATCTTTATAAATGATTTGGATGAAGGTATTTAGGAGGGTGCTCATCAAATTTGCAGATGACATCAAACTGGAAGGGGTAGCCAATGTTGCTGAAGACAGGACCAAGAGGTCTCAGTAGACCACAAGCTTAACATGAGTCAACAGTGTGATGCAGCAGGGGGGGAAAGAGCTCATGCTATTCTAGGCTGCATCATCAGAAGTATAGTGTCCTGATCAAGGGAAGTAATATTGTCACTCTATTCTGCCTTGGTCAGATCACACCTGGAGTACTGTGTCCAGTTCTGGGCACCACAATTTAAGAAGGGTATTGACAAGCTGAAGTTTAAAGATTATTTGCAGAAATATTGTAAAATTAAGGAATGTTAGAATGATATTGGATAGAAATTAAGTGGTTTTCAGCTGTAATGTTTAGGAGATGCAGAAAATAAGGTTCTGAAATAATTAAAAGAATTAGTGGTGAGGATTTGCTAAACAAACAAATTGAATTGGAATATAAGAAAGGGAGGTATGAGGAGGTCTGGAAAATAAGTCAAAAGAAAATAAGTAAGTGGAAACTCTATGTGTTTTTAAATTGCTTTTATTTTTGTATTTCTGTACTTTTTTATTTCTGTTTTTTCTTTTCTTTATGTTTCACAATGTATTATTTTTGAAAACTTTAATAAATATCTTATTTTAAAAAAAAGACAAGCTGGAATGTGCGCAGAGGAAGGTAACCAAGATTATCAAGCGTCTGGAAGCCTTGTGTGGAACAGTTGAGGGAGTTGGGTATGCTTAACCTGAATAAGAGGAGACTAAGAGGAGATATGATAGCCATCTTCAAATACCTAGAAGGCTGTCACATGGAAGATGGAGCAAGCTTGTTTTCTCCTGCCCTGGAAGGTAGGACCTGAATGGCTTCAAGTCAAAAGAAAGCGAATTCCAACTAAACATCAGGAGTAACTTCCTGACAGTAGGAGCTGTTCAACAGGGGAACAGACTCCCATGAGAGGGAGTGGACTTTCTTCCTCGGAGGTTTTAAAGTAGTGGTTGGATGGCCATCTGTCATGGATGCTTTACTGGAGACTCCTGTATTGCAGGGGGTTGGACTAGATGGCCCTTGAAGTCCCTTCCAGCTCTACAGTTCTAGGATTCTAGGATTGCAGAGCCTATCCCTTTCTTCAATTTGTTGTTGTTGTTTGGTCGTTTAGTCCTGTCCAACTCTTCGTGACCCCATGGACCAGAGCATGCCAGGCACTCCTGTCTTCCACTGCCTCCCGCAGTTTGGTCAAACTCATGCTGGTGGCTTCGAAAAAACTGTCCAACCATCTCGTCCTCTGTTGTCCCCTTCTCCTTGTGCCCTCCATCTTTCCCAACATCAGGGTCTTTTCCAGGGAGTTTTCTCATGAGGTGGCCAAAGTATTGGAAACTCAGCTTCAGGATCTGTCCTTCCAGTGAGCACTCAGGGCTGATTTCCTTCAGAATGGAGAGGTTTGATCTTCTTGCAGTCCATGGGACTCTCAAGAGTCTCCTCCAGCACCATAATTCAAAAGCATCAATTCTTCAGCGATCAGCCTTCTTTATGGTCCAGCTCTCACTTCCATACATCACTACTGGGAAAACCATAGCTTTAAACCATAGCCTTTCTTCAATACTTCACTATTAAGTTAGATTGAGAAGGAGAAAGGTCAGGCTGGAGACCCATTGACTGGAGGGGAGGGGGAGATGTTACCTGGCTAAGTATTCAACTGAAGTCCATTTTGAGAACCATTAGACTACATCATTAAAATTAGAATGTTGGAGTCTATATACAACTCTAAGAGTTTTGGCTCAACATTTAGAAAAACTCAAATCACCGTAAACATTCAGAGAGTACAGAAAGTCTTATGGGATATAAAATTCATCCCTTGAAAAGCAATAGGAGTTTTGATAATCCAGAAAATATGAAGCCAAAGGTCTTATAGCATACTTTCACCTGAAGTGTTTTTTCAATTTTATGTTTATGCTATTGTATTTTGAGAGACGATTAACATACAAAGAAGGCACTTGAACTGACAGACAGGACAAAGTTCTTTGTGATAGATATATTACACACACACACTTGCTTCCATTCAATGGAAACTCATTTTACTAAGATTAAAAGAGGAGCCAGGTGACTCACCATGTGTAATAGACATTAGGGGGAATGGATTTTGCCAGACTTGTTGCTTTTTTCCTCACTGTGTACATCTGCACAAGTCTCACCCATGGGACTCACTCTCTTCAACCATTGCCATATTCCCCTTTGCTTATCTTTTATCTGCCTTAGATTCTCTTTTCTATATTTACTTCAATTGCTTTATATTGTTAGCAGCCTGAATTTCCCCTTTCCTATATATTAATGTAAGGTAAGCAGAGTTCTTCTTTTCCAAGTCCGAGCTTTCTGCTAGCATTTTATTACATTGACTACTTTTCCAGTCTGTATTTAAAAGAGCTATCTAAAGACTGCATAAAGTTCAGAGTACAGAGCTAAAATATTCAATAACACCACAAAGACTCTTTCTCAATGGGTTTAAATCAAAAACAGAAGTGTAAGCAGATGGATATGTGTTGTTCACTAACATCCTGGCAAGGTGGCCCAACGGATAGCTCAGTTAACCAAAACTTGACATAGTTATATCTTAGGGGTATGCAATGACTGCATGATTCAGTATGGACTCCTATTCAGCACTCTAGAAAACAGCCTGGTTTGATCTGAAGTGTTTCAGATGTTGCCAAATTCAGCCTGGGTCAGAATCTGAATCCTGATTTCAAAAACCCAGTTTTGCAGACACTGTTCAAATAGCCAAATCACCCTTAAATTGCTTCCAAGGTCCCCAACTTCAGTTAAAGGCACTTCAAAGAGATGCTGCTTCATTCTGGTTTAGTTCAGGCTTCATTCAAATCTGCTGCAAACCCTTATTTTATATTATATTTCCTCTCCAGCATCACCAGTTAAGCTAAACTTGGGGAAGCTTTATCCAATGTGCCACTCTGAAGAAGTTTGTTCTATGGGAATGTGGAGTGGTGATAACGCAACTGTGGAATGTCTTCCCCAAATACACCCATCCTGCTGGTTCTCTGTTGAGTTTAGAAGGCTTGTTCAGATTCATTTGCTCTAATACACGTTCAAAGAATAAGCAGTTATTTGGTCCCCCCCCTTTACACACAGGATCTAGGCAGATCCACTTTCTGACAATAGTGTTTACAAAAAGTTATGTTGCTCGTAGCAGCTGTGATGCTACAATATTTTCTTTCTATCCTCTGCAATTTACATGCCACGGTGTAACTGTCTTTTTATACCAGCACACTGCTAAATGTGCGCCAAGCATTCTGACCCCTATGGATAGGGTTTTGACAGGTCCGAACAAATGAAGTACTGCATTTGGACATGGAAGACCAAAGTTCAAATCTCGGCTCAGCCTTGTGTTCACTGGGTAGCCCTGACCATGGCAGAATCTCTCAACCATAAGGAGCTTATAGTGCCCCAACAGAATGCATCCCTCTAAAATGGATAAGCGTAATAAGAGGATGGGCCACTGGGCCCATCACCTCCTGGCAAATAGAAGGGGAAGAAATGGAGGCAGTGAGAGATTTTACTTTCTTGGGCTCCATGATCACTGCAGATGGTGACAGAAGTCACGAAATTAAAAGACGCCTACTCCTTGGGAGAAAGGCGATGGCAAACCTAGACAGCATCTTAAAAAGCAGAGACATCACCTTGCCAACAAAGGTCCGTATAGTTAAAGCCATGGTTTTCCCGGTAGTAATGTATGGAAGCAAGAGCTGGACCATAAAGAAGGCTGATCGCCGAAGAATTGATGCTTTTGAATTATGGTGCTGGAGGAGACTCTTGAGAGTCCCATGGACTGCAAGAAGATCAAACGCATCCATTCTTAAGGAAATTAGCCCTGAGTGCTCACTGGAAGGACAGATCGTGAAGCTGAGGCTCCAATACTTTGGCCACCTCATGAGAAGAGAAGACTCCCTGGAAAAGACCCTGATGTTGGGAAAGATGGAGGGCACAAGGAGAAGGGGACGACAGAGGACGAGATGGTTGGACAGTGTTCTCGAAGCTATAAACATGAGTCTGACCAAACTGCGAGAGGCAGTGGAAGACAGGAGTGCCTGGCGTGCTCTGGTCCATGGGGTCACGAAGAGTCGGACACGACTAAACGACTAAACAACAACAAAATAAGAGGATGGGAGGAGGTCTAGTGTATTAAACCAAAATGATTTTCAAAACCTCTGTACTGGGGCGTAAAAGTGCAATTGTCAGAAGCCCAAGAATGTTTACCAATAACTAAGTCTCAGCCCCAGGGGAAATCAGCTTAGTTCATCTGATCTGCAGCTACAGTTCTGCTAGAGCTGGAGCTCTTTCAGACATTTTGTCTCTAAACATTACATTTTCTTAACTGCTTTTCAGTCTCTAAACTTGTACTTGTCTCAATCCAGAAGTTTATTTATATTTCCCTCAATCCAGCAATTGTTGGTTTTTAAGTGTGGGAGATCCAAATAGGAGCTTCCCTGCTCTAAAAGTTGAGCACATTTCTTTCAATGAAAGAAGAAACATATCCATGTGAAAGGAATGTGACAGTCCGCATGGCCACGAGCTCCTCACAGGTGCTCCTCACAGGTGCTCAAGCTCAATGTGGGTCTCCATACTGACTGAAATTGGGGGGGGGGGTGTACAGGGCAAGAACATGTAAGTAACGAGTCTATTATGAAAATGTTGTGGCTGAAGTTCTGCTGCACGTACAACTTTCTCACCAAGACCACACACAGGAGAACTCATTCTTGTGGCTTGAGAAGAAGCAGAATTTGCACGGCATAAATTCGTGGGCTCTGGTGTCAGTCAAGATGCAGAACTGTGCACATCATTGATCGGCTTTCTTATTCACAAAGCCACTGCCCCCTACTTGTCAAAGCTCATTCAAAGCATAAAAAGGGAAGTGGTGGGGAGACCTTCAAAAATCAAACACCATTTTTTAAACGTAACAATTGTGTACCTTTCGGAATTGGTGCCAGAGTTTTCTCCCCTCACCATCCCTTTTCCCTGTTGTGTCATTTCTTTTGGATTGTGAGCCTGTAGGCAATGACTGTTCCCCACCCCACCCCACCCAAAAATCTCTGGAGAGTGATTAGAAAATTGTGGGGGCTTAAAAATTATTATAAAAAATACATATTTATTTCTCTTGCTCTATCATCACCATCGCTGCTGTTGCTGCTATTTCTGTTAATGTAACTGCTGATAATGATGATGATGACGATAATAATAATAATATCCCAGCAGTTTGCAAATAAAACCCAAAACAGCAGACAGCCCTGAATGGAGGAAGAGGCAAGCAGGAAGATGGAAGCAGGACTCAATCAGGAAGTTTCAATGCCTGGTCATTTATCAATGCAAAACTGCAATTCCATAAGGAATTGCAGGTGAAGCATAATAAGTGGGGTGAAGTAAATGTCAAATTAATATATTCTGTACATTTCTGCAGGCCTAAGAGGATCAAAAACATTATTTGATATTTTTGCACACCTGTAGAGTAGATCTGAGTAGAAGCTTTCCAGTTTCCACCCTTAGGGCCCTATCCAGTCCTAAATTGTCCCACCAGCTGCTGGACTTCAGAACTTTTACAAGACTGAAGATTTTTTAAAGGTGCTGCATGACCTAGAGACTACAAATAGATAATATAAGCTTCACCACTTGCTTGGAGCCTGCCAAGCAACCAGCCAGCAAAGAAAGAACAAAGAATGAAGCACATTCCTCTCCTCTGTAGCTACAAAGACATGAATGGAGACTTTGCTGTAAAAATGAGACTCCCCTCCTCTACCTGTTTTACTTTCATAAAAATAAATAGGCATAACAGCTGCTGCTTCCATATTAACGCTCACAAATAACCAATCCCTGGTATGTTAGGCAAAAATACATTGCTATGGCATCACTGAGGTGGCCGTTATCTACTAGACTCTGCAAAAATGCTCCCAAGAACTGAAAAGACCCTCAAGTTCTAGAAAAGGGTATCAATAAATGCACACAAATGTGGTGACCCCGGAGTGCGAGTTCAATAGTTACAAATTTTATCTAGTTAGTAAAATTAAACTTGCTGTTTTCAGGCAGAAATGTATCGTATTTTCAATGAATGCCAAAAAAGGCTAGTCAAGAAGTCTGAAATACCATTTTTATTGTTATTTCTTATGTTCAGCTTCTGTGAATAGTTTCTTTTGCAAGGAAACTATTTTCGCTTCGCTCAATGCCAAAAGTAATAACCTGGCACCCTGCCTCCGTGTGCTAAGCCCAGTATCTGCCAGTTATAAGAAACTCATTTTATTAACTGTACATATAACTTTTTAAAATATATATATATGATAGTACTATTTACAAACAGTGTTCCCCCAGGGGGTCTTCTTCTAGCTTTTTCAAATTAAAGGGACCCTAGCCAGGATTCAAAGCTATTTCAAGTACAAATCAGGGGTTCTGTCATCCGCCTTCACTAAATGCCACTTATGTAGAACAGGGAACTTTCCAGAGTTGCATGAGAGGCAACACAAGGAGATCCATAGGACGGAAAATCAGTGACCCCTCTGTGCACGCATGAAGAATGCTTTCCACTCATGCAAAGGGTCCTTTGGATCCCAGCCTGACTTTTCAACAAAGCCTCCTAAACCGAAATTTGCCTTAAGACAATTGCAAGAAGCTGCTCAGTGTATTTCTGTGGTTTAGAAACGATGCCAAGTCGGAAGGAAAGGACATTCCCTGCATTCTCTCAAGCAAGATAAATACAGAAGAGAAACCTAGATGAAAGATGGAACTGTTATCTATGGCCCGTGCCAGATTCTTTGGCTTTTTGGCAAATCCTCTTAAAGTTGGAAGGCTCGCCGAGAGCAGCAACCTTTTCCATTAAAATGAGCAGTATATATTTGGGTTTAGCATACCTTGTTTATATATTCCGAACCTTCAAAACTGTCTTATTTAAAAACGTTTTAATGATTCCTTCTGCACAAATTGGCTACAGCTCCATTTATTTGAAATGGCTCATTTATCACCAAAAGGGCTGCAGGGCTCTGCTTCTGTTGAACTGCTCCAATAAACCTACAGCTTGGTGGGACAGGCTTCTTTTTATAAGACGAAAAGATATTCAGAACATGCCAAGATAAGGGTGCCAATTTCCAAATTTGTTGTCCAAATGTTCCTAAATTAGAAACGTACCAAAGCAGAGACTAAAGAAGGTAATGATAAGCTCATCTCAGGGGCTGTTACCATCTCTTGCCTGGGATTAGATTGACAATGGGTCTTCGCCCGAGCAGCTTAATGTGTGAACTGACTTCACCACTGAAAGGCAGGATTTCACAGGTGACACAAGCTAATATAAAAATGGAATTATTGTATTTTTCTGTGTATTTTTCATATTTTGGGGGACTCAAATTTAAGAAAATGGGGGGAGATGGCACAGAGCTGTTGAGCTTTTTTGGGGGGGGGATTGCCGAATATCGCTCACACACACGCATCACAAAATCCACTTCTCGTCTGTCCCGTCACCAGCAGAAGCTGCCAATTGCCCACCCAATTGCCGCAGCATCAGCCAATCAACACCAACCCTTTACGTAGCCACCAATAACACGCCCAATAGCCGCTGACAGCCACGGCAGCAACTAATCAAACGTCTACCCTATGCACTATCCATGTATGAGACAACCCCCCACTTTTTAGCAGAATTTTTAAAGAAAAAAAACCTAATCTTATACATGGGAAAGTACGGTATATCTGTGATGGCCCATTCACACATGCAAACCATCAGGTGATGAACATGCCAGGGTGAACAACCATCTATCACAACCCTTGCAGGGTATCCCAAAATTTTCACAAGAATGAGGTGAAGGTTAGGGTTGTACTTGTCTGCCTCTGCTTGTGATGGCAAAAAAGATCAGGTGTTTTATGAGGAGACTGAAATCTGGGGAGGACAACAAATTTACTGAAAACTGGAAAGAAAAGTATGCAGAATATCCTGGAGATAGTTTTCAATTGGATCAGGAATATCAATGTTGGTGATACTACCTCCATTTTAAACATATATATTTAGGTGCAGTTTCCTAGTTTCTAAGTTTTGTTAAACACTGCTTTCTTGATCCACCATTGAATTTTTGAAACGAGGACTTCAGAGCAAAAAGCTTTGGCAATAAATCAGCTCAAAGCAATAATATTTTTACAGAGTTTAAATTTTTCTGAACAATAAAAGTCCCAAAATAATTATTTGTGAATTGTGTTTGAACTGCATATACGTTTCTTAGGTTCCCAGAATAATAATTTGTAATTAAGTACTATAATGACTCCATAGATTGTAAATGAAAATGAGCATTTTAAAGATGTAAAGCGCAAATTTTATGCGAGCTTTAAAAGTAAATTGGGCAATTAAAATAAATTAGTCATTTTTCTGGCAGTTACCTATTTAGTCAAACATCTATTTGTTACTACAAAGACTTACCAATACATGTATTATTTAATTTTTTTTACTTTGCTTACCTGAAGAAAGATAAAGATGCTTACAGCCCAATCCTAACCATGTCTACGCAGATATATGTCCTATTAAATTCAATGGGTTTTACTCCCCCCAAAAAGTGAAGTTAGGATTGCAATCTTACTCATCACCCCCGTCCAAGAAAAAATGTTGGGTGGCTATGAGATTTGGGTTTAAACTTCTCAGATAAGAAAATGTTACATTTCTCATTTGTCCAATGGTACAGTGGTACCTCGGGTTAAGTACTTAATTCGTTCCGGAGGTCCGTTCTTAACCTGAAACTGTTCTTAACAGGAAGCAACACTTTAGCTAACGGGGCCTCCTCCTGCTGCCGTGCTGCCGGAGCACAATTTCTGTACTCATCCTGAAGCAAAGTTCTTAACCCGAGGTACTATTTCTGGGTTAGCGGAGCCTGTAACCTGAAGTGTATGTAACCTGAAGCATATATAACCCGAGGTACCACTGTATCTAGAGCTATTCAGACACCCAAGAGGGGCAGAAAAAAATATCCCTGTGGATGAAAACTACTGTATAGTTAAAGAAAAAATGGGAATAGATAATATGAAGGATGCATGGCACACCAACCTCTTTTTCTTGTCTCTTGCCCGCAACACAGAGAGGAAAAAAAGCATGTGACAGGATGTTACTGTGCTCCACATTTCCCCACCCCCTTAAGCAGCAGCAGGCAAATACTTGAGTTCCCGACCTCTATGGTTGTAGTTCGTGGGCAATCATTTACTTTTATCCTGATTCTAATTTTTAAGCTGTATTTGAATCAATTGTTTGATTGTGTTTTAATGTATTTGATATTTGATGTTAGCTGCCCTGAGCCCAGTATGGCTGGGGAGGGTGGGGTATAAATAAAAATTTACTTACTTACTTACTTACAATGATGTATGAAGCAAGGATGGAGAAACCCATAGCAGGGTGGCATTAGGTCATGAGGCTTAATCTTCATGTTATTAGGGGGGGGGAGGAAGAGATTCTTATCTAAACACTTACCTTTACCACCCCGTTTTCATGCATTGTGATGCAATTGTTGGGATCCTCTGACAGCTGATAGAGGGCTTGTGCAGTAGCTCGATGAACTTCCGGGTCACTTGATTTCAGGTAACGTACTAAAGGGGCAACGGCTTTGGTGTCCCCAAAGGCGACCCTGTTACTTCCCCACATACAGCAGCGAGAAATGGCCTCCGCTAAATGACGTCTTAGTTTGTCATTGTTCTAAGAAAGGAGGAAAAATAGGTCCGTTATTTAGTTAGCCTGGAAATGTACTCCTAGACTTTTAAATCAAGGTTACGTTCATATGACAGCGCTAGGAACGAATAAAAATGCAATGGATATTTCCATTCCTTTAAACTAGGCCCCATTAGATGTTGTCACAGCGACATGGGAGCTACTTCGTATGATGAAATCTGATATGGCAGTAGCACTGGCAGAGGAATGGGAGGCAGGGGGAGCGCCACGCGCGCTACCGCACAGGACGCACACCACACCCCGTGAGACATGTGCCAGCCATGCCCCTGCCTACTCTCTGCCCCCGGTGCCGGAGAATGCAACTTCGCCATTGGGCGGTAGCTATCTGCACAGTGGAACCAGATTAGGCAAGGCCAATCATGGGAACTTCTGCTCCCAGGAAAATACTTTTTACACGAAATACAAGCCATGCTCCCTTGCAAAGCCATACGGTCGCTCTGTTGAGGTGTCTATTTTCTTATCTTAAAGCATTAGCTTCCTTAAACTGACTTATAATGTGGTAAATAGTGAATCTGTTATGTTAATAGAATATGCACTCTTTCAGTTTCAAATCAGTATCAATACACACACATGCAGGCTGGTGTGTACACTATGGGCTACTTATACATAAGCTACAAACCATGAATTAGCGTAGGCGTAGCCAACAACATGACAGAAATCACCATATTGGCTACCCCTTGTTAAGGGCTTAATAGACAAGCCCAAGCAAATCCAAGCAAAGCATCAGGCTCAGTCACACCCTTTCTCCTCCTCCCACAGTCAGGACTTTAGTCAAGTTTACTTCTAGTTTCAAATCATATATGCTTTATACTACATGTAAACCAGGAATTCTTGTATAAATTTGAGAACGGTTAGTTGCTCAACAAGCCAACTTCATGGGTTATGAAGCTGGCTTCACTACCCATAGTTTGTTTTAATCCTGGTTCACAAATAATGCTAAACCAATTTTTTTATTATTATTTTTTGAAAATGGAAGTAAACTTGGCAAAAGTCCTCCTCTTGGTTTTGCAGGAGGATGAGAGTGAAAGGGGCAGTGTGTGAGCCAAATGCTTAGCTAAGGCTCATTGAGGCTTATCCACATAGTGCTAAACTGTGGTTAAGTGTTCTGTGCACATGAGCCTTATAAACTGATTTTTAAACCATGTATTAAAGTGAGTAAACAAGGAAGGATCATTTTAAAAAAATAAAATGAAGGCTAGGTAAATACATCATTTCAAGAACAAAATGCAGCACATAAAGAAATTGCATTTCTCTGCCTAGTCTCTAGGTCATCCTATGTTTCTTTGTAGTTTAAAGACATAAGGTCCTGGTCTTCTCAGCTGCTTCACAGTAAAGCCCATACCAAAGGCTTTAATTCTGGCCCTCTCAAAGTTTTCACTTTTAACAGAATCTCCTGGTTTTCCCCCAGTGCACTTTGTTTCCCTTTTCTTCCATTCCGTGATAAAGTGAGTCCTTTCAGCAGCCACACTTAGGATGCCATCATGCAGCAGGTTTCAGTAAACTATCAATTGTTAAAACGTATTACAAAAAATGTATTACTTACTGTATTTGCTAGTTTGGACAACAAAGGGACAACACCATGATCTGTTATAACAGCTAAATTCTCTTGATCTTTTGCTATGTTGGTTATAGCAGCACACACACTTGCCAGAACTTCTTTATTCTCTGATTTTAATAAGTTGACTATCAGCTCTAAGCCACCAACAAAGGAACGAACCATTTCACCAGCATCCTGAGTGAATAACAAAACAAAACAATTTACTTAATTGGCTAAATCTCCATTTAATGTAAACAATGGTTCTATGAAAACGCAAGTTGCTTTTGCTCTTGTTTTTCCATTTTAGAGCTAATTTCACTGCCCGTTCTTTCTCTCAGTTTCCAAATGTGATTGTCCATTATGGGTTGGATCCAGGCTTAGTCATGCTGAGAGTAGACAACGGAAATTAAAGCTAGGATTTAAAGCTAAATCACGTTGATTTCAATGGACCTGTTGTTACCATGATTAAGGACTTAATCCAAGCACAGCCTGCAGTGGTCCAAACCTGATGGTTGGTTGAATACCAAAAGTGTTCCTATGCACCTTTCACTGTACAAATCCAAACCACAACTAATCAATATGAGCTGCATTGTAAAGTAACGTGAATCCTGAGATGTTGTCTGTGTTGTGTCAGGATTTATGTGAATATTGAGCAGCCTACATCAGACATGCCCTCCTACAGAGAAATGTAAAATGTGAATGTACTATAGGAGAATAAATATGGTATAAGTAAAGGTAAAGGGACCCCTGTATATTCAGCATATATTCTTATCCTATGATCATGGCAGCAATTTCTCTAGTCACTGTAACCTCATGAATAACTGCAGAGTATATTTGTGGAGAGGTCCCTCAGTTACATATTACATTTCTTCATTTCTCAGAACTATTCTCATAATAATCCTAAATCAGGTTTCTCCCCGCACCCCTTCACAGTCTAGGCTGGGGGAAAGACCCCTCATTACAGATGTGTACAAGAGCAACACTGAAGAATAAACAAACTTCCCCAAGGTCACATCAAAAGTCAGTTTTTGAGTGAGTCCCAGAGATACTAGAGCCCTATCCACTGGAATCTTTGGGGTGCTGTGGACCATGTGATTTGCAGGACCAGATCATCATTGCTTGTTGATTTTAATATCAACATTCCTTGACATATATATTGGTCTGCCAAAATACTGAAGTTTGAGACCTCTTTCAGTTCTCGGAACGAGACTCTCTTCTGAGTTTGAAGTACTGTAAACTAAATGCTGCTTTGAAAAGGCACCGTGTTTATAAATATTCTACCCTCATAGATAAAAGCTTCCCAATAAAAAAACACACAGTAGTATTTTCCTTTTAGAATAGCTTAGAAAGCTTAAGATGTCAAAGCCAATTTATCAACTCTGGCTACTTTTGCCCAAAAATGTGATGGTGTGGTTGAGCAAATAAACTTGAGTTACCAAGAGTCCTCTGTGGACTCCATTTCCTTATGGAGACCTGTCCCTGTCCCGTTCCATGGTTTGCCATTTTGCAGCACACCCAACTTTACCGGAGGGCAGGAAGGAGGAGAAGGTTCAGTTTGCCTCTTTTGCATTTCATAAAGTATCATTATATGAGAAAGGAAAACTAATGGCATAACGTAAGAGATAAACACATGAGGCAAACGTCTTGGCAAATAACTATATAAGGATGGCCAACTTTGATTACTGCGGGGAGCGGGCCCACAGTTCTATAGAAAGGAGCCTGGTGGGCCAGAAGTGTTTTCTGCCATATTAGGTGACTCCTTCATGAGTGGTCAAGCTCCATAATGAAGTTTAGTGGCCCCTATATGTAAAGATCCTCTTGCCATAAAGATGCCTCAGATTGCTAAACCAACTCAGTGCACCTTCCAAAGTTATCAAATCAGTACTGCTATCTCATTCAGCCAAATTAACCTACTAGTCCCTGAGGTTTTGCAACATGAAGAAGGAAAGCATGCCTTCTTGGCTTTGCTGGCTGTGGGGACACACTGAAGCACCCTTAAAGGGCTTTGCAAAGGTAACTGGCTAACTCATGGGTAGGCAAATTAAGGCCCAGGGGCCAGATCTGCCCAATCGCCTTCTAAATCCGGTCTGCGGACAGTCCAGGAATCAGTATGTTTTTACATGAGTAGAATGTGTGCTTTTATTTAAAACACATCTCTGGGTTATTTGTGGGGCCTAGAAATTTGTTAATTCCCCCCCCCCAAAAAATAGTCTGCCCCCCAAGGTCTGAGGGACAGTGGACCGGCCCCCTGCTGAAAAAGTTTGCTGACCCCAGGGCTAATCCCTTGCTGCAGGCTACTGGGGAACTGAGCACAGTATCACTCAGAGATGCACACTAGGGAAAACAGGCACTCCTGATTGGCTGGCCCACTGGCAAAACTGCCCCCCCCTGTCAAGGCCAATGGCATCATTCATGCTATATAGAGATGCTGCATGGTTAAATGCCTTCAAGTAATATGGAGAAGGTAGCACATTCTCTGTCTCCTATGTGTGCTCAGAGCACAGTACAGAACTCTTCCCACTCCTATTTTATTCAAAGTTTTATGTGCTGAAATATGAATGGACTGGGAGAAACATAGCAATAAACAAGCATAGCCTCAGAAACCATTTTTTCCATTATTTTGTAAGAAAAGTACTCAAAATTAAGGGGAAAATCAAACTAACTTTCTCACTGAAATACGGAAAATAATAATGGTAATATGAAGAAAAGTTTTTGCATGTAGAAGTTGAGGTCGGCTCAAGAGGCCATTACCCACAATTAAAAGTGTCTAAATCATTTTTTGATCCTATCTGTCTTTGTTATGATCAACGGAGCAACCATGCTTGAAACAAGGAAAACTTTGTAATTTCTGAATGTTTCTTATGTTTACATTATTCAGCATAGGGAATAAAGGAGTATCTTGACTACAAAATGACTTTCCAATATCAACAGAGCTCAGAACACTTTTCACTGCAATTCTTCATAATTATTTGCTTTGATTGGCTAATGCACTTCCACTCTGTCACAGCAATTACTTCTACCGTTATGGTTTGTAGCTATTGAATTAACCAGCTAATTAATCTAAATCTACTTCTGTTATGGTGATTCTGTTGCCTGCTTGGCCGCTCTTCTCTCTCTCTCTTTAATAAAACATATTAAAATAAATGTTTCAATTTTATATATATACCCTACCACTACAAAATAACATTAGTCACCACTAAGCAAAGTAACACTGCTTGCCATAATACACAGAAATGCTCTGCTGGGCTAACACAACCCTCCCTCCCTCTATGCACCAATATAAGCAGCTCAGGTATGTCAGGACTTCTGCTTGTAATGGAGGAAGGGAGGGAAGACTTCCCCATACAGGGAACCACTTTTGTGACCTGTACCATAGCATAAAACTAAACTATCTGCCTTAGTTTTAGTATTCAGTAATTTTCAACTCCTTCCTGCAACATCCTTGCTTTCTGTTTAATCCTGCAGCCCTGTGCATTCAAGGTTTTGGGGATTATCCATTCGATTGTCCTACAAAATCGTAAATATAGCCTACCAGAGACAACACATTCTCCCATATGGATCAAAAGCATTTTGACTATCTAGTGTAAGAGGAAAGAATGGACTGTCTCAGCTTGCTCTCCACTGACTCCAGTGGTTTAGCACCTCTGATCTGCTGCATTGTTTAGAATTTGGATGAAAACCAGAATTTATAGGCTATTCTTGTTTTCATAGAATCATGTTTTGTTTCAATCCCAGTTAAATTACGAAGTGTAAAGAAAAGCTTCGGTTTCCCCCTTTCTTTATCAGTACATCTAAATCCTGCATTTCATAGTCTGAGAGCCTATTTTGCAACTGATAATCACAGCTTTTAGTTCAATACTACCACCCTTTTTACTGAACTATATGTTTGGTGTGAATTTTTTAAACATTGCTCTTGCTTGGGGATGATATACTTGTCTCTTGGAGGAGAGGTAATGGCATATTTGGGCATTGGGTGGTTATCGCTTCTCCTGGTATGAGAGAAGCTTAATGCAAAGTTTTGAGTTGCTGGCATATTATGCTAGCTAGGTTATACAAATTGAATAACATCTCTGATGCAAAATGTGGGAAGGGCTGTAGGCAAGTCTTGATATGCTGCAATTTACAATAGTGTATGTAATGTAATCCAATGTTGTTGGAAGTTTGCTATCAAAGCAATTTAGTAACAACGTGGAATTAAGATCAATATGGTAATAATCTGTAGCTTTAATATATGTTTTGAGAAAACCCCATTTTAGCAGCATAAACTTTGGGCTGCCTTGCTTACCATGGCTAAAATTTTGATAGGCAATGGAAGGATTCTAGAGTTTCAGAAAGCAGTGGCTTTTAATATAACGGGGGCTCTTACAGGAGCTAGGAGATGGTATTTCAAAAAGATGAAGTATCACCAGATGGGCAGCATCGAAATCAGATAGATTATATTCTCTGCAGCCAAAGATGGAGAAGCTCTATCTCTTTGATCTTAGTTTCAGCCGCTGATGGTGTGTGTGTGTGTGTGTATACACATAAACTTTCCAGGTCTTGTTCTTTTCTGGGCTTGTTTCTAGATACAGTGGTACCTCGGAAGTTGAACGGAATCCGTTCCAGAAGTCTGTTCAACTTCCAAAACATTCAGAAACCAAAGCACGCTTCTGATTGGCTGCAGGAAGCTCCTGGTAGCCAATCAGAAGCCACAGAAGCCCTGTCAGACATTCGGGTTCCAAAGAACGTTCGCAAAGCGGAACACTCACTTCTGGGTTTGTGGCGTTCGGGAGCCAAAGCGTTCAATTCACAAGGCGTTCAGGATCCAATTGTACCCTGCTAGATCCCCTTCCCCCCTGTAAAATGCATAGGGAAAGATCATTGCTTTCCCTTATTTGAGGGAACTGTCAGTGGCTTTGTACCATCAGCAGCCATCCCACCGATTCCTACTAACGATCAACTTAGTAAAATACTTAGAAAATATTTTCTCACCTTTGCATTTTCAATGCAAGGACAAATAGCCCAGGCTGCACTCGCCTGAACATCTGGATGAGGGTTTTTCAGCAAAGACCATAACAAACGAACACCATCCAAACGATCAATTATCCTAGTAAAGAGAGGCATTGAAGATATCAACTGAAATAATACTTAACATTCTATTTATTAGATGGTTATTGCGCAAGACCCATGTGTAAACCCATGTTTTATCATTGAAACATCCCAACATCGTTTATAAAGCGTATCTGTAGAAATGTGGCTTTGAACGAGATACACTTTTTCAATGAATCCTCTACATTCCCCCACCCCGCCCCCAGCACTTTACCTTAAAATTCTTTTCTAGAAAGTATAAAATAAAATAAACGGCATTATATAGCTAGGACCCTTGTAAACTTTGAAAATGAGCCACGTGACTTTTTTAACAAGCTGCATGCAAAGTCGAACCAAAATTCAAACATACTAGTTTCTTTCATATAGCAACAAATACTTTCCAAAACAAATATTTGTGCCAAAAAACTATGTACTTAACTCTATATTGAGTCTATGTTTAATTTATTTACCTTGCTGTATGACATATTTTAAATTTCTATGTTGCTAACCTAACATTTGGAATTAAAATGGGTCACACCACAGTGCACCCTTTGTTGGGCATGAATAACGTGCAACTTGTTTCCTATGTGCTCCCTACTGACGAGACTAACACTGAATACCGTGTTATAATTGCTTAAACATACTGTAATCAAAGTATCTTCATGTCTAGCTGAAAAATGAATTATCATCAGAGTCATCTTTAAACCATCTGTCTTATGTTTATATATCAATCAGTCTAGGGGATCATAACTTCATATTAAAGTCCACCGAGTACTTTAAAACGAAGAGGAAGACCAAACAAAACTTAATATCCTTTACAAACATGGCTTTGTTCAGGAAGATATGTAAAACTCAAAGCAGATGAAGTGAAGATAAAGACAATCAGGCATACTTTGATTTATAACCTCAAATGTTTAATTCTACACAGTTTGTCCACATCTTTAATTGTGAATACATTATTTTGGAAATAAAATAAAATACAGATTTCTACCCATGTAAAAAAAATCAAGCAAGAACATCTAATTTCTGTTCATTATGTAAAATGAGTTTGCCAGGAATGAAAAGTAAGTAGAAAATCAGGCCAGTACGTAATCATACAATTATTTTGATTCAGACAGAATGATTTAGGACACGAACCCTCTGTCTAAAGTAAGTACAGCTTTATTTAAATTGATGCAACCTGGTTATATAATTTTGCTTCCAGCATCTAGGTATTTGGGAGAGGAGCAAGGACAATGTGAAATGTTAAAACAAGGCAGGCCGATTTACATGGCCAGTACAAAGAACAGCAACTTCAAAAAACACAGAGGAAATCCAAGTTTAGACCACAAAGCAGTGATAAAATGATGATACAGTACACACAGGAACATATAAAAGGTTTATGCAAATCCTTCTCTGCAGAGGCGTTTTTAGGGTAGCACATCATGGCTGCAGGTTGCACCACAACAATGCTGTAGAACAGTGTGCGAGAGGAGTGCTAAATTTCAGCATTATACAGGGCACTACTGAAATTTGAGAGCCCAAAGTCCACCACTGTCCTCTGACATCTTTAGCAAGGGGTGGATTTGTCCTCCTCATATGACTGTGGAATGGAGATTCCTATGCAGAGGGGAAACACCAGGACACAAATTTTGGGGGCATCAGGTTGGGAGGAGGCTCCAGCCACTATAATAGGTGCTGCCACCCCCTCTTCACCTGTCAGTCTGTCTTCTCAGAACTGCCTGCTTCTTGGCCTATACCAGATATATTTGCCTTCGCGTAGCCAGTTGGCAGTTTCTACTAGTTGGCTAGATTTCCATCACCTGCTCTTCTAACATGCTGTTTTCTGCCTGTTGAAGATCTGATATTTATAAAGCTGTAGCCCATTAACCCCAAAGCATGTGTCTTCAGTCATGTGTTGAACAGGAAATGTGGCTTCCATACTGAGTTTTCCATACTGAGTTTTCCGTTTTGAGGCTTCCGGTCTGAGTTTCCGGTTTTCAAACGTTTCAGAACTCAAACGGTCTTCCAGAACGGATTACGTTCGAAAACCGAGGTACCATTGTGTATCTAGATAACTTTAAAATCAAACTTACCTGAATTGATTTTAGAACTATAATCACAGTATTTAAGGAAACCAGTATTTTATCATTATCTGTAGAACACTTAAAAACAGTGCCTCTTACTGGTTCTCATATCAGTCCACAAGAGGCTGGCCATTAGAAATCACAGATTAACAGTTAGAAAATGTAGCTTAACAAACCATAATAGTAAAAGGATCAAGACCACCCAATGAATCCATGCTTTACTGTGGAGTCAAGAGCATTATCTTTTGAAACACCATCTGGGGCACTCTGCTTGCCTTCAAAATACCAGTTAACACCATTGCTATGGCTGCTGTAACGTTATACTGCCTTGAACTTGTCTTCCTTTCTGCACACGTTTTCTGCCTCCATTATCTGAACTAGTCTATCTATACTTGGTCAGCCTTGATAGCTCCAGACCGCCATGCACTAGGCTGCTTGATCCTGCAACAAAGGTATCACACATTGTCACACTAACTCATAGCAGTACAAGCATCAAGGACAAAGCATTCCCTTGCAATGGTGCTGAAAGGTGAACTGGGTTCGCGTCTCCGCTCCTCCACATGCAGCTGCTGGGTGACCTTGGGCTTGTTACACTTCTCTGAAGTCTCTCAGCCTCACTCACCTCACAGAGTGTTTGTTGTGGGGAAGGAAGGGAAAAGAAAATTGTTAGCCGCTTTGAGACTCCTTAGGGTAGTGATAAAGCGGGATATCAAATACAAACTCCTCCTCCTCCTCCTCCTCCTCCTCCTCCTCCTCCTCTTCTTCTTCTTCTTCTTCTTCTTCTTCTTCTTCTTCTGTGCCCTCTTGTCTCCAGGGCTATGTCAATTAGCCGTAAAATGAAAAAAGAAGCCTTGTAAAAGTAAATGCCCAAAACCAAAACACACTCCTAGGAAGAGCTTCCAACTTGTAACTGGTTCTGTGGCCTTAACATGAATGAGATATTGGAGAGCCTTTTTGATTCTTGCATGTTTCTTTGGTTTGCTTGACGGAAAGGAGAAGCCAATCCAAGGAGATACAAGATAATTCTGGGGATTAGCATTCTGTCATCATTTGCAGAGCTCATGCGTGCACCTCTGCCTCTCATTCTTGCTTTGTTTATTTTTAAATTTTTATTCAGTTTAACAAAAATCACATATATTTGCAAAGCAAATTAACAAAAAAAGGATAAATTGAAAGCGTAACATTCATAATTTGGTATGTCTTACATAATTTCAAATAAGTATTTTGGATCATGTGAAAAATGTGCTTTGTTATGCCACCATTCAGTAATCATTGCTCAATTGTGTCTTAACAGAGTCCACATCTCTTTTGCTCCAAATCTCTGCAAACTCTGAAAGGTTTATTTTGCTGGTATTGGGAGGGGGGCATTGAGAGAAGGAAGAAAGCTTCTTCCCAGAGAGCTGCTGAATTCTGGAACTCCTCTTCAACCTTGGAAGAATGCCAGTTTTACTTCTCCTGCTATAGTAAACATAGGAAAAGAGAGATGGGAGGAATTGTTTTGAGGTAGAATGCTTCTTGCCTTCATTTTTGGCAGGAACAAGTTTTGACCAATACAGACTGAGAGGCTCTCTCCACAGCTTCTGGTGAAATTGCTTCAGCCTAGACATCTTCTCTCCAGTTGGAAGGCTTCCACTTCTATGGCATCCGGAGAACTGTCTGTTAAGAAGACTGTAATTAAATGAGCTCCCTTGAGGCCGTGCTTCACAGGGGATATTAGGAAAGGGCAACCAACTCACTGGGTCCACACGAAGGTGGGTCTCATGAAAGCTTCTCTCACTAGGCTCTGAGAAGCCTTAGGGGTTGCTGGGTGTTGGCAGCCAAGCTTATGAGCAAGGATTTGCTTCCTGCTGATCAGCTTGACTGGCTGTTGTTACTATAGTTGATAACTTGGACTGTTAAGCAAGACTCTTGGGAAACCTAGGAAGAGTTTGCATCACATGTCCAAGCTGCTACTTCTGCGGGGCTGTTGGTTTGAGTCTCCAAGATTTTTCCTGTTTTGGAACAAATATCATGTCCACCTGGTTAGGCAGGAGTTAACATCTTGAACAAACAAATATTTGATGTAATATATTTAATAGGGACGGGGTGATTTTTTTTGGGGGGGGGTAAGTTTCTCTACCTGCCTCCCTGCTTCCTGGAATCCTGTTCAAGCTGTCTGCTTCTGTTCTATTTGTCTATCTGACTCATCCGACCTCCTTACTTGCCATTTGTACTTCTTAAGAGCTGGATCTATTCCGATCACAATTCTCCTCAGGAGTCTTCCGGCACCACATGTTTACCCAGAGGTCCTGGGGACATTATTCCATTTGACTTTGCCTTCTGCTGTGTTTTGCAGACTAGCTGTGGCTGAGGCTCATCCAAACGCCCCTGACAGGATATGATTCAACACAGCACGTCTAATGGTTTCTTAAAATACTGCTGTACATAAGCCAATCTTGGCTACACGGCAGAATTGATTGCTTGTGTAATTTATATTGGAACATATTGGCTAGACCTTGATTATTGTTTGGGCAGTTGCTTGTTTAACCAAAAAGCCATTTGAAGATCTCCTGAATTGCCAGGGTTAAATCAGTTTTACTGCCAAGAGAGCAGTTCTAAATGAAGTCTCTCTTTCTACATGTTAACAATCTTATTCTACAGCAAGCCATTTCTGTGCTCTAATAATTTGATATTGAATATTTCCAGGATAAACAAGCCTCAGACTTACTCAAAGACACATGCACACACCCTCAACATCTGTTTCTTATATCTATCATTCTTTTTTGTTACGCCATTCTATGCCAGGGCTCTTGAGAAGTCTGACTGCATCTCCTGCCAACTGAGACCACATACACAAATGTAAACAGTGTTACTCTGACTATATATATATATATATATATATATATATATGGTATATAGTGCTCCTTGGTAAGATTACAGGTTCCAAGTCTTACAAAGCACAATCTCATCTTTTTGAAAACCACAATGCAACTCTTTTAAACATAAAACAAAACAAAAAAATGGTTACAAATGGCTTTGATAAATAGTATGGTAAATCAGGGGCTCAAGCTGGTTAGAAAAGGTCTTTCATTTTAGTGCATAAGATTCAAAATCCTAACACCAATAGTTAGGTTTGATGTTGAATAAAAGGCAATACAAAACCTAACAAAAAATGTAAATGGACGATAGAATTAAAGACGACTATACAGGATCACTAACATCACCAACACAACTACAGTTGGAAACAATTTTCCAAGAAAAGATTCAAATTAATCTACAAAGAATTATTTATGACAGAACTAGTTTCATTGCCCTGTGGATGGCCTATATAGCATGATTTAGTAAAATCGGAGTGATCTGTGTGACACACTTCACCTTTGCTGTTTGCCCTGAAACTTTGGGCCTCAGAGGACACAGGCTGTTACTATACTGAAAACACATGATTGAGTCAACTGACACAAGAGAAAATTTACTCCACTCCAGTTTGCTGCATTCCAAAAACTGGGTAAAGCCTTACAGAATGCTGCAGACTGCCTGTTCACTGAGCCTGTTTTATCTTCCTTAACTTGTTTGCTCTGCTTTTTCTTATTAATTCCCCCTTTCCACTTGTGTGTTATTGGGGAGGGAATATACAGCAAGGTTTGGAGGCACAACCATTTAATTTGAAGTTTGAAATGTGAAACATGACTTTATTGCCCTCAGTTTTATAGTTACCAGTATCTACAAATAAGACATCTGAAGATAACGAGATAAACATTAGTGCTCATGTTAACACCTTTTGAAAATCCTTAACGTTTTCTAATGCATCATAGTTAATACTGGGGCTGAGCAACTTTTCTTCCTGTTTACGTTAAAAATGGGACACCTTTTAAGGCACTGAAAAAAGGGATAGAATCAGAAGAAATTCATTTTCTCAATCATAAATGAAATCTTCTAATACATAGCACCTGCATTTTATTGAAAGGAGCAAATTCTGGCTCAGGACTGCAAGCTAATACAGTGAATGCTTCCTGTAGTGAAAAGAAGAGAACCATAATTCGGTTAGAGGAAAATGGCCCAAGTTTTATTTTTGCCTAAACTATCAGTAGATTTCCTCTCTCTTTCTTAAACAGGTCGAGCTTTGAAAGACCACAATTTTAGGCATCAATTTAGGTTGATTTGGTTTCTTTTGTTGACTGCATTTCAGCATGAAGCTTCTCCGTACTGGCCAGAAGAGCAATAGGCTCTGAGCAGCAGAGCGGTCCTGGGGTTTTGCTTCTGCCGATTGATTGTTTGGATTTATTTGCTGATTTATGGCATTGCCTCTATTAGGTTAATTAAAAAAAATAATCATCTACGATCATCTACAATTCTTTGTGAGACACGATGTGCAAGTGATTCAATCTATGCACCCCTTTCTACCACTTGACTAGCCCTGTTCATGTACATATGGCATGTTTACACTTCTGCACTATCTTGCCACTGGGTGACAGCCAAAGCATGGAAACAAATGCCCCTTTCAGGCAATCAGAATCACTGCACCGCTCCGTGAATATCAAGTGATTTAGGCAAAACAGAACAGGAGGTGCAGAAGATAGCTATCTCCTTGCAACCTTGTTGATATATAAGCAGAGAACTGTGACTTTCCTCATATAGAGTCAAAGCAAAGGCCGACCTGAACATTTTACAGGAACATTTCTCATGAAATTTTAATGCTGGAGCCTCAAACTGTACAAGCTTTACATTATGCAAGTCAAATATCAACAGTTCTCTTTATAAAATACCAGCCCTCTTCAGTTCACGATCACAGTGTGCAATGCAGGGGGGTGGGGGAAGAAAAATTAGTTTGGTATTTGTTTAGTTTCCATGTACAGCTACTGAAATATTCAGTTTAAATAGCACTTCAGGAAAGCACTCTTAGAGCTCCAAGTATGCAAATTATTTTTTCAAGCCTAGATGTGCAGAAAAGCTGGCAAACATACTTCACCCAAAAGCACCTCTAAACATAAATTTATAGTCCAGTTTTAGGTGGCTAGGATTCAGATATTACCTGGGCAGAGGCCACAGCTTGGTGGTAGAGCATATGGCCTGGAGGCAGTAAATTCTGGCACCTTCAGGTGAAATGGACTGCTGCTTACTGAAGAAGACTGTACTACACTAAATGGACCAGTGGTCTGAGTCACTATAAGGTAGCTTTGTATGCTTATTGGGCTTCAATTTTCCAAACCTTGGAAGGTACTGATATTTATCTTAATATTAGATACTATTATTCTTTAGTTCTCCTGCATATCTTTGTACAATGTGGGTGTATGTATATATAAAATACTATTAGAATGCAAGTGAATTCTTCTGATTTACAAAGTGGACTATCGAAGCTCAGAAAAAAATACTTTCCCAATAAAAGAGTCTCTCTCTACATAATCTGGCTGCCATGTTACATTACTGCATGTTTGGACACAGGGGCCAAAGACCCAAAGATTCATCAAATGTGGGTCACAGCTCTGAACAGCTGTTGTCTCCTTTCTTCCACTGGGAGTTTACAAAGCAGTTTGTAATATGACATCTAGGAGTTCCATTTAAACACCATTTTTTAAATTACACTGGGTTAAGCTAAAGAAGTTGTTTGGATTTGGGCCAAATATTACAAATACTATATTACATATTCTATGCTTGTAGTATTTGTAAGTATATTTCATGTCCATTACTGACTTCACACAAAAAAAGAATCTATATTGTTGAACAACTGGAGCCTCATTCACAGCCAATTATTTTATTTCTGTAATAAATATGATAAACCAGGATATTCCACTGCATAGATGCCAGCTCTATAGGGCTGAGGCATCTTCAGCCCCCCTAAGTCTGCTGGGATGGGGCTGAGCCCCTCCAATCTTGAGGGGGCAGAAGAGGCTGAGTCCTTCCTTGCCCGCCCATCTCCCTCCTCCCTTTTTCTCTGCTGTGCTCAGCCGCCTTGGGAGATGCTGCACAGCGTCTGTGACAGTCGCATGATGTTGTGATGCACGTGACATATCACACAAACACACACATGCCCCCTGCCCAACGTTGGACACAACTCGGTGCCTCTGTTCCAATGTATGCATAACATTTTGTTTATAAAAAAATAATAATGAGGAACTTTTTCTTGTTTGGTGCCTTCATTATACATCTTTAGGCTCCAGGCAAAAACGATCCTCTTCAACCAGGCCTTTGGATGATTAATATTCTACAGTCTTTTAGACGTGTTTGTGGATGAGGGGAGTTATTGCTTCATTTTGTTTTTGTTTTAACCATTTATTTTTGTGCTTTCATTTTGTGCTTTTGTGTTCTTATCTTGGGAACCGCCCTGAGATCTTCAAATGAATGGTGGTATATAAATTTAATGAACAGCAACAACAACAACCACTACAACTACCACCACCACCACTACTACTACTACTACAACTACCACCACCACTACTACTACTACTAGTAGTAGTAGTAGTAGTAGTACTTACATCATATTTTCAGGTTCTGTTGCACAGGATCCCACTGCTTTGTTGACATTTACGAGGAGAGCCTGATTGGTTCCAGTGAGTAAAGCAACAAGGGACGGGATTCCACCACATCTGCGGATAATGCTCCGATTTGCTTGTTCTTGGCAACATTCACCTAGAGCTCCAACAACATTCACAAGGACTTCTTCTGGCTGGTCTGTTAGTAGGCCAACCAAAGTTTCTATAGCTTTGTACTCCCGGAATCTAAAACAAAATAAAGTAAAGTAAAATATCAGAGTTAACTTCACCAGGACAATATTATCTTGAAAACATTTATGGAGCTAATCCTTCCGAAATCACAAATTGGACACAATATTTCAGGAACTCTTTAAAAAGCATTGGCGTTACATTGTGAATGTATTAGGCTTTAAGGGCATATCTGCACTACACGTTTAAAGTACCGTATTGGTCTGAATATAAGCCGCACCTTTAAAAACCGGGGGGGGGGGGGAGAGAAAAAAGACAATACCCGAATATAAGCCGCTCCCTTAAAATTCCGCAGGAACTCACACCTGTTCTGCTTTACCGTATGTCTGTTTCAGCAGCAGGATCATAAAAGCCTATTTTTGTAAGGTCATGAATTTAAGCCGCACTTTAACTTTTCACAGTCAGAATTTGGGGGGGAAAGTGAGGCTTATATTCAGGCCAATACGGTAATTCGAAATCAGTTTAGCTGTAATTGTTAACTTCAAAACCACAGGGAACTGTTGAGTTTGATGAAGGTGTTGAAAACTCCAGTAGAAATTCCTTAGCCTTTTTTACAGTTCTCACAATCCTTTAAATAGTTCTTAAAGAGATTTGAAGCTGAATTATATATAATACAGATATAGCAGAAGGTTCTCCCATCTCCAGAGGAGGTACATGGGATAGGGTATGTTGTATGGTGGCACTACAAATATGGAAACCTCTCTCTCTCTAGAACTGGCAACTGTCATTTTGGCCAGTATTAGTAGTGCGCTGCTGCAATTAAGGACCTGTGGGTATAGGGCAATATACAAATTTAATAAATAGTAATGAGTGGCTGGGTGGTTCCATGGGTGGCTTCTTTAGGATGACAGTTTTCAAAATGGGTTGGCTTTTTTTTTTTTTACTTGCTCTTGTACCCTGCTATGGGACCAAAAGAGGATGCTAAAAATATCCTTAAATAAAATACAAAAATCACTGTCACAATTCTTTAAAATACATGTCTATATTCATGAGAGCTAGCAGCACCTCTTAACATAATAGGACAGCTTCTCTGCTGCTCTGGGCAGCCAGGCAAGGCATGCAGGCTCCCCTGGGCACCTTGGTGGAGGCATTTGGTCACTGAAAGAACCCTCCCTAGTTGGCTGGTGGTGAGTGGAGCGCGCAGAGGGGTTCGGAGGGAAGAAAGGCAGAGAGAGTGGGCAAGAGTGGCAGGGGGAGGATAAAGGAAGGGATGGAGGAAGGAGACAGAAGGAAAAGCAGCAAGCAGAAAGGCAGGCAGGCAGACCAACGGAAGCGGAGGCGGGGCAATGGAGCAGAGCAGAGGAAGTCACTGGCAGAGCATGAAAGGCAACAAAAAGCAATCTTTTTGAGTTTCTTGTCTATGGTCTCTTCCAGCTTTGGAGGTGCTGATACACCTTGTGTTATGTACTGAGTTGAATAGGATCCAAAATGCAGCAGTCTGATTGGTCCTAGAACAATAGGATCCAAAATGCAGCAGTCTGATTGGTCCTAGAACAATGCAGCAGTATGATTGGTCTGCAGGAGCCACCCAATCCAGCTCCAGATAGAAGTGAATCCACAACCTGATTGGCCTACAGGAGAATTCCAGAATTAGCCAATCACGTGCAGCCCATTGTGTAAATAATGTATATAAAGCAGATACTTTGGGGGGGGGGACTTTCATTCCTCCTCACCACTTATGAGCTGAATAAAGAGCATGAAATCTACTCTCGACTCTGAGTATATTTCACCTTGCCAAGGGTGAAAGGTTTTTTTGGGGGTGGGTGTGCGCCAATACAGCTTCTTGCCAAGGGCACAAGATAGTAGGGCACACCTCTGAACACGAATGCACATTTGCAACATCTAAAAGGTGACTTTTAATCATGCGTAGAGCTGTTAAATCTCTCTTCCTTGGATGTTTGCTTTGTCTCTACATGAAAAGATGCTAAATACATATAGCTGACAAGGTGAAAATGTTATCCATACTTTGTCACGTTTTCTTTGCTGATTGCACATTTCCAGATTGCTCCGGTCACTGCTGCCAGAAGTTCTTTGTTTCCAGAATTACCAAGCAATGTAGCAAGAGGTTTTAGGCCTCCATGCTGCCTAACGAGCTCACGTGTTTCCTGGTCTTCAGCACACTATTTAAAAGGGAAAAAAGCCAGAAAAAGTATGAGCATACATAGCTGAGGCCTATAAAACAAGCTTACACAATGAAAGTAGTGAGAGCAATCCAGAGCAATGCTGCGTGCTCAAGTTAAATAAGTTAAATGGAACTTGGGCCCATTTAGCCTTGTCTCTAGTATGTAATCAACAGCTTCACAAGCACCGCAAAAGCCTTTTCCAGTCAAAAGCTTCATTTGCAATCTAGTGTGAATATGCTGCTCCTGTGCCAGAAGACTTCTCCACTAACTTCATTGTTAAAGGTGGCTCCTGCATCTATGATGGATCTGTCTCCGATAACAAAGTCAACGAGGAATCCCCTTTGAAGCAGACACTTTATGGAGCAGGATTTCAGGATCTTCAATCAGGTTGAACACATTAAACGTCAGGGTCCCAGATTAGGGAACAACACACACACACACACACACACACACCTACCTTAGAGAGCAACGGTTCTCAACCTGTGGGTTCCCAGATGCTGTTGGACTACAACTCCCATCATCCCTGAGCTCTGGCCTTGCTAGCTAGGGGTGATGGGAGTTGTACTTCAACAACATCTGGGGATCCACAGATTGAGAAAGGCTGCCCCAGAGGGTTTTTACATAGCAGTGGAACCACTACAGCAGTCCCAGTCCTGCTGCACGCAGAGGACAGGATGGGAGGCTGGCTGGTTGCTGCGCCCGTCTGGAACTGGTGCAGCAGCTGGGGCTGAATAGAACCCGATGGCGTCATGTGACAGCAGCAGGGCTACCACAACAACCAACAGCTCAGTCCTGCCCCTCTCTCCTGCCAAAAAGTCCCATTTCAGCACTTCTACTGGCATGTTTGGACATGTTTGGGTACCTCCGCCAGCCTGCACGTCAGGTAGACAGAAAGGGAAGCTCCACACCAGCCAACCCTGCCCCAGCCCGGCACGAAGGGGGGTTGGATGACTTTGTAACCTTCCTAGCTGTACCGTTGAAATTGCAAGGCTGTACTTATTTTATATGCTTTGTAGCCATTTTGACTAGGGCATCCAATACAGTTGGCAGGATCTTACAAAGCAAGGCATGGACATGTCGCGAACTGGGTTGCTTACTATTCCTTACAGAACTTTTTGCTCTAGTTGAAGTACTCGTCTGCCTACTTCACCACAATCATACTTATAAACTCAAGTTAACTATGGAGTTTTTCAGTCCTCTTGGTAGGGTTGGAGGATACAGCTCCCTTTCCAATATTGCCCAACCTGTGCAATATTACTAGATGAAATAATATGCAGGAAACCTCAACTGGCCTGGAAGAATCCCTTACCTTAAAAATAGCACTGGCACAATGCATTTGAAGTTCTTCATTGTCACTGTTCAGATTTTTCACAAGATTCTCTATCATCTTCTCATTTTTAATTGCGAGCCTGTAGCTTGGCTACAAAGGCAAGTTTTATGTATTAAGAGATGTATTAACAGATAAATTGCTATTATTCAAAATGCAAAACACGATAGTAGAACCTTGATGACCCAAACCATATTTATGCAGAACCTTTACAAGGAACGCTCTCTAGCTTGTTCACAATAAAATTGTTGTTTCAAGTATGGCAGCACACACCGTGGGCATAAATATACCAAGATATTAAGTGGTCCTGAGACTCCGATTAGAACAAACAATCCACCACATAGTTCTATAGCAAAGATCCTAAGCTTCATAAACAGAAGATAATTTGTCCTGTGATATTATAATTCTAGGTTATGCTTCTCTAGATAAAAATGTTAAACACTGTTTTCTCCTTGTTTGATCTCAACATTTGTCGTAGAAAAAAACAAATAATTAAGATGAAAACTATAAGAAACTACTTCAGTACAGTATTTCATACCTTGGACATGCTCCCAAGATTAAGTACTTTTAAGTCTCACTCAAGTCAAGTCATTTTATGATGGTCAATGGGATACGTTTCATTATGCTGTTTAGCACTCCCATTTAAACCAGTTAGAAAAGTACTTAACTTTTGTTGCAGATGAATTATTCTGTCACTGCAAGCAAGTAACATCAATCTACCTGTTCAGCACCGGAATGGTGCTTCTTAGAAGGGAAGATGGGTCTAGAAGCTGGTGTGTTAAGAGTGCTTGATCTAGCAACAGGTAACAGTGGACTTTTGCATGGTTATACAGCCTGTTGCTAAATATAAAAAATGCAGGCATACTCAAAAGTGTATAAGGGGTTTTTTTCATTGTAATTTGAGCTTTTGCCATAGGTCAGTGTTGGAGCACATGTTTTACATGCCAAAGGTCCAATGCTCAGTCTCTAGGTAAAGCTAGAAGAGTCTTGTCTGAAATCCCAGAGACGTGCTGTCATTAATGTAGATACTACTGAGCTAAGTGGACCAAATGTCCAACTCAGTATAGGATATAAGATAAGGTGTCCCTTTGACTATTGGCAGAAGATGCTATTTTCATTTTGTATTGTGTAATGTTTAATTGTAGCCATCGATAGAGTCACATTTTTATTCATTAAAATGTTAATAAAATAGCTCTTATCTCAGGTTCATTCAGTAATATTTTTTAACTGAATTCATTCAATATTTGGTGGGATATTTGTTACATATCATTCGTAGTGCTTTTAAAAAAACCACAGTTTTAAAGCATTTGTACACTTTTTGCTGGATCTCAGATTCTGCTCTATTTCCACCTGCAGAAAAGCTCAGATGCTTACCTCAGATGCACACTCTTGCAAAGTTCCTACTACGGGTATTAACATATTTGAATGGGGGGAC
This sequence comes from Podarcis erhardii, assembly GCF_964252035.2. Classification (NCBI taxonomy): domain Eukaryota; kingdom Metazoa; phylum Chordata; class Lepidosauria; order Squamata; family Lacertidae; genus Podarcis; species Podarcis erhardii. The sequence continues at coordinate 16,964,782 of NC_138513.1, read as the reverse complement.
TTCAGTAACTGAGCCAGCAGGGGGATGCCTCCGGCTTTACGTATTGCTTCTTTATTCCTGGAACTTTTGCTACAGCTCCAGAGTGCCAAAGCTCCACATCGTGCCACTTCAATCTCTTTTCCCTGGAGTGGAGTGAGACTTGACGATCCCATTGATGAGCAGTCCAATAGCCCAACCTGATAGAAAAAGACAGCTCACTTATTGTCTTTAGTGAATATCAGCAATAAAGGCCAATGTAGTTTGCCCATACCAGAGAGCAGCATTGTGCATAAGATGCATCTGCCTGTAACTGATGTACTGAAGGTGAGTGAAAGAAAGAGATTGCACCTGTTCTCACACTGATGTTAGCTTCTGGGCCCAATTCAAGAAGTTGTCTAAAACATTAAAGCATCTGAAGACTGCCATACTTCCACTACCATGAATCCCTACTGAGATTCTGTGGCAAAGCCTTTTTTGCATGCATCTTCTGAGAGGTGTGTTTCGTGGCTGCCTGTGGCAAACATGGCCTTTAAAATGTTTAGTCCAAGCCTCTGGAATTCCTTCCCTAAGAAACTTTGTCCATATCTTAGCTTTGTGGTGCAAATAATGATAACTTTAGCTTGTAAGGCATTTGACATTCATTGGTACATTTGAACTTATATAAATTCTGACCATCCTTTCCTGTTAGTTTAAATTGGTTTTTTTATTTTTGAATTTTAAAATCATGCTGTGATTACAATTTTAGTGTGCTGTTTCAGAGTGTTTACTGAAGACACTGCCTTGAGTATTTTTTTTCTTTAAATAAGGCAGGTTATAAGTTATACTATAAACTTTCCAATGAAAAGATTGGCATGTGCAAAGGAATAGAAGCTACCACAACATTGATTGTAGCAACTGAAGCAAAGATGATGTTGCAGAAATGACTACCTGCTATCAAAACAAGAAAAGAAGATAAAGTGAAGATGAAAACTGTGATGCCAAGATTGATTGTTGTTTATCAGGTCTACTTACTAGTCTCTTGATTCCACCATGCTGCCGGACTGTTCTTCGGGCCCTCTTGAATCTGGCCACATTAGCTATGGTTTCAGCTGCCAAACATTTCAGATCTTGGTCTAGAGAATCAAGTATCTTAACCATGATCTGTAACCCTCCAAGATCAGCAATTGTACGTCTGATTTGTGGATTTTGGCTAATTTCCTTCAGGATTTTTAATGAGCCAATCTAATCAGAGAAGAAATTACACAAGATTGTTTAACGTGGATATAGAGTTTGTTTATTCAAGTAACATACGCTAAAATACCGTACGGACTGTTCTACATCTTGATGTAGAATGTCGTGATGCGGGAGGGTAGACAGCTGAATGCAAAAAGGTAAAATCATGTGGGATAGTGAGACTGCTCTCTTATGAGATTGTCCCCAGAATGGATGGGGAAAGCAGGGCTAAGCAGCAACTGCCTTGTGATAAGGAAAGTAGCAGGAAAAAGGCACTAGAAAGTGTGGGATAACGCTTCCTTTGACACAATGTCATCTAACCTTGCTGCAAACCAAACCAGAATGAACACTCACTAAACAAGTGCCTTAGCAGTCTTGTGTTGCTGAAAGGAAGGTGTCTACACAACAGAAACCTACCATTCCACCATCTTTTTTTGAGTTTCAGCTGAGCTAAGCTACGGTTAACTGTGGTTAACATCCCATTTCTTACTTTTCATTCTGAAAGGAGAGCAACTTCATAAACGCTAGAAAGAATTTTGAGGGAGACTGAACAGCTCTGAAGTTCAGAGTCGTTTTATTTTCGTATTATATTACGGACAATACTAAGCTGTAGTTGCATTAAGGAGGAAGAGACCCCGTGCTAATTGGGAAGTATCTGTCCTGGAAGTAAATATACAATTGCTGGATGACAACTTCTAGAATCCATATAAAGCCCAATTCAGTCTGACAGTTTAACTCACCTTACATTTGATTTCTTCGGTGTCAAGCAAATTAATCAGCACTTCAAGGCCGCCAACATCTCTGATTGCCAACTGACAAGTTTCTTGAGACAAGTTGAAATCTCTCATTGAACACAATGCAATTACGGTAGCTGTCTGGTTGCCAGCCTACAAAACAGAGAAATTTAAAATGTACAATTAAATACAACTTTGTACTATACATATGTTTAGCCTGGAAAAGAGGAGATTGAGCGACGATATGATAGCCATCTTCATCTATCTCAAGGGCCGTCACAAGGAAGATGCAGCAAGCTTGTAGGTTAGGACTCGAACCAATGGATTCAAGATTTTGACTAAACATGAGAAAGAACTTTCTGATGGCAAGAGCTGTTCAACGGTAGAATGAACTCCCTCGGAAGCTGGTGGACTCTCCTTCCTTGGAGGTTTTTAAGCAGAGGTTTGATGGCCATCTGTAACGGATGCTATAGTTGAGATTCCTGACTGCAGGGGGTTGGACTCACTGTTCAAAACTCCCATTGTTCTAGGTGCATTTTGCAACAGGGAATTTCATTAGTGCGGGCAGTTTCTGAGCTCTGGGTGCGGTAGTGCACCTAAGATTTCAGATTAAAACTGCAGAATGGAAGGAAAGGAGGACCTTTTCCTGCCTCCCCACTTCCAGCTACTCTCTTAAGACTGGTTAAGAGACCCTCTTAAGAATATTAGGGGGGTGGGCAGGGGAAGGACTACTAGACCATGTGAAAAATGCACGTAATATTTTAGCTGAAGCTCATCCATTTTCAGCTTTGCATTCTTGTTATAAAAAAGCACACGTAGACATTCCGTTGTTGCGCCAACAACCTAGGTGCCATCTAGCTCCTAGTTTTCATATCTCAGTTTATAACACTGGTTGGACTAGATCAGGCATAGGCAAACTCGGCCCTCCAGATATTTTGGGACTACAACTCCCATTATCCCTACCTAACAGGACAAGTGGTCAGGGATGATGGGAGTTGTAGTCCCAAAACATCTGGAGGGCCAAGTTTGCCTATGCCTGGACTAGATGACCCACGAGGTCCCTTCCGACTCTATGATTCTAAAAAATATTCTGACACAGAAAAGGCATAGTTAGAAAGAGGATAGAGTAATAAACACAAACAAAATGAAACAGGACAATAGCCATATTTTATCCTTTTTGTTAGAGTCTATTTGTTTATTCATTTCTGATTACTTTTTATTATTTATTTTATTACTATAGTGCCCACTGAAGAAAGCCCTCTGGGTGGTTTACAAAAGTCAATATCATACATACACTAGCCTACAAAACCATATAACAATCCCCATGAAAGCAACATAAAGATCAAAACATTTTACCAAAAACTACCATAAAAACAAATCAGCATAAAATTAAACGAAGACCAGCCTAAAACCAGTAAGAAGAAACCAATTTGTCCAATCTAAAAGCATTAGACCATTTGGAATTAAAAGTTCTGTGAGACTGGCACCAAAAAGATTGTCATTTTATTTCTTTATTCCTTTATTTGGACAGCACCAGTGAAGTGTAAATATTTCAAAGTCTGTTCGATCAAAGGTATATCTAAATCTGAACTATACTCTTCCTAGTACTGGGTATATATTTATCTATTATATCATGGCTGACATACAACAATGGCATTCAAGAGCCTTCTTCCACCTGCCTTGCTCCACCCTCCAGTCTCTGCTTCTCAATTTGCCTTGTATTATTTTATGCACTGTGGCTTGCCATTGTTTTACTGATTGTAGTTTAGAAATTATTTATTGTAATTGTTAAAAGTGGATTTCTGTTTAATTTTTTATATGCTGATACTTAATATTCTGTACTATTCTAATGATTGTTGAATGTTACTTTATTTCATGTACGTTGCTTATTTTAAAGTTAAGTTTTATTATCACATTTTTTGCATTGCATTAGATTGTTATAAGGTGTACATTCTTTGTTTCTTCAGCTTGTAAACCGCCTTGGGTATTGTAAGATAGAAAGACAGTACCGTGGTACCTCGGGTTACATACGCTTTAGGTTACAGACTCCGCTAACCCATGGTTAACCCTCGTCTGACTCACCCCTCTCTGAGTGGGTGGAGTCGAGTCAAAATTTGCGGTTGTCCAATGCCTAAGCCAGTACCTCTCACATGCTGTAATCAATAAAGTTGTGGCCTTTTCTAGCCCATTAACCTAATATGCTGTGTCCACGTGTCTTTGTTATCCCCAAGTGGGAGACGGTCCTCAAATCACAACCCAGAAATAATACCTTGGGTTAAGAACTTTGCTTCAGGATGAGAACAGAAATTGTGCTCCGGCGGTGCAGCCGCAGCAGGAGGCCCCATTAGCTAAAGTGGTGCTTCAGGTTAAGAACAGTTTCAGGTTAAGAACGGACCTCCGGAACGAATTAAGTACTTAACCCGAGGTACCACTGTATACAAATTAAAAGTGATGATGAGTGATGATGATTCAATAAGGATGTAATTCTAATCCCACCCCTTCTTGACGGTGGAGTGGCAGGTAAAATAACATGTAGACATCTCTAAGATGGCCTCTGCTAGTAGAGAGTACCGCCAGCAGAAAGCCCCAAATGAGGTGTTTCAGTGTGACATTGGGCGCTTTGGAGCCCCAACAATCCCAAGAAAGATTTGTTCTAGGAGCTCTCAAGAGAAGTAGCCTGGAGCTGTTGCAGCAAAAAACCTCCCCCCTCTTTTTTGCCCTGGCATTCGATTGGGTGGCGGATCTGTCACTCCATTCTTTGCAAAAATGCTAAAGCAAGTATTTATTCACTCACAATAAATCTCATGTAAAAAATATCTTTTTTCCCTCTGCTTTTCAGGATTGCTTACATAGTTTAATATAGATTTTTTAAAGCAAAACAACAATAAAATATTTTTCATATGCTCTGACACATTAGTTCTATAGCATAACCATTACTACTGGTTGCCACAACAATTATTTTTTTCTGTCTAGTAGTTCTTACAGAACGCTTTCAAGGACAAGGCTTAACAAACATGGAAATGGTTAGTTTTCTATTAAGTGTACACAAAAGCTGCATCATGTTGTTACAGCCATTGAAATAGGATACAGTATGTTGGATGCAAAATAAATTCTACTGGCATTGCAACAATCACTTTTAAAGCTTTAAATTAAAGGCAGATTTCATTTCAGAAAGTCTAGCCCTTCTTATAGGATGGTTCAGCATAAATATCCACAAATTTAAATGAAAATATAATGTGAATTCTAAAAAGAATGTGTACCATGCTCACAGAGAAAACGTTTTCTAACCAATCTCTGGGCGGCAGCTGAATTTCAGCATCAAGGCAAATGACAGCTGTAAATAAAGAAAGCCATCTTTCTGAAAATATAAGAAATAGCCCATTTAACTCAGTGGGTTTAAAGGAACAATAACAATTACAGTATTACACAATGCAAAAAAATGTAGAGAGGTGAATACCAAACCGCATACATTAGTTAATACAAAACAATTACAAATATGAAACTTTGTCTGCCTAATGACTTTTCTTGTGAGTAAGCCAAAGGAAGGGGAAATAATGGAAAAGATGTCTCTGTTACTCCTTATAGAAATTTCTCACTTGGTTAGCACAATGGGTCTGGTTCACAAACTCCACAGGCTCCTTGGAGTCCATATGGCTCTTGTAGAATTCGATTCTGAGCATTCTCTTCTACACAGATCACATCCAAAAGAGAAGCAAATGTCTCATTTCCCTGCATATATTCCTATTTCGACTACACTGTGGGACAAAAGGAGCTCTGTTGTCAACCAAAGGAGACCTTTAGACAGAGAGATTATAAAAAGGACTCCGGCACACATGGATGGATACGGGAATATATTACAAACTGCTGTCATATCTGCTTGACTATACCTGCCACCTTTTGAAAATGCAAGAGAGAGAAAAAGATGTTCCTCTATATGCACCCATTAATATTATATCCTCCAAAGCACCATTGTTATTGAACATGCTTTAAAACGTGTTAAGTTTGTAAGCACAATTTTAAAAGCTAGGCTTAGAAGACTTTAAATGTGAGCGCCCTAGAGCAGTATTGTCGGGTTCTTGGGGGGGGTTGGGGGGGGAGAGGTGAATTGAGCAGTATAGATTTAATTAATTAACGAAGGAGCTGGGAAGTTTGACTCTTAAAAGGCTATGCTCTGATTACATCTCAGGTTCCATGAGGGCTAAGCTTACTGCATCACAGCAAAGTATATTGCTAATTAAATGAAACTATGATGCAAAGTTCAGCTTTTTAATTTGAAAAGTTATTTAGTTTATGCACAACTTTTACTTAAGCAGGTGTATTACTAATACTACTATTTATTTAGAAATATCCTTTTATTGGCTGAAGGTGATTTACAAACACACCATAAAAAGAACTAAAAAAGCATGCACATATATATATATATATATATATATATATATATATATATATACACACACACACATGAGAGAGAAACAATACAAAATGAAAACTTAAGGTATTATGTGGTTGCACTGCTTGTTGGAATGAAGGTGTAAGTATCCCAGTACGGTCTTAGCACAGGGTTTTTGTTTTTTGTTTCAAAGAAAAACACAAGCGTGTTTTTAAATGTTCATTTTTCTGCTCCAACTTTTCATTCTATTTTACAGAACACAGGTCAAGCTGCAACTTGTTAGAGATGAGTTATGGACAAGTATAACTGAGTTATGGAATAATTCCTTGCCCCATTTCCTGAATCCTCTGGAGTTCTTGGGCTATAGCCTGGCAGTGAATAAAACATACAGATTAAAATAACCAGGGCCAGTGGAAAATCATAACCATGATAAAAATCACAGATTCCATAATGTTCACATTACATGTCTGTAGCACGTGGAAAATGACTATTGTTTAAGAGCTAATTAAGGACTGACACCGTCGGGCCTGGTATGTCTCAATAACAAGGGAGTGCATGCAGTAAAATTCAGATTAAAACTATTACCAGGTTTTCTGCTAACAAAACAGAATAAAAAATAATAATCACAAGACACAGAAAGAACCATTCTTTCCATATTGGAATCAAAGGGTGGTACTGGGCCATTGCTTATACCTCTCAGCTACAGGACTCCCTGACCTCTTCATCTTGCAAAGCGTACAAAACGTACACTGAGGGAGACTAAACATAATCTGGACTGTGGCTTGTCTCTTGCTGCTGGTAGCCAAGATCTGCACTTGGCAAAAGGAGAAGGGCAGAAATGGGAAAGATGAAGCAGACTGGCAGAGGCACTGTGCCTGTCATTCATATCACTGGTTCCCAGTGAAGACTGTAGAGCAGTCTCACCCAAACTGCTGCCTTCCAGACATTTCGCACTACAACTCTCATCACTCCCAATCAACGTGCGATGCGTAGTCCAAAACGTCTGGAAGGCTGCTCTAGAGTGTGGCGAGTTCCTCCTAAACACTCTGCAAACAGCAATAAATTGAGACACTTCATCGTTCATTTTGTTCTGATATGGTGAGGAACTTGACCATTATGTGATGTACCGTATTTTTCGCTCTATAGGATGCACCCGACCATAGGACGCACCTTGTTTTAGTGGGGGAGAACAAGAAAAAAAAATCTCTCCCTCTCTGTGCAGCGTCCCTTCAGCGAAGTGGCAGGAGAAACGGAGCCCTTCCATTTCTCCTCCCGCTTCGCTGAAGGGGCGCTGCAGAGAGAGGGAAAGCTGCGAAGACTCTCCAGCGAAACAAAGCCAGGAGAACAAGAGGGATCGGTTCACACCGACCCCTCTTGCTCTCCAGGCTTCAGTGAAAGCAGCACGGGCACTCCCGCTGCGCTCCAGAGGCTTCAGGCAGCTATCCCTGAAGCCTCCAGAGTGATGGGGGAGCGCTCCCACTGCGCTTCGGAGGCTTTGCGTTGCTATCGCTGAAGCCATGGAGCTTGCATTTGCTCCATAAGACGCACACACATTTCCCCTTAATTTTTGGAGGGGAAAAGTGTGTCTTATAGAGTGAAAAATACGGTAAGCACCAGCGGCTAGCAAACACATACTGGATTTCGCACCTGTAAGAAATAGCAACACTGATATCTTAAGTTCATATTTCTGAGGCCTAAATTGCACACTGCACATTTTAACTGCAGCCTGATGGCACCAAAGTGATTAAAAAGTCCCTTCTGTGGGTGGAAACTGGGAATAGAGAAGGAGCAGGAGGTGCCACGGAACCCCTTCTCCAAGCTCAACTCGCAGACACACAGCAGGAGATGAACCACCACCACCGGGGCTTCCACACATGCATCTAAAACCTCTCCATAAGCTGGTTTATGCAGTCAACATGTATAGGAAACAAAGTTGGAGGAAAATTAAATGATATGCTTTCCCCTTTTGTTTCAGTAATGAGAATCAGGGCATTGGGAAAAGGGGTGGGTGCCGAGACTGGCTCAGTGTTTTACAGCAATATTGTTAAGTGCGCTTTTTGAAAGTCTATAGAAGAGTGCATACCCTCCAACACGTTGAGTCCCAAAACCAGGATGCACATCTCCTGCGTGAGTCACATGACCCGCACGAGATCACAGCGCCGCTTTTTTCAGGGCCATGGTCTAATGGCACACAAAAACATATGCTTGGGGGCACTGCTTTTTAGGGTGAGATCTTTGTGCAAAATTGCACAAGATCACAGCAACCAAAACGGCAACCATGCTCTCGTGGGGGGAAATGAGATGTCCCAGTTTTTCTGGGACACTTGCAGGTTATGAGAGTGTACTTTTTTTGTATGCTTTTTTTTTTGCCAGCTCACATGGGCATTTGGTGTCACTGCTGGTGCAGGCACAAAAGCCTTTTAAACAAAAGGTAGGGACTCTTAAGGTGTGAGTCTACTCCGTTTTTCACTTAAACCCTGAGGTCCACCATGTGGAGCCAGGTACAAAATAGTGGCTCAGAAAGGTGCAACAAGGAACTCTGAGCACACACTAAGCTTGGGAACCCAAGCTTTCTTGATATCTGCAGCCTAATTTAGGAGAGAGAGAAATTGTGGTTGTTGTTGTCACTATCATTAAACCAATGGGAGGTGAAAATTCTGCTGGCCTAATGCAAATTACTCAGAGAAAAATCAACAGATGCTGATCAACTTTCACTCCTGTTTCATCACCAAGCTTCTACGATGCTCCCATGGACCAGTCAGAGGGCACATGGCAAGGACATCACTTTGGAAACTGGTGCTTCTGTCTGATGTCAAATGCCAGAGAAAGCACTGCACACTTCTCAAAGTGGGGTTGATAATAGGGGAGGAAGCTGAGGACGAACTGCTCTCAGCATCTGGCAAGAGTTGCAGCTGCCACAAGTGGGTGTGGGGTCATGGCTGGGCCTGCAACAGTGTCTGCAAAAGAAATTTAACAAGACTAATCTGGGAAGAACCATTGCTTCTTCAGGCTGTCAAGGAAACAACAAGCAGCTGAGCCTGAATAAAAAGTTGGGCAATTTAGTTGCAATGGAGCCAATGGATTTTCCAAGGGAAAACTAAACCATATGAACAGAGTATTTAACTACAAGGGGAACAATGCTTTCAGGGAATAAACAATTCACTGGCTCAGCAAGCATACGTCTTAAACTCACTGAAGACGACTACTGAGATCTCGGGGCAAGTCTGAAAAATTACATCTCTCAGATTGTGGCATCTGATTCAAACATACATGGGCCTGCATGCCATATGATAGTATCTGGAATATTACCTAGTTTTGATCAGTTTAAAGAATTTTGTTTTGTTTTTTAAAAAGCGATATAAAGGTAAAGGTACCCCTGCCCGTTCGGGCCAGTCTTGCCAGACCCTAGGGTTGTGCGCTCATCTCACTCTATAGGCCGGGAGCCAGCGCTGTCCGCAGACACTTCCGGGTCACGTGGCCAGCATGACAAGCTGCATCTGGCGAGCCAGCGCAGCACATGGAACGCCGTTTACCTTCCTGCTGGTAAGCGGTCCCTATTTATCTACTTGCACCCGGGGGTGCTTTCGAACTGCTAGGTTGGCAGGCGCTGGGACCGAGCAACGGGAGCGCACCCCACCGCGGGGATTCGAACCGCCGACCATGCGATCGGCAAGTCCTAGGCGCTGAGGTTTTACCCACAGCGCCACCCGCGTCCCTAAAAAAGTGATATAAAGAATAAGAAAAGAAAACAATTTAAGGACAATTCCACCCGCAACGTCCCACCCTGCAAAACCCCCTGAATTTTCAGTTGCCAGATGGACGCCCATTTCAGCCTCTGAACGTAGAACATCTGAGTACCTTGAGCCTTGTTGGATTGGTCCAAAAATCAGTCTAATCCAGCATCATGTTTCACATAATGGCTGACCAAGTAATTCCAGGAAGCCCATAATAAGTCCTCCCCATTTCCCCCCCCCCCCAGAACCATGAATTCAGTAGCATATCCATATAGCCTCTCGAAATGAGATTTCTATTTAGCTGCTCTGCTTAAAAGCCCTTGTGGTTTTAAGAGTTGGTGCAAGGAATGGATGCCAATTGTGGCACAATTGTGGCACAAACCATATGAACAGAGTATTTAACTACAAGGGGAACAATGCTTTCATTGTCCATCATTTCAGGCCAATATAATTTGTGATACAATCCAGGTGGCAGAATATTTTGGGTTTCCAAGTCAAACACAAGTGGTCTATCACATGAGACATTAGATCAGGTAAAACAACTGCAGGTGTCCCTCGGCAACAAGCTGTTATGGCGCTAGGCACCATGGCTCTTTTTCTTTATCATAGCAGAAACAGCCATCGGCAGGAGTGGTGACACACTGCTGCCTTATGTACATAACATGAATTACACTGTGTCCTACAGGAATCCAGTGGTGGTCCTCAACCACTTAAACTGCAGTGAATGCTTGTTTCCAAACTCTGCTAGAATATAGTAATGTGGAAGAATAGAACTGAGAAAGTATACAACACAGTACTTAAAAAGCAAAGTAATTTTGAACCTCTACATTTATGAATGCCCTTCTTTAGTCATAAATTTTCCTTTATCAACCAACAGAGTTTTGAAGAGCCAGCATTATCTTTTCTTTCCTTCCTCCCCTTTCGGCCTTTTCTTCTTCTTGGAGAGTTCCCTTCTTTCCTTTCGAGAGCTATTTGCATGAGCAATTACATTACCATCTACACTTAATGGATCGTGAAGAAAAAAAAATCTAGTATAACTAGTTCATAACTCATTTTCCAGCTGCTATCTGTGCAGCTAATTTGATCCAGCAACATCATACAGTGCTTAAAACAATCCATCCAGCAAAAAAGAATGAAACAAATTAAAAGGCTTGTATAACTTTTGACATTTATGGAAGGGTCTAGAGAAAAGCAGTCTCTCGATTTTTTCCCTAAGCCAATCTTAAGCAATTCAACTTTCCACTCTATGATTATGAGCATCTAAATCCAAGTAGATAACAAGAGGCAAATAAACATTTATTTTGGAAAGCTACTATGATGGATATATGGCCTAATTAGAAGCACAGCAAAGGACAAGGCAACAGGACTGTCACCACACTTCCCTTTCATGTAGGGAGCCTGCGAGACACTGTTTATCATTCACCCTTCTCTTTTGCAATCTACAATGGTCTTTTAGCAGCTATTTTCCCCTCTGTCATCTGCAGAACATTAATTTGTCACAAGGTTTGAAGTCTTTTTTTGTAACTGAAAATTGATTTGGAACTGTTGATAGTCTTTATTTATATGTATATCGTGAATTGGCTCGACTGTTGACTATTGTCTTCCCCCAGCCTTTAGTAATGAAGACATTAAATAGAAATGTTCTATTATTTATGGAATTGATAGTGTTGCCTATGAAACATAGCCTGTGCCAAACTATACATGAAAAGTGCTGTATTTTTCGCTCCATAAGACACACTTTTTTTCCTCCTAAAAAGTAAGGGGAAATGTCTGTGCGTCTTATGGAGTGAATGTGTGGTCGATCGCTGGCTCCCTTTCTGGCCCCGCCCCCTTGCCCAGGCCTCCACTGTTGAATGTTCTGCAGATGGAGGCTGTTTGTTTCCCCAGCAACATGTGACTGGCTGATTAGATTATCTGTCTGGAAACTGTAGAAACGGCTCCCTTTCCTTTCCTAAAGAAGCTGCAGAACTGTGAGTTGAACCCCATAAAAACAGGATTTTTTCCCTTTGCAAAGTAAGCTCAACAACTTTGAGCTAATCCTCAAAAAAGGGAGCTTTTCCCCTTTCCTCCTCTAAAAACTAGGTGCGTCTTATGGTCAGGTGTATCTTATGGAGCAAAAAATACAGTAGTACATGCAAGGTACGTTAGCAGATCTGGCAGGGGAGCTGGAGGAAGAAAAAGATAGGTCTAATTGGAATGACTAGCTAATTTTTTACCTCTTCCCTAAAAGAACAGATTGGACCAGCCTGGATAGCTCAGTTGGCACTGATAACACCAAGGTTGAGGGTTTGATTCCCGTATGGGACAGCTGCATACAGAGGTTTGGACAAGATGATTTTCAAGGTCCCTTACAACTCTACAATTCGATGATTCATTGATTCTATGAGATTTCTCAACACTCAGTTTAAGGCCCTGGCTCAGGTGTCCCATTTGTCAGCAATGGCAGTGGCCAGGAAACAGGGAAGGGAGTAATGGAACCCAATATGTCATTTTAGGCAGGCAGAGACTCATCAGATGTGCCAGGGTTTTGGAGATCCCATTGTCTCTCATGCCATGAGCCCTATGAATGACCATGCTCAAGGTAAGTTCACCAAATTAAAGAGAAATTAGAGGAAAGATCAGCTAAAAATTAATACATCTGCCTGCCAACAGGTATATGCATGGTTGTTGTTTTTTAACACACATGCAATAATGAGAGGGGAAATCAAACAGAAGTGTAGAGTAATCCATCACAGCAGTTAATTAGAGTAAGCATCGCTGGAAGAAATAAGTAATCAATTATGAAATCAATTAGCAAAGAAGAATTAATTCCAGAGGGAGCAGGTGTTTAAACGCCGCAGGGAAAGTAAGGGAAGAAAGCAGACAAGGAGTCTCAGGTGGAAGGGTTGGAATTAACACAACAGTATATTCTGAACTACAAATGGCAATGAAAACTATTGAGTAAAAGACACACAACAACAACAATAATCCTGGAACTTCACATAAAAAAACAGTAAAATAAGGCCAGAACTGACCAAGTGATTAAAATCTCTTCTTCAAGAAAGGGCAGAAAAAATGAACTGTCACTGAAGACAAGAGGCAACTCAGAAGCCTCAGAGAGTGATGGCACTTTTCTACCTTTCAAGCAAGTGGAAGCATAATGATATCCCCCTAGGTGGTGTCCTAGAGGCCTCTGGAGAACCCTTGGTCTCCCATCATCCTCACATCATGAGCCTATGAACGCCTCATGGCATGCTTGTGTCATGTTTCCTGCAACTACCAAGTGTGTGTATGGCACAATAATAGTACTCCTGTGTGTTACCTGATAGTTTAAGAACACAAATTTGCAATAATCATCTAATGCTAGTTTATGATTCTTCATACTTCTGTCATAGTCAAGCAGACGTGTTCTGGAATTAATTATATATGCTTTATCTGTATAGACCAAGTCTGCTGTTCTTCCTAGTCTTCTAGACATGAAATGGGAGATAACATGCCATGCTCTTTAAATTTAATAGAAATTCTTACATGGCGTTTTCATATGTATGTCATAGATAACATAGGAAAGTGAAAATATAAATTGAGGGTCTTCCATTTTAAAACAAAGCACAATAAATAGTTTTGTTTTTCATTATAGCTACAAAACTGATACTGTGGGTCACTGGTTTACTTTTACGGAAAAGAGATTTATGCTGTTGTTGTTTTGCTCTTGTTTAGATCCTTGCTTGTACAAAGATTACATGTCTGCTCCTGCATTTCTGCATTTTCTTTCATTTTCAGAGGCAAAAATAAATACAGCTCCACATGACAGTATTTTTTTTGCCTGTTGCAGCAAATCAGAAACCTGAATATCTAGTTTGTATAACTGTCATGTAAGAAAATAAACCCATGAGGATAAAGAGCTTCAATCTGAGTGAATCTTATACAAAGCTGCATACAGTGCTATTTATCACTCCCTCTCCAAATGTGGATCCTTATGTAGATAAAACAGCACCATCCGTGCACAACAGAGATGTTACCAGCAGACCTGGGAAAATTTTCAAGTTTTCCAGAACTCCAAATACTTAGTGGGGGAAACCCCAAATAGCCCAATAAACACTGAGCATGCTCAGTGGCCATGGAATGCTAGCAGACAGCTGGGCAGATGTCAGAAAACTGGGAGGTGAGAGGGTAATTGAGTATCCTGGGAAACGGCATGGCTGGCTGGCTGGCTGGCATTCTGACTAGAAATTTGTTGCTGATCCCACTGGTATATTTTGATGTCAATGTCAATGCATTTTCTCTCTCTCTGGATTAGCAAACTGTGGACACAATCCTCAATCTGTTGGACTGAAATAGCCTTGCTATTCCACTCAGATTCAACATGCCTACCAGTGGAGCATGACTGATGCTGCGATCATAGCCATTTGTTTGGAGTAAAAATGGAATTGCAGGTACTCCTAAAAAATAAGTAAGTTAAAGCTTCCAAAAGAGAAAAATGGTGCAATTTGAATAGCAACATGGGAGAAAAGAAACAAACTGGAATGAAGTTTCGTATTCAGTTAGAATACAAACATAATTTTATTATTTGCAGCCTTCTAAATAAAAGTTAAAGTTTGTTTACCTTTATATATTTCACTAATTTCTGAATTTGCCAATATTCCGATGGCAAATCAGTGTTAATCTCCTGGTGGCGTTCAGGTTGTTCATCTTCCTCTTCACTCTCTGAGGAACTTTCACTAACATCTTCAGACTTTGCTGGAAGCTTACTAAACAAAAAAATTAAAAACCACTTACATTAGATATTATGGACAGAAAGATGAAATATATCAGACAGTTCTGGTGTGCAATTTCATTCCAATGTGGTTTACAGAGAGCCCTTATGCATGCCACACTGAAATGGTAATCTGCATATAATGCAGATTAGCAACCTTTCATGTAGTCATACAGGCACGGTTTATTATAATCGTAAAACTAGTGTAGCTGTTGGAACACTTGTTATTCTGATGATTTGTTAAATTTGCATACCGCCTCTATCCATAAATCTCAGGGCGGTTCACAACATAAAAAATACAAGCTAATAAAACATAAAATACCTTATCAAAACAAAAGCTAACCAGTAACACACACTGCCACACACATTTCATTCTGAGGACTTAAGTACCACATAACCAAAACACTTAAACATGCATAATCTCTGCAACACTTAACAGTATGGTATACTCCATATACCAAGCTGAAGCTGAGACAGACTGGCTTAGAATCTGAGCTCATGCTCTGAAAGACAAACTAGACGTAGGTTGGGGACACATGGAGTGTCTCCTCACAATTTTTGTTTTTATTTTACTTTATTGCAGCATTGGGAGGTTCCCACGTGCCAATTTTCCCTACCCAAGCAGCTTTTCTCTTACATAGAAGGGGGGGGGGGGGACATGGACACAGTATCGTTCATTTGTGTGCATTTAGAACAGCACACTGAGGTGGGCAGAATCTTTCCTGGGAAAACAAAATGTTAAGTACACTCTCCCACACCCCCCCAACCCATCTGCTCCACTAATATTATGTTATAGCTGTTTTATAATCAAGTTGGCTAGTTTCCATAACTAACTTCATTATGCTACGTTTACACAATCCACTGTTGTGTCCCACACAGGGTAGGGGATATCTATTTATTTAACATCAAAATTATTTGTTTCGACCCATATTATTATTTCATGTTGATGAACTCTCTGAAATCAGAGAAAGAATGTGACTGACTATGACAACTCTTGGAAGAAAGGCATTCATTTGCTTTTCAGATTTTGATACCAGATCAGTCCCACAACATTAAATAAAATAGAGACACGGGGAAGAGATTAGAAAAAAATTAAAATAAAAACTCGCCTGGAAGCGATACTTCAATTCCAAGAGCAAAGGCTTTTTAAAAAATCAATCTGTCCCTGTACCCTGGTTAAGAAATGTGAGCTAAGGAACTGTCTGTTCAGAGCCAAGTTACTGGTACAGTAAGCCAAGCAATCATCTCCTCTCTGACCATGATTGGAAAAATGGTAGCAGATGCAAGTATGAGACAATCCTGCCAGAACCAACAGGTTTATATTTTCAGCTTGGGAGTTCCCTCTTCGTTCATGCACAGGAGTGGGAATAACCAAAGAACTTTCCATTTCAAAAACAACCAAAGAGTCACAGTTGATGATAGCACAGTCTAGTTTAGACTATTTGATTAGATTTTTTGCTAATTTGAGGTGCTGATATCACATAGTTAGCTTCCTGGGGGTTTTTTTTCCATTCAAGGAAGAGGCATATAACATTCGATTGGGAGCCGCCCAGAGTGGCTGGGGAAACACAGCCAGATGGGCGGGGTATAAATAATGTATTATTATTATTAGTAGTAGTAGTAGTAGTAGTATTACGTTTCCGAGCACAATCCAAAGTGTTGGTGCTGACCTTTAAAGCCCTAAACGGCCTCGGTCCAGTATACCTGAAGGAGCGTCTCCACCCCCATCATTCTACCCGGACACTGAGGTCCAGCCCCGAGGGCCTTCTGGCAGTTCCCTCACTGCGAGAAGCCAAGTTACAGGGAACCAGGCAGAGGGCCTTCTCGGCAGTGGTGCCCTCCCTGTGGAACACCTTCCCACCAGATATCAAAGAGAACAACTACCAGACGTTTAGAAGACATCTGAAGGCAGCCCTGTTTAGGGAAGCTTTTAATGTTTGATGTATTGCAGTGTTTTAGTATTTTTTTGGAAGCCGCCCAGAGTGGCTGGGAATCCCAGCCAGATGGGCGTGGTATAAATAATAAATTATTATTATTTGTTGTTGTTGTTGTTGTTGTTGTTGTTGTTGTTATTATTATTATTATTACACATAGAGATTACATACCCTTTACCAGAACCGGGGGATGTTGCTCCGGTTCTTTTCTTCCCTTCTGGAGGTGTCAGTTTCATTTCCTTTTCATCCTTGCTTTCTTTCCTTGCTTTGCCCCTAAATATTTAATTTTTGTTTGTTAATATGACATTCAACTTTATTGTGAATACACCATAAACGTGTGTGTACATTTATATCTGGGAAATTTATTTGATCAATCAGATAGATTTAAATTGCTTAATGCCACCAAAAAGGCCAAAGATAACCTGTTTTTAAGGATATAATGCTCCCTGCCTCAGGATGTCTTTACAAATTAGCAAGAAGGGCTGCTGAATTTTAAAACGTTGCCCACAATTTAATGCACATTTAAATGTGCACTGAGCCTAATGATTTCAATGGACCTGATCACACTTAATTCTTTATTGGCCCATGGTCATGATATTTAGCATGAAAACACTCAGTTGCACTTTTTCTTCTTTTTTCCAGCAGTTTTCACAACAATGCAGGCCATATACATATACATATACATATACATATACATATACATATACATATACATATACATATACATATACATATATATATGATGTTTTGTCTTCTCTTGGAATTTTTTTAACCAATGACCTGCTCTTGTATTACACTTGTTAAGAAAAATACAAAACATTGCCCAATTAGAAAAACCAACTACGGTAGTTTTTAAAACCTCAAAATTCTTTAAAGCCCGCCCCCTCCCCATTAATACAAATGCAGTGTGAGGGTGGGGCAAGAACATAAATAAAGATTTGGACATCAAGGAGAGAGTGCAGTCCACAAACCTACTGAACTATTGGGAACCTGCAGATACGGACAATAACAGCATCCAGCAATGAGCCTAAGACATTCTGTTCTGACCATGACTTGGTTTGGCCTTGGTAGCTGGGTTGAAAATCACACACATGGGCAATCACAGTAAACCTCCGGGAATAAAACATGCTTTTTTAAAAAATAAAAGCAAAACAAAAATGTAGGACTATTTAATACTACGTACAGCATTTTTCTTCTAGCTGGGCAAGTGAGAGAAGTCTCCCTGTGCCAGTACTACTGACCACAGAAGCAAGCTGATTGTACTGAATCATTTGGAAACAGAACAATAAAATTCTGAGAAAAGGACCACAGATACTGCATTACTGGGGAGTACCGGTAGTATTTCCTTAAAATACTAAAATATTTCCTTAATATATATTTATTTCCTTATATATATGGGTGTTGCCCAGATCTTTTAAAAATAATACTTGAACTTTTTGGGGGGGGGGGGGTTAAAACCACATAGTGCTAATTATTTCTTTTAAACCATTAATTTTAATTGGCAATATCTGTCAAAAGAATTACATACTCTCGGGAGCCAGGCATGCTCTTCCACTTAAGAGATGGTTCTAATTTCTTGCTCTCAGTAGGCTTGGTTTTTACATGAGGACTCTTAGGCTTCTCATATACATTCTTTTCTGCATAGTCGTAAAACTTTTGGGCTTGGCCATAATCATCTGCCTCAACCGCTTCCATATGTTGATAATGTTTTTCATACTTTGGTTCATCAAAAAAAGTATACTTCTAATAAGAGATGAAAATATTTGAGGGGAGGGGGGAGAACATCACATTTCCACATGAATAAAACATGCTGAAAAATTTGCAAGCTAAAGGAAATCTAGGAAGATTGGTTTTATAGGTTTTTTTTCTGTTGGCATATGAAAAATTCCAGCATTCCTCCTGGTTTACAAAGGGGGGGGGGAATACAACCTCCCTATTAATCAACACAAGATTAAAAATTAAAAATTTAACATTTTTAAAAAGAAAAGATTATGATTGGCAAAATCTCAAAATGGCGACAACCCAAAATGGATCTAATATTGACTTACTAAATAAGCTTGTGATACAAATATCACAAGTTATTAAGAATTTACGTAGATTAATATCCAGTTTTACAATGCAAAGTGGCTCACGTGAGGAAAATATAAGGAATACATTCCAAACAATGCACTTGAAACAAAGCAAAACAAAAACAGCAGAGGATTCAGCTGGAGCAGAAGCCTAATGCAGCTGGTGTCAGAGAACTGCCTTGCAGGGGCCTTGAGAACAATGGCAATTTTTGCTCCTAGTGAACAAGCCTAGGAGGCAGGGGAAATTTACCAAATGCAACTCGGAAGAAACGTTACTGAAAGGTTTAAAAGAAATTACCGTATTTTTTGCTCTATAAGACTCACTTTTTCCCTCCTAAAAAGCAAGGGGAAATGTGTATTGCGTCTTATGGAGCGAATGCAGGCTGCGCAGCTATCCCAGAAGCCAGAACAGCAAGAGGGATTGCTGCTTTCACTGCACAGCAATCCCTCTTGCTGTTCTGGCTTCTGAGATTCAGAATATTTTTTTTCTTGTTTTCCTCCTCCAAAAACTAGGTGCGTCTTGTGGTCTGGTGCGTCTTATAGAGCGAAAAATATGGTAAATTCTTAAGGGGCATTAACTATTAAACAATCTATAGTGCATTGCCATCGGAATGGACAGTGAAAAATGTAAAAAGTGGAAAACCTCTAGTAAAGAAAGCTCGCGCATGTTAGATATTATGTATTTTGTGATCTATGCTGTAGGCTGCCCGGGGTCTATTGATGAAGGGCAGTTTATTGATGATGATATTATCACAGTCGTACCTCAGCTCCTGACAATCGAAAACCAGAAATGACTGTTTTGGTTTTCGAACGTTTTTTGGGGTGCCGAATGTCTGGCGTGCCTTCCGCTATTGTTTCCGGTGCGCCTGCACAGTCATGAACCAGTCGGAAACCACACCTTGGTCTCCGAACGTTTCAAAAGTCGAATGGACTTCCGGAACGGATTCTGTTCGACTTCCAAGGTACGGCTGTATTATTATTATTCCTAATACACTTTTACTAAAAACACAACGGGACCTAGCAAGTTAGAGTCTCCATATAGGGAAGGCACTTGGATTATAACACCCCTCTCTCTAGCCTATACAGTAGTGCCCCGCAAGACGAATGCCTCGCAAGACAAAAAACTCGCTAGACGAAAGGTTTTTTCGCCCGCGATTTGCCTCGCAAGACGAATTCCCCTATGGGCTTGCTTCGCAAAACGAAAACGTCTCGCGACTTTGTTTCCTTTGTGTAAAAACCGTTAAAACCAAGGGTGCTTAGCTTGAGCAGCTGCAGTTGCGACTTGACTTCGAGGAGCAACTGTTAGCACGTGGTTTGGTAGCCTTTTCTCAGACTTTGCTCACTTTTGAAGATTTTCCAAAACTTTTCCAGAACTTTTCCAGAACTTCTCTTTCATCCATTTGGTAAGTTAAACTTTTAAAACTTTTTTGGGGGGTTTTGGATTTTGGGTTGGGGTGTCTGGGATTCAAGGACTTGGTGTTGGGAAGGGGTTTGCGATAATCTGGGGGCTTGTGGGCCTTTTTTGGGAATTTTTATGATTTTCTGTGACCACTGGGCCAGGTTGATTTTTTTTGAAAAATTTTCTGAGTTTGAATTTCTGAGTGCTGGCCATGTTGTTATTTTTTGAAATTTTTTTTTGTCTGGGTGGGGAAGCAGTTGGGGAGGGGTTTGCAGCAGTTGGGGAGGGGCTGGGGGAGCAGTTGGGGAGGGGTTTGCAATTTCTGTGTTGTGGGTGGGTTGGTGCGTGTCTGTGGGAGCAGTTGAGGTTTTTGAAGACATTGGTGATTTTTGAAGCTTTTCCTAAACTTATTTTGCAGCCATTTGAGGTTTCTGAGGACGTCGGTGGTTGATTGTTGAAGCTTTTCCAGAACTTCTCTTTCATCCATTTGGTAAGCTAAACTTTTAAAACTTTTTTGGGGGTTTTTGGATTTTGGATTTGGGGTTGGGGTGCTTGGGATTCAAGGCCTTGGTTCTGGGTTTTAATTTCTGTGTGGTGGGTGGCTGGCTGCTTTTGTATTTTTTGGGTTTGAAGCACATCACTGATTTTTTTTTCTGTTTCTGAGTTTACGAAGGTAGGAGCTGTGCTGCCAAGAAGACTGCTGCTGCGGTGGCCGGCGAGAGGAAGAAGGAGAAGGTGACGCTGGAAATGAAGAAGGAGATCATCTGGAAGCACGACGGCGGAATGCGTGTGACGGACATCGCCAGGGAGTACGGCAGGAACCCATCGACCATCGGGACCATCCTGAAGATGAGGGAGAAGATCCTGGCGACTGATGCAGCCAAGGGAGTCACCAGGATCGTGAAGAACCGCCCAGCTGTCCTGGAGGAAGTCGAGAAGTTGCTGCTCATCTGGATAGAAGAGAAGCAGCGTGCAGGGGACACAGTGTCTGAGGCCGTCATTTGTGAGAAGGCCAAGGCCTTGCACGCTGACCTCATCCGGGAACAGCCAGGAACCTCAGCCGAGCCAGAAGTCTTCAAGGCTAGCAGAGGTTGGTTTGACCGGTTCAAGACAAGATCTGGCATCCACAGTGTGGTCAGGCATGGAGAGGCTGCCAGTTCTGATGTTCCTGCGGCTGAAGACTTTGCAGCGGAGTTCCTGGAGGTTGTGACGACGGAGGGCTACGTTCTGCAGGCAGAGGCTGCGCAGGAGCAGGCCTCACTGGAAGAGGAGGAAGCAACTGAGGAACGGCTGTCCTCCGAAAGACTGAGGGACATTTGCCAGAAGTGGAAGGAGGTGCAGACTTTTGCAGATCTACACCACCATGAGAAGCACGTGGCACATGACGCTGGGAACTTTTATGATACGAGGGTCATGTCGTCTTTCAGGGAGCTGCTGAAAAGGCGGATAAAGCAGCAGACTATGGACAGGTTCTTGACCAAGAAGCAAAGAGTGGAAGAGGAGCCTTCTTCGAGTGGTCCCCCAGAGTCTTAGAAAATGTACTGTACACTTGGTTGATTTTTAAATGTTTTTCTGTCATGTTTATAAAGTTAATTTATTTTCCCTTCAATTTTTGAACTGCTCTTTACAGTATGTGTGACTTTAAAGAGCAGTTAATAAACTGTTGTTGTACCAAATTTGGCTTTGTTTGGACTTTTTTTGACCATAGGAACGCATTAATTGATTTTCAATGCATTCCTATGGGATTTCGTGCTTCGCAAGACGAAAAATTCGCTAGACGACAAAAATTGCGGAACGAATTAATTTCGTCTTGTGGGGCACCACTGTACTAGATTTGGGAAGTGTTTGGCCTTCCAGATGTTGGTCACCCCCCATCAGCCTCAGGCAGCATGGCCAATGGTCAGGTTTGATGGTAGCTGTAGTTCAACATCTGGAAGATCACCAGGCATAGGCAAACTCGGCCCTCCAGATGTTTTGGGACTACAACTCCCCCATCAGCCTCAGGCAGCATGGCCAATGGTCAGGTTTGATGGTAGCTGTAGTTCAACATCTGGAAGATCACCAGGCATAGGCAAACTCGGCCCTCCAGATGTTTTGGGACTACAACTCCCATCATCCCTAGCTAAGAGGACCAGTGGTCAGGGATGATGGGAGTTGTAGCCCCAAAATATCTGGAGGGCCGAATTTGCCTGTGCCTGGCCTACACAGTAGTTGCACTTGGATGACTGTACATTGGCTTAATAAGTCAAAAAACCACAATAAACCACAACAATCACAGTAACAGCAGCCTATTCACAGCACGCCTTTCAGGACACAAATCTTCCCAAGACTGTTTGCAAGTAGCATTAAACTACTTTTTACAAAAGTACCCACAATAAGCATTAATAATATTTTTAATGTATATAAACAAGTCTTATGCTTGTGCTCACAGCCCTTTCCCTCCTCACTTCTCAGCATGCTTCACTTATGCTAGGGTGTCTTCAATTAGCCATAATCTCCCATCACATCAGAAACCAAGTTCGGGGGGGGGGGGAGCCAGGATTTTAAACCATATTTTGTAGTTGGTTTGGGGACTTGGCTTGTTCCAAACTTGGTGATGATATTCTCCGAGCTTGGATGTAATGGGAAACTAAGTGTAACTGAAGGCTTCCTGGTTTAACTTCGGCACAGCAAGAAAGATGCGAAGCGGTGGCATCTTCACAAACGAGGTCGTGGGAACTCTGTAAAATGCAGCGACTGAGGACTAAGTAAAATGTGATGTGAGACACATGTGCTACCATATCTACCAGCAGCCAAATGGTTTCCTCTCCACGTTGACTACTTCTGGGGAGTCTTCTGATATTGGCAAAAGGAACCATATTTCCTGGCACTGGAAAACTAATTAAATAATAATAATAATTCTGAAAATCTATAAAATACTCTGCCTGTATTTAGTTTTCAAACCGTTTTCCCCCAATACTACATTATACTATTTATTGTGTTTTATTGGATTTCCTATCCCATCTAATATGCCATTATATATCTGTAAGGAGATGCTTAAATATTTCCTAATGTTGAGTTACTGGGCTGCATGGACCTGCCTTCCTGGAAAATGACCTTGTCTGGGAACTGAATCCATGATCTTTCCCTCAGAGTCTAAGTAAAAAACATGAATTTACAATAACAATAACAATCTTTTGCATGGATTTTGACAACTGAGCAGACAGGCACTACTGTAGTCTCTATTTTTTAAAATTAAAAACAGAAAAAGAAAACATGTAGACATACAGAAATTTAGATTCTAACATGCGACATAAAAGAAAAAAGAGAATACAAAGAAAAAATGGAGAAAAATAAACCAAGTATATCCATCTCTTGCAGTGACAGCTAGAAAAAAACCAAGAAAAGATCTGTCAATAAAGTAAAGAAGGGGACAGGCTTCAATTACTGGCTTCCTCTCATTATATTTTTCTTCTCTTTTTGTGTGCAGAAGTGCTATTTTACTATAAAAAATTGTGTGTGAGGGGGTTCTTTTCAAGAAAAAAATTAAAGCACCTCCCACCTCTGCCAGTATAGAAACCAAGACTGAGACAATTAAGAGAACCTATTCTAGGGTCAATTACTCATATTCCATCCACATTCATCAGAATACAATATAGGTAGAACCTGAACACAGGAAGTTCTTAGGTAAAGGCACATTTATAAACCACAAAAGCACATCCACCCATCCACATCTGCAACTGTGTTTCATTGTTCCCAAAAGCCCCAAATCAGATATGAATAAATATGGGGTGACAATATACAAAACACAGAAATACATCAGCTGATAATTATGTCTTCTGGATGCTTCCTCAAAGGAGGACTGGTGGAAAACGATGGATGGCTCTTGTGCCTTGCTTATGGTAGCCTTATGCTTTCTGCGGATTTGTTAATTTCAGTTAGGTCTAATTTCCCTTTTTTTACATGGAGGTAATCTACCATTTTGTCACTGCAATTTCATTTATGTTTAACACTTTTATTTTGTTAATAACATCTCATCTTTTTCACTTTGTTTTATATATTAGTACTATATTCCATTTAACCTGTGAGGACTGAAATGAATGCATCACATACTGTTTCAAAAGGAACTCAGTAAGCAGGTATGTTAGAAGAAGGCATAGACAACACACCATCAAGAAAATTTGCTTCTGTTTGCATTATTCATTATTGTTCTTCTCACATAGAAAGAAGTGATCTCTTGTTATCCATTGACTTTATCTGTGCTCTTTAATTAAAGCCTGAGGATATCAAGCTGTCCAACAGTAAAACTTGTTTACTGAAAACATTTAAAGCACTTTTTCAGCAGATGCGCACACATGGCTATTTGCTGTATAAAATACAGATTTAAGAAATAAAATGTTGCACTACAAAAAGTACTTCTATAAAAGGCATTAAGAGTTCTTGTGAAATGTTTAATATGCCCCAAAGAAACCATACAACCCAGGACATAAGTGGCAGCATAGAAGGATGGCAAACTATCCATTCCCGAGACCGGAGTGTAAATAAATGAGACAGAAATAAGTTTATCATGTACTGTAAAATCAAGATAGTGAAGCTGCAATCCTAATCTCACTTATCCAGGATAAAACCCAACTGAATTCAATGGGGCATATTTTTTAGTATACATATTTAGGATCCCAGGCACAGATGGCTTTGCAATTGACCGTTAGCTACTTCATTAACTTTGTCTCTAAGTTGCCACAAGAGTCTTTGTCGGTTCTGCTGCAAAACAGGGCTACTGCACCTCTGGAAATTCATTAACTTTGAAAAGGAACACACAGGGAAAGTATTTAATTTGTAAATAACTGTTGATGTCCGAGATACACTACGCATATTTCTACATTGGTGGATGACAAAACAGAATAAATACTTGTGCAAAATAAAACAACTGCAGCAAAATGGAAAATACCAGAGGAATGAGAAAATTAATGTCAGAGTGGACTGAGGCATGCTCGTACATCCTTATCAACAAGTAGGATTATTCTGGAAATATCCAGCCATTTTTGAGCTGCTCTTGTTTGCAATTAATGTGTTCAATTACAGTAATTAATTTCATTTCCAGCCAGATCCCTTGTCATCTTTTCCCCTAGGAAATAAAGCAAGAGACCCACTGAATGGTTACATTATATTTTTGCTCTGGTTTCTGCAAGTTTTATTTGCTCAGCCAGGGGAGGTGTAGCTTGATGATAACCCTGCACTTTATTTTTTTCAAGTTTGTACATGGTTGAAGTCAAAGGTGTCCTTACACCTGTAAGTGACAGGCATACTGTGCTCATGGAAGACCTATTTTAACCTTGTCCTAGGGGTCCCAATGGGACGCAGGTGGCGCTGTGGTCTAAACCACAGAGCCTAGGGCTTGCCGTTCAGAAGGTCAGCGGTTCAAATCCCCGCGACGGGGTGAGCTCCCATTGTTCGGTCCCTGCTCCTGCCAACCTAGCAGTTTGAAAGCACGTCAAAGTGCAAGTAGATAAATAGGTACTGCTCTGGCGGGAAGGTAAACAGCATTTCCGTGTGCTGGTCTGGTTCGCCAGAAGCGGCTTAGTCTTGCGGCCCACATGACCCAGAAGCTGTCTGCGGACAAACGCCGGCTCCCTCGGCCTATAGAGTGAGATGAGTGCCACAACCCCAGAGTTGTCCGCAACTCAACCTAATGGTCAGGGGTACCTTACCTTTAGGGATCCCAGTTTGGCCCACAAAACTGTTTTCTCTAAGTAACACCCACCTGCCTCACAAATGATATCAGGGGGGCAAAGGAACTATCAGAAGCATTCCAGTGGGCCCCTGCTTGTTTCTCTGCAAGCAGGGCCAAATACATGTCTTGCAAGATTTATTCCAATCAAATCTTTGGTTAAGTATGGGAGCCCTTCGGTTTTCATGCATTTCAAAACTGAATGATGCGGCTGGGGGCAGGGACAGAGAGAGAACCTCAGTACTCTAAGGTTCTACAGTCATACTTTCCAGTCATGCCCCCTTATTACAGTTCCTATTTCTTGTAGAGGGCAAAGGAGGCATCAAAATTTAGTTTCCCCCATCCTCCCAAGACTGCACAATGCAGTATACCAGTTTGTTCCTTAGAGTACTCTTGTACACTTAAGGCACAACGTAGGAGAGGCAATCTGAATGCACGAACAAATCACACTCACTGGATCAACTCGGATTAGTCTGATGCATATGTAACTGGGCAAACAGCTGCAGATTTTAACATCAGGATCAATAAATCTTGAAACAGAGTCCTCCCAGCACTCAGAAAGGTAATAGATATTATCCAGAGCATGGAAAATTTCAGACTAAGAGAATCTACAGCACAGAAGATGAGATTTTTAAGACTCCAAAAGGTCTCTCTTCTTCCTGTTCCTCTTAAATTGCACGAAATGTGCAAACAGGAGGCAGTTTTCTTACCATATGCTGTAAAGCAAAATTATTCCAGACCTCACATGGTGGAGTGACTCTCTGTATTTCTGGTCGACACCATATATAACTCTTAAATGTGTTGGGCTTCAACAATAAACAGCTCTTTCCCACTGTAATACTATCTTCTTCTTAATTTTTTTTTAAATGTTCGATAGGAATTTAAAGCAGACCTAGCAGAAGCATTAGCTTCTCTGTCTTTTCTCACCAGTAATCCAAGCACCAGCCTCCCAGTGCCTGAAAGTATAAAGGCTAGTCTTTCTGGATATATCTATAGCACACACATATATTCCATTTATACCAGGTTAACAGTCTGCAAAGAATCCCAAGACTGAATTCTAATTTTAAGATACTGATGAGAATCCCCAGCATCTCCTCAAACACCTACAGCTTCCCGAAGAGAAAGCATAACTATTGAATTACTTTTAAGTTGGCACTGTGGATATACCGAGAACCTGGGTCTCTGTTCAGGAAAAAGAGAAGATGGGACTCTAGTTTTGAGTTTTTTAAAATACATAGCTCTAATGAAAGCAAGGAGGGTTGTCAGTTGCTTACCAAACATTCAGTGTATGCTAGATTTGGAAGAGTATTTAGCAGAATATTCCTTATCTTGCAAAAACTGTCAAGTGCTATTGGAAAGCCAAGGCAATTCTGAATGAATTATCTAAGCAACAAGTTGCAGCCTGCATTTTCTTTACTTTAAAAATGCCCCTGGATTATATTTGGGAGCTCCCAGTTTAATAAGGAAACAATATTGTCTCTGGTAAAACGGAGAGTCCAAATCTTAAATTTCTCCTCAGATTAAATACTGAAAAATACAGTTTTCAGGAACTAAGTGTCATTTTAAATAGGCTCTATATTTAAAGCAAATTTGCGGTTTTCACATCCTGCCATAAACCACTGAGTACAATGTTTCAGGATTCTTTAATATGTATCTGTTTACTGCAGCCTTGTGCTGCACTGAATGATGTCCCCAAATACAACAGCAGCTTTTAGGGGGGTGGAACTATGGAGGGAATGACAGTTGGGAGACCGGTGTTCATGAGCAAAACACCCTGTTGAACCTGGCCATTAAAAAAAATAAAACCTTAAAATGGTTCCCCCCGCCTCCGTCAAACCGCAATCACTGAAACCCTGAAGACAGTAGTCTGCTATAAGAACTATGTGACACTGTTAATTATAACCACTGTGTGAATTTTACTCTAAGGAATAAAATGTGTTTCTTATCCAGAGTAGCCAGGAATACTTAGATTTTAGAACTACTTAGCATGGTGGCAACACATGCTGTGTGAGCTGGAAACACCCCGACTGTGTCTGACGTTTAAACCAAAGACAATTCTTGTAAAAGGAGAAATATTCATTTTATTCAAATCATAAGGGGCAAAGCTAAAAAGAGGAATGGTTTTGATCATTGAATGCACTGTCAAAGACAGTTGACCTTTTTCATTAAAATACGATATTTTCCTGCTTTAAGAATTGGATGTCTGCTCAAAGAGAAACCATGTGTAGGACTCTAAAGGAAGAGCAGCAGCTATTTGCCAATTGCTGCAATCCTAGGCAAGCCATGGAAATAAGTTGATATAGCTTCCAAAGAAATGTGCTTAGGATCTGGGTGAAAAGTCCAGAACCAATGCAATGTATATTGGCAGAAGTCCAGGCTTACAAAAGAGAGACCCCCTTCAACAACTTGTTTATCTGACCTACACATGCACACACTGCCTTTGTCGATTTAGGGGAAACTGATGGAAGAGAAGCCACCATCATGAGAGACCGAGACATGCCCACCGAGTGTCCCTGCTGACACTTGTCCCTGTCTCGCTCTATCTGGAGCTCTGGGGGAGCAGGTTCAGCCTCTCCCCAGCCAGCCTTGCGTGTGCCTGTGAGTTAGGTGTCCCATGTGGCACGAACCAAGCTGGTGAAAAGCTGCTTGGCCTCTCTTGGAGCAACAGCTCCCCACTCTTCCTTCCATGAGCAGCAAAGGCCCCCAATGCTTGGAGCCAGACACCTCATTTGCCACTTCTTGCTTCCTGGCCTGGGGTGGCCCCCAAAGGTGAGAGACCCCCCCCCAAGGTGTGGAAGTCAGGGAGAGGGAGTGGCAGTGCAGACTCGAAGGCAAAAACTGTAGACCTGGCAACATCTTTAGGAAGACTTACAGTGAGAGGCAGGCAAAGTTTCTGCCAAAAACTGCCCTGTGAGAATAGTCTTTTTCTTAACTTGATAGTCTTTATTTTGCTTTATTTGTTGTTGTTTTTAAAAGGAATTAAATGTTACTTGTATGCTGCCTCAGAAAGACTTGTCTTCTGAAATATGGAATGTAAATAATTGTAATAAGGATAATCAAACATTTTTCAGTGCACAAAATCGCAGCAATTTTTTCCAATAAGCCACAATAAGCTTATTGATAATAAGGGATCAGCAAACCTTTTCAGCAGTGGGCTGGGTTCACTGTCCCTCAGACCTTGTGGGGGGCCAAACTATTTTTGGGGGGGGGGGATGAATGAATTCCTATGCCCCACAAATAACCCAGAGATGCATTTTAAATAAAAGCACACATTCTACTCATGTAAAAACATACTGATTCCCGGACCGTCCGCAGGCCGGATTTAGAAGGTGATTGATCCAGCGTCCAGGTGTTAATTTGCCTACCCATGCCTTTGACTAAGGCTAAGTATATTCAATCTAAAGAGCTCTTTTCCTGCTCTCACCTTCTTTAGTTGGAAGTCAAGGGACTATATTACACACTTAGGTAACAATTACTTTTTAGAATTGTTTGCATAACTTGCAGTTCTATTTTGAACACTGTGCTTTTATCCTACGCTTTTGGAAACTCAGATTTCATTCATAATGCAAAATAAAACCAGCTCAATTCTGCAAAAAGGTATATAGAAACAGATAAGTCACTAAGACTTCGATCCTATACCCATGTACCTTGAAGCAAACCCCAATGAACAACTATGAAATATATGATTGTATGGTAAAACTTATTTCCATATCCCTGTAAGCCAATCATTTCTAATATTTTGTGTTTCTGTGTATGTGCTGCTACCACCTTGGGGTGTTGCTGCTGCTGTTGTTTTACAATCAGTGCATAAATTTTATGGAAAAATAAATAAATACCATCCTAAACATAAAAACAATTCAGCTGTGTATCTCTGCAAACTGTTATGACAGATTATTGGGGAGTAAGTCTGAAATGCATACCTGTTTAGCCATGTTTTCTACAAATGTTGCTGATCTTTCCCTTAAAAACGTGACAAGATCTTTGTATATGTCACTCATTCTCTCGTAATTGATTTCATTCTTCTCTTTTTCCCTTCCCTGTAAAAAAAAGGAGTAGTTTACTTACTTCCCAGTCTTGCATAATCTCACAACCAAAAGGTTTCAGTCATCAGAATCATAGACTTACAGTGAAATCCTATGTATATCTGAGACGTAAGCTCTGTTGAGGTCAACAGGACTCCCTAATATAGGTGTTCAGGATTCCAGTTCTTGCCTTGAAATAATTCAGTGTGGTTCAGACCACACTGCCTTGAAATTGCTCATGAGGCTGAAGGTGAGTGCAAGTTGCTCAACACGACACTCAGTGCAACATCAGTCCACTCTTTTCTCTCATTTGCTACAGTTTATCTCAGCAGTATCATTCATTCATTCATTCATTCATTTATTTCAACAACTATTTCTGAGAGTTTACATGTATCTTCTTGATAAATCATTATTGTAATCAGAGAGCAATTTGTTTCCTAATTTATAAACTGAGGTATAAAAAGTGTAACATTAAGAACAACAAAAATGTAAAGCATGCAGGAGGTGAAATAAGCATTAAAACATCTGTGTGCTGAGTTAATTTGGTATTTGAAAGCCTCCCTAATTTTAAAAAAGCTGGAAATTACTCATGTTGGATAGCATGACGTGGACCTTTAAACACGGGGGAGCATTAGTTTGAGATACACATTCTCAACTGTTTGGAAATATAAGCCTAAATAGATGAGTCACTGAGCACTTTCTTTGGTACAGTCCCTTTTCAACCTGTGTAAAGCCTTCAAACATGGCTCTCCTAATTATTTTATTGAAATTTTGTGCTTTTTAAAAAAACTTATATTGTACATATTTTTTGGAAACATTCCGCCTCTCCCAAGTTTGTCACATGCCCCCTGGTTGAGAAACACTAATCTAGGTTAACTGACCTGTTCCCATGTTTGGTTCAAAACTGGCTGCCCATAGACAAATGCAACTAATCTGAAGTTTTGGCATGTTCTTAACTATAAATGTCACCAAGGTTTACTCTTGAATATATTACTTACTCCATTTAAAAATACTCCTGCCGTGCTGCATGTGACGTACATAAGATCTGTGTCAACTGGTTTAATGGCCAAATAGCAGATTTCACCATGGACTTGTCTCCAAGGTGGGGCACGGCATCCATTTGAAAATTCATAGTCTGTAATCAAACAACAGCAATGTTTAGCCCATATCTGTAATGTAATTGACTAGCAAAGAGGCATGAAATCATTTAATTAAAATAGTAAATGTTGTTAGTATTGATACAAATGAAGAGTGAAATCCTGAGATATTTCATCAGTCACTTTGGAGCCCTTAAAGAAGGACATGAGGGCAAAGGCAGAGTGAAATTCCTGCTGAATCGATGCTGATAAGGCATCTGACAATATAGGCACTAATATACTAGCCTATATTTTCAATGACTGTGCAATTACAAAACATGATATGGATAAAAAGTAGAGTTTGGACCTGATGTATAGTCCAGTGATTCAAGGACTGCATCTTCTTTTGCTCCCGAGAAACGTTTAAGGAGTTCTATTTCATTTTTCACAACAGCTGGAGTTAACCTCACTTCTCTGTAATTAGAATAAATGAGTTATATTCTAAGAGTCAAGCAGATATTTATAGTATTAATGGGGAAGAAAGGAAATGATGGTTTTTTCTTAAACCAAGGCTTCCAAATGGACCCTTAATATACCAAACAAGGCCATTCAGCTGTTGCAACCAGGTCACTAGCAACAGTGTTGTTGTTCTTAAATTTAATCACATTTTTCTCGGAAAGGGCAAATTTGGATCTAATGAAAAGTTTAAAATCGTATAGGTTTTGTGCGGCCTTGGGCACTGTATACTCCTCTCTCAATTCTGTGGATCTCT
This sequence comes from Podarcis erhardii, assembly GCF_964252035.2. Classification (NCBI taxonomy): domain Eukaryota; kingdom Metazoa; phylum Chordata; class Lepidosauria; order Squamata; family Lacertidae; genus Podarcis; species Podarcis erhardii. The sequence continues at coordinate 16,933,022 of NC_138513.1, read as the reverse complement.
ACAGCTGGCATTCAGAGTCATATTGTTCCTCAAACTATAGGTAACATATAACCAGCATTAGTAGCCATTGATAGCCTTATTATACATGAATTTGTCAGATCCCTTTCTAAAGCTGTACAAAGCTACTACTATATCATGTGGGAGTGGATTCAGTTGTTTAGAAATAATTCATTTTGTCTGTCCTGAACTTATCTTAAGATCATATTGCACATATTTGTACTGCAAGATTATAGAAAACATTAAAGATATTTTCATACCTTTTATTTTTGCAAACCTGAAAAAATCCCTTTCAAATCACTTGGGTTTCAAATTAATAATGTTAAGTGTAAAACCTTCTTTGCTAAAACCAGTGTTTTTTTCTGAGGGTACGCAAGGGAACGCAGTACCGGCACCTCCCCCCATGTTAAAAGTGTGGCACGTACTGTAACATCTTACATAAAGTAAGCCTGTAATGAATACTATCTGAAATACACTCACTGTGAAATCTGTTTTAAAGAGCTATTAAGTAGTTGCATATCCAGTTGCTGGAGAAGTAAGGAAATCTTCATTTTCATTTCATTATCAGAAGCCTCTTCTTTTTTCATTTTGTCTAGTAAACGAAGCATGGACATATCCTCTCCTTCAATTGTCCCATAACCGGGGCCAAGAATTTTCACAATGGGATCTCTATTGGCTGTAAAGAATTCATAGTAGTGTAAGAAACTCAGATAAACATCACACCAGGAAGTTAACAGGCAAAGTTCACATGAAATAACTTTGCATGAATAGCACAGGGTAATGTTTTAAATAGGCCTGAAGGTTACTCAATTTTAAAATAGTTTTTGACTTTACAAAGATAACTATGGGATTCCCTTCGCAGTTAGTCCTTGTCACACTTTATATTCTTTTTAAGGCAGGAAAAAGGCAAAACATGGATGGGGTCAAAAAAGCTGCATCCCTGTATGGTTGAGAAGCTTCCAGTTGTGTGGGCAAATAAGTATTGAATACCTTCAAGGCATGCACGAGTTTCTTTTAGGCATTTTTCTCCAGCGACATGTAGCAAACGAGACAGTTGTGCAAAACTGCGAACGCTGATAGCTGATCCTTTGAGCAGGAGCAGTGGCTGCCCATCTTTGTCTAATTCTTGAGACTTAGCTGTTTTTTCACTGGTAGAATAAAACAACAACTTAATATGCAAGAATTCACAACAACTGGATTTTTTTTAACAGACCACACCTATGAAAACAACTTTATAATAAAGCATAGATAGCATTGGGAAAAATTGCGAGAGACCTAAAGTTGTGATATGAACAACAGGGAAAAGTGACATTGAAAAGATTAAAACTTATGCCCACCCCAGTTCACCTTCACACAAACCATGTAGGTTGAAGGTGGGCTTCCTATGTGATAGCACATCTCCTTCCAGTCTATGAGAATATTTCCAGAGACAATGTCAGCTTTAATCATATGTTTGTAAATTGCTGAGATGTTACAGGTATTCACTTAGCAGTTGTAATACAGCAATTGCTAGTAAAATACTCACCATTATGATTGTGGGGAAGGGGGAACATAAGAGAGGACTCATGTATTAACACTTGGAAGCACCATGTATCTGTGTCTGGTATATTATCTGAAGAGGGTTATATGGAGGCCTCCCAGGGACATGCTCTGTCCTCATCTCAGGAGTCTCAAATGCACAACACTTCACTTTTCCCATGGGAGTGAGACCAGGTTTCAAATCCCCACTTGGCCACTGGGTGACCTGGGGCCAGTCACTGCCTCTTGGCCTAACTAACCTATCTCACAAGGTTGTGGGGATTAAATGATGATGAGCAGAAAACTATATGTATGCCACCTTGAAATTCTTGGAGAAAAAGGTGGGCTATAAATGCAATAAATAAGTAAGATGCCTAGTCACTTATATCAGAGATTACAGAAGAGATTTGCTAGGGAATACCTTAAGGGCAGTGGGTGGTGCTGTGGTCTAAACCACAGAGTCTAAGGTTTGCCGATCAGAAGGTTGGTGGTTCAAATCCTCGCAACGGGGTGAGCTCCCATTACTCGGTCCCTGCTCCTGCCTACCTAGCAGTTCAAAAGCACGTCAAAGTGCAAGTAGATAAATAGGTACCACTCCAGCAGGAAGGTAAACGGCGTTTCCGTGTGCTGCTCTGGTTTGCCATAAGCAGCTTAGTCATGCTGGACACATGACCCGGAAGCTGTACGCCGGCTCCCTCGGCCAATAAAGTGAGATGAGCGCTGCAACCCCAGAGTCGGCCACGACTGGACCTAATGGTCAGGGGTCCCTTTACCTTTACCTTAAGGGCAAAGGTTAAATGTGCATCTTGCCCCATTCCCTGTGATCCCTGTTTCCTAGGAGGTGTATGTTTTCCCTTTCCTAGCGGTCTTGTACATTCCAGTTGACTTTTCCACAGAATGTAATGGGAATGAAACCCACTGTTTTTAATTTGTTCTTATTTTTCTTTTGTTTTGTTTTTCTGCATTCTGTGTTTTTGTTCTTTTTCTGGATTATGTAACTTCTTTTTTTGTACATTTTTATTTTTTTTCTCTTTCTTCTTGGAAACTTCAATAAATATTATTAAAAAAAAAGAAAGAAACCCACTGTTATCTGCATAATTTGGCTAGTCCGGTCTGGGTTGCACCTCCTCTTCTTTCTACTATAGAAGTCTACCAAGGAACTGTGGTTTACTGTGACATACAAGCCAGGCCACTGCATCTCCTGGATGTACTGCACACAATACAAAAATTGCAAGAGCGATGCAAGTTGTTTAAAAAGAATGTAGTAGGAGTATTCAAGAGGCAGAGGGATTAAAACTTGCTTCGGACAATGCTTTCTACCCTTCAGATACCTATGGGTACAACAGAGCCAAAGTTAAGATTTGTGTTCTATTGCATCAATGACAGACAAAGTGCTTAACTTTGGTTGGAATATCCCCTTTGCTATTACTACAAGAATTGGTGAGCTTTTGTCACCATGAATCTATGCACAGGCTTGTGAAATCTATTGAATTCCGGATGGTGTGAAAATGTAAGTGCAAAGTAATAGAAGGAGGCTCCAAAGGGGTGGAATGGGAAGTTACAAATCACAACATAATGTTTTCCATTCTGCCTACTTCCTACGGTATCTATACACAGAAAGCAAGAAATGTTGATATGTGATAAAGGAGTGATAAAGAACAATAACCTTAATGGGCAGGCTTCACTTTTTATACTTACATTATTTCAGAAATGGTCATTGACCTTGGTCTTACCTGACTTCATAGCCTGACTCAAACATTGAAGGCTCTAGTTTTGTCTGCCATTCAAGTGGTTCCTTAAAGACAAAGGCAGCTTCTTGAGGATGTTTGTTGCTAAAGCTTTCTGTAAACTTAATGATTTCATTCAAAAGTGATTCATTCAGTGGTGTGATTTCCAATGTTCCTTTTCCAGAACCAGCGGCAGTCCACTGAGCTGCTCTTGTCAATGCTACTCCCATGGCGTAGGCTCATCCCAGGGTCCTTTCCCTTCACAAAAGGAATATAGAAAACAAAAACTTAGCAATATATTTTGTATATAGAACTACACCAGGGTCCAATGAAGATAGATTTTGCTGTTGCAGCAAAAATGCAAGGTAAGGTGGCAAGTCTTAAGGCAGGGGGGACAAAGCCATGCACATCTCCTGTCATGCAATCCTCTCAAAACTGCTTACTACTAAATTTTATAAATGCAGTAATCCCTAGTCCTGCAGAATCCCAGCACACTCTGTAAAGGGTATTGATAGCTGTATGAGAGAATTTTAGCCCGTACAGCTTTTCTCAGCTGCACTTGTACACATTTTACCTGGCTCAATTTCCTCTTCTCCGCAGCTTTTTTTTTTTTTTTAGGTTAAAAATAGCTTTATTTTTTTTTGGAATAAACAAGAGTTTCCAGTAAATGGAAAACAAACGGTGTCCTAACAGAGTTCATAAACAACACTGATAACAGCAAAGATACAACCGACAAATATAGACCAAGAAGGCATACTGTCTAAATACAGCAGTGCTTTAAAGTTTTCATTTTCAATATAGTTAATACTGTACAATTAATAATTATTATAAAATCTTTGTCACTGAATATTACAACATTGCTCCAGTGTGCATCCCTATCTGGAAGGGGAAATTGTGTGTGGGAATAGGCACTGTGTATGCTCCCTTTAATTTTTTTTTAAAATCTGAAATCCATTTGAATGTGGGATTGGACTCGGTCCACCAACAGTGCAACCCCACACATTCAGGAAGCAAGCTGCACTGAGTTCAGTGGAACTTACTCCCATGTAAATGTGGATAGGGTGGCAGCCTAAGAAGCTGACTGGCAGGTTTCCGTGGAACACTATTGGTTGTTCCATGTGTCCTCTGTTGGATTGCATGCGAGATTTACAAGATAACATTTCTATTTATTTCAGCATTGGCATGAATTACCCCACCAGAAAGTTGCACAGTATAACAAGTAAACCATTAAAACATGGGGAAATTATTAAAATCTCAATACTGAACACTGAGATTCCAAAAGGACAAAGACACATCAGTCAGTGACTGCCAGTCAGTTAGACATCTGAAACAAATGAGGCCATGCTACCATTGTACTGTGGCTGCAAAGCATGATGCTCCAAATTTATACCATAAGTAAATAGACGCTTCATCATAGTGTATAACTATGTATAAATATTCTTACCAATTATTGCACACACCCATTCATCCTTAAACAAACCCAACTGTACATAGTGATTCTTATTTATAGAATTTTATTTTCATGTCCTGATCCTTTTGCAAGGCATTGTGTTGTTTTCAGCATAAAATCCATTTTTTTGTCTGCAGGCACTTCCATTGATATGGCTTATGCTTTCGTTGATGCATTCCAGCTGGGAGCTCCCATCTGTGGGCATTTCTCTTTTACTCTGTACACTTGTTGGTAATTCATCTCTGGTCCTGTTTATTGTTGAATCTTCTGAATCTGTGAGGATCTCATCAATCTGATCAACTACAAACTTTGCATCTTCCATAGTGAAGCACATGGGTGGCTTAAATTTCAAGATGTTTCGATAAGGTCCATCAGCACTAAGAAGAATCCTCTGTTCTTTCAGCTTGTAGATAATATGCTGGGCCTCAGCAGTGGCAGGCGTTCTCTTTTGTCGATCCTTCACAAGATCCACTCCAACAAACAAACCAACACCTCTGACATCTCCCACCAGTGGATGCTTTTCTTTTTGTTCCTTCAGTAGTCCAGTGAGATAGTTTCCAACACGTGTGGCATTCCCTTGGAGATCTTCTTTTTCTATCACGTCCAAAACAGCCAGTCCAATTGCACAGGACACTGGGTTGCCCCCAAACGTATTGAAGTACTCCAGCCAGAGGCACCAAAAGCTTCCGCGCTCTCTCTGGTGGTAACTACACAAGACATGGGATGGCCATTGCCAACTGGCTTCCCCATAGTGACAATGTCAGGCACAAAGTCTTTGCCTTGTAGCTGGAATCCCCAGAATTTTTTTCCAACTCGACCAAAACCGACCTGGACTTCATCGGCTATGAAAACTCCACCCACTTTGTGGACAGTGTCTGCCACTTTCTGGAAATAGCCTGCAGGTGGAATTACTTGGCCTCCGCAACTCTGCATGGACTCAGCAATAAAGGCTGCAATCTTGCGGCCGTTCTTCTGAGCCTCTTCAATTATCTTCTTCACATCATCGGCATAAGCGCTTCCTGGGTCTGAATGGTCCTCTCTATATTTTCCTCTGTATATATCTGGTGAAGGAGCCACATGTACAAATTCCTTTTTGGCCTCTTTCCCCAGGTGATTAAACTTATATGGACTGATGTCAATTAGCGATGTAACATGGCCGTGATAAGCATGGTCAAGTGTCAATTAGCGATGTAACATGGCCGTGATAAGCATGGTCAAGGTGGCCCCTGTATTGGCGGGCCAGGCGCAAAGCGAGATCATTTGCTTCAGATCCAGAGTTCACAAAGTAGCAAACAGAGAGAGGCTCTGGGAGGGTCGCAGTGAGACACTTGGCATACTGGACCAGAGTGTCGTGCAGGAAGAGAGAATTGGTGTTGAGTAACTCCATCTGTTTCACCGCAGCCTTGACCACATCTGGATGGCTGTGTCCAACATGTGCTACGTTGTTAATGCAGTCCAAGTATTTTTCTCCATTCTCATCAAACATGTACTGCCCATGGGCACACACAATCTTAATGGGGTCCTTAGCAAAGAAGACCTTGCACGAGGGCCCGATGTGCTTCTTCCGCAGCTCCAGCGTCTCTGCCTTGCTGTACATCTCCATCGTGCCTGCTCTCTCTCTGCTGCCCCGGGGATTTTGCCCTGCGCTCTTCTCCGCAGTTTTTAAACACACAGGTCTGCTTTTTTTTGCACCTAATGCACAGGATGTCATTATCACACAAAAGCAGTGATAGACTTGCCATATGTCAGGAAAATTCCTGACATGTCCCAGCTTTCGGCTGTAAAAATGGCGTCAGGCGGGAACATTGCCAAATCGGCAAAATGTCAGGGGAAGCCCTGGATGTATGGCAATGCAATGGAAAAAGCAGTGGAAACAGCTCCAAAACCTCCCCTATTTTGGGGGGAGCAACTTTGCGGGTGTCGGGAATTTTACTTTTTGAAATATGGCAACCCAAGTTACTGAACTTCAGGTTGAGCTGGGAACTGAACGTGGGTCTTCCCATTCTAAAGCTTTTTTTAAAAGGTAAGAAAACCCAGCATTTGTTATAGCAAAGTACAATCAACCATGGACTTGGGAACTGATAACCAAAGTGGGCAAAATTCAAGTCACCACCACAAAAAAAACCAACAACAACCATTTGTAGGGGGTTCCTTCTCCAAATTATCCAAAAAATTAATCTTCAACTAGTGGTTCAGGAACTACTGCTGGGTCACAACTGGCCGAAGGCTGGCTCATAACAAGCACACCACCCCTCCAGAATAAATAGCAAATTAAGTGTAATTAAGAAGTGGATCCCCAAACACATGTTGTGTTGGGGCAAAAGCTCTCTCCTGGGTCTGAAAAGGCTGAAGACGACCACTGTTCTAAATACCAGCCAATCTCTTTAGGACAGTCAAGGATCAGCATTCAGAAAAGAAGCTTAGTAAAGATATATATAAAACCATAATGAGCAAGGCAAGAGAGAGGACTAGTAACAACAAAATCACTAGCAGTAACCTAGAATTTCGTTCTCTACACCTGTTGCTTCATAGCACGATGCAGTTGCTGGCAATTTCATGGCTATGGTTTTCTGGTTTAGCTAAAAGGACAGGGGATGATGATGGGTGCAAGAGCCCAGTTGCGAGACGGGTGCTCCCTAAGCATCCACCCACCCACCCACCCGTCACTGGCTGAGGAAAAGGGGGTGCTGGCCAGGCCCCCGCTTGGATACCTTCAGGAAGATGAGGAACGGCTATATAAATGCACACACACAAGTATCTGTGGCCACGCAGTCCCGGTTCTCCTTATCCCGGGCTGAGCTGGATCCGCGGAGGCCCCTCGGGGACAGCAGTCAGGCGACCTGGACCAGAAACAAGGCGGGGGCACCAAGCCCGAGGCTCCTTCGCCGCCCTTCGTTCCCCGACCGACCGAGCCGAGCCGCTTCCGGATTCTTCCTCTGCGACCCTCGCAGGTGCCGCCGCCGCCGCCGCCGCCGGAGAACAAGCGCGGCGTGGTTGCCATGGAGACCGGAGGGACCAGAGGCCTCCTGTTGCTAGGAGACTTCCGTCAACAAAGGCAGGCGCCTCCTTCACCGCCATTCCTCGGCGGGGGGTTCCTCCTAAAAGCACCGCCCTCCCGAAGGGGAGGGACGCATCTGTGGCAACGTCCCTTTCCTCGACTGGCTGCCCGAGACGTCAATCGTCTCGCCCACCACCCTCCCCGCCAACCACGCGCCGCGCACACGCTGTACTGCAGGGAATCTCAAAGCCGTGTTTTATTTTTGTTTTGAGAGGGTGGCCGCCTTTTTTTATTCTTTCTGTTGTTAAATGACTGGGCATCATTCAGAAGCCCTTGTCGCAGGTCCTCCAAGATCTGCCAGGGCATGCTTGATCTTTCTTTTGCCTAAATAACTGTGTAAGGATGAACACTTGGCTAACACCTAAAATGCTTGCTTAAAAAGTCAATGACCACTGGTGGTGCGTATTTGAATACATAATTTTATTCTCTTCAGCACTCCCTGCCAAAAAAGGTGAACATAATTACAAACCGAAATGGAACTATAAAAGTTACAGCAACAGCAACCATAAAATTAACTCACAAGTCCCAGTGTTTCAAAGATTGAAGCACAACAGCAGGGATCTTTTCCACCATGCATTGTCCCAATAAGAATATTTGCCCTTTATAACATTTAAATGCTTTTTTACTATTCAGATTCAGACTATTCATATTTGGGTGGGGAAAACATCAATGCATGTATTGTTCTTTTCAAGTATACAAAAGCGACAGAGAAATTGGGATTAGACGGAATGGGATTTTGGGGATCCTCTCCAATACTGTTGTTATAGAGCTGTGAGGTTCAGTTTCACAGAACGAGGGATGTTTAAGCAAGTCAAGCTAAGTGAAGAAGCTTAGCCTGATATACTCTGTTTTGTTGTGAAAATGGGCCTTTGCATAAGTAAAGAGTTGATCTTGTGCAAATGATTTGTTGCTGCAGAAGCAAATGGACAGAGACCTTTCTGGATAGGGTTTCTTTATCCTTCCCTTGTCTGGATGTGATGTGATCAATGGGTCAGCCAGGCTGTCTTGAAAGGGCACAGAGACCTGACTTGCTCTGCATAAAAATCCAATGCTAGGGCATGGGAGGGGTGGTTCTCCTAGAAAGCTAATGTGCTCAGCCTGTGTATGTGTGTAAATAAACATTATGTCATAAAAATACTACCAGTCTCATTTATCTTCATTCCAAGAGAACCAACCCCAAGGTTAGTGCTGGGATTGCTGAAACTTCACACTGCTCAGGAGTGTGTAACAAGGGGGAAACGACACAACAGAACAAACACGTGATAGTGTAAGAGAAGCAATCTATTTACATATTGTGAGACTGATTACCTGTGTGAGCACAAAAAACAAAAAGTAGCCATTAATAAAACACAAAAACTTAATAAAAAAGACTAATTTGTATTGTGCATGATCTCTCTCTCATTTGGAGATTTAATACAGTACAGAGAAGGAATGAAAACCAAGTGGTAATAATAGAAAATTGCTTCTCTTCACTTTGAGTTGCTTAGACTTGGCAGGAAAGCTGCTCCAGAATCATACCCATCCAGTCTCTCAGCTGTTTGCATAATTTTGCCCATGTAATGTTTGCTGTGAGATGCAAATGGAAGATACAGACATTGTAGGAGACCAAGGGATTGTTTTGACCAATTTAGTGTAATAAGACCAGTGCAGGACCTTTTCACTACATTTATATGAAATTAAATTTATATTACCTTATGCCACTGGATACTCCCGCCAGGCATGAAACGATTTCTTATCTGCTTATACCTTTTACTACATTCTTTGTAGCGTCATGGAGGCTATGTTCTAATGGCTAAGCAATTTGTCAATATCTGCAGGAAAAGGGTTTCCAATTTTCAAGAAATGCACTTTCCATCTAAAGAGCTTGTACTGTCTGCATAAGATCCATTACCTAATGAATGACTGAAATATCCCAATAGTTGTATACCAGGTGTATAAATGTAGATGCCTGAGTAATTTTCCAGTTTGGACTATATGTAACTTTGGTGCTATTAACAAAATTAAAAGTTCTTTAAAAGTATAACATTCAGTATCTTTCGAACCCTATTCAAAAAGATGTGGGGCCTAGGGGAATATCATGGCCTTTGATATTTTTAATCCACTCCTATATTTTTTTTTGCCAAAATCCTTGAATTTATTTAAAAGACCACCATATATGCTTAAAGGAGCCTCCCTTCCCACATTATTTCCAACAGACCCTATTACTCTTTTTACATATGTATTGAATGTGCACAGATGTTACATACCACCTGCTCAAAATCTTATAAATTAACTTCCCTCAGAGAAGCACTTAAATGGGTTTGTTTTTGTACCATATATCTGCCCAATCCTCCTCAGTTATTTCCATCTCCAAATCCTTCTCCAAGCTTAACATATGTTGTTTTCTTTTCTTTTTTAAAGTGCTTTGCAAAAAAACACTTGTTCAATTCTGAAACCAAACCCTTCAAATCTACTTAGCAGCCCCCAACAAGTGCTCAGACCTAGTCAAATATCTACTTGACTTCATTTTTACAAAGTGCTTCTTCACTGGCAGGCAGTGGGAAAATGAAGCTTGATATGTTTTACCATACATGATTATTTCTCATATATTCTAAATCGATTGATAATATATCAAAATGTATCTAACCCACATCTGTTCCAAAACATGTAAAAATTCTTTCTTGAGAAATTCTGGACACCTACATAGATTTGCCCCTTATGCATATTTTGCTTATATCCACAAGCTGATGATATAAGCTTGTATCTTTTCTCTGTACGAGCAAACATAGCGAGAGTTGTTCTTTATTTCCCTCAAAATCCCTTCAGGGCTTGTCAGTATGAGTGTTCACCCAGACAAAATTTGCCTTGATATAGTCAGATGAATAATTGGCTTGCCAGTTCCCCCGTTTAAATTGGGTAAGGTAACCCTATCCCCTGATTTATGTCTGTTGTCCAGATTTTAAAATAGCCGGAGATAAGTATACAATAATCACAGCAGCACATTCATTTTGTTCTATAGCCAAGTTGTCAGTTCTTTTCCGTTCACTGCCTCAGCTGGTCACCTTTCATTATCCATGGAGAAATATGCTATGAAAGACCATTGGCAAAACAGGGTGTATTATTTCAGGAGGTGAAATTTAATTTTTGCAAATTTCTTCAGGGAGGAGTCTTAAAAATATGTTTTGGGTGTGAGGAATTCAAAACTGCTATTATTTTTGTGATTGGACAACATTTAGCTTGGTAAATCTACGTTTGGTTAAAAAGCCCATTAACTACTCTCAGAAAACCAAAGAATTTTAATTTTAGCTTCTGAACATGTCAGGTAATACTAAATAACACTAAACAACAACAAAATTTCAAGTACTTGGCAATCATTTTTTATGGTTTCCAAGCAATTTTACACACATTTTACTTACCAAGCAAAACAAAATTATATTAATTTAACCGAAATATCTTTTGAATTCCTAAGTCATGTTACAACTTTTTAGCACCCTTCATTTTTTAAAGTTGAAACATTCTATATTATTGTTGATTGTGATTGTGATTATGATTATTTAGTATTATTTAGTATTATCTGACATTTTCAGAAGGTAAAATTTGAAATTCTTTGGTTTTCTTAGAGTAGTTTATGTGCTTTTTAACCAAATATGCCTTAATACGACAATAAATCAGTCAGCCTCTAAAGTGCCACAGTGCTTTTTCTAATGAAATCTGTTATACTACTCACTATGCTCTGAAGATGACATGGTTATTGGCATTTAATTTACCAGTATATAGGGCATGGCTGAATTCACAGGAATGCTAGACTTAACATTATTAAAAAGTGACTAGGTTAAAAAATATCAATTAGCATCATGGGGCTTATGTAAACAACTTCTTGCTGGCTCATAATCTGTTTATGAGTCAAGTTGTGCTTGGAGACTCTTAACTTAGAACCAGAGGCAAGTTTGTATATTTTTCTTTGAGGCATCCAGGCAGTGGAACACCACAAGTTATAACCTGTTTTTAAAACAGCTCGCATGGAGCCATAAACCTCAGATGTTGCAGGTCAACTGGTGTGGTCCACTGACTTCAGTCTGTGCAGATCTTCACAGCCCTACAGTCACTGCACAAGTCATGCTCTTTCAGTCAAAATTCCCCACACCTGGCAAATGCAAATGAAAACTTTTAAAAAGGTTTCCTAAACCAAAAAGGAAACATTCTTAGAACACATTAACAATTCAAATGTTGCATGGATGTAATAATATGACATATTTTATTCAAGCTTATGCTTGGTTGAGGTCAATTATTTTCAGAGACAGCCACAATGTTTTGAGGATATTCCACCAGAGGAATGGGTTTTGTGGATTTTGGGGTCATGCGGAAGCACTGATTGTGTGAACTGGCACCTGACATGATCACACAAATAGCAGCAGCCACATGACCCCCCACCACCTGAGCCCATTATACCTCTGCCTTTTCCCAGAGGAATAAAGACCATTGGCTGCAGGAGCTGATCTTTCAAGGTGCCCATTTTTGGTACTGTTATGTACTGAAGTTCTCACCCTGGTCCAGCAGGGGGATACTGTAGATAGTTCAGGTCCACATATGCAAATAAGGGATCGAAAGTGACGTTCAGTGATTGGATAGTTACAGAAAGTTGTTACAATTACGCTGTTCTGGAGCTCTATATAAGCATGCTGGCTGAACCCTTCAGTTCAGTTCTGTTCTGGCCTGTGAATAAACAAGAGCTGTTTGAAGAATTGCTGTGTCGTCTGATATGTTCACCCACAACTTAACAGGTACCCACTGCCATTTATAGAGAAACAAGAACATCCATATTTTCCTCTACAGAAACACGGCCTCTTGACTAGGAAATAGTTGGGTAATATTTCTAAGAAATATTAACATCTCAACATTCATCATTACACAAATGCAGGAAATAAGTGATTAAGCATTGCCTCTCAAAGCAACTTAAAACTCCAGCGTATTGCGTGGAAATAAAACCCTCATGGGATATTTCAGGCTTCCAAATGCTCATTCCTTACAGCATCATTCACCTCCGGCCCTAATTTTGGCCTTTGAGTTGGCAAGGAGCATATTCTCCAGGAAGAGATTCTCCTTCTTTATCCCTAAAATCCTCATGGGTTTCCCCCCATATAACAGCGTGGACCTTGTGTCTCATCTCCCCCTATGTTTTGCTCCAGCTGTGGTCAATTAGAAAAGCTGATTACTGACCTCATGGAGGGCCCCACACTCTCACCGATTCTCAAGAGCTCATCTTGAAGCCAAACTGTTACACCGAGTTAATCAGCGGCAAATTGCTGTCTGTCAGAGAACCAGCAATATGTCTTTTTGCTAGACATTCTTCCCCCACCCCCAGTCTGTATACTGCATGTATTGAAAGCACTATAATGCCAAGAAATATTCTATATTGTTGACCTTCAAGAAGCCAGCAGTGAAAATAGTTATCTGTTTTTGAAATCAAAGCCAACTTTGTATAATTGGCTAGGTCGAGGCTATGGTTGTACAGAAACCATATCAAATTAAAGAACACAGACAGAAGATAGTGGCTTGCCAATTTGCCCCAATCAGATACATATGACAAAAAAATGGAGTAGATGCAAACTACATTGTTTGAAACTTTTAGATTGTTGAACACTCAACTTCTCTCTTTTGCCTCGCTTAACTGCTTACATGCTGTGGAATGGTTTGTGACCATTCCGGTTGCTGAGTTTAAAAAATAACTGCCTGTGTTGAAGACCTTGAGCCAGATGGGGCTGTTAGTGGTGAGAATCAACATAGGAAAGAGCCTTGCTGGATCAAATCTCCATCCAGCCCAGCATTTTTGTTCTCTGAACCACCTGCCCCTAGAAAGCCAACAAGCTGGGCAGGAAAACAGTAGTCCTCATCCACTAACAGGGATCCATTGGCATGCTGCATTTGAAACTGGATATTCCTTATACACATCCTGACTGCTAGTCATTCTGTCCTCAAGGAATTTATCCAGTCCCATTTTAAAGTAATTTTCAGGTACCGTATTTTTCCATGTATAAGACAAGGCTTTTTTTCTTAGAATTTCATGTTAAAATATGTGGGTCGTCTTATACACAGATAGTGCATAGTAGGGACGTGTTATTGGTTGCTGCCGGGAGCCGGAGATTGTCAGTGGCTATTGGGCGTGTTATTGGTGGTTGCGGAAAGGGCTGGGCTTGATTGGCTGTCGCTGCAGCAATTAGGCAGGCGATCGGCGGCTTCTGCCAGTAGGGGGACAGTCGATAGATGGCTTTTGCAACGCTAGTGGCAGCATAGGTCAGGCATTTTCTTAATTTGGAGTCCCCCCAAAAGGGGGGCGTGTTATACATGGAAAAATACTGTAATTTCATCACCACAAAAGGATGGCAGCAAATTGGTAGGTACCGGTACTTCTTACTTACTTATTGCAATTACACTACAGCCCACCTAAAAACAACAACCGCCAATTAAAAAACAACAACCCTGATATATCCCACCTTTCAGGGTACCAGTTCTTTCAAGGCAGCTTATAAGTTACAAAAAAAAAAAAAAAACCCCACAGCATTTTAAAATCCACAGCCAACAATACAAATTATAACACAGGATCTTTCCCCCAGGACAGTAGACAGGGCAGTGTTAGATTTGCTAAGGTGAATAGATGCATGACTGTACAGTGTATGACTGGGTTGTGTGACTTGGAAGAGATTAGTACATGAATGGGGAGAGGGAGGGACACATAAATAGGGTGGCTGAATGGAAAAGCTGGTTGAGTTTGAACATACCAGTGAATGGGGAGTAGATGTTAAAACACTATTTCAAATCGAACGTTCAGCCAGTGTCAACAACTTACCACTATGAAATAGAGAGAGCCTCAAATCTGGAACATTATGCCTATAAATTCCTTGTTCACTGCAATAAAACAGGTAATATCTATCCTTGATGTAACTGTCATATAAATACGGTCTGTTGATTTTAAGCACCTGAGATGTTTCTACCGACATTATTAGAATCAGAGTCTTTTTAAAACACACAGAGACACATTCTTTTCACAATGGCAACACTACTCATTCATTTTTTCTCAGTCACCTTTATCAGTCAGTGATGAAGCATAGCCACTGGTGCATGTGTGTGTTGGTGTGTGTGTGTATAAATAGATTGTTTCTTTAATAAAGTGAGCTACACCAATAAATCATAATGGAAGCCAGATTGGATTGAACAGGTATTTTTGAGCTCATTTTTCATCATTAACATGGCATATAGGTAGCAGTGTTATGCACAAATCAGAGCAACTGTGCACATAGATTTTAGGGAGAGACTAGGTGATGTAGTTAATTACACAACTTCCATCGCTTCCCTTGCCAATATGCAAATAACTGTAGTGCTTTAAAAACACTGCTTGAGAGAAGAATGGGGAAGGAAGCAAGACTGGGAGATGGGGCTGCTGAGGAGGCTCTAAACATCCCAGCTATAACATAAGAACAGAAATAGAGTAATGCTGGATCAGACCAAAGGTCCAGGTATTTTGTTTTCCAAAGTAGGTAGCTGTATGGTTCTGGAAACCCCCCAAGCAGGGCATAAAGTTGGATGCTCTCCTATAATGTGGCTTTCTAGCAAGCTTTGCATTGCCTCTGAACATGAAGGCTCCATTTTGTTTTCATTACTAAATAACAAATAGACTTGTTATCCATGGACTTGCTTAAATCTCCTTTAAAGGAGTCAGCACCATATCCTGTGGCAGTGAATCATATACATCAGTTGGATTGTCTCTTGTCTGTCCTTAATCTACAGCAATCAGCTTCATTTGGTGAACCCCAGATTTTAATATTGCAGGAAATAATTTTTTAAAAAATTCTCTCTCTCTCCACTTTCTCTACACCATACATACTTTCATAAACCTTATTCATGTTTTCCCCCTTAGTCATCCTTTTCTTAAAAGCCACAAACACTTTAGCCATTAGGTCTTGTGTTCCAAGTACCACCAGGTTCTTACACCACAATATCAAGTATTATGAAAAACAAAGTATTCTTGGCCAGTTGTGCCAAATTTAGCAGGTAAACATTAAAACGCTACAAAAAAAGAAGAATCCAAGATCCTGCTTCAATAGTATAGGAGAGGGAAAGTATAAAAGCATTTCTCATGTATTCAAATATAGTATTTCCAGAACTTGAAAACAAGTTTCAACATCTGGATGCACCTCAGAGACTATTGCAAGTTCACACCACAATAAATTGGTCAATCAACTGTCTTTTTCATTAAATGCGAGGTAGACAGAGACTGGCATGGAAAGCTTTCTTGTATACTAATAGCAAACTAATAGGTATGGGTCCTTGTGTAGTCAAAGCAGCAACATCCACATGTAAGAAGAAGCAGGTTATCGGCAGGCTTAGGGGAAGCTCAAGGTTTGCAGAACTACAAAAAAATATTTAGGGAAGATATGCGTACGGAAAACTCAGCATACTAAGTGGTCACAGAATGCTGAGTGCTGGGTGGGGATGGGGAAATGGGGGGGGGCCTGAAATGGCTGTCAGGAATGCTGAAGAGGATCACTCGCCCCACACTGCAAGACTTTGTTGTAGGTCCCACTTGAATCCTATTTACACACACGCTTAATTGGCAATTTGTGCATGCATTCATAATGTCTACTTTGCGAAAGCAAATGTCTCTGAAAACGCATGCCACAATAGACTAGAAAGTCTCTGAAGTGCTGCAACACTCTGAAGTTTTGGGTGTTACTACAATGGCCACTCATCTAGGCAACAGAAATAATCAATGGGATACCACCTTAGTAGCCACAGTCATTTTTTAAAATATAATTTTATAATTTTCATTTACAACAAACATTCAACAAACATTCTAACATTTCAAATTTTGACTCCCTTCCCACTCTTTCTGCGGTTCTTTACATTTACGGTACTTTCATCATTTCCTGCATACTCCAAATTATCTTAACTTATTCTTTTCTTCATCTATTCTCATGTACATCTCATATACATTTCTTTTAAAACTGCAGGTTTTTACAATAATCCTGCCAATGTCTTGATCTGTTTAAAATTTGTTTGTAAATACTCAAGAAAACATTTCCATTCCTTTCTAAAAAGTTTGTTGTCTTGATTTCTGATTCTTTCGGTAAGTTTCACCACAGTCATTAGACAAACTCTGATTTGCCTTTTTTTCTGTATGAAGATACCAAGGTAATGCTGTCATTTTGCAAAGCTGATGAAGAAAGGTGGAACAGCTATTTAAAAATATAATCAGGCATGGGACATTCCTCATAACAAGAAAAAAGTGTCAACTGAGCACATGTCATGAGATTGACTATGAGACTAGGAAAGCATGTATTTACAAGCTTCAGCTGATATTTTCCAGATAGAGACAGTATTTTCTGTTCCTTGAAAATTGACTTATTTCCAGTTTTTGACTTTGTAAGTTATTTATTAGGAACAGTCAAGATTACTTCCAAAACCAGCATCTTTCAAAACTATCCAAGCAGTCTTTAGCAACTGCATCCTTGACCATTATGGCATTTGGAATAAATAAGTAAATCCCTGTTTACTTTTTGATTAGGTGAACACATGCTACAGGTCAGATGACCTGGACTGGAACAAGGTTTAAGGGCTGAACAGCAGACAGCTCAAGGTTGTGAATTCAAGGGAGGGGGGGAATGAAGTCTTTTCCGATGGGATTCAACATGATGGGGAGAAAGTATGTGATTTTCAGAAGAGGCTGTCTGGCCAAGAGATGATGCTTTCAGCAATCTTCAAGAAGAATAAAGGCTGCCTAAAGTGAGACAAGATATTTGGGATAATAAATTGAGGATTAATAATATTCAGGCAGTTGCTTTTCTTCACAATGACAGGGAATGAGATTTTGCAGGACACTTCTTGAAATGGCTTCCAGATGGGAATGCAGGGCACACTATCCAAGACTTAATGTGATTTAGGGAGAGCTTAACCAATAAAAAAAGGAGGGATGATGCATGTTTCAAAATCAGAATAATATTGTGCTCTTGTTTTCTACCTTCCTCGTTCTGTGGCTTTATTTGCTTTGGCATTATGCAATCTACTGCTTTTGTACATATTTCAAAAAAGGAGAGTGGCTAGAAGGATCAGGTGGAAAAAAATGACCAAAATGGGATTAGTTTTCATTCTTAATAGAGTGATTAGCAGAAACATACCCTTTTATGGTCTTATTGGAACCTATGTGATCATCTCAATATAAACAATCTGTGAATCTCCCCTTTCAGTATTCTGGTTTGTGGCTGTTCTTAAGAGTTACATTGCTTCTCTTGGAGTGGAATGAAACAAGGGATTAAACAAGGAGAAAATCAGGAGCTCCCAGAGACCTTTGGTTAAGCATATGAGCTAAAACCAACATAATTCACATGCAAAACCTGTTTTTCATATGATCTCTTGGGGTATCTTGTTAACATGCAATGTCAATTATTCAAAATATAGTCAAATTGCAGGCTCTGGTCCAGCGTCTTCCCATCCCCACAACACGGCAGAGGTAGAGATAGGTACATCAAACAGATTTATTTTGGACTGGGGCTCAGCCTGAAAGAAGAGAAAATGATAGCATGGAAGTGCCTCTCAACAATTGCAGAGCATGTCTCCCTTACCACTGGGAAGCTGCAGTTGTGCTCTGAGTTTCTGAGGAGGCCCTGGAACAGCAGCTTGCTCTGCAAAATGTTGCCGCTTCTGATTGCGCCTTCTGCTGGCGCCAAGGTCTTGACTCTCAACAGATGTCTATCACCCTATATCAGCACAGCCATGCTGACTGGGCTGCATGCTCATTACATGTTCAAAGCACATTCAAAGCATATTATTCCCCTCAAAAAATTCTGGGCACTGTAGTTTGCTAAGGGTGGCTGGGAAGTGTAGCTCTGTGAGGGGTAAACTAGGTAAAGGGACCCCTGACCATTAGGTCCAGTCGTGACCGACTCTGGGGTTGCGGTGCTCATCTCGCTTTACTGGCCGAGGGAGCCGATGTACAGCTTCCGGGTCATGTGGCCAGCATGACTAAGCCACTTCTGGCAAACCAGAGCAGCGCAGGGAAACGCTTCTTACCTTCCTACCTATTTATCTACTTGCACTTTGACGTGCTTTTGAACTGCTAGGTTGGCAGGAGCAGGGACTGAGCAACGGGAGCTCACCCCGTTGCGGGGATTCCAACCGCCGACCTTCTGATCGGCAAGTCCTAGGCTCTGTGGTTTAACCCACAGCGCCACCCATAATTCTTTTGAGGGAAAGAATGTGCTTCAAACATGCTTTGGAATGTGTAGTGTGTACAAAACCTCAGGCTGATGGGAGTTGTAGTTGTAGTTTAAGCCATCCGGAAGGCACCAGGTTAGGGAAGGCTGCCCTGTTAAACAGAAATAAATATGCACAAATATTCTCAGGCGCAATACAAATGTGTAGCCGCAATGTTGTCTTCCCAGTTTTCCTTCAAGGAGCTCGAGGCAAATGTACAATTGCAAAGCAGACTGTAACATTTTGCAACTGCAAGATTTTGGTGGTGACAAAAATCAATCTTTATTTCCACTAAGAAAGCAGGTTCTAAAATAAACTGGACTGGATGCAGCTTGGTTAAATAAGAGCTGGTAAGGGGTGGGGGATCCTTTGCAGTTGTATCTGGTTTCTGTCACCATACTGATCATATTATGTCAGCAGTCAAGTGAAATATAAAGAAATATTATGTTAAAGCCAAGGAATACTTCCCCCAAATACTAACCCTCTCACTTGGAGGACATATGGATGCTGTTGAAGAAGGAAGTTAAAATGGGGTTACAGGTTTCATTCTACATCCATCTCAATTAGGTGGCCAAATTGCAGAACAAAAGATGCCCTTTTATCAACGCGGTTTATATTGTTTAACCAGAGCAGAAGTATGTGTTACAATACGTGTCTTCCTGCATAGTGTACATTCTGATACTCTTCATTCAGCCAATTTTCTGGTATTTTTCTCAAAGTCTCTGCCATGGATATTCCAATCGTCCATATGGGTACATTTACTCTTCATTTTTTTTCCATTTCCTTTTCTGGTAATAACTATTCTAAATCAAGCTTTTTCGTTGAAAAAACTGGAGCCATTCTAGCCATGCTGAAGGAACCAACGCCTTCCAGGTTTGGTAATTACATATTTTATTGTTGGAAGAAACAAATCGAATGGTTTCCTTTTTCTTCAATTAGGACTTTATGTAGCACTAGAAATTTACTCCCAGACTCTTTCATTGGACGCCCAGTAATGTATTGAAGAATTGGAGATGCATTTATTTTAAAGTTCTTTATTTCTGCATGCTGCTTTTCCAAAAAGTCACGTGATCAGTTCCAGAAAGTTATTTACTCTGATTTGTTTGAAATGGTGGCATTAGAAGCTTAATAGTAAAACTGGATTACATATGTTTTTGCCAGATAGTAACAGTATTCTTTTTATATGCGTAACATCAGGTTTGATTCCCATTGTTGGTACTTTATAGAAGGCAACTGAAAAAGTACAAGGACCTTATGCAATGTGTAGTAAAAGAAATATATAGTTGCTCCAGGCTAATTTCCCATTATGGTGCGCATTGTGACGGAGTTTACTGAATGTTACCACATCAAGCAGTTACTGGAGTTGAATGAGCCATCACAGATCCAATGGCAAAGATCTTCCGTTTCCCTGACATGCCTCAGACAAGAGGAAACAGTACACAGAGGCTGACAGACTGATCTTCCTGGCATACTGGGACCAATGGGAAACAAAATATCTCTTTTTAAGGCCAAATGAAAGGAAACAGGCCTTTTCTCACCTTCTTTCCTGTCTGTACAAGCCCAGCAGGCTTGGCAATTGGTGCCCCACCAGCTCCCACCGCTGGCGTTGGCTACTAAAAAGAATTATGAATGTGCTTTTGCTAGGTTTGTACCATGGATGAAAGTTCAGCTTCCAAATACATTATTTGGATTATTTTATTTATTGCATAGTTAACCAAATACATTGCAGGCAACTCCCCATTTATGTGAGTTCAAGGCATGTGCATGTGCGCATTGCCACGAACCCAAAAAGGGGCGAAAAGAGTGCAGAATTGGCCAAAAAAAAAAAAAAGAAAAATGTGCAAAAACAGTGGCTAGCAATCCCACAAGCTTTGGCAGTGCATTCCCAGGTGCCTTTGCAGTACATTTTAAAGAATGAAATACAGTGTATGATAACAAGCCATGGTTTCCCCTCAATATCTTCAGTCTAAGTGGTTATGGGCTTAATTCCACCTCCTTGTGTGCTCAACAGAACACTCTCTCTCTCTCTCTCTCTCTCTCTCTCTCTCTCTCTCTCTCTCTCTCTCTTACACACACACACACACACACACACACACACACTTTGGATATACACAAACATTCTTGCTGTTACTTCTTATTTCCCTGCATCCCCTACTGATTTTTCAAGTATTTGAAGGAACTGTTCATCCTGTTCATACATGATCATAAATGTATTCTTGTTTTGAGGACAGTAACACAATCTAAAACCGTGACACCTGATGCCTGACATCTGATGCCTATTGCATCAGATAAAGACAGAGAGATCTGTTTATGAAGGTGGTACAGGAGGAAGTTAACTGCTTAGTTAAGTAAGTGTAGATTTTTATCCCAGTCTGTATCTAAGCTGTACTTGTTGTTGCTTTTTTATTCGCTTTTTATTGTTTATTTGTGCTTTATGGGAAGCTATTTCTGCATCAAATAAATAATGGCTTGGCAATACCTTCAGCATGCAATAAAGGAAACATGAATGCTAAACATGTAATAAATTTGTTAATATTTTCCATCTTCAAATCAAATGAAGGTTGGGGATCTTGCTAATTTCAAAAGCTTGGCATCACTCAGAGAGCTTGCGGTATTATAGCTGTGCATGGCAAACTGTTCCACATATTTATCATTTTTATGATTAGCTGTTTTTTGGCTTCTTCTTTCTGTGTGTGCCTCTGAATACACTTTCAGTCACAACCTGCCCTTTGTCATCTGACTGTAGCACTAATAACAACATATGGCAGAACAGTCAGACACATCTTCAGGAACTGGGAAATCTAGGACTTTAGGCAGCCATCGGTAAATCCCACCCTTACCCACTCCTCACCTGGGATTTTCCATTCTCTCAGTCTCACTTCTCTTGCTCCCACTACATAAAGCCATCTTTTCCACAGCACCGGGTCTCTCCTCCCCCTGCCGCTCTTACTGAGATGGTTCTGAAAATGAGGTGCTGGCTTAGGCCTGCAGCAGAACGAGGGAGTCTGAGTGGACTGTGACACTACTGGCAGGGTGGGAGAGGGGAGGCATTTTGAATATTTCTCCACAAAATGTTCCTGCAAGTGAAACAGCTCACCCTTCAGGGAGAAAGATTATAGCTCAGCCTGCTGCCTGGGAAATCTCTGAAATTAAAGAACAGGTGACATTAAAAATATTATATACAGTGTTATATAATACTGTATATATGTGTATATATTGTATATATATGTTTTCGGATGTCTCCGTTGCCGAACGTTTCGGTTTTCAAACGCCGAAAACCCAGAAGTAAAAAATGCTTCCGTTTTTGAATGCGCCTCGGAAGCCGTTCGACTTCCAAGGCACATTTCTCTATTTTCTAATTGAATTTGCCAACTGCCCATTGTGCCTCAGTTTTCGAATGTTTCAGAAGTCAAACGGTCTTCCGGAATGGATTAAGTTCGAAAACCGATGTACCACTCTATATCTTTCCCAACTTATGGCTGAAGTGGGGCAAGTCCATTCTACACATTCTATACCACTTTACTCTGTGTTGTATGCGCATATGAAATGTTTTAAAAAAATGCTCTCAAAAGTAATAATACATGAATTCAGTGCCAGTCAAATTTCCCAACAATGATGTTGATGCTTCCATTAAGGAGCTATGAGAAAGGGTCACATTATGAGAAATATTGATCCAGCAGTTAAATGATCTTGTGCATAATCATTTGCCTGAGAATACAGTCATTTGATTTACTTTATGTCAAGGGTAAGGTGGATAGGAATTGAGGGAATGAGCAGCGTCAAAAGGCTCAAAGGATACCCTTTTAGCCAGCTAATATGTAATTCTACCTTTGAATAGGATGACCATGCCTCCATAGGACATTCTGCTGTTTGAAGGAACCCACTGCTTGCAGGGCTCCCCAGTCTATGAAGATAAATAACTCTTGAGAAGAGAGAGCGGGGCCTTGAGGTGCCAGACTGAGTAGGCACACAGGCCAGCTGGCCCCCGTCTTCCCCACTATGGCGAGATGTATGGTATAGAAAATGGTATGTAAATTCTACCAATTATTTCTAAATCTGAAATTGCACACATCCATTGGCATTTTTATGCAGAGATGTTTTCCCTCTACTTTTTTGGTCACGCATAAGTAGCCAGCCTTAGCTTCAAAAGAGAAAATGTCTGCGAATACGGAGGAAATATCTATTTTAATGCTTTGTTCAAAAGGAGCCTGGACATTTGCAATTCTACTCTGGGTGAAGCGTGCCTTCCTGTTCTGACAGCATATTGTCCCTCGTCCACAAAGTAGCTTTTAGGATTTACAACAAGACGCAGATCCAGACACAACTTCTAAGAGCTGTGTAAATCTTACCGCGTTCAGAGGAGCCTGCTGTCGGTTTTGAAGGCTCAGAGTGTTCTTTCTGGTGACATCAATCATGACTCAACCTGGCCACCAGTGCCACAGATGACAAAAGAGACCTATTTTTAAACAGTGACACCGATACAGCGAGGAGAAGCCTGCCTTAGGCCAGAATTATGTCAGCCTTGCTGTGGATATTCAGAAAGCATGTGCTATGTTATTTTGGGAGTATTGTCAGATGGTCTTGTTGTGGTCTCTTAGATTTGTGAAAATGCTCCCCCCCCTCTCACTTTTTAAGGGAACATTACAAAACTGCTGGGCCAGAGCTGCCATCTTGCATTAGGACCAAGATGTGGGATAGGAAATGGTTCTTCTCACTGTCCTTTAACTCCATCAGAGGCAACTGCTCCCTAGGAAGGACAGTTGGTTTATTCTCTTTGGACTTTGGCAGACACTTGTATGGTACAAAGCCTTAAGACTAAACTAGATGCCACGAACTTCTTCTACAGGTAACATCACGCCAGTGTTCCTTTTTAAAGTGGAAAGCTACCTCAGGAGAAGGAAGAAAAGATAAGTGGGGATGCACCCCCTTCCTCTCTCCCTCCTAGGGGGAATACTATAGGAAGGGACCATTGGTAAGAAATCCTGCATTTAAAGGAGACTGTTGGCCTCTCCATATATTCTGTTTATTGCAGAGTCATAATGATTTGATGCTATTGAGCCCGGCCTTGGCTGGGGAGGGCGGGGTATAAATAAAAATTATTATTATTATTATTATTATTATTATTATTATTAGGATGGTCACAGGTAGAGCCTGCTTCCAATTCTGTTTATGTCTGCAAGTTTTGGGGCAGGCACATTGCTTCCCTTCCAACCAGTGTATATCCCAGAACTTCCTGCTGAAAGCCCATCACTTTTTAACACCACAAATGCTCTCATTTAGTTTTGCCCTGCTTTCTTTGAACTATAGCCCTTCGAGAGAGCAATAATGCGGTAGCATTGGGGAAACATCACAAAACAAAGGGCTCGTCCACATTTGTCTTGCGATTTCTAGGTATGGGTTCAAGCGTGTTTTTCCCCTCTCTTTTGTCTTGCTGCTTTCTCTGTCTTGTATACTGCTGAGTTGGAACAAATGTCAATTGGGTTTTCTGCAGATTGACATTTGCTCCAATTCAGCAGTAAACAGTGGGTTTTCTCAAAGAAAGTAATGGGACAAAAGAAAAACGTCTCAGACCTGCGCCTAGAAATCACACGGCAAGTGGAAGTGTGGGTGAGCCCAAACTGAAGCAGTTTATTGTGTTAAGAACATGTTGCAGAATAAACCACTGCAATAAAAGCACCAGCCTGAAGGAGATGTCAGTTTTCAGCAGTTAGTTTTCCAAATTAAAGCCTTCTCATCATTTGCAACGCCAAGAGTGGGAAAATCCACCAGTGTTCAAGAAGGAAAAAATATTGGTCTCAGCTGAAGTTTGATATCTTAAAGAAGAGTTTTCCCTTCTTAACATTTGCTAGCCATAACTGTGTGTTTTAAGGGTTTCACATTTTTAAAGAATCCAGTATAAAATTTTGACATAAATATCTAAAGAACACCTGATGATCTTTTCATCTGCTGTTCTTTGAAGCTATCACACCACACTCCAATACCAAAGATTTACAAGGCCACCTTCACGTTCCTTCTCCCGTCTTATGCCTACATGTGTCTGCTACACTCTGCTGTTCTTCAATATAACAAGGTGTGATATAACAAGCTTACAGGTGTAAGCATGCCACTGAAACTGTTAATGCCACATTTGAAAAAAGCAGATTGCTAACATTTAGGACAACGGCCATTTTACTCAGAGTTAATATCTACACTTATATAGAAGAACTGCATTTTTAAACAAAAATAAAAATGAAAAACTTGCCAGCTGCACAAGAGTTCTGAAGCTTTCATGTTGCAGGAGTCTGTCTTATACATCAGGCAAGCATATAAAAGAGGCTTAGGGGGAATTTAACAAAGAAAAAGAATATCCAGGTGGTTTTTAAACTAGAATACAATAAAGGGCTGGGTTTAGAGAAGTGTAAGTAATAAGCAAACAAACTGAGAGGTACAGTAGGAGAAGTAATTTTTTTTTAAAAAAAAAGGGAAGAAAAATTGTGTTTTATTTGAAAGCATGGATGGGAAAGCCCATAAAATTAGCCTGGCCTGCTTTGTCTTCCCTCCCCCCCCCATACATATACACCACACACACCACACACACCACACTAAACAGCTACATGCAGTGCTTTTTTCATGGGGGACGCAGGGGTATGCATACCCCTAAACATTCTGTGAATCTAAGTTTGGCCTCATTGAGGGGCAGTATTTCAATATGAGTAGGAAAATGAGAGTACCCCTAAACCTTTTTTAAAAGAAAAATAACACTGGCTACATGTAATTTCAAAACGTCATTCTATTCGAGTTAGAATGTGTTCTAAAATGTAAGGATTCTGAAACTAAATTTAAAAATTGAAGCATTTCATTTCATTTTTTGCCTCTTAACTGGTTGGTGATGAGGCCATAGAATAAACTCTTTGAAAATAACCAGTTTTTATTTTTAACATAACTTATATTTCTTTTTGAAAACTAAAATACGTGAAACAAAAAACAGTCCAAAGGTTATTGACTAAAGAGCACCTGCTTTGCATGCAAAAGCCCAAGGATCCAATCCATAGCCTCGCAAGGTAGATGAAAGGACCTGGGGCAGCAAATAGGCCAAAGGTAAAACAAAACAGCTAAAAACATGTAAGAACAATTCCAAAAGAGATCCAGACTAGGAAAGAGCTCCATCTGGGTGTTAGAGATACCTACAAAGCAATTAAATATGAAGAGACACAGAATTTGATTTGGATGTATCATCCTCTACTGGCAGAATGGCTTATCTGCACTTTCAAGGTCTTCCAAAGCATCCAGGACCAACCATCTCTCTGAGTTAGATGTCAGAAGTGAACCTGAAGGTCATTTGCTTATTAGATTCATGCCTTGGCCCTTCTCCAAGTCCCTCATGGCAGTATATAAGGCTCTTCCTCATATTGTAGAAGAAAAAGGAGTTTGGACTTGATATCCCACCTTTCACTGCCCGTAAAGGTAAAGGGACCCCTGACCATTAGGTCCAGTCGTGGATGACTCTGGGGTCCAGTCGCCTTTGACTGAACTTAACCATACAGGGTCCTTTACCTTTGTTTGTTTTTTACCTTACCTAATAATGGCTAAAGGTCACCCAGTGAGTTTCATGATATGAGTGGCCTCATACGAATAACATTATTGGTGTTATTATTTATTAAATTTATATATTCATCTGAAGATTCCAGGGCATCTCCAAAGATACTACTTCTCATGAATATGGTGTAAACACTACCATCTATTTCTTACTCATGTCAGACCAGCTCAACCTGGGCAGGAAAATAAAAGATAATTTGGTGCCTCTTGGAGTCCTTTATCCCTTTTGTGTGAGTAAAAATTAGCATGCTGGTAGCTTGGCTGTCACACAGGCAAAATAATTTCAATTCTTGGCAGGTTCACATTCCTTTGTATCTGGCCTACATAAAGTATTACCAAGTGGGCAAAGAAACCTTTTTAGGTGAACAATTGGATTAATCTCTTGCGGGGGGGGGGGGGGATATAATCTAAACCTGAATTTGTAAAGATGTTTTGCAACCTGGGTTCCATCAGACTCCCAGCTCCAGCAACATAAGGAAAGGCAGTGTTTGGAAATACACAGTTCTAAGCTTCCCGAGATGTGTGAATGTTCCACTTGTGTAGAACATATATCTTTCTCCACCTATAACTTCACTGCTACACTGCACAGGAAAATGCTATACTCATTCAATTAGGCAAGAAAGGAACTCTTGTAGGCATGCTTTTCCAAGGAAACAAAAATATCTACAGTCCTAACTGCAGTTGGAAAAGTTTTGTGGGTGCCCACATGCATGCAATTGACTAAGCAGTAAAGTATTTACTTGAAGTAACACACTTGTTAAGTTGGAGTCATTGTGACATAGTAAAAGTTTTGTTTCTATGTCGCAATTTTTTTAAAAAAACGTATGTGGATTAGCTCAGTAAATCTATCCTAAGTCGTCAACATGCTGACTTAACTAAACACCTTCACAAGAAAATGTGATCATTATCAACATGTACCCAGTTTTAGTCAGTTATCCAAATACATTTTATGTCCCCTTCTAGGATGACAGAAATAATTATTGTATTTGTTTAAAAACCAATAAAAATTGTTGTTCTTGTTTTTAAAAAAGAAATCACAAAACTGTCACCTATTCTAGAATCTCTAGACACCTTATTGTAAAGGAAAACTTATTCAAAGATTTTCAATTAATTTCAAGGCTCTCTCCACATTAGAACATAGACACTGCTGCCTTAATTATGAAAATCTGCCTTTAATTTTTCTATCTTTAGCCGATTAATCAACTTATTCAAGTATGCAATTCAAATTATTCAAAGCACAGTAGCATGCAACAAGGAGAAATACTCTGCACCAATGGCACATGAATCCAATGCATGCACGACAAGCTATGGGCTTTCAGGAAGTAGTAGAGAGAAAAAATGGACTTTAGGGTTCATCTTTAAACCCCTAGAGGTTTTCCAGAAGGCAAGTCTACTCTAAATCAAGTGAAGGCTTCTAAGGTTCAGATGTTTAGAGCTGATTGTGAATATGCCATCATAGGGTGTGTGGTGACACCATTATTATGAAAAGCTCTCCAGAATATGCACTATGCAAGGAGAAACTTGCTGGTTTGCTGTTAAACTCACATGTTGTACTATGTTGCTTTTATTTTGTCATTATATTTTGTCATCACTTGTAAAATGAGGACAGAACCTTGTGCAATTTGTTTACACAGTCACATCTGAATTAGGGGTCATTTGTATTCTTAATATTTGCTTTGTGTGCAGATGCGGGCAATTACAGGACAAAGAAGAAACTCTTAAATCTCTGGACAAGTTAAATATTTGGGTCCTAAACACAAAAACATATACTGGGGTACAGGCCCCAGGCATTTCAGAAATGACTAGTATGCTTCAACAAAATAATTGTTTTCTACAGCAAAATCATGGCTTAAGTTAGCTCATTAAGTTAGTTCGTTCAGTTATGCTACTGTTTGAATGTGACAGATATTGTAAGCACAATTCAATTTTTTTTAAGATGATAGATTTGAGTTCCTTATTTTTAAAAAAGAAGCTTTCCCACAGTACATTTTGTCAATAATTTATTGATTTAAGATTGATAAAGTTGCAATCCAGGCACATCATCTGTAAGTGAACTGATGACAACTTCAAGTATTGCTCTGAATCCATAGTATAAAAACTTTTAACATTTGCTTTACAATGACAAAACAGCAAAAATACAATAAGGATATTTATATTTAAAACCATAAAACCATTGTACTCAAACCCATGCAGTACAATTTTAAAAGGCTGAAAAAAGTCAGTTTCACTTTGAGCCAAAAATTGACTTAAGTTTTTCTGAACTATACCCATGCTATGTGTATGATCCAAGGCTCCACACAGTTTCAGTGTGCACACATAGAACATGCCGCAGCATTGGAGAGGACAGGCAGCTCCTACTTATGCAAAGCTCCAGAGCTTTTTGGATCATGCTCTTATTAAAACAAAGGTGTCCAAGGTCACTGCAGACTCAGTTGCTGCTTCAAAGCTAGTAAACTCAAAGGATAGTAAATTCTCTCTTGACAAAAAGAACATGGGAAGCTTACAAAGATTAATAGTCTCAATTATTGCCAGTAAGAGCACAGTGCCGAAATGCTGTTTTTGGAGCGACAATCAGGATGAAAGGGAGAGAGTTTCCTCTCAAACAGCATTCTGGGATGTCACAACATTTGAAACCTATATGCCCAATTTTCCCTTGTTTTCAAGAAAAATATATGGTAAGAATAGACTCACAAACTATAGCTGACAAACAGGACAAATGTATTTCTAAACAAGTGTTTTGATCCTCTCATATACAAAATGTAGATACTGACAGATACCCAGCATTCTTGGCACTGGCTCTTGCAGTACGCACTGAATGTCAAAGACACATAATGCCTGCCAAACAAACAAACAAACAAACAAACAAACAAACAACCACAGTGATTTATTTAAAGCAGTACTGAAACACAGCCGGGAGGGAGGGGATCCAGTTCAGTATTTTTCATGCAATTAATTGGTGCTGAAGTACAACCATAGGTCACCAAAAACAGTAAAACCTGAGACACTCAACATTACATGATGGATGTTCAGGGCCAGGCTACATGCGTCACTCTAGCACAAATGTTTCCAAAAGACGATATTTTGGTTGTTGGCACTTCCCTTGTATTACACAATTTTAAAACATGAATGCAATGAACCAAAAAACCAACCATCTATTTAGACTACATTTGCAAAGACCTGGTGGTTTATCTGTATCGAAACTAAAACATTTACATGGAATGTTGAGTTTAGAAAGCCAGTGTTTCAAATCACAGACACCTAGGGATCTGTTTAATAAATGATCACATTGACAAGAAATGCAAAAAAATTAATATATCCCTTCTCACCCCTTTTCATAAATATATATAGTCTCACTAAATTCTTTTACCTTTAAATAAGACAGCTAACCCTTTTATACATTAACATAAAATAACTGGACTTCCTGTTTGCATACTAAGCCTCTGGTACATCACTGTCACGTATAAATTGGAAAGGCAAATTCACTTGAACACAACAAGTATTTCTCTTTTCATCTACTAATAAACTTTGTGTCAAGAGGAAATCAAGAAGAAGCAAAAAAAATACTTTCTTCATTCCAGAAAACACAGCTCTGGGTCAGTGTAAAATGAGAACGATCCACTAGTTTTAATTACAAATTTTCAAATAAAAAAATAGGTTCTGGGTTTTCTCAAAGGCTGTTTTAGAAAGGTTTATAATTGAAACAATGAAGCACTTATATAAATAAAATCCATTTACCCAACTGCCTCTTTCCCAAAGACTAACCCTCCACCCTGTTATCTTTGTTAGAATTACCCCAATCTAAGCTTTGATGCACTGCTTTGAATACTCCCCAAGGGTAATCTACAAATACTCAAGATGCAGAGCAATATTATTGCTTATTGAAAAGATCCAAGAAAGTTTTTCCACCAACATAAATAAAATTTGCTGTTGTGGTAAAAGTCAGTCTGGATGTGGAAGACAATACTCAGCACACACACAAAATTCGGATTGAGCGTAAGCAAGTTCAAATATTTGTATTTTAGTTAAAGAAGTAGTAGCCACTTTTGCATCCCCAGTTTTAAAAATTTCAAGTGCTAACTATTATCCAGGTCTGGAAGTAGCAAAATTGGAAGCCACTTAAACACTGATATCAGACCTTAAGACTTTTTAATATCAATGCTCAGCTTAAAGGATATCTCATACTGGATTGATGAAATGTGGTATCATAATAGCTGAAGATTCACTTCAAAACCCAGTAAAATTGAATCTGGTAAAAAATAAGGCTTCACTGTGATATTCTGCCTCCAAACCCCTATTCCAAACAGGAAGGTTTACACACAGAAAAATAAGATCAACATTCCACTGCACCAAGTTTGTAAATGCACCAGTTTGCCAAAGCTCGAAAAGCTTCCCACCAACAAAATGTCCATTTAGATCCAACTGAGTACCTTATTAAAATATTATGAAACATTTTATTTGTTTAGTGTTATGAATGCACCCAACTGACTGGAACCCAAAAGGTGTCTCGCTCCAGTCTGTCAAAGGTTGTTTTCAGCTCATTGTAAGCTGTAGTAAGATCATCATTTACTATAACTTTGTCAAAAAGGTGGCTGTATTGGCTTTCCATAATTTGTGCTGATTTAAGCATTTCTTGAAAGTCTTCCTCCTAAAAGAAAGAGAAGTAGTCATTCAAAAGCAAAAGCAAAACAAGTTACAAATCTGCCGAACTTGGAGTTAACAAGGAATCAGGTTTTATGGCCTGGTTCCAATGATCTTGCTGTGTGAGTAGAAGGCATTTCCATTTGTGCGGGGGGAAGCTGCCAATTTCCTGACCCCCCCCCCCGCAAAACTATTCTGAAGAGTCCCCTGACCCTCAGCAGCCACCGGAGTGTGTGTGTGTGTGTGTGTGTGTGTGTGTGTGTGTGGATCTGTGCCCCTCCTGCATAAGTAGACATGCTAGCATACCAGGATTTTGGATCAAAGCCTATGCTTAGCTAATAGTTCATAAAACAGTGAATAAAAATTGTATGTTCTTTATTACAAAAATTCACACAAGTCTTTGTTTCAAACTATTTTGTTATTGTTTTAAAAACTCTATTTTGACCAGCAATTTACAAATCCTTCCTCTTTATCCGCATATCAGCATTATTAGTCACTAACTGATAATTAAAGAAATGTCTCTGTGCTAGAAAAAGCACTGGAAAAATGTTTTTAAGCTATTTACATTAATGATGTACTGACCAACTACATTACCTAAGACTCTGCCTGCTATTAGCAAGGGATTTACTAGAACACAGTCTGTATTTTTGAAAGTTTGGTAAAAATCCAAAAGAATCGTTCCTTTCAGATTCCTGGGTCTTACTAGGGCTCATTCAGTAGGTTTTTGCTCATGTTTTTGGAAACATAGAATGTAACTACATAAAATTAAGACAGAAAATCCTAAGAAGAGCATGTCCCCAGGACTGTGTTATACTTTTACAAATTAAGAAACTATTTATGTATTTAATAGTCTTGTGAAGTCTCACTAGCCTGATTATTCCAAATTCATGTATTTTTTTAAAAAAACAACATTTACAACAATTTTGTCAGAAACAAACTGACAATATCCACAGTTTGCATCCTTGCTAGGCATTCACACTGTTACACATACTCCTTTCCAACAACCTCCACAGGATTCAATCCTGAGAGACATTCTTGCTTGCGTTCACATGATATTGCCGGACACGGAGCCTGTGCATCAATACGTTCATTAAACCACCTTTGCCTTTCCTTGTCACCCATACTTATTCCTATAGTTTAGATGCATATCTGGAGTGAAACTAGAGCTAAATCTACAGAAACCTGATACAATTATAATTGGCCAGACTTGTGACTCACTCATCTTGCAGTGGCAGCTGAAAAGAATGCTGGGAGGGGACATATCGTATTTTCCTGTGTATGACGCCCCCATGTATAAGACACCCCTATTTAGGGGGGACTCCAAATTAAGAAAACACCCCTTAGCACTACCCGTTTATAAGATGAGCTCCAATTTTAAACCTTTTTTTTTTTTTTGGTTAAAAAAAATCTAGTCTTAAACACGGAAAAATACGGCAACTGCCTCCATCCCTAACATGTTAGGTGTGACACTGTTTCTGTCACTGCCTAAAGGACACGCAAATAAGAACATGAAATGAAGGGAGAAGAGAGAGGGAGGTGGTGTGGTGGTTCTGGAAGTGATCGCCCTCTCTGATTCTGTTTCCAATACTTAAAAAAAAAGTTATGCTGAAAAAATATTATGTGCACTGTGAACAAGGGTGTGTAGTCACCTTCACTGACAGACACAGCCCCCCTGGCACCTTGTCATATTTGCAGGAACGCAGAAGTTACTTACTTGAAAAGGCTTCGCAGCACCTTTTTCATCCTTGCTTGAAATTATCTTGGCATTTCTTCTCGTTTCTCGCAAACGCTCAATTGAAGGAGGTTTTATAAAGATGACAAACGGTTTAAATTCTAATGTCCTTAAATGCTTTACTGTCTGGAGGGAAGAAAATGCTAAGTTATGAGCAGCTTGTTTCAAAATTTATTTACTTTAAGTAAGGCAAGTCACCTGGCCCTCTCCAGTTTCCATCTGGCACCTCTATATTTTTCTCCCTCATCCCCCAGAGCTACTGCTATTAAGCATAATTTATATAGCATTTTAATTGTGCAGAGTAATTTACAATCGTTCACTCAGAAAGATCCTCCATAGTATTTCCTGAAGTATCAGTCATGTATCATGTATTCTAGTTCCATTATATAGGAGTGTATGTGAATGAGTCCAGTTCTGAACAGGCAGGTAAAAGTTCTCAAGTTAGAATAATTTAGCAAAAATAAATCTGTTTTCATAGTTAAAGTGGTAAGCAGCTAGTCTTTTAGCACCCAGGTCCATTTTCCCCTCTACTAGCAGTTCAGTCCCAAGGTGGCCGGTAGAACATAAGATTTCACATTTCAACTCTTACCCACCTAAAGTATCTTATTTGTTTCTACAAAGCAATGCAAATCAGCATTCGGTTACCAACAGAAAAACAAAATGTTGTAGTTTACTTACATGAGGTTGTACATCCAACAAACAAACTTTATTTTTAGCCAGAACAGATCTAACTGAATCTATGCTGGTTCCATAGTAATTGTTTTTATATTCCCCATATTCAATAAACCTGTAATTGAAAAACATTATTGAATGTTTCCTTTAAAGACTCCCCAAACGTAGCATTATACAGAGATGATTCACACAATCCAGTTCTTTTCACTTCTATGTGAGAGTCTATTACAGATTTTTTTGCTTTGAGATTATATATATACAGTGGTACCTTGGTTTAAGAACAGCTTAGTTTATGAACAACTTGGATTAAGAATGCTGCAAATCCAGAAGGAGGAGTTTTGGTTTGTGAACTTTGCCTTGGAAGCAGAACATGTTCTGCTTCCGGTTGAGTGTGTTTCATTTGTAAATTGAGTCCCCGCTGCTATGGGAAAGCACACCTTGGTATAAGAACATTTTGGTTTAAGAACAGACTTCCAGAACAGATTAAGTTCGTAAACCAAGGTACCACTGCACATACACACACACAGTAAACCTGCTTTTATTTCACTGACACAGAGAAAAGACCTAGAGAACAAATAGCCTGCTAAAGTTTTTTTTTATCATCCTCATTTGAAACTAATGAAGTAAAAACGTGCATAATCTAAACAATAGATTATTGAACGCTGTTTCCACATCTGTTTCCACATCTAACCTGTTTTATCACACAAATAAATATAACAATAGAATTATAGAATAATAAGAGTTGGAAGGGACCATGAGTGTCATCTAGTCCAATTGTTCAATGTAACTTCTTATACAGAAAGAATACAAGATGTTTTTTTGGGGGGGGGAGTATAACATTATCTTATGTAACAGTGCATCAGCTTAATACTGAACAAGTTTGCAAACTTGAGAGTCAGTGAGGCCCTTCCCTCGTCCTCCCACCCATACCCTCAGCACAGCAGCAGGACTTTGCTGGTGCTGTATACAGAAGTCACTTTTGAAGTTAATAAAAAAAGTTAAAACTTCTGACATCTGTCCTGGACATTTCAGAAGAGGTCTCAAACCCAGAACAGGAGATCTGCTGTCTAGAACTGCTACTGTGTTCATATGGATTATAATCATAGTTGAGGGTAACAGTATATGTAATTGTATTATTCCCATTAGTGGTACCGTATTTTTCGCCCTATAGGACGCACTTTTTCCCCTCCAAAAATGAAGGGGAAATCTGGGTGCGTCCTATGGGGCGAATGCAGGCTTTCACTGAAGCTTGGAGAGCGAGAGGGGTCGGTGCACATCGACCCCTCTCGTTCTCCAGGCTTCAGGAAGACATCCGCAGCCTAGGCAGCCCTGCGGGAACTCCCGCAGGGCTGTCTAGGCTGCAGATAGCAGCCTGCTTCCCGGAGCGCCGGGCGCGCTGAACGCAGAGCGCCCGGCGCTTCGGGAACACATCCGCAGCCTAGGCAGCCCTGTGGGAGTTCCTGCAGGGCTGTCTAGGCTGCGGATAGCAGCCTGCCGCCCGGTGCGAGGGGCGCCCTGAAGCAGAGCGCCCCTCGTGCCGGGCAGACATCCGCAGCATGGGGAGACCTGCGGGGAACTCCTGCAGGGCTCCCCTCACTGCGGATAGCAGCCTGTCGCCCGGCGCGAGAGGCGCCCTGAAGCAGAGCGCCCCTCGCGCCGGGCAGACATTCGCAGCGTGGGGAGCCCTGCAGGAGTTCCCCGCAGGGCTCCCCTCGCTGCGGATAGCAGCCTGCCGCCGGGCACGAAGGGCGCCCTGAAGCAGAGCGCCCCGTGCGCAGGGCAGACATCGGCCAGCCCCACAAGCTCAGGGGACAGCAGGGAGGCGCAGCGCCGCCATCCCGCTGTTCCCCGACCTGGTTTGGTTTCCCCGACCTGGTTTTGGGGGGGAAATAAAGGAAAAACTAGGTGCATCCTATGGGATGGAGCGTCCTATGCGACGGAAAATATGGTAATTAATTTTTTCCATTAGTGGTCAGCAGTTGTCAGTTAATGAGCAAATAAGTGGTTCAGGCAAGCCAACAGATCACAGGTAGGGAAGTAAGCAGATATTTAAGAGAATCTGAATACACATTGATGCCCCCCTATTCAAATCAAGTTTGTTCTGATCTGAATATTTAGAAGAGGAAGCACCTTCCATTTATAAATTGAGGTCTAGCCACAAACTGACAAAAAACCATTGTTATGACAAAAGTTATTGCTTTCCCACATACTTGTTGTTCTGTACATCTGTCTCAAACAAGTGCTTGGAAATAAAAATGTACTCAACGCCATCACTTTCTTGGC
This sequence comes from Podarcis erhardii, assembly GCF_964252035.2. Lineage (NCBI taxonomy): Eukaryota > Metazoa > Chordata > Lepidosauria > Squamata > Lacertidae > Podarcis > Podarcis erhardii. The sequence continues at coordinate 16,897,149 of NC_138513.1, read as the reverse complement.
TTCTTCTTGGTCTTGTTGTGTCTGGTTTTATTGGGAAAGAAATAAGAAACAGTTTACAAATGAACAAACAAAACCAGAAAACCAACAGTAGTCTTTTCTGTTTGATCACAGAATCATAGAATTGTAGAGCTGGAAGGGACCACGAGGGTCATCTAGTCCAACCCCCTGGCAATACAAGAATCTTTTGCACAACATGGAACTCAAACCCATGACCCTGAGATTAAGAGTCTCATGCTATCAGCTTGATGTTAATTACCAAGACATTGTTGCAATGTGAGTGGAGGGGGGAATATAACACAAAAGCTCCTCCCACCTCTGACGAAGATCAGGAATTGGCTTAGGTTCCATGCATTCTCTCCTCATTCGTGTTCCCTTCATAACATACAGAAGTATTCCCAGAGTTTTTGAAAGCAACCCAGGATATCAAATCCCCTTTCTCTAGTGGTTTCAATATTCAGATGGACATATGAGAAAGCATGTGTGTCCAAGAACCATTATTGATCTCATGGCACGGAATTAATTCAGTTTTTGGACATCCTTCCAGTTGATATCTTTGTTGCAATTCATGAAAAAACTACATCCTAAAAATTAGAACGCTTGCAAAACTTTGTGCCAATACTGCTTATTCTTTTTTGTAACATCTGAGCAATATACCGAATAAAAACAGTCACATTAAAGCATTGGTATTACACATGTGCTGTACCACACACATTTCATTCATAAAATTTTGTGAGAGTTTTAATAAGCTTTCAAGTTATATTGAAAAAAAAGTGCTTTAATCCCTGCTTCAATAGTTCCTTATTTACTTCCTGCGCTACTGAATTCAGTGTTTCATTTGTCGCTATAGATAACTTTATTTTTGATTTTCTCAACAGAGCAGATTCAGGCCTTGCTCAGATGCAACAAGGCTCGTTTTGAGCCTTAAGCCTGCATGCTCCCTCCCTACCCCTAAAATAATTAAAGTACTCATTCCTGTCAGTCAGCTGCACCAACACTCAGCAAATGGGTGGCTTGCTAAAATTTGTTAACACAGCAAGGATATCAAATATGGATCAGTTTTAGTCATCCCTTGGAATGGTTTTGCCTCTACTCTAGCAAGTTGGGAAGTGATGTGGAAGCACCAAGTCAGCATTAAAAGTGCAGATGGGAGTGCAAACCCGACTATGGCTCAGGCCCCTGAGCCACTCCAATTCTGTCCAGTAGGGCCACAAATCCCTACTCTCTGTGCCATTTGTGGCACAACTTCTACAGGTTGCACAAAGCTCCACAATGTTGGAAGAGTACCTAGCCCATCTCTCACAGAGATTTTAACTGAGAGCTTTTATGTTCTAAAGTGTTTAGTGACAGCAAGAAAAAAGCACAGTCTTTACATTCTTATTCAAGGTGAGCACTCCTAAAAGGCATACCCTATATGTTCAAACATGTTCACCTTATGCCAGATTAAGTAAAACTGAACTTTATACAGAACTGATTGTCACTTACGTGGCACAGTTACACCATAATGCTGAGTATCACTGATCAACAATTTCCGTTTAAGTTCATTTAATCCTACACCCACAGGCCCTGAAAGTTAAAATGCATTGTAATCAATTATTTCAATCATGCAACACGTTATGATGTGAAATTTAAAAGACACAAGGCCAGAACAAGATGTGTAACTTCAGCACTATCCGCATTCTCTAGGCAGAGATAAAGAGATTGTCCTTACATCAAGTAACTCTCTGTGTATATCATTATCTGGCAAAATAGGCAGCAGGTTGTTCATTCTTGTGACCTGTGGGCTTCAGGAACTGCAGTTCTACATTACCTGGAAAATGAACAACCCGCTGCCAGTTTTGTCAAAGAATGATATACACACAGAGTTACTAAATATACAAAAATATGAATCTGACAGAGCAGAGATTATTGGAGATACCCAAGAATCATGACTGGATATCCATCTTCCCACCAACATATTTAGGATCCACTGTACTTTGAATACAGGCAGCAATTTCATGTGACTTTGTTTCATCTTCTTAGCTTTCTCAAGACAAGACACACAAAATTGAAAGGTGTATTTCAGGCTTCCTCATCAATTCTCATCACCCCTGACCACTGGGTCCTGCTAGCTAGTGATCATGGGAGTTGTAGGCCAAAAACATCTGGAGGGCCAAGGTTGAGGAAGCCTGGTGTATTATGTTCAGCCCATCTTCTGCACAGATGGAAAAGCTGAAGGAGACACTTAAGTGATTAGCGTTTCTCTTCTCAGCTCCAGATCATATAATTTGATACAGAAGGGGCCAGGTCAGGGTGTGAGCCATTTATAAATTTTCTGAAGTTTAATATATTCAGACCCATCACAGTTATTAAATATTCAGATTTGACTAGTTGCACCCCAACCCATATGTGCAGTATAGAAGTACTAATGAAGGCCAAATACTTTTCATTATTTCCAAGCTATAGATTCTCCAGAAAAGCCAAGCTGTTGCTGAATTTACACCATGTGCACTTAAGCAAGAAATGGCATGGCAAGTTTCATCTTTGCTTTGCATGAACTATAATTTATTACTGCAGATGAATGTCTAAAATGTAAACAAAATTTGTTGGCGCAGTCTGAAAATTAAAAATGACTGTGAAACTATCAGCATTAGATTTTTGTTCTTGTATTACCATTCTTACAATTATGCATCTCCAGACAACAGTGACTTATATGAAAGTAAATTACAATCTTATCTCTATGGAAATGGAATGGTTACTGGTAGGTTGAAAACTGATTTTTCATGAGCACTGGGAATAAAGCCTTCTATAAAGGTAGTATCAAAGCTCTGCACAGCTATGAAAACATATTTGATTTCCACTTATTCATGGTCTTCCTCACAAGGTTTGTGAAACATTCAAGGTGTTTGAAAATGATTGTTGTATTGTTTTGTTGCTCTGCTGTATTGTTTTGCCTTAAAATCCAACCATTTTGGAAATTTTAACTGAATCAATGCTATATGAACAGTCTTCAGTGCTTTGAGTATCTAGATGATCAGCAACCATGGCAAGGCATCTGTAACAGCTTACTTCATCTAATTTTATTTTTGGTTTGAACAGCTGTATCTGAAATAAAACTCAGGAAAATTTATTGGCTTGGATCCAAACTTTTTTGCTTCACTTTTTGCTTCACAGAAAGAGTTGAGCATACAGAAGAACCGCTCCCATGATTCCAACTCTCCTTCCATTCGCAGACCCCCAAATTAGTACCCAAGCCATAATATTTAAACAACTAGTTGGTTCAATCATTTTAACTTTTCATGTAAAGGTCCACTTCAGGCTCCTCCCACCACTACTCTGAATCAAGATCCTCTATTAAGGTATTCTACACAATTTCCTACTTCTCCCTTACCTAAGGATAAAATGACATACAGGGACCACAGGACTATGATATTAGAATTTAAAATAACCCAAATAAATTCATCTGCTTTTTTCCTGACATTCTGCAGAATGTTTTACCGAAATGGATGCTTTTCTTGTACAAACTGGTCATCTTTCCTAACATGCCAAGATTAAACCTTTGCACTGAAGTATCAATCGACACATTTCCCAGAAAGGAAATGAGTGTTAAGGGGTTAATTTCAGCCTTCCCTGTGTATCCCACTTGTGTATTAAAAATCTCCAGCTGCCTACCACAAACACCATTACTAGGTTTAAATAATTACTTTTGCCCCTTTTGTTCCATACTTGTTGAGGAGATATCATTTTATGGTTTATATCCAAGGTGCAACTAGAGCAAGATGTTTGCAAGCTGGGGGGAACCCTCTTGCTGTAAATCCAATGCTGGTGATCCATATTCTGCCTAATCTGCCACCATACTCTTTCTGATTCCCTGATTCCCTGCAATGAGGAGGGGAGATCACAGCTCATCATTATGTGCTGGAGCAAGTGTCAGTCAGGATATGTACAGTATTGTTAAATTCAGACCTGCAGCATTTGGAGTTCTGCTTGTCTCTTAGACAAAGCACCATTCCGGCTAGCATTTGCTTTATTTTGTCAGCCGATCAGTTCCAATGCCCTTCTGAATATCAATACTTCTAACAGTTAATCAATCATAGAATCACAGACTTCTAGAGTTGGAAGGGACCACAAGGGTCACCTAGCCCAACCCCCTGCAATGCAGGAATCTTTTGTCCAACATGGGGCTGAAACCCACAACCTTGAGATTAAGAGTCTCAAGCTCAAGACTTGTGTTTTCTCCAGTGGGTTAACATACCACCCCATAGCTCAGGGCCCACTTACCTAAAAACAATGGCTACTTTTATTTTAGGGACTAGAATGCAGCTAAATAAGCATTCACTATCCAAATTATCTACTGGGGTGAACCAAACCTGGTTAGAGCCTCCATCTCGGCCTGTTAGGTAGAAGAGAGAGAAAAAAGGCAGATGGCAGCAAATGTGCGGGAGCTGGGATTAGATAGAAAGGAGAATCGCATCCCAGTGATAGTCTAAACTCTACATCGAGTTTATATTCTGTGAATTAGAATTCATTTATTTAAAGTAAGTTTAAGTGAAACATCTACTTGGCAGCCAATTATTTTTTAAATAGACTCCAATAATAAATTGTGTTTTCAGTTACTATAGCTGAACATTATTGCCACAACCAATTATGTGAAAATTTAATTATTTGTCCTTGTATTTCCTGGCACTAACATCAAAATTGTATTTCACACATCGTATTGGATGCAGCTACTAGCATGTCCAAAGCTTTTAAATCTGATCATTTCTACTGTACCTATATTAACAGTGCCAGTTTTTCCACATTTTACCCAAGACATTTTTATGATATTGGCCAGACTTATGCTGCTTCTAATACCAAGAGAAAAACATCAAAATTACTGAAGTCTGCAATAAATTTGTGAGCTGCTTTTGTTACTGTAAAAGCACACTTTCTTCACTTGATTTAGTACCACCAAAATAAAACGAAAATTCTAGATATCCCTCAGAGCCAGCATATGTGATTTGTTATAAAAAGTCTACTTATCACACATTTCACAGAACTCTGTTGATATAGGTGTAAAATCAACTCAAGCATGTTATTACTTGCTGTGTAGAACCCACAATCTCTCGCTCACAGTAGTAGGTGCCTGAACTTGTGCGTTAGAGAATGACAAAGCTGTTTATTAAAAACTGATTTTAAGTGTTCCCTTGGATATGAGCTATATAAAAACAGCAGTTCTACAGTTCATAACAGTCCCTGATAGAGGGTCATATTTCTTCTGGTCTGCAACTTTTTATAATGGAAGAAATTCTGCTAATGAAACATTGGCCTATACACTACTGCAAAAGAAACTAAAATGTAGTGCAACAAGTACAAGAACAATTTACAATTGTTGGATTGTAAATGGAGTATATTGGAAAATATTTCTAAAAGGCTTTCCTAAGATCTCTAAATTGGTTATCAAGTGTTGAGATTGCTAACTAGATTCACAGACCATAACCCCATCCTATTTTATGTTCTGGACCATATCTTAAGTTTCTGCAAGTGACCAGTCCTGAGCATATGATGGAATTAATTGCTGAGGTAATATAGGAATCACCCAACACAAGAACAGAACAGAACAGAACACTGATTGGGCTACCCTGCAACTATAGTCAGCTACTAGTCCACATTGGCCCCAATTATTTTTTATAAAACACAGTTAAGGAAGACTAGGAATCTGTTTGGAAGAAAAGGGTAGCTTGTTTATGTAACACATTAGCAAATAGTGTTTGGTATATTGATTACTTCATAGTTATGTTCCTTAGCTTCATAATTGATGCAATAGTGGGTATTTTTTTATTGGCTACTGGCAAATAATAAAACTCTGACAAGTTTACCCTGGAGTCAAATAGAATGGCACTCTAAAGCAAACGGAAGCAAAACTGATGAAATCTGCTGTGGCTATGTATCAAACACTTAATAATAATAATAATAATAATAATAATAATAATAATAATAATAAGTTTTGCACCATGACTGCAGATCTGCTTGTGATTAGCTATCCCTACAGTGTGATGAGATTTAAGAGCACAGGAAAAGGGGAGCGAGCTAGCTAGCTAGCTAGCTAGCTAAATAAATGTCTTGTGAACCATCTCAAGGCATTTGTTGACTATGAATACAAGTTGACTATTTGTTGACTATGACCTGAATACCAGTTGGCAGGAATTACAACTTGGGAGAGTGCTATTGCACTCATGTCCTGCTTGTGGGCTTCCCATAGGTATGTGGTTGGCCACTGTGAGAACAAGATGCTAGACTAGGTGAGCCTTGGCCTGAATCAGGAGGCTTCGTCTTATGTTGTCTTTTTGAGACAGGTAAAATAAAGCCGAATAAAGCTTATAACGCCTCCCCCTCTGCAGTGTAATTCACCCAACCGGGCAAGATTCTGAGTCAAGTTTTAAGTGCTCGTCAAAGAGGAGCTCACAATCCTTAACTAACAACTGAAACACATTACATCTGCATGATAGGGAGAGAAACTTTACAGAAAGGCTATAAGCTAAACATCCAGCTACTCCTTTTCCATGTGGGAAAACAATGTATGTGACTGAAAAGGGATGAAAATCATCTTTTCAGCAGGTGAATGCACAGGCTGTCAGGCCAGGAAAAAGAATGATGGAAGCTGTAAAGACAGAAGTTCACTCTCTCTGCTTCTGGGCCTCACATACTGAGGAGAGCCTTCTCATATCCTTCTTGCTTTCAGGCCCAGGATAAATATGATGAATATTCATGCAATCTGGCCAATATGGCTAGGTGGACATGAAACAAGTCCATGAGACTTTTATGCTGGATGCTTACTGTTCTCAGATATGCATATAGACACATGCTCTAGCTGCCATTGTGCTGGGGCACCTCTGAATCTTTCAGCTATCAGCTTTCTGAGGGTTACATGCCAGTGGTGGATGAGGCCAGAGGCAAAAGAGCAACTAATGTACATTTTTATCTTTGTACAGTACCTGTCTGCCCTTGTGGTTCCTTATAAATATACTTGAATATATGGACCTCAGGAAACATCTGCTTCCACATGAGCCTCTTGAGACTTTTGAGCATTTCAGGTTGCTTTGGCATATGATTTTTAAAGTTCAAAAAGATAACATGAAACAAAACAGTTTAGTCTTTATTTAAACAACCTAGGTTCCTAATTCAAATAATTAAAACTTACCAACCAAGACAACAAGTCTGTATTTCTCATTGGGCTGTCGTCTATACTTTGCTACTTCTTCGTAAGTTGGGACATCTGCTGTATCGTACTGATCACTCTTCTTGCATTCATACATAGTCTTGTTTGTTTTTCTATCTTTTCTGCTGAGCCGGAAACTCCTCCTGAAACCAGCTGTAGTTACGAGATTTAAAAAAAGAAGCAGAAGCAAGGGTTACTGTCATCAGCCTAGCCAGTAGCCCATCTGTAACAAACACTCCTTCATATGGGCATTTGTTACTTTTGTTACTTAGTAGTTTTTCTTCCTTATATCTTAAAGGACCAAATTCAAAGTCCAAATTGTTTTCCATATATATTTGATTAGGCTCATGCAAGGGCATATGGGAGCCACATGGGGTGAAATTTGACGTCTTTTTAATCTCCATTGTTTTGTGTTTACTTTTGAAGTCCCCCTATGTTTTTAGATAGGATTGTGGCCTAATCACATTACCAAATTATTTTTATTCAAAAGGTGCCAATTTCAAAGTGTATGGGTTGCTGGTGAAAATTAGGAATGATGTATTTTTTTTAAAAAACAACAACATCATATTGGTATAGCAGGCTAGATCTCTGTTAAGCACTGAGAACAGAAATATGGGGAAATGTCACATTTGTAATACAGACTTGCAAAATTTGCTGATATCCCTACCCCCAAAATACTGATAACTACCTCAACTCCCAGATACTGATATTTTAATAAGTGCTTGCAGAATCAACAGAAGACACTCATTCTTTATCTAAATACGTTCCCAGCTGAGATCGTATATTTGACATCCACACTGGTTCAAAGAAAGTCAACAACAGCGATGAATGTTTCTAAAAACCTATTAGTCATAGCTGTCAACTTTTCCCTTTTCTTGCAAGGAATCCTATTCAGAATGTAAGGGAATTTCCCTTTTAAAAAAGGGAAACGTTGACAGCTATGCCTATTAGTAGCTTCACAGTCTTTAATTACATTAAAAATCCATTTTAATCATTGCAACACCAATATGCTTTGTTCTGATAACCCATACATCATTAAATGGGGCACAAGATAAAATATAATTAAGGGGAGAAACAGTCAATATATTAGACGACATAGCTCATCCAGTCTACAGTCGTGTTTGTCACTTGAGTCAGATGTTCTACTCTGAGCAATCCAGGACAGGCTTCTTATGATGGGAAATAGATCTCATGCCTCCTTGCCTGCTGAGACAGATCTTCACTGAGTTGTTGCTTGTCCTTACCAAGATCTGCTTGCCTTTTATGTTGCCTAGAAAAGCCCAACGTATCAGTATGATAACCTTTAATTCAAGCCACTTGATACTTCTTTACGTTTCAATACTTTGCATCCTCTGGTGCACTATTGGTATGACCAGAACCTTCATAAACACCATGGGAGCAGCAGTGAGACAAAATGGTAGTGCTCGGAGTCAATAGTGACTGCTTTTAATAGAGCCACAGGAATGTCTTGTCCCTTAAATGAATGAGTTACACAGATAAACATCTAAGAATTCTATCACTCCCACCCTGAACTCCCATCACAACTGCATCCCAGCATGCTGATCTGCCAGAGAATACAATACTTCTGACGTGCTGCTGTAGATCAGAGCTAGAAATTAAAAGATAACTGAATGCAGAAATAATTCTGAATCACTACAGCCAGCAGTACACCTGAATAGGGAAAAATTTAATGCTGTGATTGTCAGATGAAGGGTGGTATACAAATTTAATAAACAACAACAACAACAAATAGAAATGCAAGGAAAATGCAAAGGAAAGTCATTTTAAAAACTCATCAGAGTAGCTGTTGAAATAAGGGGTGTATGAAGAGATGACAGTAATAGTGTTTCTGCCTTTGCACTGAGCACTCCCTTTCCCAAACAACTTGGGAACAATCCTTGGTGTGTGACAGACAAGAGAAAAAGGTGATGATGAGAATGATTCTTTGGAAATGTCCCACCCCTGGCAAAACAACAACACTTGAGAACAAGCAGGAGAAAGGTGATGGTGGTGGTGGTAGTGGTAGTAGTAGTAGTAGTAGTAGTAGTAATACTTATGCACTTGCTCACTCATAAAAAAGAACCAGGAAAAATGTGATAATTATTATCACCATCAATATGAAGCCTCTGCACTGCCCTCACCCAAACAACTTTGGAACAATCCCCATTGCAGGGTATGCAGCAGAAACAACAAATGGTTGTCATAACCTTCCCCCACCCCCCAGTATTCTACTGTGGCATCTATCAAGCAGCCACCCACTCTACATTCCAATAGGCAGCAAAACAAACAAAGCAGCAATGGGAAGGACCCCCAGATTTCATCTCCCACATTTTCAAACAGTTTCTGAAGCAGCTGCTTTATATGGATGGCAGGAAGCAAAGTGAAACAGAGCAGCAACTGGGTGGATCCAAGGACTAGGATAAAAGACAGAAGCAGGAAAAGGGCACTAAAGGGGGACAGCAGCTATTTGGAGCCCCAAGTTTTCCCACTGCCTGGTGTCTAAACAGCTCACTTATCAATCACAGCTCTCACTTCACTCACTGGCTAATCATTTCACAGAAATTACTGGTGCTTAGAAGGGTACCTGCACACTTTGATTATATTTTTTTCCTAGGAGGGGTAGAGACATGTACTTTTGAAAAATGAAAGCTGGGGGCACCAAATAAGGCCTTCACTGGTTCCATGGTGCTTATGGCAGCCTGATAGCTCCTTCCAATAGAGGAGTCAACTTTGCAAGCTAACCCTGTTTCCTGCTGGTGGGAGAGGCACTCCTGGAGGGTATCTGAATGCCCTCCTTACTCTACAAAAGAATAGCTGCTGCTCAAAAGGTTTAGGCTCCCCTCTAGAAGTACATACTTGAGGGAAAGCAAAAACTTTCCTCTGTTTTGTTCCACAGATCATCAGTGAAGGGCACTGAAAATTAAGCCAGCTCCTGGGTGCAGAACCCTTTGCATCGATCCCATTTCATGGTCAAACTAGATTGTAACAAATTAGCAAACACTGAACAGGACTTCCCACCCCCTAATGCTAATCCCCTCTTCCTGGTCAGGTTAAAGTGTTAGACTATTCCAAGTGCAATCAACCACTTTAGAAATGCTACACACTGAACATGTTTCTAGCAACTAGCTGTAGAAACAAAAGGGAGCAACACCCCCTCTTCTGGTAATGGCTCACACCATTCTTCTTGGAGTCTAAAACCGGTATTTATATTGAGTTTATTGAGTTTTTAAGTATGTTAGTAAATAGCTATTTAAATAGTTTTCTCCAAAAGGGTGAAACCAATTATTGTTTTTAATAGTATGCAAACAGTTTACTACCAACAAAATAGTTTAACTACATGGTTTGAACCATTAAACTACATGAAAATTAGTTCAACTTCTGTCCTTCACTGCTGCCCATTTAATACCAATCACTGTTTTTCAAAATTGTATGCACTTTTTTATCTATATACATTGAAGACAACCCTTTGTCTTCAATGTATATAGAGAAAAAGACAAGCCATTGTTTCCAATAAGTATCAACAGCAAACATCTCACAAAAAGTAGGTATCATTTAGACATAAATGGTAAAGCCCTGCCCACAGGCTCACAATCTACAATGATATACATGCTTTGTGTGTCAAATTTAATACAGTTTGACATACATTATAGACAAATAGCAAGTTCTCTGTTAAACCAGCACCATATCATTGACTAGCACAGTAAAAACATAGTTAATTATTTCTGGACAACTCTAGTCTGTAGGAAGTTCATTTCTGAGGCCACCTTATAACAGTACACCCAATTCCTGACATATGACTAGGGCTTTTAAATAGTTTTTATTCTGTATGTCTGACACCACTGTGGTTTCACATTATGAATCCCAGAAACAACATTTCATGAAAACCGAATGAAGCTATAACACTTCCCCCCTGTATCCACAGTTAAGAAACTGGGAGTGACCCAATGGTCTCCCCTTCTTCCTCCAACTTTCCAGCAAAAGTTTCCTTCCAAGCCTTAGCTTAGAGTGCATCTGCATTGGCACTCACAAGGTTCCCTTCTAAACTAACGCTTGCTAACCTGCTTCAGATCCTGGTTGGAACAATGGAGATCAGTGAACATACTGCGCCAAGAGTGATACCAAACTGAACAGGCTGACTGCAGATACCTCAGGGTATGTAAGTATCACCTACATGGAGGCTCATAGAGCCCTGCTGGTAGAGGTATGTAGGAGGAAGGCAAAGGTAGTGATGGAGTCCCCCCCTCTCATTACCAATGAATTCTGGCATACCTCTACACATCCCATGAACTACTCGGAATAATCTTATGATAACTACCTAGTTCCTTGATCTGAAACTTATTGTTATGCAATTTTATTCTGTATGACAAAAGGTGTGAGTTAAGGTTGATAATCCATCATACTCAATTCTACTAAGTTAAAGAAAACATATATTTCAACTGAAGAGATCAACTAGCAAGGTCTGGCATTAAAGTTGCTAATTTGAATAGTGCCATCAGTGGTACTGCTATTTTTTATCAGTCTCCCAACAGCAGTTCCCTGAGTGATGTCAATGATCAAAAACTATTTAAACAAAACAAGAAATCATTAAAGAGAATAAAACAACTATAAAATAGAGACCACAAGATTAGAAATCACAGCAATAATCAGTAAGACAGAGAGAGCTCCCAAAATAAATTTCACAGAACTAAAATGACCATGCTAAAATCACAGCAGCATGCAAAGATTAAATAATTATTTCAATTTAGAAATATTTAAAAATGTCTGGGAAAATGAATAAGAAAAGTTATTTGCCTGGCACCAGAAAGGCATTAAAATGTGTGCCAGGTGGGCCTCTCTGGCATTCCACAAGCAGAAAGCCTTTTCCCTCATGACTATTCTCTCTGCACCTCAGTTTGCAGGGGTACTCAGAGAAGCGTTTCAGATGATTATTTCAAGGCACAGATAAATGTAAGTGGGAAGAAAATATCATTCAGCTACTGCACAGCTTCTAAAATCTATCTGGAAGCATGGTGACACACAAACCTCTCTACCAGTCTACCCATTTGCAGTGCCACCTTCCCCTTTAATAAAACATGTGACATTGATATATTAATAATGTAGCATGCCCTCAATTAGTTTCCACCTACTCTTGTGCTGCTGATTTACCCTGAGTAGTTCCTGCATCACCATGATCTCAACCTCCTTCCCTATTCTACCCCATTTTATCCCCCAATATGGGCCAATTCTTACCAATAATTTGTGTCCTCTTCCCACATCCCTTCCTTGAAGAATAAAGAAAACCTGATATGGTATGTTCAACTTACAATGGTTCTTGTGTAGCATCTTCTAAGGAATTACCAGTAAACCACTTCAAGAATAGGTGAGCAAAGATGAGCCAGTCCGTGGTATCATTACTTGGCTCATTGACAAGAAAGTAACCCCAGCCATCCAACAGTACTAACTTAATTCCCTGTAAGTCAGCAATAGCCAACGTGGTACCCTCTAGATGTTATGGAGCCACCAACTCAAGTCAGAGTGGCCAATGGTCAGGGATGATGAAAATTGTAGCCCACAACATGTGTCAGGTACCACAATGGCTATCCCTACACTAAGTCACGAGATTACAACTTTCACCATTCCTACCAGCTTATTCAATGATAAGGGTTGATGGGAGTTGTAGTTCAATATCATCTGGGACCCAAGATTGAAGAACACTGTGATAGAAAAATAATGTAGTCAGATGGAATATAGCCAGCCTAGCATTTTGTCTAGGACAAGTATTTAAATTTATTTGCAAATTCTACCCAAGTAAATTATTTCCTCATATTCAAGGTAGCATTTCAATGCATTCTATATTTCAATGTTAGTAACATATGTTGCGGTTAGGATGCAGATCCTTTGTGTCAAATCCAGTGAGCCATTTTTTAATCTAGCAGATTCATTGCATGCAGTGATGCCCATTACCTGCAAACTCTGTAGCCATCCAGGAAAAAGCTGAGAAAGAAAGAGAGTCTTTTGTAAGCAACTGCTCACCTATGTGGGCTCCACTGTTGTGACCAGCACATTCAGCTTCCTCTGGATGAAGTGTAAAAGCGTACAGAACAAAAGCCAAGAAATAAAGCAGAATAGTTAGATGCCCAGCCATGAATGCAAAAGAAGAGTTACTTAAAAATGACAACTGCAGAAAGCACAGCATAAAAAGCCTTCAATATGCTACTGCTTAAAAATAAATCATTGTGTTGTTCTGAAGTTGAGCAAGAGATTTTGGAGTACAGCAGCATGCATATTTAACTTTTCACTGTTTTATTGCCTTATTCATGACAGAAAATAAAGAAGTGATTTTAAAAGATGTTCTACTTTATATTTTAATGTAGGATAAAACATTCAACAGCTGAAACACAAAGGTAAAGAAATCTACAAAGAATATCTGGAGTTTTTCTATTTGGCTCAATGGATCAGACATAAAGGGTATTTTTAATGAATATAACTTCTTAGGTATAAAATAGTATTGGTGCCTATTTAATATACCAAATGTCTAACAAAATACTTTACAGCTTTTGGGTATATACAGATAGATAGATAGATAGATAGATAGATAGATAGAGATAGAGATAGAGATAGAGATAGAGATAGAGATAGAGATAGATAGATAGATGATAGATAACCTATTTAAAGAAATCAGTGAGCTACAACTGTTTAAATGTATGCTGCAAGTGAAAAGTCCCCTAAAGATTGACACAGCAGTAAAGCATCTGTCAAGCTGTGTTCCAAAATTGCACCCCTAATGACTGGAAAAGATCCACTTTATTCAGTGTCAAAGTTTGAATTTAAGAAAGATAATCTATTAGAGCCATGCAATAGGACTGACATCATCTTTAGCTCCATGGAAATGTCTTGTGTTAACATATCTGCTTTGTTCAGTTATGTTACTTTGCTAACATTCAGAGGTTTTAGCACACATTCACTCCTGTTCTGCATACTTGACCCATGTGCAGAAACAGGCAAATTCCTGCTATGTAAGAAGGAAAAATACAAAGGAAGAAACCACATCTGACAATGGGATAACACATGTGGATCCCTGTGCCTTACCCCACAGGAATCTTCATGCACACATGCCAGTACTGTGCTGAAGAAACTACGTGCAGAAAGCAACAGGTTCACAGTCTTCTGCTACCACGATTCTCAGGACTGGAACAACAATTCCAGCAACAACAAAGCAACTGGCTGTTATGACTACATATACTGCTATCTATATGGATTATTTTCTAATTGCCTCTAAGTCAGTGATGACCTAGAATACTTAGTTTTTAAGCCATCACTTGCAGCCCAGCAGGGAAACTTGTACATGTACCTTTAATTTCCTCTGAGAAGCGCAAAAGGGGGAAAAATAGGATGCAAAGTGATTACATGGACTGAAGACATAATGGAAGAATAAAAGGGGGGGGGGTAAAACACCTACCACACTCAACTGTTTCCTCAGCTTAGAACAGCCAAAAGACAAGCAGACATGATTTACATTATATTCAGCACATAACAAAATGGGAAAAACAGAGCTGAGTAATATAAAGAACAGGTTAAGAGCATATTTTGCAGAAGTATGATGCACGGCACGTTCAACATTTTGCTACAAAAGCCTGTACCCCAATTTCTTTTATGGGAGTAGGAAATGACAGAACCTCACTTTCAAATTGTGTAAGGTTTTTTGGTGTGTATGCAAAGGCTATATTCCCCTAACACTGTTTAAGAGACAGAAAGGTTTGCACCAGCCCTGGGATGAAAAAACAACTCATTAACTAGTCATGTTCTGCTTAGCATCATAAGTAAGAGTCACTGGGTTTTCAATTGTAATTTTGAAATGGTTACACTCTTAAGTCGAAGTTAAGTTGTCTACAGGTTGTTGCTTTCATCCAGAGACTTCCTCTAGCCCAGAGCTTTCCAAACTTTTCATATTGGTGGCACTCTTTTTAGACATGCATCATTTTGTGACGTAGTAATTCAGTTTTACTAGCAAACCAGAGGTTAAACTAACCCCTTATAAGAGCACAGGGAGTGTTTGTTTGACACACCTACACACTGCAGCTTACACACTGTGTCGTGGCACACGGTTTGGAAAGCTCTGTCTGAGCCCGGAATGAGGGAACCTGAGGTTCTCCAGATGTTGCTGGACTCTGATTCCCATCAGCCCTAGCCAGCATGGCTAATGGTCATGAAGAATGGGAGCTGTAGTTCAGTGACATATGGGGGCGACAGGCTCCCCACCCCTGCCCTAGTTTATTAGACACATCCCAAAGACAACTTACAATGCAGTAGAACAAACTTTCTTTGGGCTCATTTCTCTGCCTGCTTGCCCATCAAAGTCTCCCCTCCCACCAAAGACACAACTTCTGCTAGTACCACTTTTATTGCTCCTTGATCAAGCATCATTACTTTACTGATGAAATGTCATACTATGGTTACAGATATCAGGGCACAACACACATGCATATCAGTTTTAAAGGGCACATGCATGTAGTTATTCAGATTCTTGTCCCTTTACAATACAAGGAAGTCACAATCACAAAGGAAGGACAGGACACCCCTACTTGAATGCATTCTTAAGAGGCAAAGGACTAATAATAGTTCATATATGTGCTCTTTACAAATGATACAATGTATTATGAGAGAGTTGCTCTTACAGAGCAATACCATTATCTTCTCAGCCAAGAAAGCCCAAGATCTGCCAAATCCAAACACTTTGGATTGCGCTGTTAAGAAAGAATTAAATTATAGGCCCCTGCTAAATTTGTCATAGCCCGCCTTCTTTGAACCCAGGAAGAGCTTAGTTGCTTAGCTGAGAAAGAAATGAAGAAGAGGACAAATGCTTACTGGGGAAGAAAAGCCTCCTTCAGAATTTATTTTTTCAATGAGGATACATTTTCCCACCTGAACTGTTAAGGGTGTTGCATTTATGAAGTGAGCAGTGTGTGAGATCTGTTAACACAAAACTTGGCCAGATCATTACCATGAAAGCCCCTCGCATTCACAAGGAGAGACAAGGTTTCCACTGGCATGCTTGGACCCCTTTGGAGGCTACATCAACAGGAAAGCTTCCTGCATGGAGCACAATCCATGAAGTTGCATAATTATTAGTCACTGATGCGGGTACCTGCTACTTTGATGTGAACCAAAGTATCCAACATTTCAGTTCCATAACGTAGCCTACTTATATTTGGCATGAATTATAAATACTGTTAGCCATCTCAGTTCTTAGATATCAAGCCCTTATACAGCTAAAACAGCACAAAATGGAGATTTGGGGGGGGGGGGTATTATGGAAGGAAATAGCCAAGAAACTACAAAACAGCACACTGAAGACTGAGCATGCTCAATGAGCAATATTAGGTTAATGAATATTCAGTCACTTTCTATTGAAAATCTCAAAGAAACTTGACAAGATTAAAATAAAATAAACAGTAGATTTTAAAACAATATACAATACAAAATTACTAAAATGTGACTGAAACAAAATCTTGGCTGACTGGGGGTGGAGGAAAAAAGGCTGTGTACATGTGTGTACTGAACAGGAGCATGCCACACTACAAATAATAATAATTGTGATTCCACTTTCTTATATATTTTTCTAAGATGGAAAGGCAAGTTTGGTTAGAATGGATAAAGAAAAAATTAAGCACGCAAAAGAAATATGGTTGTAAGATGCACAGAAAGGAAACTGACAAAAGAACTGGGCTGAAGAAGTAACACAAATTACTTGAAAGTAAATTGGAACACAACTGATGATTGATCTCAAGGATCTGTTTCATTATTAGTTGAACATGCAACTGCTTTGTGACAAGGTTCTAAATGTTTGCCATTTGCTATGCACAACAGATGCATAACTCTATCCAGTATATTTGGGGGAAAGCAGGAGTCATTCAGTTCAGTCACTTGCCTGCATCACAATGCACAGCAGCTCCATTTTATAAATGAGCATCAATTGACAAACTATCATAAGCAGAATCACTAAGATTTTCGTGAATGTATGAAAATCTTAAGGTATAAAATTGAATTTCCAAGCTATACCGAAAATATTTAACAAAATTTGTACGTAAAAAGATTTGCGTGAGAAAGTATAAAAACAAAAAATGCTAATGTATTTTTTAAAGTGGATAACTTTTAGGCAAAAATACTGAAATTCATCAAATGCACTCTTCGGTTTGATGAGACAGCAAACTGCAAAGATGAAGCCTGTGTTAATGCCGTCACCACAGCAGCAAGTGACCCAAGACAAGATGACACTGACTATGTATAATTTAGGACTGCAAATAGTCATAAAAAGTGAGGTCAAAGTCTGCTGTCCTTGCAATAGTAGAGAATATTAGAGGAAGACTCCTCACTAAATGTCAGGAAGAATACTAGGTTTGAAAGAAGAGTGAAGATGTGTTTGGCTTGCTGACAAAACAGATAGTGTTATAAGGAGTTACAGTGTAGAATTTGACAAAATGAGTTTTACTTTCAGTGTTTGGGCGCTACATAAAAATTTGAATTGTGCACAATTCTCAAAATTATAAAATAGGTTGCATCTTGCTTGAATGCACACCATAGTAAATCACATGATATTGATATTGAACTATATAAATATATTTGACTAAATATTTGATTAAATATTTCTTCTCTCACACTTAGTGAAAATTTTAAAAAGTATATAATTCAGTTTATATTTAATATCAAAATTACTATTTTATTTTGGTTATACACTTAACCAGGTCTTTCAGAGATTAACCACCCCGTCCATTACACAATGCTAATTATGGATTAACAATATTAAATTATTATTAGTCATATGAATGAGAACACATGTGATACAGCTTAAATATAAAAGCAAACTACCATGGTAAAAATCATGGTTCTGTTGGATAGAAGGTGTTTTGGCCAGTATTAGTCTAACTGATTTTAATTACTGATGGTTCATGCTCTCTTTTGAAGACATATTACATCAAATGAATGACAAGTTTAAGGACACGTGCATAAGTTACACCATATAACAAATGTCACCAATTTCATGCAAATGTAGTCCAGTGCTATCCTATGTCAGAAATAGAGCTAGTTCACAAATATAAATGACTGCTTCTCCATGCTCCTGACCCGCAACACACACATATAATTCCATGCAACCATTTTATATTAATTTTCCAAAACCTCACAGAAAGTGGCTCATCATCTTGCTGTCCAACTTCAAGTACACCAATAAAATGATTTGGTTTAGAGTAATGTTACTGTCTTTGTTCTATAGAAGAATGAACTACTGTGTTTTTTAAAAAACTAGAACTCTGAAACCTTCAAACATGCTATTTTTAGTCCATAATGAGTGATAAGGTGCTTTCACATCATTTGCTTTTGATATAATTCTAATTAGGCACACAGAAAAAGTACTTGCTAGAATATTCTTGCTACATTTTAAAACATATGCCTTATATATGCCACTTCTTATAAGTCCAATTCAGTTCTAATAAGAAAAGCAGACAGAAAATTTGATAAGCATATGAGTGGTAATAGATCATATATTAGCCTGATATTTATTGATATGTTCTAAAAACATACTCCAAAGCAGCTTCACACAACCTCCAGATATTGTTGGACTATGCTTCAAAAGTAGATGGTTGAGCCTGAAAAAAGCACTGACTTCACATGTGTCCCCTTTGTGTAGTATTTAAATACCCAGTGAGTCATTAAGAATGCCCTTCCAATAATTAGAGATTGGCATATTTATTATTTTATTCACTGTAGGGAATAGGTTTTGCATAAGTATTGACGTTGGAAGCGGGGGTAAGCCATTTTCTTTAACGAAAATCCCATTCCTACAGCATCACAGGTTTTGGCCTGCTGATATATCTGAAGATACCAGTGCCATATCTTAAAAAGAGCTGATACAAGCCATATTTGTGTGAACAAAGGAGTACGATTTTTAAACAGACTTACATGATTTTCTATTGGAAACTTTCAAGGGCTGAACCTGTACATCTGATCTTCTTAGTGCAAGCCTCCTATAAAATGATTTGGGGGAAGGGAAGAGAAGCAAAACTCTTTATAATTTTCATAGCTATTTTGAGATTAACACTCCATATCAGTCTTTTCCAAAGTATCCTGATTTTTAGAAGACATATTCCTAAACAATACAGTCTACTCACAAGTCTATGAAATTAAATCCTAGAAGGGTTTTTTATGTTCTCCAAACACAGCTGCAGTTGTTATTCATGCATAGTACATCAATAAAGATACAGATACCAAAGTACTATTTTCCATATGTTTTTCCTTTCCAAGGTGGATCACAAATATTCTATACGGTTTTGTCATTATTAATGTGAATAGACAAATAAAGAAAACCAAACCACTTGGGCAACAAGTTACAAAGTTCAGACATTTTACCATAGGACAAAACTTGAAAGTTTATTGACCTTATAATCCATAAGTGCAGGCATAACAATTATATCAAAGATATACTGATCACATTTTAAGTATCAGAGAAATCAGAAACTGCTCACCTTTCTTGGAAATGCTTTGAAGGAATTAAGCCTGCCCTGGGATTGGCATTACCTTCAAGCTTGGCTTGCCACCAAGTTGCATCATCCTGGCTCATGATCTGAAGAATATCACCTTTTCTGAAAGGAAGTCCAGCTTCTTTACAGGGAATTGCTTTATCCTCACTGGGATCATAGTCAAACAGAGCTTTCATGAAGATCTGGAAGAAGGCGGCCTTATTTGTAATTAAATGTCTTATTACAACCCCCAGTCTCCGTTTTTATTGCTTATTGGCATACAAACAACATGTGTAAAAATACAATTGTAAAACACATTTACATATGGGTACAAAATATATTTCAGCCAGCAATCTCAGTAAGTCCCTTTTTCTGAGTAAAGGACCTCTTACCTTTCCTTCTTTAGATGCAGTTTCTTCTTTGATACTGGGTATAATTTTAAATGTAATGGCTCCTTGCGACTGGGACTAAAAGGATGTGAAAAACAAATTATTAAAGCATTCAGTACAAGTTAAAGAAAAACAATAAGGAAGGTAGAGCGAATGTAACTTGTAGTGCTAGTTAACTTGATGTGATTAACATCTTAGTACCTCTTTATAATAGGCTGTGCTACGATATTCTCTTCTGTCCTAAAAAACAGACATGTTCTGATAATTTATGCAAAAGTTTGTTAAGAGTGTTTACAATCAAGTGGTGTATAAATTGTTATGGATTTTAAAAAACAAAACCATAAAATAAAGAAGTAAATAGCCTCTCTTGTTCCATCAAAGAGTTAATGAACCAAGAAATAAAGGATATAAAAATAACCAATGCAAGAAGAAAGGCCAAGTCAGGCAGGAGGAAAAAACTGAGGACTGTGCCTGCCTCCCAGAGTTCTTTGCTCCTGCCTCCATCATGTGCCAGGGGTTGTAACGCAACCCATTAAGCTCATCATCAACTGCCTTAAATTATTCCATTTGTAACCTACCAGAATTTGTATAATTTCTTCTGGTTTTTTATCATCTACGGGAATTCCATTAACTTCCTTAAGTTCATCGCCAACATGAATGAGACCTGTGGAGCATATTTATTGAACAACCATTTTAAAGTTCAATACAATTGTGCATATCTAACGTTGTTTCAAGTCATGGTCATTCCTACTCCGCAAAGCACAACAGATTTCTACTTCTCTTCTACCCAAATGCAATTTTATAGCAAAGTCTTTCTGTCTCTCTCTCTTTGGGAAGGCAAAAGAGAATTGTGTTTGTAGTTGTTTATTTTAATATTACTATAGTTTTATTGTAATGTGATTGTTTTTAATCTTTCTGCCCAGAGAATCTTTGATACAGGAGAGAATATAAATGCTTAGTGCACAGAAGTGCTCAACTGTGAAACTGCGATACAGAGAGGCTGATTTGATACCTTCCTTCTTGCTGAGTTTCTAAATGTATTTCACTAATGCGATAATTTTCAAACTGCTAAATTGCATCCATAATACCAAAATCCTATCAGAGATCCTATCACAATAATCTAACATAATATACATGGCAGAAACCACAAAAAGGTTTCTGGATGCAATTACCTACTTTTACCAAGCAATTTAGAATTCATTTGAAGCACTAGGCTGGCCATCACATCCCAGCAATCACACTTTTAAACATTCTTACCACTTCTATCTGCAGCACCTCCACGCATTATTCGAGCCACAACAACAGCTCCAGTCTGTTCATCCCTTTTAATAGTAGCTCCCTTTAAAAATAAATTGAAACATTATTATGATTTAATGCTGGGCTACACTGAACAGTTTTCTACCAGCAACCTTTCAGTAACTTGAGGAAGGTAACTATATTTGAGATTCCTGTCTTCACAAATGAAGCTATCAGGACCCCTCTATTCCCTGGGTGTTAAAGTATTTGTGAGGTGTTCGAGTACTGAACAATGAAAACCTTAACACTACATATAGAAGACTGCAAGAGGCCAGATTTTGTTTTTGTTTTAAAAGACTACATTCAGAGGAGTTTTCCACATCTCCCACATTATCTGTGCTTAAAAGAACATCCCACTTTAGAACACAGTAATTACTATTTGGACTAAGGCATCTTGGGGAATCTTGGATAGTTTCACCAAGCAAAATTAAGTGACCTGAAAACCATTCTACATTTCAGTACTGCTTTGGAAAACACATGGTGAAGGATTCAGTGTTTTTAAAAAGTGGAATATTTCTTACATCACGGTAACTGTTTTTACAATTATAAAACAGGTACAAGACAAGTGCAGCAGCATGAACAAAGACATATGTAGGAGATGGCTGGTGTGGAAGCCTACAGGAATGAGTTACTACTTTCATTCACACTACAAATTACCACCACCAAGCTTTCTCTGCAGTGATTTGTGGCAACAGAGATGGGTTGAAATGGAAACTGAACTTTGAAATCTAAATCTGATCAGATCTTCTATCAGCCCAGAGAGCCAGTAAGCCAGGGGTGGGGAATATCAGGTTCAGAGACCCAATGCAGCCCTCCAGGCCTCCCTATATATCCTTCTGAACTCTTCCGAGGTCACACCTCTCTCCCCAGACCATATACCTAACCAGCCTTGCTGAAGTGCTTTCCCCTAGCTGTTGGAATATATCTCTGAACTGCAATAATTTCTACTACCTGGTGGTCATTTTTCCTCTGGTCACTGCTGTGCATACACAACCTGACTGCCTGTCTCCAGGCACTGCAGTTGTCTGCAAGGGATTCCCACACAAAATTGCCAGCCTTCATGTCACATTTGCAGACATCTTTATATGGCAGAGCTGATTTGCCAATGGACCTGGTGCCTGAAGCCACCTCCCCATAAAGCACATCCTTGGGAGCCTGCCATCTTCCATTCTGTGGTCATGACCAAGCCAGGGTTGATATCACTGAGACAGAAGTGTGAACATAATGGGAATTGGGGCCTGGAAGAGTACATCTTTGTTTGAGATTCTGTCCTGCCATGTGATGTCCAAAATTATCCTGATGCAGCGTATTTGGAAAGTGTTGAGGCATCGCTCCTGGAAGGGTATAAGTTGACCACAACTCACTTCGATAAAGCATGGTCGATCTTAATACGTAAGCATGATCGATCTTAATCTTGGTATTAGCCATTGCATTACATTCTCCCATACCCTTTCGGAGAGGCAGCTCAGTGTCAATGAAGAGGTTGCTGGTCATGATGGAGCACAAATTTTGTGCACCACTCATATTTATTAGCACCTCATCAATTTCCTACATTTCCTACTCCATTCCAAGAGACACTCATAGCCTTTCCTCCAACATGCAGAAATGTTATTTCAAAGTCCCCCTTATTAGTGTATAATTTGTGCACAACTGTGCAATGACACCGGCTCATATTTTTGAGTGTCAGGTATGATTTTATTGTTATTGGGTTGTTTTTTTTAAAAAAACTTACCAGCGGTTCTCTATTTTTCACTAGCCTGATTATTTTCACAGAGTCTTCATCATCATCAATATCATCAGGCATGGGAGGTAGCACTGGGTCGTAGTTCTTTTGGGCAACAGTATCATGCACAGAAAGCAAAGCCTGAAAAAAAAAATCATATAAAAAAACCCCAATTCACAATTGGACCTTGATAAAATGGAAGTTTACCACTTATGCAGTTACTAATACTATTACTAATACTAATACTAATACTAGTAATACTATTACTATTGCAGGGCTCACATCTGACCATTTGTCTGGTGCTACGTTCTTGTCTCAGCCTATGGACAGTACTTTCTTTCTTAACTGGAAGTGTGAACAGTACAGTAGTGAAGTACTTGTCTGCTTAAGTTACTACTGGAGTAAGCTACACCAATTTGAAAAGAAAGTGGAAACACACCCTGAAACTGTTTGAACATAGCAGGGAGAGAGCAAAAGAATATTTGTTACATCTTGTCCTTCATTTGGTTTGGAGGACACCTTTTATTAAAGTTGGCAAAACTATAATACAATTGTAAATTCCTTAGGCATGAATAAAGAGGAAGTTATCCCATGCAAGCTGAAGTCTTTAATCTTTTCATTTTCTTTCCATGAACAAAGACTGTGTGTACCTTACAACTTGTCTTTACATCAGAGGATGCTATTGGAAAATCTTCTACATTTCCAGTTTCACAATCTAAAAGTAAGATCATATTCACACAGGCAGCTCTGGAAAAGTTATTTTGTTTTAGCTACAATTCTGTGTGTATGATTCATTAATATAAACATGTTCCATATTTAGAACTTTAAAGGAGGTATGATTCAAATTCCTATACTACCTAAATATAAATATTGATGTTCAACTAAATTCTTTGACATGATCTAGCTGGAGATGAGTGTTGGAATGATAATCACGACAGACGAGCAGTGGGTGTCATGAGAGGCGTCTGCCGGGAAAGTCCCGGGAACTCTCTTTTATTGAATATTACAAACATTGCCACAGGTGTACTTGTGGCTGATTGGTTGATACAAACACAAAGAAACTCGTTGCTTATTGGTTAATGCAAATGCAAGGCGGGAATTACATGTGAGGGGTGGGAATTACATGTGAACATTAATCACTGGTAGATTAAAGGCTGGGAAACGAGGTGCAGAGGGAAAACTTCCCTTTAGATGAGTACTGAGAAACCTTGCCATGTCTAGATGTGGTACAATATTTTTCAGATTAAAGCACTGATCATTTATCATTTCACAATGCATAGTTCTGTAAAGAAGAATAATGCAGTTGGTAGAGCATGAGACTCTTAATCTCATGGTAATAGGTTCAAGCCCCACTTTTGGGCAAAGGATTCCAGCACTGCAGGGGGTTGGACTAGAAGACCCTTATTGTCCCTTCCAAACTCTACAATTCTCTGAAACGTTTAAAATGCCTGTTACTAATTCTAATTCAAAAGTTTACAAAGTGGGGATGATCACAATAACTCCACTCCAATGCTATTACTTGCCCCTGATACTGTCAAAAGAATACTGATTAGGGGTATTAAAATGCCACTAGTGTAACTCAGCTGCATATTTATATTTGTATATATATTATCTGAAATCATATTAGGCTATTTTCTCCTTTAACTATTTCAGTTTTATTGTTGCATGTAACTTCCTGTAACAAAAAAGGCGATTTCCCATCCTGAAAATATTTTGAACGTTTTACATCCACCAGTCAGAACTGTTAGTCATACAGAGATGGTCAACACAAAAGTAGTGACTTTTTGCCTTCTTACACTCCTGCTTCCTCCTGCTCAGGGCTAGTAACCTAAGGAGATACTTTGGACTGTCTGGCTATTCTTAAAGTTCACACTTCATGCCATCTGTTTAAAATTCCTCCCGACTGCACCTCTTGCCACCATTTTACTAATTCAGTTTTCCATTCTTTCAGAAGGATAAAAATGAGTTTTTCAATCATCAGGTGCTTTGGGTAGTTTCCAATGAAATTATCCCCGAAGCACAAGGACCTCTGTCTGTGCAGTAAGACTTCCTCTCTTTCTCTCTTCTCCCCGACCCCAAGCTGTTCTGAGGGTTCTCCCAATCCTCCAGAAAAGATTTGAAGGGGGAGGGGGAGCAGCCCTGTTGAACAGGTAGAGGCCATTGTGCTAATGGGACAATGATAAAATCCTCTGTCCTTTAATTATCAAGTTCCTTTTTATAAAACAAAACAAAACAAAACTCTAAACAATAACATTATAGAGCCATTCACAGCTGAAGCAGACATATATGCTGCCATGATCTCTAGTCAGACAATTTCTGCAGGCTTGTAAATTGCTTCGAGGAGAAAACGAGCATTTTGGTTACTTGTAGTTGTTTTGCTCTGGTTGTATGCAAATTGTATGTGCAATTATGATATTATATAAAATAAAAAGGACACCTGAATCTGTAACAGATATAAATTTTGCAATAAAGGAAACATCATTTTTGCTGCTCCATCTACATGATCTGTACATAGTTCAGGGTTAATTTCTTAAAATAAAACATCCAAGAGGAAAATTATGTCATTTTCTTTTTCCTTCCTGAGTGATCCGAGATAGATATTTGATTTGTTGTTTTCTGGCTTTACAGTTTTCAAAAAGACAGATCTGTTGCTTGATTTATGTGCACAGATTTTCAAATTCACTCATAGCAACCTGACACGCCATGAGTACCCAGTTATTTATGTATAAATAAATATGACATAAGAAGCTTATGTTTTACTCCACAAAAGGCAATTCATATACCAAACTGAGACAGGTCAAAACAGTGTACGTCATTTCATACAACATCTTTTTATATATAATGGTAGAACACTTAAGGAGCTGAAGTGCAAAGCTAATCAAATGCAGGAGCAGTTCTCCCACTAGCAGACCACTGATCCTGGGAAGACCAATGCAACTTCCACTTTATCGACACTCGTGACAACCTCCAGGCAGGTATGCACCAGCCTCATTAACATCCAGATCCAGAAATCCACAAGCGTTTCAATAGACTTTGCGTATGAGCTCAGCAACCACAAATAATTGGTTTTGCAGCAGGTTAAACTGTGATCACTTCTATCCTTGCCAACTACTGCATCAGGGCCATAGGCTTCTTTGGTATTAAGCAGTACAGCCAAAGTGTATTTTACACGAATAATGTTTCTATTTTAGTTGCTTCCTATGAAAGTGTATTATCTTTGTTTCAAATAAGGGTATGATTAACAAATATGTCATGGAACATTCTGCTTTGGCCTGTAATTAATGCTTATAATAATCTACCCAAAGTTTCTTATGAATCCACTGAAGCCAAAAAGAAACCACTGAGGGGGAGACAAGCCAATAGTGTAATAGTATTTTCCTGGCTTGGAGCAAAAACTTGTAATTAACCATGAAGCTCATCCAGCAAAGGATGGCATGTATTTTGAAATCCACTAGATTCTTTGGCTTAGATGTCGTTCTGTGAAGGTATGGTTTATTTGGAATTTTAATCCCAGTTCATATTGATTACCCAGGATTCACTTAGGGGACACAAAAATACCCCCCTCCAATATATTTCCCAACAATTTGCCCAATTAACTTGCTTCCACCCCAAACACTGTTTAAGATATTCAGGCAATTAATTTAGATAAATTTCCCAGGGTGGTGAGTTGCAAGAAGATAAAGGGCCTTTGTAAATATGTTTATCTGCAACTCCTAGCAAGTGATTTCAGGATAAATAATTGCAATTTAAAGAGGCAATAGAACTGCACCCTCTCTATTTCTACCTATCAAAAGCCAAAAGTCTTACTGTCTGGCTCCAGGCAACAAAGAGTTCTACACTGCGCAGTAGCTGCCAAATACACCTCTGTGTGTCTCTGCTGACCCTATTGTGACAATTCTTAAAGAAGGAGACTCAGTTCAGCTTCTGGCTGCATCATACATGCAAAACAACTGCATTTTCTTTCCATGGAAGTATGCACAGGATTGTATGGAATGGCTTCTGTGTAAACCAGCTTCTACGGGGATACAGCCTGCAGCAGCTATCTCTGCGACTGCAGTGGTTGTAAGAGCTGCCCCATTCTTAGAAATGGCAGGTGCAAGTAATATCAGCACACAGTCCTTTGAGGAATATATGGAATTTGATATGCAAAGTAGCTTTGGTGCTTTATTAAAATGTTCATTAAATCTATTCAGAGTGGTAACTGAGAAGGAATTTGCTTTAAAACAAAATTAAACTTGGCACAATTTACACTGAAATTTAACAGAGGTATATCTTTAATCAGTATAAATTTATTGAATGGAAGAACTTGGCTGTTTCCCCAGTTGTTGGGGTTTTTGTGTGTGTGTACATTACGATAGAAAACTGTATGGAAGAGAGACTGCCTTAAGGTATTATACGCAGCATATGTCTTGCCTTCATATTCAGGCAATGTTAGATCTGTTTATGCCATTTTACTTTCTCTCCCAAGAGTGCCACAGCGGTTTGCCAGCACTCCTTGTTTCTGCACTCCTACAGAAAAAAAGCAGAACAGAGAGTAACAAGGGACAGGAAGAAGCGCAAAATGTGTCTTAATGGAATTAGCTACAAATACAAGCAAGTGGAGGCTACCTGTAACTATGTAGTCTGCTGCCACCTGCGTCTTGCAGACAATGGTAACAAGCAAAATATTTCTTCTTGGCATATTTGTCACGCAACAAAATTGTGAAGTTGCTTCGACTTAGCACTCCCCCAAAGGCCTGCTTAGATGCAAGGTATGATTATCTGCTGATGAAGCAACACAGACTTCATTTTTTTCCACCAGAATATCCAATTGCACTCATACACTACAATTGTTTTGCAAATATCAATAACTAACCATAATGTGTGATAGAACCCTTTTTAAACTACTTAAGGAAATCCTGCAGTTTTGCATATCCACATGGACTCAATAAATATACAGCAAAATCCTTAGCAGACTTTGAAAGCTGAGTGAAGCAACCATGTGTTCATTTCAACAGGTGCAAGCAACACATCCTCACCTTGAGATTGGGTTTTGACAGTAGTTTCAACAATTCTCTGATTTCACTGTTTAGTGGTTTGCTCTGCAGCTCTTCAGCCAGCTGCAAAGGGGATTGAAGTGACACAAAGAACATTAGCAAGAGCATTGTTTTACTCAGCGTGTCAGTGACAACCAGGAATCAATCCTGTTCAAGGTTATTACTTTCCAGTGTGTTCAGCATGAAGAAAAACAGACTATCAATCATTACTCTTCATCTTCTGGCCCTTATGCTAAATTCTGGCCAGGTCTTTCAACTGAGTTTGACTAAAGTAATCATATCTGGCACCAGCACACCCAGATCACATTCTGATTTATAGCAATGAGGGCAAATCCCTGCACTTCATCTGAGTGAATGGTCCTTTGCGTGCAGACAAAGGGCTGCTTGTAAAAATGACTGGATCAACCACTGACACTGTCTATAAAAAACAGCTTCTGAATGAAGTGGAGAAATCCACATTGCTTCCAAATCGCCACAGTAGCTATTCTGTTTAGGGCTGGGATAAGGAAGCAGAGTGCCCATATAGTGCTAGTATTATCAACTTTATCATGTTTACATACACAGGACAAGTAGCTTGTTAAATGTCAGACAAGTTAATCACAGGAACATGGCGTGTATTAGGTTACCAGATATAAAAGCATTCTAAAGGCCGAAAGATCACCTTCAATAAGAAACCCAATCATATATGGGCTATATCACAAAACACTACCCTGAAAATACAACAGGTTAATCAAATGCCAGGATTACTCAACTCATCTGAAAATTAGTTTTAGGCTTAACATGTTATGCCTGCTACAGGATTAGAACAGAGATGAGGAATCTAACAGTCCAGATGTTGTTGGGCTATGATTCCCTTCATTCCTGACCACTAGTCATGCTGGCTGGGGGTGATGGGAGTTGGATTCTAAAATCATTTTGAGGTCTACAGGTTCTCCATCCGTGCTTTTGAATAAAGGAAACAAGGACAAATTACAGGGTACATTTTAAGTTCTCGGGAGAGAGTCTCTCAGTTTGAAACATTCTTGTTCTGAATTTTGCAACACCTCACAATGATGGAACTTCCAGCAACAGTGAAAGTGAATCTGCAAAATTGTGTCTATATCTCTACTGGCATGAAGCAATTCTGTGTATGATTATGTCAAATAAATTTTTAGAGTGCCATTACCTACAAGAAATTAGAATGGGCAACCACATAGACCATCAATGTATAGATTGTTTACAAAAAAACTGTACTGTACCAAATATTGTACTGTAAAAAAAACTGTACTGTACCCTTGAGTGTGCTCCCACTGTGTCAAGCATGCATGAGTTTCACTTAAATCAGTTTAACTTACTTTTTATTCTGCCTACCTCAAGCTCTGTCATAGTTTATACAGGTGTGCACACAATTCATCAGGGTTGTAGAATTCACCATATAATGCAGAAAAGGCAGGCTTGATTTTTATTAATAAAAATTATAGTAGCAGGAAATTAAATACTCTATCAATGCCAACCCGTCTAGATTTTAGTTTTTAGTTATGAAAGTAATTTGGAAAGCTTTAATATATATAAATCTCTGCTTCTTTTTTAAACAGCTATTTTCTGACAACCCCTTCCTATATCTTTCATAAGCCTCATTTCTTTTAGTATTATCAGTCATTTTTCTTATTCTGTCAGCACTTCAGCTATATCATTTATCTTTATTTTTAGAAAACATTCCTCTTGACTATGACTCTTATAACACACCAGAAGCTAACAGCATCACCTTCACTGTAGACTTCTAACCTGCCATTTTTCTTTTGTGGTACCAAGGCTGAACAAGACTCTATCTAGATGCTGTGTTATTATAAAAGAAACATGTCTAATAAAAATCAAAACAACATTAGCAATCCTGTGATGACAAATCACTGGAAACCTTTGCACACCCAGCTCACACGGTCCCATTCATATACTGATTCTATACTCTGCTTTCAGACAGTTTGGGGAAATATGGTGCCAATGGTCTCATCAGGGACACTTACATCATCTGCCAAAGCTGATGCGCCGTGCAACATGGGCACAGGGCTCTGTTTTTCATAGTAATGCAGTTTTTCATGGATCTAGGAGATAATGGAAGAAAGCAGTTTACTTAGCAGTAGAAGTAGAGTCTGACAACATAAGTTGGCAAGTTAAACATTTGCAAAGAAACAAACTTACGGAAGCATTTAGCAGTGAACATGTAGATATAATTCATCATCAGCTTCTAGTGAAGCGCTGAGAGTATGAAGTCAGATGGAAAAAATGTTGAGTATGTAGACAAACCCACAGAAAAGTTAAACATTTGCTATTTCTTTCCCTCTTTTAGGTTTTCTGGAGTTATATTTCTCACATATTTCCTTCCTTATCATTTACGTCTTTTCTTTCAATCCATATGCCCCAAACCATTTTTAAGCCAACTCAAAAATGTAGCCATCACCACACCTTAAGGCAACAATATCTATTAATTCATTATCTATTGTATGAAACAGTACTCCCTTTACCTGTATGAAGCAAAATTTCATTGTATAACCCCAATTTTTTCCTTAACATAAAGACAAGAGTGCAATCCCATGCATGTTTACTCATAAGTAAGTCCTACTTTTTCAATGGAGCCTAATCTCAGGTATATATGCATAAAATTTCATCCTTAATGTATTTAGTTGGCTGCAACCAGTGGAGACAATAGATATGTCATTGCTGGATTATAGTTATAGTAGCACTCAGTACTTCCATCTTCCCATTGTTGCCTTCTATATATTTTACACCAGCACTTTATACTTAAGGACTTGCGATTTAAAAGAAATAAAAAATAATTCACATTTATTCATTTTCAATAAACATAGACTCTAAACCATATGCATAAAATATCTCTGTAGAAAATTCTAAAGATAATTAATAAAAATTACATTCTGATAAACAAATGAGAATAAAAAGTACTTGTGATGTATCAACACTTCAGATCTTAGCATCTTATGTAATTGTTTATTGCCATCCCTTGACTGAAGTGGTGGAATTAGCACTTTGTTCTGTTTTCATTTTTGTTTACAGTAGTATAGTAAAACAAAACACAACACAACAGACAGGCACATATAAAACACAATATTTTAAAACTGTCAACTACCTGGCTATACAAAATAAGCAAACATAAAAATGTCTTCATTAACGATACCATCAAAGCTACATGAGGTAAGTTGTTCTATAAAAAACACAGTGCACTTAATCTGTACAGTGGAACCTCGGGTTCTGAACGTAATCTGTTCCGGAAGACCGTTCGACTTCTGAAACGTTCAAAAACCGTGGATCAGTGGGCGGTTGGCAAAATCCATTGCAAAACACGCAGCAGAAGCCATTTGACTTCCAAGGCACATTCAAAAATGAAAGCAATTACTTCTGGGTTTTTGGCATTCAGGTTCCGAATTGTTTGGCTTCCGGAACGCTCGAAAATGGAGGTTCCACTGTACTAGAAAAAGGTCTTAGTGTTACAGGTCCAGCTCTCTGGAATCAATAACCAACTGAAAGCAGACAGGTGCCTAGAGTGATGATGTTTCGGTTCTTACTGAAAACATTTATTAAAGGAAATTTTTTCTTGAGGTTTACTCAAGTCTTCTATGGAAGATCAATTTTATATCTGATGAAACTCTTTCATTGTCTTTAAAGTCTGTATGGATGGTTTAATTGTTTTAGTTTGTTGCATTAATTTTATCATTCTTAGAACATGTGTGCCTATGTTTTATTTGTTTTTAAATGCCATGACACCTGTGAGCATCAGGTTGGCAACCCCTGAACTAGTATGGAATAGACTTTTATCAAGGAAACAAAGGAAGGGCTGTATTTCTGCAGTAATGTAAAGAGGGAAACAACACAACTGAAGCTTGAATCAAAATCTCTGGAGGGAATGGTAGCTTTCAAGGTTGTTGAACTGGTATTCTGAACTTTCTGGATTAACCAGGTACCATGAGGAATTCTTCCACTTGCTGCTCCAATATCTTCAAGACAACCCTAGATAACATCTGGAAGGAGGGGAGGCATATACCAGCACTTTCTATCCTTTTTGTTGCTAGCTAAGCATTTTCATCATCAACCTAAAGACCTCTAGACATTGCAAAGAAAAGTATGGGCCATTTTCCTGAAGCAAATATAAGTCAGGATCCCCAAAGCAACAACCTCAAGTGAAGCATCTATTGGCATCTTTCAGAATTTGTCTGCTCAACTAGTGAAGCTACCTTGTCTCTCTCCACTGACATATTCTGACAACAGATTTTTTCCCCTGCTCAGTTTAAAACCTTGTATGCCTTTTAGTGAAGTCACAGGTCTCATGCCTTCCTGACTATTTGTATACACTTTTCTAGATACATTGCTGATATGGATCAGTATATCCTTGTTCTTGTTGTATTCTTGAAATCTGAATGATCTCAGCTCCAGATAGGTGATGGAACTCCTAGCACTGTGTTGCAATCTATAAAAAACCATCATTAAGACAGAAAAAATAACTCTCCACTTGCAGCAGACATCAAGCCACAGGCCTTGGAGAATAGGAGGAGTCATAAATAATCCCTGGTAATTTGGCAAGTCAAAGTTTGCAGATTCTGGGTTAAGGATCTGTGAGGAGGCGTAGCATCACCGACTCCCTTCCCCACTACTCCCTCCAAATCTTCACCAGGCTGTACCATAATTAAAACTTATGGTAGCACAAAACTTAACCACAGTAAATTCTAACCAAGGTTTACTATTAATCTTGATTTGAAGTTAGGGTATGAAACGACTTTGAAATTCTAGTTAGCCACGGTTAAAAGGTCAGTAAAATAATTGTACTAACCTTTCACTTTCAACATTAACTAAGAATTATTAACTTTAGTACTGTACCATGTTTCGATATGCAAAATGCATATTTAGTTTTATTACTGTTTGATTCTGCCTTCTGCTTCAATATATGTGCTTTACTTACCGACAGTAGATCCAAACATAGAATATATTTCAAGATCCAAATTAATAGGAAAGTACTATAATGCAGAAAGGCATTCTACTTTTGCCCATTTGAACAGAATAGTTTAAATATGGGCTATAAACCCCCCTTACTCCTCGCACAGTTTCTTTTCCTTTCCTTTTTTGATTATTTCTGAAAGCAACTTTATACTTTGACTTCTTTGTTCCTCACACAACACAATAAAGCAACTATTATTTGAAATTTCAGAGACTTCATTCAAGTGTACTTTTTTGTTCAGTAAGTAAGGAAAGGTTTTGATGACTTTGCTTATAGGAAGAGGTCCCCTTAGTGGGTAGAGGAAATTCACTTTAAAGCCAAACAAGTCACCCTTCCTCCAAGATAAATTTCCCTGCCCCTTTTTGAGCCAAACTCCCTGCTCAGCTACTGCAGAAAGAATGTCCAAAATTGGATGAGGTTTTGTTGCGCACTTCAAGCTCAAGTTTCTTAGAACTTGTACACTCTTCAGGACATTTCGAAAGCTGAATTAATCTCTTCCATTTGAGATGAGAACATGACGCTTTAGCAATAAACCTATTTTTATACATGCACTGTACACAGAACATTACTAAACCTTGTCTCCTTTAAAGCCCGAGGTCCCTCAAGAGATCTTTAGTAAAACCATATTTTTGTTGTTTTTAGTTTTAAAAAAATGAATTTGCTTGAAGACTTCTTCCCTCTTGGAGTACACTGATTCCTTCCATACACACTATTATTGACATAGCATCAAAGCTAGAAATGAATTCTATTTGACTTTTTAACCTTGAAACTTGCACACAAAGGTTCTTTCAACAGCAGCCTGAAGCACACCCATTATGTTATCCTTTATTCTAGGCTACAGCAGATTACTTCTACAATCTCCATTTCAATGAAATCTACAATTGGCTTCACATCGCAATGCTATTTATGTTTGGTTATTAGCAGCAATCATTAGAAGATGAGGAGCAAATGTGAACCTATGGCTGCAATGCATTATGTGTGTGAGAGAGAAGGAGGTGATATATACTTGTCTGCAACGACCTTTATCTGTGAAACCAAGAGCTACTGGTTTTGTAAAGTGGCCATAGCTGGAGAACAAAGGTGCAATACTATAAACATTAATCCAAATTAATTAAACAATCCAAATGCTAAAAGTGTGTTGAAAATTCTCTCTCTGTCTCTCTCTCTGTTTGTCTGTGTGTAGTTTACTACAGCTTAAAAGTAGTTACAATTATTTAAACTAGTATCTCACTTTCAAAAACAATGCACAATTTTTGTACAATTTTCAATCCAGCAACTTTGTGCTTAAACATTCCTATTTGAAACAGGATGATTTTTTTTCTTAAATGGCAATTTGGCACACACCAATGGCAGACATAGCCAACTCCTCAAATAATATAAGGCCATATAAAAGGTGGTGTGCCTCTTGCATCACATTCAGAAAGGGGTGTGTGTGTAAAACGTAACAATTAAAAAACATGTGCATGTAAAATACAGAATTCCACCAAAGAGATTTTACAGTTTCCAGTTCTTCAGCCCCTTGTTAGATGTTAAAACAGAGAACAGACACCACACGTACAGTGCAAACATATCAAAAGTTGACTCAAATGTAAGTTCCATGGATATGAATGTTACTTATTCCCAGAAAACTAGGTACAGGATTGCAACCTCATGCCGCAATTGGCAGCTGAATTAGATTTCTGTTTGAAGATAACTTCTAACGACACTGTGCCATCTGCACAGCAAACATGTTCCACAAAGTAATAGCTATTTTAAAACATTGTGGTTAAGAAAATTTTGTTAACAAGAATGTCAACTATAAATTAAGAGAACATAAACATGAGAGCCACATACTTATAACTCAAAACATAGACCAAGTGAAGAGGTCTGTATCTTAAAGATGGTGTGGTGCACTAGATATAGATATGTCAAGATACATAAGCTACTCTGACAGCCTTTTTTGGCTAAAGTTATACATGTCGTAAATGAATAAATAAATTGTCCTTGCCTTGTACTTCCCTGTATCTTCTTATGGCCACGCATAAAGTCAGCAGCAGTTTCACTCCCCGATACAGTCGTACCTTGGAAGCTTGAATGGAATCTGTTCCAGAAGTCAGTTTGACTTCCAAAACATTCGGAAACCAAGGTGCAGCTTCTGATTGGCTGCTGGAAGCTCCTGCAGCCAATCAGAAGCCACACCGGAGCCACACTGGACATTCGGGTTCCAAAGAATGGTCGCAAACCAGAACACTCACTTTCAGGTTTGCGGCATTTGGGAGCCAAAATGTTTGACTCACAAGGCGGTTGTCCATCAAGGTATGACTGTATAAGTATCTTTCCAGGGTTACAATCTAATTCTTTGAAGGCAACAACCAGAGAGCAAATGAATGTATATATTTGGAAGTAGGAAGTGTTCTGTTCAAATTGGAGGTCACAGAAATGCTTGATGCTGCAGCACTGAAGAAGCTAAGCATGTATTAATTAATCTGATCCATCCCTTGAATGGGAAACCACTGGCAGCCCCATCCAAGAACAAAATAAACTTTTTTTGTAAAGTCATCTTTTATCTTTTTGTTCTCAGAGGAATCACAGAAGTAAGTTTTTCAATGCCCATATTCACTGTCAAGTATTAATGATATAAAGGTTGGACTTTGCTTAGCCTTCAGATGAACCCATGTTTACAATATCTAAGAGAAGAAAAGTGAGCCATGATCAAAGAACTGGGATTTCTATATTATCAGTAGCTGTCTATTGAAAAATGTGCATATTACCCTTTTGAAAAATCATTTCTCCTTAAAGGATGAAGCATTCTCCATTCCTATTTCTTTTTGGCTGCATTGCTGCTTCTCTTTGGAACTCTCCCAGCAGCAACTTGGGAGTTGGCTAAAGCTACAGCTGATCCAAAAATATTTTTCTAGATTTTTAACATTTCTGCCACTGATGGATTCCGAGGAATCACCAGAAAGTATGTCACACGTCCCTCTGATTTGCATAGTCCTGCTGGCCAAACATATGTTATAAAATCACTTTAGATTGATATTTTCTTGCTAATTAATACAAATATTCTCTCCTACTTTTCTTTATCACTCAAAATGGCCAGCTTTAGCTGTTGTTACATTTTATTTTATGTTATGTTAGGATAGAAAAATGATAAATAGCAGATAAAAGAGAAAATGCTGGTGGTCTTGTCAGATGTTTATTAATAAAATGTTGTAAGTTATTCAGTTATTTGTTATATGGACTTCAAAACAGAGAGAGCAGCAAGGTGGCCAGATTTGAGGATAACACCCAATTATGTAAGGTGGTGAAATCCCAAACAGACTGTGAAGATCCCCAACCAGATGCCTAAAAATTAGGTGACTCAACCTTACTTACTAATTTGTTACCCAATGTCTAAGTTGCATATTGGAGCAATAAATAAATAAATCCCAACTTCACATATAAAATGATGGAAGAACTAGCAGTGACTAACCAGGACAGAGGCCCTGTCATCACAGTAGAGAACTTTAACTGTAGGATTTTTATTTATAAAAAAATAATAATCTAGTTTTATGCCAGAGGTAACTAGGAAAGCAACTGAAACCATAATGGCTCTATCTGGAATGATATCTATAATTCTGATTGCTTCATCTCAAAAAGAACAATGAAAGAGCTGGAAAAGGGCAGCCAAAATTATCAAAAGATTGGAATAACTTTCCCACGAGGAAAGGCAAAAGTTTAAGGCTTTTTAGTTTAGAAAACTATATATCTCCCAATGAAGTTAATAGCAATAGATTCAGAACAGACAAAACCAAGTACTTCAAACAATGCATAATTAAAGGAATTAGCCGCCCCAAAATGCATGGATGCCCCCTGGCTTAGAGTCAAATTAACGCAGGAACTGTAGCACAATCTAAGATAAAAAGGTACTACATTGTGTTCAGTGTATGTAACATAACTTGCATAAATAAAGGTAAAAGACCAAACTAAACAACATCTATCAAAAAAAAAAATATTCAGAAGATATAACACTGGTTGAAAGAAAACACACCATTTTGGCTGTTCCGGATTTTCAATTCCATCTATTTTCTCAACTGGCATTGGGTTATATCCTGGGATTAGAGTCAATCTAGACATGCAAATACAAAGATGCTAACTACACCTTTGCATTTAATGCACCTGTTTTAAATGTAAATGGCAGCCATTGGAAGATGTCTGATATTATTGGGATCACGGGAGGCAGTGAGCAGGGAGTTTAATCTCTCCTTCCTTCCTGTGATCCTTAAAGAAATCATTCCCCCAAATCTTACATTTGCAACTAGTCATTTTATGTCATCTAGTTTGGTGCAAAGGAGGATTTTTAAAAGGATTAGACAAATCCATGGACTCTCAGCATGATGCTCCAATCAAAGCAAGCAACCACTGAAGTTTGTATAAGCTAAGGTTTTCAATTATCTTCCAGGTAAGCCTCATATGCTATCTACATATTATATATTGTATTATATCTGTCTAGTTGGGAGATTCTGTGGCCCTCCAAATGTAATTAGATTCTAACATACTGAGGGGCCACAAGTTCCCCATTCCCAGTCTAGCCTTAGGTCTGGGATAGCCAGCCTGGTGCTCCCTTTAACATTGATAGACTACAGCTCTCATTACCCTTGACTATTGGCCATGCTGAGCAGGGGAGATAGAAGCTGGAGTCCAACAATACTTGGAAAGCTCCATGTTGGCTACCGCCACTCTAAGTGATGAAAATAGGGTTGAGTCATCCAACCAGGAGAAGTTGTAGGGAAATGCTCCTAGACATCACCATAACTTGGAGAAGCAGCTACATATGTAAAATAACGCAAAGGCTAAAAACCTGAGTAATGATTCAGAAGCCAAGTACACCCTATTTTTGTGATGTTGCAAATGATTATGGGCACATTTCTTTTGGCGGGAATGCAGCCACAAATGTGTTAAGGGACTGCAACAGAGTTCAATAAAAGCCTTTTCCTTTCCTCTGGGAAAGAAACCTTTTATTCCTGGAATGGGAAGCCAGTGTACTTCCCACTTTCCCATACAGGCTCTCCTCTCCTACCCAGAGGCCCAGCCAACAATGTATTACAAGTTCAAATTATAGGACTTGCCTTTTGCAAGTGGCTTTTAATGTTAGCTCTCTGTGAAATCGTAATACTAGTGGCATGATTGCAATGATGGACATTAAAACTGTAAAGTATTTTGTAAATTAGAAAGTACTATATACATGAATATTTACCATTTTTCTCTGGACACATCCATGAATTACTCTACCAAGTTTATTTTATCATGATCTACTTGAATATATTTATATGCTGAACACAATTTTCAATGGATGCAAGCCAATTAAAGAGTCTTACTAGAATTTCAGTTGACTTTGTTAAAGGAAATTATTTTAAATTAATGTGGCTACTGAACTGTTGCCATCTTTTACCTCAAAAATATATCCCGTCTAATTTTTGCTGTGAACATTTGTTTGTTTAAGCTAAACTCCAGGCCTTGAATGTTGACCATGAAGGAGTCTCAGATTTCCTGCTACTATTTCGTGCTACCTCATTCTAAACAAGGGCAAACATCATATGTTTGTTACATTAGTGTATACTGCCAAAACATCACTATTAAATGAAATCATCTCTGTATTTTGGGTAGAATCCTTTTAACAACTTCCACCCCTCACAGAAGCACTGAGTTGAAACAAGGCTGTTTTGTTTTCACAAAGAAACAGTTTGATTCCTGGTTTACTAGAGGCTGCTCAAAATGTTTTTCCATAAGCGCTTCTACAAAAGAATGAACATTTAAGTGTGGTTTACCTTTACCAGTGAATGAAGGCTTTTTTCACCAAACATATCCCAGAGGAAGGTCAGGTCTTCCTGGCTGTCCACATGTGGCTGCAGCTGGGCTGGCAATGAAGCCAGCAGCTCATACAAACCTATAAAGTGAAAATAAAACACAAAGTGAAAGCTAAGGGTGATCTCATTAATTTCACTTAACCCTCCTGTGTACCTTGCAGCCTACACCATTTTATATTAAGCAAGTAGTGGGATTGGAAGTAGCCAGCAAAACATTAACGAACCAGAAACAGAAGTTTGGTTTAAAAAGTAGTTACTAACAGGGTACTTTTTACTTTATTAACAGTTGCTAAAGCTTCTATAGCAATATATTTACTTAACACTGTACCAAGAATTCATAAAGCTTTTTGGAAAGGGACAAAACCCAGAAACACATGCATTCCTTTGCTTAATCGTTATTCCATTTCCCTTGATGTTAGAGTGAAATGAGTCATGAATAGGAAAAACATCCTTATAAGAACAGAAAATGGATAGGGTGGTCCATTAAAAAGAGTTTGTGGTTTCTCTAAATACTTCTCACCAATACATTGCTTTTTTTAAAAAAAAAGATCTTGGGTGTAATAGATGCACAAAAATGAATACTTCATTGCTAGCTATTCAGGAGTCAATTCTTTGAGCAAAATCCTTGTACGATTAAGTTATATTTTGTTAAAGAGAGAGTGCATGCATAGGATTTATCCAGGCTTCTCCACGGGGATTAAAGCAATGGCTGCTCCCAGTTATTTGTGGCACATCTCAGAGCAATTTCCCAGGGGCAGACAGTAGCACAGTGTTTTCACAGTAGCATACAGCATAAAACCATCCATCATGCTGCTGTCCAAGAAACATAGCAACATGACTTGCAGCAGCCTTCCCAGAGGAGGTAACCTAGCATGATCAGGTATCAATCCATAGCATGTGTTTAGTTTTTCCAGTGGGCTTTTTTTTTGGGGGGGGGGGTTAAGACGACACAAGTCTCTCCCTGCCATTGTCTTTGAAAACACTGATAACCTCCTGGCTAACCCACCATAGTATGACACTACTATGATTTTTATTCTATTGCTGCAATCCTGACTAGACTTCCTAGGAAGTAAGCTTCACTGAACTTTTCTGAGTAAAAATGTTTATGATCAGACCAAGGGCTGTTGCATCACAAGAACAGCTTTCCAAAATAATTTCCATTCAAGCATATTCTGTAAAGCTACTTAGTAATCTATCAATGTGATGATTATATCCTTCGTTCTCATATTTTAAGTCACTGCTACTGCATGATCTTTGGAGGCATCGTATGCCTCTTCTAAAATTAAATACAGCACCTTGGGGGACTGATTTAATGTTTTCCCCTCTTTCCTGGCATTACTTAAAGTATGCTGGAAAAAAACATTCTTTCCAGACATCATTTTCTATGGGCTTTTGGGAGGCAATGTTCATATTTCAAATCTTGCTTTATTTAAACCTACTCTCATTTATAGGATTTCTTAAACATAAAAACAGGGTAACACTAAAATCACTACAATTTTTCCTAGTATAAAAAGCATTGAACTTACACAGAACAACACCTTGTATCAGGGGCCGTACTCACACAGAGAGATCACAAGTTAAAGGCTTGGTTCAGTAGTTGGATTAACAGAAGCAAAGCGCCTAGTTTATAAGATTTATATACAGTAGAGGCTGTCCGAACATTTATCAAAATGAATATGGTACATATTTTTAAGGAGTATTGTCCAGATCTCTTTCCATCCCATTTTTAAAGAAGAGATTTAATGTAAATATTAAACACTTTATCAAAACGGGACTGTAAGAGAGAAATTATGCTGCTGAAACAGGAATAGAAAGTGAATGAAAAATTAGCCCAACACTTCTAAAAACCAACAATTTGGGATTGCACAGTAAGTAGAAAATTATAATCATTTATTTAAAACAATATTGTTGGATAGTCCCATTTCCATTTCTCATTGATTTGTTTTTATACTTAATATGACCCAGAGCCTTCATCACAAAAGATTAGTAGAGTTAAGAGAAAAAGTGAAGAGATATTTGGTGGTCACTTAAGGCAAGATAGTGGCAGGTTTTCAACAGATTTGCACATGCACTGTCCTTGCTCAAAAAGCAGCAGCTGGTGTGGTGAAGCCTAGAGTGGTTTTCCCCAAACCAATGTTGCTGCAGCTTAACTTGACAGGGTAGAACTACAGAAGGTAAGGGCTGCACAGATACACCAGAGGAGTTCACACAGCACTCCTGCTAGTGTGTCTGCATAATCTCTGCTGCTCCATTCATATAAGCTACAGCAGCACTGGCATCGCCCCACCATGTGGACTGCTACAGCTCAAAAGCAGACTGAAATAGCTACAGGAGCGGTTTTTGAACTTTCAGGCATGTTTTACCCATTGCCTTATCTCCTCTGGAACTACCGTGTTTTGAAAATATTGGGGCATGTTCTTATGTACATAGTTAACTCAGAAAGTGCATATGCCAGGCCTGTTGGACATCATTGCTGCCCTACATGACTGAAAAATGCATTCTAGAAGACACCCAAACACCATGCTGCAGCTGAACATTGTACAAAATGATCAGAGAAGCTTGTTTTTGTTATTAGAGATGTTCTCAAAAAGGAATTACACAGTTCTCTGAAGAAATGTTGATCTATTGAATGCCTTTGTTAATGTGAGGACAGGAATGTGATTTTCACTGATTATACCTCCCCCCTCCCCCATGTTACCTGTACAGTGGTACCTCAGGCTACGTATTTAATTTGTTCTGGAGGTCGGTTTTTAACCTGAAGCACCACTTTAGCTAATGGGGCCTCCTGCTGCCGCAGTGCCATCACTGCACGATTTCTGTTCTCATCCTGAAGCAAAGTTCTTAACCCAAGGTAATATTTCTGGGTTAGCGAAGTCTGTAACCTGAAGCGTATGTAACCTGAAGCGTTTGTAACCCGAGGTACCACTGTACCAACAAAGCTAAAAACTTTGAAACTGCCAATCCTGCTTAATATTGCATTTTCATTTGGCATCCATTCATTGCTACTAAGGAACTTATTGAACATTTTGTGTGTGTGTGTGTGTGTGTGTGCATGTGCGCGAACACGCACGTGTAAAAATGAAGCCCATGAACATTTTACAACCTATATAACTGGCCATTATTCTGCAATATCGGTTCATACTAGACTAGTACTATAAAGATTCAAAATGATAAACTTTCACATATACTAACATCATCTTGGTCTTCAAACTGAACTTCCAATTTCTAATACATGAGGAAAACTAAGTGCTTTGTTCAGGCACCAAATATTGGAAAGGCGATCACCAAGTGTTAAGAGAAGTAGAGGAGGTCTTCTTGGTGGTTTGACTGCCCTCCAAAGTTCAAGGGGGTTGTCCAGGAGAGGACAATCTCTGTGGCAGCCTATAAATTGTGGAATTCCCTCCCACAGAGGTGCATCTAGCACCTTCATTATGTAATTTCCATCACATGCTGAAGATGCAGCTATTTATCCTGGCCTTTAATGCCTGAGCTTTAAAAATAGTGAAGATTAAGAAAGAAATAATACTATTATTACACCCAACTTCACCTGCACTTAAGTTGAGCTGCATCCCCCTTGTCTCCATGCCTGATGAAAATCTTTGAAAATGCTAGTTGGAAATGGGGTATGGAAGAGGATTTCCCAGCTATTATACACAGGCGAAGTTTCATCTTACTTGTTCAAAGTTTATGATGTATATATGTTTATATATAGTGACTGCTTATTTGAAACACCTGGCCATCTGATTGAAGAGCAGGGTAGTGGTATGCATTTTTAATCCAGGTTTTGATTTATACATCACTTTGTTCATGAAGCTCAGTTAACAGAATTACAAGTTCAAAACCTATTACATAGTTTTTCCATGAATGAAAGCCTACTTTACAGTATCTGGGACTGATATTTAGATCAATCCAACATTCCTAACAATGCCTGATCCAAAAGTCTTTGGAAGACTTCTTAGAGGTGGATGGAATGAATGATTCCAAAACTATAGGTTGTTCATGGAAGTAGTTTCACAAGGTAAACTGTGTTAAAGGAGGCCCCTGAGGATAAAAATCTAGTAACAATTATTGTAGCACGGACTTGTAAACAGTGTCTACAGTACATCCGTGGTACTGCTTTCCTAAACTTTATTAATCTTATTGAATACATGGATACATTGTCATAACAGTGATTTTATTTTTAAAAGACCTGAAAAATGTAATAAAATAATTCTTACAAATAATGGAAAATGAACAGCACACAACTTTTTCCAATTCTAGAGAGCAGTTTCCGTTACTATTATTTTCTACATAAGACAGCTAGTTCCAAGGAGAAGAATAAATGGCTAAGAAATTGGGGAAAGTGCTCACGTGGTAAACTACTCACTCTCAGAGTCCAGATGCTCAACATTCTTGACATCAGAGTGGAAAAATTTACTGTTAGTCTAGAGAAATTTAATATCACCATTCTTGTCATATCCTTCATAGCTTCATTATTAGAACAAGTCTGTGGAAGCTATAAAGTAGGACTAAATGATAAAAAAATATGGTCACTGCGTTCCATCACTCTTACATATTACAAGAAAGAACTAATCTTGTCAGAGATATTTTTAAAATCAATATTAGGACAAATGGATGTCCATTTACCTTCATTTGTTAAGTAATTTACTACATCAGAATTCTGAACCATAATGCCAAGCTACAACTTCAATATTTTATTGTAACTAAGGGGTAATAAACACTAAAGAACATACACCTAAGCCCAGAACAACACTGTAAAATTTTACTGTATTAATAAAATAGAACACACCAGTCTTTAATTTTTCCACTTTGACAAAAGTAGAATAATCATTACTGTTCATTGATATTTCTAACAGGCTTACATTTTTCACAGCAAAAAATTATTTCACAGTTCTGTAAAAGGATCGGATAACATTTTGTTATATGGAACTAAATATTCAGTAACAAAGATACCTGCATCCTGACATCTGAAGAAGAAGAAGAAGAGTTTGGATTTGATATCCCGCTTTATCACTACCCGAAGGAGTCTCAAAGCTGCTAACATTCTCCTTTCTCTTCCCCCACATCAAACACTCTGTGAGGTGAGTGAGGCTGAAAGACTTCAGAGAAGTATGACTAGCCCAAGGTCACCCAGCAGCTGCATGTAGAGGAATGGAGACGCGAACCCGGTTCACCAGATTACGAGACTACCGCTCTTAA
Organism: Podarcis erhardii; assembly: GCF_964252035.2. Lineage (NCBI taxonomy): Eukaryota > Metazoa > Chordata > Lepidosauria > Squamata > Lacertidae > Podarcis > Podarcis erhardii. The sequence continues at coordinate 16,853,038 of NC_138513.1, read as the reverse complement.
CCACTACACCACACTGGCTCCACACTGTACATTTGCTACTGTACAATGCAATTAAAGATCAGTATCAAGTACCTGAAAAAGGTTCACACACTTATCCATTTTAGTGGTTGTATATATGTAAAAATATCACATATGTTTATGCACATAATGGACAATTAGTAACCAAATAAATTAAAAAAGCTGATTACTACGTGCAATGGTAAGGATTGTATAATCAAGTTTTAATAATACTACCCACAGAAGGTATTACAACAATACAAACATGAAAACTGTCATTACTTTAGAAATGAACAATAATGATATTTTTAAAATGAGTACATTACTGTTCATTGTTTTTTAAATCATGGTTTTTTGCATACGGTCAAGATTTGTATGCCAACAGCAGCTTGGCAATATTACAGTAACATTGTGAGGGAGTTCAAGAATAGCCAACCCTTCTTCATTCAAATTAACAAGGCTCTTCTTGCCTAGTATCATGTTACCTCAAAAGAATAGCAACTGGAGTTTTGTTCTATTGGTCAGCTGTGAAAGAGAAGTATTTCTTTCTTTTTTATTTTCTTTCTTTTTTGCCATGAGCTGCTCTCAAGAAGTCAGTCTAAGAATGTTAGGCTCAAATCCAATTTATAACACTCACTTCAGAAGACCTTAGGAAGGTCCTTATCATTTTAGGAGTCTCTACACTTTGAATTACTAACAGCATTTGCAGGAAGCTAAAGCAAAGATTCCAGTTTCAATTGCCACAGAGTGGTAATACAGCAAGGAATCAAGCAAATTCTTCAGGTTTTGTCTAAAAGTTTGCTTTTCTAAAATTAAACAGAGAAATTGTACTGTGCTAGCAGAATCAAAACTAAGGATATGTACATTCGTTTGCTACCTTATAGAGAAATTTCAGCATACATCATAAATGAAACACATTCTTGATATCCTTGTGAAGGAGGTTGAATGCAGTTGTTAAAAAAACTACAATAAAACCTGATTATAAAACCTGCTGCAATTATTGATATCTGAAACTATTACACATTAATTTCCCTTTACTATAGTTATACAATTCATAGTTCTTTAATTTGCAACAAAGCTTATGTTAGTCCCCTAAAAGCATATACAAACCCTGATAAAGAGATCCATAGGTTGGAGTTTGCTTCTGCCTGTGCATATCACTTCTTGGATTGGGAATTACAGGCGTGGCTTGGATACGCATCTAAAATAGCATCCAAGTATGGATGTTGTCCATTACCATGCATTTGTCTTCAACATGTTTATTGGAATGTACATTCCCTACTATATTATAGTAGAGGCAACTCACCACTTATGTGGGAGTTACATTACGGGCCCCTGCATGCATAAGAAAAATTGCATAAAGTGGGGAGCACCCTCTAAACATCCCTTAAACACCCTCTCTGCTGCTCTCTCTTTAATCCATACCAAAAATACTGTATCCAAAAATATCCACAAGTAGAACTGAATCTCTGGGGCCAGCAGGAAGCAGGACGTGTGGGAAAGCACTGTGCATGTGCAGTCATGCACAAACATGCAAGTGGTGGGATGCCTGTACAAGTCACACACGATTTTTTATGTGCCGCTGTAGATGGAGCAGGACAATATATCCCTATCTACACATAATGTAAAATCTAACAAACTGCAGAAAATTAGCAACCCCAGAGCTTATCTACCTGTGTCACCTCCAGATCCAGTTGATAAAGCTGGCATGGTTTAGTCTGTGAGCTGCAACAAGGACACACACTAGAACAGCGCTGGAGCCAGAAGGAGGTAGAAAGTTTCAGTTCAATTACATGCAGCTGAGTTTTCTACGAGACTGAGGCAATTTCAAAGCAATCCTGGAAAGAACAGAAACATAACAAATAATCATTAGAATTATAAGTTGCTGTAATTTGCCAACGTATATCTAACCTAGTTTAGCAACTTGAAAACTATTTCTTCATACTATGTTATTTTAGGATCTTAAAAATAATATGTACTATCCAGATGGGGTTTCCTTTAATCTAATCTATGTGTAAATTACAGCCACAAACCAAACAGTTGCTTGGGTTGATGTAAGGGACTTGTGCTAACCTGGCAGATTATTTATTTATTTATTTATTTATTTATTTATTTTACTTTGAGCAACTGACATCCTCACCCCCTGCATACAAAACTGCTTTTTGAATTCAACATCATTTCAAAAACAACTTCCAATATAATCTATTAAAGAAAAATATGTCTAAAAACCCATTTCTGAAAGAAACCTGGAGACTAAGCATTTGCCAATTAGAAATGTTTTGGTGGGGTTGTTTTTGTTTTGTTTCTTTTACAGTTTGAGTACTTTCCACTAATACAAATATCTATAACCATCCTAACAGTCATCCCTATGGTATGGATCTCTCAACCATTCCAATGTATTTGGTGACAGTACTAACTCCAGAAATGCAGATATGAAATTGTAAAATTTTAACTTAATGAAATTTTTGTTATTAGGATTATTGTGTGCTTCTACCACATGCTGAATGACCACTTCTCTGTAGGATTATCATGTTGAATATTAAGCCACAATTATTAACACACCCTGCATTAAGACTGGCATAACAAGTAGTGTCCTCAAGTGGAGAGGATGAAGGAAAGAGAGTTAATTTTAACTTGTAAAAAATGTAATAAACGTAGAGTGACTTTAGCTTTTTCCATGGATATATTCAAATGTATTTTTGTGTCCACTATAATAGCTTACAATAACTACAACATTTATTTTAAGTTTTTAATCAGGTCATTTTTGTCATTCCTATTAATGGAACTAGAGGCAAACATGTTTTAATATACAAATGATCACATGCTAAAAGATTACTGAAAAGTAATCAAAGAACTATAATTAAAACCCATCATTTACTGCTGGCAAGAAATAACTTCATTTCAAGCTCATTCTAAAGCACCATTTATTTGTTTGTTTTCACGTAATTAACTTCAGCTCTTTAACAGGCTTGTTTGACAGCCTACAAAAGTGTTTGACAGAAAACTGGGTTATATCCAAGACAGAAGTTCAAATGTTTCATAGGATATTTTTGTAGAGAGTTTGATTATTAATATTCAATAGATAAATGGGCTGTTTGGGGATAAATCTATGGGCCTATATAACTCTGCACTGCATTGCGGTTATTGTGTTCTGGCACAACTCTATTTACTCAGTCTTAAAACAGAAGAAGGCAGAATATCTACACACAGATTTTTACTTTTTTTAAGGCACTTGATGCCAGGCCAAGGACAAACTGTACAAGTTTTGCAAAGCATCAATTCAGTTTGTCTTGGTGCAAGTGTAACATGCGCAAGTCAAAGCTGGAAAATAAAATTTTAAGATCTGGGCCTAGAGAGTCACAAAGCTATCGCAGAATCAAACTAGTTATTGAAGCCAACCAGGTCTTTTAAAAATATTCTTTATTTGTTCATCCACTAGTTTTTTAGGTATATTCCTTGAACCTTTTATTCCACAGCAAAAGTGCATTATCTATATTAATAAACACCTAGGTTGCAAAATACTAATTGTGATTGCAGATACTAAAGTTTAAAGACCAAAGCCTTAATAAATATAGAAAACACTTAATATTAACAAGTGAGGATGCCATTCCTCATTTTTTCTTTATTGTGGTTAAATTCCTTGATATTAACTTTCAAAAACCCTTATTCTAAAGGGTTGTGTGGTATGAAGTTATTCCCCTCTGAATCTCTATGTATATATTAGTGAAAATAAATGACCTGGTGAAATCTTTACCAGTTTAAAGCTTAATATTTTGTTGGAATGAAACAAGATTCTTTTCTCCAAAACTTGTAAATTAAGTTACATTTTTTCAGTGATGTTTGCTTTGGCTAAATTTGTTTCAAAATGCTTTGTAATTTTGTGTCAGAATCCAGCTATAAGTACTGCTGTCTGCTGCATGGAATCGATTTGCTGCAACACAGAAATACCAGCTGTTATAGTATGTCCTGAGAGGGATTACCGAATATTCTTAAATTGAAGTTCAATCCATCTTTCCATAAAAACACAAGCAAAAGCCAGGAACGTAAAAGGAGTATCAAGTGCACCTGAGGCATTTACAATGCCCAATAGGACTGTTAGAACCAGCCCTTTAAAAAGGCTCATTTTTTGAAATTTCATTATTCCAGTTGTACCTTGCTTCTATATCACACTGTATCAGATTCTTCTGGCAACTACCATGTGGAAACAGTGAAATATGTGAAGTTCGGTGACATGTTGAATTTCCACCAGGCCCTTAGTAACCTCTCAGGCTCCTGTAATACTTGTGACATCTAGTGGTTATGTGGAATGGTGCAGTGGCTTTGATTCACAATATCTAATGACACAATAAGGACCCTTCATTCCCTTCTTCCAAAAATAAAACACATGTTTGGTAGCTTAAGAAAAGACAACATCTGAAAGTGACAATGTACCCTAAAGAAGCCAATCTATAATATGCCAATTCCTCTACAATAATCAACAGCTGCTCTTGCTACAACACATGAGCTTCTATATTAGAATGTATATAGCACACTTCCTACATATTTTTCACACAGGTATTTCATGTCTTCTCAGAAATCCTTGCAACAGCTCTAGCAATACATATGTAAACATTATCCCCATATCACCAATGAGAGACTAATCACAGCTAAGCTGAAATTTGACTTCAGAACCTAATGCTCAGGCCTTCTATCAACTATGCTACTATCGTTTTGGGAACATTAGTGAAATTTTAGAATATGAACAGGATATTTATTTACTTCAGTCATGCAAGCAGTTTCACACAGCACATAACACACATACAAGACCACAAAAGTAATCACAGCACTGAATTACTGGGGCAAAATTACATCTCTTTGAGAAGTTTATACTGCTTTCCTACACAACAGCAAGTCTTTTCTTGTCAATCACAAAAGACTTTTTAGGGCATGTCTGAAAGCGACTCGTCTTGTTTTCCCCTGCTGTATTTTGTAACTCTAGTACGTTATAGGACATTTCAGAATTACCACACTTTTCTGTGTATAACGTGCCCCCTATTTTGGGGGACTCAAAATTAATAAAGGGGGGAGATTCCCCAAAGTTGTTGAGATTTTTTTGGGGGGGGAGGACTGCCCAGAATTGTTGAGCTATTGGGGAGCAGAGTTGTTGAGCTTTTCTTAGGGGGGAATGCAATAAATGCTGCTCACATTCATTGCCAAAGCAACCTATCCTCTGTCCCATCGCTGAAAAAAAGTGCACATCGCCCGTCCAATTGCCGCAGCAACAGCCCATCAACACCAGCCCTTGCCGCAGCCACCAATAACAATCTCCAACTCACGGCAGCAACCAATCCCATGTCCCCACAATGCGCTACACATGTATATGACGACCCATGATTTTGGAGTAAAAAAAATAGTCTTATACACAGAAAAGTACGGTAGTTTGCTCTAAGTACAGAACAACTTTGGGAAATGTGGAAATTTTACACACATCAGTAAATATGAACAGTTTTTGTCAGCTTTTCCTCTAATTTTAAATTGGTATTAAATATAAAATCTGCTCCAGAACACATCTGTGCTTGAAGACAACAGTTGATTTATATGTTACAAACAAGCAGGAAAAAGATACATTGTTCTCAGTTCTTCCTGTCAACTGTTGTGAACTACCTCCAGTACCACAGACACTATGCCCCTGAAACACCAATTCCTTTGGTTCACAAACAGGAGAATGCTAGTGCACTCACGTCCTGCTTAAGGGCTTCCAACAGGCATCTGGTTGGCTACTATGAGAATAGTATGCTGAACTAGATGGGTCTTTCAACTGAGCCAAAAGATTCTTATTATATGTGTCATCTGGGGCGCCTAGATTTTGATGCAGCAAAAATCAACAAGTCCCGCTTATGGTATTCAAACTATTCCCCACTTCTAAAATGTATAAATCTGTACTTGAACAGCACCTGGGAAACAATGCTTGAAAAGCCATTTATTAGAATTTCCCATGCTCACAATTATTTATTAGGATGGAATTTATTCTTTTATATTTCCATATCAGAAAATTGATAAAGTTTGACCTTTGCAGATCCAACTTCCAAGACAGACACACAATATTCACCTCACCTTAACAAGGCTACAAAACATGATTCTTACTTCTATTTGAGAAAGTCTAAAATCCCAAATCAAAGATAAAAGCCTAAAGCAAACATCTACTTAAAACTGCAACACAATGTTTTACTAAGTGGTGAAAACAGAAATCAAGTTCTAAAATGTTTGTTTTCACACTTTTCTTCCCCTTCAGTAAATGACATGGGGTGGAAATTTTTCTGTTATGTAAATTCATTAAGAATGAATGTGTGCCAATTACAAATAAATATTAGGCAGGCTTGCCAAGGTATTTAGTTTTGTTTTACTAAAACCAAGTAAGCTAAACATGCTAAATAAGATCACCCTCGATAGGAAAAACTTTTGGAAAACTCACACTGCCCCCTATTTCACTTGAACCCTCCAAATTCCAATATGTTTTAAGCGAGGACAGTTTGGCACAATGCATATTTTACAATTTACTCTATGTACTACCAGAGAGATTAACAGAGTCTGTTAACACAATCCCAGAGACATAAGTATTTAAATTACACCACAGGACATTTAAAATCTATGTTGTTAAATTACGTTGTTAAATTTATACATTTTCTGAGGGGGTTTTTATTTTGAAGGAATGAAACAGAAAATTGATTTAAATTTAGTCATTTCAAATGTTATATCTATATATTTCACAGAGAGTGCTTTGAATGCTTTTAAATTGATATGGAAGCAAAATTATATTAGGTCTAACAATTTAGCAAGAGTGCTCATTTGAAGCCGAAGCCTTTTTCATGAATTAATTCAACAAGAGAAGTGGTGAATAGCATCCTGTTCATGCAGAAACAGAATATTTCCTTACGTCTACAGGTTCAGAGCCAAAAGTATTAAGCATGGTCACAGAGCTACTGACCCAATTCCGTTCTGGGAGCTTAAACACTCATGGAAAGGCAAAGAGCTCCATTTGTGTTTAGTTCTGTTCCTTTTCTATTTGAGAGCATAAAATTTTTATAATATAGTTTCCTACTAAAATAGGAAAATCTAATTCAGCACAATAATTTTTCTAAGTCCATAATGGTTTCAATACAGCATTGTTCATTTTGCTGAAATAACAAAAAGCCAGGAAATGCAAACATTAACTTGGAGCTCCTGCATATCCTGTATAGTCACAGTATACATTTCATAAGAGAAAATAGTACTATGAGGGTGAGGGGAGCAATCCAAGTATGCAACCTCCCGCTCCCCATTTAGTAGACTTTCTTAAAATAAAGCATATAAGCTTTCTTTTTTTAAAAAATTGTTGCTTAAATTTGGCTTACACTTGTAACTCCTACTGTTATTAATAAATATTTAAAATTTGACTCGGGTTACCTGAAGCAGAAATTCCAGTAGTTTTACATTTTCTTCTAGACTGATTTGTATGAATGGGACTATTTTTCTTGCCACCATCATATTCTAAGAAGACAATAGGAATGGGAGAGAGCTCCAAATTCCTGAACCACAAAAGCACTAAACACCTTTTACTGAAAGAGTTCAAGGGTCCCTCTATCTTGGTATTGCTTACATTGATTGGGATCAGATCTCTGGGATTTCTGGCAACAGACATTCCCAGCCCTATATATACATTATATATTGCTTTTGAATAAAGAAAAAAAATAATTATACACAGAAATTTTCTTATCCACTATAAGCTATAAGCAGTGTAATTCCTTGTTTCTCAATGGAGATTCAATATATAATCTGTGTAGATACACTACTTTATAGGGTTTAGTCACTAGGATCTCACAACACACATACCCCATACACACATGTTGATATCCTGCATTAAAATGAGCTCAGTAGAGTTCCTAAACTCCAGAGCCTGGATACTTGATAACAACACTGCAAAGGCTAATTGAATTTAGATGAACATTTATTTGAGTTGTTTTCATTAGGCCATCAGCTCACCCCGATGCTCTAGACTGAATATGGAAAATAGGATATTACATACTGTTAAAAATATCAAAGAACTTAAGCACTGTAGAGAGAAATGTAAATGTCATGCCCTAGTGGTCTATTTTAGCAGTAGTTTCTTTTGGCCAGAAGAGGGGGCCCACACTCTGTGAGAAGCATAATTCCCTAAACACATTTGCACATAAAGCTGTATTTCTCTAAAGCCTGTCTCCAATAGCAAGTCCTCACAATCACAGGTGACATCTGACTGGCACCATGATCCACTGTGCCTGTAGCAAGTTGACTAGTTACCTCAGCCAAATATTTAAGTCATAGCACAGTGGGAAGATGAAAAACATTGGAACAGCTGGTCCCCAAATAGTGCAATAGATTTTAAGTCAGCTTGTCATGAAGATTACACAAATGAAAGCCAGTATCAAAGAAGTGTCCAAGATTTCAAGGTAATGTACTAAGCAAATTTGTGGGGGAATGCTGAAACCCATACTGGGGAAAACTGTTCAATAATGGCATGATCATCTAAAACTCTTATACAGATAAATCTCCAGATTCCAAGGTGGCAATCTCAGAGCCACTAACTTTCTAAATGGTTTATGGACAAAGAAATTTGGTGTCTAAGCCAGAGCATGGTGCCCAGTCCATATGTAAGAAGGATAATACCTTTGTGGAGACAAGGACCCCAATAAAGAGCACCCAGGGAGGCCGATTTAAAAGATCGTTGTGTAGGAAAAATATGAAGGAATCAAATTCCAGCAATGGCATACTTTTCCACCCTGCACAAGACTGTCAGACACTTAAAAACAGGATGTCTAGCACAAGATAAGGATTTGCCCATTTATTAGCTTCTAAGTTCTCTAGCAATGCAAGTTAAGCAATAACTTCAACATACAATAATATTATTGCAATTAACATAAATTCACACACAAAAACTGTCTAATACATAAATCTGACAGACACTAAAAGCCAAAAAATGGTAATCACAACTCAAATTTTATAATATGCTTAAATCACATAGATGAGTGAACGAACCAACCAACTACTGGCAGCAGCAGAGACAATACTACAATAATAAAAGATATTAAAAGACTCTTTAAAAATTAGAAGATTAAAGGCCAGAAAGACTTTTTAAGGAGGTTTTTCCTGACATCAAAATGTGTGCACTAGATGAGCCTCTTCAGACAGCCACTTCATTAGACTGACGCCTCCCTCACTTCTCAGTCTGGTGAAAGTCAGGCTGACTGCATGTTCTCTCTGCATACCAAATGACTTGAGTGAGGGGGCAAATCATGAACTACTGGCCCTCTATAGAGGGGAATAAAATTAATTGTGCAATTCACAAAAACCAATTGAACTTTTGTGCCATATGCTGCTGCTAATGGTGGTGTTCATGCTGTTGATGGTGATAATGATAATAAATTTATTACCTGTCCTTCACTAGCAGCTCCCAGGATGGGCTTTGTCAATTTAAAATCAGTATTGGAAACACATTAGTCACAGAAATAGGGTGGGTTCTGAAACACACAGGCAGTCAATAGAACAGGGGCTATTTAAATTCTCAAGTCAACCAGGCCAGTAATCTGGCCAATGCATTTTGAACCCATTGAAGTTTTCAAGTCACCTTTTGAGCAGCTCTATGCAGAGTGCTCAGGGTGTTCAGGATGGTATCGTCGTAAGCAACCTGCCAAATCAATCTCCTTATCCACAATCAAATCATGGATGATAGGTGTTTTATTCTGGAGAGACCTGGCATTTAGCAGCAAAGCCACAAGCCCAGAGAGTTGACTGGTTGGCATCTCCAGATTCTGAGATACTGAGGGTGCAGCAGAAGGGCAAGGGCTTTGATGTAACTAGTACTCCTCCACCCATATACCTTCATCCAACTCCATACCTCCCCCTATCTACCACCACAGGAATGGTATCCCTACCCCCCTGGCCCAGACACCTGCATTCCTTAATCCACCTCTAATCACAGTGATAAAGAGATACAACCATCCCAGCTAGAAACCACCTCACCTCTTACCTGAGCTGTTGCAAATGCTTCCCTGTCTCTCACCTAGAGTGGGTCAGGTGGCTTTCTCCTGCACTTCACCCTTTACACACAACCAGTCTCTCACCGCAGCTGAACACATTTCCATGAACAGGACACAAATATCCAACAAATATCCCAGGTAACAACTGGTGATGGCTTAAGAGGAAGTGTTCCAATCAGAGCATGTAGCACTGTCATGTACAGTAGCCTCAATTTGCTGTGACAAGACAGGATCATTCAGAAATGATTCATAGGCACTCAGAGCATAAATCAGGTATAAACTAGCCTCAATGAACAACATTAGGTAGCACTACACCATAACCTTTTCTCACTTGGAAACAAGTGAAGACAAGAGCAACCAGAACAACATTCCCTTCAGTTTGGTGTAAAACAGCTAGACTTTTAGCATTCACACTGCTTCAGATACACTGGGTAATAATATATCAGGACACATGACAATGAATCACGAATAAGGATTAAAATAGAATTGGGATGCATAATCCAGTAGTCTACTCCCCAAACACTTAAACATGGTGGGGGAGCTACTATTACACCATCATTAAACCTTTTAAAAGCCCTGTATTATCCTCAAATTACAGATGGGGAACTGAGTCTGAGATCATAGCAGCTTGTCAAAGGCGATCACTGAGTTTGTGGAGAAAATGCTCTCTTAATCAAGAACTACCTGGCTCTCACTTCTTAATCACTGTGGTACACCAGAAGTAAAGCAATTATGCAGCTCTCCCATCATAACAGTAATGCACTTCCTATACTTGAAATCAGAGCATGAAACAGTGTCAAAGTATTTCCTGAGTCACCCTTATGCCAAATAGTATTTTTTAAGTGTGCAGACTAACACAAATAATATTTTTATGGTTACCTTTCAGCCATGATTGCTGAGGAACAAAGAGCATCAGGGAGCACAAGGCATTATACAAGTATATGAAGGCATTTACTAGTGTTCAGTGAGTGTTTTGCAGTATTAGCGACAGAACTATTTCAGGACAGGGTTATACAGAGGGAACATGAAGCATTATAGCAGACTTATTGTTAGCAGGCTTAGAGTCAATGCTCAGAATTTCCCAGAAATGTAAATAATTGCTACTAGAAATAAATTTCAATGGGAACTGACCCAATTACTCAAGGCAAGAGCTTGTGCATGTGGGAACACAGAATATGGTTTGGGGCACATAATTCAGTTCTTGAGAATCTGTTTTGCATACACATACAACTCTAGCGCTTAAGAGTGTGTAATACATAATGAATTCCCTGAAGTCAGAAAGGGCAGTTGAACATGATTTCTAGGGACTGGGCATGGGGCTTTAGTACCCACAATCCTACTTTTCCTCTAACCTTGATAAGCAAACCCAAAATGGAGCAATATTCCATCATTATGTAATTTTTACAAAGTAAATTATGCATTTTTTTCCGTTTGCATAATTTATCCAGGTCACAGGATTCAGCTTTGCTTCACATAAGACTTGGACTGTTTATATGCAATGTGTCAGTATCACAAAGCACTCACAGATCTGATGAAAAAGGAGCTTTAAAAGATAGGAGAGCAAGGAAATAGCACTAAGGACACAAGGAGAGCAGGACATATTCAGTAAGGCTTCCTGATTCTGCTGTAACAGAGAAATAGAAATGGGTGCCATTAGCATACTGATGACACCATGCCCCAGTCTTCTAATGACTGCTCCAAGCAGCTCTATATAGGTATTAAATAGCATTGTGGCATCCTGCTACACAACCTGCCCCCCCCTCAAAAAACACACAGTGCAACCAACTCACAAATACTCTCCAGGAGGAGACTATGATCAACAGCAATGAAAGTTAAAGAGAGATCAAGAGCAGAGGGTTACACTCCCCTGTCCCTCTACTGAAAGTGTTCATTCATCAGAGCAATAAAGGCTGATTCTGTTTCAAAACCAGGTCTGAGCCCAGACCAGAATACGACAAGACAATCTATTTCCTCCCAGAGTGTCTGGATAGCCACTACCCTCATAAACATCCTACCACAAGAAGGGGCAGCAGACTTGTTTCACAGTTTGGAGCTCCCTGACACATATTGCCATTCCATAGTGAAAGCAAGGCCTTAAGAGGATTGCCAGCTCTGGCTCCTGAGAAATCATGCAGAGCATTCCAAAGTCCCTTGGATTCCGTAAGTCTCTGTGGGTGGACCATCTTAAAGGTTATAGTGAAGAGGCTATGCACTGTTAACGTATTCACTTTCTAATCTCTGCTTTTTATTTGGCAGGAGTCCAGTTACTGAGAGTTTGCCACAACTTGGCTGATCTTCATTATTAAATTCCTTTTTGCTATCTGGAGGTCTTGCCTTCAAATGTCATTAACACCAAAGCTGATAATTTTAAAATCCTACCAACAAACCTCAAATAATTTTGTATGCTTTATAAATATATAGCAATGTCAACTTACAACTGAACAAGTTGTAAAATTTCATTGTACAATCATGCTGTAAGAATTCAGTTTGTTGTTCCACTGCAACCATTTTGACCTTTTATTAGAATGACAGAGGCAAGAAACAAATACTTTATGTTGAAAGCTGGGTAAAAAGAGTATATGTCCATGTTCTCAAAACTTTCATGTCCTTGTCAACGCATTTCAATTATCTAGTAGTCAGTTGCCAACTCTCTTCCCCCCTCTCCTGTAAACTATTGATTTTGGGAAGGGGGAAATTTGCTTCAAGGGATAGGAGACAAGAGGTGGCAACCATGGAGGCAGCCTAGTAACCTGGCAGGGTGCATCTAGCCATGATCAGGATTGGGTGGGCAACAAATGCAGTAGTGGGAAAGATGAAAGATTTTATAGGCAGGATCTCATACTAATACAGGAAGAACAACCATTTTTCTTTGCATACAACAGAAACCTTTGCTGTATGTGCAGATAGCTATTTGAGAGTAGAGACAAACTAGGCTGCCAAGGATCTATCATCAGTTGACACTTGCTGAAAAAACAGTGGAGAAAACAAACCACCCACTCCATTCTCTGGAGGGGGAAAAAGCCATTCCAGCATTTTTCAGTCAACAGTTGAATTACTAAACAACTTGAGTAGGATGGAGGTCAGATTGGGATGGAACTATTATAATCCCATATAGCTCTTAATCAATTTAAATAGACTACTTCTACTATCATTGCACTGCTCCCAGTGCAATCAGAAATAACATCAGAAAAGGGAACTTTGCGTCCTGATTTCAAGTAAGTAAAATAATTTATCTTTAAGAGTCCAAGCAGAAAGTGAAAACATTTCATAGAGCAAGCTAAAACTAAGTATTCTGACTGGAGAAACAGTATGAAGTCCTTACCAGGGAAGCGGGGAGGAGAGAGACTACCAAGTGCAGCATACTGACAAGGTCCTTCCAATTACGGTCCCTAATAGCCAAACCAATGGTTCCTATAACTTCCCCATCTCAAGATTCATACAGTCATTAGCATAAGATCAGTAACAAAACAGTATCAAGCAAATTACACATTCTCTTTACAACAGGGCTACAGTACTATTGTAACTCCAAATATTCGTTTTAGATTAGAGATTTCTTCAGTAGCTTGAAGAAGCAACTGAAGCAACAATTGTTGTATCTTCCCGACTGCTTAATATCATGCAGGTAGCCCACAAATTATCCATGCAGGCACCATGCAGGTTATCCAGCCTGTTAAAATCCACACAAATGAAAGAACACAAATAACCTATTTAAAATGAGAGCATCAGAACATAGATTTTCATTCCAACAAAAATTGGAAGAAATAGTTCGGGAGTTAAGAGAGGATTAAAATAAATCTTATACAAGTTGCAAAAGACATTTAACCCATATCCATACTGTATAAAGCAGACCAATCATGGTTATGCTCATTGCCATCCTATAGCTCCCAACGTGAAGCAGAATATCAGTGAGATACAATATTCTCTACATGCTGTTCTAAATATCAGTCAGACAAGGAACAACAAGCATTTAGTAAAACATACATCTCCCAGTAGCAAGCTAAAGCTTAATTCTGCTTCTGCAATACTATCATATTGACTTTTAAATTGGTAGCTAAACATTTATTCACATTTTAGGAATTTTAGTATGACAAGCCTTGGTAAGATGAGGGCTCTACATATTTATTGCCCAAATTCTGTTGAGCAGAAAGAAAGCTTGAAGCTTTCATTAATTTTCCACCTTATGATATAGTCTTCTAGAGTTTACAAAGTATCAAAAGTTTACAATTCAAGGCAAAAGAATACTATGTAGCTGTTTCTTGCATAAACCCTTTTCTCTCTAGTAAGGGGCATTTTACAGCTAAGAATAAACAGAGCTGCCTGTTATTTCATTGTGCACCAGTTCAACTTACACTTCTGTGACTACAGCAACTGAGAGGACAGAACATGATCATAACTACTATCAAATTCAAGAGAAAATTAGCATAAGCTGAACTATGCTACAACACAGAAGACACACATCACATCTGACTGGGCCAATCCAACATTCCATAGTACAAGGTTTCACATGTCAAATACAGGTGGTACTGTTAATTCACTCTGCAGCCTATATAACAGAAGAAATCTCCCACAAATTAAAATGTTTCAAGCAATGTGGCCTTGACTGCTAAAACAATACCGATGCAAAGACAAAAATCACTTGATTTTTTGTTAGCTCTACCTATTAATCCTGTTTTTCATTAGCATGTTACATTTTCATAATTATTGTATTTTATTATGCATACTGTGAATGTCAATGTATGTTTATCTAGCACCCATATATAACAGTAACAGAATTAAATTTCCAAAATAGAAGGTCGCCATGCTGTTTCAGAAGTCAATAAATTGAATGGAGCTAGATCAGAAACTCAATTCAGATGTCAAACGTAATCATAGTTTGCATTAACCATATCAAGTACCGGGGCAAACCCCAATTCACACATCTTATCCTAGCTAGCATTCTGCACTAACTGCAGCTTCCGGATCAAGTGTGAGGGAAGCTCCACATGGAGCACCTTTCAGAAATCCACTTGAAGTAACCAACACATGAACTACTGTGGCAAGACTTTCCCAGTCCAGGGATGGTCGCAGCTGTAGAACCAGTCACAGTTGGTAAAAGGCAACCTAGCAGTGCAACTGGTTAAAAACTGCTCCCTTCAGAAAATTCTGGAATATCCTAAGTATAGTTTTCCTCAGGCAAAAGACATGTGTTTCTATTATCTGCCCATGGTTCAGCATTCTTGTCCTTCAAGGCCCAAGAATTCTGGAAGGAAGCAGCAAAAGTTCCAAGACATCCAGGATACCTTGGCTATCCCAAATCTGCTGCATACCCAAGCATAACTATGTGAAGTTGCTGAACTCATTTTACATTGCAATCCAGAATGGGATGGGCATTTATCAAATAAGCATCAAGACCACCAAGGAAAATACCTAGATCACACAAAATACATGAGACATAATATGTGCTGTCCTCAATATGGAACATTATGTATTTGGAAACTAGGTAAGTGGGGCTACAGGATAAACACAGCAGATGAAAGGTCTACAGGTAGAGATTTGTATTTCAGTTGTTGTCATGGTTACCTTTGTGTCCTAATATATGCCTTTCAACAGGGTGGATTGTTGGTCTCTTGATCTTGCATTGGAAGCAGTCAGATTCAAGGAACCAACAGCGAGAGCAGGTTGAAAAGCATACTTTGAGGAAAACTAGCAAAAGATGTTTAGATGTGTTTGTTTTCTATCTTACTTGGCATTCTCAACTCTGTCAAGGGTGACAAAAATCATGGTTTCCCAGTTCTGATGCCACACCAAGCCATTGTTAAGCTTTGCAAAGAAAAAAGAATTAAGAATTGACATGACATCAGAATTATGCCACAGGCATAATTATACAGTTGTAAGGGTTACAAGGCAATGCATGTGAATCACTCTGAACACTCAGCAGTACTATGTAAATACTAATTATTTTAGTTATTATTAAGTAGTCAACACCATGCAGACTGCTTGAATTCAAACATCTTATTACTCTGGCATGACCTTAAGCTGTCCTTTCAAGATTACCGTATATATTGAATCCTTGTTGATATTTTAGGACAATGTTTGGAACACAGTTACATAAATATGGACTCTATCTTTTGTTATTGCAACACATTATAATGGCAAGTCATTACTTTTCCTTGTAACATGAGGGGCACTCCCATTCAAGACAACTGGAAAAACCAGCTTCTAATTACTTTGCCAGTATTGAGAACCAGGACTTTGAAATGTTGCGCATTCCCTCTTGCTGGAATAGAGTAAGTCACATGATTATGCTTATCTTTTTAAAAAGAATAACTGTAGTTCTTTACGCAAAAAAAACTAATGCACCAACAGAACCAGCAAATCATTATTCTAATATGCATAAGGAAAGGTGTATGTGATGGTCATTTACAAAAAAAACCCCATCACCATCTGACTGCATCCATACTGTCTAGTTTGGTCCATCTTTCTTCCCCTTTCCTTGTTTTTTCACAGTGCTTTCAGACAATTTTCATTTTGGGGAAAATCCATTTTTATTTTTCATAAAACTCGGTGCTTAATTCCATCACTTGTTTACCACCAGTCCTGTAATGTTGTGCTGGGTGTAGTCTGTCAGTATTCTGGACTTCTAGATTATCCAGATTCCTCAGTCTCCATTCTGATTCTTAGATTATCTTCCCCACCACACCACACCCTCTATTCATATAAATTGTCATCCAGAAGTGGGAAGGAGGTGAGTGGGTGAGTTCTAAATGGCAAGCATCCTTTCATTTCATGGCTGGAAAGAAAGTAGAGGGTTACTCCATGACTTGCAGGACAGTCATGGCCATGTCTGCATCATAGGGCATGCAAGCAACTTATCCTGCAGTGAGGGAAAGAACGAGCATTGTGTTGTCATCCCCACATTTCTAAAAAAACTTGTGGTTTGGGGGGTATGGAGAGATGTTTCCAAGCAGATGGGAAAGGCTATAGCTCAAGGTTGCAATCTTAACCTCATTTGCCTGGGAATAACTACCACTGAACTCATCAGAGCTCACTTCTGAGTAAACATAGTTAGGATTGCACTACAAGTGCTCTTAATTCAACTGCAGAAGTATGTGCACATGTGCAGGATGAGCAGTAGGGGTGAGTGGAGGACTAGTGTGGATGAGAGTAGAGAAGAAAACATACATGCCTGTAGGTGAAATTGCCCTGAAACACTACTTTTGAAGGACACTGCAATAGATAATCATGCATTGTATGACTACGTCACTGAAATCTGCTAACAAGAAAACTTGTATAAACTCACATTAAAAAGTTTGTGTCCAAGTACAAACTATATGCATATTTATGATAGACAGAAAACTCCCACTTCACTCTAGGAATAAATTAGGATACTGGCAAAGTTCCTTCAAATGTTGAGAAGTCTCCCTCTGCCCCCATAGCAATAGATGTTATCATGGGCACATGAAGAACCCACCTGTTGCCCTAACCAGGCTAACAAATGAAGCAGTTCTAGATGTGCAAAAGAATCTGCTTCCTTCAATGAAATGAATGATAGTGTCAAGGGAGTTTGTATGTAAAACACTATGACCAAGGGAACAGACTACGTATATAATAAAGCAATAGGACCACCCAGTATGCACACTACTAAACTTTAACCCTCCATCAAAAAATGTTCCAAGTAGCAAACAGACACAGCAAATTCCTGTTACCACATAAGAGAAAAGTATCTAGAATATGTTTAACCTCATTTGTGAATTTTAGTGGTAAAAGTTCCTTAACCCATGTAACATCTATTAGCAGGTGAAAATACATATGTAACATAAATTTACATGTCCTGTATTAATCTGTTCGTCTTCAAGGGTTATAGCTGTAACTACAATCTACTAGTATCTGTAAAGAAGAGCACATATGCAGAGGTGTGAAAAAGTGTGAGTTTCCCAGAAGCCAGAAGGACCAAGTACTTAGAACAGAGACCAACAACTGGAAGGCAGGGATCGGAATATAGCTCCTGGAAAGCTGCCAACTGACCCGCAACAAAGTGCTCTTACCATTCCATCACTTTAAGTGAAAAAATGTGTGTCTGTCTCTTGTTTCAGTTGTCCCTCCCATTCAAAACTAAATACTTTCAGCCCATCTGCCATGAAGCTAATTGTAAAGCTATGTAAGGTGTCATTGTTGTCCCTACTACCATCAGTCATGCCCCTTAATTTTAAGTGATGTTGACTGAGGCGAATGCAACAATTTTTGTGGCTCACATCTCCTGATAAGGCATCCTGGAAAGGAGGCATAGCCAGAAGTGGATACAAAGCAAATTCTGTACCTTGGGCTAACAGTAGGGCTGCTTCAGGATAGGCAGAATGGGGAAGTAGTAGTAAATAGGTGAAGAGATTCCTAAGAATAATTAAAGTAGTCAGGGCTACTAAACAGTGGGTAACCCAGATTTGAAAATAGATGCAACTCTTTCTGTAGAAGTGGATTGATAATGGAATTTGTACATCAAACCAGTTAAAAGGACTGGATGAACATTTTTTCTCATCTTCAATGTTGCAGTGTTTCAGCATTTCCTATATTGCTGGATGAAATAGGTAAAGGTAAAGGTACCCCTGCCCGTACGGGCCAGTCTTGCCAGACTCTAGGGTTGTGCGCTCATCTCACTCTAGAGGCCGGGAGCCAGCGCTGTCTGCAGACACTTCCGGGTCACGTGGCCAGCGTGACAAAGCTGCTCCGGCGAACCGGCACCAGAGCAGCACACGGAATGCCGTTTACCTTCCTGCTAGAAAGCAGTACCTATTTATCTACTTGCACTTAATTGTGCTTTCGAACTGCTAGGTGGGCAGGAGCTGGGACCAAACGACGGGAGCTCACCCCGCCGCGGGGATTCGAACCGCCGACCATGCGATCGGCAAGTCCTAGGTGCTGAGGTTTTACCCACAGCGCCACCCGCGTCCCTGCTGGATGAAATAACTGTATATAAATGTTTGCTGGAATGCTGTAAATTGCATGTTCAGTAGCTTAGAGATAAATGGAAAGTAAGTTAGAGTGTTCCATTCAGCAAAATTTCCTGGACCTTAAGAGGAAGTGTAAAAGGTTTTTGAACTTCTACACAGTTACATGAGTTTCCAGAAACCTACACTTGGAGAATAAATGCATTATTAGCATATATGTGATATTAAGTAGATAGAAAATAACTATGTCAAGAGAAATGCACAAACATTGCTGGAGCAGAATGCAGCCATCACCCAATGCTTATACAAGCCACTAGAGGAGAAGTTTTACCAGAACTACATGGTTTCTGTCCCCCTTACCATGTCTGTTACTCTCCCACCCCACCCTGGATTGCAATGGAGACAGGTGACCTCAAATCCTCTCTTTGTGTTCAGACCCCGCCACCAACCTGTAAAAGTCCACTTTCAACAGAAAGACAGCTGGGAAGCAGATTATATGAAGGAGGTCACAGTTCATGCATAGGAAAGCAGCAGTGCAGATGGTGATGTTGGGCAGCTTGTTTCTTTAAAGGACCCAGGTATTATTTCACAGCACAGACCACTTACTTTACTCAAGGGAATACCAACCAGCAAATGCAATTTCCCATTAACTTCCTCTCCATCTGAAATACTCTTCCTGAATTATCAGAATCTAGCTCTTCAATGCTGCATAGATACATACAATTCAAAATTGAATAGCTGTGTGGATGATGTGTCTTGAACATCCCCATTCATGCCAAATCGATAAAGTTTTAGCTATGCATGCCCATCTTAATATAAAATGTTCTGAATCAAATGGAGATGTTGAGCTAGTAACTGTAATCAAAAGATCATCAACACAAAGATTAGAACTATAAAAATCCTACCCCATAGTGCAAGTCATATACAGTGGTACCTCGGGTTAAGAACTTAATTCGTTCTGGAGGTCCGTTCTTAACCTGAAATTGTTCTTAACCTGAAGCACCATTTTAGCTAATGGGGCCTTCTACTGCTGCCGTGCAGCCGGAGCATGATTTCTGTTCTCACCCTGAAGCAAAGTTCTTAACCCGAGGTACTATTTCTGGGTTAGCGGAGTCTGTAACCTGAAGTGTATGTAACCCGAGGTACCACTGTATAAACAGAAAAGGGAAACAAATATATTACAGCTTGCAGATAACTGGCAAGATCCATAGTCAATGTTACATTGACTATATTGGGGTTGCTTAGTACAAGTGTACTATTTAGTTTGGATGGAGCAAGAAGGGTGAGTGATAATACTTACCAACAGTATGCTATGCTAACAGGGCCTTTTCTCACACTTGGCCAGAAAAAAAAATGCTGGGGCATGAGGTTAAGAAGTGCTCATGGGTGAATGCCAAAATGCAATATGAGGTGGTGGTGTTAACAGGCTAACAGAAAATCACTTGAAGAGATAAAAATGAATATGACAAAGAGCTGATTAATAGCTATTACACAATCAATATAAAGTACAACATAACCTAGTCAAATTTAATAAAGGCAACATCTGTACATGAAGTACACACACTTTGTAAGAAGAGCAAGAGTCTACAACCTGACGCCTGATATATTAACTATCATATTAGCTCAAGCGGAAGCCAGTTATCCTGCTTTGTAACTTAATCATAAGCAACCAAATCCTTTAATTAATATGGAACAGAGTGAATAAAAAAGCAATTTTAAAAACCTGATATTTCAAGGCTTAATAGAATATTTATTCTTTAAAATAAATAACCAGCTGTAAATGACATCTGCTCTTAATGCAAGGATAGTACCTTAGAATTAAACCTACAGCCCTCTTTAGAAACGCTGCCTTTTTTTATAAGTATCTGTGTAACAAACATCAACACAAGTCTAAATACTGTACTTATATATTACGTCTTGATATTGTGGACAAGGGGCTGGCAAATCAACACAGATGTCATCCACTGAGCCATCTGGGTAACCATAAAAAAGCAATTATTGCACTATAATCCTAACACTACTTGAAATAATTTTGAGCATCCAGTTATCTAACATTAGCAATCTTGTTCTTTTCAAAAAAATACTAGAAATATGAAGTATTCTCAATTGGTCTTCTCTCCCTTCGTTTTTTAAACCATTGTTTCACTAATCCACCCTAATATTGAGTAATTAAGTGGGTACAATAACACAATGCATATAATGTATTGCTATGGAAATAAAACTTGCACGCTTAAAGAAAAATACAATGTATTACATTCAAAAGTAATGTAACTATCTTTCTTCCTGTGCTTAATACACTTGATTGAATCCAGTCTAAATTATCAGACATTGAAGATGGCATTACATTAACCACATTTGAACATGATACCAAGCCACAAATTGCATTCATGGACAAGAGTTCACTTTATCATATGCATGAAGTTTTATTCTCAGTTAGGTGTGGTGGTAAGTAAGTAAGTAGTGAAAACAAAGGACTGAAATATAGAAGATGCAAACTGTGATCATTTAGAATCTTAAACCTAATAAATTACAGAGACCATTTACAAGGAACAGTTGATGTTGTTTGCATCTTTCTGTCTTGAAAGACAATGGAGTGTGCTTCCGGGGGGGTAACGTCAAATCGCTCAGTTAGCAGCACCAAAGTGCCCACATGTGCTAGAATTAAATTTCTCAGTAAATTGTGATTCAACCATTTCACACTGGAGTCTTGCTCTGAAGTTCCTTGGTTCAAGAATGCTCATTTTAAGGTCAAACTGAGACTCTAGATTGAAACTGCTATATTACAATATATCAAAAAGTTTGATTCTGTCACCTGCAACCTGAATCAAGTTAATGTATTTTATTCAAGAGAAACCTAGTCATTTATAAATAGTCATTTATAATTTTGCCACAACCCGTTCAGAAGATCTTAATAAAACCTGAATATTCTTCATAGGTTAATTCATTGGAAAGTTCTTTAAATAAACTTCTGAGTACACCTCTCAGATGTGATGGCCTATATTAGACTCATGGGATTAGATACATAGCATAACACCACACAGTAATTTAGTCACAAAAGTATGCCTCTCGCAAGTCTTATGACTTATGAAGTTGTCAGAATTTCCAGAAATTTTGGCCTAGGTTTAACAAAGAAATATACAGCTACTGTACTACTATTTAGTTATGTTTTTGCACTACCACACCACATGCTATTTTCAATTTGATTTTAACATGTAAAAATTCTTCAGTTGTGAACAAAATGGGGCAGGGCAGTTTAAAATTAAATTAAAATCTTCCCTGTGGACATTTTTTGTTTGTTTTTTTAAATAATATTCCTGATGATGCTTGAAAAATTCAATTAAAGAAACCTTAAAAATCATACTTGTATATTAATTGATTTATACAAATTTATGTAGATTAGACAACAACACTAGTTCTGAAAAAAGAGGCATACTATCATTTTTTACATCATGCAGGTAACTATCAAACCAGGCACCAAATATAAAAAAGCTATCCCTCAGGGTGATAGAAGTCTCCAACACACATGGAGTTGTACTTATGTGAGTAAGACATGAATTATTATTTTTAAACCTGCTCCTTGTTGATCAAAGTCTTTCAAACAATTTAAAAAGCTGTTTGATCAACTAAATACTGCAACTCAAGAAGTTATTCGGGAATTCAAAGATGCAATCTCAACTTAACAGTGGAAGAAGTCCCATGCTCTTAGAAATCATGGCTCACTCTGATCTGTCAGAATCAATCACTTCTTAACCATATACTGAACTCCTTTTGAAGATGACCATGTTGTACATCTCAATCTGCTAATATTCCATTGCTAACTTTCAAGGGCTGCCCAACACACCATGATATGAACCTGAGTTCAGTCTACAGACTGGCAGCAGCTATCCAGGGTTTCAGATAGGGCCTCTCCCAATCCAGCCTGGAGAGGCCAGGGATCATACCTGCGAGCTTCTGGGTGCAAGGCATGTCCTCTACCACTGAGCCATGACCAAGGTTCAGTGTATACTGCAGTGGTTAGGAGCAGAAACGAAACTCCAGAAAGCGCCCCAGTTAGTAGACCGTTCAGTTCAAATTATATCTTTCAGCTGCCAAAATCCCCTTCCCATCTGTGATATGAAGATAATGGTATTTTTAAAATGCTTTATTTATTGTTTGTGACTACTTTCGTTATGTTACTTTTTTTCATGTTGTAAGCCGTCTTGAACATGGTTTGAACTGTGGAAAGGCAGCATGCAAATAAAATTATTTGTAATACTGGCCTATCTTGCTTGGCAAGTGTAACAAGGAATGTAAAGCAGTTTTGAGCATGAATGCTTTCCCCTCACATGTGGAAAGCAACACCCGCCTTTCCAGTGAGCAGTCACTGCCTCACCCTACACCCCTAGAATTAGATAACAAGGATTGTAAAGCAAATTTGACCTGCCAATACCTTTCATTTCATCAAGAGTATCTGCTGGGTCCATAGTACAACCAGGAATGTAACTCCACTCCAGTTAAGTCCAGAAATCTTACTCCAACTCTTCACAAAACCCCAAGCTAGAGCAAGCAAGAGGGGAGGACGCTGAGGGTACTTATTTCACTTGTGAATCACTTCCCATAAAACTGTCCCAAAGCAATGATGAACAGGGCATTGCAACACAGGAACCAAGTCCCAGCATTGGCCTTCCAAACAGGGGACCAGACCTGGAGATGCCAAGGACTGAAGCAGGGACCTTATGCATGCAAAGCAGGCGCTCGCTCTCCTACTGCTCCCGCAAAAGATCCCTGTTTCAGAGGCAGACTCAGAGGCTCCCTTTACATAACCGCCTCCCCACCTGGCAGCTCCGCACACCTTCGCCAGGAGGATGCAAGAAGTGGGGCGCGGGGGGGGGTGGCGCTTCCACACCCAGCGCCCTTAACCCCCCCCCCCGCCGCGGACTCGAGAGACAGCTTCTTCTGCCACGAGGAAGGAGAGGCGCGAGCTAGGAAACAACACGCGTCTCTCTCTCCCTGCACGGCATTCCCACGACCAGCAGGTCCCTCACCTTCGGGGGAAAGCGACAACGGCGCGCGGACTTTTACTAGGGGTTGGTAAGCACCCGCGGAACACGGCGCGCTGTTGTTGTTGCTTTCCGACTTCCGAGTACAAACACGCCTGTGGGAGGGAGGGAGGGAGGGAGGCGGCGGTTGAGCTCTGTTCACCTGCTCCCAACCGTCCCAACCGCCGCCCGCTCACGCGCCAGGGGGACGCTCCGTCCGTCCGTCAAGGGAGCAGCTTACTTCTCTCACCCGAGCCCCGCCCCCAAGTCCGTCCGCCGAGCAGCGCAACCCCATCTGCCCGCCGCGCGCCCAGCACCAGCCTCTCTCCCCTCAGGGCAAAAGCGAAAGCGCGCAGGGAGGGAGAAGAACCCCACCCGAATCTCCGGCGACAGACCTCCTCGTTACCTCAGCGCCCAACGGCGCCCCTTCCGCTCCGGGGGCCGCCGCGACAGCTCCGCAGCCCCTTATTCATTCGCCGCGCCGCGCCGCGCCGCTCGGTGCCCGTCGGGTTGGGCTGCCCAGGCGGAGCCAAACCGCCCAAAGCAACCCCTCCCCCTGAGAAAAGAGGAGGAGCTCCGGGACGGGAGAGAGAGAGAGAGAGAGAGAGAGAGAGAGAGTGAGTAGGAGGGGCGTGGCGCCTTCCCTGCCCCGCCCCGCGGTTCAGGCCAGCGCCGCTCTGATTGGCCGCGGTAGGTGTTCTCCCCGCCTTGCGTAGCGCGGCCGCCTCATTGGCTGGCGAAAGAAGCGCAAAGCTGGCCCCTGATTGACTGCCGCGCGACGCCTGGAGGCTGTCACGTGAGGCTAGGTGGGGAGTCGCTGTTAGCAAGGTCCGCTAGGCAGATCCGCGGGCGTGTTTGGCCTCTTGTTCCCAGGTGGTCTCCAAGCGGGAGGTGGGGGACGGGGCAGCTGCGAATTCTGTTTCTTGACGCATTTTTCCTTGCTTGCTTCTCCCTGAGTCGCCTCTTGAGATGAGCACATCAGTCAAGAACCCTGTTGAATCTGGAAGGTGGCGCACGCTTGGATGCCCTGATGCAGCTGCGGCTGGGAGGCTGCGCATACCACCTCCCAGGAAAAACACAAGACTAGGAACCTGGCCCCGCCCATCAGCCAGTGGAGCATCTGTTCCTATGCTTGCTTCTCTCCCGGTCCCAATTCCGTTTGTATCATACCCAGCTCCAGTCCCTTCCAGGAAGGAAGTTGAGGCAACCGCTTCAGGTGGCAGGATCCACAGGGGAAGCAGACCCGCCCCCCACGCGCTTCCTGATGTACATCTTCACTTATCCCTCCTATGGCAGCAAGGCGTGGGGTGCCATTTTGTGGTTCACCTCAGGCACCCAAATGTTTTGGGCCGGCCTGGATTAAATCTATAATATTGCAAAAGCCTCCTTTTTTAGACGAGCTTTTTCTCAAGCCGTCTTGCATCTGATTTGAAAAGCTAAGCCACGTGCATCTGAGACAACTGTTGCACATGCACAGATGGCTGCTTCATTGGAGTTTGGGGCAGAGGAGTGTTGTAGGTGAAAGGTGGCAAATGGAGTAATGCACATCTGGTGAGGACTTCTCTGCCCCCTCTTTGGTGTGTGCAGCAACTTATGAACGCAACATCAAACACAGCAAGGAGGAAATAGCTTGGCTGCATTTTAAGCCATGCATATGTACATAGCCCTAAATCACAACTTGTGCCTCCACCCCTGGCCACCTTTGCACCTGCCTCTGGTTGGTGGATAAGTCAATAAATAAATAAAAAAAGAGGTTTTAATGATAAAATAGACCCTGTAAGCATGACTGTAGTCAGGATTTATGTTGGGGGGCAGGTTTTATGTTGGGGCGGACAGAAACTCAGCTGAGTACAGTCATACCTCAGGTTACTGTACAGATGCTTCAGGTTGCGTTTTTCGGGTTACAGACGTGCCGAAACCCAGAAGTACCGGAATGGGTTCTGGGTTTCAGCGGTCACGCATGAGCAGATGCACTAAATCGCGCTTTGCGCAGAAGCGCCGAATCACAACCTGCGTGTGCGCAGACACAGCGTTGCAGGTTGTGAACGCTGCAGGTTGTGAACATGCCTCCTGCACAGATCGCGTTCACAACCTGAGTGTCCACTGCATTTTTATTGATTTACTTGATTTAGGGGGAGCAGCTGCCCCCCTGGCTATGCCCATGCCTGTAGGTATGACTGCCCTGCTCCTCCTGGTCTAATTAAAAAATAGGTGCTTTCAGCATTCTAGCCGTGCTCGCCTTCATAGGCATTGTTATGAGATGGCCCAGGAGACTGAGCCCCAGGTCTTTGGCGCCTCAGGTCTTGGGCCCTGGATATCCTGTTCTGTTTCCTACTTTTTTCTAAATGTAAAATCAACTTGATTTGCTATCATGCTATTTAATGTTGGTGAGCAATAAATGGATCAAGGTCTACAAGCAGATCAGGGGACAATTTGTGGCAAGAGTTTCTTACTCTCAATTGTTTAACAATGCAGCAAAAACCAATTCCCTTGACTGCTGAAATAAAGCAAGCTTTGGAGACAAAACCAGGCATGGATTTTTGTGTGGAGTTCAGGTTCTGAAAACAAATTCATGGGTTAAGCCTGCAGTCAGAAGCAGCCTGTACCTTTAAGTGTGTGTCATCCCACCCCACCCACTATTTTGCACCTGGTTGCAGTTGGTGGACTTCCAGGGTTTAGTAAAAACCACAGTAGATCCTACAAGCCTGAAATCTGCCTGCCCTGCTGGTTGCCAAAAATAGGATAGCTAAAAAAAAATGTTGGGCAAGAGTTTCTGCAACATTCCTGTGTGTAGAGGAAGCCCAGTGCTAATGAGGGGATTTGTGGGCTCTAGAACAAACATGCCAGTTCCCAATTCAGGGTGAAATCCTTATTAAATTAATGCTTATTGCTCCCCACCCTACACACCACCTGGGTCCTTGTCACAATGACCACATTTGCATATAACACTAAGACATACCATGGCAAATGCACAGACTTCCAAAGAGAAAATTGTAGCTGCTTTGCTTCTTGCTGGTCCTTTTAGCTCAGCATGGTGCGACACCTAAGCCAAGTGTCATTTGAACCCAGCATCTTATTTCAGCTCTCTCCTCCTTAACCACAGCCTGCAGCCTGGGTTTGTTCCCATGCCTGTGGAATGAAACAGATGTACCAGGGAGAACTGTTCCCTGTTTCCTTTTCCTGTCCAGCTATGAACATTCTAAAATATTCCAAAGATTCTGTGTGCTGTCTTCCGGCAGCCTAATTGCAATACACCAAGGGAAATATGTTTGATGCTTTAAATCGGCCCTGATCCTTTAGGGATAAGGCAGCTTAAAATATAATAATGTGTCAAACCCATTGAAAAGGTTTTTTTCTCTTAAAACAGAGGTGAAAATGTGTCTCATATGAGGTGGGAACAAACTCTTTTATTATAATATTTTTAGAAGTACATTCCCAACTGATCAAGAGTGGTAGTCAACTAAGTTTTACTCAGAGTAGACCCACTGGAATTAATGTGACCAACTTTAGTCCAGTAATTTCAGTGACTATACCTTCGTTGAACACCACTCTGGGAAGAAGACTAGCAGGACTGCTTTTGTGTTAACGGCAACTTAACTTTCAAAAGCCACCAGATCAAACTTCCATAGCACAACACTGAGTATTGCCCAGAGGCTAATAATGCAGATTAAGCTGCAGTTGAACACATAGGGCCAGAGGCATGCCATTTTAGTGTCAACCTCACAATGTTTGGGGAGGGGAATTTTTCTGACTTTTCCCTTAAGCCCACTAGTTGTGCAGTTTCATTCATTCATTTTTTAAGAAAGTAGTAGAATTGTGGAATCATAGAATTGTAGAGCTGAAAGGGGCCTCAGGAGTCACCTAGTCCACTGTGCAATAATCTTTTGCTCAACGTGGGGCTCAAACCCACAAACCTGAGATGAAGAGTCTTAAGATCTGCTGATGGAGCTATCCCAGAAGGGTAGATCTCAGCGAAGCATAGTAGGTTACTCAATGTGTATATAGATGTAAAAAAACAAAAAAAAAGGTATTCCCAACATATTTGGGGCTATATACCCCTTATTTGAGGGAGTAATTCAAAGGGGGTTGATGTTAAGAAATGGTGCCAAGCTTTGTATTTCTCTTGTAACTACATAGGTTAAGTAACAGTTCCCCTTGAGAAGGGCAGTGTTGCCTGAAATGTGATAGGACTGTAGGTATTATTTTATTTCATAAGTCTTCCTTGTATCTTGAATACTGAGCTTTATACTACTAAGTTCCACTGCAAAACAATTGTTCAATGTAGCATCAATTAGGCCACTAGCAGGGAACAAATCTACCCAACAGGTGATTTGAGAAGGAGGCCTTATCCACATTTAACTTTCCCCCCACCCTCTCCATGCAGAGGTTTGTGCTTTAGTGCTCCTTGTTGGAGCCCTTTCCTCCCCCCCCCCTTTCCCTACTGAAATCTGTTATTCAAAGCTGAATCAGAGCAAACGTCAATCCAGGTTTTCCACAACTTGACGTTTGCTCTGACTGAACTTTCAAGAGCGGGTTTTTGCAGGGAAAACTCCAGAGCAAAAAATAAAAATAAGAATTGGGGGTGCTTGGGCACAGACCTGGAAGGAGCAGAAGAAAGGTGCGGAAAAGACCTGAGCCTCTTCAGTGTATGTGAAATATCTAATAATCAGTTTTTCTTCAATAGCAGCACCATTATTTTTTAGAACCAAGAGTTTTGTACTTACCCTTATTATGAATATATGTTTATTTGTTGCACATTTTCAGCGCCATGCTTTTTAAATATTCATATGTTTTATTCATTATTAATTTAAGACGATCAAGTAGCTGTCAGAACAATTAGTTGATTTACTGCAGGCTGAAATTCTTTCATTCACTAGAGGCAATAAAATTCCACCAATCTGAGTTTCTTTTCAAAAGCTAGCATGCTGGACTGCACTAAATGAGTGCTATATTTCTAAGCATGGAAATGGAGGATTGCGATCAAAAGGCTGATACACATTTTAAATAGGACTCTTGATACCCAGTGCACGGCCTGAAGCATGCCTTGCTAGGCATAGAATTGCAGCTCTGGCAGAAAGATTTGTCTTGCCCATAGTCCATAGACTGGGTACACGGCATGCATTTAAAGAACATTCTGAGCCCCCTCCAAAGAACTCGTTTGTTAAGAGTGCTAGTAATTGTATCTCTGTGAGTGGTAAACTACAGTTCCCAGGATTCATTTGGGGTGGAAATGTGCTTTAAAATGTGTGTTCTCTAATTAATTAATTACTTAGTTACTTACCTAGGTTGTAGGAAGACCAAATATGTGACATGTGCAGCCCTAAATTCATATCTTAATATAGGTAAAGGTAAAGGGACCCCTGACCATTAGGTCCAGTCGTGGACAACTTTGGGGTTGCGGCGCTCATCTTACTTTATTGGCCGAGGGAGCCGGCGTACAGCTTCCGGGTCATGTGGCCAGCATGACTAAACCGCTTCTGGTGAACCAGAGCAGCGCACGGAAATGCCGTTTACCTTCCCGCCGGAGCGGTACCTATTTATCCACTTGCACTTTGACGTGCTTTCGAACTGCTAGGTTGGCAGGGGCAGGGACTGAGCAATGGGAGCTTACCCCGTCGCGGGGATTCAAACTGCCCACCTTCTGAACGGCAAGTCCTAGGCTCTGTGGTTTAAACCACAAACGCCACCCGCATTCAGACCTAAGCCTTGGGAGTCTCTTTTAGCCTTGGGAGTCTCTTTTTCACATCCTGAGAGAAGTACCTTAAAACCTTGCATTTCTTTGCAACGTTGACTGTCCCACTGTTCTTTCACTTGCAGCTGATGCCTAGGCAGACCAGCTGAAAAAGCTCTGTTTTGACAGCGGGCATGGGCATAGATCTGTAATGTAATGGATTGCTTATTTTGTAATATGGTCGGTGATGGATGGCTGAAGCATGCCAGTGATATTTTTCTAGAAAAAGAGGTGTCGGACCTCAACATGAACACCTCCCTTGTTCTCTTATAATAGCAAAGGTGCCCACCTGAGAGGTGCTGGAACTGAGTTCCAGCGAGTTCCAGTTGAAAAAAAGCCCTTGGTGTGCCTGAAAGCCATTTAGCAATGGGAAACCTATGACTTCCCCAGAGGATGATGAACTACAGTTCCTATTACAGTGATATCTTGGGTTACAGACGCTTCAAGTTACAGATGCTTCAGGTTACAGACTCCGCTAACCCAGAAATAGTACCTCGGGTTAAGAACTTTGCTTCAGGATGAGAACAGAAATCATGCTCCGGTGGCGCGGCAGCAGCGAGAGGCCCTGTAGCTAAAGTGGTACCTCAGGTTAAGAACAGTTTCAGGTTAAGAACGGACCTCCAGAACAAATTAAGTTCTTAACCCAAGGTACCACTGTATCCCTAAGATGACCATGCTGCCTAGGGCTTATGAGAGTTGGAGCTCAACAGCATGAGATCCCCATCCCTACCACACCTTGCAACCTGGAACCTGTGCCTCTAATCCTTGACTTGAAAGCTCAGATGCTAAGGCATTATAAAGATTCAGTGTTTGGGACCCAACCTATATTTAACAGACAACAGACCTCAACCTATGTTTAACAGACTTCAGACAGTATTTAAGTAGTTTGCAGAACAATAAATGCAGTACAGTACAAAATAAATAGAAAACCAACAATGGAACCAAAAAACTGCAAACAATGCCATGCAATATTAAACAGAACTACAATGAAAAGCAGTAAAGCAATACAACACCCCCCAAAAAACATAGCAGTTCATTTTGAAATGTATTTAGAGCCAGGAATTCCTTCCTTCTTGCCAAGGCATATCCTGACTCACAAAATGCACATATCCCTCTAGCACAAGCACCCCACACCCAAATTCTGCCATTACATCTATACAAATTATATAATGCCTACTCATTCAATATCAGCCATCCCACTGAACTCGCACACCAAGCACATCATTTACTCCAATATCTCCCACCCAGTCACCAGCCACCACAATGACCATTCAGTCCACTTCCATGCCACAAATTGTATTGCAGGAACACCAAGGAGAAAACGAAGCCATTCACTGCCAGCGTAGTATAAATAAAGCCATCAGTCACACAGATGTACTGCTCCAGAGAGCACTCTGCTTCTCGCCCAGGTTGGAACTGCACACACCCCTCCCTGGTCCTCTGTCCGCTCACCAAGAAGTGCCCTCAGTCAGGTCAACCCACAGAAGAGGCACTCTTAATAAAAATGAAAATGGAGGTCACCCCCATCACTATTCTCAGCATTGCTGGTTTTGTAGCTCTCTGACTAGACGGTAGTCGTCATCAACAGCTGGTTCCACTCACTTCCTCAACAAGATGACTCCCAGGTCCGCCAGGACTATCAGGGAGTGAAGAGAAGAAGTATGCTTAGATTTCTCTTCCCGTTCCCCCCTAGGTCTAGAAGCTTTAATGTCAATTAGTTTCGGAGGCCCTGCTTAAGTAAATGGCTGTGGCATACATGAGCCATGAAACAGGTTTATTTTCCTCAAGTTATGAATGTAGCTGCTGAAGAATTGTTAAGAAAGAAAAGTTGCCTTTATAATACATTGCCCAGCAGTTGGAGCAACTGTATCTGGGGACACATTATAAAGAACTTTGCTGCTTTAGCAAGAGATACAGCTATGCTCACCTCACCTGGTTCTGCCGCCACACTACCATCACAGGCAAGGCTCATTGCAGGGAACTTAATGGACCCTCATGCAAATCCCCAAAGGTCTTTCTGTGACTCTCACAGACGGAGATCAAGCTGTCAGCAGGCAAATGTTTACCCTGGTATCACAAGGATTATTTTACGGTCTCAGCATGCTTAAATTCTGAAGTCAGTGGGACTTAAGCATGCATAGCTCTGGATAGGATTGCAGCAAGCGCTGTAAATAAGGTAGGGGGGATTCTGTCATATGAAGAATTTCCTGTTTCCAGAGTGCGGCCTGTTTCTAATCTGTTGTAAGGTTCTGCCGAGCTCTGAAATGTTTTATTATTTTTCTACAGAGATAAAGTTCTAGTCCTCTTAACCTCCTGACTCTGATGCTCTGGCAGAGCATAACTGAGATTCTTGCATAATTAAACAGTGGGCTCTCAGGTGACACTCACACTGTTCAAATGTATTCTTCAGGCTTTCGACTTGCAGCCTGGATCGGTTTACATCTGCATGGCTGCTGAGAGAAGGGTTTTCCGAGGTCACAAGGGAGGGGGAACAACCTCTTGGAAAAGAAAGTGCTTAACCAAAGACTCCTTACTGTTGCAGTTCAGACTCCAGATGTGAAGTCAGTGGTTGAGCAGGGGGGGCGGGAATGCTTAGAAAACAGCTATGCATATATCAGAGGAATAAGGGCCTGTGAGAGTGGTGAGAGAGGCAATAAGCAGAAGCTTTGTTTCAAAAGATCTGATAGTAAATGCATAACTTAAAGGGCTGTGCTCTTTAACAAAATAAATAAACAAAAGGTGTTGCAGGAGAGGGAAGTTTTCATAAGGACTGTTGCATACAGGAAAGGGAGTTAACCATTGCTTTTTTCCCTAAAAAGAAGAATCTTTAGGAGTACTCTCATTTTGACGCAAGAAAACCACCATTTTATAGTTCAAATCGGGAAAAATAAATACAGTAAATGGACAAAAGTACAAAGATTCACAAAATGATTAGGGGTACGCATACCCCTGCGTCCCCCCAGAAAGAAAGCACTGGGGTTAACTATTTCCTCTCGCCATGGTCTCGATGAGAATCCCCCTTCTCAATGGTGGCTGTTTGGTCCTAGCAAGCTCCTTGGGAGGCGGATGAATTTTCATCAGGATTGCATTAGCAGGGCAGGAGAGCCGGTGTGGTGTAGTGGTTAAGAGCGGTAGTCTTGTAATTTGGTGAACTGGGTTCACGTCTCCGCTCCTCCACCTGCAGCTGCTGGGTGACCTTGGGCTACTCACACTTCTCTGAAGTCTCTCAGCCTCACTCACCTCACAGAGTGTTTGTTGTGGGGGAGGAAGGGAAAGGAGAATGTTAGCCGCTTTGAGACTCCTTAGGGTAGTGATAAAGCGCGATATCAAATCCAAACTCTTCTTCTCTTCTTAACCTCCTACCCATGGCCATGCACCATGGTCCCATTGTAAATTGGAGGGGGTGGGACATAGGAGTAGCCAAGCGGGAGCAGGGGAGTAGTTACCCCCCTAAATCAATCAAAATCAATATACAGTGGTACCTCAGGTTAAGTACTTAATTCGTTCCGGAGGTCCATTCTTAACCTGAAACTGTTCTTAACCTGAAGCAGCACTTTAGCTAATGGGGCCTCCTGCTGCTGCTGCGCCACTGGAGCATGATTTCTGTTCTCATCCTGAAGCAAAGTTCTTAACCTGAAGCACTATTTCTGGGTTAGCGGAGTCTGTAACCTGAAGCATATGTAACCTGAAGCGTATGTAACCTGAGGTACCACTGTAAATCTGAGGTTCTTCCCCTTAACAAAAATCCTGGCTACGCCCATGGGGCGGTACCTATTAACAGTTTCAAAACGGACACATTTCATGCCCTGTATAGCTTGCTTCTATGGTTTCAGCCTTATGCGCACTTACTTTATGATACCGAACTCAGTAGGACCTCTGGATAAATATGCATAGGATTGCATAGATGTTACTGTTTTCATGCATGCATAAAGATATATTCAACATTATGTATTTTATGCAGCACTGTTGGTTATGTGTATAACGTTTACCTTGCAAAATAAGAAAAGAGAGGCCTTACACGATAGAGTTTGACCATGGGGAGTGAATGTGATGAATACGTGGGTATTCTGTTGTGGATAAATACTAGAGGTTTAACAAAGGGCATCACAGGAAACGTGGATTTTGTGGAGAGATGTCAATGGACACTTGGTTTTCAAATTCTTTGCCATACAACTGCAGCAATAGATGTATTTCTAGAGTGTCGGCATGCCTGGGACCCCACCCAGACCACTTTCTCTAGGTGTTGAGTGGTTGGCCATTTCTAAGTCTCATAATCCAAGCAGATGTTTGCCAATAGTTAACAGATTATGGACAAGACTTTATCCTGAAAACGTAAGTAATCATGCTACCACATCTTTTCAGAATGTTTTGTGTCACGTATGGATTTACTAACCTTAGCAAGAGAGCTCCTGAGCTCTCTATAGAGCCTACCTTATTGCAGAGGGTTATGCATTTCCATGAATATTAACTGGAAGATTTTATAAGATTCTTTAACAGCAACCCATCCAAGCAATTTATTTTTAAAAAATAAGTGTGAAGAACAATCTTTTAAAATGGTCATCTGTAAAGGAGCAGACTTTAATACTTTACTGGCATTAATATCCTGATCCCAAGATTTGACTCAAGCAGCCTAATCCCCCATAGAGGCTCCACCAAAATTTATGAATAAACTGCAAGAGAAGGTTGTGCAGCTTGTTTCAAGGCAGCTTGCATAAAATTTCACATCTTAATTAGTGTGGGGTGGGGAGGGGTGCAATTTGGGGTTTTATTTTGTTTTTGCCTTGGGTTGTAGGTTCATGACTGAACAAGTTCTGAATTTAAGTCTCCAAGGCAAATGTATCCAGCATGGTGCCCTCTGTATTTTTTATAATACTACAACCCCCACAATCCCTGGCCACTGGCCATGCTGGCTAGGGCTGATAGGAGTTGAAGTCCAACAGGATTTTGAAGCTACAGTGTTGGCTGCTCTTGTTCTAAGGCCAACCAATGGACCAGACAATGGCCTTCAACCCTCAGTGGCCTCCATGAATCAAGGAAGTATTCACTGACCCTGCAGCAAAGAATGAGCAGAGTGGAAATTTGCCTGACTTGGGTAAAGAACACAAACACAACCTCCTCCTTGATCATATCAAAGGTCCATCTAGCCTTTCCTCATTGACCAACCAGATGCCTCCAGAAAGCCAACAAGCAGGACTCAAAGGCAAGAGCCTTCCCTTGTCCTTTGCTCCCAACCAACTGGTATCCATTGTCAACCTGTCTCTGAAGCTGGAGGCTGCATATAGACATACTGACTTCCAGCCTTTGATAGACTTACTCTCCACAAACTGGTTTTCCAATCCCCCTTTTAAAACTATCTAACCTCGCAGCCATCACCACAACCTGGCTGGTGAATTCC
This sequence comes from Podarcis erhardii, assembly GCF_964252035.2. Classification (NCBI taxonomy): domain Eukaryota; kingdom Metazoa; phylum Chordata; class Lepidosauria; order Squamata; family Lacertidae; genus Podarcis; species Podarcis erhardii. The sequence continues at coordinate 16,817,945 of NC_138513.1, read as the reverse complement.
ATTCTCTAGTCATTGCTCTGCAAATAAATAATGTGTTTTGTCTGTCCTGCATGTTTGTATGGCCAATCAGTTTAATGGCTTGACCTTGAGTTCCCGGGAGGGAGGGGGGAAAATACTCCTCACTCTCTCCATACCGCATCCCAGTCGTTTTGGTCTCTAGAAAGGAAAAGTGAGTTTGCTTGCCGATGGTGATCTGCAGCCCTTTCATTTTAAATGAAATAATGTCAGTGCAGGAGAGGAAATCTGTGAGGAAGAGAGATGCATTTGAATACTTGACATTTGGAGTGTGCAGCCATTCGTAAGTCAGCATTCTGGGACTGCGGCGCTGCAGTCATAAACAGCGAGAGCTATTTTGCTTTGCAAAACAGTTAAAATGTCACCGCTCCCTCATTATGTTGTTTCCTGGTAAAATACTGCACAGTATCATTATCAATTAATTAGGCATGATCCAGCAGACTTATCTCATTCCTCCACTCCAAGGACACAAAAGGAGCATTGATGGAAACAAAGAATCCCCATTGAGGGATCTGAAACTAGCAGTGTGTCTACTGGGCAGGAATTTTGTTTTGCATTTGAAGCACATGGCTGGAGGAGGGAAGTGTGCAGATAAGAACTGGAATTTGAATGGGAAACCATCATTTTGTGAAACAGCGAGCTGGCCAGCTTCGGATGCTGGTACCATTCATCCTGGCCTTTGCTTCCTCCTACTTGGTTCGTTAAAGTCTTCAGCAGCAGGTCAAAAAACAGCGTCTTCAGATTGTCACCTGAGGTCCTTAAATGGACATTTACTAAGAAACCAGAGGCTTTTCTCCTGGGCATGGTTGGCCAATTGGTGCCAAAGAAGGATAGGACTTTCTTTATGTATGCTACTACTGCAGCAAGAATTCTTCTGGCAAAGTATTGGAAGATGCAAGAACTACCTACTCTTGAAGAATGGCAGACAAAGGTGATTGACTTCATGGGACTGGCAGAGATGACCGGCAGAATTCGTGACCAGGGGAAAGAGACAGTGGAAGAAGACTGGAAGAAATTTAAAATATATCTTAAAAACTGTTGTAAAATTGAGGAGGGTTAAGATGTCAAGGGGTAAGAAGCAGAGAACTACAGTTGTAATTAATAAATTTACGGGAATTTAATGAAGGGAACTAAATGGATAAATTGACTAAAGGGTTGCTAAAAAAATTTAAAATAAGGATGCAGCGAAAGGGAGGTAAGGGGAAGTCGATTGAAAGAAGTTACAAGAAAATAAGATTATGAATTTATTTATGTTTGATTTGTTTATGTTTGTTTGTATTTTGTGATGTGTTTATCTTTTAATTATGTGTTTTAAAAACTGAATAAAAATTATTATAAAAAAAAAAAACAGATTGTCACCTGAGATGCTGCTGAGTCAATCTGTCCATGTCACAGTAAACGGCTCTAATGCCATGAAAGGGCATATGTTTTGCATTCAGAAGGCCCTGTTTCAATCCCTGGGTGGGTCTTTGGGAAAGGTTCCTTTCCAAAACCCTGGAGAGCTGCTGCAGATGGACTCAGGCTGTGTTAATTTTTATTATTATTGTGAGTTAAAGTAAATAAGAAAAAAAAGAGGGGAGAAAAAGAATACATAAAAATCATTTTAAAAGGCAGAGGAAAACAACAATAGCAATATGACAATAAAATATTTTTTAAAAGGTTACAGAACTATGTAACATATATGTAAATGAATAAACTTATTGTTTCCCTCAAGTATACAGTACTTTGATTTATGGGTCAATTCGTGGATATCCATGTTGGTTTGTTCTCTCAAGAGATGCCAAAGTTTCTTCTCACATGTAACAGTCATTCTCACACAAAAGCTTTTTGGTTGTGCAATAAATGCAAGAGAACAATTTTTCATGTCAAGGCACGCTTATGTAAGGAACGGTAATTAATGAAGGGAAATAAAGAGAATGCCGTGCTGGTTCAGGGGGTGAAAGGTTCACAAGGTGTGCAGTAATGAGGCCACCTTATGAGCTTGAAAAACTACCCAGCAAAGCTGCTGACAGCCACTCTATGGGGAAGAGGCATAATTCATACAATGTTAATTGCCCCAGACAAACAGTCTGCTCATTATAGAACTTGGGGACAGCTGATTATTTGGATCTCCTGTTGTTAGCTTCTGTTTAGATCCTGCCCTGTCGCTGGTTATCCTGGCAATAGATCCTGCCCTGTCGCTGGTTATCCTGGCAACTTTCACAGATGTTCTAATTTTGCATTTTTTAAAGGTGATAGGTATAGGGGTCCCTGGCGTGCCCTTCTGTTCCTTTAACAACCCATGCAGGTCACCATGCATTTAACAGATGCTGAAAGCACATGGTTCCCCCCAAAGAATTATGGGAAATGTAGTTTACATTTCACATAGCTATAATTCCCAGCACTCATAACAAGCTACATTCCCAGGATTCTCTGAGGGAAGTCATGTGCTTCAAATGCATGGTGCAGATGTGACCGCAGCTGGGAAAGAAGATGCTTTACTGCTTTGCTCTTTTCCCCTGTCCTGTCACCCACCTTCTCTGCCTGCCTACTGAAAGCAGCGTCCTTGCTTTCCCCTCTCAGCAGGTGGGGCTTGAGTACAGGGGAACAGGACTATGAGGCAAGGTGTCAGGGCTGGGTTCAGATGCCGTTCAGCACAAAAAAGCAGAGACAGTTGTCAGTGAAGTTAACTTTTATACATGCAACACCATACAGTGGTACCTTGGTTCTTGAACTTAATCCATTCTGGAAGTCCGTTCCAAAACCAAAGCGTTCCAAAACCAAGGCTTGCTTTCCCATAGAAAGTAATGCAAAATGGATTAATCTGTTTCAGACTTTGAAAAACAACCCCCAAAACAGCAATTTAACATGGTTTAACGAGACCATTGATCCATAAAATGAAAGCAATAAACAATGTACTGCAGTCACACAATCAATCAATCAATTAGTAGCTGAACTGAGTTCTACAGAGTCACAAAACCAAAACAAAAAAGCCGCAAAAACAAAAACACAAAATAAATAGCAAAAGCAGACAGACCTCAGCGTAACACTCAAAACGGAAGTGTGGCACTCAAAACGGAGCATGTTCAGCTTCCAAAAAACAGTTCGCAAACTGGAACACTTACTTCCAGGTTTGCAGTGTTTGGGTTCCAAGTTGTTTGAGTACCAAGGCATATGAGAACCAAGGTACCACTGTACATAACACTTCCCTATAGACCTTGCCCTATGGAGCAGTTGCCAGGACTGATGGTCCCCACCTTTACGGCTCCTCCTCTGCCAGATGTTTCCCAAGCAGTCTCCAACTGCACCGGCACACCTGTAATCTCTGTTCTGCCCTACACATCACTCTGTGCATCTTTGGAGACAAGTGGGGAGGGAAACTTGTTGCAGTAGGAGAGGCAGGCTCCTCAGATTTTACTGCAGCCTCTGGCCCACCCTCCTCTGCTTCAGCCACTGAGTCTGGACTGCTCCCTGTCACAGGCTCTCCCTGCTCACTAAAGCCATGTGCCCCTTCAGCCTCCAACCACTCTTCTCCCTCTGACCTCTCCTCGGTGTCCCACCGCCAAGCCCCAGGCTCGGAGCTTCACCTTGGGGGTTCCCCAACTGGTGTCTCACGCCACTCCTCGCCATCCAGCCAGCCCCAAACACTGCCCCTCGTGCTTGTGTTGCAAACACCCGCAGAATAACTTGACAGTCCTTGTTCGTTTGTTTCAAATGCCTCACACATTTTAGTCACTTTGATGGGCAGTGGCAAAGGCATGTGTTGTAGATTCAGGCAAAGACATAACACCTTTAGGCCTACCCAGTCCATTGAGAACAGAGAGCCTGAGATCGAATGGTGCATTGCTGCCACGTCCCCACACTGCCTTCCCTGAGCAGCCTTGCAAGGCTTGGATCCTGGGGTGGGTGTGTGACACACACACACACACAGAGAGAGAGAGAGAGAGAGAGAGAGAGAGAGAGGAGGGTGCAATAGCCATGCCTCTGGGAGCTGCTGTTGCTCCAGAGGTGGCAGGGGCTTGGGCAGACATGGTGGGCTCCGTTTGTCCTCCATTCCTTTCCTGCCCCTGGCGTGGGCATACACACACACACACGTGCGCACACCACCCTGGATGGCATGGAGACATTTTCCACTACTGCCAGTTGCTCCAAACTGCTTTTTCAGCAGTTCAAAAGCTATATGTTTAGTGAACGAAATGAGGATCAGTCACGTGATTTGTTGCAAGTGGGGGTGGCAGTGAACTTCGTATGGGAATGAAAGAAAGGTAAAGTTTTTGCAAAGGAAATGTTCCAGAGATTAACTTCCCTCCTGTATATCTTCAAAGGAAATGACACATTATAGGATAAATATCTTTTCACGGCATATGGTTCATTAACAATTGTATTTTTTTAAAGTGTGTTACCTCGACTGATGGAGTAGACATTAGTTTAGGAAGTTCAAACAAAAGAAGAAAAATCCTAGAAACAGCCAACTCACATTATGATGTCTGAACTTCATGCAAATGTTATGTCTCCTTTCGTTATAAAGAATAATACCTCCTATTGATGTGGCTGAATGAAATCTTTCTTAATGTGAGAACATTTTGCTTCTGATTAAAATGCTTCCCATCCCAGGATTTAGTGTTTGAGAAGCCAAGGCTAATCTGTGGAAAACAGAATTGGGAGGCTCATTGTCATTAAATTGTCAATGTAAAACAACATCAGTTAATAAAACTAATTATTATAAACAACAAATAAGGCAAGACAACATTCAAACTGCAAATATTTAGTTACATAAAATTGCCCTGGAGGGAGGTTCAAAAAAGACCTGCCGGACATCCTCAAGAACAGGGGTTCAGAATTATGGTGCCACCACAAGAAAGGTCCTGCCTCTGGTACCTTGCCACTGGAAACAGGCCCCAGAGCAGCACCTCTGAAGTTGGTAGAAGAGCTCAGGCAGGTTTGTGTGAGTGAAGGAGCCCTTTAAGAAACCAGGCCCCAGACATTTAACGACATCAAAATGTGAAGACCTCTCCTATAATTCCAGCTCAGAGGCATGAATGCAATTTCAGTGTAGTGAAGTTTGGGGTCCTCTCATCATCTAGTCAGCAAAATTGTGCCATTTGATTAAATGGCCAGTCAGCCCCCAAACCAAGGTCTATAACCAATGGTACTGCTGTCAGATTAGCTGCATGATTTGATTAGCAGAACACATTAAGGAAGTAGAAGTAAGCTGAAATTTCATGCTCGAGAAGCTGAAAATTGCCTTTCTTTCTGCAAGTGCTGTACTGCATTGGCAATATTCCATGGATGGACAGTATGTGGCCCTCCAGATGTTGGATTACAACTTCCATCAGCCCCAACCAGCACTGCCAATGGGCAGGGATGATGGGAGTTGTGGTACAACAAATATCTGGAGGATACAGGTTTTCCACCTCTGATCTGGTGCTACTGGGATGCTTGTGCAATTAAAGCATATTCTACGCTTTCAAAACACATTTTCTTTAAGAGTACATAATATCTATTTCCACCTCAGGAGGGATACCAAGGCAACCAGATGGGCTAATGGACAAGTAACTGGAGTAACAAAAATGGTGCCCACCAGATGTTGCTGGAATCCAACTCCCATCAGGCCCAGCCAGCATGGCCAATTGTCAGGGACGATAGGAGCTGTAGTCTAAAAACATTTGGACTGTAAGGCCACAGGTTCTCCTTCCCTACAAATATTCACCACTGTCCCTAGAAACTGGTGTTTGTAGCATGCTTAAAAGAGAGGAGACGGTAAAAAAAATATTTCTGAGCCAACATCATGGAATTTCTCTTGGGTCTGCTCATCAGCGCTTGGAAGCAAAGGAATTATACTCATCAGAAGAGGGGGAAAAACCCTACAACTTTATATATGTTTGGAATGAAAGCGCTAGAAATCTATGCATTCTATTGGAACTTCCCTAATTAGTATCCAGTGAGCAGAGCCGTTTTTTAACACAGCAACACCATGAGCAGTCTTGCTCATTATAAGCTTCCCTAGATGTAAACCCTTCTTTAAATATTCAAGGATATTCAGCTTGCCAACCCCCCCCCCCTTTTTGAAAAAGCATTGAACTTAACGAATTACAATTATTCCTCTATAGTATTTCTGGCTTATAAATATAGAAAAGTTCCCTCTTAGAAGAACCTTGGAAGTAAGCAGATGGGAATTAATTGGATCCTGCCTGAATTAAAATTGAAATACAGAGAGCAAAAGTATTTCATCATCAGTTTTTGGTTTTGGGAATCATGCTTAGTAGTTAGTTCTTCAAACAAGCATAGCAAGATAAGCCTGAAGCCAGGTGGCTTTTATCTTGTGTTCTTGTGATTTCCCCTTGGCAGTGTCTGGTAAACAAGGAAAACACCTCAGTAGCTGCCACAAAAGTGCTGAAATGAGAGAAAAATCTAGATTCTCCCCCCTCCCCTTATCCTGCCTTGTTGGATAATAAATCAATAAAATTATCTCATGATGTTTCTATACCATCTGCATCTCCAAATATATTTCTGTTTTCACCAAGCTTTCTGTTCTACCTGCAGTAAGCTTCTCTGAGGGACGTGGGTGGCGCTGTGGGTTAAACCACTGAGCCTAGGACTTGCCGATCAGAAGGTCGGCGGTTCGAATCCCCGCGACGGGGTGAGCTCCCGTTGCTTGGACCCTGCTCCTGCCAACCTAGCAGTTCGAAAGCACATCAAAGTGCAAGTAGATAAATAGGTACCGCTCCGGCGGGAAGGTAAACGGCGTTTCCGTGTGCTGCTCTGGTTTGCCAGAAGCGGCTTAGTCACGCGGGCCACATGACCCGGAAGCTGTACGCCGGCTCCCTCGGCCAATAAAGCGAGATGAGCGCCACAACCCCAGAGTCGGTCACGACTGGACCTAATAATGGTCAGGGGTCCCTTTACCTTTACCTTTAAGCTTCTCTGAATACCAGCTGCTAAGAATGACAAGTTGCCCTCAAGTCCTGCCTTTTGTCTTCCCATAGTGGTTGGCCACTGGGAGAACAGGATGCTGGTCTAGCTCAATCCAGTGGTCTAGATGGACCATTGGCTTGATCCAGCAAGCTCTCCTTATGTTCTTACGGTAGGCTATTCTTCATGATACGTAATGCTAGAGAACAGGTTCTAAACATAATTGCATAAAAGTAAGTTCTGTAGAAATTAAGTGGACTGATAGCCCAAAAAGGGCTCTGGTGGATCCATTTAGAATGGTATCCTGTTTCCGGCTGTGATTAGCATGCTGTCAGGGCTGGTTCTGCTGCAGGTCAGGACAGAGTCTCAGAAACAAGCAGTAAAGTTGATTCTTCGAGGCTCTGTAAAGCAAGAAAGGCTCATGTGATCATCACTGAGTATTCCGAAAAGCACCTGAAATGTATTAGGTGCTGTACCAGTCTTGAAAAATTCGCAAGACATTTCCTGCAGACTTGTAATTTGACCAAAGAAAAGTGGGGACGGAGGTCTTTCAGAAAGCATGATAAAGCAAAGAGAGTAAATGGGTGGGGGTGATAGACAAACAACAACAACACTGATTTACTGCAAGTGCAGTAACCCTTGCAAATCAGCCCTAAAAGGAATGATAGATCTTGTAGGAGTAAGGTTTCCACAATACGGTTTGGAGCATTTCCCCATATATCACCAACTTGCCTGCTCAGTTTTCACAGATCACCTTGACTCTCCCACTGCCTTTGGGTAAGAAAGCAATACCTTTTATGTACCCCTTGGGGCCTTTGCAAAGTACACCTGGCTTTCCTGCACTGGCTTTCTGAGCTTCACATTCATGATGCTCCAGAAAACGCAGGCTGTGTTTCCATTATATAATGCATTCACGTTCAACAGCGACTGCAGCCATGTGGGCTTTCCATCCTGTCCCCCATCCCCCCTTCTCACTCTCACACACACCACCTTCAGCTTCCACATTAACATATTTTAAACTTCACGGCACTTCTTTACCTAGGCGGGCTCATTCCCGCCACTGATTCTGATGGCTTCATTCATCTGGCGAAGCAGCCTTGTGCCACAATGTGCTAATGCTGCTGTCTTCCGCTCTGATATGCCGGGGGAAAGAGGGAGCTGCTGGCCTTGTCTTTGTGTGAGATATTAGGCTAGCTAGGCTAGATGGGCCCTGCAGGTTATTTGTTCTGATGCTATTATTCTGTGATTCCATTCAGAGCCAGACAACGCTATCAGGCGGTGCAGCGTAACCCAAACAAAGAAGGCAGTGCTGACACACAGACAAAATTGGGAGATGGATACTGTACCTTTTACAGAAGGCAAACAAGGAGGGATTTCAATCAGGTAAATGATAGGATTGGTGAGAGCCTTTGACTCTCTTTATTGCCTGTTGCTACACCATCCCCCCCATGGGAACTGACGCTGACACCTGAACTGGATCAGGGGTGATGAAGACCTGGAGTCAGTTTCTGGGATGAGGTCAGCAGTACCAATGTTATGTAGGCATAAACTGGTACAGTGGTACCTTGGGTTAAGAACTTAATTTGTTCTGGAGGTCTGTTCTTAACCTGAAACTGTTCTTAACCTGAAGCACCACTTTAGCTAATGGAGCCTCCTGCTGCCGCCGCGCCACCGGAGCACGATTTCTGTTCTCATCCTGAAGCAAAGTTCTTAACCCGAGGTACTATTTCTGGGTTAGCGGAGTCTGTAACCTGAAGCGTCTGTAACCTGAAGCATCTGTAACCCAAGGTACCACTGTACCAGTAAAGAAGGATTCAACTGATTCAAGGGCAGGCAAAGGAAAATGAGAGAGAGATGATCAATGCAGGGTCTGGCAAGCTTACAAAGTCACTCTTGACTTGCTGGCAACAGGAAGGGTTAGGCCTGCCTGCCGACCAACTGGAAACCTTGCCTGTGATCTCATTAACAACGCTGAAGGATATTCCTGAAGGAGCATCTGAGAAGATGAAATATTATTTTACAGAAAGTGCCGTTGTTGGCACTGGAGTCGAGAATCTGTTGTGCTATCTAAGGTCAGGATTGGCTTCTCTGCTCAGACGGGAAGCAGCTTCTGAAAGTCTCGGGTAGCATCTTTCCCCACATCTGTTGACTGAGATATAAACTGGAGAAATTGGTGGCAACTGGGAACATGCAAACATAGAATGTAGGCGCATAGAAATACTTCTCTTTAAACACAGCTTTGTGACTCTTTCTCTTTAACTGCTTTAAAACGATGATCTCTGGCTTGGTTTAAATCGTTGTCTCCTCCAGTGACCTGATCCTGAGCATATTTTCCCAGAAGGGCTGAAGCTCAATAGTTGGGCATCTACGTCCCAGGTTCCATTCCCAGCATTTCCAAGTAGGGATTCCTGCTTGAAACATTGGAAAGTCACTGCCACTCAGTGGAGGCAATACTTATCTAAATGGGCCAGTGGTCTGGCTCACCATAAAGCAACTTTCTCATATATCCCCATAGAAATAGGTCCCACTGAATTAAATGGTGTTTGTTCCTTAGCAAATGTATTTAGGATTGGGACCAAATTGGTTCATTCATCAATACTGGTTTATTGAACTTCAACTCCAGCTACACTAAATTTATCCTATGTTCAGCACTGGATATAAAAGCTTTGTGGGTGATTTTATCTTTCTTGTTATTTATGTTCTTTTAGTTAATCTGGGGGATTTCTTGAGTTAGTTTTTTGTTGTTGCATTTTAAGATTTATTCTTGTATTTTATGTGTTGCTATCTGTAGGTTCCCTTCAAGTCAGGAAGGCAGGACATAAATATTTTAAATAAATTAAGTAAATACTGCTATTCCTAGACAGATGGCAATGGAGAATCCCATGTTGTGCTGAATGCAAGCCAGTATACTCAAATTCTATCTGCACATTTTGGCAGAGATCAAAAGAGCTACTTTGAATACCCAAAGGCCTAGGTTTATCCAATGGGATATGTACCTTTAAAAAAACAGAAAACATTTCAACAGGAGTTAATGTGGCCCCATTATTGCCATGTTGTCCAGCTTCTCTTTCTGGGAGAATGGTTACCAGATTTCTGGTATGGTTACCAGATTTTTTTCAATGAATCCGGGGACATTTATTTATTTATTTTTGAAGCTGAGTAGCAACAGGGAGTCAGTAGTGGGGATGGCGAGGCAAAAGACCCTGGGCCCAAGCATACATGCATATTGTATAAAGGTGCAAAGCCCTTCTTTTGCACCCTGTGAAACATAAATGCGCAGAGTTTTTTTAAAAACTGGGTGTTGCATTCTAGGATCCTACCTATTGTTCTAGGATCCAAGCTTAGTACATAACACCAGGCAACAGCGTGCCGCACGCCCATGACTCCTGAGCCTCCCCTGATCTCCTGCCCCCTTCCTCCTTTGTTTTGACTGATTGGGGGAGGCTCGGGAGTCACAGGCGGGTGGCTGATGCCCATTTTTTTTAAAAAAAAACTGCGCATTTATGTTTCACAGGGTGCAAAAGAAGGGCTTTCCTGGCACCTTGCCTGGCCCCTTGCCTGGCAGAGAAACCACGCACCTTGTGCCCCTTCTGGGCAACACCCACCCACTTGTGACTCCCGAGCCTCCCCCAATCTCTCAAAACAAAGGGAGAAGGGGGCAGGAGATGTGTACCGCCAGACATCCCTGGTTCCCCTTTGGCAGTGGCGGCAGCAGCGAGCAGCGAGCAGCCCCTGAAGCCAGCCAGAGCCAACTGTGCTACCAGGCTGGCTCCGGGTTGCTGAGGCTGCCGCTGCCACGTTTCCCGGGGTCAGATTTGCAAATGTGGGGACATTCCGGGGACGGAATTGGTCCAGGGACAGATTTGCAAATCCAGGGACTGTCCCTGGGAACCGGGGATGTCTGGTAACCCTAAGATAAAGTGTAAAGTTTCCCCTCATTTATCTAACACCATGACAGTGTGGTACGGCAGTTAACGTGTTGGACTTGGACTTGGGAGGCCAGAGTTCAAATGCCTAGTCAGTCAGCCATGGTCACCTTGAGAAAGATGCAGAAAAATGGAAGCTTATTTAGCAGGGGAAGTAAACTTTTGAGAAATTAGAGGACACATTTCAACATGACACCAGTTAAAACATGAAAATATAATCCATAGCCACAATGAAATCCTTGATCAAGCAGCCTCTGAAGTTTGATTTCCACAACCTCCCAAAATGTTCCAAAACTTGCTTTATGGCTATGTTTTGAGGCAAGCACCTGCTGTAGCCTCTGTGAGAATATCCTGTGCAATGCCATAACTGCTGCTATTTTAACATGGCCACAGATGTTCTTCCACTTCCTCGGGCTGTCAGCATCTCTGTCCTGCTCCACCTTCATCTTCCTTCCTATTACATAGACCCTGCTGAGCATAAACTGACATAAATCTGTGTCCGCTGGACATGAACAAGTGTTGACATTCTAACTCTGAGCCTGAAGCATAAGATAGATTTGCATCATATGTGCTCAGTAAATATTCTTTTGTATCTTGATAATCTTATGGAGTAATGTCCCATTGCAAATCTGTCTGTCCATCTCCTTCTTCTGAATGGTTTTGTTGGGAGACAGAAGTAATGTCTGAAAGGGCAAACAAGATCTGCCACCAATTACCATATTTTTTGCTCTATAAGACTCACTTTTTCCCTCCTAAAAAGTAAGGGGAAATGTGTGTGCGTCTTATGGAGTGAATGCAGGCTGCGCAGCTATCCCAGAAGCCAGAACAGCAAGAGGGATTGCTGCTTTCACTGTGCAGCGATCCCTCTTGTTATTCTGGCTTCTGAAATTCAGAATTTTTTTTTTCTTGTTTTCCTCCTCCAAAAACTAGGTGCGTCTTATGGTCTGTGTGTCTTATGGAGCAAAAAATACGGTACGTAGGAGAAGGGATGGTCGATAATTTTGCTTGAAGTGGACAAGAGAGCAGAATTTTCTGCAGTTTGCATGATCGTTTGTGGTCAGGAATGGAAATCAGGCAAGTATGTCTCGGGCACATGTTAAGTCCACAAATGATACGCAATTAAGTTTGTTTTTCCACAACCCCATTTTTCTGATACTTCCTTTGTGTTGAAATGAATGGTGTGTAATTACATAGTGAATTGTGTCGTTAATTACATTAAATTCAACCCTACTAGACAGTGAGATGAATAACAGTTCTTGGCAGAAGACGGATTGCAGCAGAATGGAAACCATGCCGAGTGCAACAAATACAGACTGGAAACCCCTTCCTTCTTACATCTCTGCTTCAGAGAGAGGATACTTGCAGACTATTTTCCACTGGGATTCAATCACATGCCATTGAATTCAGGCTGAAAAATTAAAGCCCCTACTTTGGGGAGTTGTTTTTGTGGTAAGAAGAATGATGAGGAAATGCACTGGAAAGTGTGGGACAATTCTTGCTCATTCCTTACCTCCCCACAAACAAATCACTATGTTGTCTAATCTCATTGCAAACAAATCAGGATGAAAGCTCAGTAAACAGGACCAGGATCTGTCACAAACACCCTTTCCTTAGGAGTGACACAGAGGGCAAGCAAACCTATTTTTTCTACTTGATGGAGACACCAGTGTCTCTGCACCATCAACAACTGAACTCTCGCCTAAGTCCTATCTGCAGGACCAGCAACCAGCACACCTACTTCTAAGGAAAGGTGCAAAGTCTGACATGCTTTAACAAGCTGGGAAACACAACAGTGCACGACTTGGGGGGCAGGAACAGGTTTACCAAAGTTTTTTTAAAATAATATTTTTTATTAGTTTTCAATTACAACAATCCATTATAACAAGGCCAAATTATAATACAGTTACTAATACCAATCATTCAGATGCCAAATTATATAATTTAGGTGCCCCCCCCCCCGCATGCTAGAACTGATGGTTTGATGATTTACTTTATTTCTGCGTTCCAAAATCTTATTAAGGTCAATTACACTCCAGTCAAAATAACAATCCCTTGTACAACAACTGCAATTTTAACAACATCCATTTGTATTGACACATTAAATGATTTATAAAACTACAGGTGAAGCATTTAAACTATATCCTTGTTCTTCCTGTGTGTGGCAATTATTCTGTCAGTGGTGTTTCTTCCTGTCTTTGTAAAACTCTTATTTCTATCTTTTCCCAGTTGTTGCTGCTCTCCATCTTGCCTTGGGCAGAGCTAATATCCCATTGTTGGATACACCCACTTTTTTATTTATGTGTTTATAAAATAATGCTTATTCCACCTTTCTGTTAAGTTGTGGGTGAACATATCAGACGATTCTTCAAACAGCTCTTGTTTATTCACAGGCCAGAACAGAACTTAACTGAAGGGTTCAGCCAGCCTGCTTATATAGAGCTCCACTACAACGCAACTGTAACAACTTTCTGTAACTATCCAATCACTGAATGTCACTTTCAATCCCTTATTTGCATATGTGGACCTGAGTGAAAACTATCTACAGTATCCCCCTGCTGGGCCAGAGTGAGAACTTCAGTACATAACACTTTCAGTACTACATGGGGGTTGCATGCCAGCTCATGGTCCCACATTATATTGTTGTTGTTGTTGTTAAAAATAAAACGGGCTGCTAAAAGACATAGCAACACGGGAATAAAGTTAAATAGACTTAATGTGGAAGATAGGTGATTGTATCTCACATCTATTAAGAAGCTGTCATGAAGAAAGGAACCCATAGTGAATCAGGACTGTGGTTTGTTTTCTCCTAAGAACAGAATAAGAGCTTGCTGGATCAGGCCAGTTGCCCACGTAGTCCAGCATCCGGTTCTCACATGGCTAACAAGATACTTCTGGGAAACCTACCAAAAAGGACCTGAATGCAACAGGTCTCACTCCTGTAATTCCCAGGAACTCCTATTCAACCAGGGAGCCAGAGCGTAGCCACCCTTGCTAGCAGCCACTGGCAGCCTTCTCCTTCGTGAATTTGTCCAATCTTCTTTTAAAGCCATTCAAGTTGGTTGTTGCCACAGCTGCCTCCTTTGGGAGTAAATTCTGTAGTTGTGTGTACAAGTACTTTGTGTGTGTTTTTCTCCAGAATCCTCCTGCATTCTGCTTCCCTGGATGCCCCAAGTTATAGGATTATGAGAGTGAAAGTGTGTTTGCAAAAAGCCTCAAATGTTGCAACCTGGAGCAAAGCACAGCAGGGAACAGCAATTGACATCAGGAAAATGATGTGAGAGGGGAAAGGTTAAACCGCTCCTATCCCATCACTGCAGTCCTGATTCCAATCTCTCTGTCTCTCTCTCCCCCGCTCCAACCTGTTCAGTGCTGGATCTCCAAATCTTGCTATTGGGGACAAAAATCTACACTTCTACTCAATTCTCCCAGACTTCCATGTTCTGGAGAGGGTCTCTCATGTTCGAGGGCCACCCCAGACCAGGAAGCAACAAGTTGCAAACGAGGCATCAGGCCTCAAATAATTCTAGGGGCTGTCCTTTGTTAAGGGAGTTGTTAGGAGACCCCTCAGAGGGCCAGAATTCCAGCACTGTGAACAAACTACATTTCTCAGGATCCTTGGGTGGATACTGCTTGAAATGTATAGTGTGAATGAGACCTAGATGTTGCCACAGAATTCTGACTGTTGGGATAAATGCAGAAGACCAGCTGGAAGGGAGGATGGAATGGAGTTTCCTGAACAGGAGCAAGCCCGTCCAACTCGTGAAACCTGTTTTCGTACTTAAACATGACGTGGCTCCTCTTGAATTGCCAGGAAAAAAAGGAGGAAACCCACCCATCCTTTTCTCTGTGGATTTATTTACTTTCCATGAGGTTAATGAGCTTCCTGACAGCAGGCCAGATCCTCTTGTATGTTATTCCGATAAGCTAATATTTATTTCCCATTTTTCAGTGGAGTAAATATCATTCTGGCCTTGTTTATGCAGAGCATTCCAAATGGGAGGATTTTCACTCCTGTAGGGTCTTGTGCCATTACTGAACAAGCTACTTGGATGAAGGCTGGTGGGATTTATTTATTTATTCCCATTAAATGCTTTTACTATATTGTAAATTTCTTTGGGATTTGCCTCATGGGAAGCGATTCCTAAATGAGTATCATCATCATCATCATCATCATCATCACCATTATGCCTTTTGCGGCCATGTATGAAAATGTACTGTGCTTGGATTCTGTCCCCATTGTCTGCTACTGTGGTAAAATAAAATAAAACAAAGCCTAGATGCAACTCAAGTTCAAAGAGAGGATTGTGAAGTCTTTCAATGCTGCGCAGAAATGTCCCAGAGGGGCAAGAGCTTTAAATAATGACTCAAAAGAGCTGGCAGCTTTATGAAGTTATAGAGAGCAAAGGGATGAAAAAGTCCTTTGTATGCTCCCTTCCACAATAGCACGTACCGCACAGAGCACAAAGCTCAAAGCTTACAAAGCAGGAGAACGCAGAGGGCTGGCTGAACTCCATGTATGACCAGGCAACTGAATACCATTGACCTTCATTAGGAGTGATCCCGATCTTCTAGAGCAGGTGTGGGGAACCTTTTGCTGGAAACTACAGGAGGAAATTGTGCTTTTCTTCTCCCTGGTTTCTCACAGGCATCTGGCTGGCCCTTGTGAGAAAAGGATGCTGGCCAATGTCCTGACCCAGCAAGCAATTCTCCCACCAGCCCCATCAACCATAGCCAATGGACATCTGGAAGGCCAAAGATCTCCCACACCTGTTCTAAGGTGTTTTGCTTAGGTGCTCCCCCAACTCAAAGCTCAGAAGTATGTTAGTGTGATGACCAGGTGTCTTTCTTTACAGAGGGCAGCCTGCTGGAGTCTCATGGGCACCTTCCTTCCCCTGACAAAACAGATGCCTCCAACACCCACCTGAAGTCCTCTCAAGGCAATGGAAGAGAGGGTATAAAGGCATAACATGACTCGGCCTGCTCCCAACCTTGGTTGAAGCAAGTTGCTCACTCGGAGCTGTTTGTGGTTCTTACTGCTTTCCCTTTGGGTTCTGGTATCAGAACATGACTTTGCCCATGATGGAATGTTGCCCTCGGGTTGAAATGGGCTCCCAACCTCTGGTATACAGGGTAGAAGAAGAAGAAGAAGAGTTTGGATTTGATATCCGGCTTTATCACTACCCTAAGGAGTCTCAAAGCAGCTAACAATCTCCTTTCCCTTCCTCCCCCACAAAAAACACTCTGAGAGGTGAGTGGAGCTGAGAGACTTCAGAGAAGTGTGACTAGCCCAAGGTCACCCAGCAGCTGCATGTGGAGGAGCAGGGAAGCAAACCCGGTTCACCAGATTACAAGTCCACTGCCCTTAACCACTACACCATGCTGATAGAAGCTCTGCAGGTGCAATTCGTCACACAGAAGTCTGAAAAGCTGCCTCCGCAAAGTTCCGTTACATTCAGGTTCTGTGACTACATTGTGCAATGTCCCAGCCTCAAAGTTCCTTCTGTTCCTTGGCCTAAAACAGTGGCTTCCAAGCTCCCCATTCCACCCCAGACCAATTGTAACACACTGTGCCACAAGCTATGTATGAAATTCAAAGTTTAATGCATTGAACTTTCATGAGAAATAAAAATGCAATTAAAAGTCAATATGAATATAGATATGAAAAATACAATAAAAATCCATGAGGGTATTTAATGTGATGGATGTTATTCACACACATGCTACAGGCCATCTGAATGAAGCCCACAGACCATTGATCATCCACAAGCCATAGTTTGGGAACCCTTGGTTTAGGGAAAAGTCTGCTGCAAGTCTCACATGCAGCCAGGAAACACTTTGATAAGCTACTGGCATTTGTGTGGAGCCTCAATTCCATCATCAAGGTCCAGAAGACAACACAACTGTTAAAAGATTCAGATGCTCTAGACTCATTTGCATCCAGTCCCCCTGACTTGATACTAATCACCCTGATACAGGAATAGGCAAACTCGGCTGTGCTAGTCCTGAGGGTTAACCGTGCAGTGAGGTCCGAGTCCAGTCCGAGGTCGAGGGTGCGGTATGGAGGCTGTCCATCAAAGCTGAAGCTGGGTCCAAGGCAGGGAGTCAGGTGAGGTCAGGAACTCTGGCAGAAGAGCAGGACAGGGTTCAGGCAGGAACAGGCTACCAACAACATTGCTCCAGCAACCTGGGACTGGGGCTGGCTGGCTTTTATCTGCCCCAAGGCATAGGGCGGCCCTGGTCCACAGGTGACTTGCCTCTTCTGGCCTGGAGGCAAGCACTCCTCCTGCAGGAACTTAGTTCCCTCCGCCTCTCTGCCCTGAGCCTCTACAGCTCAGGAGAGGCTGGAGGCTTACCTCAGCTTCCCCTGACGGGGCTGAGAGTGGAGCACCTGCAGGCAGTGGGTCCTTCATCACCTCAGGGGCCAGAGCAGACTCAGCTGGTACCTGCACCTGAGGATCCAGCACAGGTGAGGACCATTCAGGCTCATGCCCCAGCCCCGGCTCAGCTGGTTCTGGAGGCGGGGACTCCTGTGCAGGCTGGGATTCCTCAGGTTCAGCCTCCGAGTCCGAATCCCAGGCCATCACATCGGCCCTCCAGATGTTTTGAGACCACAGTTCCCATCATCCCGGACCACTGGTCCTGTTAGCTAGGGATGATGGGAGTTGTAGTCCCAAAACATCTGGAGGGCTGAATTTGCCTATACCTGCCATGATATGATACAAATCAGCTTACTTAGGACACTCTTAGCCAAAGCAAGTTGTAAGCTTCTTTGTCATGTTTCACAAATAAATTCCTGGCAGGTATGTACAACTTTTAACATGCAGAGAATAATATGTGCAAACAAATCAGAGAGGGGAGCTGAGGGAAGTCTTTGGTGGGGGGGGAGGGGGAGGGGGGATAAAAAGGGGGCAAATAATGTAATTGATTATTCGGATTGATAATTTGTTTTGTTGACATTGTCTAATAAAAATATCTTTAAAACCAAACAAACAAATTCCTGGCAATTTTAAGAATTTGCTGCAGGGACATATCACAACATTTAGGATGGTAATTTTGCAGTCGCTTATTCATGCTAAACAAATTGCTCTTTCCAGCACACAATATGCCATTTCCCATTTGCAATTCATTATTCCCAAACTTATGTAACTACTTTTTCCAACACACGAGAATCTGCTGCTCATTGGGAAATTAGTCTTCATTTCAATTGCCTCTCTGTGCGTGCTAGACTGTAGCTAACACAGAGTTCATTGAAGTCAGCACGACCTTAGCTCTGATTTCATTTTCCTTAGCTATGTACAGCTTTTAATAAATGCCACAGCCGTCTTCAAAGGCAGTATTATTTAGTGGGGAGGGAATCGAAGCAGCCTCTGGAACAGGGACGAGGAACTGCTGGTCTCCAGCACGGCCAATGATCAGGGATGGTGGATGTTGGAGTCAAACAACATATGGAGGGCCAGTAGTTGCTCTTAAGAAAGGGACAGGGAGCCAATCACCTCCTGTCAACCACCTTGGAGCCTACGATCAGTTGGTGACACCTTGGTGCTGGTGCCACCACTGGGGGCTACCCAACCCATGAAAGGGCCTTTTCAGTGGTGGCTCCATGTTTGTGGAATGCTGTCCCTGGTGTGGTGCATCTGTGTCTGTCATTACCAACTTCCAGGAGGAATGTAAAAGCATCCCTGTTTACCTAGGTCTGAAATATTGTTCCTGCCACCCTGAATTCATTGACTGAGAGAATGTTTTTAAATGGTTTT
This sequence comes from Podarcis erhardii, assembly GCF_964252035.2. Lineage (NCBI taxonomy): Eukaryota > Metazoa > Chordata > Lepidosauria > Squamata > Lacertidae > Podarcis > Podarcis erhardii. The sequence continues at coordinate 16,799,359 of NC_138513.1, read as the reverse complement.
TTGAATGCTTTTAAACTCTCTTTATGTTTTTTTTTAAAAAATGCTTTCTGTTGGCTTTTCGGTTTGGGGGACACGATCCCCAGGCCTGGTTTCCTCTGTGGCTTGCCTCCTCAAAACAGTGCTAAGCTTGACTAATAGAAACCAGTGGTGAGATCAAAGTCTTAGGTGATTTACCAATCTGCAGCACTGCCTTTACCCACTGAACCTGTGGGCATCATCTCCCCAGTCTGTGGAACTGAATTCTATAGATTATCTGTGCATTATGTGGTGAAGTTTCTTTGCTTACCTGTCCATATTCTACTGCCTCTCCCTCTGCTTAAAAGCCAAGCCTCCAAGGAAGGAGAGTCCAGAACCTCCCAAGGGAGACCATTCCACTGTTGAACAATGTTTTAATCTGATTATTGATTTCATTCTTTCAATGTTTTAAATCATTGCTTTTAACTGATAATTTGTTTTGGGGTTTTTTTCTACACCACTTGAAGGTTTGATCAATATTGAATGGAATATAAATTTCCATATGGGTATCTCCAAAACAGATAATATAAGGTAAAGGGTCAAGGGACCGCTGACCATTCGGTCCAGTCACAGACAACTCTGGGGTTGCGTGCTCATCTCGCTTTACTGGCTGAGGGAGCCGGCGTTTGTCCGCAGACAGCTTCTGGGTCATGTGGCCAGCATGACTAAGCCGCTTCTGGCGAAACAGAGCAGCGCGCAGAAACGCCGTTTACCTTCCTGCTGGAGCAGTACCTATTTATCTACTTGCACTTCGTGCTTTTGAGCAGCTAGGTTGGCAGGAGCAGGGACCGAGCAACAGGAACTCACCCCGTCGCGGGGATTTGAACTGCCGACCTTCTGATCAGCAAGCCCAAGAGGCTCAGTGGTTTACCCACAGCGCCACCCGCGTCCCAAGATAATATAAAGGAACTAGTAATTCTATTAGCTTCCAAAAACCTGTTAAAGGCTTATATAGAACAATGACAGGATTGTGTTTAATTATGGGGATTTGAACACAGATGAGGCTTAATTACTGTGGTTAATGTTGTTATATTATTAAGAATCCAGTACTAGACTGCTACTGTTATATGACACACCGATACAAGGTAAGGGGAAGCACCAGATACATCTCCACTGGTTTTCAGAGAGTGGGGTGCTACCAGGAGACATCAAACATGCATGGTATAGGCATGTTTCCTGCTTTTAAAATACATATTCTTTAACAGTAAAATAGTATCTACTCCCATCCCAGGAGGATTACCAAGGCAACCAGTTGGGTTAATGTGTGAGCACAGGGGGAACCAGCCTGCTGTCCTCCAGATGTTGAACTTCAACTCCCACAAGGCCCCGCTAGCATGGCCAATGGTCAGGGGTGATGGGAGTTGAACTCCAAAAGCATTGGGAGATATTCATGGCACATTTGATACAGGCTTAAGCCTGCACTGATCCTCCACTTTCCCCAAAACTGACTCTGGTGGGAACCCTCAGGCCTAGGGTTCTAGGCCTCATTGCCTTCCCAAAGACAACCCAGAAAACCTCCTCAAGCAGCGGCTCTTACTTGTAAGTAAGAATGAGGTATTCATTCAGGCAAATGACACTCCAAGCTCTGCGGCAGGCACAAGGTTCATGGTTCAGGAATTCAAGAGCAGGGCAAGAAGGTGAGAACTGGATGAAAGCAATAAAATTGTCCCAACGAGTTTCCACACCTTCACTGCCAAGCTTTTAAAGGCAAGGTTTGGCATACTCACTTGCAAGGCTTGCTCGCTTTACAAGAATGCAAATGTGCACTACTGCAAGGTAGGTGGGCCTGCTCCCACCTGCAGAGGCGGTACCTGGTTCTAAGTGACAAGACTGCTCCATCCTCTTCAAGTTCCTGCTCAGCTGTTGCTGCCTCTGGTTCAGCTGTCCCCATGGCTTCTCCAAGTCCTTCTGAGTCTCTGCTGAGACTCTCCACTCCAAAGGAAAGTCAGGGGGAAGAACTGACATCTCTGTTCCTTCTTCCCAGCTGACAGAAGATGGGGTGGAAAGGGGAGATCCCCACCCTCTCCAACTCAAGTTCCCGCCTTTTAGGTCCCACCATTGTTTCTTCCTCTTCCTTCTCCTGCACCAGAGCCTGACTGTGATGGCCTGGGATTCCGATTCAGAGGCTGAACCAGAGGAATCCCAGCCTGCACAGGAGTCCCCGCCTCCAGGGCCGGCTGAACTGGGGCAAGGCCTAGATTCTGAGGAGCCTGCACCTGTGTCAGATCCTCAGGAGCAGGCACCAGGTTAAACCCTTCTGGCCCCAGAGGTGCTTGAGGACTCAGTGGCTACAGGTGAGTCTCCTCCGGGGCCCAGTAACCCTTCGGCCTCTCCTGAGGCTTAGGGCAGAGAGGCGAAGGGAACTGGTTGCTCCCAGGAGGAGTGCTCGCCTTAAGGCCAGAGGAGGCGGGGCTCCTGGGGACCGGGACCGCCCCTGGCCTTAGAAGAAGATAAAGGTCAGTCAGCCCGGTCCCAGGTTGCGGGAGCAACGTCGTTGTTGGCTTCAGATCTTCCAGTGTTCCTGTTCCCTGCCCGGCCTCCTGCTCCTGACCTTCCAGCGTTCCTGTTCCCTGTCCGGCCTCCTGCTCCTGACCTTCCAGCGTTCCTGTTCCCGCCCGGCTCCCAGTTTCGGACCTCGCCTCTCATCTTGTGAACTCTGACTACGATCACGGTACCTTCCCCCCGGGGCCAGCACACTGACTGATCCTGACAGCAGTATGGAGCTCAGGACACTCTCTATCCAGCCCTTGGGTCTCTCCTTTCACTGGTCCTTCATCACGATCATGGCATCCTCATATGCCCTGAACCATGACAAGGCCACTTGCTTGCTTGCCTGCCTGCATCATTCTCTGACTTCTGTACAAAGGGAAGAGTCACATCCATTATCCCACCCAACTTTTGCCTCTGGCCTTGTCCACCACAGGAACACAGTGTGCTGGTCCCGTGGGTTACACGAGAGGTGAGGTCCAAGTCTGGTCCATGGTCAAAGGTGCAACGAGGAGGCAGTCTGTAGTAGTTGAAGCTGGGTGCAGGGCAGGGAGCCGGGTGAAGTCAGGAACAGGCTTGCAAGCAGGGAGCCAGGGCGGGTCAGGAGCTCAGGCAGGAACTAGCAACCAACAATGTTGCTCCCACAACTTGGGACTGGGGCTGGCCGACTTTTATCTCCCCCGAGGCATAGGGTGGCCCCGATCCTCTGGTGACTCGCCTCTCCTGGCCTGGAAGTGAGCACTCCTCCTGTGGGAACTTAGTTCCCTCCGCTTCTGCCCTGAGCCTCTGTAGCTCAGGAGAGGCTGGAGGGCTACCGGACCCAGAGGCAACCCCAGCTTCCTCTGATGGGGCTGAGAGTGGAGCACCTGCAGGCAATGGGTCCTCCATCACCTCAGGAGCCAGAGCAGACTCAGCTAATGCCTGCACCTGAGGATCCAGCGCAGGTGAGGACCCTTCAGGCTCAGGCCCCAGCCCCGGCTCAGCTGTAGGCGGGGAATCCTGTGCAGGCTGGGATCCCTCAGGTTCAGCATCTGAGTCTGAATCCCAGGCCATCACACCCAGTCCTCTAAAACGGTTACCCAGTGCAGTTCTCAGGCTGCAAAATGTTCCCCACCTTTGTTCTCCGAGCGCCTTCTGGCAGTTCCCTCAGTGCAAGAGGTGAGGTTGCAGGGAACCAGGCAGAGGGCCTTCTCAATAGTCGCACCAGCCCTGGGGAACACCCTCCCATCAGATGCCAAGGAAATAAACAACTATCTTACTTTTAGAAGACATCTGAAGGCAACCCTGCTTAGGGAAGTTTTTAATGTTTGATGTTTTGTCATGTTTCTAATATCCTGTTGGGATGTTATTATTATTATTATATTATCCACGTATATGGGACCATGTCGTAAGTTTCTTTATGCCAGGATTAGCCATTGAGCTGCCCTCCAGATGCAGTTGGACTCCAAGTCCCATCAGCCCCAGGCATTATAGCCAATAGTCAGGGGTTATGGTAGGTGTAGTTCAACAGCAACTGGAGGGCGCCACGTTGACTATCATTGCATGGTGTTCATGCTGGTGTTGGGTACACATTCCCAAGCCAGAGCAGGTGGAGGATTAGCTTCGTGGTTAAACATTTTAAAGAGGCCTACATCCTTAGGTTACAAAAATATTTTAGCATTTTAGATCTTTGCCTGCTGACATTCAGGAAGCGTAACTGTTTCCATGGATATACCAAGAAAGAGTTCCTATGCAGACTATTATGGGCTGTTTTCAAATAATAAGCTGCATAAGTCAAAGGCAGCAAGTGGCGATAGGTTCCTTCAAAGCAGGCAAACAGAAAAAGTGTCCTGCAACCTATTTGTCTTAGTTGTTGACTCAGGCACATACTAGATATTACAGTGCCACCTGCTGTTTTACTGCACAATATTGCTACAAATTAAAAGCAGTCCTTGAATTTTTTACTGCTCAGGTGGGGAATATCCCTTCTCTGGATTCATTGCTAGCAGAGCAAAATGCAGCCTCTGGAGCTACTGAATTTATGCTTTCTGAACACAGAACTTGCAGTGTATGTGGCACAGGCGATGAACAATGCTGTCCTGAGTGCTGCATAAGGTGGAGCTTAAGCTCAGAGGAACAGCTTTTCAGGATCAGACTAAGGGTCCATTATTATTCGAGGTTGTATCCTGCTAAGTTCTACTCACTGCAATTAATGGACATGGCTAACTTGGGTTGATTCATTTCAATGGGTCTGTTCTGAGTAGAATTTAGTTGGCTATAGCCCTCTAACTGTGGCCAGCAGAATGCCTTCAAAAGCTCCCAAGGAGGCAGTGGTGCAGCTGGTAATCTGAGACTGTGCACTTGTAGGGTTAACCTGTGTCCTCTTTTTCCAGGACACGTCCTCTTTTTCAGGGGTAAAATCTCTGTATGGGTAGATTTTTTTAATTTTCAAAAATGTCTGGCTATACTTTCTGGATGAGACATAACCATAACTAGTGGCTGCAGACTTGCTTTCCTTTTCTCTTCTCCTGCCCTCCTCAACAATATATCACAGCTTCTATAGCCTCCATATAGTAGGGGCATTTAAAATGAGAGTCGTCATAACGTCCTCTTTTTTGCTCTTCAAAATATGGCAACCCTAAAAGGGTATTATGGGGCAGAAGGGGGCTGACTTCTTTAGATTGTCCTGTGTATTACTTCAGTTGCCCAGACATCTGCCCTAAAATCCTGCTTGATGGCACCTTTATGCAAGCAAGGCATCAAGGTGATGGACTGCTTTTGCTGCTGTTGCCCTGAGCCTGTAAAACTCTGAAGTATACTCTCTCTGAACACTCCTGTAAAGGTAAAGGGACCCCTGACCATTAGGTCCAGTTGTGACCGACTCTGGGGTTGCGGTGCGCATCTTGCTTTATTGGCCGAGGGAGCCGGCGTACAGCTTCCGGGTCATGTGGCCAGCATGACTAAGCCACTTCTGGCAAACCAGAGCAGCACACGGAAATGCCGTTTACCTTCCCGCCAGAGTGGTACCTATTTATCTACTTGCACTTTGACGTGCTTTCGAACTGCTAGGTGGGCAGGAGCTGGGACCGAGCAACGGGAGCTCACCCTGTCGTGGGGATTTGAACCGCCGACCTTCTGATCAGCAAGTCCTAGGCTCTGTGGTTTAACCCACAGCGCCACCCACGTCCCTTGAACATGACTGTACCATTTAAAATAAACAAAGTGCTGCACAGCACCACACAGGCTTGGGACAGCAACAAAGATATCTGTATTTGTAACAAAGATATCTGGATAAAAAGGGATTCTTTACACTTCAGAAGAGAAGAGTCTTAGTGCTCCTCTTCTTCTCTTTCTTCTTCTTCTTCCACCATGTTTTCCACAGATTCAATCGCAAATTCCAAAATTGTAAAATTAAATTCAGGAGACTGTCAAAACATATTGCTAAATGGAGTGCCTACTCTCCTGGCTTGATTGCAAATGAACTACTGTAAAAACCAATCACTTCTTTTCTTCAAATTAGCAATGGTGGGTGATGAATGAATTTCTCAAAATAAAACCCAGCGGTGAAAAGTCTCTACTTTCCCTACGGAAAACCCAGTCCTTTTAGGAAAGGGAAACGCAAACAATTCCATCTGTATTTCCAGTTGCACCACCTAATTTACTGCAGACATTCTTCTGTTTACTGTAAATGGGCATATTTCACTACAGAAAACAACATGTTGCAGTGAACAAGAAATTATCTGCATAGTCTAATCAGATTTAACTCAGAGGCTTGTTGCCCCCCAAATGTCCTGATTAAAACGATAAAACTTTCTCCTGCTGGGTCTGTCAATTAAGATGCAAAAGAGCAGAGCCTCCTCAGACATAAGTTGGAAGAGGAAAGTAACAAGGTCACTTTAAGAAAGCCTAGAAGCAGCACATCAATCATGTTTCGCTGATGATTAGAACACAAAGGACAGATCTGACAAGCAGATCTGAGCAGGGGGAAAGACCTCACCATTAAGGATGATATGCCTAAAACATCACTATGTTCATAATTGCGGGTTATAAAAACCTGAAAGACGTTTTCAGTTAGGAAGGCACCACAGACTGTTCCCATGTTGGTCCAGCAATTTGGCTCTCATGACATCATTGCAGAACTGCTTTTGCTATTTAACAGGTTTTCACTGATTTTGTAGGTTGCCTCGAGGGCTTTTATACTGGAAAGGTGGGTTGAAAATAGGGTTGCCATATTTCAAAAAATAAAAACCAGGAGACATGCTCCCCAAGTTGTTGAGTTTTTTTGTTTTTTTACAAAAATGCCCCCAAAGTGTCATCTTTCAGAAATCCCTCCCCCCAGACATCAATTCCTCCTTTGATATCCCAGTAATGTCCGGGAGAATCAAGATGTATGGCAGCCCTACTGAAAATATCTTTTTTTAAGTAACAAAATGAGTTCTACAAGCTAGAAACTCTGTGTATAAAAAGAGAGAGAAAAGGGATGGAGCAACCATGTATCTTACATGACACTGTTTTAAGGGTACCCTTGAAATTAAAGTGTGAATGTGACAAATAATGTGTTTGCAAACATACGTATCAGGGCCAGCCCAAGCTCTGAAAAGACACCCAGGAAAATGACACTCCCTTATGTCAATGGGCCCTGCTAGGCACACTGAGCAGCAGAACTCTGATCAATACCAGGTGGCTTGGGGAGAGCTGCCATTTGAATTCCCTACAATAACATGGAATTGTGCTCAGATGGGAGGCATTCTGGGAAATTTAAATGGTGGCTCCAAGCTGCTGAGAAAGTGGGAAGGGGAAGGCAGGTGCTAACATTATAATCAGGAAAAGCAATGCAATATTCCCCACCTCTGAATGTACCTCAGAAGGGCAGGCAGGTGGGGACTGGTTGAGGGCAGACTGAGATTGGTGGGGCAGCACCCCATTCATCCTAATGGACCATCGTCCACCGTCAGGCCCTTCTGCATGTAAGCCATGTGCCTGAGGTACAGCTTCTCCCCATATGGTTCTAGAATACCATTTTGTCTTTAACTACCTATTCCTCATCTCCAGATTTTGTTTAAACCAGTGTTTCTCAATATTCTGTAGCAGGGAAAATATGTTATGTAGGCAACAAATGATACCAACAGAGAGCGGGGGAAGAGAAGCAAATCTGGCTTTGATTTGTGGAATGCAGAAGAAAAGATGGAGCATGGCTCCATCCCTGAGTGAAGAGGTCAGGCCTCCAAAATGTTTTGGGAATGCAACTACGATTAATCATTTGGCAGCCATTGTTCAGAATCAGAGGTCAATGAGGCCACGGCCAACTGAAACAAAAGCCAGCATGTGTCCGCACCCAAGTGCTGGAATTCAAGCGGGTCTGTCTCTTTGGGCAAAAGGAGGAGGCCAGTCATAAATTTGACGTGCGCCTCCTGTTTTCACTCTGCCAGGTTAGGGAAACGAGGTGCTTTGATATTTGATCCTATAACCTTTCACCCAACATCTGGCCCTAATCAACATCTCTCTGGGAGAGGAGAAGCATTGGCCTTGACAGAAAAAAGAGGGAAAGTGAGCTCTGGAATAGAGGTTGCAATCCACAGCAGGTTCTTCAATTATAGGCGGGGCCCAACGAGGCAGCTGAAGAACATAAGGAGAGCCCTACTGGATCCGGGTCAATGGTCCATCTAGTCCAACATCCTGTTCTCACAGTGGTCCACCTGATGGCCAGGTATGCTAGTGTTGTAGATATGCATTCCACCAAGGGGAATGAATGCTGGAACAGCTATTACTCTTGCCATTCCCCTTGTGAATTCACCAGGGGAAGGGGGAAATGCTCACAATTGTTGTTTGAAGTGGCATGTGAATATTTGTGTTCTTCCTTTACTTTGCACCCTTCCCATCAAAGGCATCAAAAACAAACAAATGAAAAAGCTGCAAAACCAGCCCAGGGACTGCAAATTGGGGATGATGGAGGAGGAGGAGGAGGAGGAGGAGGAGGGAGTGAAGTACTCTCTTAAGAATACTTGCCAGGAAGTGTAGTGTAGTGGTTAAGAGCGGTGGACTCGTAATCTGGTGAACCGGGTTCGCGTCTCCGCTCCTCCACATGCAGCTGCTGGGTGACCTTGGGCTAGTCACACTTCTCTGAAGTCTCTCAGCCTCACTCATCTCACAGAGTGTTTGTTGTGGGAGAGGAAGGGAAAAAGGAAACTGTTAGCCGCTTTGGGACTCCTTCGGGTAGTGATAAAGCGGGATATAAAATCCAAACTCCTCCTCCTCCTCCTCCTCCTCCTCCTCTTCTTCTTCTTCTTCTTCTTCTCCTTCTTCATCTTCTCCTTCTTGAGCTCTGTGGGAGTTTCTTGCAAGTAAAGGTGATTAAGACCTATCGCATCTTTTAAATGATTATTAGGAGAAGTTGCCCATTTCGGGTTCTCTCTGTTTCTCCCCCCCCCCAATCTTAGGTTCAGTTCTCCACATAGCCACACCAGTTTGATTTTCTTTTTATAAAAAAAAAGTCGTCATGAAACTTCATAAGCATTCCAGTGCAAAATTTATCCTAATTAATGCAATTAATGCAAATTTATCCTAATTAATGCAATTTCAGGATGCAATTTTGCCTAATAGGCACATTCTTGCAAAGCCACATACCCTAATGAAATGCAGTTTTGTATGTTATTTTCACTAATATACACATTTTTACCCAGACGTCCCCTCGCTATATGCATTTTTGTATGCATTACTTGTCTGGAGAGCTGCATATATTGCTATAATCAGAGAAGTGCAATTTTCAAAGGACGTCTGAGTTCCGATTCTTACATCATTTCGGAAAATGCAACTGGGTAGGTTTGCCTTTAAATACAAACTGGATGGAATCTCTTCCCTACCCTAGTGTACTCCCAGCAACTCATGCTCCCTTTTTCAAACCACTTTTGGCTGTTTACACCAAATGGAGCACGCCCTCCCACACTTTACCTTGTTGCACTTCCTACCTGTTAAGCAGTTGCACCCCCCCAAGCCACAGCCCAACTCAGGCATAGGCAAACTCGGCCCGCCAGATGTTTTGGGACTACAACTCCCATCATCCCTAGCTAACAGGACCAGTGGTCAGGGATGATGGGAACTGCAGTCTCAAAACATCTGAAGGGCCGAGTTTGCCTATGTCTGGCCCTAACTCCAATACCAGAAGAGGAGAAAAGTGCCTAAATCTACAAAGTACAATGGGAAAAGGCGAGGGAGAGGCTGGATTTACTCCCCTCTCCGGCACGCTCGATTTTAGGTAAAAATACACTCCACTGCCTCATGTGAATAGCGCACACGCATGTTTAGCATGCGCACATTTCCCATCCAGCCTAGTTTGGCCCTAAGTTGCTGCAAATATAAGCAATTACTGCTGAGAGACGTGTTAATGTGGGCAACTTTTGCTAGGAGGCTTTGCTGCTGCGTGCCAGTAGGAAATGAAGATGATCGTGTCTTAATTGAAGAGAGAAACCTCATTAGCTCATATGCAGCTTATTAGCTCTTTTAAAGGGAGCAGCCCACAGAGGGTGACCCAAAGCCACATGCAGCGCAAGCGCAAATAATGGAGCCACAGCATGCGCAGCAGCCCATGGTAAGCCACAAGTCTGGTTTCAGTCAGTAGAGACAAGAGACTTGTTGTCCCCTTGCAAATCCCTCCAGCACTGCTGGGCATTAAAACTTCTGCCTCATGCCAGATATATTTGACTCCCATTTTATAACAATGTTAATTACAGGCATAGGCAAACTTGGCTCTCCATATGTTTTGGGACTGCAACTCCCATCATCCCTAGCTAACAGGACCAGTGGTGGGTTGATGGGAGTTGCAGTCCCAAAACATCCGGAGGGCCGAGTTTGCCTATGCCTGGTTAATTGCCTCTCCTCCTTCCAGCTCTACTTTTCTGTCTCTTTTAGGACACCTTAGTCCCCCAAAGCCTGACCTTTCCAAAGAATGATACATGAAAGCTATTTTTCAAGTTAGAGTCTCGGGATTGCCGTATCTTCATATTGAATGTGCAAAATGAAGAATCTCAGGGTGTCAGCTATGCCCAGTTCTCCTCCTTGAATAGCTTGCATGATGGTTTTTTCAGGTGATGAGTTTATTTTTCCAATACAGTGGTGCCTCGCAAGACGAAATTAATTCGTTCCGTGAGTTGCTTCGTCTTGCGATTTTTTCGTCTTGCAGAGCGTGGATTCCCCGGGTATTAACTGCTTTAAGAAAAAGGAAGCAAACCCGCAAGACGTTTTCATCTTGCGAAGCAAGCCCATAGGGAAATTCGTCTTGCGAAGCACCTCGAAAAACGGAAAACCCTTTCGTCTAGCGAGTTTTTCGTCTTGCGAGGCATTCATCTTGCGGGGCACCACTGTACCATTTTGGTATGGGTGACACATGGAAAGGTGGAATCCTCAGCTGTATATATCACATGCTTGTTTGCCCCACATCACAAGGATCTTCCAGGATGGAGTGAAGTGTACAACTTCACCGGGTTAGAAAACCTAGATGGTGTTGCCTTGTCATCATCACAAAAATTGGTCTGGGGTGAAGACAATAAAAATGGGACTTCTCATAAGTCAACATTACCCACAATGCATGCTGTGAGCTCAGCTCAACTTGGCCTATTAATTATACTCTCTGTGGCACTATTCACACAAGCCAGTGTCGTGCGTTCAGATGTGCTTGGACTACTATGGTCCAACAAAACTCCTCTGAATACTTCTCCTCCTTCTTCTTTGGTGATCACTTGTAGCCGAGTAAGATTTGGCTACAAGTATTCAGTTGGGAGCCGCCCAGAGTGGCTGGGGAAACCCAGCTAGATGGGGGGAAAAAGAAAGAAAGAAAGAAAGGAAGGAAGGAAGGAAGGAAGGAAGGAAGGAAGGAAGGAAGATTATTATCATTGCCTTCCATTAAACACGGTTTTAACAGTGAGTCCATAAATGACTGTGGAGGCCAATTCTGGATCCACACATCCTTCCACAGTGGGGACATCGGTTTATGGGAGGGAGTTGATCATGGTGAAGGTTTGCCAAGCGTGCCTTCCTCTTAGCGTGTTTCCCCCTTTCATCCTGAGTTCGAGTGTCTTCAAAGCCCACGACACCACTACTACAGCTCAGAACTTGCTGGATAAACGCAGGACAAATTTCTTCCACAAGAGACAAAGGAGCAAAATCCCAGTGCTGTGGCAATCTCTAAATCCAGAATGATCCCACAGTTTAAATTTTATGTACTTAGTGTACCCTCATCAATGGCGCTACCTAATGACTCAGGAGTAAATTTAGAATAAATGGAAGTTAAACATGAGGGGCGAAAATATCCCGGACAGGTTTCCTTCCCACTATTTTCAGGTCAGGATATTAATTTGACTGAATGAACTGGGATAGACAATGTGGTCCCTTTGCTGGACTACAAATCCCATTGTCCTGCCTGAAACTGATGCGCCATAGCTAGGCGCCATACCTAGACCGTGTCCTCCCTTTGAAATCCAAGCATCAGTGACTTCCTGAATGATTTATATTTTTAGTGTGGAATGCAAGACACCCTGCAGCCTAGGACGCTCTTCAGCATGGAACAGTCCTGTGTTTCAGGGAACGTGTGTGAATGACATGCCGTCGGTAGTGGGTGTGTTTCTCACATTAATCCGCCTCTGGTTGATGATTCCACTGGAAAGAGCCATGGGAGGCGTGGGGAACCTTGGGCCTCCTGCTGTTGTGAACTGCAATTCCCATCAGCCCTTGCAAGCCTGGCCAATGACCAGGGATGAGTAACATCCAATATGGTGTGGCTGATTTGTTCAGCTGCCTATCCTTGAGTGCGCCTGCAAACAAGCCTAGGCAGCCATTTCTGTTCTCTTGCTGCAAGCCACAAGCCTTGATTGGTTAATTATTGCCCATTAACCAGCACTCATTGCAGCGGCCAAGCCATTAAGCAGGGCAGCATATGGTTCCTAACAGTGCTATTAACATACCTTTAGGGAGCATTTCCTGAAGCAGCAGGGCATTTCAAGGGGAAGGGAGTGGCTTTGCTTTTTTTTGAAACGAGCTCACTGGTTCAATGCCTGGGCCCAGATGACAAAAACCCACATCGCGCCTGCAAACAATAGCAGGTGCCCTTGGCTGAAACAAGCATGTGAACATGCAGCAGAAGAGCTACGTTGGGAGATAATGCCTTGATTTCTCCTGCAATAAATGTGTGGCGAGCAATGATGGACTCAGCTACATTGGTAAAGAAAAAACGATTTGTATGCGTTTTATATGCGATATAACATTTTGCCACCAGATGGCGCTGTGGAGTTGTGTTTTTCTCTACTTGTTTTCCCTGTTTAAATTTACAACATGTTTCACTGAAGCGCTTCTTTGAAGTGCCTTCGATCCAGCCTATGTATTTACTGCATGGGGGGAAGGTGTGAAAAAAGTCCAAAGACTGAAAGTTCAAAATTAAATGAAAGCACGTATACTCTTTGCAGATCTTTGGGAAAGAGCAGTTGAAGATGCTTCCCTTTCCCGCCAGCCCCATTCAGCTTTTAACATGATCTGATTCTGCTGCCACTCTGCATTTTGATTGATTGATTATTTCTTTGCTGATGTGTTTTGGTTTCATACATTGACATTCTGCAGTACCCTTGGGAATGTGCATGATTAAGAGGTGGGACATAAATATATTTAATAATAATAATAATAATAATAATAATAATAATAATAATAATTCCTTCATATCTGAATTGTGTCATACTTGGGAAAAAGGATAGCAAACAAAATGCATAAATAAGAAAATATTCCATTGCATTTTCTCTTCTCTTTGTGCACAGATTATCTTCAGGATCAGATCTGAGCTCTTCTTGCCTTTAACCATCAGTGCCCCCATTTTTAAAGCAGCAATGCTTGCTCCCCATAATTACAGAATACACTGTTTGCAGAACATATCTGATAGTTTATGCTCTACTTCTGTTATTTTACTGACACAATTTTCTATTTTGTGATATATGCAAAACACTTAACCAATGCAAAAAAGAGAGAACTCTCTCTTCTGGAATTCTTCAGTCGCAAAAATTCTTAAACCTCTCTGGGTTTTCTCTTCTGATTATCGTCTCCTTTTCCAACATCTATCTTATTCCTAATCTCTCCATCATGTCAGGCAGATCGTTAATCATGCTGCACATCTGCTTTGGGTTTCAGGATGATTCTAGTTCAATAAAATATAGTTTCTTAACCCATGTTTTTCTCCTTTGTACTCTGGATTTGTGATCATTTCTTTTGGCATCTCAGATTCTATGGAGCCCAGAGTGTATAAAACGTATGTTATCTACACATACTGGCTTCATAAACTGGAATTGTTTCCATATCTGTTTATATAGACTGCACAGATCCATTAGAAATAAGAATGCGATTTGTCACCTTGCAAGCCTTTCTTCTAAGGATGGAATACATATATCTGTTCCCTACTGCTCCAGAGCACTGACATCTTAGCTCAGGGCTGGGCAGTGGCAGCTGGTAACATTTTGATTTCATAGGGTTGCAGTTTTCATCTCAACAGAAATTGCACAGCACTTATTTAGTCATTGCGCATGTGCAGAGTGTCATTGTCTCCTCCACTCTAAATCCCACTCCCCAATTGTTCTCTCCACATCTATTGAAAGAGAAACAGCTCCAATGTAAGAGGCCCAAGTATGATTTCCAGACAAGATTGACTCCATATCTCATATTTAGAAATTAAGCCACGACGCACAGCATAAGTTTTCAAAATTTACATCTATGCATCCATTGCCCTCAAAAAAACCCTAAACATAACAAACTTTTAAAACACAACAAAGGCTTTCTTTCAGTTGCATGTAGTTTTCCTCCCCCCCCCCCAAAATCTAAGTATTCATTATCCAAAACATTGTTTTCCTCTAAATTTAAAGAACAAGAGTATTCCAACCAATATGGGAAAATGTGATTGTTTCATTTGAGTCAGGATACAACAAAACACACCAGAAAATATTTGCCATGCATGACTCAGTCCTGAAAATGTGAAGCAACAATCTCTGTTCATGTGCAAAGTTCATCATACCAGAGTGATTGTAGTCGTCAACTCTATAATGTCTGAGTTTGGGGAGAATGTTTTCCAGGTTTGGGGATGGACAAATCGTATCCAGAATCGTATCCAGAAAGGCAAAGAGCCCAAACTATTCACTTCAAAAATTCACTAACAAACTCACAAAGAACAAGGGAGAAATAATAGGGACCAGGGAAGTGGCTTACTGATAAAACAGATCAACATACTTTTTCTGAAAACGAGTCTGGAAAACTCTGGAAATACAAATACTCTGGAATTGCAAATGGCCCAGTATCTACCTTACCTGCCCTACTCCACCTTGCAGTAGTTTTTAATGAGTGAATATAGGAAAATGGTAGATACAGAGCTTATTGCAACACACAAGCCACCCTTTCAATGCCCCAAACTTCTTTTAAAATAAAAATAAAATAAAAATATAGCTATTTATTGTAGAAAGAGACTCACTGTAGCTCACAGTGGTCTTTGAGATGCTCTTGGACTACAATTCCCATAATCCCTGACCATTGCCCTTGCTGGCTGGGTCTGGTGGGAATTGTATTTCAACAGCATCTGGCAGCCCCCAAGTTCCCCAACCCTGCTCTAATGGAAGTGACTGAATTGGGCTGCAATTTTGTGCACGCTTAACTGGGGGCAAGCTACCGTGGGACTAACTTCCGAGGAAGCAAGTCTAGGCTAACACTGTTAAGCTTAGCAATGAAGAGGGCTTTGATGGGAGAGAAGCATGCAGAGCCCTCTCTAAAGTGTCTTCTTTGGGGTGAGAAGACGACAGTTGGCCAGAGGCTTCTCTCTCCATTCAGCGAGGGATACTCAACAGCTGCTGTAATCATGTGCCGCAACTCTTAACATGACCTCATTTAGCTTGATAAATTAACTGAGTCTTGCAAGGCTTTCTTAAGAGAGCAGCAGGATGCTTATGAGTGATGTAAGTACACTTTATTCCACAGACTTATTTATGTAGGCAGCGGATTCCGAGAGCATATTTATGGTGCAGACAAATTTGGCTTAGGCAGCTGGAACTCCGTACTTTTTTCGCAAATAATCACTGGAATTATCACATTAGTTTTGGAAGATGATATGAGTGAAACTGACAGATAGAAGACCTAAGGGCTTAAGAGGCTTAATTTTATCCTAAAACCCATCCCCACCAAATGTTTTCAAATTGACATCACAGGCTTCGGGATTATGCACTATTGGCACTTCCTTGTGAGCAGACTTGGAAGTGGAAAATAAAACCAACAGTTACCTAACTGCTTGATTTGATGGGTGCAATCAATCAAAAAGTTTTGAAGTGGCTGGTTAAATGTGCCTTATTAAATCAAAATATACCTTGAGTGAATCAAGTGGCTGCATACCTAAGTCACCCTCCTTCAAGGGACGCTTCTCTGCAAAAAGTGCCGGACCAATATATTTTGCTGCCTGAGGCAAAGGACAAAGTGGCGCTCTCCCTTTTCCAGACGTTGAGAGAAGAGAGTTGACTCTTATGTCAACATTGCCAACAGGACTTCATGCTCCACAGCAGGCTAGCAGAGCACATATTATTTATTGTTATTATTTTAAACTTATTTCTTTCATTTATTTGTTTCCCATAAGGCATCCCAAAGTGATTCACAATATAACAACCTATATAACTTACATATATAAAATCTTTTTTTTTTTAAAGCACTTACAGCGCCTGAAGCTATAGACACAGATATGGGAGACACATGCTTTATTGTCGGTGGGGCAGGTAAAGCTGTCTGATTTTATTTTCTCTGCGCTCCTCCCAGCGGTCATTTCTCCACTGCTCACCGCTCTGGGTGCACAACCTGACTGCCCGTCGTCAGGCACATCCATAATTACAAGCACAATTTTACTAGAATTAGATATCACCCTCAAAGGCAGAAAATGAAGCTTCAATTAATAGGGAAAATGGAAATTTAGACAGCAGTTCTTTATACAGCAGCTGCCCACAACTACCAATATTTTGGAGGATTACAGACAGCAGCAATTTGGCATGCTGGAATGCTATGTATATATCCATATATATATATATAGAGAGAGAGAGAGATAGATAGGGAGGGAGGGAGGGAGAGCAGCTTTTCCTGCAGTTGTTGGGACCTCGAGAATGACTTGAGAAAGGATGCTGCCAGCAGGTTCCGTTTTTTCAGAGCCGTCAGCCAGAAGTCCCTTACTCTGTCATATGCTGATCTGAGGACATTTCAGTCTCCTTACATTCATTGCCCCTGCCCTCCACCACTCCCAGTGTTTTACAAGTTAGTCTTCCCAATAATACATGCAAGTGGGAATTACAAATCAGGCTGGTTCTTAGTATTTTTTTTTGCAATAGATTATGAAAAGTTACTATATATATATGTGTGTGTGTGTAACTTTTCATAACCTATTTCATAACCTATATATATATATTACGAGTTAAATAAAAATGTGTATGGCATCTATGCATAATCATACTTTTTTTGGCAAGGAACTTTTTCATTGGTTGGTTTAAGTATTTTTCTTAAAACACTCTGTGGAATTGAAGGCTTCAAAAACATGATCAACAGGTATTAAGTTTTGAGATCTCAGTGCACATCCTAGAAAACAAATCATGTGCAAAGCTGCCTCCATGTGCATTTTTTCACATACTGATTTTAAGATTTAATCTATATACAGCATTCCTTTTCTCAATACAGGCAAGAATGTCAACTCTGTCCTCCTGCATCAGTAACATCCCCTTCACATTTGTTAAGCAAGACTTCACTGTGGGGTTATTCCATGACTGCTACCACGATTGCTCGGAGAATCCTATTCACCGTTGCACACTTTTCCTAGGGTGGACAATTTTCGATCTCCAAGGACAATTCAAGATGCAGGGCCAATTCAGAATCACATCATTCAGGACTAAGACAATTGCCATGGGCAGGGCATTTCTCCTGAAAAACATATTTAACATTTTGCATTGTATGTCATGAATTGTATTGTACACAAACAATATACACCTTTGTTAAGAGGACAACTGCTTCCTCTAGAATAGTCATCTTTTCTCTCTCTCTTTTTTTGCAGAGAGTTGTTTTTTCTGCAAGGAGGGGCATTGTTGCTGAGCTGCTGATGTAATGCCTTACTATCGGCTTATACCTCAACGCTGGTGAGGGCTGGGTACTTTGCATAGATCACAGGTGAGTTTGGTCACTCAGGGATAATGTAATCGAACAGCTTGAAATGACTTGAGACTGGGACCCCAGAACCCACTGGCTGAGAGAGGCATATCCCTGTCTTCCAAGAAGCTCCTTTGGAAATTATTGTTGCTGGTGTACTACAGTTATGAAGGGACACAGTAAAAGCTTGCAACAAAAAAGTGGACAAGCCCTGCAGGATTTACCCAAGTGTTATGTCCTAAATCCTGCCCACATCGCCCTCAGATGCATTACTGGAACCGCAAACATTTTACAAACCAATTCTTTCCTTTCTGTTCCAAAAATAGTAGATGCTGCACTGTTGCTTTAAACACAGCCAGTGGTATGCTGAATCCCAAGTACTCTGTTCACTGATCCAGCAGCTGCTAGGCTCCTTGGATCATGTGTCAGTTGGCTCTAACATGTAGACCTTGCAGCATCTAAAACAATCTTAGGATAAGCAGTTGAGTTTTAAAGAACTTTATTTTCAACTTGTCTATTACTTCCATGATATCCTTTATAAAAAGTAACAATTGATACGTAATAAAAACATTAATAAACCCACCAATATAAGATCAAAGAGTGACATTTTTTGTATATAACTTTTCACCAAGCCTAGTGCTGCGTTTGTTGGAGCCCAAGTGTTTGAATATCCCCAGTCACATTTCTATTTAGCATTATCGTTTTGTCTAAATTCCCCGTTTCAGCTTTCAAAACGTTCAGCAGCATCCTAGAGCTTTCCAAGATCTTCTCATAAGTCAACGCTGCTTCGGCAAGGACTTCGTCAAGTTTCTTCTGTGCAGCATTTTTCTGTGCTAAGTTTTCACACACACAATCCAGTTGTTTTGTCAGTGTCTCGATTTTATCCTGGATCCTTTTCTTTTCCCCTTCCGCTTCCCTTATCTGCTTGCTCACTTCTTCTCTTTGCATGTACAAGTCTTCTATATGTTTCACAAGTTCGTTATTATAGCCTTGCAGAACAGCCCCCTGATGAGTCATCCTGCTGGCTCCACCCTTCAGAGGAGAAGGAAATGATCCCTGCTTCCACCAGCTGATCTCACCACGTCTGCCTGTATTTTATAATTTAAATGGAGGAAAGAAAGAAAAATTGCTAAGTGCTTTTGAGCAACACTGTAAAACCAGCACATACATAATGGAAACATCAATAGCAATTGTAGAAAATGTGATTAAGGAAACCATCTGAGTAAGTTTCCAAGGATCCTATTTTGCCATTACTTTAACTTCTTCCACTCTGACATGAAAGTGGCCAATGGTCTTTTCCAAGATGTTATGAAGCTGCTGATATTTTGAGACGGCTCTAAAATGTGTGCACTTAAGTGCTGTGTGCAAGAGAATGTGTAGATGCACAATTTCATGTATGAATGATGCAGGAGTGAAATTATATGAATGCATATGCCTTGATAGGCATGGGAGAGGAGCACTGAGGAAGAACAGAATAGGGCAAAGAATTGAAGGAAAGTTTAATCTCCCCTTGCCCTCCCGGCTTCTCTCACAAGGTTCTCATGCTGCTTTATTGTTGTTGTTAATAAGTCTCCTCCCCCCTTTGTCCTAGGATAGGGCCATTAAGGTGCTCTCTAGCTATAGGATGTCTTAGAACAGTAAATACACTGGCAACATGTATACCAGACTACCCAGGATTGATTTACTGCAGTTTAAGTAAGGTTTCTGGGGAGATTTGCAGGGTTTGAGGGTGCTGAGAAGAATCCAAGCCTGCCTAAGCATTTGCTTCCTTACCTCTATAGCACCTGCTTAACTTGTATGTTTGCTGGTAATAGAAGGTAATGCACCACTTAGGCTACCTGTACTAGTAGAAGCTCAGCAGTGCTTAACTCCTAAATAAATATACTTAGGGTAATACAGCAAGTCTCCAGGGCACTTTTCTCCCACAATTTCCGGAACGGCTGCCTTAGGATTCTGACCATGGGGTTGAAAGGAGGGGAGTGAGAAATAGGCCAGCTACCAGAACTTTTGTCTGGAGGGCTCAGGCGTCTCACCTTTGAGGGAGAGGCCCCTTCTTGTGCAACCCACAAGAGTAGTCCCCAAACTCATCCAATCTCAGCCTGCAAACAGGGACTCTACTACTTTTGATTTTCTTGCTAGAGGGATCCTCCAGCACAGGCACCTACCTGCCCAGGAGTAAGTTTGGCTTTTGAAAGCGCCGCTTTTCAAGTGCCCTTGAGGGAGAAGAACCCTGCTCTTTCAGGGGAAAGGGAGCTTCGCGCTGGCTGCACAGTGGTACCTCGGGTTACATACGCTTCAGGTTACATACTCCGCTAACCCAGAAATTGTGCTTCAGGTTAAGAACTTTGCTTCAGGATGAGAACAGAAATCGGGCTCCGGTGGCGCGGCAGCAGCGGGAGGCCCCATTAGCTAAAGTGGTGCTTCAGGTTAAGTACAGTTTCAGGTTAAGTACAGACCTCCGGAACGAATTAAGTACTTAACCTGAGGGACCACTGTATTCTCTCTCCCCTCAAAACCTTCCGCTAAAGCTGCAAAAGAAAGGCAAGCGGCGCCGGCGCCCAGCCACCAGTTGGGGGAGATGCCTCCCCGGCAACCCGCCCTCCTTGCTTCGCCTCCGCGCTGCGGGCAGCTGTTTTCCCCCGGACCCAGAATAGACCGGCGGCCGCCCACGTGCCTCCCAGAATAGCTCCGTTGTCACCCTCCTTCCTGCCGCGGATGGCTCGGAATGAGGCGCCGGGAGGGGGCGGGGCCCGCAGTAGCCCCTGGGCCCCTCGGCGCGAGGACCGCGCAGGAAGGGAAGCGAGCACCTCCGCGGCTGCGCACGGCGAGCACTGAGGCCGCGGCGGCCCTTACTTCTTCCCCTCCCGCAAGCAAACGCTCGGCGGGTCCTTGCGGCGTCAGCCCCGCCCAAGCCAAGCGTGGCGCGGGCCGCGCGGCGCTTAGTTCTTTGGAAGGAAAGGCGCCCTTGGGGCGATCTCTTGCGCCATAAGCCCGCCCGGGACTGTAGCTTCTGCAAAGGCTCGCTCGGAAATCTGTGTCCCGCTTCAGCTCGATCGAGCTTGGAGTAAATCCCATTCAGGTCCATAGGCGCTCGCGATCGGGCAAACGGGATGGGACCGCGCCTTAAGTGCCCACAGAGGGCTCTGGGCGAAGCGTGTCTACCTAGTTACCTGGGAACACGCATAACTAAACGCGTTTTACTCCTGGATAGGCATGCAAATAGGACGTTTTCGTGTCCTCACCCCAGAAGGCTTTCCTTGGAGATTCAAACTGTTGTACAATCTACACACAGTGCAGAAATGGTTCTGGTGACATTTTGTTTTAAATTACATGGGCTTGAACTCGATGACCCCCGGGCTTCCTTCCAACTCTATAATTCTACGAAAGTCCCATTCATAGCTACATTTTTCTAGTTCTCCATCCTCACCTCCGGTAACGCCCACTAAATAACTCCGGTAACTTCGGCTTCGTCGGGGATGGAACAAAACGCGTTTCTGTTATCCCAGCAGAGAACGTCGTTCAGCGGATACAGGAACGAAAGACAAACTCCAAGCCACCTAGCTTGAATTTATCCACCACTTTACGAGCGTATTTCCGGAGCTCATTCTCGGAGGATTAAGATGGGGGGGGGGAGCTACGGAAATAACCGATTGTGGCGGCGTTTCTCCTTCCCCTTGCGGAAATAGTCGAAATGGAGATAGCGATCCGTGACGGAGACAGCCGGTGCCGCCCGAATGCGAGGGCTGCAGGCTGCACGGAGACTACCAATGTTTTCCGAAACTGCAGCGGCCGCACAGAGCGCGAAGAAGGGAGGCTAAAAAACAAAAAAAAACCCAGGCGAGGGCTTGTCGGAGCCTGACGGAAATGGCCGATGTTTCCCGAAGGAAAGCTCCTTAGCATCCGGAAGGGAGGAGGCGGGGCATAGACTTAAGAAAGAGGGTGGGTTCAAAAAAGAAAAAAGGACTGGATGGAATGGGAGGAGCTTTGGCGGAAAGAGCCGATATCAGCCGACGTTAAGCGAAGGCGGCGGCGTCCGAGTTTCCCGGATGTAGTCGGACGGCGGTAGTGTTGGGAGCTGGAGCTGTAGCTGAAGGGAGGGGGGAGGAGGTGTTGGCGGCGGCGGCGGCGGCGGCGGGCGAGCGAGCGAAGGCGGCCAGTGGCAGCAGCGGAGGGGACGCGGCCGCCTTGTGCCTCCCGCGCCCCGCTGTGCGCGTGTGTCCGTCCTGCGGGGGCGCCTCTCCTTCTCGCTGGTGCGGAGAGGAGGAGATGGGCCCGTGAGCGCTGCTTCCCCTCACAGCCGAGCTGCCTGAGCCGCCCCTCCTCCGCCTCCTCCTCCCTCCCTCCCCCTCCTCCTCCTCCTCCTCCTCTTCCCTGTCCCCGGTCGGAGCGCTGCCTCCCCCTCCCCCCTCGGCGGCGCCCGTGGCCCGGCCGCGCCCTCCTGGTCCCCTCAGTCTCTCACACACAGGCCGGGCATTGATGGTAATGTATGCGAGGAATAAGCAAAGACTCAATGATGGGTAAATAACCCCCTTTCTCGTTCCGCCCTCCTCCCGTCTTACTCTCTCTCTTCTCTCTCTCTTTTTCCTACCCCCCCCCCCACCCTCAATACCAACGGCCAGTAACGGTCGCTCGCTAACGTAACGTCTTTTTCTCCTCTCTTTCCAGCTGTCACGACCGCAAGGGGGACTCGCAGCCCTACCAGGTACCGACTTCTTCGCCCGCCGCAGCCCGACACACCGATAGGCCCCTGCGGCGGCGGCAGTAACTGGAGTGTGGGAGGGCGAGCGAAACTACTCGAGCGCAGGCCTCGGCCGCCGCTGCAGGCCGCGGGGGAGGGGAGCCAACCGCTTCCCCTCGCTCTGCTCCGCGCGCGGCGGGCCGGGAGGGGGCAAGGGGGCGGCGGCGGCGGCTCTTGCTCTCTCTCTTACCCCAGCGACCGCGAGGGCTTGAGCGCGAGCTGAGGCGGCGAGAGGCGCTTGGCGGCGGGGCAAGGAAGCGAGAGGCCTAGGCCCGATGCGGGCCGCAGGAGGCGGAGGGCGGCATTGTTTTTTCGTTTTTTCATTTCCCCCCGAGCGAAACCCATGGGATGGCGGTAAGCGGCCGGAACCCGAGTCCGAAAAGGCTTCCCGAGTGCCGCTGACCGTCTTCCCTTCCCGTAGGAGACGAAATAGGAGCCGGGATAGGTTCTAGGCCTTGGGCTTGTAGTAAAGCCCGAGGGGAATTCTAGTTCCTCAAACCCTTTCTGTCAACTGAGAAAACTTTAAATTGGGACCGTGTTGAAGGTGCCCCTGAAGAAATTTGGGAAATGGCTGGTGTGAAGCGGGGTGTGTGTGGGGAAAAACATTTGAGGCTTTCCCTTTGTCATCTCCCCAGTGTTAAAAGGATCGGGAGGGCTGGAGGTGTAAATATGGTCATTTACAGTAGGTTATTTGACCACTACACTTATATACCTGAGTGATCAGATGAAAGAGGCAGCTTTGACAACTGGAGGCTGCAGTCAGTGACAGCACGTCTAATGTAAACATTCATCACACAGCCTTGTGAAAAGGGGTAGATGGAGAGAGGCTCTGGACAAGGCCCTGTTGTGTTTAGTATAACACAAGGTGGTGTGGATGCTACAAAGCTGCATATTCCACTCGTACTACTACAAAATCTATATACCCTTGTGCATCTTTTGCCAGAAATCTCCCTGCTCTTTAAAGTGCATAACAGTTAATCTCAGTTCATAGATGAGGTACCACTAGTTAATATTTGGTTAGATTGTGTGGGATATATTTTTAAGGGTGGAAATGGAGAGGATGTGTTACTGAAACTGGTATCAAATTGGAAGTAGGGT
Organism: Podarcis erhardii; assembly: GCF_964252035.2. Lineage (NCBI taxonomy): Eukaryota > Metazoa > Chordata > Lepidosauria > Squamata > Lacertidae > Podarcis > Podarcis erhardii. The sequence continues at coordinate 16,775,871 of NC_138513.1, read as the reverse complement.
TGAAAAGCCCAGAATTACGTGCTATTAAGTTTGTAAAATGACATAGCACTAGTTAGGATCTAGACAATTGTGAAACTAGTTCCATGACTTAAGAGGATTTCTAAGCTTGATTTATTTTGGACAGCAGCTTCTCCATGCTGCATGGCAAACTTTTTAAAAAAGATATTTCAAATCACAGCTTGAGAAATCTGTACTTGTTATTTCTTTCAGGCTCTTAAATACTCATCAAAGAGTCACCCCAGTGGTGGTGATCACCGGCATGACAAGATGCGAGACACCACAGACCCTTCACCACCAAATAAAATGTTGCGGCGATCTGATAGCCCTGAAAACAAGTATGGTGACAACACTGGACACAGTAAAGCTAAAAGCATGCATACTCACAGAGTTAGAGAAAGGGATGGTGGTGAGTTAAACTTTAACTGATTTGTATTCAAAATACTGCTAGTAATTGAAATAAATCTTGCACCAAAACAAAGCACATTCATTGAGGTGAAGAATTTACCTCACCATTATTTCAGTTCATTCACAACACTGCCACAGGTTCCGTATCCCTGTGTTAGGGGGCTTTAGACCTGGCTGCTTTTGTTGTCTAGTCAGGACGGCTTCATAAACCTGGGCTTTTTGTAGAAACTGCCCTCCATTGCAATCTAACATGGTGGTGTTTGAAGGAAATGATACTGTGTCTTTTGGTAGGCAGGCCTTCATGTGCCTGATATAAAATTTGTTCTTCCTGATAAGTACAGTTTACAAGAGAGACAGTGTAGTGTAATGGCCCTGTATTGGAGGTATCTGGCTTCAGATACCCTTACTCAAGCTTAAAGCTTGCTGGATGGTCTTGGGAAGCTACACATCTCACCCAGCCAAACCTTGCATTCAGGGAAATTATGAAGATAATGGGGTTTACCATAAATACTCTGAAAAGAGCTATATGTCGAAAGATAGGGATACAAATGTTATGAATAAAATAAAGTGAACAATTAGTGAAGTAAACAACATATAAAACAAAACCTTACTGCAGTGAGGTAACACAGTTATTGTGTCTTGGTTTTATTAAACAAAATTTATATACCATGTTATTGTAATAAAACCTATTACGTGGTTATTTGAGATTTGCAAGTATAGAAATAACAGTAATTCCATGAAGCATTTGCTTTCATGCTAAGGCTATTACAAATCAGCATTTAAGTTTCTTGGGACAGTTATATTTCATATTCGCCACTGCACTTTGAAGGTTGTAATTGACAGCCCAAATCCTGTTCTTATCTATAGCTGTTGTGATGAAGGGACAACTACAGTGCCATCTTGCATGAAGTGTAACTACATCTCAAGAAGTCTGATTCTAAAAAGAGAAAGTCTCATTCCAATACTCCACTGGAGATTCTCACTAATGCTTCTGAAACTGTATGGGATTGTGTGTGTCCCATGTCCCCACCTTCTCCTTGCCCCTTGCTCTCTGTTCCTGAGGTTTTCATGTGATGTTCATGGGTAGTGTTAGGACTTTCCTTCAGTACTGGAATAGCAGTGATGAAGCTGTTGATCTGGTAAAGACAGCATCCGCCTACAGGCCTGTGATGCTTTTCTGCCACCCTATAGAAGAGTAATGGGCCTTTAGTAGTTTTTACTAGAGGCGTGCAACTGCCACAAAATTCAACTTGTATCTGTAGCTTTGAGAAGTGGCCAATTCTGCTACTCAGAACTAAATTGGATATGATAAAAAAATCAAGCGCTTTCCTTTCTATTAACTATTATGGGGAATCTAAAAATGTCCATAACCACCTCCCCCTTCGCAGAAGTGGATGGGGTTTTCAGGCACAGCAGCCCCTCCAGAGTGGATTTTTTTGTATTTTTTAATGCATTTTTACAACTTATAAATACATCATACAATATTCATCATTCTCTTGTCCTCGGACTTCCCAGTCCATCTCTCCATGGCATTCTAGGTAGTCTTTTGTCGGCTGTATAATCTATTATTCCACCCAATTTCGTCTCAAACTTTCCTTTATTTAATGTTATCTGCTGCTCATATATTCATTCCTACTTGTAGGTTGAATTGACTATTATACCCTCTAAGATACTCTCTAAACCACTTTGAAGAGTGGATCCAGAGTGGATTAAGCCTGCCAATTTAGAGGCAGATGCATCCAGGAATTTTAAAAGTTTGTTAAAAGAAAAAAATCCTGTTATTTTCTGCCAGGTGTGGTTGCAATTTGCAGGCATGCTCCCCGCTTTGGTGGGGGCGAAATTGCCAAATTTCAGCTGCAGTAATTCCCCTTCAAAGCCATGATTTTTACTATTTTGGGGTGGTTGTGGTAGGAATCATAACATGGTAGCTGTGATGGAGAAACACCCCCAGGAAAGACTGGAGTGGGTAAAATATCACCCTGAAAGGATTTTATTACACCTAGAGTCATTGGTAGATTTGGGGTGGGCTTCTGCCCCCACCAATGATTTTTTGGGATATAGCCTTTTCTTTTTGTGACATATCACCATTGACTTGCATAGAGAAGGGGTGTTGGCATTGGGGGGAAAATAGCATAGGTTAAAATAAACAGCATAGATTGAAATGAGCAGCAGTTTTTAATGTTTTCTTGAACATTCCCCCCCCTCCCCCAAATTGGTGTGCTCTGGAAAATAATTAATTGTGATTAAAATCTAGACTTCTTCAAATTGAAAGATTCTCCTTGCCCTCCTGCTCCCTCCCCATCTGAGCTTAGTGTGTTTCTCTAGTCATCTTGGCTTTACAGTGGTACCTCTAGTTATGAACTTAATTCGTTCCAGAGATCTGTTCTTAACCTGAAACTGTTCTTAACTAGAGGCGTGCTTTTCTAATGGGGCCTCTTGCTGCTGCTGCGCCACTGGCACATGAGTTCCATTCTCATCCTAGGGCAAAGTTCTCAACTCAAGGTAACTCTTCCAGGTTAGCGGAGTTTGTAACCTGAAGCGTTTGTAACTCGAGGTACTGCTGTACTTAAAATAATATTAATAACAACAACAACAACAACAACAACATGCACTTTTAAAATGCAGTGCTTTAAGGGCAACTGAGTCCACAAAGTGAGTTGAAACTTTAGGGAGTCCGTCATCTGACTCAAAGTGCCTTAACAGTGCAATTTGACTTGGGACTATGAAAAGCTCACACAAATCACCCCTTTTTGACTTATAATTTTGGAGGTGCACATCTCCAGTATTTACCTTTTAAATGTACCTGTGTCACGGATCCATGCTTCAAGGTATTAGATGTTTAGACTTGCATGGATTCTTCATTCACAATATCAGTGACTTGTTTATCTTTGGTTAGAAAATAGGGGTAGCAGTATTAAAATATAAGGTAATGTGTTATATTTGCCAATATCTTAGTACCGCGTCAGATTATCTGTACGTCAAGAATGTTTCTGTGGGGAGCTTCATTTTTAAAGGATGGTATGCAATTGTGACTTTACTAGCATCAGTAGAATGGGGAGGGAGACAATTTTTAGAGAGTTGAGTAACTCTCTGGAGCAGATTTAGGAGGATCACCAAAAATTACTTCCCTCCCTGTTCTGCCGATGGATCCCTTCAATCAGTGAGCAGTCACCATTGTATATAGTACCACCGTGGGAATCATCTTGCTCCCATAGTCCATGTAGAAATTGATACAGATCATCGTGACCAATTTGCTTGGAAGTAAACTCAAAGGTAATAAATGTGTGCTTGTCATTTAAAAAATAGTAGAATAAATTTAATCTTGGGGGTATTCATCCTTTCCAGAAAATAACGTGAGGCCTAAACTTCAGTTGCTTACAATTCAAATGGCTTGCTCTTAATGTTGAACCCCGTTTTGAAACTGAGATACTGGTATGATCACTTTGTACCTGGAGCAGGGGCACGTCTTTCTTGAAAATGCCTTTCCTTGGCTAGAATTTGGAAGGAACGTATTGTACTGGGTAGGTGGGTATAAACCTGAAAATATGAAAATTGGGGGAAGGTAGCAGAAGCTGTTAGGTTGAACAGCCACTCCAGAAGTATATTGATCCATTTGGTTGTGCAGTAGTACCCAAGTGGGCTCTTGCATGTTTCCTCGTTGACAGGAATGAGTGTGAAGCTTTGTATGTGACCATGTTGGGTGTAAAAAAGCAGGACTTTGATGTTACTGCCTCTTGGAGACCTTTGTGGGGTCCCTGAAAGTTCTGTGTGATATAAAAACCACAAGAGACACTAATTGAATGCCTGAGCATGGGGCGGTTTCCTAGTGGATTAACTTCCCGATGATGATGATAATTATTTAATTTGTTTGTCTGTTTGCTTGCTTACCACCCACCTGCAGCTTCCAACAAGTTAAAACACACTAAGACATTAAACATTAAAAACTTCCCTATACATGTACAGTGCTACCTTCAGATGTCTTCTAAAAGTAAGATAGTTGTTTATTTCCTTGGCATCTGATGGGAGGGTGTTCCCCAGGGCTGGTGCGACTATTGAGAAGGCCCTCTTCCTGGTTCCCTTTTACCTCACTTTTTGCAGTGAGGGAACTGCCAGAAGGCCCTCGGAGCTGAATCTCAGTGTCCAAGCTGAATGCTAGTTTAATTTTTCATAATTCCTAACACAATTTATTTAGAACAGAATGGTAGGTATAATAGTAGGCAGGAAAGTTTGATAAATCTGGAGATCATCCTTTGAAATGTAAAGTTGTTTAACATGGCTGTTCTGATCTTCATTTGCACTTTAATGAATTAAGTCTAATTTTATATCCATTGAACTTGTTAGAACTTATTTGTAAGAGTAGACATGTTTAGGATTTAGCTGTCAGACATTTTTCGATTTTGGCTTTAGTTGAATTAATTTTTAAAATGGATTATAAAAACATATAAAGAAAAATATATTGTCTTCAGTTAACTCCATCCTTTAAATATTATTGAAAACTTAATATAAAGTATTAATAAAATTATAAAACAAAGACAAATGTAATCTTCATAAATTCATATTGACATAATTGCCAATAAGCACAGACCAAACAAAATAGACAAATTAACACTTGTTGGGCCATTTGTATTTTTATTATTCTGCCAGGAAAATAGATCTAGCATTTGCTTTCTGTAAATCAGGTAAGTTAATTCTGCTGGGCAAATTTAGTTTTGTAGCTATTGTCATTTAGTGACTAAAAAGTTTGAATCATAGAGATTGCCCTTCTGTAAGCTAAACTTTTAGAATTAGAGAGTTCTCAAACTCAAGATTCAGTTTATGACACAGCTAATATTCTCAGCCTAGCCTCCCCCTCTTACTGCACAAATTATTAAAGTGGAAATATTAAGCCTCAATTCCTTTTTGTGCCATTGAACTAAACATTTTTGCTTAATCTTGGGAAATGATGTAGACCTCTTGAAAATCTTTATAATTTGTCCCAAGGCAAGATTCCAGGTTCAAGTTATCTGTACAGTGGTACCTCAGGTACAGGCGCTTCAGGTTACAGACTCCGCTAACCCAGAAATAGTACCTCGGGTTAATAACTTTGCTTCAGGATGAGAACAGAAATCGTGCTCCCTCGGCGCGGCGGCAGGGGGAGGCCCCATTAGCTAAAGTGGTGCTTCAGGTTAAGAACAGTTTCAGGTTAAGAACGGACCTCCGGAATGAATTAAATTCTTAACCCGAGGTACCACTGTATATGCATGGGAAATTTAGGACTCCTTTCAAGCAGCAGCCATCCATACGCATAAAAAGCCTCTAACAAAGTTCAGAGGCCCATCCTAGAGCAACATCCCAAAATGTATGGAGGGCTGTTATTGGAATGTGGTTTTGACCCTCACCCCAATGCAAGAGCAGAAGCAGTTTATGCTCACGCCAAGTTTGGTTTTTAATCTCATGTTTTAAAACTCTTATAATTTATATTAAAAATGATGCGTAGCTGTTGAATATCGTAAAGGGGTGTGTGTGTATTGATCCACGAGTAAAAACAAGCTTCTATGTGCAAACCTTGTATCTGGCAGGCACATGTGTTGGATACAGTGCTGTTGCACTAACTAATGATTGTTACTGGTCCATCAAATATGATGGTGACTGATCACTTGTTTAGAGAGAAAAGCAGTGAAAGAGCACTTGTTTAGAGAGAAGCATTCTGGTGATGAGTACTTTTAGAGTGGCTGCTGCTAATCACATTTTAGATCATATAGGCAAGTACAGCAGTGGATATAGCTGCACATTCTTCAAGGTTTTTGGATCAGCAGCAGTATTTTCTTCTCCAGTGCAAAGAGAGTATGAGTATTAAATATACTTAAGGACAATTTCAAATAATATCCCTTACAAAGCATTCCCTAAAAGAAGAGCTGCCAATTTGTTGCTTTGGCAAAACATTGATCTGTGCCATTTTTTCCCCAAATCCAGAAGTTATACAAGATAGAAGTAGGGATGTATTGCTTTTCTATAAAATTAAAATAGACAGCTTCCGGAGATTAAACATGTAATATAGCAAAAACTATTATAATGTCCAAACCATAATTAAACCTACCAGTTATTAAACACACAGAGAGATCAATATATATAAAATAGGAATCTGGTTAGGATGTTTACAGGCTTGATCCCGGAGAAGTCTCATATTATAAAAGGTGTTCCCTAAGCTTTCCTGGACCATCTTGTGTGGATTTTAAGGCTCAAAACCAAATTGAAATTCAACTAATTGGCTTCCAGGACTGTCCCCATATGTTTAAAGTAATAGGATCATAGTGGACTGTAACTGTATAAAAACTGTGTGTTTATATTGCTTAGTCTCAGTAGTAAAAAGTTCATGTTGGTTTGTCTGACGTTTCTGAAAACGAAGATGGTTGGTTTGATTTTAATTAAGAAATTTGCCATCAATGAAATTTGGTTCAATGAAATCTCCTCTGTATCTGGTAAATCATGGCCTCAATTTCCAAAACTTCTTTCACTTATTGTTCAACTAATCCAGTGTATTACTATGCCTAGCAGATTTGCAGAATGGTTCCATTGCGGTTCTTTTTCCCCTCAGTATTTCATATAGCATATGTTTTATTACCTCTGGTGCTAGCTGCCATTTTGCAATGATCTATAATGTGCATCTCAATATAATGGAGAACATATTTGACTTACAATAAAAAGGACATAATATTCTTTGTCCTGCAAGTGGACATCTAGACCCTTTCCAAAAACTTTGACCCACCCCAGTGCAAGAGCAGAAGCATTTTGTGCTCTACCACAGAAATGGTCTTGAAATTATCCCTTTCTGAATTTTTTTTCAATTTTTTTATTGATTTTCACGAACTCTTTCTGAATTGTTATATTGAAGAATAACTTAAAAACAGACGAGGTTTGCCTGTGCAATCAAAACTTCTGCTTATAAAATACTTGGGTCTAGCACTTGAGTTGCTGAACAGCTGTAGAGTAGAGTGTGTATGATTTTAATTAAACACAGGGAGGACAGGATGCTGGTGATCATGGGTTCCTGCAGTATCAGAATATGCAGCTTGTTCTGGGCAGAGTTGTGATCCCTCTGAAGCAGTTCATGTACAGATTTGGGATACTCTCTAACAGCGTTTTCCTTGGATGCACAGGTAGCAGTGGCTATCAGGGGTGCCTTTCCCTAGCTACAGCTTGCTCACTAGCATGATTTCCTAAAGAAGGTTGGCCTGGTATTAGTTACTCATAGCATAGTTTTGTTACTTCCAGACTAGATTACTGTAATGCTGTCTATGTGGAGTTGCCTTTGAAAACCAGAGACTTCACTTAGAAAAAAATACAGCTGCCAGACTCACCTCCCCCCCCCCCCCCGGTTGGAGAAAATGGATGGGAAAAGATGGTTATTTGGGAATACAGTTGGGCAGGCAGGAAGGTTAAGTTGCCACAAGTGACTTCTTACTGTTATTTAGCTGTGAGCTCTATCCAAGCTTGGAACTAAGGCACTTGCCAGCAACATTTTCGGTTTGGTAAATTAGATCTCCCCACATCTCCTTAACTAGGAAACAATGTTTTGTGAAACTTGCAGCCTGATTTCATGCAGAATTGGACAGAATATCTCACCAGAGTGGTGCATGCTTTAGTTATCTCCCACTTGGACTACTGCAATGTGCTCTACGTTGGGCAACCTTTGAAGGTGACTCGGAAACTGCAGCTAATCCAGAATGCGGCAGCAATACTGATGACTGGGAGTGGCCACCAAGACCATATCACACTGGTCCTGAAAGACCTAGATTGGCTCCCAGTACGTTTCTGAGAAGAATTTAAAGTGTTGGTACTGACCTTTAAAGCCCTAAACAACCTCGGCCTAGTATACATGAAGGAGCATCTCCATCCCCACCCTTCAGCCCAGACACTGAAGTCCAGCTCCTAGGGCCTTCTGGTGGTTCCCTCCCTGCGAGGTTACAGGGAACCAGGCAGAGGGCCTTCTTGGTAGTGGCGCCCGTCCTGTGGAATGCCCTCCCATCAGATGTCAAGGAAATAGACAACTGTCTGACTTTTAGAAGACATCTGAAGGCAGCCCTGTTTAGGAAGGTTTTTAATGTTTGATGTTTTATTATGCTTTTAATTCTGTTGGGAACTGCGGCTTTAGGTGCACCTAATCTGCATAGGATTGGATTGCTAGCACAGCCAGGTGATGGAGGCTGTTGGCAATGTGTGCATTTGTGTTGGGTCAGGAGGGAACTGTACCCTGCTCTTAGTAGGCAGAGGCAGTTCGTAGCCCATACATTGAATCTAGGGTGAAGGAGGAGATACCTGACATTTTAACTGGACAGCAAGAGACAGGCCCTTAGAATAAACAGTTGTTTTGGACATAATGCTAAGTGCTACATAAACTAGCAGAAGCAAATTGCAAGCTCAAAAATTCACCCCTCTTCCAGCATTGCTATGAGAAGGAGATTGGAAGCATCTGTTTCCTGTTTTAAGCTAACTGCACTACATCATGTCTGAACTGGGGAAACCCTGATTAAACATCGTTTTGTTACAAATCATAAACCACAGTTTGATTCTGATTTGTTTCAACAAGCCATCATTTAATGTTGTGTCCAAAACATGTCATTCATTGTCAACAGCATATTTGGAGGTTGTGCCATTTAGCTGAGCCTTAGCAGTGGTAAAAGAAAGAAGGCGAAAGATTTATATGATCTGAGGAGAAGCCAGAGTTTTAAAAGAAAGAACCTAAAAACAAACATCTTTCTGTGTTTGGGAGGGAGCTTGTGCAAGAGAAAGGGAATGGCAGTACAGAGGTAGGTATTAGAGAGGACCTGAAACATAGGGGTGTGGTGCAACATTCACCAGCCTAACAGGACGCATGCCTAAAAATTATACTGTTGGCACCTGTGGCCATCCTCCCATCATTCCATTCAGAAGCATGGGTGTTTGGCCATGGATTGGGGGAATAAAATTAACAAAAGATTGGCAGAACATGTTGCTTGCTGTGCCTGTAATAATTTTGCTTAGTTTTGCATTTAAACAAATTAAGTTATGATTAAAATCCAGATGTTGAATAAAGACATTTTAATTGGTTTGGGTTCTATCTCTCCTATGTGTTGGTTTTCATAAAAATAATACCTGCTGAGTTAGGAGTATACATTAACGTAAATGTGCATAGACATGCAGATTCAACAGTACAATCCTACCTTAGGATGTTTACCTTAAAGTAAGTCCCACCATGTTCAAGGTAAATTTGCATGAGAGTGAGCCTTTAATAGTAGAATAGTTGGGCATAGACAATAAAGAAATATAAGTTTTAAAGCAAGGGCCTTGCCTGTTTTAGAAGCTATGAGCAAAATCTGGAGGTGCAGTTCATTCCTTTCTCATGAACTTCATTAAGTTTAAGCCTCTACCTTCTGCTGATGGCGGTGGGGGCTATTAAGATGGCCTTCTCCATGAGTTTTACGGATATGGTTGCTTTCTGACATATTTTGGGGTTTTCCTAATGTTCTTGGTGCTCTTGGTTAAACCATAGGAAATCATGGTTTGTAGATGCCCTCTTTTGTATTATAAACCCTATTCATCTCGGTGTTCTGAGGATTTGAAAGTGAAGAAATAAGTACGTTGTTGGCTAGAGAGCAAATTATGGAGAACAGATTAAATCTGTAAGAAACTGATGGCAAATAACATGCTATATCTCTGACACTATTGTGTCTGCTTTATGTTGTCTAGAGGAGTTGTCCTGTGTGGCAAAAGGTCTGTTACAATCTTGCCAGCAGGGCGAAGAAGTCTGGCTGTGCCAAGTTTGCAATAAACAGTACAAATAATCACACTTTGATTCAGTGACTATTTCAGGAGAGGTGGTCACAAAAGGTTTCTCTGGTTAGTCTTGTTGGGTACTTTTCAGCTTGTGCAACCTGAGGATATGGACAAATTATTTGGAAAGATGAGAGCTACCACATGTACTCTTGATCCTAAACCTTCCTGGCTTATTAAATCTGTCAGGCAGTTGGTTCAGATAAGATAGTAAATCCTTTATTGTGGGAGGGAGAAGTTCTAATGACCCTGAAGGAGGCTGCAGTGAAAAACCATCCAACACATAATTTACTTCCCTCCACATGCTTTTTCTTCATGTTATCAGTATAATTGTGTGTGTGTGTCATTTTGTTGCCATTGCTTAGCAGTGATTTGACTCCTAATTGTCTACTTCAGATTACCAGAAATCTACCAGTAAATTCCTATCTACCTTTGGTCCATCGTGTATTGAATTTTCCTTAACTGGTTAAGGTGATGAACATGTGATGACAATATTGCACTAGGTTTTCTTGGATAAAACTGATAATTGGTATCCTTTCCAATCTGGTTTCCAAGCTTGGTTTTGGAACTGAAACTGCTTGGTTGCCTTGGTAGTGGTTGTTTACTGGGTGATAAAATGGGGGGTGGGGAGTTGGCATTTGTCTGGAGACAATGGAGTGTACCTCCAGGGTTGATGTTAGACCACACAGAAGTGACCTAGGGGCACAAGACTGGGCAGTGTGTATGGAAGAGGTCCTGGGCTATCCAGAAGTCAGAACCCCTGATGTGGTCTAAAGGAATTAAAGCAATACGTTTGGCACCAGCTTGGCTGCAGGGGTTGCTAGGAGGTGGTGTACAAGGTGCAGTCCAGCTGTTTTAGGGACTTGACTCCGGATTTGTGTAGGATTTATTCCTTAGCCTTTTCTTCTTCCAAAGTTATCTCACAAAGAAGCAGAGGTTTAGGATCAGAGTTTTCCTTGTCCTGGGTGGACTTACCTTCCCAGGTTGACAAGTCCCATCTGCCCCTCACTTCCCTCTGCAGCACTTGCAGAAACCTCCTTCTTGACTGTAGGACCCATTAGTGGTCTCATCCGCTCAATCCACTGGAGCCTATCTTTGCATGCAGGGGAAGTCCCTAGTTCATCTGGTTTAGCTGGCCTGTTGAAACAGTTTCCTGGGGTGTGGCCACTGCCACATGCTGACAGCTTCCAGGAGCCAGAGGTGAGAGCTGAGTGCCAGGCAGGAACCAAAGATAGACACCCCAGAAGGAGCACGATGTGTCCCCTACAAGAGGTAATATCTCTCACTTAATGCCCCATATACCCCCCCAAAACCCCTGGGAAGTGTATCCCTGTTAATTCCCTTAGTCCTCTTGGTAGCTTTTGATGCCATCAGCCATTGTATCCTTCTGGGTTATTTCTCCAGGTTAGGAGTGGGGAGTCCTGTTCTGAAGTGTGTGCTCCAGAACATCATGCTGGGAGACTGCTAACATGACCATTGGCCTGTGGGATGCCACCGTATTTCAGCCTGTCTTCCATGTTTTAACATCTACATGAAACAGATGGAAGATGCTTTCCAGAAATTTGAGCTAAAGTGTCATTAGTATGCAGATGATAAGGTAAAGGGACCCCTGACCATTAGGTCCAGTCGTGACCAACTCTGGAGTTGGGGTGCTCATCTCGCTTTATTGGCCGAGGGAGCCGGCGTACAGCTTCCGGGTTCATGTGGCCAGCAGGACTAAGCCACTTCAGGCGAACCAGAGCAGCGCACAGAAATGCCGTTTACCTTCCCGCCGGAGCGGTACCTATTTATCTACTTGCACTTTGACGTGCTTTCGAACTGCTAGGTTGGCAGGAGCAGATGATACTTGGCTCTTAATCTCATTTCTAATTTCTAATCTCAGGGAAGCAATGGAAATACTGAATTGTAGACAGGCAGCTGTTTTGGCCTAGATGAGGGTGAACAAACTGACAATCTAGACAAGATGAAATAATCATGGATTAGGTATTCTGTCTGTTCTGGAGGTGCTTGCAGTCCCACTGAAGCATTGCGTTTGAAGTTTAGGAGTTCTCTTAGGCTCAGATATGTGCTGGATGCTAAGGTGCAGGCAATGACCACGAGTGATCTTTACTGATTCTGTCTTGAATGTAGACTGTCATTTCCAGGAGAAATTGGACCTAGTGTCAATCATTCATGCTCTTGTCAGCACCCTGTTGAATTATTACAATGCACTCTACATGGAGCTTCCATTGAGTACAGTCTGAAAGCTACTATTGGTTCACAATGTGGCTGCCCATATTCTGACAGAGTGCTTGTTTATATTGCTTTCAGGTTCAGTTTAAGGTGCTGACTTTGATCTTTTAAAAATCCCTATATAATGTGGGACCAGACTACTGTATATTGGGAATCACATGCTTCCATATGAACCTGTTTGGGACTTTAACACCATAGATTTCTTTTGGTTCTGCTGCTGTCTGAAATAGTTTACATGAGGACCCAGGAAAATGTGGTGTTGGCAAAATAACCTCACCGCACCCCTTTCAGTGGGCAGTGAAGATTATTTTAAGCAAGTTTTTGTAAGATTCTGACTTTATCAAGTGTTTTGCTGCTATTTTTAAATGGTCTACTGTGGTTTTGCTATAATTTATTGTGGCTGCCAGTGATTATTTTATCTCTGTGTTATGTTTAAGCAGCCTTGTGTGCATGGTTCAGTAATATAAATAATAAGCATTCTGAGAATGTATTCCTGCCTTGTACATTTAACACATATCATGTGTTACCATGGGACCAGTATTAAGAAGTTGGTGAAATCATCCCATTCATGAATTGGAAGTTATGTTACTGGGTTCTGGTAAGGTGAAATGCTTCAGCAGATGCATGTGAGGCAGAACTTGGTACAGAATAAGATGGTTGAAAGTAGGAAGTGGTAGCATAATACTAAAATGTCACTTATTTTTCTACTTGACTATATGTAGTACTGCTTGGGAAAGAAACTGGGCTACTTGCATTCTTCCTTTCTTGTATTTCTTATCTTTATCTAGAAGATGCTTGGCAAAAATTTGTTGCCTTTGCTTTACTAAAGGTGCCTGTACCAAGCATATCTCTTGTATATAATTCAGGAGAATCTTTTCGTTTCCTTGCGTGTTCTCTGTTGAAGTTCTTCCCAACCTTAATATTTACCCTGCACTTCTTATAAGCATGTATGTACACAGCTAGAGGGAAGAACAAGCCCATGCTGCTGTGAGAAATATACTATGTTTTCTAAACAACTGTTTAAGTGGAGTCTCCATCCTGAAGAAAGAAGCATTACAATTATTTAATTATACATACATGCATGCATACATGCATAAATACCCCACCCATCTCGCTGGGTTGTCCCAGCCACTCTGGGCAGCTTCCAACACACATAAAAATAATAATAAAACATCAAACATGAATAGTAACAATCTAATCCAATATAAAATGTCACAGTAACTTTAAAATAAACAATTTTTTTAAAACAACAATTTATTTCAAATAAAGCAGTATTCAGTAATCCAATAGAATCCAATAGTAAACAGTAAAATTAAACATCAGCACATAATAATTACCAATTACAATAAAGAATTACTAATCTATAATCAATAAAAAATAACAGCAAATCACAATGCATAAAATACAACAAAACATACAAAACCATGTAAAATGATCAAATTGAGAAACAAGGACACACAACTTACAAAATTATTTTTTAAAAATATCCCTGAACTCCTCTTTTCCCAGTTGCTTCTGCTGCTCTCAAAAGTCATGGTCAGATAGACTCCCAGGGCTGGAGGGTGGGGCAAGGCAGATGGAAAAGCCATTGCCTGCAGAAAGTCTCTCTCCTCTCACTACTATGGTAGTGTAGGCGCTATATTCTCCCTCCCCACCCCCTCAGTAAAGAATAGCATTAAGAGCTCTTGCTGTGCCCTCTCTCCATGTCGGTGTCAACTCTTGGGAAACTGGGTTAGCATTCACAGGGTGAGGTGACATTTATGGTTCAGGCATTTTTGTAAAACCCAGCAGTACAGGAAAACATAGTGCTACTATTGCTCCCACATTTCCAGAGCAATGCAAATTTTGAGCCCTGTAAATGGTGTCTTTAAGGCCACTGATAAAACATAGTGGTATCCTTTCACTATTTTTCTAGCAAGAGAAAGTTTACTTGTGCAACAGAACTGCTGTGATCATCTGTAGAGGATGCTTATTAAGCTAAGTATTAAAATAAGTGCTTTGTTTTAGGTTTGGATTACTAATATACAGTTGACTCACAACTTCTGTGGGAGTTACTTTCCATGTATGGCATGTAAAGCTGAAATAACCCTGAATCTGCCCCCACCCAAGCATCCCTACCTTTCTGAAGCTGGCGTTTTGAACAGGCCTTTGCCCTCCATGCAAGGTGGAGAGCTTTTAAACTGTCCGCACATTTGTGCATTTAATATGTGCAATATTAACTGGCCAGCCACCAAGTGTGTAAAGCTGTGATTGTGGAAGTTAAATGCCATGCAGGGTGCAAGTTGGCCATTACATTCGAAGGCTATATTTGGTGAGGTCCAAAACTTTTGGAGTGGATGCTTTTGTTCTTTCTCCTAGTTCTTGGCATTGGCTTACTTTGAGAGAATTCAAGATGCTGCTCATTCTTTCAATAGAAAGCATTTGTTTTACAGTCATACCTGGGGTTAAATATGCTTCAGGTTGAGCATTTTCAGGTTATTCTCTGCGGCGACCCGGAAGTAACGGAATGTGTTACTTCCGGGTTTTGCCGCTTGCACATGCGCAGACGCTCAAAATGACGTCATGCGCGGAAGTGGCAAATTGCAACCCACGCACGCGCAGATGCGGGGTACGTTCGCTTCAGGATGTGAACGGGTCTCCGGAACTGATCCCGTTCGCATCTAGAGGTACCATTGTATTTATAGCATAAAAGCATTTCTGGATACTACACAAGGTGGTAAAAAATAAAATTAGAAGTTTGGATAACTTAATGCAGGGGTAGGGAACTTCTGGCCTATGGGCTTCATTAGGCCTACCAGGTTTTTCTGTTTCACTTGCAATGCCATTTTGGGCAAGCCATGCCTATTTGCCCTATACCTGATGTCACATCTCAGGAAATGTATGCTTGCAATACAAACACTATTTACTAAAATAATGCAAAATTGTAGTTTACATGTGATAGGCATTCAAAATTAGAAAACATAAGCTACGTGAGGTATGTTCATTCGCTTATGTTTTACCAATTGTAAATGTCTTATTGATTTGTTAAACATATAATATGACTCATGCTGTAATTCTGATGTTTTGCTTATTTTTTTGGTTGCTGGTTTGTTAAATAGTATAATATAAATATAATACAAATTGCAATTGTTTTACTGATGATTTTTTAATTATATGATTTATGCTGTAGTTGTGATGTTCTAGGATGTTACTGTTACTTACTGTTTCTAAGCCACTTTGGGATTCATTTGAATGGAAAGTGGCATAGAAATGCAGTGAATCAGCAATCAAATCAGGGGTGCAGCAAGTAACAGTCTGGCTCAGCCAAAATGAGATTTGAAGGCACTGCTGATCAGAGGTGCTTGCTGATTGTCCGGTCTTGAGGAGAGCTTTGCAAGACTTCACAAGACTTGATAGTCTGCTGGTCGTTGGGTCTTGTGAAGCCCTTTGCACTACACTGAGATTGAATTGATTATTTGATAGGCCTGTCATATAACTGGGTTCTTTATATTGCTGATTACAAGACTAATTAAGTTATTTGATTAAAAAATACCGCTATAAGTATGTGTTGAAAGTTGTCTAGGAACACAGAAAATAAGATGCAAGCAAATATGGTTGACTTGTATTCAGTTAATGCAGCAGAGTTGAGAAATTATAGTGATTCCGTAGTGTTTTTGTTTTGATGACTCAGCAACTGCTTCAGTAACAGTGTGTTGTAATGTTGTTTAGCAATTAGCAGGTTTAATATTCAGCATTTCCAGTAATTATTGGAGAAGAAATATAAGAGCTACCTACCTGAAATTCATTTTTATAACTTCTGTTTTTGAACACGATACCTTAACATTTTAAAAATACTAGTCTGTTTAGACATGCTTACAAATAATAAAGAAAAACTGGTAGTCTTGAAAATGTGGCTTGAACAGATCACCTGACTTGACTCTGGCCTAGAATACTCACCAAAAGCTTCTGCTAACTCTTGTGTCTTTTTCTTGGCATCAGTGGGAACCAAGCTAGTTAATACAACATTGTGCTCTCTGGACTTTTATCTAGTGGTTGCTATGTTTAATAAAACTCTTTATATACCTTCTGTACAAAAGCAGGCACATTTACCTTTTTACTTCTGTACTATTTTTAATGATTTTCCAGGTTTTATCATTTATGTGTTCTGCTCTGATATTTTAGGGGATTGCAATATGTAAACCTATAGGAGTGTTTATAGAAATCAGCTTAAAGTAATTTAAGACTGCCATCATTTGCACACTTATAAGTAAGCTTGTGCAACACAGTTGGGTTTACTTATGCACGGTGTTCTGCTCTGCATTGTGTCTTCATACGAAGATGATTCAGAACACATTTAACCATTTGAAGAAGCCTTTATTCAGATCTTTACTGTTGAAAGAAAAAGAAATACTGCACTTAAAATGACTGACATTCTATTACAGTGGAACCTCAGGTTATGTACCATCCTTCTTATGAATGCTTCGGGTAACGAGCTCCGCTAACCCGGAAGTAGATGCTTCTTGGTTGCGAACTTTGCCCTGGGATGCGAGCGGAAGTCACGTGGCGGCAACGGGAGGCCCCATTAGCGAAAGTGCAGATCATGTTACGAACAGTTTCAGGTTAAGAACAGACCTCTGGAACGAATTCACAGATGTATAGCATCTGTGGTTGAAAGTTTAAATTAAGCAAAATGTTTTCAACATTAGTTATTTGAGTTGTTAGTGATGAAGTTTGATACTATTTGGGAAGTCTAAACTCTAAAAGATCCAGTTGCTCTTTACACCAGGGGTGGCTAATCAGTAGCCCTCCAAATGTTGGACTCCAACCCCCATCTGCCACAACAAGCATGTTCAGGGGTTGGGACTGATGGGAATTGTAGTTTCACAACATCTTAAGGGTCAAAGGTTCTCCATGTCTGCTTTACATAGTTTAAGATGTGATAGTATTGGAAAACATCACTTCCTCTCTCATCCAACCATTCATATTGGTTAGAATTAGTACTGTTGTACCTTTTAAGGCCATAGAAACATAATACAGACATTGAGCTTAATTATTATGATAGTAGTACTTACCCATTTTATTAGCACCAATAAATTTCTTGCAGCTAAGGCTGTGAAAGGGGAGTGATACTGGATTTATTTTCTAACAAGAATTTGAATACTGTGCGTGCAGAATAAAGATAATACAGAACCAGAAAGAGGTTTGCTTGAAATATATTTCAGTGTACGAAGAGAAACAGTTTCCTTTTCCTGTTTGAACATGCTGCTTTGGAGCTAATAAAAATAATCACATCTTGTGTATGTGGTATTAAACCATAGCTTGGGCTGGCTTGCTCTTCTCGTCCTTTCATATGGCTGGAAGGTAGGTCTTCTGTTAAGTTTTGATTCACTTGCAAAGAAATTTGGTTTTGTGTTACATATGAATTGAAGATTGTGGCTTTCAGCTAACAGTGATTACCAGTGTTCTGGCAATGAGCTACAAAACCATAAATGACTTGGGGCCCTTATACCTGAAGAAGCACCCTGGAAGCATTGATGGAGAGCTTCTGACCCTTGTTAGCATCCCATCTTTGTGTGTTGCACATAGTGTGATGTGGGAGAGAGCCTTCTCTTGTGGCACCCTGCTTGTAGAACGTCTGTTTCACTTATATTTGACTGGCATTAGTCTTGTTTTCACCAGGTTAAACTTGGTTATTTGCTTAAGCTTTAGTAATTGTTATTCTCACTGATTAATTTGTATTGACTGTTAATTGTATGTTAAGATTATTTATTTTATCAACTCCCGGTTCATTGTTGGCTGTATTACAAGATTGGTGTATCCTGCCCTGAAATTCTCGGATAGAGGACATATTATTTGATGTAAACTGTGGTGCTTAGCTCATACTTGATCTAAAGCAAAGATTCTTTGAAAGTGAAACTAAGCTCTGCAGAAGACTTCCCAGCCCTGCAGAAGGAGCAGAGAAGTGCATGGACCTGATCGTTTCCCCTTGGTTTGTGGAGGTTCATGCATATGATGCTGAACTATGGTTTAGCATTTTATGCAAACCGGGCTTATACTTTGAGTAGCAGTAGAGCTTCTACTTCATAATGGATCTTAAACTATGGTTTGCTGCTTTAAAATGCTTTTCCTGGAATTCTATTGCTTCTTAGGCA
The DNA here is from genome assembly GCF_964252035.2 of Podarcis erhardii. Lineage (NCBI taxonomy): Eukaryota > Metazoa > Chordata > Lepidosauria > Squamata > Lacertidae > Podarcis > Podarcis erhardii. The sequence goes on along the minus strand of NC_138513.1, from coordinate 16,757,314 downwards.
TTGCTATTTTGTCCTAGTCTTGCAAATGCATAATGTTTTCCAGTATGTCCGATACTGGGCAGTTTGCTTCTAGACAATCAGGGGGCTTTACAGCTCAGTAGGGCATTAGAAATGCTGGAAGTTGATGGTTTCAAAGAAAGAAAGAAAGAGACAGTTTTCAGGTAAAACATTGCATATTCTCATTTTATAAGGCTATGACAGTACTGGTTCTCAGTCTCAGGTGTGAAGCCTGCTGCATCTATGTCATAGAGGTGTTTGGCTTCCTGAAATAAAGCCTAAAAGAGGAGTTATTTCTATTCCAGAAACTAGTTATGTCTGCACCTTTACAGAAGATGTGTCCAGTGTATATGCAAATGAGATTTCTGTTCTAGACCAGCCGTTGTTCCTGCCTTGATGGCTATTGTTAATCCTTTTACCCAGAATCCATTAGTTGGATGAAATGGGTGTTAATCAGGGTTTCGGTGACATTTCATCAATCAATCAATCAATCAATCTAGTGTGATGCATAAGACCCCCACCTTTTTCACTTTGCAAATTTCAGGGGTCTAGATAAGGAGTCAGCAGACTTTTTCAGCAGGGGGGCCAGTCCACTGTCCCTCAGACCTAGGGGGCTGCACTATATTTTGAAAAAAAAATCATGAACATATTCCTATGCCTCACAAATAACACAGAGATGGCATTTTAAATAAAAGGACACATTCTACTCATGTAAAACATGCTGGTTCCTGGACCGTCCGCTGGCCAGATTTAGAAGGCGATTGGGCCAGATCTGGCCCCCAGGCCTTAGTTTGCCTACCCATGGTCTAGATCAAAGAGTGAGGCAACTGAGTTCTGTAGCATAGACACTGTGAGATTGGTGCTATCTGGTGTATTCCTGCTGTCTTGAGAGATTATAAAGGGTTCCCTGAAACTTTGTCACACTAGAGCAGTGGTTTTCAACCAGTGTGCCGTGGCACCCTGGGGTGCCTTGAATGATGGTCAGGGGTGCCACGGCCAACACTAGCCTGTCCCTTCGCCCCCCCCCATGCGCTCTCGCGTCTCTACCTTCCAAAGGCTTGCACAGCTGTTTGTTGCAGCAGCCCTGGCTACAAGCTCCCCAGGCAAATGGTGCCTCGGGGGCTGGCCAGGGGTGCTGGTTGTCAGGAGTAAGCAAGCAAGCGGACAGACAAGTCCCAGGCCCCTGTGGGGCAATGTGAGGAGATGTCTTTGGGGCAGGGGCAGGGGCAGGGCAGCTCAGAGACCAGGGACGGTAATAGCAGCCACCCGGAGGACTCCCAATGAGAGGGAATAGGAGTAAAGGCTGAAGGAATACTCCACAAGGGAGGGTGTTCTAAAAAGGGTGAGAGGCTGCTAGCTCTGCAGGCAAGGGGTGACATAACTGGGCACCTGAGTCCCATAGGGGTGCCGCAGAAAGAATATAGTTGGTCAAAGGAGCCGTGGACTCAAAAAGGTTGAAAACCTCTGCACTAGAGGATAACTGTGCCAGCTCACTCCCCTTCAGTTGCTATGGAGAATGTTAGATGCTTTCCCTATCAGAACAGACAGGGTTAAGAGCACTTTGGGCAGAAAGATTGTATAGTCTTCTAGCTGGAGAGTTTCTTGCTTTTTTTTTTTTTTTTTTTTTTTTTTAAGGCACTGGAGTTTTAGGATCTGTATTAGAGCAATGACTGGCTATCCTCCAGGGCCTCAAAAGCCACTGGGATGTTTCCAAAAGCAACAGCAAAAGAACCTGTTGGTTCCTCTAGAGAGCGCCCATCAAATTTGAATTGCCTCATGAGTTTTCATGAGGATGCAAGGTTTCTTTTAATGCCTCTGTGATATTTATATTTGGAAGCATTTTTTAAGTGTAGCAGTACAGAGTCCCAGTTTGCTCTTCTGAATAGCTGCAGTCCAAAATATGTGAATGAATAAATTTACATTGTGAATTATTGAGGAGTTTGAAGGGTTTCCCTAAAGAACAGCCTTGCAGTTACCTTGCTAAGTAAAAATTAAAGATGAGCTTGTTTTTATCCCAACTTTCATGAGGCTTCTGTCTTATCCATTTCAGTGGCATAATCACCTCTCTTTTTACCAGAGTTTCAGTTCCCTGGCTAAAGGAACTCCTGGAATAATAATAACAATAATAATTCTATTTATTACCTGCCCTTCATCATCAGGTTCCAGGGTGAGTTCGAACACTTTTAAATTCAATTTTAAAACCGTGAAATCATAGTTTGGTATAGGGCTTAATTCTCTGTATTGTATGTTTAATACACCTTTTAATTATATATTATGCTGAAATCCTAAGAAGGAATGAGAAAACCCACTCCTGTTAGGGAATGGGCTTGACTGTATCAGGTGTGTATACCAAGGGGGGGGGGATTATGTTTGTTGCTTGCAGAGAGCACAGAGTGTTTTCTATTGTACCTTATCAGATAGCGACTTGGTATTCTCTTAATATTTTCCTCAATATTAAGGAATGTGCTTGGTAAATGAAATCTGGAATTCACAGTGTCCAGCCTGTTTTCTGGGTCTTCATGCCTTGATTACTTCATCTTAGTATTGTGAGCTTCTTAAATCCATATGTTGTATTTTAGCAAAAGTAGAGACTGGTGGAGTGAACCTGTTAATAGGGAAGTTTCCTGTAGAAAGACTTTCCTGTTGAAGAGCTTCTGGACTGTTGCCTCTTTTTCTCCTGTTTTGTCTAGTGGAGCCTTTCTTACATTGATTTAAATCAGGGTTTCTGAACTTCTGAGTTCATTGTCTCCTTGTTGAACTTTTAAAGTTGCCATCAACCCACACTTCAATTACTAGGAGTGTAAAGGAAATAAACTAAAGGAATAACAGTATATATTCAACTTTTATTAGTTATCCATCACTATTACTAGGGATATCAAATGTAAGAAAGGGAAATAGAACAAGTGAAAATAATGATGAAACCATGCCATTCTGTACATGTCCTTTATTTATGAGCTTAATAGTTTTTATTTTTTTGCTCTGTGCCATGTAGGGTATGATACACCCATAAGAGTGCTGTTAGACTCAGGTCCTGCTTGCATGCTTCCCACAAGCATCTGCTTAGCCACTGTGAGAACAGAATGCTGGACTACGTGGATCATTTCCCTGATCCAGCAGGTTGTTAGGTTCTTATTGCCCTTTACGACCCCATGGTCTTTATTCACATCCTGCATCGTCCCATTTACCCCAGGAGGTCAATATAAACTGCTTTGAGAAACCTAGAATTAAATTACAGGGTGGAATTGCTCTGTTTTTCCTCTTCCCCACCCCTAGAGCTTCACATTCCTATTATATATTTATTTATAAATTTATTCATAAAATGTTTGTTAAAAGTATGTCTCAAATTTGAACTTTTCATGTCAAGAGCAAATTTGATATCTTTTTGATTCAGTGAGTGCGTGGCACCTTATCATCTTTATATGCTAGCAAATGAAACTTGCATTTTGCTAATATGAGCAGAGGTTTCCCAAATCCAAGTCTTGATTCAAATCTGTAGATAAGTGCTTGAATTCTACCAGGGTGAATTGATGTAAATTAAATAATGATTTAAATCAGCAAGAGAAAAAGTTGGAGTTCCCACTGATATGGCATATATTTCTTAAAACTTAATGGTGTTTTATTTTACAACTAACAATAGTTACTGTTTTTACCTGTGTATAAGATAAGACCGTCAATCTCCCCAAAAAAGCTCAACAAGTTTGGGTGCAGTAAATATATTGGTGCTTTGAATATTTAATTAAAAAAGTGAAGTTGCTCTGTTTGAAGTTAAAATACTGATTTCTTAATTTTGGGTTCAAAAAAATAGGGGTTGTCTTATACATAGGGGCATCTTATACATGAGAAGATATGGTATTTTCTTACAACCAGGCCTTTCATCTATTTATTTCATGTTATACAGCTTACAGACTTTGTTTTTTTAAAAAACAACAACCCCTATATCATTCAAAATATTGCTGTACAAGCCTCTCCTATGACTGGCAGCCATGACAATTGATTAAGTACATCAGATTATTTTTATTTTCTTTCTAGTTATGCTCCTTTATATTTCACTTTGCCTTGGCTTTGCAACCCTTTGGTTGCAAAGTAGCAACCAAAAATGAAATACCAGTGACTGATAATTACTGGCAGACTAGAGCAGTTTATATTCACAAGGCGATGGTGGTTATGTTGAGCTGGTACAGTGTAAGGGCAGTATTCTACCAACTTCTCCATCAGCATAAGAATTGCCACTAGCACAATGAGACTTCGCCCATCTCCCCCCTCTATGCACACCCCACCACCCCACCATTTCCCTGAATCTTCTCTGGGGGGTTGGGGAAAATCTAGAACAGATTTAAAGGGGTGTACGAGAAGGGGAATAGTTCTTCTGTGCAAGCAGACAGCTTTGTGCTGATGAAACTACTTAGCACTAAATTGAATACAATCCTAATTATTCATATGTGAGAAATGATCAAATTGGTTCTTTTACATAAAAGTCCTTTGGCTCAAATGTATCTGATAGAGGGTCTTGATTTGGCTTAGAGATTAACTGTGGTGCTTATATCTAGATATTTCATATTATCTTATTTAAAAGAAACGTTGGCTGAAATCCAACACCATGTGAGTTGGCATTTGCAATCTGACTACCCCTTCCTCTTCTGTCTGCCTGCAGTCCCCCACTCACCTGCTCCAGAGGTTTGAACAAGGCATAGTGTCAAGGGTTAGCTGCAGAGGGAAGAGAGAAAAGGAAAATTGTGTTGTGCAAGCAGAAGTCTGTAACGTTGGCAGATACACAACTGAATATCACCCTTAGTATATATACTTAAAAAGCAACACACACCATTTTTATCCACCCTAATTCTCACAGCCCAGCATTTGTGAGTGTGTCTTTGAACTTATATTGCAGTGGTGGTCTTTAAGATATACCTAATATTCTACATTTGACTCCCAGATTTCTTAATGCTCCGATTTTAGATTGTTCTAGTGGTGAATGTGTTGACCTACATTTATGCTAACTTTTAGCTTTCAGAATAGAAATGACCTGGCCATTTTGAAGTACACATAGTATTTTCTCATTTGGAAGGATTTTTGTACAAATGTGTTGCCTAGTAGTATTTCATGGATTGTTGTAATTTGGCTGTCAATGTGGTACTAGGATTACTTTTGAATTAGGTGCTCCCATTTTGAGTGAGAAAAATGCATGTTTCCTATTTTTATAGTAATTGCGGTTTTTTGGATAATGATGTATATACTTCAGCACTCTGGATCATGTGAAAATGCCCTACTTTGAAATCTCTGTAAATAGGTAGTCTCAGATATTATTATGTATGAAAAACAGAGTTAAATGGATTTTAAATGCCTTAATATAGATATAGGTTGAAGAGTAAGTTTCTCTTTGTGTCTTGTAGAAGTTTGAGTCATATTTAGGTAAAATCCTTTCTTTTCATTGGTTACATAGCAACTTTACAGGCTAATCCTATTTAGCTGAGCTAACAGAGCCATGCATAATTTTTAAGGGAAAAGGAAACACTTCAAATCAATACATACCAGGATTATAATTTTATATTGGTCTGTCATCTGCTACATGATATAGTAAGCATTTTTACTTGTATCTGAAAATTAATATAAACCTTTAATTTTATTTTTTAGGGACCAGTTATTCTCCACAAGAAAATTCTCATAACCATAGTGCTCTTCATAGCTCAAATTCACACTCTTCTAATCCTAGCAATAATCCAAGTAAAACATCAGATGCAGTAAGTATCTATGGTGAATTATGCAACTTTGTTTTACTTTATTTAACTCACAGACAGTGCTTTCTTTGGCTAATTTTCAATTAATGCAAATTATTAGAGCAAGACTGGTCAGACTGTGTTCCACATTCAGTATTTGAGTTCATAGCATGTAATTTAAGTGATAAATACACATTTCAGAAAGCTATTCTCTTGCATATTGTTTTGAACCCATTGTTTCTTCAAGTCTGGTATGGCAGTAGTTTTAAAAACTCTGGCAAATAGAACATTTCTAAGAGCCATGAAGGAAGATGTAGGTGTACTGTTGGAAATATTTATACCCATTGCAGATGTAACATTGGTGTGTGTTTAGGGAGTAGACTGTGGGATTGTGCATTCTGTCCCCTGGTTTGTCTGATTGAATGTTCAATTCCAATTTAAAGAAATTTTGACAATCCCAGATTCCTTTTCACAACATTGATTCAACCCAGTTTGGAAATGGAATTTGGATCGTCCTCAGATTGAGCTAGAAGTAATTATGACTTAAACCAAGGTAGGTGGGAAGGCGTGCACAAAAACATGATCCAGTGCTGGAATCCTAGTTGGCATTGTCTGCACTGACCTTAATCTCTATGAACACAAGGGTTCCTGTTACTAAATTAAAGTATATGTTAAAGGACAAACTGGAAAGAGGGGTGTGGTTTTTTTTGGTATAATATATTAAGCTGATTCCATCACTTTTGCCCTCCCTCCCCCAAGTCCTATGATTCTGCAGATGACTGGTCTGAGCACATTAGTTCTTCTGGCAAAAAGTACTACTATAACTGCCGAACAGAAGTTTCCCAGTGGGAAAAACCAAAAGAATGGCTTGAAAGGTAAGTACTAATATAATAGGTGAAATGCAGTGTTGTACACTTGATATGATTTAACTGTTTGCTTTTTCCTCTCCAGAGAGCAGAGACAAAAAGAAGCAAGCAAAATATCTGTCAACAGTTTCCCAAAAGACAGAGATTACAGGAGAGAGGTGATGCAGGCAACTGCTGCTAGTGGGTTTGCTAGTGGAAGTATGTATGTTTTAATACAATAAAAAAATCTGCCTATCCATTTTCTATGCTTTGTCAGTAATTTCACATCAAAACAAATTTTACAGATATGTTAGACTTTATATGTGTTTTCTTGATGTACTTGTGCCTGATTCTTGCGTAGACACTGAAATGGTTCCTGTGATTTATTTTATGAGCATGAATTGTACTCACAGCCCTTGCACAAAGCACCATAAACTGGTGCTTTCCCCCTTTTCTTCAATGACAAGTTCACCAGCATGTCTAAAGTTCTCTGTTTGAGTTGAGAATCAAGGTTGCTTTGTGTATTTATTAATTTCAAAAATGGGTCAGTTTAGGAATTGTTATAAATATTGCACATTCCACCTTTCTCGTGAATTTCAAGCACAATTGTAATGTCAGTATTAAAGCATACTGAAGTGAAACCTTTCATTTTTATATTAAAAATATTCTCCTATGTCCCTTTACAACTTCAATGTTGTATAGGTTTGAATACAAATGCTTCTGAGTTTTCAAACTTGGAGTAATTAATTTCGTGATGTGTCATTAGTTTTTATTATTTCATGCTGGAATACTAGATGCAAGTGTGTTTAGCTACCTATAACCCTTGAAGGCAGTAATGTCATTGCTTCTCAAGAATATTTTAGCAGCTTGTCCCCAGAAATGGTAGTTGCACCTCCCTCAGAAGTTGGGGCTGGGGGCTGGGAGAGGGCAATCTTTGTGGCAGCCCCTCTTTCCTCCCCACAGTTGCATCTCATTACCCACAGTTACATCTCATTACCCTAGCCTTTTGACACCTGAGATGTGTGTTTCCTGTAATTCGAATCTGTTTTAACTTTTTAAATTTATTGTGAAGTGTTCAGATTGGGCTGTTCCCCTTGCAAAAGACTCAGGCAAGAGCACATAATTGTGTGAGGTAGACTGCTTTTCAGTTTTTTCTTCCTGCCTAGGACAGAGCTCTCACTATTTTGTTAGCTGTTAGTCAGCTGTGTCCTCTTTAACTCCTTTCTTTGTTATTTTTTGTTACTTAGTAATCTTCCTCCTCTTTAGTTGTAGGATACTTTTTCCTGTCTTTGTTACTGTTTGGTGTCTGTCCATTTTTTTTACTGTTTGGTTTCTGTCCTTTTATCTGTCCTCCACTGAGGTAAAAACAACAACCCTTGTCTCCTTGCTAAATATCTTTTGCTATTCTATGCTCAGAGTTTTACTTCTGTTTAATTATTTACTACTGGTCTTTGTTTCTTGTCGCTGGCTGTTTCTGTTTTGGCGGTGCCTTTGACACCTAATAGGTGTGTTTTGGGGCCCACTCTATTCCTGTGATTGGAATCTGTTTTAACTGTTTTTAATTTTATATTTTGTGAAAACCCCCCTGGACCTACTGATAATAAATTTAACAACAAGAACAAAAAATAATGGAATTTGGTACTGAAACACTCAAACCTTTGTAGTGTGGCATTTATAGATATAATATGAATATTAGAAAAGTTAAATTTGATAAGTACATCACAGCATTGAGTATTTTATGAAATAATGTTCATTCTTCACAATTGGAGCTAGAATAGGATTAAAGTTCAGTAAATGCAGATATATTTACTTGGTCAGTATTGGAGCTCTAATTTGGTCTTTTCCGTTTCTCATTGCAACATTGTGAATATAAACAAAAGTGGAAGAGAAGCATTCCAGTGATGCCGCTAATATGCTCCCACAGAATATTTTGTCTCAGACAAGCAGACACAACGACAGAGACTACAGACTGCCAAGAACAGAGACTCACAGTAGTTCGACCCCAGTACAGCATCCCATCAAAACAGTGGTTCACCCATCTACTACCCCAAGTTCTGTTCCACCTAGTCCATTTTCTCTACAGTCTGACCACCAGCCAAAGAAATCGTTTGATGCAAATGGAGCGTCTTCCTTATCAAAACTGCCTACACCCACCTCTTCCATCCCTTCACAGAAAACTGAGAGAAAAAGTTTGTCAGGTAAAAACGTTTTTGGCTTCTCCATGTTGTTAGATCAGATAACTAGAATACACAACCTTTAGAGCTGTAGCCTGTTTGCCCTGTGCAGAGGAGTTGAGGTTTACATTAACCATGAGTTTTAATTCTTGTACAAAACCTAGAGCTCCAGCTCATATATTTGCTTGTCGCCTAATGACATGTGCTGCTATTTTTATTTTCTTTGACATGACATTTTCAGTGATTTACTCATTTTCTTATATCTGAAAAGTATGCTTAAACATCAAATTGCTTCAAGCCTTTTCAGGAAAGCATAAGTGGTATAACTGGCTTGTTTGACATATTTGTGTGATTAGTATTCCTACACAGCCTCTCTGAAGCCACTGTGAATACTGTGGGATGTATATGATTGCTGCTCTTGTGTAAGCACAAGGTCTGATCCAGCAGCAGGTGTCCAATAATGGGGGAGAATGAGAGATTTTTGTCCAGGCCCTCCCCTCCACCTGTACGTACATAATTTCATTTGTGTATTCTGAAGTCTCTGATATTCTCCAACATCAGGATACCTGACCAAATAAACTCTCGTTTTGAACCTGTTTGACAACTGTGTGTCCTGTTCCTTGCTGATACCATCCAAATTATGTAAGCGTACAATACTGTACAAACCCATACATTAAAGTTTTGCAGGTGCCACCAAAACCAGTAAGTTTCACTTCTACAGGTAACATTGGTGGTGCTTTGCCCTTTCAGGAGTGATATAAAGACATTAGAAACAGGCTTTGGGTTTAAATTCAGGAACTGTATCAGTTACACGGTCTACATGCATTATTAGATTTTTATGTTAAACATTAATAGTTTGAGTGAGATCTAACATTAGCACAGGATGTTTGAGAGTTTGATAGATATTTTTTTCTGACAGTGCACAAAGTTTAGCAGATGCCCTAGGGGGTGCACGACATCTTTCACAAGCACAACACACCCATTGAATTTGCTATGTGCTGAGAAGGTAGCTGCTTCCAGTAGAATGGCTGTTGCATGAGTGGGCTGCCACAAATATCACCCTTTGCTTTTACTTTGTAGCATTGTTTTTATCTTGTTAACCACTTGGAAATTCAAGTGTTCTATAATGCTATAATGCATTTTTTTTTAAAAAAAAAACCCTTTATAATGGGAGACATTTTAAACCAGCCACAGAATTTTGTATGATTTATTATTGGATTTAAAGTATGTGAAAGAATATGAGTGGGTTATGATGGGAAGAAACATAAATATCTCTGTTTCTTCAGAATCTATGTCAATGGACAAGTCTCTATCCCACTCGTGCACAACTCCTTCCACATCATCTGCTTCTGGGCTGAATCCAGCTTCTGCACCAACTTCATCGGCTTCAACAGTTCCTGTTTCACCTGTCTCACAATCCCCAATTCCTCCATTACTTCAGGACCCAAATCTCCTTCGACAGTTACTACCTGCTCTTCAAGCCACATTGCAGCTTAACAATTCAAGTGTAGATATATCCAAAATAAATGAAGGTAAGACAGATTTTTAATAGTTTGTCCTAATACTGTATTGAACAAAGTGACTACGTATCTAGAAGTTACACTTCTACATAAGGTAGATTTAAAGTGCACTTTAAATTGTGCACTTGCTTTCAGAACAAATGTTACCTTTGCAAATATGTGTCCAAGCGAACATTTACTAAGGTGATGGGCAGGAAGGAAAGATTTACAGGGATTAATTAGAGACATAGAGACTGACTTGGTAAAATAAGAGATAGTGGCATTTGTAGGGGAGAATCCAGCTGGTGATTCCCTGCAATAAATGCCTGCCACTGTATTCGTGTAATATGACAAATGGGGTTGGGAACCTCCATGCTTTTCTGCCTTTTATCTTGCATGAAGCCAAGACTGGCTGTATTACTTAATGAATTGGAAATTATTTTCAGTATACTATTTGCATTGAGCTTAGGGGAAAGTGAGGGCAACAAATGGAACTACTGTATTTTTCGCCCTATAGGACGCACTTTTTCCCCTCCAAAAATGAAGGGGAAATGTGTGTGCATCCTATGGGGCGAATGCAGGCTTTCGCTGAAGCCTGGAGAGCGAGAGGGGTCGGTGCGCACTGGCCCCTCTGCTCTCCAGGCTTTGTGCAGCTCTCCGCAAGGCGTGGGAGCCCGGCGCTGGGCTCCCACCACTTGTGGAGAGTTGCCTGTTCTGGGGTCGGGGGAAGCTCGGGCTTCCCCCGCCCCAGCCCCACGCCTGGGGGGGGGAATAATTCCCCCCCCTTTATTTCCCCCCCAAAAAACTAGGTGCGCCTTATGGGACGGTGCGTCCTACAGGGCGAAAAATACGGTACTTGCATTTCAGCCAGTAAAAGTTGATTAACATCTTAAATTTGATTTTAGTACAGTGCATTTTAAACTACAGTGCTGAACTTAACCATTGAACCCAGTGTGGCATACATCTTAGTAGAACACACACAGGATTGCACTACTGCAGATCCCAGCAGATTCCTACAATTACTGCTGCACTTACAGGAATAATGTGTGCAATTCTGGTCACTGCAACTCAAAAGATAGACCTGGAAAATAGGAGATGTTCAGGACTTTTTAGTTTTGGGGAAATGGAAAGGATAGGAAGTCATGATAGAGGAGAATAAAAATGTGTAGACTGGAGAAAGTGGATAGAGAGAAGTTTTTCTCCCTTAACATTCAATGAAATGGAATGTTGGAAGATTCAGGACCAAAAAAACAACAGTGCCACTTCTCATAATACATCATCCTATCGTCCATTACTTTGTTATTTAACTATCAGTGACTATTAGTCACATTATCTATGTTCTGCCTCTACTGTTTGTGGCAGTATACATCTGAATATCAGTTGATAGAGAACAGAAATTTGGAGAGTACTGCTGCTTTCATGTGCTGCTTTTGCGCTTTAAACATCTTGTTGGCCACAGAGAGAACAGGATTCTTACTAGAGGTACCTTTGGTCTGCTGCAGCAGGGGTGCTCTTAGGTTCTTATGAGAAGCTGGATCAGAAACTTAGTTTTAGGGAATAATATTTTCTTTCAAAAATAAGTACTGTAGATACACTGTTGCTTCTTTTCAGGGAATGAAAGTGGTAATCTTAATTTGTGTGTTAGTTCTTACAGCTGCTGTGACACAAGCTTCTCTACAATCTATACTTCATAAAATTCTCACTGCTGGACCATCTGCTTTTAATATAACTTCCCTGATTTCTCAAGCAGCACAGCTTTCCACACAAGGTATTTTGGAAGCTTCTTTCTGTCTCTGTGTAAAATTTCCTTGTACGCTATGAGACTTCGGTTCATTTTACTGTAGAGGGATTCAGTTAGGAAAAATGTATCAAGTGTTAGTCCTAGTCAGAGTAGACCTATTAAAATAATGGACATAACTAACTTATATAGATATAACCTTTAAAGTCAGATTCCTAAAGGGTGTTCAGAAAAGCTGGTAGCTTCCACTGCAGCAACAATTTGTTGTTCTGTTATTCTGAACACATTTATGGAGGATGAGATTCAGTTGTTTGGTGAATTCAGTCCAAATGTTTCTGGACCAGTCAAGCATAATAACATTATAAATAATCAGCATTTACTAAAGCCAACAAAATTGACACTGCATACATTCTGTTGGACTGAGCTGCATGTGTGAAGATGTTGTTATTTCTCTTAACAAGTTTTATTGCTTATTCAGATTCCGGAAGGGGAGACCCAGTCTATTCCAACTATAAAAAAGCTAATACTGTAGTGATCTAGTTCAAGTTCTTACTATGCAGTACTTACTATGAATACCTAAAATAGGTTATCTAGAAAACTCCTGCTATGCGCTATATTACTTTGAACTTAGTGGAAGCATTGGGAGTTTGATTAGTTCTATTAAAAGATAATAATCATAAGCAGAAAATGATCCTGACTAAAATTAACTTTCTTTAGTTTTTGTTGTTTGGTCTTCTGGGTCTATCTAGGGACAAAATGCCCTCATTGAAAAAAATTGAGAGCTGAAATTAGAACTTCTTAAAGAGAGCTCTGTGGTCAGTGGTAGATGTCAAAAATTAAGTAGTGCATGGCCTAGAGCCTGCAACTAACAAATTGAATAATTAATAATATATATTGGAAAATACACTTTGCATTTGCAGGTATATAAATATTTTGTTTGCCATTTAAAAGATCCCTTCGTGCCCCCCCCCCAATCTAAAACTGGCTCAGTGTGTGAAGTGGGAATTCTTATGCCCATCAATTATTATTCATATGCAACTTGACTGCTACTTTAAAGTAAGTTTTTTTGTGTACTTCCACATGATATACAGTATATTTTCAGACTCTTCATATTTAACTATGCATGCCATGTGATAAGCCAGACTATGGCTCGCTGGGACCACATGAATATGTGGTCTCCTAAAGAGGAGTTCAGTTGTTTTGCTCCTCCCCAACCCTTTTTATTCCCATGCTAAGCTAAGTCAAGATTTGGCTTAGCGTGGCATCCAAACCAGTGCTTGTGGTCAAGTGCTCTCCTTGCTAACCACAAACTATAGCTAAGGTTTGTTACATGACTTAGCTTAGTGTGGCACAGGAGTGAAAAAGAACATGGACAGTATGTACTTAAATTGCTTGTTTAATAGTTTGGTCAGTCTGAGGCTGAAGCATCTGTGTATGTAAGTACAGGATTTACACTTGATTATATAAATTGGTGTGTGAGGCTTTAACTTTAAGTAAAACCATTTCAGCAGTGAAAATTCCATACAGATTTAGGTGCTGAAGTAGCAAAAGATAGTCCAAAGCTTTTAAACCCTTCAGCACCTAGTTTCAGCAAACAATAGAACAGCATCATCTGGATATGACTCTTCTTACAGCAAAAAAAGTTGCTGAGTTTGTAATTTTCAGTCCTTCATGGAGCAACTGTTTTATGTCTCTTGGCTTTCTCATTTGGTCACAGCTCCTCTTCCCCCTTCCATTGCTTAAGTCTTCCAAGCTTTATTTCCTAAGAATACTTAAAAAAAATAAAAAAATACTTAGATTGAGTAAGATTTTTAAAAATTGTCATGGTCTTATTTACAGCTCAGCCATCTAATCAATCCCCAATGTCTTTAACATCGGATGCCTCATCACCAAGGTCATACGTATCTCCAAGGATAAGCACGCCTCAGACTAACACAGTTCCTCTGAAACCTTTGATAAATACACCCCCTGTATCCTCACAGCCAAAGGTAAGATTTTAATGAGTTACAGCAGAAGTAAAGCTCTGCTTCTGTTGTTAAAGCAGACACAAGACTCCAACATTGTAATGCTTTAAATATTTTTTAAAAATATTTTCGGCTGTTTCTTGTATTAAACAAGAAACCCAGATGATAAGAATCTCAATGTTTAGTACTTCAACAGTTTTCATTAGATGACCTTAAGTGGATGCTCTAGTTTCTGGTGGAATAAACCAGTTGCTTTAATTATTATTATTTTAGTCTGTAACTGTCACTGGTTGGACTTTGTAACAAAGTGGCTAAGAGAGAGCCAGGAATTCCCAGTACAGATCTTGCCTTCATTATATTGGTAGGCAGCCTCAAGCAAACCACTCTCATCTTCTTCTACCTTCAACCTGGGCATAATAATAGTGGCCTACTTTAAATGTTGTTAGCAGGATTTCTTTTCCAAAAAAATATTAGTCACTATTCTGTGCTTACTGAGCGCAGTCCTTATCGGGCTTTGTGGGAGGAGGTTTAGGCACACATTATTAGTTCTCTACAATAATTTTAATAGACAGCTTTCACTTCTGTCCTTTCCATACCACCCACAATTCTCTGAGCAGTTTGACAAAGTACTAGCATAAATGTTATTATATCAGCCAGTCCCATTTAACCTAGCTGTCCTTGTTGGCATCCATCTATCTTGGGAAACAATGGAGAAGTGCACCTTTGGGGGTAAAGTCAAGTTTTGGAGAGTTATCGCATCTGCTGTGACTGTAGAGAGACATGTTTTGTTGAAGCTAGGGCAGATGTGTGGTTGTGGTGCTTCAGATGCACCATGGTCTGACTGTCTCTAGGCATTGAAGTAGTCTGCAAGGGATTCCCACATGGCAGGATTGATGTTGCCAGCCTTGTTTGCAGGATAATTGAAGATCATGGTCTGTTTTGAAAGTTGGAGTCTTGTATAATGCACTAACGTGGTGCCTATACGGCTCCCTCCTCCCACTGAAATTAGACCTAAAAGAAGCATTCTGCTCTAGCCAATAGACTAGGTTGAGGTGTGTGCTCAGTTATGGTGTGTGTGGTGCCCACAACAGTTTCTGGGGTTTGCAAAGGTGTCTATTGGCGGTCCCTGCTGTAATTCAACGAGGAAGTTACCAGTAACAATAGCAAAGTACTCGCTGTCCTTTTTATATATCTGTCTCTTCCTCTGTCCCTTTAAAGCAGCTCTATTCCATTCCTGTTTTCAGATTTATCCTCCCAACAGTTGGTCAGCATTCTGTCAACACTTAACATGCTAAGTCTGTACTGAACTGTCTCTTGGTCCCTTATATATTGTAATAAAGTTTTTATTTTTGTAGGGGTACTTCTGCAAACCTTAGGATTAGCCTCAGTCTTCTGATACCTTCTTTGTATTGGGGTTGTGTATGTACAGTTTTGAGTATCTTTGTTCATGCAATTTGAGTTAAATTAAATTAGAAGACATCCTTCCTTCCACTTCTGTGTACTATGCCTGAAATAATTTGCAGGAGGTATCCCACTTCTAATCCTGATTGATAGCTCTTCAGTTTAAGGTTATTTGAAGTAATACTGAAATGTGGTCAAATGTTAAACTTTCAGGTTACTACTTCAGGTGTTAAGCAAGGACCAGTTTCACAGTCAGCATCTCAGCAGCAAGTGATTGCTGACAAACAACAAGGTCATGAACCTGCTTCTCCTCGAAGTCTTCAGCGTTCAAGGTATATATTACATTGGTATTGGCTTTTGACTTCACCATATCCTATTCTACCAAGTGTTGCTTTTTGGAGCTGCATGCTCTCATCTGCAAATACTGCTTGTACAGTGGTACCTCGGGTTACATACACTTCAGGTTACATACGCTTCAGGTTACAGACGCTGCTAACCCAGAAATAGTACCTCGGGTTAAGAACTTTGCTTCAGGATGAGAACAGAAATTGTATTCCGCCGGCGCGGCAGCAGAGGGAGGCCCCATTAGCTAAAGTGGTGCTTCAGGTTAAGAACAGTTTCGGGTTAAGAACGGACCTCCGGATCAAATTAAGTACTTAACCTGGGGTACCACTGTACAGTATTCTTGCAATCAAAGTTGGGGAGAACATTACAGTCTCAGTGCAATTGCAGGATAGATTATTTACACATGGTCCGTTATTGGAGTTAGTGGCCTATTAACTGTAGTGTCTAGATTTCAGTTTTATGTTTGTTTTTAGTGAGCTAACACCTGTACATCCTGGAATTCTGTTGCCTCAAGTTATGCAGGAAAAACAGGAAGGACTGCACAAGCTGCTTCTTCATCACAAGTGTGTGTATTCAGTTTTGAGACATGAATGAAAATCTTGGGGGCTTTTTGTGTATTGTCTTTGAAGCCAGCATAAGCTATTCATGTTAAAAGATAGAAATGTGGCTTAAACACATCTCTGCTTGTTGGTGAATGTAAAGATAAATTCTTAGTCCCATTATTAGAAGGTGGTATGGGGACAGAATTTCCATATTGAATTCCTAGTATTGTTTTAAAACCTGTATGTTACCATTTGAAGTAAACAATTTGAATACAGTTGCATTTCAGAAATTTGCTTGGTGCTGCTTAAATAGTTGTGGCTCTCTTGGTTGTGTGATAGTAGCAGATAAGCTTATGAAGGCACACTAAAATTTTGAATTAAAGGAAATCTGTCATTGTTGAGCCCTCCTTTTAAGTGTATGATTTCATTGACACGAATCAGCTCAGATTTTTAATAATGGTAGTTCTGAATTGTTCTTTACGTAGCTTTGATCTTCAGGTTTGAGCTACATTTTGTCCAGTAGAATGCATCATATCTTGAAAAAAGATGCTTTTTTAAAAAAATTAGAGCTTGGACACTAAAAGTAAATGTTTACATGACATAAAGATCATGTTTAAAAAATAAAAATAGGGATAAAATTATTGAATTTGTTGGTTAAGATTAAGGCAGTCAAATTCTGGAAGTGCTTTTCTTCAAAGTTGTTTGGTTTCTAGGTGGTATTTTTTCCCACCCCCTGGAATAGGGTTGCCAAAGAAATACTAGGAGCAAAACAGTTTTTATGTGTGCAGGGCAAGGTTTCAACAGCCATCATAGGGTCAGGAAGTGCTTAATGCGAAGAAAAGTACATTCGTGCACAAATATACTGACTGCAACTGACAGAAATAATTATGTATACTTGATGAATATGCTATTCATTAAATTGTCCTAGTATACCCAATATTGTGCTTTGGTCTGAATTAAGGCTCACTATTGATGCATAATGTCAACTCCTAACCTTATGCAAGTGGCTTCTCTGGATTATTTTCTGCTCTGTGCCTTCTGTTGGATTGGCTTCTGGTTGGTGTAGAATACATGTGTGTGCTAAGCCATAATTGACTTAGTGTGGCATGTGATCCCCAGGCCACTGGCCACATGTACAGCTCTGTTCTGAATCAGAGCAAAACCCAGTTGCCTGGAGTAATTGTTACTTGCAGAGGTGACTAGTCAAGTGTCTTCAGTACAAAAATGTTCAACCACTGAGCACTGGAGAAGTATAGATACTAGGCATGGTGTCCTTTCATTTCACTTCAGGCATTTCCCAATTTGGGGCGAGTGAGAATTTGGGCAAATCGCTGAAACAAGAGTCTGGTAGACTAGTGGAAGAGAACAATTCTATTAAAAGAATTGCTGCTTAATATAACTTTCCATGTTTGCTGTTCCTATTTGCCACCTTAGCCAATATGAAGAAAATTCCTGTGTTTATGAGGTGTGGGTTCTGCAATCAGAACTAATGCAGGTGGTGCCACTATCAGTATGCTAGTATAATATCCTGGTTTACAGAACTGTTAGGATGCCTTTTGTGGAATTGACAGGCAGTGTGATGTGGGATTGTGAAACTGGTTGTAAAAGACAAAAGGTGCTAGGCACATACACTTAATATGTGGGCCTGTGGAAGTGATTTATAAAACCCGTGGCACCTGCTTTTCATAGGAAGAAATTTACTGGTGTGTTCTTGGAAAAGAATGGGGTTGTCTGCTGTTGGGACTAATGACATCAGGGAGGCACATAGAAGACATTAAATAAACTTCCTTTTTAAATAAACTTCAGGAGAGTTTGGTTCCCTCCCCCCAAATACCCATGTCAGTTGAGACAGAATTAGTTTGAAATCCATTGAAGCCATGAAGAAAACACTCCTCACTAATGACTTAGTTATTGTCTTCTCACAGACAATTTGCAAAATGACAATCTCATTATTTAGGGGACGCGGGTGGCACTGTGGGTTAAACCACAGAGCCTAGGACTTGCCGATCAGAAGGTCGGCGGTTTGAATCCCTGTGACGGGGTGAGCTCCCGTTGCTCAGTCCCTGCTCCTGACAACCTAGCAGTTCGAAAGCACCTCAAAGTGCAAGTAGATAAATAGGTACCGCTCTGGCGGGAAGGTAAACGGTGTTTCCGTGTGCTGCTGTGGTTCGCCAGAAGCGGCTTAGTCATGCTGGCCACATGACCTGGAAGCTGTATGCCAGACCCCTCGGCCAATAAAGTGAGATGAACCCCAGAGTCGGCCGCAACTGGACCTAATGGTCAGGGTCCCTTTACCCTTTACCTTTAATCTCACGATTACTGGCTATGCAACTTTCAGGTGGGCATTTTCCCATGGAAGAGATTGGAACTATTCTATATAGTCTTCGTAGAGTTGGAAGGGACCTTGGACATAACAATCCAATCTATGCCGAATCTGCTGTGCAGGGCGCAGATTAAGCATCCCTGACAAGCTAACTCAACAAACATTCATTCATTCTTTTTCTTTTAGTAGTCAGAGAAGTCCATCTCCTGGTCCAAATCATACCTCCAATACAAGTGCTTCTAATACGACAGCACCACAGAATGCATCCGCACGACCTACGTGTTCATTAACACCCACGTTAGCGGCACATTTCAATGAAAACCTTATAAAGCATGTCCAAGGGTGGCCTGCAGATCATGCAGAAAAGCAGGTGAGTGTACATTTTGTAGTGTTGGGCAGAATCCAGTGTTGTTTGAGTAGATTTCCGCTTGCATGATAGGATTTCACTTTCCTCTCCTATCCCCTGCACACCTCCAAAATCTGCCTTAGACTTTTGGAAGCAGATTTTGACAGTACATAAGGGGGCTGCAGTAAGGAGGAGGTGGAGATGAAATACTTTTTTGCTTGCAACCCTTTGGATTACAACACTTTAGCTTCCTTTTGAATGTGTTTTAAATTTCCTCTGTTCAAATTCTTGTGAACACCAATGATCTTTAAAGCAAATAATTTAATGCTAGCGAATATTTCACAGCTTGCATTTCAATTTCCATGGAGGTTGGAAGCACTGGAATTGTTCTTATTCATGGGTGTAATACTGTTGTAGGTAGTTTGTGTTGGGATATCCCAACAGTTTGGTGGGGAAAACAGGTTGTAGAATAGGTACAGTGATTTTTTTATATACTGAAAGATTGAAGTACCTTAAAACTGTTAGCCAAGGAACATATTGTTTTATTTAGATTTTCCTCATTTTAATCCAGTGATTTAGGGCAGTGTTACATTAGATAAGCTTTTATAATTTGTCAGTTACCTGGTTCATGGTTGTCTGCAACAATTGACCTTGGTGACCGGGGACTGTCTGACCTGGAAATTCAGTGACACTTTCACTCCTGCTTTAAAAGATTACTTGCCCTTTAAGGCAAAAATGTGGGAGGGGAGAGTTCTATGTACCAGGCTACATAGCACTGCACTGTTATTTCCAGGTTTATGGTTCCATTCTCCCTTTTTGGGAGGGCAGATGGAGAGCAGAGAATAGGACTAGTCACTGTTTTTGTCGTTTGAAGCAAGGAGCCTTCCTGTTCACAGCAAGTAGAGCAGAGGATGAGTGAGTGTATTTGCAGGTTTAAAATATATTCCTCTATTATCCAGCAACCTTGTGAAGGAAGTTTAAGTTGAGAGTTACATGGACATGGCCCCCTTTGTTTCATGGCTTAATAAGATTTGAGGCTGCCTTAGCTATTCAGATTCAGTCATTTGTTTTCAGGCAAACTTGCATGCCTGTTGAAGCAGAAAATAAGCTGAGAAGATTACAGTGGTGTTAGAAATCATTGTTGAGGTTTAGAAAGGCTTACAGAAAAATATTTACTTTTCAATCCAATGCTGTACAAATTAAAAGTTAAAGGTTGTTTTCTGTAATTCTCAAAACCAATAACCTTTTTCTCCATGTCAGTTTTATAAAGTTGAATGAAAAAATAACCAGTTAACTGTAAAGTATAAAAGAATAAAATTTCTTTTTAGTTGTGGTTTTTAAATTTTAGCTAACTGGGCCTTTCTGTTTTGACCTTTCAGGCTTCATAGTAATTCTTGATAATGTTGTAAGATAAGGCATTGCAGCACAGATGCAGTGTTTTAAATATTACAGTTTTAACATGAACTCTATAGTCAGTGTAACAGAAACATCCTGTAGCAGAGAGGACTGAAACTTCATTACAGTGTATATATAATGTAGTACTGTTAGTTTATAATTTGTTCTGCTCAGACAACATATTTTACCAGAGCACATGAACTTCACAAAAAGCCATACAACATGAATCTCTTACCTAGATAAGGGATAGGGAACCCCAGATGCTGTTTGGACTCCCAACTCCCATCAGCATCAGATAACATGGCCATCCAACAACAACTGGAAGGGCCACAGGTTTGACATCTCTGATCTAGATGCTTTGTGCAAAAGTTAGTATGAAAACATGATGAAAACACCATGAAAGGGGATAGGGAAGCGTTCTAAAAACAATCCAGTGAGGACTGAATATGCTCAGGGGTTAAGAATGCTAATGAATGTTTTTTGTCGGTGTGGTGGAATATGGAATGGCGTATGCTGAAAGAGAGCATTGTTGGTATCAGTCTGTCTTGAGAGACAATGGAATGCGCCTCTAGGAGTGAAGTCAAACCATTGGAGAATCACAGTACCTGCTGTGGCTGCAAAGACTGGTAACTCATAACTGCTGCCTCCCAAGCCTGGGCAGTATGTTTGGAGGTCCTGGGCTGCCCAGACGACAACACCCACTCTCTCCTCAGCCTCTCTGATGTGGTCCAAAGGAAAGCAGAGCAATACATATGGCCCCGGCTTGGCTGCAGGAGTTGACAGAAAGAGGCGTCCAATACACCATAAAACCATCTTAGGCACTGCACTCCTGATTTGTGTAGGATTTGATCCTTAGCCTTTTCTTCTCCTGAAGATGTTCCACAAGGCACTGGGTTTTCCTCAGGTTTACTGCCGAAGCATTTCTCACTGATGAGTATAGCCACAAGGTAGTGGAGGTTTAGAAGAGACCATCACTGGCTGGGATCTTGATCACAGGAGTACTCCATGCTGTAGTGTTTTGTGGCAGCTCCCACTTCATTCTTCTAGTTTCCATATTCGGGAAAATGCTTGCCCAGATCCTTGACTTTTCAGTCAATCTCTTTCCAATCCCAGAATCAATTTCAGTCAGTGTACTCCGTTAAATCTTAGTAGGATAGCAGTTCTTCATGTTGCCTAATCCACATTTGATGGCTCTACTTTTAGGGTACCGATTCTCGCCCATCTTTTGCAGTTGTAACCAGTACAGGAGAAGTGCTTTATGCACTCTGATGGAAGGAAACCCAACTTCCACATGCAACATTGCAGCCAGTGTACCATTTGGTAGGCACAGATGGACTTTTAATAATTGGTTTTGGATTGCTCCAAGGCATTTTAACTCCAAATTTTTACCTCGCACTGTATTTGGGCAAAGATCTGATAAATAAAAATTACAATGGTTGAGGCCAGTAAATTTTTACCCTGTCTTTTCCCTGTGAAAAGACAGTTTTAGACACAACATTTTGTATAGCTACTCTGCCTAGACAAATTCATTAAATACCTAGGTATTTAAAAAAGATGTCTTAAATGTCTTAAGTGCAGGTGGGGAACATGCTGTTGAACTTGGGTTCTGCCATGGGCTTCCCATGTGTATATGGTTGGCCACTTTGAGAACAGTGTTGGACAAACAGACTGTTTGGCCTGATCTGTTGGGCTCTTCTTACATTCAGACTACTTGCTGTAATGGATAGTTCTGGGTTCTTGCTGACAGATAGTACCACACTTTAAATACCCATTTGAATTAAGTAGGAGAAGCACCATGTTGCTGGCATATAACAGGACTGAATGAATGGCATTTTGAATGAATGGCAAGAAACTGAGGGTTCTGAGATTCTTTTGACACCAATACCATACTTTGTGTTTATGTCCAGAAGTTACTCCAAAAGCTGCAACACACATTCCAACTCCTCCTCTTAACTCTTTTAGGCATCAAGATTACGTGAAGAAGCTCATAACATGGGAAGTGTGCACATGTCAGAAATTTGTACTGAATTAAAAAACTTAAGATCTTTAGTTCGAGTATGTGAAATTCAAGCAACTTTGCGCGAGCAAAGGTAAGAATTCTGGGTTTCTCATCTTGATTTCCCAAATCGTTTTCATCAGTGTTTTTGTTTCATAATGTTTTATAAACTTAAGAGCTACTGAGCAACTTTCCCTAGCTTACAGTCAGGGGCTAAAAACTGTTATAGCTTAACATATAGGATGATATTGACTTAAACAGGAATAATACCTCCCTCCACAGCCATTGAACTACTGAAGGTGCCCTTGTGTGTTCCTGGATCTTGAACAATTATTTAGTCCATTATGTGTACCATTAAGGTAGGTCAACTATTTCTAGGCCCAGCAATTTTGTCCTTTTTAAAAATAAAACGCATACAAAACTGTGTTTATCACAGTATTATCCCTTCAACCTATTGTAGATTGAATAACTAACTTTAAGAATGTGCATGTCATTATTAAAGTACTAATTCATGGAGTAAATTACTCATCTAAGAATGGATTTGACATGCCAGTACTAATTGCTTTCTTTTCCCTTTGTAGGATACTATTTTTGAGACAACAAATTAAAGAACTTGAAAAACTAAAGAATCAGAATTCCTTCATGGTGTGAAAAAGTTGTGAATAATTGCACATGGGTTTTGAGTACAGGAACTGTAAAACTGATTGCCCAGTCTTAACATTTTTGAGCTGCATTTGAGTAGACTTTGGACCGTTGAGTTGGGCAAAAATAAAAAAAGATAACATGGGAAAGGGGACAGGAGGGGTGTCATTCAGGGGAAGGAAATGAGGATGATTTGTAAAACCCTTGAAATGTAGATTTCTTGTAGATGTATTCTTCACGTTGTAAATATGTTTTGTAGAGTGAAGCCATGGGAAGCCATGTGTATCAGAGCTTAGACATCCAAAACTAATCAATGCTGAGGTGGCTAAATACCTAGCCTTTACATGTAAACCTGTCTGCAAAATTAGCTCTCTCTCTTTTTTAGTTAATTTATCATTCAGAAATCTTGCATTTCCTAAAATTCAATGCAAGCGCCAGGCGATCTGTGTCTCAAGGCTGCAACAGTTTGAAACAGTTTGGGTAATGTACAAAATATCATGAAACAACTGTTTCCACACTTGCACCGAATCAAGAGCAGTGCTTCTCCATTTCTGTTTTACAGAGCAGTGTTTTTCATTTTCTGTGTTCATTTCCCCCTTAAAATCCTAGATCTGATTTTATCAGGTTTTTTTTAATTCTAATTTCCTCCTTTCCTAAAGCACTGTTGCTATGGCACTTTTCTATAATCTTTTCATTCCTGTGTACAGTAGCTTAAAATTGCAGTGATTGAGCATAACCCACTTGTTTGTATAAATTATTGAAATGTATTTCCATTTGCACCCTGTAAGAATGGACTGGTAGTACTGCTGGGCATGTGTGCTGAAAGTACATCCCTTTTTCAAATTATAAGGAACAGCCCAATGAACATGTCAACATGGTTGTGGGAGGGAAAGAAGGAAAAAAAAACTAGTCAGATGTGAATTGTATCTGTTGTAATAAACATGTTTAAAACAAAGAAACACTGGTTTTCATTTCCTTTGGTCGAAACATTCAATTTGGCCTCTTTGGGGATTTGTTTACCGAAGCTATTCTTGTTGAATACTTTTTTACTTACCTGAAAATAAGTCCTCAAGGGAGGCTTTATTTTAAAAATTGTAAACAGAAAATTGTGTATAAAATATTTAATGACATTCAACAAGGATCATTGACACCTCCCCAACAGTTGTCATATGTTAACTCCTGGTTTTACCTGTCTTGCTATTATGACATTTCATTTCGAAGGATGTTTGTGTTGTAGCTAACTGTTCAAGTCTGGTGCTGACTGCTGTTCTTAGCCATCACAAAACGCTGACTTTGTGTAATTGGAGTTTCTCACTATTTGAAAATGGTGGGAAGGCTCAGCTTTGTATATTGTTTCCTAAAGTATATTAAAAATAAAAAAGAAACTATTGCTACTACAAAATAAACTTGGGTTTTCTTTGCAAAAAACTGTTAGTCATAATATACTGCCACTAATCTTTGTACATTCCCAAACTTGTCCGTTTAGAATTCTTGTTAATGCTGAAAGATGAAGGAATTGCAAACTTTGCTAATGTTCATGTGTTGCTTTAAACTCCTTCAAAAGTGCTGAAACCTCATTAATAGGTTTGTTAGAATCCTGGCTTTGATACATATGTTTGCCTCCTGATTTGTGATGCTGTTGCCTTTTATCTTCAGTAATCTCTGCTTACATCTTTGCTTTTGTCATTTTATAATAAATTTCAATTTTGTTTTCCCTTTTGAGGCCTCTGGATAAACTAGGGACTGCCCATTCTTGTTTGTGTTGTCTGCCATATGCAGGAATCATGTCCACCCTCTAAGTTTTAGCATTGTATGGTAAAGGTGGTATACTAGCAGTACATAGTAAGATTACAGCATAAGCCTAGTATTGTGGAAGTTCATTACGTTGAATCATTTGTGACACATTGCGAGCCTGGGAAAAAAGAACCAACTCTGCCAAATTATTTTGTCTGGCTATCTGACTACTTGTCCATTGGCAACCAGGTAAGTGACTTGTTTAAATGCTGTTAACTTGCCTTTATCTGCCTATAATAAAAGAGTTTTGTATTGAGAAATTGGTGAGGAATTTTTAATTTGTGTAAGACCTCACTTTGCATCTACTCAACCTCCATGTGTTTCAAAGGAAATGAAGTTGAACTTCCTTCCACTGGTTTCAGTAGCTGCTGGCTACACATCCACAAGGGTTGATGACTTGCCTTTTGTTACTCCTTTCACCAACCTGTCCACTTTCTCTGAACGAACTCAGTTTTGTGGGTGAAACATTTTTTAAAAAGCAATTGACGTTTAAAATACGCAGTATTCACCCCCAAGAAATACTATGAATTTATACAGTACTCCACCTAACAGTGCTTTTCTCATTGCTGGTCTAACTTGGTGTTCCCTGCTATCTTTGTATAATATCCAATACCAGGTGTTCATGGACTATATGTATCTTTGGCATGACCCATGGATAATATTCTTGTACTAAAAAGCTTCCGAGCTGCTTGTAAGCCACTCAATGCTTTATTTTGATACACTGAATGAGTTTCTTGAAGAAATGAGCTTTGTCAAATCATCAGGTTAAAAGTTCGCTGGAGCTTTTTATATACTGTTGGGAGGAAATTTAACAAAAACAGTTGTATGGGAGAGCAGTTATATGCATGTCAAAGTAGTCAGCTGAGCTAAGTCTGTGTATGCACGCTTGCTGATTCTGTGTAAACACACATTTGCTGTGCAAGCACTGAATCATCACTGACAGTAACATTGTCCAGATAACTTGTTTTGAATGTGTGTGTGTGTGTGTGTGTGTGTGTGTGTGTGTGTGTGTGTTTTGGGGGGAAAGCAAGCATTCTAGATGTTTGTGTAGAAAACATTGGAAATATCTCCTTGTCTTTCTCTTAACTGGAAGGGGGGAGAGTCTAATGTAGCATTCTCTCTCATCTGTTGTTCCTAGAGGATAAGGGCTATGAGGGTAACCACAGAGCCTAGGGCTTGCTGATCAGAAGGTCGGCGGTTCGAATCCCCGCGATGGGGTGAGCTCCCGTTGCTTGGTCCCTGCTCCTGCCAACCTAGCAGTTCGAAAGCACCTCAAAGTGCAAGTAGATAAATAGGTACCGCTCCAGCGGTAAGGTAAACGGTGTTTCCGTGTGCTGCTCTGGTTTGCCAGAAGCAGCTTAGTCATGCTGGCCACATGAACCGGAAGCTGTACGGCGGCTCCCTCAGCCAATAAAGCGAGATGAGCGCCGCAACCCCAGAGTCGTCCATGACTGGACCTAACTGTCAGGGGTCCCTTTACCTTTTAATCAGCACATATTTTTTTTGTAAAGAGTTCTACTTGTTCTTTTTCCTAGCTTCAGAATGCTTACTACTTGGCCAGGCAACAATTATATTACAATAAGCTACCAGAGTTCCATAATAATGGTTGCATTAGCCAAGTCGAACCAAACTGAAATTACAGACGCTTGGTTTTTCATGAGTTTGAATTGCATTTGTTTCAAGTTTTGTTCAATATATTACTACCTGACACTGAGGTGTGTGGGGTTCCATCCAAATAGCATGTCCTTTTCAGGCATTTTACTCCCACAAGGCATAAGACTTTCCAAATCTCAGACAGGTTAAACCCATTTCCATTTTATAGACAATTTAAAAAGGTGCTCATCCTATAAGCTTCCTGTTGACTTCATTGGGATACATGGCTTTGTTTTTCCTGCTTAAGTCCTTTGTTAATCCTATGGGCATGAGATATTCAGGTATTAAAACTAGTCATTCAAGAAACCAGACTTCTGGGGAGGGATTCCCCCTTGTAGAGGCAATGGAAAAAAGCAAATGCATAGCTATTACTCAGCTGAGCTTTCCAGCCTGTCAATTTCCTTGTATGCTCCCCGGCTTCCAACCCCAGAACCTGTTCATGCAGTTTCAGTTTCAGTTTCTCATTCCAATAGAAATTAATAGAAAGCAAATCAAATAAATGAAGTATTCATTTTATTTCCCATTTTCATCCTACAAATGAATGGGACACTTCATTTTTTTTGTTAGTGCTCCCTGGTCATTGAGAGGCAAATTCAATCAATTATTTTTAGGGGAATTGTGACCTTTTGACCTGGGAGACATTTCAGTCTTGGAAACCACTTAGCTGGCTACGGATGGAAGTTTGGTAAATGTAGCATCAGTAGACAAGGAGTAGGGAACTGAGGCCTTCCAACTTAATTTCATGTTGTTGGGGGGGGGGGCAGAGCGGGAGAAAAGTGGCAAAAAGAAAAGGGGTGCCCTGTCCACTGCCAGCATGTGCCTCCCAGAATATTATTCCCAAGAGAATCTGGTCCTCAATGGGAAAAGGCTCCCCACCCCTGCAGTAGACTTATAGCGTTTGCTTGGTAGTGTTACGGCAAAAATCTGGGTGCGAGGCTACTCTGCCACCCAGCTCATCGGACTAAGTCCGTGGGTCCCTGCGGAGGAAAATGAGCTCAGCCGGAGACAGGAGCAAACTGCAGAAGATCCAAGTTTATTGCGCAACAGGTTCAAGGCGAGATTGAACAGTGAGAAAGGGGTGACATGAGTTTTTGAAACTCCCTCCATGTCCCAGAATACAGTGCAAAACACGTCATGAATACATCACAGAAAGGTGGGGTTACACAGATCAGCAGTTCAGTAAGGTAGGGGTTGCACAGATTAACATATGGAGGAGGGAGGGGGGAATATGCAGAGCTGGAGATATGCACAGATAAACACTTCCTGGGGATGAAAAGACAATGGTCTCAAATATGCATAGTCTGCCACCTGACATTGTCTGGAGGAAAGGCTGATCAGAACAATTTGAAAGGATTAAGGTCTTGACACTTTGCTTGAGGGATTATGCTGGACAGGGGAGATGTGATGGAGTCCTAGAGTAATTGAGCAAACTGGCACGCTGATTTTCTATGAATTTTATAGATTTTAGTCCCTTTTGACAATTGGAAATAAATTGATATATTGTAGCGAAGAAGAAGGTGAAGAAGACATGCCCCCCCCCCTTCCGTAACAGTCCCCCATTCGGAGATAGATTTGCATTAAAGTTCTGTAAGAACTTGCAAATCTTTTCTCCGCACCCTAAATCTCGGTGAAGGTAGGGGTGCCGTGTGAGTGGGAATAGGCCCTAATGGAAAAGGAGGTGGGTTGAGCAGGGCAACAAAGGAGGGAGCAACACGGACCAATACAATGTATGTGTATGTTATATAGATATGCACTAAATAATAACTTTGTATCTATCGTACTAGATGTGTGGGTTTGTGCAAACCTGAAGGGGACTTGCAAATCATGCCTCTTAAGGCCATTTGCAAGTATAGTAGTGCAGATAGCCGGATATAGGATATCGCATAAAAGGACACCTGTTGTATTTTGTTCAATAGTGGTCTATGCTTTACATTTAGCAGGAAGGTCCACTACTGACTGAAAAAAAAATGCAGTTTGCTTTGTCCCCCGCCATTTTTGTGTTCTCAGGTGTCAAGGTAGCTTTTCTGTGGTCTCACAGTAGTGGCAATCCCTGGTGAATCCACTTAGGGCTTTCATATTAACCATGTTGCCTGGCACTCACCACAGCTGCCATAGGTTCGGGCATGTCCTGAGGGAAATGTCCTTGCCTTGGCTTCCTATGGGGGTTTTATTATTGGTCTTGCAGTCATGGGAAGTTGCGCACTTGCACTTTAAGGACCAAAAGCTAATTGCAGCCTGGATACACTTGCCCAATTCAAACTGAGTCCAATTTGAATTTATCTTTCCCCATGGTTCTCAACTCTTCAAACCAATCTGTTAAAAGAAAACCATTCTTAAAGGGGCACTTGTCGAAATAAGTCAATTTAACTGTATAAGGGATCATTCCTGCTAAACCAAAGCATATCCACCTTCATGTATCTTAGAAGCTTCTCCTTGGTAAAGTGGGTTTTAGCACATTTTTTAAAATGGGTAGGGAAGTTGGCAGAGTGCCAGGTGAAACAACGAAATATGGTAATAAATTTATCTAAGTCTAAACATTGGACTACATAATATCCTGATCTGTTAAAAGGTATAAAATGTATGAGGATCCTCCACTGGGGTGTAAGGAATAAGACATTAGACATAAAACACTTACACACAAAATAGCCACAAAATAGCCCCCCCATTTGTGGAAATGACACACTGTCAGACACATTTCAACATTCCTACGTAATAACACATAATACAAAACAAACTAATTAAATATCAGTTGCATATCTTGAGACAATTGGGATATTTTATATATGTATCTTGAGGTTCAAAAGTCAGAAAATGTCCTTGTAATTCAACTCCACCCCCCTTTGTCAGCCCCACTCCCCCCCGGCAGTCTATATCCTTTGAAAGAGACATCACTTTGAAACTTTGGTGTCTTCTGTTGTGGTGGCGAAGTCTTTCATTGGATCTGTAATAACACACTTGTAGAAGTGATATCCTGTAAGGGCAGGGTGGACTTAAAAGACACAGTTAAAATAATAATAAAACACACACACACACACACAATGACCTATGAGGAACCAAAATAAATAAATGCTAAGACACAGAATTTTAAGAAATCTAAAGTAACAATGAAAATAAAAGAGTGTTTCTTGATGTGACCATATCGGCTAGAATGTTAACAGCAAAATACTGGGAAATGACTTAATACCAAGAAAAAATGAATGGCAATTTAAAGTTGTGCAAGTACCTTGAACTAGCCAAAATGACAGAATTAATAAGAAATGCTCAGGCAAAAGGTAAACAAATACCATTCCACAAACAATGTTTGGTTGTGCTTCGATTAGCTTCATAGACATCATGGAAAAACGGATTAAATAAATGAAAACAGATTATTTGTAACTTAAAAAGTGTCAAAGCCACGAAGAGATGGAAGTCACTAATACAGCAGGGATTTCACAGAACAGAAAGAAAGTTAATACAGCAGGGATTTCACAGAACAGAAAGAAAGTTGTTGTGGGAGAAAAAAGGGACAAACGAAAGTTGTTGTGGGAGAAAAAAGGGACAAACACTTTGTTATCGGGGTTCACATATCCTGTTAAAAGGGAAAATTATTTCATGTGAGAAGCCTATCAGGAAATGCTGTTCCTAAAATGCACACAAACAAAGTCTGTGATTTAAATCCCATTGAGAGGTGGAATTCTTTGATATTTACCTGTGAAAAGAATTTGGCATGTTAAGATTTCAAACTTGGGACACATTAAGGGTGATTTCTCTCAATGGTTCCAAGTTTTACATAAACCTCCTCTCCCCAAGGGTGATTTCTCTCAATGGTTCCAAGTTTTACATAAACCTCCTCTCCCCCCCCTCCTTCCTCTCTCTCTCTCTCTCCTTTTCCTATCTTTTTTTTTTTTTTTTTTTTTTTAAAGCTGATCTAGTCTCTGTGCATGTGCGGAGTTCATGTCTCAGCAAATCTTTTTTACTATTGAAATGTTGCATCTTTTGGCAAAATTAGAATTTAAATAAGGGAAGGGTAAGGAGTAGATTTTAAAAGAGGGTTAGATTTAAAACAAAAAAGAGAAACTCAGCAATTGAAGTATTCACCAACAAAAGCTAGCAATTTCAGCCCAAGCAAAGCGACTGCTTCCTTTATGTACAGGAAAGGGCTAATATCCCTCATATCCCTCTGGCCATTCGCGGAACAATGCCGCGCCCTTATATATGGGAAAATGGCCAGAGAGTCAGAATTCATAGGAATTTTTATTTTATTTATTATTATTTTTTAACATTCTAAGTTTTCGGCCTTACCATTTGCAGACAAAATTTTTCCTGCCCCTTTATTTACAGGATTGGTCAAGGCCCATATGTATTTGTCTGATTTTTAAATAGTAGACAAAATGATAAACACTGTAATCACTCAAATGCTTGATATTACCAGTTGTGCTTCAAAACATCACAGCTTCACCTCTCACCTTTTAAAACTAGAGAGCAAAGCTAGGCTGAATTTCAACTCCATCACCACACCAGAATTTAAGAATTACCCTGCGATGCTTGCGGACACATGTCCTTCCACACAGCCACAAATTGGGAGAGTTGAAAGGGACCCTGGGGTCATCTAGTCCAACCCTCCAAAATATAGGGTTCACAGCAAGATTTCACAGCAAGATTTGTACTACACACACATTCTTATGTATACAGGCACTACTGGGGAAGAGAGCACAATCAGTGCTCCTATCATGTACTAAGGAAGAGGAAAATAAAAATTCCTAACTTTATACAGAACCCTTTAGCAGATCTTGAGATTAGTTTGAGTTTACTTCCTTAGACATGCAAGTTCCTTAGAGTGCAAGTTCCTAGACAAATGATCTTTAAAGAAAGATTGAAGTGAACATTTTCTTAAGATAGGGAGAGGATCTCTTATAAAGCATAGTTAAAACAGCCATAGATTTGATTTAAAGGGAATACAAAAGTGACAATTTTAAGCCTAATCTATGCCCCCCCCCTTTTGCAGTTTCCTTTAAAGGAAGCTTACTCGGAAGTAAATTTACCTGGCACAGAAGAAGAGAAAAAGGAAAAAAAACCTGAAAGAGACAGAATGAAACAAGGGGGGGCATTTTCTAAGAAAAGAGGCCTGATATCAGGAGCCTTACAATAACTCTTCTGTCCAACCAAATCAAAGTTAAAACTGGACTCAGATATTTTCTTAGAAGGAAGACCATACTTTCATAGGCATGTGCTTCATGAAATAAATACACTGCATTTTAGCTTGAGAGAGCAGTGGTGCTCACCTACGCTTTTGCAGCAGAAACATCTAATTCACATTAGAAACATTCACATTCCAGAAACATTAGAAACATTCACATTCCAAAATAGACTGTAGACTCACAATCTGAAAAGTTGCGGCAGAGCACGAGGTGGGGTAAACATTTGCACCTTTCATTCTCATTTTGTCTTATTTAGGACTGATAAGGTCCAGCATGGCTTCCTTAAAAATTAAATTTTGAAGCAAGCTTGCAGTTTAAACTATGCGCGCTTAAGAAAGGCAGTCTGTCAGAGACAGAAGGAACAGACAACACACATAACAGACGACATGTAAACACACATATTCTCATATATGTATTAACACACAACACACATAACAGACAACATGTAAACATATATACTCTCATCCTTTAGTTGGTTATTGCAAGGAGTTGGGCTGCTTCCTTTAGCTTCATTAAGTGAAATTAGTAGGAAGGTCCCACATGGTTTTAAGAGCCTCCTTGCCTCTTCAAACACCACCAGTTAACCAGCCGGCCAACGCAATTCGGGCTTGGCGGAGGCGGTGCTGGCAGGCCAGATTTCAGAACAGAGGTTCTCTAATTTTGCTTCGATAATAATTTGTGGCCAGGAATCGTCTTCCAATACGTGATGACAAATTGGAGAGGAGAGTCAGGGTCCTTCTGAGACTGAGATGGCTTTCTAGAAGCCTTCTTCCCAGAGTGAGCCCGCTCGCGTTTGGAAGCCTGGGTACCCATTTTATGTTTTACGCGTGTCTAGACAGAAAGAGGGAAGAGAAAGGGTGGTAAGGATTGGTATATCTAGGAGATTGATATACTTAATACGGGATTTATAGTAAAGAGGGGTCTTTAGTCGCTTGGCAACTTCCTTAGAGGGTTTTTAAAGAGCTCTAGCTATCCGGTATTCCTTCCTATTTCCTTAGTCAATAACCTGGGGTCCTTTTCCACTCTGCCGATCCCGCCCAATTCCTCATGGGCTATCCCTCCTGGCAACCTCCTACCTATCGTCAATCTCAGGAAAAGGGGCCCTACTGAACGCCCGCGCCATGCGGTGCCAGATCGGGTGATCCCTGGATAGAGTTTTGAACCGAAAATCCCCCTTGCTTTTGGAAGCGGGCTCACGCACGATACACGTGTTACGTGGCACCGACCAGTGCGGCTGGGATTGATACAGAAAGCAAGACCCCTTCCTGCCCCCTAGGAAGGACGCTCGGGAAGTTCGGAAAAAGAACTCCAACCCCTTGCTTTCAACTGGGATACCCGTTGCGGAGAGTCGGCTGTCTTTCCAAGCCGGGTCTCTCCGTCTTACTTTCGGACTCCCAATTGGTGCGGCTGGCTGGAGGGTTTTTAGAGAAAGAGATAGAGCTCAGAACCCCCCTTTCAGGTCGAGCAGCAGTCCACGGTCTCTCTCACCAATTGGACCAAGAGACAGGCGAGAAGGAGCGATAGAGAGGAGGGCAGAGAATTCAGTTGCCAGGAGATTTCCACCCCTTTCCCACCAGTGCACTGGATTTTTCCTTTTCCTTATACTCACGTGTCTTCTATGATGATAAGCCGGCTGGATCCCTCTTTGCTCCCCGGCTGAACTCCTGGGGCTTTTGATTACCGCCCGGAAGATGGCCGGGGGTCCAAAGGATCTTCCCAGGCAAAATGGCCTGGTGCCGGCTGAAGATTTCGGGCCCCCGGTCAACAACGCGGGAGAACCGCATGCCCCACGTGGGGCGCCAACTGTTACGGCAAAAATCTGGGTGCGAGGCTACTCTGCCACCCAGCTCATCGGACTAAGTCCGTGGGTCCCTGCGGAGGAAAATGAGCTCAGCCGGAGACAGGAGCAAACTGCAGAAGATCCAAGTTTATTGCGCAACAGGTTCAAGGCGAGATTGAACAGTGAGAAAGGGGTGACATGAGTTTTTGAAACTCCCTCCATGTCCCAGAATACAGTGCAAAACACGTCATGAATACATCACAGAAAGGTGGGGTTACACAGATCAGCAGTTCAGTAAGGTAGGGGTTGCACAGATTAACATAT
This sequence comes from Podarcis erhardii, assembly GCF_964252035.2. Lineage (NCBI taxonomy): Eukaryota > Metazoa > Chordata > Lepidosauria > Squamata > Lacertidae > Podarcis > Podarcis erhardii. Next base: position 16,723,668 of record NC_138513.1, on the reverse strand, counting down.
GGAGGAGGGAGGGGGGAATATGCAGAGCTGGAGATATGCACAGATAAACACTTCCTGGGGATGAAAAGACAATGGTCTCAAATATGCATAGTCTGCCACCTGACATTGTCTGGAGGAAAGGCTGATCAGAACAATTTGAAAGGATTAAGGTCTTGACACTTTGCTTGAGGGATTATGCTGGACAGGGGAGATGTGATGGAGTCCTAGAGTAATTGAGCAAACTGGCACGCTGATTTTCTATGAATTTTATAGATTTTAGTCCCTTTTGACAATTGGAAATAAATTGATATATTGTAGCGAAGAAGAAGGTGAAGAAGACATGCCCCCCCCCCTTCCGTAACAGTAGCATAGCTTTAAAAACACATGAATCTAACTGGCAGCTTGGTGCTGTGCATGCTGTGATGTGCATTCAAAGGTTGCTGAGTAATCAACTGGCCTATGTGAAGCAGTCAGCACTGCATACACTAGAATGCTCCTTTTTTATGTTTGTTTTTAGTGAGCTAACACCTGTTAGGCCAGTGAAGTACAAAGTTGAAAGTTTGTCAGCAAGAAACATGAAGGATGCCCTAAGACATGAAAGAGCAAGGAGAGGAGGGTGCCAGAAGATGAGCATCTCCTCATAGCTGTATCCAGGGTCATGTTGCTAGGATACCAAGTGCCCTGATGCCCAGTAAAGGGGTTTTGTTCAGCTCATGAAAACAGAATCCCCAATTATTATTTTTCTCTTCCCCTTCCCTTAGTTCCAAAGAAGAAAAATTCTCTCACAGGTAAAAGAAGCTGAATGTCCTGCACGGCACCTGCCCTTCTCCCAGAGTGTCTGGTTAAGGTACATCTGTGGGGCATGTGCCAGTATAGCTTCCCACCCACCCCAGCCTTTGGCTGCAAGGCTTAAGAGTTCAGAGTGGCAGACAGCCTTCTGGACAGGGAAAGAGCAAATGGATGGTAAGAGCTTGAATGACAAGGTAGTCAGATGTGTACTAAAGGAGAATAAGGATGAATGAATTATTTGCCCCAGCTTCACAGCGGAAGATACAGGGCAAGTCTCTGTGCTGGAACTATTTGCAGGAAGGGTAGTGCGTGGAACAGAAGCAGGTAGTAAAAAGACAAAAGATAACCCCTGGACAGTTAAGTCCAGTCGACTGGGGTTTGGCAATAATCTCGCTTTTCAGGCCAAAGGAGCCAGCATTTGTCCACAGACAGCTTTCTGAGTCATGTGGCCAGCAGAACTAAACTGCTATTGGTGCACAGAGGACCGTGATGAGTGCCAGAGTGCAGGGAAACACGGTTTACCTTCCCACTGCAGCTGTTCCTATTTAATAATTGCACTGGTATGCTTTCAAACTGCTAGGTTTGCAGAAGCTGGGACAGAGCAACGGGAGCTCACCCCGTTGCGCGGCCGACCTTCTGATCTGCAATCCCCCAAGCTCAGTGGTTTAGACCACAGCGCCATCTGACGAGATGACATTCTAGGCCTCCTAGACAAAATGAAAGCTAACAAACACCAGGTCTGGCTGGCATCCATCCAAAAGTTACCGGACTCAAATGTAAAATTGCTTATCTAAAATATGTAATTTGTCCCTCAGTTCTGCCTCCATACTGGAAAGCAGACAATGTAACTCCAATCTGGGGGATCCTGGAAATAACAGGCCAGTTAGCTTAATGTCTGTCCCAGAAAGACTAGTGGAAAGTGTTGTTAAAGATAAACTAACCAAGCATATTGAAAAACAAACCTTGCTGAAGCAGAGCCAGCATGGCTTCTGCAAGAGCAGGTCCTATCAGAAGCCTGTGGGAGGTGATCCAGTTGCAGATCCATGAATGAGGTCTCTGCCTAAACAGATTGTGTGTGTTGTTGCGCCATCTACTGGCCGTCACAGCACAATATCCCATAAGGATTCAATGGTCAGTGAACTGGGATTCCAAATAGGAAGCCCACAAGATGAAAATTCGTTTAACTACCTTTCCAGCCATCTGTGTAGCAGAAATGAGATGACTGGAGATTATCCTGGTTTCCCTGGTCTGCACAATGTGGTTCTCTCCAGAGGTTGGTGACTACAAAATCCCATCATCTTGACCATTGGCTATGCATGGGGCTGGTGTGAGTTGTAGTGCAGAGCAGCTGGAATTCTGAACATTGGTTGCCACTGTTGGAGACTCTTAGCCAGTCAGAGTGGATGCTTCCTTCCTATGTATTCAGATGAGTAGCATTAAACTTCAGTTAGATGTACTTTTGCCAATCTGCAAAGGCACTTGGTTTAGCTGTTCCCACTTATGTTCCTGCACTGGAGGTTAGTTTGATAAGTAAGGTGTGAACCCTGGATAAGACATTATCCCGTCCAGTCTGTGCTTTGCAATAATTTCCTGATACCCAAATGGAGGAAGAAAATACACTGCCTCAGTCAGGTGATGGCAGCTCTCATCATCATTGCCCCACAGTTTCCCCCTGTTTTACTTTTGAGAAAGTGTCAAGGGAGAGGATCTCTTCCTCAGAGTGAAGCATTCTGGGCACAGCAGCTTTGCTACAATGGCTGGACGTTCTGTTGAAAACTGGGAAGTTACTTTAAACAACTTCAAGCTGCTGGCCAACTTTCCCAGAACGCCTCCCTCTACAGAAGGACCCCCCTGCCCCTTTCTCATAGTGAGGGTGGGAGAGGAGAGCCCACACAATTTTGAGGCAATGTATCAGAGCATCATTACAATTTTGGTAAACTTCAGTATAAATTCAGTATAAATTCAGTATAATTTGAAGTGGCAATTGATACAGGAAGGCCAAGAGAAATGAAACACAAGAAAGCATTTGTTTCAACAATTGTGATCAGTATTTACTCTGGTTTTAGCATTCCTCTAAGCCAGCCATAACCAATCTGGTGCCTTCCAGATGTTTATTATTATTATTATTATTATTGAATTTTTATACTACCCTATACCCATAGGTCTCAAGGCGGTTCACAGCTTTGAACTCCCACCCAGCTGGTAGGACTTGGGTGAAAGCTGCTCTGCTCTAAACACTGACACTCAAATTGCCATGTACGACAGCCTGCCTTGGAGTTCACAAATTTCATGCACCGGCTACTGCGATCCTGGTTTCTGTGCTTGCTTTTGTTTTGCAGTGTTTGCAGATGGCAGGAATGAGAGGCAAAATGCTTCCATTGGGCTTGCTATGGAACAGGGCTTCTACCCAGACTATTTGTCCCTTTAGCTTGGCATTAATTCCGATTGGCAGTGGCTTCCTATGGCCTCATGCCACAATCTTCCACTACTTGGTTCTTTGAGGGCAAACTGGAGATGTCAGATGTGGAACATGGGTTCAACTGCGTGTAATGCATTTGGTCTACCATTGAACTGCAGCCACTCCATAGAGCTATGGCTGCAGAGACATTATCTCCTTGCATTTGTCATCCACGGACCTATGTTACGTGCACCCGCCTGGTCCAGTACTTCCTCCTATTGTCTGTCCCCTCTTAATTTTGCCAGCTCACTGTGACCACTGATAAGGCAGCACCAGTTTTCTTCCAGAGGGATATAGATGCAGGACGCAATCCCAAGGGCGATGTCACTGGCTCTAACAGGTGCCATTTCAAGGAGCTGCTATCTGGAGGGGAGATAGTGGGTACTTGCACATTCAGAAGCTTAGCCACAACAGGGCAATATAGCTGTTAATTTTGGGAGAACTAGCAGACCCCACTAGATGGCAGCAACACACTGGAGATCTTCATTGGTATGTGGTTGGAGAGCAAACCCCATTCCTCATTGCTTTTCTCCTCTTGCTCTTTCAATTTTTAAAGTGTTTCTTCCCATCTCCCCTTTACAGGCTAGAGACCCCTCTGTCTGCCTGCCAGCCAAAAATCCAAGTGTTCTTAAATGTAAAATAGGTTATTGCATAAATTCACAAAGCCCTGAGCAACCTATGCCAAAGGTACCTCAAGGCGCACCCGATCCCTTATGCTCCTTATGCTTGATCACCGAGTTCCTTTCCTGGGGCAAGTTTGTTGGTCCTCTGAAGTTCAGTCCACCTTCCCTAGGGAGCAAACCTTTAGTGTGGCAGGACCTGCCCTGTGGAACTCCTTGCCAACAGAAGGTCAAATGGAATTTCCAGTTGAATCTTAGGGCTCATCCAGACTTCATTTGGTGCCTCATTTCTAGGGAGCTGCAGTTTGTTCCGATTCAACAGTAAAGAGGAGATTTTCCTGGGGAACTGTTTCCTGGACTTCTGTTTTTATTTCAGAACATATAAAATAAAACAAAAACCCAAACCATATTTGAATGCTTATCCCTTGCAAGTGTTCTCTCTAAATGACACATTAGATTGCAATGTTGTTTTCCCAGCCCCTTTCTTTGTGATCCTTTTTTAAGCTTGTACATCAGGGTTGTAGTCCAAGAACATCTGGAGTCCCTGCTAGAGTATAGTTGACTTTCCTGCTTGGCAGGGGGTTGGACTCGATGGCCCTTGTGGTCTCTTCCAACTCTGATTCTATGATTCTATGACTTCAAGGTCCTTGCAGCTCTTGCAAATCAATCTCCAAAGTGCCTTTTTGTGGTATGGTGCCCTTTAAATCCATAGTTAATAGGCATAAGGGGGTCAAACCTATTGAGGTGACTTTTTGCACCACAGCCTTCAGCCCCGGTGATTCAAAATCAAAAATCAGAAGTTGCCTTAGAAACCAACTAGTTAGGGGTAAGCGCAAGGTAAGAGTGGAGCCCAAAATGGATAAAATAAATCCACACAAAGCACTTTAAGAGTTCAGGGCAGCTGTCAGATTAAGAACAGCTCCAGCAACTCATGCAACAAACCATTTCAAATGGGATTATAATAGCAGCTGGACGGGAACCTAAGCAAACTCATCCTTATTGATCCGTGAGAAAAAAATAATTCAGAGGGGGAGAAACCCACACATGCAAAAAAAAAAAAAAAAACAAAAACAAAAACACGTCCAATGCAATGTCACTGTCAGGTAACATCAAATTTTACACTGGATTTCTCTCCCTACCCACACCCCGCTGCCTCACTGTTGACTGGGAAAATTAGAATTAAATTGGGGTGGGGAGGAAAGAGTGTAAGCTGCCACTTGGATGAGGGCAAAACAAGAAGACTTGTAAACATGGGATGCACCAAATCTGCTTTCAATGGCTGTGTGCTCACAGTCTTAATGTCCTTACAAGGAAAATACGACTTCTTAAGTGCTAACTCGTTTCCCATCGCTAGAGGGCAAGAAACACATATAACAGACGGGGCCGTGCTCAACCTACTGTTCCTTTTCATAACAACAGACTGCAGCAGGTTGTGCAGAGATTTCTGCGCTCCCTCTGGCGTTAAGTGCAAATGGCAACTTCTTCTGCAAGTGTAGCGCTAAGAAGAAAAAGGTGGCAAGAATACCTCTTGGACCCACCACCTTGGAATAAAGAAAAAAAAAAGAAATGGGGAAAGATCCCATTGACTATGCTGACTTTGCCGGGGGCTTGCCGAGATTTCAGACTCGGGTTTCCAAGCCCTATTTGGAGATGCTGGACACTGGGAGGAAATGAAGCAAAATACCTTCCATCTTTTTCCTCCTCTGGTGACTGGTCACATCCTTTGCTTTGTGGGACCACTTCTTTTCTTTTATTATTTATGTCTGTATCTCACCCGTCTGACATTGAGAGTGTATTAACTTATGGTCTGTGTGTGTGTTTTGGGAGCTGCATGGTCAGGGGAAAAACAATGCTGTCCAGGGTTGTAAAGACTGCGGAGGGAATAATTGGGTGCACTCTTCCCACCTTGGATCAAATCTATGCTTCCAGGTGCTATAAGAAAGCTGCAGAGATAGCGCAGGATAGTGCACACCCCGGAAACGATCTCTTTCAGCTTCTGCCTTCTGGAGGAAGGTACTGTACAGGGTTATAAAGACTAGGACTAGCCGCCTGAGAAACAGTTTCTATCCAAATGCGATTTTGGTTTTAAACCAAAAGGAGTCTGTATGGGAGTATATTGTATTTTAAAAATGGGGTATCAGAGTTTTTAGGGGGCTAACTAGGTTGGGATAGCTAGGATAGCAGGCTTGTTGGTTTTGAATGTCTGATGTAGAATTTTTTTTCAATTTCGTTGTTCTGTATGGGACAATGACATATCGTATCGTATCGTATCATCGTATCATATCATATCTGTGATGTCTCTTGGCTATAATCTCTTTTTGATTCCTCTCCCACCCATCATCCCACACTGAAGACAGTCCTTGTGCTCCCTTCCAAATCCTACAATTCTACGATGAGCAATCTGCCTGCATGTCACAGATTTCAGGAATGAAGCAAAAAAGGTGCAGTAGAAGCTCCCATGAGAAAACACCCTCCAAAGAACTTCACACTGAAACACCTCTGGTCCTCAACTGGATTGTGCAAAAGCTACAAAAGCACCAGCCCCTTGAAGGCAGATGGCCCCACGCTCCAAGGAAGGGCAAGTCCTGTACTGCGGCCTTAAGTCTTTTTCATTAAAATGAATAAAAACTAATTGCTCAGGCATTACTAAATAGCACCTATGTCAGGCAAAATTAACATTTTGAAATATATCCCGGAGGCTTCTTCTCTTGCTTTTTGTTGATGATGATGCTCATACTTAAGATAAAGCGCTGACCTTTAGGAGGCACTCGGGGCTTTAAAATGCCCCTTGTAGGACAGGTTCAACTTTATTAAAATGCCCCTTGTAGGACAGGTTCAACTTTATTAACCAGCCCACTTGTTTGTGTGTGTCAGGGATTAGGAAGCAATACTTTGCAAAGCTACCGACTGCAAATTCTAACTTATGCAAAGCCTGATGCCTTAAAGATAACTGAAGATGTCAACATGTAGATATCACAGAGCTAAATGTTTGGTGTCCTACAAATTTGGCTTCTGAAGACTAGAATTTTTGTAGCATTTCCGAATTCAGCATGGGGAAATATAATTTTTTTCGGAAGTTCAATTCATCAGTTGTGTTGACTTCTGCAATACCAAAGAGTGCAAGTCTAAATGCAGGGAATTATTGCTTCTTGTATAAGGAGATTAGAAAATCAGATGCTAAGATTTTTATTTTTTTTTTAAAAATCAACAGTTTAAATCTAGTAGGTTTTTTTTTACCCACATATTCTGAAAACATTCAATGTTTATGGGGCAACTGTGTTAAGTAATTCTTGGTGACTTGTGCTTCCTTCATCAAGGAGGCCAATGCAATGTAAAAGGAACGGACCAAAATGGCACAGTATCCAGAATGAGTCCTAAATTAGATCTAAGTGCATGGAAATTCAGCATGTATACGTAAATGTGCATGAAATTTAATCTTTGGAAGTGCAGATAATAAATATGCTTCAGTCAGTATTATATAAAAAAAGGCTGTGCCATTTCACTTACATGGTGGTAAATGAATAAATGCTTGATTAACTACAGTTGAAATCTATGGCAAAGCTGATGGCAACAAGCTGGTTGGCATCTTGTAGGGATTGTGAACTGGAAAGCCATGCGTTCAGATTTCTCATTTGTATTTCTGAGGCTATGGCCATGCCACTGTTCTCCCAGGCTTAACGCTTGCACTCATCTGCAATCTTGTGATAACAACAGTGGCCTACCTTCCAGTCACTATCAGCCTTGCCCTACCTCACAGGGCCGTTGTGAGAATAACGGGGGAATTTCACCTGCTCTTTGGAAGAAGGGTGCAGGCGATGGTGTCAATCTTTGTTAAGAAATATGATTTGCCTTGAACCGAGATGGATGCTTTTGCTGAGATTCCTGCATTGCAGGGAGTTGGACAATTCTATGACCTCTCCCTGCAGCTGCTTTAAAGCAGCAGGTGGAACTCCTGCATGGGGCAGCCTGTTCTTAAATCAGTGCAAATGTGTTGCAAACCCTGCCCTGGGACTGGTTGAGCAGGTGGCTGCCTGGGACTCAGCTGGAGGGCAAATGGGACCAGAGATGGACTGAGCTAGGCTGGAAGCAGGGAGCCAGAAGGTGAGTTGGGTCTGGGTCAGGAGTCTCTCTCCCCCCCTTTTTTCCTCTCTCTCTTTTGCATGCCTCCCTTTAGTGATGTTAAGCAGACCTGGAGCTGGCGCCTCGGCCTCATTACCTCCAATTACCATAATAGTTGCCTCTTTCTTGTGTGTAGCTTCCACCCTCCCTCCCAATTCTCCCTGGGGGTGAATATCTGCCTCTTTTCCACCTTGACTTGCTCTATCGATTCCCCCTGGCCCAGATCCCAGCAGCAAATGCAAACGTGTGTCTCTCTGTCTCTCTTGCTCACTGGCGAGCCACGGATGGAAGCTCTGCTGGGCTGCACTGTTATTGATCACCTGGCCGGGGAACATTTATAGGCACTTAAGAGCCACTTAGACATCTGCAGGGTGAAGGTGTTTTTTTCCCTCTCTCTCTCTCTCCTTTCTGCAATATTTGGGGGCTCTGCAGTCTGAGCTCCATGAAAAGGCAGAGCAGATAGGACGCCCCCCCCCCCCGTATTAGCTATTAATAATAACACAGTAATATTATTCTGCAGTTTTAAGGAAAAGTGGGTGTTATTTCTATTACATTTTCATCTCTAAGGAGCAGGTGTCGGTGCACATTGTCTCTCCTGCTGCTCCATTATGGCTGCACACACACTGTGCATGTTCCACCACCTGCTCCAAAGGATCCCAGGAACTGTAGTTTGTGAAAGGGTGCAGAGAATTGGAACCCTGTGGGAGGGGGCAAACTACAGTTCCCATGAATCTTTGGGCAGAAATGTGTTTAAAATGTACGGTGTGCCTGCAGACTCCAGTCCCCTTTCGCTTTCTTGCACAACAACTGATGCAGGCGCATTTGATTAGGACCAAATAAAATGCCACTGTGAGCCAATTTCCCACTTCCTCAGGATGCTTCTCAAGGCTGGATGTTAAGCAAAGCAAAGCAAAAATGAGGAGGGAAGAGAGAGTGAGAGAAATGCTGTAAAAGAAAAGGCTGCAGCAGTCTTCAGAGCAGGTTTTCTTAACCTGGGGTCCCTGGGCAGGCTTCATGGAGCCCATGAACCAGGCACAGAAAAACAAAAATCCAACGAAATAAAATAAATTGTATTCAGGGATTTGTGTGTATGTGCTTAGGGGCATTTTTCTGGGGAGGAGGCCCATAGCTTTCATCACATTCTCAAAGTGGTCTGTGATCCTAAAATGGTTAAGAAGCACAGCTTTAGAGGAGAGGAGGCGTTCTGCGGAAAATGAGGTTAGACTGCGTGGGGGAGCAGATTTCAGGTGGCCTCAAGGGTCACTCGGACAAGGAAACAATGGCTGTTGTCCCCTTGAAAACAGATAAACGCCGCCATTTGTTTGGATCTGTCTCCAGCTCCAGTCAGAAGACACAGGTCCTTTTGTCAGGCAGGGGACAGAAGTGGCCTTGAGTATCCTCAGTGAGCAAGCCAGGAAATTCCCCCTTGCATGTCGCAGCTGATCCTGGCACTCAGTCATTGTATATTAATGGTGCCACTGAAAAGCCCTCCAGCCTTTCAATGTTGTGTGGCAGTAGGGATGTGCATGGATCTCTCAAGCAGATTTCCTCTGAGCCATCCATCCCACTCTGGATCAGTCTCCAAAGCAATTTGGGAATGGGGCTAAGTGTTCTCAAATGATTTTTTTTTTAAAAAAAACAAACAAACCCTATTTTAACATAAAGTGAAAATAGGGTTTGAAGAAAAGGCCGTGAGTGTGCATGATTGTATCCTCCCACAAGCAGTTTTCCTGCAGGAAAGAGGAGCAGCACCCACACCCCACAGGTCTGATACCTGATCCTGCACAGGCCTAGCAGTTATTGAAATTATTTATTCATTATATATTTATTTATTTATTAAATTTGTATGGCGCCCTTCATCTGAAGAGCCACAGGGCGGCTCGCAATGTAAAATACAAAATGAGAACGCAAGATACAGAATAAAAACCAACTAAACAACCCAGAACCCCCTCCCCTCCCACAGCCAGCTATGGCGGCCACTGGGCGACTCGGCCTAACAGTTCTCAAAGGGGAGGAGAGACAGGATTTGGGCTGGTTAGGCCTGTCTCAGTTCTGAGAGCCAGCATGGCCTAGTGGTTGGGGTGTTTTGACTAGGATCTGGGAGACCAGGGGTCAAATCCCCGCATGGCCATGAAGCTCACTGGGTGACCTTGAGACAAGTCACTGACTGCCTCAACAGCCCAGTTTACCTCACAGGGTTGTTGTGAGGAGGGAGATAACCAGGTACACCACCTTGCGCTCCTTTGAGAAAAAAGTGGGATATAAATGCAGCTGGTTAATATGTCCACCTGGAAAGAAATGGGGTGGCACCCCACAACCACTTTGAGCCCTGGTTGTGAGGCTAAGGCTAGGTGTCCCCTGTACATTTAAAGCATTTCTGTCCTCTCAGTACTTTTCCTGAGCCTTCTGCCATGTTATTCAACTCACGGGTGTATTAAAAGAAGCTTGGATGAGGAAGGGCCCCCTCTGACCAAATCTTGACATCACAGACCTTCTGACGGATTCATTCTTAAGGTAAAACCTTCCAGACAGGCAGCCTTGTGAATCGCTTGCAACAACAACAACAACAAAAAGAAACTTGTGGCCCTTCAAAGACAAACAAGTTTATTATGACAGGAGTTCTCATGGGTTGCAGTCCACTTCATCAGAGGCAAGGAAGTATCAGCTACCCATCGTCAACATGGAAGCAGGGCTTTTTTCCCAGCCAGAACTCAAAGGAATTCAGCTTTGGCACCTTTCAGGTATGCTCCAAGAGAATGAAGGAAGTGTTCATGGAGAAGAAAATAGCACTGCATGGAAGTATTTCAGTTTCTTTGATGCTATGGGAATGCCAGAGCCCTCAGACCAGGAAGCTAAAGTTTTTCTTGGATGGCTAGTGCCAAAGTGAGGAGTCTGTGGGCTTCTAGATATTCTTGGACCCACACTCCCAACAGATAGCAAAGGATTATGGGAGCTGTACTGAACCAACCCCTGGAGGTTCCCCATCCCTACTGTACAAACTTACCCCTGGAAGTAAAAACTGCGCAGGACTGGGGCAGCGGAGGCTGGCCTATGAGAGCAAATGGGGCACTGCCCCACCAACCCCAGCCAGCTCTCACCTGCCAGCCTTCTTAATTGTAACCAGTCCAGAGGGTGGCCATGCCTGGCATCTTCCCCCTCCTTAAGTCTCAGACCAGGCTGTCACATTTTCCAACCTACAGAGCGCTGCAAGTGAGCTATTGACTAAGATTATGGCTTGGGTTCTTTCTTTTTCATTTTTGCTGTTGACCAAGGCTAAGCCGTTCCCCCACCCCCGCAACACACAGAAACCCCCCACTGTAATTGCTAGGTGGATGTTTGCGTCTAAGGTTTAGGGTGGGATTCCTTGAGGCTGCATTCTTCACCCAAGCCTAGGAGAGATTGGGAGGGCTCTGCTATTTGGCCTGGAGGAGAGGCTGCAGGAGCCTTTGAGAGCCTTGGTGTTCTTTCCTCAGCATCCACTTTTGGGCTGCTGCTTTGAGTGTGGGTTCCTTGGCGGGGAGCAAACAAAACAAAGAGAGGCAGGGAGAGAGAGAGAGAGAGGCCCTTGCATGTGCTTAGCCTGGGCCACACAATCAGTGCAAGTTAAGTCTCCAAGCTGCTCTCACAGACCTTGTAACAGAGACACAGGATGAAGCTTCAGGCCTCTGCTTGTTGCTTCCTCGTCCTCAGAGTTATTATCTTGCATTCCTTTGGGCTGCTGAACGTGTCATTACTGTTGCTTTGTGCAAACCTTTACCTTCTACCCTCTTTTTGGTCATCCCGCTCCCAATTTATCATTTGCTTTTTGCCAATTTTTGAGTTTTGCTTCACACACGGGTGCTCCTTTGTGCCTCGAAGGAAGAATGATGGCACCATTTATTACATTTAAGGTTGCTTGTCATCGCCTGGTGTGGATTGCAGCTGCTGGGATGGGGAAGCCCTCGTGAGACCACTCTGACCGTGATGCAATGCGGGCAACTGGACACATGCTTCAGAATCATGGGAGCTGGTCTTAGAGCGCAGGACTGACACACAGAGACAGCACTCGAAAGTTTGTTTATTTATTTACAGTGGTACCTTGGGGTACATACACTTCAGGTTACATACGCTTCAGGTTACACACTCTGCTAACCCAGAAATAGTGCTTCAGGTTAAGAACTTTGCTTCAGGATGAGAACAGAAATCAGGCTCCAGCAGTGCAGCGGCAGCAGGAAGCCCCATTAGCTAAAGTGGTGCTTCAGGTTAAGAACGGACCTCTGGAACAAATTAAGTACTTAACCCGAGGTACCACTGTATTGCATTTATATCCCCACCTTTCCCCCTCAGGAGCTCAAGGTTTCATACATGGTTCTCCCCCTCCTTATTAAATCCCCACAACAACCCTGTGAGGTAGGTTGGACTGAGAGGCAGTGATCGGTTCAAGGTCAAGCTATATGCCCAAGTGGGGATTTGAACCCTAGTCTCCCAGGTTCCAGTCCAACACTCTAACCACTACTCCACACTGACTCTCCAGGAAGTTGGAAAGCTTCTGAAGAAAGCTGACATTGGCACCACAGCAGTGCATGATGAAAACGGGGTCTGGACAAGACAGATCACAGAGATGTATCTTAGCTAAAACCTCTTGCCTCAGCTAGGTTTGGTAAACAGGGAAGAGGCATACAAAGGATGGAAAAGTCAAGCATAGCAGTAATACCATGTTTGGGATACTTTACACAGAAAGCAGTTCATGACGAAGCAGCAAACCAACCAACAAGAAACTCCCTGTAAAGTGCAGTTCAAAGCAGTGTCATATTGTACAATTCCAAAGAACAGCATGTCTGCATAAGTTTTGTAAAGTGCAATTCAAAACAGTGCCATTCTGAAAAATATTGCTTAATGAAAAAATGGAAAATGGGTGGGGGGCGGGGAGAAAGGTATGGAATGGAGTGTCCTTAAAGACATTGCTGGCTGGAATCCTTTGAAGAAAAAACTGGAACATTTTATAGCCATGCTGAGAGATAGATACATGATAAAAAACATGCATTTCAAAACAATGGATTTGCAATACATTTAGTAACAGGAAGTGTGTGAAGTACCCTCTCATCTAGGAGGTGGAAGTAGCAGAATGAGCCCTTTTAAGGACCTGCACCTGGAGCAAGGTGAGTCCTCAGGGATGGAGTCAATCGGTCTCTGGCAAACGTTCTCCTTTTCTGGGGCTCCATGCCTCCGCTATGCTTGCTTCCTTTAGCAGATGCCTATTGCAGTCGCCTTAGCACAAATATCCAGGATCCAGCTTTTGATGTCACTGTTACATGGTTGAGGCAACAGATTATTTTTCTATTACTGTGCATCGTATGCACACTGAATTAGGCACACCACACATTTGACTTAAAAGGTAAACCCTGCCCTAAACATTCCTCCCATTATTATGGCAGAGCCATTGTTGGAAAGAGAAACCAAACAAGATAATGTCTAGACCAGTCCACAGTTGTAGACAAATCCTTAAAAGCTTTATATTTGGATCCTAAGTAACCATGAGACTGTGGAACTGAAGGGGTGGCACAGTCTGGCCTGTGGCCTTGACTAGGGAATGCTGGGAGACTGTTTTCCCTGCTTTAGAATGTCATGGCAAGGGGGAGACATATTTGGCCCATACCCTCCAACATTTCTCCAATGAAAATAGGGACATCCTAAGGAAAAGCAGGACATTCTGGGATCAAATCAGAAACCAGGACGGCTTCTGCTAGGAACAACACTTACAAGACCATCCTAAGTACTAGTGCAGGGGTCAGCAAACATTTTCAGCAGGGGGCCGGTCCACTGTCTCTCAGACCTTGTGGGGGGCCGGACTATATTTTGTGGGGGGAAATGAATGAATTCCTATGCCCCACAAATAAGCCAGAGATGCATTTTAAATAAAATGACACATTCTACTCATGTAAAAACACACTGATTCCCGGACTGTCCGCGGGCCGGATTTAGAAGGCGATTGGGCTGGATCTGGCCCCCGGGCCTTAGTTTGCCCACCCATGTACTAGTGCCTGAGGTCCCCCCCCTTTTCTTGTAGATTGTAAGCCTGACATTGCCTTGCTATAAGCCACTCTGGGTACCTTTCTCGACCGAAGCATGGGGTGGGGGAATACTTCAAATAAATAAGTGCGTATGTGTGTGATGATTATAGCTACTTGTTCTTCTGGGTTGCGGTAGTTTTCATCCCCCCCCTTTCTGTCAACAAGAAAACCAAGCTTTAGCAATAAAGAATCACGACTCTTCAAAATTACCTATGATGACAACGACTTAATTTTACTAAAGACAATGACTGGCATTCCAAAAACAGTTTTTCTCCAGCGGGGTCATACACAGGGCTTCTGCTAACTCAGTAGAATTTTTACTTCCACTGTAAAGCAACAACAAAAAACCCAGCCACCTTGCATTTCAAAAGTAATTTGCCATGTAGCCTGGAGGGCTGCTATTATGGGAAACAAACCTGAAGCCCTATTGGGCTCACAGAACTCCACAGTACTTTGGATCATGGCCAATGCCTTGCCCATTGACTTTTGAACACTGAAGACTGAAACAGGGGAGCACCCAGAAACTGAGCAGGGATATACCTCTGAGTGCCTGACAAATGCTGGAAAAGATCACGGCTGGTGAGCCCAATGATGACACCTCAGGAAGCCCGATTAGTCTGAAGCCTTCTTGCAAGTAGTTTTAAGGAGCAATCTAACTGTAGCATGTGGAGCTGGGAGCACCTGAGTGACTGACTATAAGCTGAAGCAGTGGGGAGGATGTTTTTCAGGGGCTTTATCCCATTGCAAGGTTGTGGACAGATGGTCTTCTAAAGTAGGACGACGCATATTGGTCAGCTGCTGCTGTCAAAGGCATTCATGTGGATACTGGAGACTGACACAGCATGGATGCATCCGAGAATCTTAGATTAGTGGAGTTGTGCAGCCAGCATCACTGTTTGTGTTTGTACCACTAAATAACACACAAGAGTCGTCTTCTGGGTGTGATGGAAAGAGGACAGGTGGACCCCGTCCTCTGATGCAGCATCCCCCCCCCCCGCGCTATTGGTTTGTTTAAGAAAATGTATGTTTTGTTATTTCTAAAAAAAACTCAGGGTCACTAAGAAATCCAAACATCACAACAATGTTAAAATAACAGTTCTCAGTCCAACCCCAGAATAGGACTAAAAATCACTCCCTCCCCCGCAAAAAAAACACCACAGCCATCAGAACTAATCAAAGATAAATTGGAAGAATAAAATGCCTTTTCAAACAGCCATTTTCACAGCAGCAATGAGGTTCCACTGGGCAGGTGCCACAACAGAAAAGGCTCTAACTGGTTAGTGTAGAGACAATTTACCTGGGAATCGCAGTTGGCGATTTTGAAGAAAGCTGTGTCTTCCCTATCAAGGATGCTTTGGGTATGTGTTTCAGAGGAGTGGGTTAAGACTAGGTTTAAGCTGTCTCCAGTGTGCTCCCACCACTGGAGTTTGAATCTCACATACACATGCTGTTAGCCACAATCTGTCTGTATCCTGTAGTTTCTTGGGAAACACAGATGATTGAAGTGTTTCATCTCAAACCAGCTTCCATCCAGTTTGAAGACGTCAGCCATGGTCAAGCTGGGATGTATAACATCAGAGATGACTATTGTGCATGTACAGATGGCTGCTTCCTTGAAGACGAGTTTGGGGGTAGGTTTGCAGGCTGGGGAAAACAAACAGGGAATGTGCAGGGAAACAAACCAAGTGACCAGGTAATGGTGTGTATAACAAGTAAAAATGTGACTTGAAACGCAAGGGTGACCCCTATATTCTAAGCTGCTAATGTGTACCTAGCCTTGGTCATGGAGTCCTCCGGATGTTATTGGACTACAACTCCCAGCACCCCCGACTACTGGGTATGCTGGCTGGGGCTGATGGGAGCTGGAGTTCAATAACCTCTGGTGGTCCCCAGGTTGGCTACCCATAGAGTAGGTGTTGTGGCATATGGGAGCCAGTGTAGTGGTTAGAGTGTTGGCCTAGGCCTGGGGAGATCCAAGCTTAAAATCCCCTCTTATCTATGATGCTCACTTGGTGATTTTGGCCCAGTCACTATTTCTCAGCTGAATCTACTTCACAGGGTTGTTGTGAGGATAATATTTTTTCATTATTATGGAAGGTGGGATTGTGTGCACTGCTTTGAGCTCTTTGGCGGGAAGCTGGTACAGAACTGTAACGTAGTAAAATAAACTGTGATTTCAGCAGCCTGAGCCTAACTATGAAGTGAGACCCTCTGAATTTAATGAAACTTTGCCCTTCAAGTCTGTGATCTTTGCATATTTACCTGGATCGTGTCTCGTTGACCACCGAGAAGGATTTACTGTGCAATCAGGCGCTTTGGCCCACATGATTTTGTACCCAGGGGTAGGAAAGCAGCGCAAAGTGTTACAGGCCCTAAATATGCGATATGGTGGGGAACCTGCACCTTGATAGTGAGACATAAGACCTGCTGTACAATCAGGGACATTGCCCAGCAACATCCCCCCCCCCCCTTCATATCGCTTCCCAGTAAATCCAAAGTCGTCATGAAACGAACTTTGGAAAGAAAAGACAGAAAGACTGAGAGTAATCCTGCCTGCTGGGTCGGTGAGAGAGTGCCCTAATAAATGAATTAGCATCTCGGTAAGGAGATCGCTTTGGGGCTGATATTGATCAGGCCGGGCCTGTGTGTTTGCCTGGGATTGTTTGGGGGGATAATTGAGTGTCAGTCTCTGTCTGTGTCGTCTCGCTGGCGCCTGGCGCTTTCGCGTTTGCTAATTTTCACTAAATGTCTTCTCCTGGTACATCTATATCCCAACCGAGCAGTCAGGCTCCTGCTGGTCAAACCGTCCGTCGGACTAGGCTTTATTGATCATCGGGACGGGAGGAGGAGGGGCGGCGGCGGCGGCTGGAAGTGCGCAGAGGAGAAAGGGGAAAATGCTGCTGTCTCCCCGCCGGGAAAAGGGATTGATGCGCTTCTTAAGCTGCCTCCCGCGATCGCCTCTTTGCAGCCCTGTCTGCAGGTTCCTAGAGAGAGCTCGCTTGCCTCAATCTGCTTTTGTACATACACACACTGCAAACATGTCCGGCTTCTAGGCTCTTATGATTTGGGGCCGGTCCCCCTTTCCTGTCCCGGCTCCACCGTACGCGCGATTTGGACCCGGGATCGGATTGCTGTGCTGCAAGTGGGTGCTAAGAGTTTATTTCCTTCCTCCTCCCTTTTAGCACCAAGTTTGGAAGAGGAATGCCTTTTTAAAAAAAGGGGGGGGGGACCACCCTTCAGAGCCCGCCCCTCCCGGATCCCCAGAAGTTCATTTGGCTTAATTACATTTCCCCCCCCCCCCCCCATGTTTGCGCTACTAATTACCCCGCCGCTCGAGCCCGGGAGAAAGTGAAGCGGAGCTGCTGGCGCTGCAGGAGGCATCCTACCTTCTGCCCCTTCCCGCTGCTTTGAGTGACGCGCCGCCGCCGCCTATGGGAGCCGGGCTGGAGGGCCGCGAGGGGCGGGTCGGGGGCGGGCCGAGGCGGGTCAGGCGGCGGGGCGGGAGCATTATTTACAGAGCGAGCGCGGGGCGCCCCGAGAGCGGAGCCGGGCTGGTCGCTCGTCCTGCGCGCTGAGGTGGGAGCGCCCTGGAGCGACCCCCGGCCGGAGCGAGGGTTCCCATGCGGCTGCAGCAAGGCTCGTGAGAGAGGCTTACGGCGCCAGGAGCCGGTCGAGGCCGAGAGCGGGTCGCGCAGGGCAGCCCGCGGCGGGGTCCATGCGCTGTGCCCAGCCGGGGCATTGCCTTGCAGCGTTGCAAGGGGACGAGAGCCCTGGAGGGAGCGCGGAGACTCGGGCGGCGGCGGCGAGGCCCGTGCGGGGAGGGTTAAATGGATCGCCACTCCAGCTTCATCTTCGTGTGGCTGCAACTGGAGCTGTGCGCCATGGCCATCCTGCTAACGAAAGGTGAGTCCGGCTCACGAGAGGGGCTCCTTCCCGATCCGGGGGGCGGGGGGAGAGACTTTTTAAGTTCGCGGGGGGCTTGTCGGTCGGTAAGCAGAAGGAAAGAGAAGGCAAAAGCCGCGCGTTGAGCACAAAAAACAAACGAACAAGGCAAGCGATGGACTCGGCGTTGGTGGTGCTAACGGGACGCCGCTATTTTGACAGGGGGCAGCCCCACTGGAACGCGCAGCCCGATCCTGCGCGCGTCTCCTCGGAAGCAAGGCGCACGGACCTGATGGTATTTATTCCCAAAGAGGAGGAAATCGGATAACGTAAAACTAGCACTACTTAACATATTGCAGTGTACGTGCTGTTCTATGCATGGTTATTCAGAGGCAAGCCCCATTTCTGTTCCGTAGAAAAGCATGACTAGTATTGCACCCGAACTCAGTGGGGCTCGCTTCCAAGTCAACATGCGCAGGACTGGATTATGGGCTCTTTTGAGCGCAAGCAGCTCCCCTCTCTAAATCCAGCCCGGTTCACGAAAGCTCCCTTCCTTTTGAGATGCCTTATTTAATGCATTTCGATCCTTCGGCAGCTGTCAGATTTTTTTTGCCCTAAAATGAGCGGGGGGATCAAAACAAAATACGATGAAATACTGTTTCGAAGCGTGTGTGTGTGTGTGTAGCCTATCCTAGTCCCCGGAATGAAGACAACTCCTCGAAGAGGGAGGCGTGGGCCTGGGGTTGTTTTGCAGAGCAGCGTGGTGGGCTGGCGAGTGCTGCTGCGTGTTGACAACCGTACAAAGGCTTAACGTGAGGATTGTCGCCCTGGGGGAAGCCTTTGAAGAGCTGCTGCGAGGCTTCCTGTAGGGTCAGGGGGAGGGCTGCTGGAGGAGACGGGGCGGGTACTCGGGAGCACCCGGAGGCTTTCTCCCGAAGAGAGACGGGCCTTGGCTGGGCGGGGGATGCAGGAGCGCGCGACCTGCAGAAGGGGGCGCTGCTGTCGTCCTCTGGGCTGGCGGCGGCGGCGGCATCCAGGAGAGGCTCGGCCTCGCCTTCGAAGCGAAACCGAGCGGGATTTAAAACTTGCAAGGAGGCGCGTTCCAAGCTGGGGCTGATCCGTAGCAACTCCCGCCCTGGGTGGCCGGGGGTGAAGCCCCACTGCGCCCAGCCTCGCGCTTAAACCCGGCTGCGGGCCTCTTCCAATTCCCTCGTCAAAGGCGCCCAGGGTCTCTGCAGCAGCCGCCGCCCCGTCGGGGTTGCAGTGGGTCACCCAGCTGCCTCCCTCCCTCCCGCTATCCCCCCTTGCCACGCGCTCTGGAGGGACGCCGTCGGTGGCGGGTGCGCGTTGGCAGTGACCGTCAAGAAGGGCTGTGTGCGCGCGGCAGCCATTCCAGGCGGTTGCATTTGGGGGAGCAGCCTAGTGCGGTCTCAAGCCCCGGCTCTTATTTCCTTTCCCCTGGCTGGGGAGTGAAACCTGGGGGTGACGTCGGGGCCGGCTTCGGGTGTCCGTTTGCTCTACTAGAAGCAAGAGCGGGCTTAGCTTTCTTTTGGTGGCGTTGCCGCCCGTCGAAGGTGACTTGGTGGGGCGGCGGCAGCAGCAGCAGCAGCAGCTCCCAGCCAGCGAAGCAAGCCCGGTAGCTGCCCCTCCCCCGCCATTTCCCCGGGGCAACTGCCCTTCCCTTGCCCGGCCGGGGCTTCTCCTGCTGCTGCTCCCGCTGCTCTCCCCTCCTGCGGCTGGCGAGCTCCGTGCGGCCTTTGAAGCGCTCTGCCAAGGCTTTGTGAGCGTGTCATGTTTCCTCCTGGGCTGAGCTTCGCAGGCCAGAACAAGCTCGCCTGTTCTTGGAAGTGGCGTTGCTTGGGTTTCCTTCCCCCTTCCCCGCCCCCCGCCAGAGCCTTGCCCCGCTTCATTGAGGGAAGTCAGACCTTAGGGGCAAGCGGTTGTCAAAATGTTTTTGTTAGCATGTCTTTAATGAACTTCTGAACGTCTCCAGCCCACACCCACCCACTCCCTCTCCCTCTCCCAGCTCCAGAAAGCAGCGCTGGCCCAAGGCAAGCTTTACCTGTTTGCGGCTTTACCTGTTGAGAAAGTAAAATTGGAAAGAGACCCGACTGTATGCCCTCCCTTATCCCTCCTGGCTAGAGGAGAAATCCAGCCCATGCAAGTAAGGGACTTGAACGAAGTTTGCTCCTGCAAAGCGGCAACAACCAAAATTGTGTTCAGGCTGTGTGATCCTGTGAACCAGCACTTGAATCCTTTAATTTACAGATGAGGTTTACTTCTGGGTAAACGTGCTGGATTGGGCTGTGCACCCTGACTGTGAGAGGTGACCCCACTAGTATGAGATGTGAACTGCTAAGCATCTTGCTGCAAATGTTTGAAACTTCGTGTGTGTGTGTGTGCGCGCGCGTGTGTGAGCTCACACAGTCCACACTCTTCTCCCCTCCTCACCACTTTAAAGAATAAAAACTTAACTGGGGGGGGGGGAGAGGAGGGAATGGGAGAGTTGATGTCTCCCTATAATTGCCACGTTTCACAGAGAGGAGGTTAAAGGATAAGCTAGCACAGTGCTGATGTGCTACAGTATTTATTTATTTTGGAAAGAAGGGTGTAATTAACCCCAAAATAACAGCCCTTGCAGCAAGCAGAGGGAAGTCTTCTGGCCCCATCAAAGAGGGGCAGAGAAGGGAGTGACTGAGAGTAATGTGCAGTTGCAGATACTGAAACTATGCGCCTGATAATGATATAATTAGGGGATCACAGACTTCTGGCTGCTGTCGACTTCAAAAGCTTTCGGAGAAGCCTGCAGTCTCTCCTGTAGCCACCTTGACTAAAAGCAGACATTTTTCTTTAATAGCTACATACAGTAACAAGAAAGAGGAGGGGAACAGAAAGGGCATTGTTCACTGTTTGAAAATATCAAATACCCTCCCTGGCCTTTTCCATAGCTCAGGAAGAAACTTTATGAATTGACAGAAATAAAAGATTTGTTCCCCCTCTTCAAAAATACGATAACACAAAAATGCCATTCTCTTCTGCTGAGGGGGAGGTAGTGGAATGTGTCTCTAATTAAAATGGAGTTGTAATAACCCAATGACTAGTCCGTCATGTTTTGTTTATGAGGCTGTGCTTGGTCAGGAAAAGAGGATTGTACGAACAATTGAAACACACATTTTCTCTCTTGTGATGCTCTCTTAAGTCTGGAGTGAGAAAGGACTAACTTATAGATTTCCCCCTTCCCCACCCCCCAAAAGAGTGTTTTGTGTTTATCCATAACTTGCTTCAGTGAAAGCTGCTCAGCCCTCGGACTTGACTTGCTGGAAAATAGTTGCTTAAATGACATTTGCTTTCGAAAAGGGGACTTAGGAAGCTACATGATTGGTGGCAGCGGAACAGAAGTCCTTAAGGAAAGAGAAACAGCTTCTGTAAATCTAAGAACATTGGACTTCTGGGCCCAACTGCTTGAAGAAGGATGTCCGGAATGCGAATGTCGCCTGCTTGGTGACACATCCCGTATTATTTTTTGAATCTCGCTCTGGTTACCTGTTTTGGTGGAGAACCTCAAGGGACTCCCAAAAATGCAAACACTTATATCATCTCTGTGATGAAAGACTTTCAAGCAGCTGAATAAGGGAAATGCTTTCTGTCAAACTAGTTCTCTGAATGTTTAAGCAAGCTTTTGAACTGCATGTATTCTTTGGCAGGCTTGGGCTTCAGATCTTGCTTCACACATTTACACAAATGAGGGGCAAGCTTGTTTACATACGGGCACTGTGTCATTTGGCTTTGATTAAGCAGTTTATTAAAATGTAATGGCATTCTAGGGAAGGCTGAACTTAAGATAGTCTGGAAGGCGAGCCCTGCAGAACTGTATGTATGTGTAAATGTGTTTGTAATGCATATCTTAAGCATAAGCTGGGACATGGTATATATATTGTGCAATATGACCTGGGTGCTAAAAATTAATCTCCAGGTACCTATGTACCTTAAATATAACTCTTAATTTGGCAGAAGGAAGTTATGATTTTAAGGGCTTCGCAGTTCTCTTGTGGCTGAATCCCCCCCCCCCCTTTCTAAAATAAGTGCTATTCATCACTGTGGTTGTTAATACACTTCCTCCAGTAGTTTCTGAAGCTGAGAGACAGATCCAGCTTGCCTCCCAGCTTCCTTCCTTCCATTCTCTGAATTGATGGAACAGATCTCAGCTGAAACGTCGAGAAGACAGTACAGTTTCTCTGTACTGTATAGTAAAATGAATGCATTTCAGAAGAATGTAAAATGAATATGTTTTTAAAGCACTTCCTTCTGAAATTTTTGTGGTTTCCTGTGCGTTTTTTGTTCCATACAAACAGAGGATTTTCAGTCCAAATGTTTACCCTTTTTGACCACATGATGGATTGGGGAGTGGGGGGAAGGGAGGTGGTGCAAGGAGGGTTCAATTTTGCCACCTCCCCCATTTATGAGCTTTCATATAAGTTGAAAGAGGTTGATTTTGGCAAGTAAGACACTCTGATTGTAAACTAAAGATTTCCTGTTTTTTTAATAAAAACTAAAAAGATATTTTGCATGAGAAGACGATGCTGTGAGAAGCCAGATGCTTGGCGCACATGGGATGTGTGACTATTGTCATTATGTCCTGTTTCGTGAGTTTCCCAGGGGCTACTTTGGGAAATGAAATGCTGGGTTAGATGGACCCAACAAAGAAATCCTTGTATTAAGAATTAACTTAAATAAAAATGCATGTATGATTTTAGTACATAATTTCATAAGGTGTTGGCTAAAGCTCTTAAGTATTGGCACCGTGCCAAAAGGCAGTAAACAATTCCAGCCACTTTGATTAATTCTGCCAGGCGTAAATATTTGAAGTGTGCTTTTGACTTTGCTATATGCTGACGTATGCAATGTAGGTTTTGTTTTAGAGCAGAGAAGGAGAACCACTTGCAGTAGGTTCGGTTTCCATATAAGCCAAAGTCAGCATAGCCCAACGGCTGGAAGTTGTATTCCAGCAACATCTCAAGGGCCACAGAGTTTTCAGTCTTGGTTTATAATAACTAGTATCAAAGGTAATATAAAGGACAAGTACCTGCAGATTTGCAAAGATGCTAAATGGGGAGTCATTGCTGCCCAAAGACCTGGAGATGAACTGGTATGTGATAAGTGGCCAGTTTACAGATTTTTGCCTATGGAACTTTGCTTCATATGGAATAAGCACCCTAATCCCCATGCGTCTACTGCTTCAGCTGCGACAGTGGTGACTTGTTCCACTGCAGCTGAATTGCTGGTGGTTCTGCAGGTGGGGCAGAACCATCCAGCTTGCAGTTTTTGATGGAAACTCTTACAACTTTGTGCCTATTCAAGGCGCACACGGATGCTGTCTTCAGTTTTGCATAAGAGGTTATGCCCCTCTCCCCAGTTCTTTGGCTAAGTAAGTTAAAGCCCACCTACACATGCAACACCACCCTCCCCACAGGGACCCCGATTTGTCATGCCTGCCATGGGGATCTTGTACTAATTGCCATGGGGATCTTGTATTAATTGATTGCCTTTTCCCATGGCGCTGCGCAGCTCTGTTGACCAGTTCTATAGAGATCTGTGTTGGAATCCTTGATCTATAGCAGGGAAAGTCATCGTGGTGCCCTCAAGATGCTTTTAGACTACAACACCCATCAGCCAGTATGGGCACTGCACTTATCATGGATGATGGGAGGTGTAGTCCAACAAACCTCTGGAGGGCTCTGTCTCCAAGCCTGCTTTCAAAAGAGAAACTTACTTTGTTTGTTACTCACCCATCTTAATGCCAGTATTGAGGATATAAGGGTGTCTAAATCCTTACTGATTTGCTGCGGACTAACAAGCTTGCCACTTTACTTTTGTTGCAGGTGAAATTAGATGCTACTGTGATGCTGCACACTGTGTTGCAACAGGCTATATGTGCAAATCTGAGCTCAACGCTTGTTTCTCTAGACTGCTTGACCCTCAGAACAGCCATTCCCCACTTACTCATGGCTGCTTGGACTCTCTTGCAAGCACATCAGACATCTGTCAAGCTAAACAGGCCCAAAACCACTCTGGAACTGCCATTCCTACGTTGGAGTGTTGTCACGAAGATATGTGCAACTACAGAGGGCTGTACGATGTTCTCTCCCCTTCCAGAGGGGAGCCTTCGGGTAAGTCATGCTCTTGTCTGATACATAAGTTTGCTTGCAACAGGCAAGACCTTGTTTTGTCTGCTAATGATTTTGGTCTTTTAATACAACTAGGCACGCTGGAGTGGGAGGCATGTGGCTAGACAGATCTCTGCCAAATATCTTTGTATCTGCATTAGCATGAGACACAAAGTTTGCTCCTTTTCAAGCAGGCCTGGCATCTTGCCTGGGAAAACTTGTTCAGGGAGGGGCACTACTTTAAGAAACCTAATTGTGCCCAATTTAGTCAGGGGAAAATAAAACTATTAGAATGTGCAAATGAACTTTATGGAAGCCTGTTAAGTTTTAATGAAAACATGCACACAGCTTTTAATTTAAATCTGCTGCTTTGTTACTTCGCATACACGAAGGTGAAATCATCAAGTCAAAGAGAATAAAGTCCCAACGACTTTTCCCACAGCCAGGTGAAGTTAGTTATTTAAAAGTATGCAAATAATTCATCTGACTCAACAAACTTTGGTGTTGCAATTTCACTTATGCCCTGCAGGTCATGGAAGTAAAATAAAAATAAATCTCTCCATCACTGGGTGTATCCATTTAATTGAATTGATGTGCCTGGTGTATTCATAACATTGAAGTTGATGTTTCCTTGCATGGAAGGCTTGTGGTCCTTGGGATGTTAGATTACAAATCCCATCGACCCCACCCAGCACGACCATTGGTCCGAGATGATGGGAGTTGTAGTCCACTGTTAGGGGAGGACACAGCTTCCCCATTCCTATAGTAAAGCTTAGCCAAAAGTCCAAAATCAATACTTTGCAGGGGGTGGGGACCATCTGGCAGCTTTGCGTACATGGGGTGCAGCAATTGTTTTGTATTTGCTTCCGTAATGATAGTCACTAGTACAGCAAAACCAAATGCCTGCTATGATGGTCCTTTTTTGTGTGGCTTTCTAAAGCACCTCACAACTCTTATCTTTGCAATCGTGTGAAAAGAAGAGATAGCAACTTGCCCCATGGCTCACCTTGTAAATTGCAGAGCTGAAATTTCCATGTGCTTTGGAACAAATCGGGGTTTGCCTCTGCAAACACAGAGCAAATAGTTTCAGTCTGGTCCTATCTCCTTGGTGTTTATCCCTATGCCGGATAAATATCGCATTGCAGTATTTCATTACATGTTTTGGGTACCTAAACATGTAATACGTACAGAAGCGTAGAGCTGCTGAATTGAAAGCTGGGTTCCTAATGTCTATATATAGCACCATATTGATCTTAGTTTTTCTTTGGTGGCATGTGAACATCTAAGGCAGGGGTCAGCAACCTTTTTCAGCCTTGGGCCAGTCCACCGTCCCTCAGACCAGGTGGTGGGACAGACTATGTTTTGAAAAAAACATGTCCCACAAATAACCCAGAGATTCATTTTAAATAAAAGCACACATTCTACTCATGTAAAAACACCAGGCAGGCCCTACATATAACCCAGAGATTCATTTTAAATAAAAGGACACATTTTACTCAATAAAAACACACTGATTCTTGGACTGTCCGTGGGCCAGATTTAGAAGGCGATGGGGCCGCATCCAGCCCCATGGCCTTAGGTTGCCTACCCTTGACCTAAGGCCATGGAAATGCCCTCCTGTCTGGCGCACACTGGTTCCAAATACAGTGGTAATTTGTAACAAGGGTTAACACTGGTGATGTCACATTACTTCATAACCCTGGGCTGGGGTACCTGTGACCCTCTGGATGTTGCTGGATTACAACCCCTACCACCCTGGGCCTTGACCTGGGCCTGATGGGAGCTGGGAGTTCAACAATGTCTGGAGAGCAATAGGGTTCTCTGGATCCAGCATAGCCTAAGCAAATAGCTGAGTTTCTCTAGAATCTGCAAGCTTTGGGTCGGTGCTGTGGGTTAAACCACAGAGCCTAGGACTTGCTGATCAGAAGGTCGGCGGTTCGAATCCCCGTGACGGGGTGAGCTCCTGTTGCTCGGTCCCTGCTCCTGCCCACTTAGCAGTTCGAAAGCACGTCAAAGTGCAAGTAGATAAATAGGTACCACTCTGGCGGGAAGGTAAACGGCGTTTCCATGCGCTGCTCTGGTTCGCCAGAAGCAGTTTAGTCATGCTGGCCACATGACCCGGAAGCTGTACGCCGGCTCCCTCGGCCAGTAAAGCAAGATGAGTGCTACAACCCCAGAGTCGGTCACGACTGGACCTAATGGTCAGGGGTCCCTTTACCTTTTACAAGTTAGGGAGAAAAATGTAGGGGGCACCCTTCTTTGAAATGAGCAGACCTTTCCCCCTTCCACCACCTGAGAGGGTAGTCTTAAAAAGAAAGGGGCTTCCACTTTTTGCGGTTGAAACACAGGCTTTGGCATGTGGCATGGAAGGGACCTTTCTGAACACCACCCCTCTCTCCTCTCTTGCAGGACAAGGGAGCAGATACCAGCACGAGGGCAGCAGAAACCTCATCACGAAGGTTCAGGAGCTGACCTCCTCCAAAGAACTGTGGTTCCGGGCAGCTGTCATTGCCGTCCCCATCGCTGGCGGGCTGATCCTGGTGCTCCTCATCATGCTAGCTCTGCGCATGCTCAGGAGTGAGAACAAAAGACTGCAAGACCAGCGGCAGCAGATGCTGTCCCGATTGCACTACAGCTTCCACGGGCATCATTCCAAAAAGGGACAGGTTGCCAAGCTAGACTTGGAGTGCATGGTGCCAGTCACGGGGCACGAGAACTGCTGCATGACCTGCGAGAAGATGAGGCAGCCGGACCTGGGCAGTGACAAAATACTCTCGCTAGTCCACTGGGGAATGTATGGCGGGCATGGAAAGCTGGAATTTGTGTGATCACGTCGCCTTTTGGTCTTTTTTTTAATATATATATATAACTATATTTTAAAATTTTGTTCTTTAAAATTGCTAGGAAAACTTTTCCAAGGCCTTTGGGTTCTGCTGGACAGGAGCACTTTATACAGGGAAAGCCTACAGTCATTAATCGTGTGGTTTTTTTTTTATTAAAGAAAACAAAGGACCTCTGCAGATTGAACCTTGGATATATGTCTTCTGAAGGATCCCAAAAGTTACCTTATTTGCACAGAGTAAATACATTCAAATGTATTGTTTGCTTTAAAGTTATGAAAGCAAAAAACCGAGAAGTTGTACACACTGTTACCAGGGTTGTCTGAGCTGTAGGGAGGTGGAAATTTTGAGTTATACTATTAAATTGTATGCAAGTTCTGATGTAAAGATTTTTAAAATATATATAATTATATATATATATATATATATATTTGTCTGAAACCTATTTTGTGGTTTTGTGTAAGAATCATAGAATCATAGAGTTGGAAGAGACCACAAGGGCCATCGAGTCCAACCCCCTGCCAAGCAGGAAACACCATCAGAGCACTCCTGACATATGGTTGTCAAGCCTCTGCTTAAAGACCTCCAAAGAAGGAGACTCCACCACACTCTTTGGCAGCAAATTCCACTGTCGAACAGCTCTTACTGTCAGGAAGTTCTTCCTAATGTTTAGGTGGAATCTTCTTTCTTGTAGTTTGGATCCATTGCTCCCTGTCCGCTTCTCTGGAGCAGCAGAAAACAACCTTTCTCCCTCCTCTATGTGACATCCTTTTATATATTTGAACGTGGCTATCATATCACCCCTAAACCTCCTCTTCTCCAGGCTAAACATGCCCAGCTCCCTTAGCCGTTCCTCATAAGGCATCGTTTCCAGGCCTTTGACCATTTTGGTTGCCCTCCTCTGGACACGTTCCAGTTTGTCAGTGTCCTTCTTGAACTGTGGTGCCCAGAACTGGACACAGTACTCCAGGTGAGGTCTGACCAGAGCAGAATACAGTGGCACTATTACTTCCCTTGATCTAAGATCTAAGAAGGGTAAGAAGCACTACCCTTCTAGTAGAAGCACTACATAAAGTGTTAACCGTAGAGTTTCCTTTGGTGTTTAATCAGGTTCACGTAAGTGAACTCTGGTGTTCATCCAGGTAAATTCACATAACCTGAATATGCTGCCTTCCCTTGCTAGCTTTTTCAATGCTTCAGCTTTCCAAACAGGAGAAAAACGTATTTTGTGCCCTATTGCTCTAAAGGCAAATAGCATCATGGCAGTTTCTGATATTTGTGGTCCAGCTACAGCCTCTGTATCATGCAGATTCTAATCTTCCCCTAGGCAGCATGGAACAGAACAGTCTGCCAGCTTGTGTCTTCTTGGAGTCTAAAATATTCCAGGCATATTCTGGGATCTCTGTTAGCAGGAAGGGCTGGGTTGTACAGTGGTTGGAGAAGGTTGAAGTTGACCTAGCTTCAAATCCTTGTTTGGTAATGAAGCTCCATGGGTGACCCTTTGGCCTGACACACTTCCACAGGTTAAAATAGGCAGCAGGGGGAAAAACAAACACCTATATGTCATCTTGAGCTCCTTGGACGAAAGGTGAGATACAAATAAATGACAATGCATGAAAGATTTATTTGGCAGACAGGTGGGCAGCAGTCCTTCATGCCTTCCCCAAATATGATATAATAATGCACTAACATCATTGTGAAATATCTGTGGATGCTCCTTCGAATTCTTTCTCAAACATGACCAAAATGGTTCACCTGCCTTGATTATGTTTTGCCAGGGCAACCATTATCTGCAGGTGTGGGATTTGACTTGCTGGCCATTAATTATAACCTAGCCTTGTATGCAGAAAACTAGGAGGTCAGGGGAAAGTGTTCAGCTTACCTTTCCTGATAGTTTTGTTTCAATGGGGATTCTCTTTCCCTCCGCACCAAATGAGGAGTGTTTTAGAAGGTGGTCTGTCTTTCCAACGCATTGCCCATGTGGTACATGCTCTGAACAGTTTACCGTCTTCATCTATGTGTTCTACATGGCTCCTGCTTGCCTGTCTTGGTACTAATTCCTGCTGACTTCAGTGGGACATAGTCCCAGGTAAGCATGCATAAGACTGCTGTCTTAGTCTCTCCTGCCAGTGCTGTTTCAACATTGGTATCGGTGGAATACTAAATATGGGATGGGTTGAGGCTGCAATGGAAGAACACCAAAACAATCTTATACCTTCTGAAAAGTCTAAATGGAGAAATGTACAATGGCCTGGGGAAGTGAAGTCTCCCTCTACCAAAACTACGGCCAGCTCTGTAGCGGAGTTTTACAGTGGTACCTCCGGTTGAGTACTTAATTCGTTCCGGAGGTCCGTTCTTAACCTGAAGCACCACTTTAGCTAATGGGGCCTCCTGCTGCTGCCGCGCCACCAGAGCACAATTTCTGTTGTCATCCTGAAGCAAAGTTCTTAACCCGAGGTACTATTTCTGGGTTAGCGGAGTCTGTAACCTGAAGCGTATGTAACCTGAAATGTATGTAACCCGAGGTACCACTGTATTGGATGGTAGGCCTGGCAAGCAAGAATTTTGGGTAAACAAGAGAGCTGTTTTTACTTGCTCCCATTTGCTAATGTGGGAAGTAGCTGAATGGGCATGATCCAGACAACTGTGCTTGTCCCGCTGCAGTCAATGGGACTTTTAAAGCAGCACTAATGTTTGGTGTTCAGGGGGAGCCTGCCCACCCCAAGTATGTTTTGCGAGCATTCAGAAGTTGCGATAACCCCATGGTTTATTGCTCTTGATGTGGTATAAACCACAGACGATGCATGATTTCTCATATCCATAAGTAGAGGAGGAGACGGGGAAATAAAGACCAGTACCTGAAATGTCTTGGCTTACAATTCTCTACATGTTTACTTCAGAGTAAGCTCTATTGGGAACACTGGGACTGGCTTCAAAATTATCAGAGAAGAATGGGCTGCATGTCTCTCATTTAAGGGCCTTCCTTGTTTCTGATCTCCAGGCCCCTGGCCCCTTCTCCTCTCCAGCTTTTCTCGTGTCCTACTGATTCCAGCCTCTCCTCTTGACTCCTGCTTAACTGATTCTTTTAAAAAGCCCTTACACCACAGGGGGGTTGACCTTCCGAAATACCAAATGTGTCCGCTTTGGAAAGAGCCCTCCTCAAAAGAGCCCGTGAATCTGGTTTCAATATTGGGTGATTACAGACTGAGCAGGGAGCTTGAAAGTAACCAGCCTCCTCTGCTAGCTCAGGCACTGGGCAGGCTTATCTGGGTGGCAAATCTGGGGCTTGCTAGCTATCTTACTTCTTCCACTGTTTACAGCTGCCAAAGCCAATAAATTCAGTCCAGATTAATTCGCATGTAACGAAGATCAGAATCCAACTCATGAGGCTCAGTCAGCAGCAGAAAGTCTTTGCTTTCCCTTGCTTTAGGGCAAAGAGCAAGGAAGCTCTTCTCCCCCCCCAACCCCCACCCCACCCTTTGACTTTTCCTTGCATACTGGCCTCCTTTTGTAGGCTTCTAAAAGCAGACCTATTGGTCTCCAAAGCAGAACCCAAGCAGCAATTTTATTAGAAAGATGAAAGTATCCTAATTACACTAGCAAATGTGTTTTTTCCCTTATTTGTATCCTCCTAAAAACTTTCTCCATAGCAACTCCCAAGTGTGTGTGTGCATGCTCACACTTTGAGAGTTTGTTTTTCACAACCAAGCCTTATATACATTTTAGGAAAAATGCACATGTATGCCACTGGACATGAAGATGCATTTGCTTTGCATTAGGATTGTGTGTAAGAGACAGACACTATTGCGGGTGGGTAACCTTAGCCATCCTGCTGTTGTTAGACTGCGGCTCTTGCCATCCCTGACCACTGGCTTTGAGTTCAGCAATATTTGGAGGGCTGCAGGTTCGCCATACAGTAGATACTGTCTGTCATCCATTCATAGACTGGCTCTTAGATGAATACTGACAAGGACTAAATAATATATTGAAAGTATGCAAACAGATTTAGCATGGTTTAGCTAAACATTTCAGCTTCCACCTTACTCAGTAATGTAACTGGGATTTCAGATGAATGCTCTGGGAGCCAAAACACCTTTTATATATGTATATAGCACATTCAGGATCAATGAATTCTAGGGAGTGGCGTGAGCAAAACAGACTTTTTTATAATGAGAAAAACCAAAGAGCAGACATAAATGAAGGGTAATTTTCCAGACTGAGTTCATGCGGTGCTAGGATCTTGAGCCTAAACCCAAAAAGTCTCTTCCTAATATCCACAGGTTTGATGGTTGCTTGAAAGGAAATATCAGAAACATGACTCTGCCTTCCTCACTGACCGGATTTACATATAAGCTAAACAAGCTATAGCTTATTTAAAGGGAAAAAACAATGTACATTTCCAAAATAGAAGTTCAACAATTACTTTGATAAAATACATATTTTGCTGTGTGCAAATGACTTTAGATACCTATTAGGTCCTTAAATTACAAAAAACAGCGACAATTTGTTGTTGACAAAGGACAGCTGGACATATATAGGGCCCCATTACCTTCATTATCTTAGGGCCTCATGAAACCTAAATCTAGCCCTGCTGACCATTAACCAGCCTGGCTATAAACTATTCCATACCAGACCTAGATCATTTGCCTGTGCAACAGTCTGGATTAGGCCTTGTGTGGAACCAGTGGCGTAGCGTGGGTTGTCAGCACCCGGGGCAAGGCAAGTAATTTGCGCCCCCTAACCCGTGGATTGGCGCCCCCTAACCCTAACCCCCAGATGTTGCGCCCGGTGCGGCCGGCCCCCCCTGCACCCCCCACGCTACGCCACTGTGTGGAACAATCCAAAATTTTTGCTTGCGGCCTCCAGCCTGCTTGTGTTCCTTTCTCCCTTTTTGCTCTCTTTGTTTTGTGGCTGGTGAGTGACTGGTCACATCCACAGCATACATCTCATGCACATTACTTCCCCGAAAGAATCCTGGGAACTCTAGTTTTTTATAGGCGCTAGGGAATTCTAGCTCTGTGAGGGTTCTAGCATGGAATGTGGTGGTGCTGTCAGGGTAGGATTTGAGAACGGGGGGGGGGGGGGGAAGCCATGTGTTTTAAATATATGCTGTGGGTGTGATCCCTGTCTCAGAACGGTACAGTTCCCAGCTGCACAGGTACCTATAGCTTGGCTATCTATAGCTTAGTGTTGACCCTAAAGTATTCATGAATACCCCTCCTCTTAAGCATACTGGTAAACGGGCCCCTGACTTTTAGGTACAGTCGTGGCTGACTCTGGGGTTGCGACGCTCATCTCGCTTTATTGGCCAAAGGAGCCAGCGTACAGCTTCCGGGTCATGTGGCCAGCATGACTTAGCCGCTTCTGGCGAACCAGAGCAGCGCACGGAAACGCCGTTTACCTTCCCTCCGGAGTGGTACCTATTTATCTACTTGCACTCTGACGTGCTTTTGAACTGCTAGGTTGGCAGGAGCAGGGACCGAGCAATGGGAGCTCACCCCGTCGCGGGGATTCGAACTGCCAACCTTCTGATCGGCAAGCCCAAGAGGCTCAGTGGTTTAGACCACAGCGCCACCCGTGTACTATACTGTTATTAAGCATAGTATACTGTGCTTAATAAGAGTGAGAATATAAATAGTGAAATATAAACAAATGTACAAGCAGAAGGATTCTTTTACTGGATAAACAAATGTTAAATTCCACAAAACTTCAAATCTTAGGCTTTGTATGAAATATACTGTCAAAGCATGTTCAAAGCAGTATTCTTTGCAACCCAGTCAGATAAGTGGCATATTAATAAATAAAAATTCCTCCTCCTCCTCCTCCTCCCCCTCCCCCTCTTCTTCTTCTTCTTCTTCTTCTTGTCCTCAAATGTTTCTGGGCACTTTAAAAAATATATATTTTTTATTAGTTTTCCAGTATACCCCCCAATAATAGCCAAATTACAACAATAACAATTAATTCCCAAATTATACAATTATCAAAATGCCAATCAACATCTAATTACGGTAATACATTTTAGTGGCTCCCAACATGGTGGTTTGAGTGCATGTCCGATCTTAGATTCCTGCGTTCTGTAATCTTAATGTCAGTTACATTTCAGTTATAATGATAATCAGTGCTTTTTTCTGGGGGTACGCAGGGGTACACATACCCCTAAACATTTTGTGAAACTAAGTTTGGCCTCATTGAGGGGCAGTATTTTAATTTGAGTAGGAAAATGAGAGTACCCCTTAACCTTTTTTTTCAGGAAAAAAAGCACTGATGATAATCCCTTAGTCAACAGCTGCATAATTAATGATTTCCAATCGTGATGTTACAGTGTATAAATTTATAAAGCTTCAGGTGAAGAACTCAAACTATTATCTTTATTCTGCCCTGTGTGTGAAAACTGATATGTCCATGGAGATACCTTCTGTCATTTATGGCATTGTCTTTTTCACTTATCAGCTGTTGTTTTCTCCCATTGTGGCTTGGGGCATAATAATAATAATAATAATAATAATAATAATAATAATAATTTAGGATAATTTACCCTCTGTCATCCTTGCTTTTCTTTCACCAATGATCTGCTGCTGTTGTGGGTGCTGCCTCCATTAAGGCAG
Organism: Podarcis erhardii; assembly: GCF_964252035.2. Lineage (NCBI taxonomy): Eukaryota > Metazoa > Chordata > Lepidosauria > Squamata > Lacertidae > Podarcis > Podarcis erhardii. The sequence goes on along the minus strand of NC_138513.1, from coordinate 16,690,162 downwards.
ATGGGACCGGAAGCCCCTGTAGTTTACCCCTGACAGAATTAACCATTAGCAACAACTCTTAACAAACTACAGGGCCCAGGATGGTCTGAGGGCAAAAGTGTACTTCGAATGTGGTGAAGTGCACTCTGCAAAAGAGGCTTCAACTGTGTGGAGTTACCATTTGCCCAAGGACAGATTCAGGGATCCTTGAGCCTCAGCCTTTGTCTTCCTTTGTTTCACCCTTTATGTATCACCTTATGCTTCCTCTAACCAAGCCACTTGTTCCACTTCCCATCCTCAAAGGCCTTCAATAAACAGAAGTTATCAGGTTTCTGGGTTATTTCTCCAAAAGAGTGGTGCATGGCTACCTTTGGAGAATTGGCTTGTAACCCTAGCTCTTCGTCAAGTCTCCTTCTATTGTGTGTGGTTACAGATCCACTACTGCCTAACAGAACTATCCCACAGACACGTGAGACCCCTAAATATGAAACACATTTCACCTGCACAACCAGGAAGTGGGAGCTCCAAGTGCATGCAGAGCAGATAAGCAAGGGAAACAAGCCACATAGGAAAAAGTGAAGTCACACCTATGCGGTATATGGCCAAATAGCTAAAAGTGAAGATCGTCTAGAAGACAGGAGTCCACTGGTTTTGTATGCTGAAGCAAGAGTCACACCAATTTTCCTTCTTGTTTCTGTTCTTGGAACAGGGTGACCTGCTTTTAATCTTTTCCCAGCTATGAGGCTCACTGGGTGACACCTGAACACCCCTCTCTCACACACAGAACTACTCCACAGGATTGTTGTATGGGGAAAATTGGGTAACCCCATGTCTCCTACTCCTTAGAGGAACGCTGAGGTCCTACCTGCAAGTTGGCTAAGGTGAGAACAGGTTGGTGGATTAGACTAGGCATCAGCCCTATATCTCACGGGATATATACATACGATAAATAAATGCGGACCAAATACAGTGTGTTGTATTTGGAATACAGTACAACAATGGAATAAAGTTAAAATGTTTGGGAAATTTAAAGTGCTGACAGAGTGATATAATTCGCCATGTCCAAATATGTTTTGTGGTATTTAAATGAAGGCAGAATTTGGCCCTCGGACTTCAAGGGCGGTATAAGAAGATTAACTCCCAGAGAACAAAAGAGCTGTTGTCACAAAGAGGCCTTAGTAATGAAAGCCAGCCCAAGAGAATGGATGTGTCTGAGGTAAGCAGAATTCTCACATTATTGAATTTTTGAAATAGTTCCCCTTGAGGCATCAGTGAATTCTCTCTCTTTTTTTTTTTGTCAGGACGCCTGTTCATATATTATAAGCAGTAGGGCTCTTCTCGCTTTTGGCTATAGGATTTCATTAGGAACAGGGAAGGATGAATCAACCATTTTATGAGATTCGCATTAAAAAATATATCGCACCCCCCCTCCCGCCGCCCCGCAAACAAGCGGGAGAAGGGAAGGAGTCAGCAGATTAAGGTTATCTCTCTGGGGGAGTCTGATGTCTCCAACAATATGAATCCTGGCTCCCTCCAAATAAACAAACACAGTCTTTTCTTTTGTCTTACTCCTAGACTTTGTTTCCATCTCTCATAATCCCTATGGGGAAAGCCTGAAGTAAAACAAACAGCAAATAAAAGAAGCAAAGAGAAAGAGGGCCACACTTAAACACACAGAGAAGGGGGGAGAGAGAGAACAATTTTCCAGTCTTGAAATGAAGATGCGGATCCCAGGAGAGGACAGCCCAGGGGGTTAAAACACTTTGCCCCCGCTTTTCAGGAGCAACTAAGCATTACATTGTTTTCCCAGCTTTTAGCAGTGCGGCTTATGACATCGGAGAAGTAGTTGCCATTTTTAAGGAAAAGGCTGTAAGGCAAACAGGCCAGGATGCTAAGGGCTGAATAAGTGGCTTGGCTGGTGTAGCCCAATAGAGCAGGCATAGGCAAACCTGGCCCTCCAGATGTTTTGAGACTACAATTACCATCATCCCTGACCACTGGTCCTGTTAGCTAGGGATGATGGGAGTTGTAGTCCCACAACATCTGGAGGGCGAGTTTGTCTATGCCTGCAATAGAGGGTTGCCAACTCTTTATTTTGGCTACCTGGGTGGGGCTGGGTGGGTGGAGGTGTGGAACTGCGTGGAGTCCACTGGGTCACTGGGTGCAGTTCACTCCTGTTGCTGATTCTGGTCTGTGCTGTGAATGCATCTGAGCATGGGTTTTAGTGTAAAGGAGAGAGGAACCCTGCAGGGTGGGAAGGGGGAATGAAGAGAACCCCACAGCCAGGGTTGACCCAAGACATTTTGCTGCCTAAGGTGAAGGTCAAGATGGCCATTTGTTCCACATACAGAAGCCTAAACAGGCAGCCAAAGATTACTTTAACACTGAACAGTGCTTATCTATCTATCTATCTATCTATCTATCTATCTATCTATCTATCATCTATCTATCTATATCTATCTATATCTATCTATCATCTATCTATCTATCTATCTATCTATCTATCTATCTATCTATCTATCATCTATCTATCATCTATCTATCTATCTATCTATCTATCATCTCTCTCTCTCTCTCTCTCTCTCTCTATCTTCTATCTATCATCTATCTATCTATCTATCTATCTATCTATCTATCTATCTATCTATCTATCATCTATCTATCATCTATCTATATCTATCTATCATCTATATCTATCTATCTATCTATCTATCTATCTATCTATCTATCTATCTATCATCTAGATAGAACCAAAATCTATAATCTTGTCACAGGATGCAGTGAAACTTAATTCACACTTCTACAATATACATGCCTTAAATATCAGCTGATTTTCACTGTTTTAAAGGGAATACTGGATCCAAATCCTATTGCTTCAAATCGTCACATGTTTGACAAAACAGAGTTGCATTGTCTGACTTAAGTAATCCAAAATTGTTTCCCCCCGAGACCTATTACATGGTATTTTGAGGGAGAGGCTTAGAAGTGTCAAGAAACTACAGTTTAATGTCATTTATTGATGAATGGCTGAGGCCATATCTGAAAAATGCAGATGCTCCAAAGTTCATGCAGCCCCAAGTGCTGTTTACACAAGGCTGACACAAGCATAAAGCGCCAAGGTGGAGTGCATAGTGGTTTTGGCTCTCTTTGGTTTGGGTCATGGGTTTTACTAGAGATACAATTTTCTTGGGTAGGAAGGAAGAGGAGTGGAATGGAAAAAGGGGGCTGAAATGTAAGAGTTTTCAATAAATATGTTGATGTAAAAGATGTGGGTGGCGCTGTGGTCTAAACCACTGAGCCTCTTGGGCTTGCCGATCAGAAGGTCGGTGGTTCGAATCCCCGTGACGCGATGAGCTCCCGTTGCTCGGTCCCTGCTCCTGCCAACCTAGCAGTTCAAAAGCACAACAGTGCAAGTAGATAAATAGATACCGCTCTGGCGGGAAGGTAAACAGCGTTTCCGTGCGCTGCTCTGGTTCGTCAGAAGCGGCTTAGTCATGCTGGCCACATGACCTGGAAAAACTGTCTGTGGACAAACACTGGCTCCCTCGGCCTGTATAGTGAGATGAACGCCGCAACCCCAGAGTTGTCTGTGACTGGACTTGACTGTCAGGGGTCCTTTACCTTTTTAAAAGAAATAGTTGTGCATTAATAATGTTCAAGGGAAATCCAAGGTGTTCTGTCCCACTTACGGATCAGTCCCATCCTGTGAGAGCACCAAGGATCAGCCATAGGGTGCAACTGGAATTCCTTAGAGCCAGTCCTTGCCTCCATTCACACAACCTCAATGCAGTAGCTCTCTGTGTGTGCCCTTTGCTGCTGCACGAAAACACCTCACAGGGACAATTGTAGGGATGTTGGACAAGTCTGTCAAATGGGAAATAGCAGTGGAAATTGCATCAGTTTGCGTGTCCACCTGCAAAGAAGAATTGACATCAGGCAGGTGAATATGATTGGGATTCACTGGTTTCCCTCGATAGATGGATAATTGCCATTACCCATCTATCAGTTGATCTATCTATCCAAATGAATAAAACGTCCTTTTAAAATAGAGGTCAATATTTGCTTGTTTGATTAGTTTCTATAATCTAGGCAAATAAATGAAACTCTTTATTTTAGTTTCAGATCCAACCTTGATCTTTTTCTGACCAAGACCACAGATCCTCCAAAATCCTGAACTTTGATAACTACGTTAAAGTTTCTTTGTGTGGGTGTTCCTATGGCATATGGGACTGTGTCAGTTCTTATCAACATTTATAAATATTTTTTTTAATGGCTATTGAGTTCAAGGCTGCAAGTGTGTGGAGTCCAAATGCGACAACATCCATATCTCCTCATTGTAATGAAATGCACGTTTTGTGGTAAATAGTCCAAAAATTATATGGCTGGAATTCAACCTCAAGAAAGCAGTGCTGTTCTATGAGCCTTTTTATATCAAGCAAATAAGAGGAACTAATGTTTATTTGTCAGCTGCTGGAGAAAGACGTGTGTCTGCTTGCAGTTGGAGTCCCCTTTGCAACCTTCCTTGTCACTGTTAGGAAAGGATTTGCATGCCAAATCTTTCCACTGACCTCCCCTGGAAGTAACAAGGGATACACCACACAGCCAAATAAGCCTGACCATCTTGTTGAACCACAGGTGGCAAGTGTCTTCTTTCATTTGCATGCAAATCAAGCCATGTAGCAAACAGCCTCCTTTGAAACATCCAATTTGCTTCCTGCAGACTGGTAGGTATTCTGCCCCTTTCATTGGTGCCATGAGATTTATGCAGCTATTTTCATGGCTATCAACAATGAATTAACTTCATTCAGTGGGCTGCTTGGGGTTTTTATTAACCAAAACATATTTCACAAACAAAGGTGCCGTACGCTTAGTTTTCCAGTGCCTGCTAAGTCCTTTGACCCTAAAAAGATGACTCAGTCTTAAATGGATTATCTGAAGTAGCGTGTTTAGGACTGGTGCACAAAGATTACACTGCACACAATGTAAGCAGTGAAGGAGCAGAAACTTTGCCTCTAGGAGCAAATTATGTGGAGGGGATTGATGGAGTGACTCCCATGATTTAAACCAGCAAGGCTTACCAGAGAGTAGGAAAGCCAACAATCAAATGGATTTGCCACTCAGGGCTGACCTGGCTGCACCAGCAACCTAAGGAGTAGTTTGGGCAGCCCATGTAGCAGACTGTACTCAAACAACTATTAATGGGCTAGTTGTGCATTGTGAAAAAAGACGAAACCAAACACTGAAAAACTGAGGGCACAGATTTTCATACAGTTTGTCTATGCCAATATATATGTCATCAACATCAACCTTTATTACGGTCCAGAGACCCAACAAATCGTTACAAAGCAATGCACAATTCATACAGCCTACCTCCAGGTTAAACAAGTATTTTGTTCAGAATATAGGGATCATTGGTTCTTGCAACCACCGATAAAAACTTTGCCTGTTCTAGTGTTTGTCCAGTCTTCCAATAGAAACCTGACATAGTGAGCTTCTGATTTTCCCGGGAAAGGTTCCAGCAAGGGTAATATCAGTTCAGCCCTGGCTTGCTCATATTTTGCACAGTGCAACAAAATATGTTTTATGGAATCGATGTCTTAAGCACACGAGCAAAGTCTGTCCTGGTAGGGAACTCCTCTCAACCTGCCATCCAACACTGAAGAAGGAAAGACGTTTAGTCTGGCTTTGGTGAAAAGCCTTCGATAATTTGGTACTGTCAGGTTTTTAATGTAAGATGTTAACTTAAAGACATGCCCATATTGTACTCCTACTGCCAGCAGATATATATGTATATGTTCTGTTGGGTGTTTGTGTGGAATCATTACAGTATGCAGATTAAATGACTCCATGGAACAATTAAAACTCATACAATTAATTAACTTCTTAAAAATTGAATTGGATGAGGGCCTGCCCTACATTCCAGAAAGCACATCCAGCACACTGTGCTCCCAGCCAAGATCTCCAGCCAAAGACTATCTTGCAAATGAATTTGTGGGAGGCTCCTAGGAAGGTTCCGAGTATCATTTCAGGGAAATGAAATGTCAAGATGATGGGGTGGAATATTTAGGGAAAACAGGAGAAAATGGCACAGCAATTACGAAAATGAATGTGCTTCTGTAAAACAGCATGGAAAAAGTAAGGAGATGATGATGGAGAGAGCAGGAAGCTGAAGAGACATCAGCAATTCTTCAGCATGTTTCTGTTCACTGTCCACCCGCAAAAAGACTCTTAAAACATCCATGCAGATCTGCTTCTTTACTCATCAAGGATGGGCAACAATGGCAAACTGAGCTAAGCAACTCAGAGGGTGCACTGCTTTCTTGTAATAATAATAAAAAAGGCAACTGGCTTTGCTGGTTGGATTGAATTATTCCCCCACTCTGAAGTTAATGGTTGTGGTCTCAGTGTTGCCCAGTGTCTTCTGTTGTGTCTGCATCCACCAGGGTCAGTATTCCTGGTGTCTCCTATGTGGTGGCATCTATATGAAACCTCTGGGTGAAACAATGCCATGCAGTGACATCAGGACTGGCTCAGAACCGCAATACCTCAAGGACCGCCTCTTTCCATATGAACCTACCCAGAGAGGCCCAGAGGGTGGCAACACGAGAACAGGCCTTCTCCGCAGTGGCTCCCTCTCTGTGGAACGCTCTCCCCAGGGAAGTTCGCCCAGCACCTTCATTATACACCTTTAGGTGCCAGGCAAAAATGTTCTTTTTCAACTAGGCCTTTGGTTGATCTGATTGACATCCTATGTCCTTTTTAAAATGTGGCTCTTTTTTGGGGGGGGGGCGTTATTGCGTTATTGTTCTTATTTTGATTTTATATATTGTGATCTTTTCTGTGAATTACCCTGAGGCTTCTGGGTATAGGGCGTTATAAAGGTAAAGGTGAAGGGACCCCGGACCATTAGGTCCAGTCCTGACCGACTCTGGGGTTGCGGCGCTCATCTCGCTTTACTGGCTGAGGGAGCCGGCATACAGCTTCCGGGTCATGTGGCCAGCATGACTAAGCCACTTCTGGCGAACCAGAGGAGCGCACGGAAATGCCGTTTACCTTCCTGCCATAGCGGTACCTATTTATCTACTTGCACTTTGATATGCTTTTGAACTGCTAGGTTGGCAGGAGCAGGGACCGAGCAATGGGAGCTCACCCCGTTGTGGGGATTCGAACCGCTGACCTTCTGATTGGCAAGTCCTAGGCTCTGTGGTTTAACCCACAGTGCTACCCGTGTCTCAGGGTGTTATATAAATTTAAATAAATAAATAAATAAATAAATAAATAAATAAATAAATGGTGAATATTTATGTTCAGCTTTGTGTCTGTTACCTCAGCATTACGTTCAAGCTCACCACTGCTTGGGCTGTGATGCCCATGGGTGCAAGTGGTGAGACTCATGCATGGGTGCCTCTGCATATATTTAGTTTTATTATTACTGTAAATTCATTCTTTTTTTAAAAAAAATTGTTTCCAGTCCTTCCTTCCAAAGAAGCCCAGGTGACAAACATCGTAATAGTAACACGATGCAACGTAAAGTTGCATAAAACACATTTAAAAGAATTAAAACCAACTGACACCATGGAAAAACCATATAAGAAAAATCACAATGTGCTCACAGTTACTAACGTCAAGGCTGCCATGGCCAATATCTCTCAGCCAACAAATGCCTGGGTAAGAATGAGTGTCTTTAAATTTCTCCTGGAAGTCAGTAGTGAGAGAGGGAGACGCACATCACCTGGGAGGGCATTCCGGGAATGGGGAGCCACCACTGAGGAGGCCCTGTCATGGGTCAATGTCAAGTGGGAAGTAGCCAAAGGCACCACTACAAAGAAGGCCTTCGCCAGTGGATTATAGAGACAGCTGAAAGCCAGAGAGTGCCCAGCAAAGCAATCTGCTATGCAGAGGCTTAAACAAGGGATTCCTTGCATCCAAGTATTCTCTGAAGAATGGGAAGCAGAAATCCTCTTTGATACAAGTAGCAAGAAGAAGGTTTGGCTAACAGGGCTGGGCTGGGGTCTGCAAAGGATGTGTTTTGATGCCAGTATCAGTTTGTAGCACTATGCTGTTCACTGACAATTCCAAGTGAAGGATCCAATTCTGCTCTCATTCCGGGGCAGTGTTGAACTGTGAAGGCCACCATCCATAGTGGCTCTGCTTTCTAATGAAACTAGACACTGATGGGGCAGCTGTGTGCATTGGCTCAGTTCATGCGTGAGGAGAAACTACCCTAGTGAACAAAGCCTAGGGTGGAACTAAGCCAGGCATAGGCAAACTCGGCCCTCCAGATGTTTTGGGACTACAACTCCCATCATCCCTGACCACTGGTCCTGTTAGCTAGGGATGATGGGAGTTGTAGTCCCAAAACATCTGGAAGGCCAAGTTTGCCTATGCCTGAACTAAGCTCTACTCACAGGAAACCCCTGAAATTAATGAACCGAATGCCATCATTTCCAGGAATTTCAATGGGTTTGCTCTTCATGGGACTTAGTTGCATTCTAGGGTACCAGAATTTACACCCATTGCTCCACCTACTTTTGCCTCTGGCCCCGCCCACCATGGGTGTGTGGCCCTTGGAAGGTTTCTCCTAAGGGAATGTGGCCTTTGAGCATTTTCTCTGGGTGTGAGAAGGACAGAAGAACAGCTGTTCCCCTGGCCCTGAGTGTGAGCTTGCTGTGGAAAGATATCCAGCAGAAGGAACAATTTGGTCCCAGGGAAGGGAAGCGAAGTGTCTTAAATTTTGGTTTTAGCTGCTCCTGGTGGTTTATGATGCCCTGACAAGTGTGCTTTGTGTTTCCAATGCCATTAAAAAAAAATGAAAAGAAGAAAGGGCATTTTCCCATCAATTTTCGTAAGTTTGTTTTTTTTAAAGCTCCATATGGCATTTGCCCTCAAGATGTAATTAGTAATTACATAATCTGGTGGAATGGCTTTGAAGGAGCATTTCCAGTCTGTTGCATATAAAACAAACTTTTAAAGAGCCATTTAAGCTGGAGACTGGAACAGCTCTCAACTAGATGTCTTATCGGGGACTTGGCTGCCTAATGAATGGGCAGCACTATCATGTGAATGCCTCTCTCTGTTGCCTGCTCAGGTCCCTGCAAGCCACGCAGATGGGCATTTAATCCCCCCCTTCCACCTGCTCCTAACTGTGAAGGGAGGACTCAAAGGGAGCCTCAAGAGTGAAAGATTCACCACCTCCGCCATAACACCGTGGTCTTCTGGGAAATTGCCATGGGTCTGTAGCCAGGAGAAATAAAAAAAACTACAGTGGTATCTCGGGTTACATACGCTTCAGGTTACATACGCTTCAAGTTACAGATTCCGCTAACTCAGAAATAATACCTCGGATTAAGAACTTTGCTTCAGGATGAGAACAGAAATCGTGCTCCGGCAGCGTGGCAGCAGCGGAAGGCCCCATTAGCTAAAGTGGTGCTTCAGGTTAAGAACAGTTTCAGGTTAAGAACGGACCTCTGGAAGGAATTAAGTATTTAACCCGAGGTACCATTGTAACTGAACTACACATAACCCAGATTCAGACGTACAAAGAGCTCAGGGACAAGATAAAGGCTGTGTACACTGGCATATTTCAAGCCCATGGCTCCCCCACAAAGAATCACGAGAACTGAGGTTTGTTAAAGGGTGCTGGGAATTGTAGCTCTGTGAGTGAGGATAAACTACTCCCCCAGGATTTCTGAGGGGGAGCCATGTGTTTTGAATGTATAGCGTGTACACAGTCAAAAGTGTGTAGTGCATATGGGGACTGTGCCTGCTGGCCCCACCCTGGGCCAGGTGGAGAGAGGCAAGAACAGAGCCCTCAGCAGGGCAGTCACCTCTCTCTCTCAAGGTTCCAGGTCTATTTCTATTGTGTTTCTTCCTCTTGGAATGGTTTGCATTATTCAAACTCTTCAGTTGTCTTCTGGAAACTTTGTTTTCCTTGCAAATGCCTCACTCTGACCTTCATCAATTTTCCACCCAAGGCCAGTTGCAGGAAGCATGCAGCCTTCCTCAACATTCCCACAAGAGTTGGCCACTGGAAGGAGAAAAAACTTGTCACCATCTAGGGCATGGGTGGCAGTAGTCCAGGACCCCAGGGTATGGGCAGCGGCGCTGGAAGCAGTTCAAATGGTAGGCCTACACTCAGGAGCAAGTCCAATGGAGGTCAGGGACCAGAGGAGGCCAGGGTGTAGGAAAACTGGAATGCTGGAGCTGGAGCTGGAGCTGGCCCTGGTGCCAGCATGGCACAAAACCATGCTATTCCACACAGCTCCCCTTAAAATAGGTATGTGTCATCACTTACCCCAGAATATGCACATCTTTGTATGCATTTTTGAATGAAAACAGCGCTGCAAAATCTGGAGACTCTGCAGTCCCCAGCATCTCCAGGTAGGACTTGGAAGGTCCACTTGCTTTAACCTTGGAGAGAAACTGCCAGGCAGTGTAGAAAATACTAACTTGATGGGTCTGATTTAGTTTCAGACAGGTTCCTGTATAGCATTCACAGGGGTGGTGGATGGGAAGACTTGGATACCATTCCTCAGTGGGCTCTAGCTATATAGTGAAATATTTGATGCATTAATTACCGTATTTTTCGCTCTATAAGACGCACCAGACCACAAGACACACCTAGTTTTTGGAGGAGGAAAACAAGAAAAAAAATATTCTGAATCTCAGAAGCCAGAACAGCAAGAGGGATTGCTGCACAGTGAAAGCAGCAATCACTCTTGCTGTTCTGGCTTCTGGGATAGCTGCGCAGCCTGCATTCGCTCCATAAGACGCACACACATTTCCCTTTACTTTTTAGGAGGGAAAAAGTGAGTTTTATAGAGCAAAAAATATGGTATATCCGTCACATCATGTAAACCAGAGTGGTGATCTGCATTGCTCTCCAGCATAAAACAGGCTTATGTTGTCCTTCACAATATTGGCGCAGAAATTAATTGGTCTTTATTCTCATTTTCTTTACCTGGAAGATCCACATGGAGTTTCGTATTTATGAATGGGTTTGTGTCTGATATGGCTGCGAGCTGCAAGATTCAGAAAACTGGGCTGCGTTATACCTTGCGACGGGCCTCTCCTTAATAGCACCCAAAGAGTTGTACTTTCCACCATTTTTTAAACGAATTCAGGCCTTTTTCTCACAAACGCTCTGTTGATGGGGACAATAAACTCATGCAATTTGAAGTCAAAAGCATTCAGACCTTGCCTGTAGTAAACCAAACATATGTTTAGTGCTAGACGCAAACTACCGTAGCTAAAGTGGGCAAGTGTTGTAAATTTCAAACGTGAAACAGATGCAAGTTAATTAGCGGCATGAGAGTGATGACAACAGAAGTGAAACTCTTGCAGTGAACTGAGGAGTTAGTCCAGGCAGAAATCGCTGTCGGTTTAACTTTCACACTGAGCTTCCTATTGCTATATCTGACTTTTAAAATATGTGTATAAAGATTCCAGCATCTGCTTCTGTTGATGCTTAAGTGATGTTTAAATGATCATTATTTTATTTCCTGCATCTGCAAATAGAATTAATTCGCTATGTTGTCTAGGATGAGCATTCCGCTTTCAAATAGGTCTCTCTCTCCCCCCTCCCTGCTTTCTGTACTCTGTTAACAAGATTCAGAAATGACACAGTCCACATTAAAAGACAGCCTAGCAGTGAATTTATGCTTGCTACAGAACTGGTAACTGCACAGATATTTTCCAAGACCACTCCACTAAATGAAACACCTTGCTTAGCTATCTCACCAATGTGCAGTTTTCAGTCTTTGGGGAAAATCCTGTCCTCCCTTAAAGAGGGCAAGTATTGCTGTGAGACCTGGAAAACCGACACCCTGTGTTGTGGGTGGGTACAATTGGTCAGCCACAACAGCTGATTGGTAGGTCCCTTGAAGCTGGGTACAATCTGGCCAATGGGACGCAGTCCAAATGGTTCAAGGGACCTATTTATGCCCATGCACGTGACCCAGAGCTTTCTCTTTCGGAACACCCGCCCACCTCTCCCTACTTTTAGGGCTTTGCACTTGACCTTGCTATGTTGTTTGTCATTGGGACAGGGGCGCAGCAGGAGTTTTCCCCACTTGGTTGATTGGCTGTTGCCATTTGGGTTTCGCCTGCTGTGTAGCAAATCTTCACAACTTGTAAGGCTCTGGTTCAGGTGACAGGGATGGGAGAATGCTCTCGTCATCCCTATGTGAAGGATATTCCGTTAAAGGAATCCAGGGACTCAATGGTTTGGTCAACCCTGAGAGGGGGACATCTGGGTGGTGGACTAGCTGTTCCAGGTGTTCACCCTAGGCTGACCTGGGTGCCCTGGGTCAGCGCTACCTGCCATGGTGCAGGGAGCTAGTCGAACCACAGCCTATGCAACCACTCACTTGAAGTAATCAATAAAGTTGTGGCCTAAATTCTGCCAAAAACCAAACTAAAATTTATTTATGGGGGAGGTAAAAAGGTCTAAACACGCAAAACCAGGGTTTCTCATTTGGACATCACACCAAACTATAGATGAGCTTCCTTACCTATGACTTGGCCTGCTGTTTGACTTGAGCCAGTGTTATTATCAGTGACATAGGCTTTGTAAAGGCATTTCCTCTGGCTTGTGGTGGTTTTATCAGTTATTAGTGACACTTGGCTATTATTCACTTGCATGGTGTTTATCTCGCAGGAACAAGGGGCAGGGGAGCTTGCTTGAGGGAGGGTGGTGTGGCATTCAACGTGGTGCTATCAGCATTGTGAGCAAGCTAGCGCTACACAGTGCTTGCTTGGGAATTTCTGTTTCACTAGCCACAGCCAGAGGCCGAATACAGGGTTAGTTGCAGCACTGCAAATGCTCCACAGGGGTGCTCTTTGACTCTCAGAAGTCTGGCCAAAGTACAACCACCTACCACCACATCACAATAATCTCGGGGATTGGCAATACTGTCTAATTGTTGTACCCCCCAGAGAGCATACAGTAGTTCAATTCTCTCCCATAAGCAAAGATCATTAGAAATTTCACAACCAGATTCCTGGGCTGTGGTTCCTCAGTGGATAAGTGCACAGGTGAAGGCATTCGTGATTGCCACCCAGATTGGAGGAGATCGTCCTAGTGACATAAAGCTTGAATCGACAGGCACAGCTACTAATTCTGTACCAAAATACCCGTGATTAGGAATATAATAACAGAAAACTATTGTTTTTCTGACTCTGTGGGAGCTTTTGATTGGAAATGTGCAATCATGAAAGGCTGAGTGGGGGAGAGGTTACAAACCTATCATCTTTGAGAGGTGGTAAACTGATTTTTTTTTGAAAAAAAGGAAAGAAAAAGGGAAAGGTTGTAATTACTGTGCAAGTCAGCTATTCATTTAATGAAATCACACACCAGCTTAGTGTTAATAGGGGGGTCTGGAAGGATCTATGGGCACCAATTAAAACGAGAATATGCAGCCTTTGTTGATATCTTTACATTGGGTTTGTTGTGTTTTCTCCCTTTAATTACTGCAGTCAAGCTGATTTTTTCGTGGCCAGCCTAAGACGAGTTGTGAGTTAAAATGGAAGGGAGACCAGCAGTGGCATGAGAACAGGAATGCTCCCTATAGGGTTGCCAACTGTTTTGAAATCAGAGCCCTTGATCTGTGGCAGAGCACATCTTTACCATGTCCAAGGCTGGTTATTATTCTTGAATAGACAGAATAATAGAATCGAAGAGCTGGCCATCTATTCAAATTGCCTGCAGTGCAGGAATCTGTTTGCCCAACGTGGGGCTCAAACCCACAATGTTGAGATTCAGAGTCTCATGCGCTTCCGGCTGAGCTAGGCAATCTTATACCAATTTACGATCAGATAATGCTCCGTTGAGGGATGCGGGTGGCGTTGTGGGTTAAACCACAGAGCCTAGGACTTGCCAATCAGAAGGTTGGCGGTTCGAATCCCCGCGACGGGGTAAGCTCCCGTTGCTCGGTCCCTGCTCCTGCCCACCTAGCCGTTCAAAAGCACGTCAAAGTGCAAGTAGATAAATAGGTACCACTCTGGCGGGAAGGTCAACGGTGTTTCTGTGCGCTGCTCTGGTTCGCCAGAAGCGGCTTAGTCATGCTGGTCACATGACCCGAAAGCTGTACGCTGGGTCCCTTGGCCAATAAAGCAAGATGAGCGCCGCAACCCCAGAGTCGGTCACGACTGGACCTGATGGTCAGGGGTCCCTTTACCTTTTAATGCTCCGTTGACCTTTTTTACTGAGTAGACAGATTGCACTGCAAGGTTAAAGATGTGAGAAACAAATAACAGAACAGAACATACAATAGAAATAAATAGGTCTGAAAGCATTCCCTACTTAATGGGCTAATTTATTAATCATAGGTTTAAAACATCATTTTTTTATTTTTTAAATAAATTTTAATTATTTTTTCATTAATAACACTCAAATTAATAACATATCAAATCTTGCCACACCATAATACAAATAATAAAGCCAATGAATTATATAATTTAAAGGGGCTTCCCATGTTCTGGCTGGTCAGGAGAAAATAATTTGTTTCTTGTTCCTGCTTATTCTCTCTTGATTATTCCCAATATCATAATTCCGATTTTAATCCTTTATCTTATAACAGTCATTGGTATGTGACTTTCAATCATATTTAGCAAGTCCATATGTATGTTAGCATGCAAGAGGGGTAAAATATCAATTTTAAATTGGAATCATCCTAAACAGCATTGCTTGCTGCCTTTGGTTCAAGTGCTACTTTCTAAAAACAGTTGAAGAGTGTGTGCAGGTTGACCAAGCTGCCCTTTTCCTCCAGAAGTGGGAAAGCTAATGGCGGTGGACTTGAGGTGATGCAACACTAAATTAAACAGAGTCTAGCTTTATTAAAAACGCACAGTTCCTCAATATGATCAGATCAAGGCGACCTGCAACAAAATGTGGCAGCACATACTTCCTTGCAGAACTTGTCCTGCTCAGGGTCATGATACCCTCTGCCAGGGTACTATAAAGAGCCCAAGCAGAATATTTTACTCCTTTTCCCTGTTTTGTTTTGTTTTCCAGCAGAGTCAGCATTCTGCAGCTACTAAGCATGTGCAGCCCTGAATGCTTTTTGGATGATTTACTCTCCCCTTAGTTTTTTCTACATTTTAAAAATAATTCTGTAAGCTCTAGGCTTCCCCAGGCATGCTGAAACCTCCCTCTTGATAACCGGGTGGCATCTACACACATATAAAAAAATGCTGTGAAAATGCTTTTTTAAAAACGTTTTGAAAAACACATTGAATTTGGCATAGCTCACTGTTGCCATCTAGTGTCACATTTGTATATTGCACTTTACTACACATTTAAAACGTTTAATTTGCAGCTGTATATCTGTATACCTGTGTCCCAGTTTGGGCTACAATCTTGTCAGCACTCACCAACTGTGTTTGGTATTGGCGGAAGAGAAGGTGGAAGAACTGGATTGTTCAGGGTGCTTCCTCTTCATCCTCATCTTCAGCTCCACCTCCCTCTCTCCACACATGAGTGAAGAAGCCCCTAACTTGTGGGATTCAGTCCTCACAGAAGTGCACCTTCTGTATACTGCTTTTGGTGAATGCTGCTGATAGACCTCTTTACCTTGGCTTCTGAGACTTGACATGTAGTTTTAGGACCCACAATGTTTGTCTGATTGTAAGTTGTTTTAAACTGTTTTAATATGGCATTTTGATTGTTGCAATTAACCTGGGACCTTAGGTAGTGGGTGGATTAATAATAATAATAATAATAATAATAATAATAATAATAATATCATTGTGGTTCTATTGCTTTATTTCATTGTATACTGCATTGCATGATATTCCTTCACACAAACATGCCTTGATATTTTGTAGACCACTTAGGGACTGTATGAAGTGGTATATAAATATTTAAAATAAATAAATACCCCCCCCCGATCCACTTTTCAGAATGTTCTCCAGTGGCAGCACATGGGAGACGTACCTTTCCTTTCCTGTCCCCCTTTCAAAAATTCCTTTTGACGCCATTGAATCGGCCGAACTCCTTGGGAGAGGAAGTGCCACGCAGACAAGTGAAGCCACAGCAGCCAACAGCCTTTGCTCATTCCGCGCAAACAGTGTGAGGTCAGTCTTAATTTCCTCCGTATTTTCTCTCCCTGGGAGGCTGCCGGCAACTAGACCAAAGAACAGCTCTCTATAGAAATCCCGTTATTAAAGATTGCTCTTCTCCCTTAGTATGACACATGCATCTTAGAGAGTAGTCGAGGAAAATTAAAAAGAGAAGGCCTTTTTTTTGCATTGGGTCTTTTTTTTAAATTTTTTTAAAAAAATACTCATAACCCCTCTTCATCCTCCCAAACCCAGGAGAGCTGAACTTTTGATTCTTTTCTTGTTTGTTTGCTGAGAAAGTTCCTTCACAGAGTTCCCTGCTGGATCTGACAATGAAATTGGAATTGATTTCTACCTTCTGCTGGTCTTGTTAGAAATGCAGGGAATATTGCTGGATTTAGACGGCTGAAGTGTCACAAAATGTTTGCACACAAGCCTTTGAACCCCTCTCCCTTGCACTACTGTGCTGGTCCTGTGGGTTTCCCTGAGAGGCAAGGTCCAAGTCTAGTCCACGGTCAAAGGTGCAACATGGAGGCAGTCTGTAGTAGTTGACGCTGGGTGCAGGGCAGGGACTTGAGTCAGGAACAGGCTTGCAAGCAGGGAGCCAGGGTGGGTCAGGAGCTCCGGCAGGAAAGCAGGACAGGGTTCAGGCAGCAACTAGCAACCAACAATGTTGCTCCCGCAACTTGGGACTGGGGCTGGCCGGCTTTTATCTGCCCCTAGGCATAAGGCGGCCCCGATCCTCTGGTGACTCGCCTCTCCTGGCCTGGAGGCGAGCACTCTCCTGCGGGAACTTAATTCCCTCCGCCTCTCTGCCCTGAGCCTCTGCAGCTCAGGAGAGGCTAGAGGGTTACCGGACCCAGAGGCAACCTCAGCTTCCCCTGACAGGGCTGAGAGTGGAGCACCTGCAGGCCATGGGTCCTCCATCACCTCAGGAGCCAAAGCAGACTCAGCTGGTGCCTGAGGATCCAGCACAGGTGAGGACCCTTCAGGCTCATGCACCAGCCCCAGCTCAGCTGGTTCTGGAGGCGGGGAATCCTGTGCAGGCTGGGATCCCTCAGGTTCAGCATCTGAGTCCAAATCCCAGGCCATCAGACTATGTTAACAACTGGCTGTTTGGAGGAGAAAGTAGAGGAGGGACGTTTCGTATATAAATGAGCATTTTGGTCAATGTGCATTGGATCACAATATTGATGGAAGAAAGAGCCCCTTTTAAGGGTGCAGGTTGCACTCACATGCTTCTCTGCGGGGACAGATTAGGGCTGGGTGTGGAGACAACCAGATTCTACAGATTGGCTTTCGCTTGAGCGTTATGAATTTGGACAAGCAGGTTTAGGACAAATAAGAGAAAACGCATTGTTGCAATCTCCCCCTTTTACATAGACAATTAGATGAAAACAGGGGGCACACGGCCACTTGCTGTGGAAGTCTAAAGTCCAGCCGCTGTTTTCTTGCTACCAGATGCTTACTGTTGGTATGCTGAGCCAGTCGTCATTCCTGAGCACTTGAACTCGTGTCTTTGCAGTTGCATCTGCTGTGAGGAGTCACAAAGATCTTCACTTCAGCACAGCCAGAGCACTGTACTTGGGGCGGGGCGGGGGGGGGGGGGAGAAAACAATGTGAGAAGGATCTGTAAGTTCTTGATCCAACATCTGACTACAAGATAACTCAGCAGCATCTTGCAGCACATCTTGGCTCTACTGCCTTTTAGTATTTTTTATCATCCTCTCCATGTTATGGCTGAGAACATTTCACTATTGTTTTGCCAAATCGGCTTCGCGAGACTTACAGGCTCCAGAGGGCTGCTGTAGACATTTACAGGAAAAGTCAAACATTTGAAAGCAAGGGTCAGTCTAAAGGTTCGTTCTTTATTTGGGGACAGCTTAAGAATGATTTAATAAGGTTAACTTCTGAAAGAAACACTCTAAAGTCCTCCCGGAGAAATATGCTGGCATCCTTGCCAGAGAGTTTATAGCTAGGATTCCTCCTGTACTGTAGAGGTAATTACCGCAGCTTCTTTGGAAAAGATTCTACGTATAAAGCCGCCCTCTTATGAGCTGCAGAGCTCACAGGATCCTAAATCCACAAGGAGAGGCTCAAACCTTAGTCTGATTAAAGTTAAGTAAATCTTGGACCGGTGTCGGCGTTTCCCATGCCTAATTCCTTACCTTTGAATGAAGTATTATGAATGGAGTGCAATGTTAAGCCCAGTCTGAACCTTGTCAGCGATTTGTTAACATGGAAAGGACGTCTGGTCTGTATAGCCTGCTCAAAGTCCACAAGGCGGTGAAGGGGAAACTTTGACATTCGGGGGCATTAAGTATGGACAACAAAGAAGACTTTTAGCCAGCGACTTGGAACAGTCACAGCAGCGACCTGGGTCAAGTTACCCCAGCCATCTTGTCTTCTCTGGCTGGTCCTGGAGCAGATCTGGGTTAATTGCAGCCGTAGAAGATGATATGAGTTGGAAAATGCCACAACACTCATTTCTTTCTCCAGCAATTGCCATGAGGAACTGGAGCCTCTCTTGGCCTGAGGTGAGCTTTTGCTGCTTTTTCCAGAAAGGGGACTTCTCAGAAATAGTCCATGGGCAGGTTGACGATTTCGCTCGGCCAGCCGTTGGTATAGAGAATATTTCTCTCCTCCTTCCTGCACTCAGAAGGTGATGGCAACTCACTGATCACAGGAGAGGAGTTGCCAGTGGTGGTTCGTGACCAATGGAACTGGTAGGGTGGAAGGCAGGGAGGCCAACAGTAGGGGGAGCCAGAGGCAATGACAGGCAGAACAAAATAGTTCTAGTTTTGCCCTCTTCCTCCCTGCTGAGTTCCAGACTTCCTTTTATGCTGCGTTTCTAGGCTATGCTTTCAAGCGCTGTGTCCAAGCATATATATATTTTGCCCTGGTGCTTTCTCCAAGGAAAACTTGCTCTTTACTACTGAATCAGAGCAAATGAGAATCTGCAGAAAACTCAATTTGCTGTATGTTCTGATTCCGTGGTAAAGAGCAGATATTCGCAGGATAAGCATTGGAGGAAAAAAAAAAAAAAGTGTACAGTGGTACCTCGGGTTAAGTACTTAATTCGTTCCGGAGGTCCGTTCTTAACCTGAAACTGTTCTTAACCTGAAGCACCACTTTAGCCAATGGGGCCTCCTGCTGCCGCTGCGCTGCTGGAGCACAATTTCTGTTCTCATCCTGAAGCAAAGTTCTTAACCTGAAGCACTATTTCTGGGTTAGCGGAGTCTGTAACCTGAAGCGTCTGTAACCTGAAGCGTATGTAACCCGAGGTACCACTGTAGTGGCTAGAGTTGAAGCTCACTCCGTGACCTTTGGCTAATCACTGCCTCTCAGCCTAACCTACCTCACAGGGTGGTTGTGAAGGTAAAAATGGAGAGGAAGAGAACCATGTACACGCCCTTGAACTCCTTGTAGGGAAAGGTGGGACATAAACGCAACAAATACCGTATTTCACCGCATAACGGCCATATTTTCATGCTGGTTTTTCTTTTTAAAGAAGGGGGTTGCGACCATGATGCGGTGAATTACGGGGTGGAGGATGGTGTCAGGGACGGGCATCAGAGATGGTCTCTCACCCTTTGGTTCCCCTTCTCGGTTGGGATGTTTCGGGGTGCGAACCCAAGGTGGCAGCAGCCGTGGCCATGGCCCCCATGCACCCCCCCATGCTGACCCCCAGCTTTCCTCAGAATTACCCCTGTGACTATGATGTGTTCAGTGCTTTGAGACTGATTTTAGGGTCTGAGAAAGGGGGGGGTACAACTATTATGCGGTGGCAATTATTGTGTGGTGAAATACAGTAAATAAACTGCTGCTCTCAGGTGCAGGTGGAGATTCAACTGCCCATGTGGCACCATGTGCCTGCACAACTGAGCTTGTCTATGGGACCTTTGCCTCCGGTGGCAAAATGTCTTGGGACAGCCCTGGCTGCAGGCAGTTTGAAAGAGGGTCAGGGAGGTTCTGCTCACCCTGCTGTTGTATCTAGGAAAACTGGCACCGCAGATATTGTTTTTAGAAACCCGCTGGGCCTGTTTGCCTAGGGACAATGGTGGATTAAAAGGTATACCTGTTTGTGCCATGGGAAGCAGAACCTGTCTCAAGCCACTTTCAGCTGTCTGAAGGAGGACTGCCTCAGACACACAATTCTGCCATATATATATATGTATATATATACTCTGACTGCAACGAAGTTTCCTACTTACCATGGGCTGAGTTCCCAAAATATGAACAGTGCATAAAAATTATGAATGGGTGGTAACCCTACCCTGTAATTACACTCCTGCGCCAGCATTTTAAATCTCTTGGTTGTTCTGCCAAGTTCACTGCTACGGCAGATCTGCCTCCTGGTTGCTCACAATGGCATTTAGTTTCCCCTCACAATCTGATGAGGCATAAATTCCACCTACTGGGGCTTCTGCCAAACCAACCGCTGCAGCCCCCCCCCCCAATCCTGCAAGTCTGAACATGCACCCACACATCCGACCTGTTCAGATATTTCAAGGACTTGGAGTGGCCACTCTTTCTTGCCCTGACTCTAGGCTTTCCCATGTTAGCCTCTCAGGGTGGGGCTGGGGGAGACTCTTCAAACCCTTCCTGGCTTAAAAACTAGTCCAGCACTGTTTGCATTTCCTGACATACAAACACGAGGGAGCTTTTATATTATTTTACATTTCCTCCTTCTCCAAGCCATAGGGAATTCAGGCCGCATCTGCACAGGACCTTCTGGAGTCCTCAAACAACTGGGTCTTTACCTTTTAGTTACCAATGTGCAGATGGAGCAGTTATGGTGGCGTAGAAGCAAGTGCATTGGTAGAACAATGTCCATATTTAACATTGGTCCTGTCCAGCTCTCCTTTCAGCTACTGTCTAGACGTGAGCTGCCAAACCTCCAGGGCTAATCGGAAGCCTCCAGTTTTTGCTGGCTCCCTCCAGGTGGTGGCGGGAGGACTTGAAGATCCAGGTGGGTGAGAGCACCTTTAATTTTTCATTACTATTAAGAAGACCCTGTGTGCAGCTTGCAAGCTTTAACCAAGCTTTGAAGTAGTGTGTAGATTCTCAGGGATGTTTGTGTGTCATCTGCCCACCTCCCCATCCCCTCCCCTCTCCCAATTAACCTCCGTCACCAGGGCACAGAGGAAGACTCATCAGGGTCCACCCTCATGACACCCCCAGGCTCTGCCCCTAGGCCCTGAAATCTCAGGATTTGGGACGCTCCTCACCTGGCAACTCTAGTCTAGACTGAGGCAACGATGAAGAAAGGCCGTGTGTATCCTGCCGTCACACTGCCAGGTGAGTGTGCATCATAGTCCAGATCCCTGGAACAACCAACTGCCCATAGACCATAGTCATGCCAAGGCAACACCACTATGCATGGTAGAACATAGGTCAGAACAATGCTCTGCGCAGTAATTGAGAGAGAGTGGAATGCTGCTGTGCATGTGCCCAGTCAGAAGTGCCAGGGAGTGCATGTCATAAGAGAGCAATGGGGAACATGTGGCCTGCCAGATATTGTTGGACTACATCTCCCATCATCCCTGGTCATTGGCCATTCTGTCTGGAAGGAGGCGGCGGATAGGAGCTGGAGTCCAGCAAGATTTAGAGGTCCACAGGTTCCCCATCCTTGAAGGAGATCAAATGGAAAGTATCAGTTCTCATTTTCCATATTTCCCAGGAGCTTCAGGTTTGCTTTTTGTGAAATATTACTGGGATAGTCTTTCCGCCCCCCACCCCTTTGCCCCATCTTAGCCTTGTCAAGTTCCTCCTGTACTACAGACATTCTGTTTCCTATCACTTTTAAAACAGGCTGTTCATTGAAAGATCTAAAAAGTGTAAACAAATAGTTTCATGTTGCTGGCACAGGGTTTCCTCTCTCTCTCTCTCTTTTATAAAATGCAGACATCTGGGTTAGAGATGTGAGAAAAACTGCAAAGAATTTGGGAAGGTTCAAAGGCTCACGTTATTAAAGTTTTAATAATCTCCTTTCTGCCCAGACACAACCCCCTGCTAGCTTTTAAATCTCAAAGGAAAATGCAATCTCTGAAGATTAGGGTAGTTAATTAGGGTAGAATCTTCCTTGTGAAAACCTGTAGAAAGAAGTACTGGCTCTTTTTTCGAACCTTTTTGTTGTTGTTGAAAGAAAATATCCAAATGGGAGTAGGTGAGTGGCAGAAACATTTTTGCGTTCAGTGTTTTAATTTAAAAACTTCAAAGACTCCTGCTGAGTTTCTAAACTGCAGAGTGAAGGGTTTCCACAATTACAGCACTCAAATAATAAACCCACATCTTCACCATCATCCAAAGGTGTAGAACTGGTGGTCTTGGCCCCCAAAGCAATTTCACATGGCCCCTGAGAGCCCCACCAAAGAACTGGTAAAAGGTTTGCCCACATACGTGTGGAAAGTGAAATACGGTAGTTTCCCAGCTATACAGTGGTACTGTTCCGGAGCCCCGTTCGCATTCAGAAGCGAACGCAACCTGTGTGTGTGTGTCGCGATTCGCCGCTTCTGCGCATGTGCGTGATGTCGTTTTGACCTTCTGCACATGCATGAGTGACGAAACCCGGAAGTAACTCCGAGTTACTTCCGGGTCGCCGCAGTGCGCAACCTGAAAATACTTATCCCGAAGCTACTGCAACCCGAGGTAGGACTGTATATGGAAATGTTACATATAGAGCATTTGTATTGATGGATCTCTTTTACTTTTGGAATGCAACACGGGACCTTTTCATGCATTTGTCGAGCCTTTTGCACATCTGATGCATAGAGCCAACAGGAGCTCCACACCAATTTTGGGCATCCAGTTTTCACCTGATCTGTCAGATGCAGTCGGAGTTAAGCACCTGCCGACAAATCCAGGTTGCACAATTAAATTGGATTTGGTGCTGTTGTGCAACAAACCCTCTTTGCACTGCAGCAAGACTAGTGATGGAAAAAGTGTGGGATAACAGCAGCTTGATGTGATGTCCCATAGCCTCCCTGCACACAAATGCTCAATAAATAGGGAGCAACCGAATCTCATGAGTTTTTGTGAACTATGGTCTGGATCCAAATGGCAGCATAGACTCACCAAAAGTCTTTGCAACAGGGCAAAGAAATGCTGGTCCACCTTGAATCACGTTTGCCTTACCACAATCTCCTTTCCAAGGCAGCATGCCATTCACCCTGGGGGATGCTGACTGGACAGAACATGTCTAAAAACCCTTTGGGTTATCTGGATCCCAGCTTTGGTTTTGGTTCCGTGCTTGAAGATCTAAACCTAGGGTTTTATCCAACCCTAGCCATACTCAGAGTACGCCTGCTGAAATTAATAAACATTATTAACTGAGGTCCACAGAAAATATATGACAAGGCAAGCCTTTGGGCTGAACAACTGGGTTCTTCGTCCAAACATTAAAAAAAAAAAAACACTTTCCACTTTAAACAGAATGAAGAGAGGAGGATGGGAGCAGAAGTTTTCTCAAACTTGCTTTTTTCTGTTTCTGACTACATTTTTTGGGGTAGCTTATAAGAAATCTTCAGAAATTGTTCTTTTCGGAAAACAGCTTGAGATCTTTAGTTTCCCTTGTGTTGGAATTCTATATTTATATGATTTTCTTGTCCTGTACATGCTTTGGTTAATAATAGCAATAATTCTCTCCCTCTCCCTCTCTCTCCAGCCTCCTAACAACCAATTAGAGCACGAAGGATTCTTGGCTACATTGCCATTCCAGGAGCTTATTAAGTTGTGTGTGTGTGTGTGTGTGTGTGTGTGTGTGTGTGTGTGTGTGTGTGTAGTGGTGGTGGTGGTGGGGAACTGCTAGCAAACAGGCATTCTTTAAAAAAGTAAAATTGCTTTTTAGAAGTCAGCCCCATCTTATGGTATGAAAAAAATGCATTTTACAAAGACATGCACAAGGAAGTTTGTAGTACCAGAATGCAAAGTGTCGAGGATTTTCTGATGTGGCCTAAAGCTTGGAAGCACTTTCCCTCACTAAGTGGTTCCAAGGTTTTCTAGCTACAGAAATTTATTAGTTTTTGCAGTGGATTTGGGTTTTACTGAGTCTTTCACAGCGGATCTTGTGGGTGCTTCCCAGCCGTGTGTTTCCTCCTTGACGTTGGCAACTAAACCATGGTTACTTTCCCAGAGGTGCTGAGATTGCATGCACACCGGATTGGATTTCTTCCTCACAGCTTGCTACTGAAGATTGGGGCATGGGAGATGGGCCTTCCATACACTCCTGCATTTGGGGCAGGGGGGTGGGGACTTGCCTTTTGTGTGGTTCCTTCTGTGGGGAATTAAATCTATGAATCCCTGTGGACCCACGTATGTGGGTGAACAACAAAAGCATCATCTGGGTGTCTGGATTCAAATTGTGGGGCTGGCACACACAGAGCCCTAGTATCAGAGTAATAAACACAGATGTTGAACAGTAGTGTAGCCTTAGGAATAGAGGCTGTTAAATCTTTTTGTTCTGTTCATCTGCACAGAGTGACTGGCCTCTTTCTACCCCTCTTGCAATGAGCAGACCACACACTGTTAAGTAAGTTTAAAATGCTTTACTTACTGATTCCAGGTTTCAGCCATGCATCGTTCCATGCAGCAGCAAGGATGATACAGGCAAAATAGTCTAGGGTAGAGAATACAGCAAAGTAGCTTATGAGGTCTTAGTTTGGGAGCAGGCCTTCTCATGGCCTACATGATGCAGAGAGAGAGAAAGGAAAAGGAAAGGTTTCGCTTCTTCCATCTCTGGAGGAGAGGGCACATGACTGAGCTGAATCCATCTAGCAATACTGTACAACTCTGTGGTCCTTTATCCCTTCATGCACTAACTAGCCCTATGCTTGCTAGCTGCATTTGACTGCAATCTCTCACATCGTCCACACTGCAGTGCAAGGGTGAGGAAGTGGCCTGTGGGGCTTTTCCACCCAAAGTATTGCCTCCCCACTTCGCTATTCCGCCCCCATCCCAATGAAGCAGTTAGGTTGAGGAGGTTCTCCCCTCAAAGTCTAATTGCAGGGGAGGGGGGATATTTGAGCAGCAGGCTGCATCTGGGGAAGGAAAAGTTAACCCTCTCTTTCCCGTGAGCCTAGAGGTGAAAGACTGGTGTAGGATGAGAGATTGGATACACGTGTTGCATGTGTGTGTGCATGCATGCATGTGTTTGGTGAATGTGGTGGAATGTGGGGAAACCCACCACCAGCTTTGACAACACCCATTTTGACCACACCCAACACTGGGATGGAGGATGAGGCTATCAGTGACTACTAGTTGTGATGTGATGGCAGTATGTCTCTGTATGCCTCTGAATGTCAGTTTCTGGGGAACATGAATGGGAGAGTTTTATTGCGCTCATGCCAAGTTTGTGGGTTTCCCAGAGGCATCTGGCTGGTCGCTGTGGGAACAGAATGGGCCTTTGGTCTGGAGTGTTGTTTGGGTTTTGTTGTTGTTGTTGTTGGGGTTGTTGCTGTTGGTTTTTTCCTGTCTTTATTTTAGATCTTGTGATTTATGTGGGAATTGGTTATGGCTCCTCTTGTTATGTTGTAGTTATATATTTTTGTCATGTTGTAAGCCGCCTTGAGCATGGTTTTTTTTTTTTTTTTGGTTTTTTGTTTTAATTTCTTTTTATTGAGTTTCTCTTAAAAAAAAACACCAAAAGAAAAAAAAACCAAATCAACAAATCCAAAAGAAATATCCATACATAGCACAAAGATAACATCCATTACAGTTCTTTGTCTTCTTCCTTGAATCTTTATATCTTCAAATATTTAAACCTTTTCTCTACACACCCATTGACCTCCTTCCCTCCCGATTTTGGGCTTCTTAATAAAAATTCTTTCTTTTTTCTGCAGCTATTAATTGTTACTGGTTTACGCGTCGTAAGACTTATATCAAACCTGCTATAGTTTTTAAGTCTCTGTAGTTTCCTTCAATGTATACCATAAATTTATTCCAGTCACTAATAAACTGTATTTTTTTGGTTTCTGATTTTTTGCTAAATCAACATATTCATATAATTTTGTTTGCCAATCTCTGATCGTTGGGGTATTTGGGCTTTTCCAATTTTGTGCAATTAATATTCTAGCAGCGGCTGTGGCATATTGGAATAATGTCTTATCTTCTTTTTTTTATTTCATCCCCAATTATTCCTAGTAAGAAGGCCTCTGGTCTTTTAGGGAAGGTATATTTAAATATATATTTTTTAACTCATTATAAATAAGTTCCCAGAACTTCTTCATTATTTCGCAGGTCCACCACATATGGTAGAAATTGCCTTCTTTGATTTTACACTTCCAGCAAGCCTTATTTCCTATTTTGTACATTTTCCCTAGTTTTGCCGGTGTGATGTACCACCTATACATCATTTTTTCCAAATTTTCTCTGAGTAAGACACATGCCGTGAATTTCATTCCACTAGTCCATAATTTCAACCACTTATATTCTATATTGTATCCCAAGTCCATTGCCCATTTTGTCATGACCTTCTTTATTTCTTCATCTTTAGTGTCCCAATCTAATAATATGTTATACATTTTAGATAATAACTTGGATTTACCTTCAATTATTTCTATCTGGAATTTAGATTTTTTCTCGTTTATCCCTACTTTTTTGTCTTCCTTCCATACTGCGTTTATCTGATGAAATTGCAGCCAGCCTGTTAGTTTGTCTTTCAACTCCTCATATGTTCTCAGTTTCCATCCACTTTCTGATCTTATCAGTAGGTCTTCATATGTCAGTCTTTCTCCTTCCATATTTGCTTTTTTGGTTGTTAAAATATCAATTGGGGATAACCACCAGGGTGTTTTCCATTCCAGAAGTTTTTTATTTTTCTCCCAAACTTTGTATAGTGGCCCTCTAATAATGTGGTTTGAAAAACCTTTATATACCCTTTCTTTATTTAGCCACAAATAGGCATGCCAACCGAACCTGTTGTTGAAGCCTTCTAAGTCTAACAGATCCGTGTCTTCCAAATTTATCCAATCTCTGTTCCAGCAGAGGCAGGAGGCCTCAAAGTATAACTTCAGATTAGGTACCGAGAATCCCCCTCTTTCTTTCCAATCTGTAAGTAATTTGAATCTAATTCTCGGTCTTTTCCCTTGCCATATAAATTTCGAGAGAGTTTTTTTGCCAATTTTTAAACATTGAGGAACCTCTTATCACTGGGATGTTTTGGAACAAAAATATCATTCTTGTGAGTATGTTCATTTTTATTGCCGCCATCCTTCCCACCCACGAAAGTTTTACTCTGTTCCACGTATCTAGATCTTTTTTAATCTCCTTCCATGTTGTGGAATAATTATCCTGAATTAGATTTATGTTTTTAGTGGTTAGCCAAATTCCCAAATATTTTATTTTTTTAGCCACCTTGATTCCATTCTGTATCTCCAGTTTTTCTCTTTCACCTTTTCCCAAATTTTTAGTCAACATTTTTGTCTTTAATTTGTTTAATTTAAAACCGGATAGTTTGTCATATTCTTCTAATAACTCCAAGGCCTTACTAACGCTTTTCTGCGGTTCTTCTAGGGATAGCATCAGATCATCTGCGTATGCTTTTAGTTTGTATTCCTTCGTTCCAACCTTGTTCCCTCGAATCTCTGGTGTTGCTCTTATCTTGTTCGTTATTACCTCTAATGCCATAATGAATAAAAATGGGGATAGAGGGCATCCCTGTCTTGTTCCTTTTTCAATTTTGAATGAATTTGTTAGATTATTGTTTATAATCAGTTTAGCAGATTGGTTCGAATAAATCGATTTTATTCCTTCCATAAATTCGCCCTCTAGCCCTGCTTTCTCCATACTTTTTAATAAGAACAGCCATGAGACATTGTCGAATGTCTTCTCTGCATCGATGAAAATCAGCGCCGCAGGTACCTCATTCTTACACTCCAGATATTCAATGATTATGATATGCCTTACATTGTCTTTGAGTAACCTATTTGGGAGGAATCCTGCTTGATCTTTATGTATTAAATTTACTAGGCATTTTTTGAGTCTGTTTGCCATCACCTCTGCAAAAATTTTATAATCATTGTTTA
Source organism: Podarcis erhardii (assembly GCF_964252035.2). NCBI lineage: Eukaryota > Metazoa > Chordata > Lepidosauria > Squamata > Lacertidae > Podarcis > Podarcis erhardii. Next base: position 16,662,101 of record NC_138513.1, on the reverse strand, counting down.
ATAGTGATATAGGTCTATAGTTTTTGATATTTAATTTATCCGTGTCCGGTTTAGGGATCATTGTAATGTGGGCCTCTTTCCATGTCTCTGGTATCCTACCTCCTCTTACTATATTGTTCATGATGTCACATAGCACTGGCGTTAGTTGGTTTTCTAATACTTTATAATATTTAGCTGATAGTCCATCCGGTCCCGGGGCTTTCCCTGGTTTCATCTTCCTTATCGCATCCTGGATCTCTTCTGCTTTTATAGGTTTATTTAATTGAGTTCTTTCTTCCTCTGTTATGGTCTTCCCACTGTAGTCTTCTAAATATTCTTCTATCCGGGTTATCTCTTCATCTTCCTTTTGAAAATTTGAGGAAATTTTTCTTTATTTCTTTTGGATCTTCTATCAATTGTTCCTCTATTTTTATCTTATTTATTACATTTTGTTTTTGCCTTTTTCGCAGTTGCCAAGCTAATAGTTTACCTGTTTTGTTAGCTGATTCAAAATATTTTTGTTTCATTAACAAAACCTAAACCCTAATTTCCATTCAATTTCTTGACTTGTTAGCATTGAATACTGTGTTTGTAACATTTTTATTATTTGTATGTTTTGTTCGTCTTTCGGGTTTGTTATTAATTTTTTTCTCACATTCTCTTAGCTGACTAAGGATTTCCTCTTTCTTTTGTTCTCTTACTTTCCTCTTATAGCTATTTTGCTGAATAAGAAACCCTCTTAGGACTGTCTTGCTGGCATCCCAGACTACATCTATACTTGTTTCTTTATTGAGATTCCAACTGAAATAGTCTTTTAAGGTGGCTTTGGCCTTTTCAATAACATCTTCACTCTCTAATAAATATTCATTCATTCTCCATCTGAACCCGCCCTGAGATACACCTTTTATTTCGAAAACTATTGAATTATGATCAGAGAGGGTTCTAGGTTGGATTTCACACTTTGAAGTTCTTAATGTGAGTTCTCTTGAGACACAGATTTGATCACTTCTGCCCCAGCTGTTATGTGGCTCTGAAAAGAAGGTGAATTGCTTCTCTATTGGGTGTCTGTATCTCCAGATGTCTACTAAATCTAAATTTTCCTCCAGATTGTTAAAGGATCTTGGCAGTTTCCCTTGATTACATTTTTTTCTTTTCTGATTGTCTATCTATTTCTGGTGCCGGTACTCCATTGAAGTCTCCCAGTAATATCATCTCCCAGTAATATCACTCTAGCTCCAGTAATATTTGTTCCAGTTTCTTAAAGAACTCCAATTTATTCAGGTTCAGGGCATATATGTTTATCACATTAAGTTTTTCACCCTGGAAGCTAATTTGTACCCCCAAAATCCTTCCTTCATCGTCTTTGCAGATTAATTTGGGTTCCCATTTTTCTTTGACATATATCACTACCCCTCTTTTTCCCCCCGCAATAGAATTTATAAACTCAACCCCTAATTTTTTGTTTATCAGAATATGTTTATGCTTTTTAGTCACGTGTGTCTCCTGTATACAGATTAAATCAAGATTCTTTCTTTTCAAAACATTCACGATTTTATTCCTTTTGGTTTTTTCATTCAAACCGTTCACATTCCAAGACAAAATTTTCAGATTCATTATTGTATTTACTTTCCAATCTACAAATAACAAATAATTTAAATTCGAGTGGTTTTGTTTTCTGTATCCTCTTCCTCTTCTTCTTCTTCTGCTCCCTCTTCCTCTTCCTCTACTTCTTCTTCCCTTCCTTTATCTTCCTGTTCTTTTCCTTTCTCCCTTTTCCTTCTTCTCTCCTCTGGGTCTCCGTTTCTTCCTCCATATCTCTCCTCTACTTTTCCAAGATCTTTCTCATATCTACGCAGAAATTTCCTTAGTTCTTGGGTCTCAGTAATTCTGAATCTTTTTTCTTTATAGAAAAAGGAGATCCCCCCAGGGAACTCCCATCTATGTTGTATACCATTGTTTTTTAACACACTTACTAGCTGTTTGTAACCTTCTCTTTTGTGTAGGAGTCTAGTTGGTATCTCTTTAAAGATGATGATTGGTTTGCCTTCGATGATTAATTTCTTTTGATAACTTGTTCTTAATATCATATTTTTCATCTCCATCGAATTAAATATAACTAGGCAATTTCCTGGAACTTTTTTTGATTTTACTTGTTTAGACCTTATTTTTATTCTAAAGGAGTTTTCTATCGTATAGGCAACCTCCTCTTCTTTCAGTTCTGACCATTTCGCTAGCTCTTTTGTCATTTTTTCTTTTATATTCTCATTTGTTTCTTCTTCAACTCCTCTAAATTTTAAATTTAGCTGCTTCTGTTTCATTTCAATCATCGCTAAATTATCCAAGACTTGGTCTTGATTTCTATTCAGTTCTCCTATTTCATCTTTTATCCCGTCTGTCTCCTTCCTTTGTTCATTCATATCTTTTTGTATTTTTTTGTTTGTTTCTTCCATGGTCTTTGACCGAACTGTCAAGTTTTTAATTTTATTTGACAGTTCTCCTACTGCTCCCTCTATTTTCTTATCTATCAACTCATGCATCTCTCCTAGCTTTTTCTCCATATGTATTTCACTCTGTTTGAATTCTTCCTTTATTTTTAGCCATAGGATATCTAGGTCCTTAATTTCTTCTTGTCGGGATGCTTTCCTATCTGATGGTGTTCCTCCTATCTTTTTCCCATTTTCCCCAGACATTTTCTCCTTCTCGACTTTTTAAATTGAGTTTCTTGTAATATTTGTTCTCTCCCCTAGAGGGCGCACAATCTTAACCAGTTTTAATTAATTATCAGACAATATATTCAACAGCATTTTCATAAACAATCTAATTCCAAAATTTTTTTTTACCCATAGAGATAAAAAAAGGAACATATAAGGTAGTTCTGTGAATATGACAAATCAGGTTGTTCTCAGTCCCTTTAGGTTCTTACAAATATAAAAAGATGCTATTCCTTCAATATTAACTTGTAGAATTTCCGACTCCAAATCTAAAGTCCCAAATATCAATTAGTTTCCCAAAAAAATATCAATTAGTTTCCCAAATCAAAATCCCAATTTATAAACTTACAATCTGTAAACTCCTAATTTAGGTAAAGTCCAAGGTAAATTCACAATTAATACAGGTTAATACGAATTGATTCAGTAGTAATCTTATTAAGAAATTATTATTTATGCAATGAAAAGGGCCTTATATGAAGACCGTTAATAAAATATTAATCTTACAAGGAAGACTTTATGTAAAGTAACCATTAGGAAAATCATAAATTTAGATACTTTTGTTTTAGATAATGACTTTTGTTTTAGATAATGACTTCCTGTTCTTTCTTTTGTTTTAGATAATGACTTTTGTTTTAGATAATGACTTCCTGTTCTTTCTTTTACTTGATCTTCAGCCACTTGGTTAGCTTAATCCAATTCAAATGTTTTATCAAGAGAGGGAATCAATATTTGGAAATTGGTCTAAATAAATTTCTTCTGTATCCAGAAAGGGACAAATAGCGCCAACACAGTCCGTAGAGAAAAAAATAATGAAGGGTTAAAAAAATAAAAAAATAAAAAATAAGCGTAGTCTCTAGTGTGCGGTCTGGTAGGTTCCAAACAGTTAGGCCTCCAAAAAAAAGGAAGAGGTAGAGAAGAGAGGGTTGTTTATTTTAAGTTCTAAGTTCTATGCTCTTCAGCCACTTGCTGGCTTAATCCAATATTGAGTTATGTTGAAAAGAGACGCAGAGATCCAAAATCAGTCTATCAAATGGAGGGGAGTATATACCCCAGTAATCTTAAATATACCCCTCTATGATTTAATTCGTATATAATTCCATTTCAAAAAGCTCCAACCTTTGAGAGTCTGGGGTATTCAGAGTTTAATCCCATCAGTCAAAGAGAAAAGATAAGTATCCAAATAAAGATATGTATATAGCCCTATAAGTTCAGTTCATGTAGGGTTCCAAGTGACTCAGAAAAAGAAAGTGAAGAAGAAGTCAAAAATCTAAGTTCTTTAGGGGGGGAGGTTAAAGTCCAGAGTTGAAGTTTGAAAAAAAGAGGCAAAAATTTACACTCCTGTTTATCAATTACCAAGCTGTTCAGGATTTAAAGCAAAAAAAAAGGAAAAAAAAGGGAAGATTATTATTTAATATCTATTTTAAAGCCTTTGTGTTTTATTTCATCTCTCTTCTCCCCTCCTTCCCCCTTATGTTTCGGTATTAAGGATTAAGGCTTCGAAGTATTTCACTCTTTGTAACCACTCTGTTCAGTTCTTTCTCTTATCTTTTAAAGCTCTCCCCAGAAAGAATACAAAGTCTCTAAAGGTCTTCTTTGTTACTTTTATATTATTTAGTTTCCTTTGCCTCGCTTACAAGTTGCTGAGGACTTTCACTTTTCTGTTTCTACAGCGGTGACTAATCACTTCCTTTCTTCACTCTTACGGCTATTTATCCTGCGCCATTTTCACTCCGAAAAATGGGTCGGGCTCCTCAATTAAATCCTTTTACATCCAGAGTTCACTTAGTGTATAATCCAAGTTTTTAGCCAAGAATTATTCTAAAAACACTACGGGTTCTGTTCTCAAAGTTATGGAGGTTTGTCGCTTTTCCATTGGGAGCTAGAGGCATCACAACACGGGGTCCGCAGAGCTTACCATTCGCGTTTCTCAGTCCCGTCGCTCTCGAGTCCTTTTTTAAAACAAAAATCCCAAAAAACGTCGGAACTACTCCAACGCTGCTGGACAGCTTGTCCCTCAAGGGTGCCCCCTTGAGATTTTTGGGGTCGCAGTGCCCTTGTGTTGCCCCCAAGCCCCCGTGAGGCTCGGAAAAGCCCTTCAGCGACTTCTCCGCGCTCCCTGCTGCTTGTGATCCAAACCGGAAGTCCCCGCCTTGAGCATGGTTTGAAGTATGGAAAGGTGGCATAAAAATAAAATTATCTATGTATGTATGCATGTTCCAGCAGGGCTATTATATTCTTGACTGGACCTGTCCACTTGGTTCTGGGATCTGCAACGTAAGAGGGAGAGACCCTATAAGTACCCCTATTCTCCAGGGACAGTCCCGGATTCACAGATGTTATTCTGGGTTCTGATTTGATCCCGGAATGTCCCACTTTTCCTTAGGACATCCCTATTTTCATCAGAGAAATGTTGGAGAATATGGAGTTATGCAACCCCTGAGTCAAGGAGATAAGTAACTATACAACCTTTGGGAGACATCTGAAGGCAGCCCTTTATAGAGAAGTTTTAAAATGTTTTATTATGCTTTTATATATGTTGGAAGCCACCTAGAGTGCCAACCCAGTCAGATGGGTGGAAAACAACAACAACAACAACAACGATGGAATAAGACATTCCCATTTTCATCAAATAAAAGTTGGAGGGCATGCAGGGAAGCAGTTCTAGTCAATAAGTTATGGAGTTATCTGGACTTTGATACTCATTGTTTATGGTTAGTATTTCATCACTGGTTTTCCAGTTATAAATGTGTTTTTTCCACCTCCTTGGAACATCCTCAGCAGTGAATGTGAATGAAACAGTTTGAGTCTTGCTGATACTCCAAACACCTTTTGCCTGTGGTTTTCCGCCTTTCTTTTCCAGAACTTTATAACTCCCCAGCATTCCTCAAAGCAAAGACCACACAGCTCATCACATGCCAAAGGAAGAAAACTCTGGTTTGGTTTGAGTCCACGATGACTCAGCAACAACTCTTGATGACGAGGACAAAATAGCTTCCCGAGTAAAGAAGAGCAGCCATCTGACTAAGGCTCTCAGGTGTTGACCCATTCAGACACGGAGTTGTTCTGTGTTGCATAAAGACTTCTTTTTCACAAGAACGTCTAAGAGAGATAGACCAAACTAGTCTCTCCTTTAAACATAAACATCCCTTCTGGCAAACTGGATCCCATTTTGAACCTTCCACTGCTTTGAAATATTAGAGCAACGAAATGATGTAATCTTGTGACCTGAGTGAACGGATGGCAAACAGCCCAGCAGGAGGAATACCTGGCTGCGTTGCTCACTTCAAGGAGGAAATATTTGTACTGCTACTGGCAGTGGCCTAATTCTGTAGACAAACACGGTCTCGCCAGTGACCATTTTTCTTCCTGGGTCACCTTGTACAGCAGGGCAATTTGCACGCCTATCCTGAATGCTGCTGGATTTGTTAGCAGTTGACATGCAGACTGCATGTCATTGAAACGCCCCGAGTTTTGGGTGATGCTGTGAAACAATAGCCCGTTTTTATATTATGTTGAATGCTAAAGGATTAAAAAAATGAATGGACGCAACTTAGCATGAGCTTATTGCTGCTTGCACAAGATGTTTTAGTGGTGGTGGGCTTGCTCAATGGCTGTAGGCATGGGAATTCTGGTGCTACAAGCATGTCTTTCTGGTTGTGAAACGTTGGATGGAGTGGAATAATACTAGAATCACAGGAAGTCAGTCTGTTCATTTATCTAGGCTCGTATTATCTGCTCTGATTGGCAGAGGCTCTCCAGGATCTTTCCCCAGCACCCAATCTCTATTGTGCCTTGAACCATGGATCTTCTGCATGCAAAGCTCTTCTTCTTACCTATGTTCCTTCCCAGGACCAAATACACTGCCTGGACACCTGTAGCAGACTATAGCAGTGTCAACTTACTGTCTATCGCAATGATGCCTTTACTTAGAACCTAAAATCACTTCTATAAAACAGGACAACAGCTCATTCAAACTGGCTCCTCTCCTCTACAGCTAAACAGCTTGCTCTTGATAAACTGAGACTTAACAAAGCACAGTATGAAATACAAGGCTGTGAAATACCACCACACCCTTAATGCCTCTTTGGTCTCCCAGGCAATTTGTCTTCCCAGTTCACAGTCTCTGAACTGAGGGTGGCCCAAGAAATTTTGCTGCTTGCAAGGTGATGCCTCAATTCTACATAGTGAAACCAAGTGTTCTTGGCAGCTGAATCTTACTTACACACTCACCTGAAGGCAACAGAGCATCTTAGGGATCACCTGACTGATAACCTGGTGCACACAGAGACCTGTCCTCCAACACCTTGTCTGCTGTCTGAGTCAGCTGCTTCACTCTGCCTAATTGTAGGGACCAGCTCCCAGCCTCCAAATCTTCCTGACCTGTCTACCAACGTCCTGCAAACAGGTAAAATACCTGGAACCAACAGCAAATTAGAAGAAAGAAGGCCTGTAATGCCAGCCAAGGGCATTTCAAGGTACGGTATGTTGCCTTGGAAAGTGGGGAAGAGCTTGACTTTTTGACCATTTTTACCATGGGTTTATGAAGCCTGGAAAATGTGTGCTTCGAGATATGGTGAAAGCCAAACCGGGCAAAGAGGGGAAATCATTAACTCTGAAAGGCCCTGGAGTGGTTTAATAATTGTTGCTCTAAGGGGATCTGCATAGACTGGAAAGGAGGGTTTTATAAAAGTGACTGTACTCTGTTGGAGCTATTTGCAGGGGAGCTGTATTAACTACAGTGGACGCTCGGTTTGCAAACGTGATCCGTGCGGGAGGCACGTTCGCAACCTGCAGTGCCACGTCTGCACAAGCACGGGTTGCGATTCGACACTTCTGCGCATGCACAAAGCGCAATCTAGTGCCTTTGCACATGCACGACCACCGAAACCCGGAAGTAACCCGTTCCGGTACTTCTGGGTTTCGGCACGTCTGTAACCCCCAAAAATGCAACCTGAAGCATCTGTAACCTGAGGTATAACTGTAATTGATTTGTACGACATCACAGACAAGAGCCAGCTAGGGATCAAAAGAGCCTTTCTGATGCAAAAATAACCTGCAGCCTTGAGGCAGATGCTTCTCTCTCTGGTTCTCTCCTGGTTCGTGAGCATATGGGGCTGCTGGTCTCCATTAGAGAATCTTTGCCTTCTGTTTCCCTATGGCATGGCATAGATCAGAGGTGCTCAACCTTTTTGAGTCCACAGCTCCCTGGACCAACGACATTACAGCAGGGCCTGTAAGACAGAGTTGTTCCGCCTGGCCTTTGGCTTGGAGCCAATTTGATTCCCTCCCTCCCTCTCTCTTTTTTTTCTTCTTTTCTTTCTTTTCCTTCTCCTCCTGCGATGAGGCTACATTTTAATATTTTAATGTTCCATTATTTTAATGTTGTATTTTATTTTTGTTTTTAAGTTTGTAATCATTCATCTTGTTTTTGTTATTGCTTGTAAGCCGCTCTGAGCCCGGCCTTGGCTGGGGAGGGCGGGGTATAAATAAAAAATTATTATTATTATTATTATTATTATTATTATTATTATTTCTGCAGCTGCCCTATGAGCCTCAGAAGTCCAGCTTGTGTTAGAATTCCTGATTCATGATTGCAGTCATAGTCACCCCTTGCTGGCAGAGCCCCTCACCCCTTTCTGAACACCCTCCCTTGTGGCGTGTTCTTCTCTCCCCTCTTCTTGGGAGTCCTCCAGGTAGCAGCCCCCTCCACCCCAAAGAGAGATGCCTCCTCACGCTGCTTCACAGGGAACTCAGAAGAGGATGCCCCCAGACTTGGTGGCCCCACGGAGACTGGCCAAAGGTGAATGTGAGATCAGCACCTTGCTCACCTGACTTCCCTTCCAACTTTAGCTCCTCACCTACATGTGAATGTCCAGGAAAAAGGAGGAAATGTATGAGCAAATGGGTGATTTTTTTTAATTTTAAACCTTGAAGGCTGCACGACAGCGCTGAGAGGTGCAGCTGAATTTGCATCCCACGTGTGATGCCTGGGCTGCTTTCCCTCTTCAAACCTCCCAAGGAGCTGCAGCGAGCTTATATCTGGCTTCTCATCTGCCACCTTGAAAACACGTCTAGGTACTTGTTCCAAAGCGAAATGAAGAGGTGACATAATTTGACGTGATTTTAATAACTGTAAACATACAACCTGACCTTCGGAGGCCCATTTTCGAGCTTTGGCGCAGGTGGTGCCTCGGGAGCAGGTGCCTCCTTTGTACCACCTCGCCCTAGTTAGTTAGTTATGCTGCGAAAACTGGGCTAAAAAAAGACCTGCAGCTTTCACGCTGAGTAAACGTGCAACAGCCCTCTAGCGAAAGGGCCTGGGAATGTTGATGTCTGGTGGATTAAGAGATCTCAGGATCCTCTCTTGCAGGAGCAGGAACCGCAGGACAGCTTGGGAACAGGAAAGCAGAGGAGACCGTGGGTGAATGGAGGGGGAAGGTAGTGTTTGGAGGTAGCTGTAGTAGACCAGCAGTAGGAGGAAGGAGATTATGGAACTGGGGGTGGATTGGTAAGGAGGTTACAGCAAATGGATGGAATCAACACTGTGACTCTAGCTCAGTTGTTATTTTTTTAATTTGTATTTATGATTTTCAATTTTATATATTTCAATAACTTTACAATCTTTTTAACATTTCAAAATTCAACTTCCTTCCACCTCTTTCTGCGGTTCCTATATATATATATATATATATATTCTGCATATTCCAAATTAACATAATCATTTATTCATCTACTTTAAATGTATACTCTTATAAAACTGCAAATTATTATAATAATCCTTCCAACGTCCTTATCTGTTTACAGTTTGTTCGTAAATATTCAATAAACCATTTCCGTTCTTTTATAAAGACTTTGTTATCTTGATTTCTTATTTTTCCGGTAAGTTTTGCCTTTTCTGCATATTCCGTAAGTTTTTGTATCCATTCTTCTTTCATGGGGACTTCTTCTTCTTTCCATTTTTGGGCAAATAACATTATTGCTGCTGTAGTCACATACATGAATAAATTTCTATACAGTTTGGGTAGTTCTGTCCCTATAATTCCCGAAAGGAAAGTTCAGTAGTTCTCAAAGTTTTTCTTTTTCTGTGGGCCGCACTTTCAGATTAAAAATTTGCTCGTGCCATAAGAAATACATTGCAAAATGGTGATTCTAGAATTGCCCTTAGTATCTCTTGATGTTCTTCCTCTCATTTGGAAAAGATACCGATCCATGTTCTGCAAATAATAAGTTTGGTACTGTACTTTTGCCACACTGAAATGTTTAAATGTTTGTTGTTCTGGAGTCTTCCTGCCATGCTTGCCATCCTCTCCTGGCACACCAGTGTGGCGTGCCACGCCCTCTGAGAGAGGCCAGAGCCCTGGTGAAGCGCTATGAGCCAAGCCACCTCCAAGCATCAGATGCCCAGATAAATTCCTTGGCATAAGTTGTCAGGGCACTACTGAACCCACATGCCCACAGGACACCTGATAAACTCAGCCGTTCCCAGAGATTCTATCTCTGCTGCTGTCAATTAATTTCTTTTTGGTCAGATTTTCATCTGCTACATGAGTTTGCTTTTTCACAAAAAAGCTGTGGGAACAAAGAACTTCATTAACCTTAAAACGGGGCTGCATAAATTCAAGACTAGTGCAGGGTTTTGAGATGTTAATCTGCTCCCTGAATAGCAGCCTGCATAGAAGACAATGTGGTGGTTCCCCTCATCTTAAGACTTGGAGTTTCTTCCTGCCATCCAAGCACCAGACAACGTCTTTATATGATCAAAGATTGTCTTTGACTCTCTATAAGTTGAACTCTCATCAGCTCCAGCCAGCATGGCCAATGGTCAGAGCTGATGGGAGTTGTAGTCTGACAACATCTGGAAAGGCCACTTCTTCCCAGCCTCTCTCTCCAGCTGTCTCAGGGTCTTCTTGCATAACTGCTCTGCTCCTTTACTTGTGGGCTCTCTGAATTGACAAGTGAGTCGGTGTGGAGACCATAGCTCCATGATGGAGAGCAGGTGAGATCTTTGAATGAGTTCTCCAGCATCTCCGCCAGGGCTAAACTCAAAGTTGTGGTGCACCAGGGCGAAGTTGTTGAACTTTTTTTTGGGAGGGGGGAAGCCAAAGTTGTTGACTTTTTTTTTGGGGGGGGGGAAATAGCTCACCTGTAACGATGACGCAGCAGAAAAACTGCTTTTGTTTGATGCTACAGAGTAACAGAGTGATGATGGAGGGGGCGGGGACTTCCGCTCCATTGCTTTTCACTGCTGCCAATCAAGAGGGACCAGTATGCATTTGGCGCCCCCCACAGTTCGGTGCCCAGCTGCACCACATCCCTTGCACCCCCAGGTAAAGACGGCTCTGATCTTCACTTAACAAGATACCAGGACTGGGCAATGGAGCTTCAGCTGAGACCCTGGAGTTAAGCCTACGGAGAACAGGATGATCCAATGGTCTGGCCATTTTTCAGAAGCACTAAGCATAGGGCTGGCAAAGTGCCTCTTTATCCCCTCCCCATCAACTGAAGGGGAGGGGAGGGAGAAGTTTGCACTTCACAAGTGTGAGCGCTGTTGCTTATGTAGCCAAGCTGGCATCATCTTCACACAAGAGGTAGGTATCAGCTGACTTGGCTAAAGGCCAGGGTTTGCAACAGTGCAAACAAGCAAACAACCTCCACTATAGAAACTGTAAGGGGAAGAACTTCCAAAACAGCCCCATGAGGACTGAATTGCTCAGTGGCCACAGAATGCAGATTGACTGTTTGGGGGAAATGTGGGAAACTGTGGAGGGGGTACAGAACAGAGTGACCTCCAGCCTTGAAGAGCCAAACTCCTACTTACAAACACCCTCTCTGCTTTCACTTTCTTATAGGGTATGGCAAGGATCATTAACCTGAACCACCTAGATTTGTTTAAGAAATGCTGAAATCCTATGCACAGTTGCTTGGGAGGAAGCTCCCGTTAAACTCAGTGGGGCTTACTTCTGGATAAACATGGTGAAGACGGGGCCTTTTCTGCAGTGGCTCCCCATTTGTGGAATGCTCTCCCCAGGGAGGTTTGCCTGGTGCCTTCATTATAGGGGGTTCCTCTTCAACCAGACCTTTGGCTGCTTAATATTATACAGCCATGCAAATGTGATTGTGGGAGGTGGGGTTATTGTCTTTTGTGGTTTCTTTTCTTTTAGCTATTTATTTGTGCTTTCGCCTTGTATTTTTATATTGCAAACTGCCCTGAGGTATTGTGATGAGGGGTGGTATATAGATCTAATAAATAATAATTCCGCCCTTTGAGAATAGACCTTTAATGCATTTGATACTTAAAAGATCTTGTTTTGGTGCTGAGAACTAAATTAGATTGTCTTCGTGTCTCTACTAGCTCTACAATTATATAATTTGTTATTAAATGCATCTTTCATCCTGCAACTATAGACATGTTCTTGTCACTCAGCTCCCTCCCACCTTTCAACTCTCCACCTGAGGGCTGTTAACCAGGATCTGTTTGGGAGAACCAGGTCTGCATTGTGTCAGAAGGAAGATCACCTTAGAAGCACATCCCACAGGTACCATTTTCTCCACTAAACTGAACTCAAGGTGGTGATGGTGGTGTCATTGCATCTAAGGCTGGAATTGAACAGCTCTGCCTCACTGGCCCTTGTGTCAGTTATGAAGCCACTTCCCTCCTTTGCTAAGTGATGGATAATGTCGTACTGCTGAAAACTACTGCTATTTAGCTTGGGGTATCTGCCTGGGGTATCTTTGGACGCGGGTGGCGCTGTGGTCTAAACCACTGAGCCTCTTGAGCTTGCCGATCGGAAGGTCGGCGGTTTGAATCCCCGTGATGGAGTGAGCTCCCATTGCTTTCTCCCAGCTCCTGCCAACCTGGCAGTTTGAAAGCATACCAGTGCAAGTAGATAAATGGGTACCACTGTGGCAGGAAGGTAAACAGCATTTCTGTGAGCTCTGGCTTCCATCACTGTGTTCCATTGTGGCAGAAGTGGTTTAGTCATGCTGGCCGGAAAGCTGTTTGTGGACAAACGCCAGCTCCCTCGGCCTGAAGCGAGATGAGTGCTGCACTCCATAGTTGCCTTTGACTGGACTTAATCATCCAGGAGTCCTTTACCTTTACCTTTACCTATCTGCCTGGTAGGAAGACCTTGTTTGCTTGGCTTGCACCATGGCAAGGGTCAACACTGACCAATTCCCACAGAACAGGTTTGGCCCAAACCAGGCATATTCATTCCATCAACATGGGGCTTGTGGAATGATGAACTGATCCTGGGACTCAATACGAGCCAACCTTTACCCAGCCTGCTGCTGTCAATAAAGATTCAGCCTGATTTTATCCCAACACCGTTGTACAATCTTGTTATTTTGCTACTCCCATGGGTCACATCATGCAGCTGCCCAGGCAAATGTTTTCCATCATTTTGTGCAATTGCTGTTCTTGCTGTTATGTTGTTCACTGCCTTGGGCTCCATCCAGAGAAAGGGTGGCACAGAAATGAAGTGGGTAATAACTACTACTACCACCACAACCACTACCATGCTGTTTTGGGAGGGAAGGAGGGATGTAAACATTGTCATCCTTGTAGCATTCTTTGGAGGAAAGGTATTATGTAAAAGCTGCTGCAGAGTTGTTGTCAGGTTCAGTGATAGTTGAAGCTCCCAAAGTTATTATTTTTTGGGGGGGAGGGGAGAAAGTGTTGAACCACAGCCTAGAAGAGAGTTTCGTTCAGACACTTAAGCATCTGTGGCTTTGGTGGAGAGCTGTTTGACTTGGTCGCCAGCAGCAGCCTTGGCTCTGGAGAAAACAAGAACACCACTTTTCTGGAGAGACTGGTGGGCATTCCAGGTCAGGCAAATGTCAGCAGGAGGGCAGCAGGGCTAAGCTGTTTGTCAGGCATGCAGCTGAAAGGCGTCACTCATTTAATCTCTGCAATAAATACCTATTTGTTCTCCAAGATCAGAAGGTAACTGTTGGCACGACAACGCCCCCATCGCACAGCCACGGAGGAGACTTTGGTCCAGCGTCAGAGGAAGGGAGTGTAGCAAATGCTGCCTCAAGGAAATTAAAAAATAGCAAATGTCTGATTATGTCCGTTGAGCTGAGTGGCCCTGAAGCATCATTGCTGGCAGAGGTGGGGGCAGCTTGTATAAAAGATCACTCAGCAGCCCCGTTCCTGGCTGGTTCCTCTGTTATGAAGCAGACCAGCTGTAGGCTCGCTGCACACACTTAAGTTGTGTAGGCTTGCAGGAAAAGCAGTTCCCTAGCAGGATCTGTGTTTGGAAAGGGGCCTCTGGCATTACTGGGTCCCCCTGGGATTCAATGAGTTGCAGTGGCACAGCTTGGATCCCAAAGGAACCCATGGCAAAAACATTGATGGATGCATTGATTGTTTCATACGTTTTCATGGGTCTGAGCCCACTTTGGCAGAAGTGGTATATCCTTGATCAAACTACACGTCATGTAAGAAACTTAGTTGTTCTATTATTTTTTAAAAAAACTTTAAATAGCAGTCATGGCAGAGGGGCAAGGCTCGAGTCAGAGACCCCTTTCCATACCCTCCAACATTTCTCCGATGAAAATAGGGACGTCCTAAGGAAAAGCGGGGGACGCGGGTGGCACTGTGGGTTAAACCACAGAGCCTAGGACTTGCCGATCAGAAGGTCAGCGGTTCAAATCCCCGCGACGGGGTGAGCTCCCGTTGCTCGGTCCCTGCTCCTGCCAACCTAGCAGTTTGAAAGCACCTCAAAGTGCAAGTAGATAAATAGGTACCGCTCCGGCGGGAAGGTAAACGGCGTTTCCGTACGCTACTCTGGTTTGCCAGAAGCGGCTTAGTCATGCTGGCCACATGACCCGGAAGCTGTACACCGGCTCCCTCGGCCAATAAAGCGAGATGAGTGCTACAACCCCAGAGTCGGCCATGACTGGACCTAATGGTCAGGGGTCCCTTTACCTTTACCTATTCCATCATCGTCAACATCATTTTGCTATTCATACCCCACCCATCTGACTGAGTGGTTGTCCCAGCCACTCTGGGCGGCTTCCAGCACACACACACACATATATAAACAATAGAGGTGGAACACACTCATCAGGGCTACTTGCCACTGATCGCCTTATCCTCAATTAAGTTGCCTAATCCTCTCTTAAAGCCATCCATGTTGGTGGCCATCACTGCCTTCTATGGGAGTGAGTGTCACGGTTTAACTCTGCGCTGTATGAATAAGCCCTTTCTTTGATCTGAGCTGAATCTCTAGTTCCTCGATCCAGCAAGGGTTAAAAATGCAGTGGAGGATTCCAGTTGTCAAAGTAGCCAGGCCGGCTTCTTGGTAATGGCCCCCTAAGTATGGGTTGTTAGGGTAACAAAGGAAGTGGCTTTGTGCCAGAGGGTAAATGGGAGCCGCACTCCCTTAAATGGCTGGTAGTTAGAAGGACAAAAGTCCACGCTGCCTTTCGGAGCAGCCCCATCCCAACTCCTACTTGTGTGCAAGCAGAAGGAGGCAGGGATCTCTCAGGCAGCGCGATGCCTCCCTTCCCATTGGAGCAGCTCCAATATCATTCCTACTTGCGTGTAAGCAGGAGGGGGCAGGGATCCCTCAGCTGGGAAGGGAGGCTTCCCTGTTGCCTAACTGAGAGATCCCTGCCCCCTCCTGCTTGCACGCAAGCTCTGATAGGCAGCGTGAAGCTTCCCTTCACAGCTTACTTGCTGGGGTCAGTGAAGGTGGAGGCAGCCCGGAAGCTGCATCTTAGAGCCCCCGCACCACCATCACACGGGGACTTCTGAGCATCTCCTGAAGCCAGCCAGAGCCAACTGCTCCCGGCTGCTGAGACTGCTGCTGCTGCATTTCCTGGGGACATTAGATGAGATCCTGGGACATTCTGGGGATGGAATTTATCTGGTAACCCTAATCTATCCTGAATTCCATTCTTTCGTTACAAGGGGAAGACCAAGGTTTGACTTAATAGGCTATGGCCTGTGATGTGTTGCAGTCTATTCAAGACAGCACTTCTCGCAATTTTGGGAGGCATGCAGCTCTGCCAGATAAACTGCGGAAGAATTCATAACAAAGTACTTAATATATCTTGCCGTGTTCCAAGTATGTGACTTTTCTTTGATCATTATAAAAAAGAAGAAGATAAATAAATGCACTGTAGTAATTTAAATGAAAAAAACCCCCACAGGTTTTGCCTCCTACTGAAAGCTAAGTATCATACTTATTTAAACACTGTAGAAAATATTTAACTTATCCGCAAAAGGTTAAGTAATCAACTGATAAGATTTGTAGCTAAAGCATGTTTAAATGTACTCATTAAACACAGCCTATGCTAGGAGGTCATTTTTCAAAAGATCTCCTTCTGGGCATAAACCATTAGGAAGTGGAAGGGGGTGGGGTGGGGAGGGTGAAAGAAAACGTCGAAAGAAATCCAAAGCGTTCCTTGTGAACAAATACAGTTGTGCATTGTACAGAAGGCTGCTAATTTATATATCAGAGGGTATGGGGCAAGTCAAGAAGTCAAAATAACAAGACCAGGAGAATGGCATAATTGATACAATTTATTTGTCAGCGGGAGCGAAAAAGAACGAATGCCAAGCACTTCATTCTTTAAAAACGAGCCAAATATTTCCACTTCCCTCTTAATTTATGTATAAAATAAGTGAAGTGAGGAAGACTGTACTTTGTAAAAGTTAAGTGGTCTGGGAGCTGTGTCGGCAAACACACACACACACACACACACACACACACACACGGATTCAAGTGCCCTCCACATGTCAAGGACTGAGTGGGGTCCAGTTCTTATGCATTGTGGGGGGTGTTGTGGCTACAGTTACTCTGTTCCCAGTATGTTCCCAGTATGCCCCTGTATGTACATGCCACTCTATAATGGAACAATGTGGAATCCAAATGGAGAGGGTGGGCTTTGGGGGTGGAGGAGAATCAAGCTAGCAGCAGAAGCTATATTTGAGGAAAGGGCTGCTGTGTGGTCCCCTTCATGTTCCCATTCCACCCTTTCCACATCGTCCCTACATTTTCTTACCATAACTGGAGTATTATGGGATGGAGTGATGGAGCGTGGGAACCACGGCGCTCCTGTGACATAAGCACTGGGCCAAAGAACACCATCACTGAGCTAGTAACTACTGTATGTGCCATCCAACAAACACTGTTAGGATATATATTTTCTTATGTGCCACCCTGAGTTTGTGGGGTACCTGGACCCCACTTCTAATTCCTGGATGCCAGACCCTGGGTTTAGTATGTTAAAATCAATCCATGCTGGCTTCCCTTGCTCAGGAAATCACCTGGAATGGGCCATTAAGGAGAACGAAAGGAAAGTGACGGGCCATTGGGAATCTCGCCGGAGAGAGGGATCCCTCCTTCCGCTCAGAGTTAGTGGGGGACAGGGGGGAGGCCAATGTTGGAAGGGGAGGAGTGTTAAGTTGTGGGTGAACATATCAGACGACACAGTGATTCTTCAAACAGCTTTTGTTTATTCAGAGGCCAGAACAGAACTGAACTGAAGGGTTCAGTCAGCCTGCTTATATAGAGCTCCAGTACCACGTTACTGTAACAGCTTTCTAAAACTATCCAATCACTGAACGTCACTTTCGATCCCTTATTTGCATAACTATCTACTGTATCCCCCTGCTGGCCCAGGGTGAGAACTTCAGCACATAACAAGGAGTTTTTAGGATTTCAGTTGGCTGTGGTGTGTTTTAGGAAAAACAGGGGCAGCCTGTTAAACGAAGCAAGGGAGCTAGAGAGTCATGGCATATTTCAGCTGCCATCCAAGCCAGTGGCCATGGGAGAAACAGAACCCTCTGGGAGCACAAAGCTGTGAGCCCCTCCATCATAGGCTCAGGTTGTGTATATGTGTAGATAAACCATATAATAATGCTTATAATTTATTACTTATACCCCACCCATCGGGCTGGGTTGCTTCTATATCTTAAAGACACTACAGTTTCTGTTGCGCCTCATTTCCAAAGGAAACATGAACCCTGGGTGAGTGAAGAAGGATTGATTGTTAAACTACTCTGGGAGTGGTAGTTCTGTGAGGAGAACAGGGTCTTCTAACAACTCTTAACTACAGCTCCTAGAATTCTCGGGAGGAAGCCATGACTGTAATCACTGGGCTTTAAATGTATGGTCTGAATGTGGCCCTGAGTTTGCTAGAAACAGCAAGTGATCCCCATTGGTCTCCATTCTCCCGTATAAACCCTCAAAACCTAAAGCGAGGCTTGCCTTGTCCAACCAAGCATCTTGGCTCACAACTGTGCGGTTAATCAGCTAGGCCTAGGCAAATGCGAAGCCTTCTTGTATTTGTTGTGGGGTCATTTGTGCTTCGCAAGACCGGCAAAGAAAAGAGGGAGAGAAAAAAAGGACAGGGGTGAGAGAAGAATACACTCCGGCTTAAGAAAAACAAAAAACAGATACAAAACATTCCACATTACTGCCCATGCATTTTCTAGGACAACACAACTACCTAATTAAACAGGCCCCCGGTTAATATAAAGGGGGTATTTGAAGTACACATTCTAAAACAAAATTTACACCACTGATTTAATTCCCCTCCTTTCCTCAGTTCCGCCTGACATCTGAGAAGTGAGACCGCAACTGCATACCAGTTAAAGATTTGCCTGATTAAAAACAGTTTTTGCCTATAAGTCACATCATGTATAAGACACAAGGTTTCTGTCAAGCGCCCCTGCTACTGGCAAAAAGCGGGAGAAGAAAAAAGAGAGAAGTTTTTGCTGCTATTGCTAGTAAGAAATGGGTAACTAGATCCACAGCCTGCTTCATGCTAGCTTTGTAATTATACTATTCCAGTGGTAAGCCAGACATTTTGGCCAAGAGTAATTTAGACATTCTAGAGCTGTATTCAGTCCCCCTGCTTTTAATGTTTGTCTTGACTGCCTTTGTACAACGTATAATCTTCCTGCATTTCCCTCCCTTCCTATGGCTTCCGCAGCCCTTTGGTGCAGCAAGACAAATGCATCTTATTTGGCACCGTTCTATGAAACCCATCGGAAACAGTCATTGTTCCATTTTATTCGGAGGCTTTCCTGGTTTTGATCCATATGTGCAACATTCAAGCTGTTATTGCCAAGGTGAACTCAGGCAGGGAAGGGGAAACTGTCCAGAGGTGCTGTTGGACCACAGCTCCCATCATCCCTGGCCATTGGCCATGCTGGTGGGGACTGATGGAAGTTGTAGTCCAACAGCGTTTCTGGAGGGACCATAGGTTCCCCATCCCTGAGCTATACCATAGGCTGGGGCTGGACCACCTATGGTCCTCCAGAGTCCTCCAGATATTGCTGGCTCTAACTCCCATAATGACTGGGGAACGGGGTCGGAGGAAGGGGGTACTCCGAGCCGTCAGGGGAAGGGGGAGAGCTGCGCAGCTTTGCCGGTGGCACTCCCCTCTCTCCCCTTCGTTTTAACAGCTCGGGGGAGGCTTGGGAGTTGCGGGTGGGCGGAGCACTGAATGTCCGCCATCGATGGCTTGCTCCACCCCTGTGGGCAGCTTGCTCCACCCTGGCTGCAGGGCATATGCACCGCTCCATGCACCCGAGTGGCTATCCTGTGCCTGGGAGGGCACCCTCTGCGTCCTGCCCACCCTCGGGAGCAGGCCCACCCTGGGCAGAGCGGGCATATGCTCTGCCGCTGCTGGGGAAAGATACTAAAGAATTGTGAATCATCCATATAGAAATGTTGTACAGTGGTACCTCTGGTTGCAAACGGGATCCGTTCCAGAGTCCCATTTGCAACATGAGCAGAATGCAACCCGTGTCTGCTCGTCTGCGCATGCATGGGTCACGATTTGCCGCTTCTGCGCATGCGCGTGATGTCATTTTGTGCGTTTACGCATGCGTGAGTGGCAAAACCTGGGAGTAACCATTTCTGGTACTTCTGGGTCGCCGTGGGACGCAACCTGAAAAGATTTAACCTGAAGCAAACGTAACAAGAGGTATGACTGTATAGAAATTATTGCATTTATTATGAAAGGTCTTAATAAAATCCTATTGGAGAGGAAGGAAGAAATGCAATACCACTGGGAAGCAGTCGTGTCCCTCGTTCATCTATATGTCTGACAGAGATTCTGTACATACGCAAGTGCTACATCTCTTGGATTCCTGCTTACTGCTATAGAGCTTCCATGCTATAAGAAGTCAGGTCCTGTACACATTAGCAGCTTAAAATGCAGTGAGGTCATCCTGCGCCCCACACCCCAGCACATCAAGCCACATTTTAATGTAGCTGTACACACCAGAGAGCTGGCCGGGATGTCTTCACCCAATGCACATTGCCTGATTTGTTTTCCTGCACCAACAACCTCCTACTCAATGAAGCTGAAATCTGCACATGCATGATGGGTGCTTCAAATGCACACACTTCAGTTTAGCTGTGGCTTACGTTTTCAAATTGCATGGGAGGCGGTTTGAGGGAAAATGCATCAAACCACAATATTTTCCAAGAAGCTACAGAATACATATGGATTGGGGCTAACATCAGGTGCACTCAGCTTCAAACAGAGTGATGAGAGTGCACTGGAGCTGAGTAAATGGTAATGTGTTTGCAGCCTCTGACAAGTTCCCCCCAACTTAACTTTCCCCAAAGCCTAATGTTGCTGGACTACAAATTATTTGAGCCAAGGGACCTTGTCTTTGCAAAGCTCTGCAAAGCAGAGGTTGCTCTACAAAGCAGGAGTGGCTGATATGGCACCCTCCAGATGTTATGGGACTATAGAGTCCACCATCCCCGACCACTGGCCATGCTAGATAGAGCTGATGGGAGTCAGAGTCCAGCAACTTCTGTAGATTGAAGGTTGGGGAAATCTGCATGCATCTGTATAAATTGTAGGAGAAAATGGCAAACCCTAAACCAATCTACCAACCCAAGGGTGTGTCTTTTGGTGTGTTCCAGACAGTGCTTTTTTTCTTCTTCTAAAAAAAGTATTTAGGGGTACTCTCATTTTCCTACTCATATTGAAATACTGCCTCTCAATGAGGCCAAACTTAGATTCACAAAGTGTTTAGGGGTGTGTGTACCCCTGTGTCTCCCCAGGAAAAAAAGCACTGGCTCCAGGCATATATTAATCCTTGTTGATTATGCATGCAATTTGGCTAACTGTAAATCCTTCTGCATGAATGAGTGTTGCTGTTTTGTTTTGTTTTTGTTTTGCTGATCTTTTAGTGAAAATGTGAGGCAACTGGTGAAACTGGAAATATGGTTCCTCCATGTGAATCGCCCCCTGGCCAACTTTCTGAGATGCCTAACCCTTTGAGGTTCAACGCTCTGCAGTTTTTTCTTGAGAAACTGAGCTGGAGTCACTGCTTCTGTGGACTATCTCTGTCCAGAGCCAGCCAAGGCTTCCTCTGGAGACAGCTGTTTTCTATTTCTGGAGTCTCAACATTGCGGCTTTGTTGATTGTCTTTTCACCTCCAGATTTAGTTTTAGTTCCAGCGAAAACATAACGAACCATTTTCATAAGTTATTTAGTGCCGCTCTTGGACGGGATCCAGCTGCATGTCCTCTCAATCCTTCTCTCTGCGACTGTGTGTGTATATTTTACTGTGAAAGATAGTATCAAGAGTGAATTTTGCAAATTCACATAGAATAAATCAAAGTAACATTTACCATAAATGTTGTGGGAATGCAGCTCAGAGCTTTCCCATTATCAATGGCCTATACAGAAATTCAGAGCTCTTCACCCCACTTATAAAAACATCCCCACACACTTCATTTGGTTGGTGCATGGATGTGCTCTCCTCTGACTTGTCAGCTCTGCAGCAAATACAGTATCTTCTCCTGGGTTGGTTCACAAGATATGGTAAGCCAAAACATGACTGAGCCTGACCATGCGAATGTGTGAGCTCCTCTGTTCCTCTCTGCTGTACTGTGCGGATCTCAGCCAAGGCTTGCTTTAGCATGCTGTCCCAATGAGGACTTAAGGCCACACTCTCTCCTCCCTAACCAGAAGCCCTGGTTCAGGTGACATGCTAGGTCTAACCTCAGCTGAGCTCAGCACCCTGAAACTTGTCGCCACTTTGAAGTGGGATGCCTCTGCATAACTTTTGTTTCTGGCCATGCTTCTCAGAAGGGTGTTTTTGTTGCATTTTAAACTGGGGAAGGGCTGTAGCTTAATGGTAAAGCATCTGCTTTGCATGCAGAACGTCCCAGATTCAATCCCTGGCATCTCTGGTAGGTCTTGGAACGTCCCCTGCCTGAAACCCTGGAAAGATGCTTGTAAACAATACACAGCTAGAGGAACCATGGGTCTGACTTGGTATCAGGCCTCTTCCTGGGAGCTAAGCAATGCTGCCCATCTCACGTTGTCGTGATTTAACATTTACAAACAGCATAAAATTGTCTAAGTGCTACCCAAATAGGAAAAGCTTCTGGATCACAATCAAAAGATTCAATACAAACGTTGACAGGGAACAAGGGGGGTGGGTGGGAAGGGCAGCTGCACCTTTTCTGGCCTGGGGGGTGGGCTTGGCTAGTCTCCCCTTTGATGTGATGTCCTTCCTGGAAGGCAGGGGTTGCAGCTTCCCTGGGTCTTCTGGCAATGACCAATGCACAGGGCACAATTTATAATTAACAGAACATATTGTTACATGCCATCAGGTGTGCCAACTCTATGGGGCTGAGGCCTCTACGGCCTCCCCAATATCCACTGGGACAGGGTTCAGCCCCCCCAATCTTGAGGGGGCAGAGGAGGCCTGGTGGGAAGTTGTCTTGGGCCACGCAATGTCGGGAGATGGCTCACTGACCAGCGTGGCCTGGTGGGTGAATGTCTCATTGGGATGAGACCTGATGTCAGGGATGGTGCTGAGGAGGGTTGCACAGATGAGGAATGGTGGGAGCCTCCCCCTCCCCCACTCCTGATCAGGATCCTGACACTTCCCAGGAGCAGTGGGACAGTATAGATTTGGAACAGTGGTTTGCAGAGGGGCATAGTTCCGAAGACAGAAGTTGGGAAGAACTGGGTGGTGAACAGCTAGGAGGAGAAGAACTGGGAGAGTGAGAGTTAAACAGACTCCACCCGCTCAGCCCAAGGTCAAAGAGAACAGATAAGGTGGCAGCACAGAAAGCAAAATGGCTGCAAGATCAGGTTGCAGGACGCGGAAGTGACGTGGGTGTCAAGGGGGGAAGTGGGTGGAATACTTAATTGGGAGCACCTTCCTTCCTAGGAATGGATCCTTTGTTCTCTTGCTGTGATCATTAAAATCTCTAACTGGTAAGAGACTCCTTCACTTTGTTCGGCTTAACTACTGCCAAAGGTGGGGGGGGGGGAGAGGAAGCCGAGTCCCTGAAGCCTAACACCTGATTGGCCTCTCCTGATGTGACAGTTGTCACGCACACAACACGCAGCACACATGACATCATGCACACATGCATTGCACGTGTGACATCAGCCTCCTCCCCCACATCGGGTGCAATTCAACACCGGTGCATGCCGCCCCTGGGCCAGGCACTTACTCAGGGTTTGTGCTTCCATTGGAAATGAGGCACAGGGGAGACTGTAACGTCTTTAGGATATATGGTTTATTTCAGAGGTGCAAACCTGAATAAAATGTTGGGTGGGGCACGTAAGCCCCACCCCACATAATTGATCACAAGATGCAGCACCCACACACCCACATACGCAAACACCCACACACCATTTGAATGGCAATGCCAATTAACTTTTTTTAAAAAAAATAAATAAATTTTTATTAAATTTTACACAATATCTCCAATTAACAATACCCAATTAACATATTTTTCTCTTTTGGACTTCCCACAGCTTCTCTGACAATCATCCGTATTTGAATTTATTATCTACGCATTCCCAAAATTAATATCGCCTTTTAAGATACCTTTACAAACATATTTGCATTCTTGCAATATTCCTTATTCTTTCACAAAGCTTCTTTAAAACCCACTAGCGTTGTTTGCTCATCACATACACTTTTCAAATACTCAGAAAATTTTCCCCAATCCTCAATGAACTTGTGATCTTGTTGATATCTTATTTTTCCAGTTAGTTTGTCCAGTTCTGCATAGTCCGTTAACTTCATTCTCCATTCTTCAAGCGTTGGTAGTTCTTCCTGCTTCCATTTTTGGGCCATCAATATTCTCGCTGCAGTAGTTGCATACTGAAAGAGCTTATGATCCTTTCTATTTATTTCATTTCTTGTCATTCCTAAAAGAAAGGTTTCTGGTTTCTTTACAAAATTATATTTCAACATCTTCTTTAACTCACTATATATCATCTCCCCAAACCCCCTTACTTTCTTGCATTCCCACCACATGTGAAAAAATGTTCCTTCTTTCTCTTTACATTTCCAACACTTAATACAAGTTTTAAACATTTTTGCTAATTTAACAGGTGTAATGTACCATCTATATACCATTTTCATAACATTTTCCTTTAAGGTGGTGCATGCTGTAAACTTCAGGTTATCATTCCATACTTTAGTCCAGTCTTCAAAATATATATTGTAACCAAAATCTCTGGCCCAGTGAATCATTACCGACTTAACTTCATCGTATACCATTCCAATAACATTTTATACATTTTAGAGATTATCTTACAATCATTATTCACAATTTCTGTTTGAAATTTTGAGTCTTTTTCTGTATAACCCTTCTCTTTCAACTCTTTTTTAAACATATCATTTATCTGATAGTAGTGCAACCAATCAAATACATATTCTTTTACTTGTTCATATGGCTTTATTTTCCATTTCTCTCCCTCTTTAACCACCAATTCTCCATAAGTGATCCAGTACCCTCTCATTGTTAGTTTTCTTAACACTCATAACCTCTAGTGGGGACAACCAGTGTGGAATTCCTGATTCCAATAAATTTTTGTATCTATCCCATACTTCAATTAACGATCTTCGGAAGATGTGGTTTTCAAAAGCTCTATGACTGTTCTTTGTCTCCAACCATAAGTACGCGTGCCACCCAAATCTGTTATCAAATCCTTCTAAATCCAATAATTTTGTATTCTTTAGTTTTATCCATTCTTTTAACCAACAGAGACATGATGCTTCATAGTAAAGTTTCAAGTCTGGCAGAGCAAAGCCTCCTCTTAATAACTTATATTGAATTCTTGGCTTTTTGCCCTGCCAGATATATCTTGAAATCACTCTTTGCCACTCTTTAAAGATCATTGTCCCCTTAAGTATCGGAATCATCTGAAATAAAAATAACATCTTTGGGAGTACACACATCTTAATTGTTGAAATTCTGCCCCAAAAGGATAATTTCAACCTTCCCCACACCTCCAAATCTTTCTTAATTCCATTCCATACCGGTATATAATTGTTCTGGAACAAATCAATATTTTTGGGGGTTAGCCATATTCCCAAGTATTTTACTTTTTTCTCTACTTCAATACCTATTTGTTGTTGCATTACTTCTGCCGTAGCTTGATCCATATTTTTTGCTATAACTTTAGTCTTTTTCCTATTTAATAAAAATCCTGCCACTTTACCAAATTGTTCAATTTCTTCTAACACTTCAATTGCCAATTAACTTTTTTGAGGGCAGCCCCCTCAAATATTTTATTGGATGGGCTGGTGAAGGGACCTTAGCCCCTAGGAGTTGGCTTCTATGTTATTTGCACATATATACAACCTGAGCCTATGATATGTGTGTGTGTGTGTGTGTGTGTGTGTGTGTGTGTGTGTCTTACAGCATTACACCCCAAGAGGTTCTTGCTTCTCCTATAGCCATAGTCTTGGAAGCCAAGAGATATCAGCCATGGCCCTCTGTCCCTCTGCGTTTTACAGACTGCTACCTTTCTGCCAAAACCCTCATCCTAAACTCTCTGCTCTGCTTTCCAACCTGGCCTTTGTCTCCAAACTAGCTTAGAGCTGAGGCCCCACAAGGGAAAAACTGGGCATCCAAACATCTGTAACATCTGTATTTTTAAAAGCTCAGGCGCAGAGAGAGTAGAAATGGTGGCAACTCATGAGTTAAATTCCATACTTTGTCTAGAAAGGGGACTTGCCTGGCTAAACACAAGAGTCTGTTCTGACTTAATGACTTATACTTGATATTTAACTTTAGCACAACTCTTTATAAGATTATATATATATATAAACCCCTGCTCAGTTTAGATTAAATTGAATGTAATGCTGAATGGGGTATCTGGTTGGGGATTTTTCTTCTCTAGATTTTGAAAAAAAAATGTATTTCATGACAGATGAAAAGGAATAAATCTACAATTTCTGGCTCATTGCTTCAGAGCACGACCACTGTTTTACTAGATACATGACATATCCCACTTGACCTCAGTTATGTTAACCTCTTTTTATAAAGGAAATATATCCTGAGATCAAAGATGCGCTTCAGCACTTTTATGGGAATTCAACTCCAAAGCACACCAAGCTTGGGTGAAAAACTAGATATTCTGGATACTTTACTAGTCTCTCTCTCTCTGTGTATATATATATCTTTCCATTGGTATCAGCACATTGTTTTTCTCCTTTCTATGCAAGCTAGCACACATCCTGATTCCTAAATGAATTTAACAATAAATGCTTGGGCAGTATCTACAAAGTGTAGACCCATTAAAATTCATGACTCCGGTTAGCCATATCCATCAATTCCAATGGGTGTACTCTTGAGTATGACTAGGATTTAGTCATCTAGTAAATCATTTGCACAAATAATAAATCGGGGGGATTAAACCAGTAAACTTGATCTTCAAACTGCTGCTGTGAGTCAAAAGCACAGCCCTTACTGAGTATGTCTATTCTTATATGGGTCACAAAACCACTGGCGTAAGGTGTGCTTAAATCCATTGATTTCAACCAAGTAATTCATGCCTATACACTAGAGTGTTCATCAAGCACAAGTTTCAATTTGGACTCTGAAATATACTCAGAGTCGAGAGTGGATTTCATGCTCTTTATTCAGCTCATAGTGGTGAGGAGGAATGGAAGTTTCCCCAGAATGTCTGCTTTATATTCATTATTTACACAATGGGCCCCACGTGATTGGCTAATTCTGGGATTCACCTGTAGGCCAATCAGGCTGCGGATTCACTTCCACCTGGAGCTGGATCGGGTGGCTCCTGTGAACCAATCAGACTGATGCATTCTGGACCCTATTGTTCTACGTCCAATCAGACTGCTGCATTCTGAATCCTATTGTTCTAGGACCAATCAGACTGCTGCATTCTGAATCTTGTTGTTCTAGGACCAATCAGACTGCTGCATTCTGAATCCTATTGTTGTAGGACCAATCAGACTGCTGCATTCTGAATCCTATTGTTGTAGGACCAATCAGACTGCTGCATTCTGGACCCTATTGTTCTAGGACCAATCAGACTGCTGCATTCTGAATCCTATTGTTCTAGGACCAATCAGACTGCTGCCTTTTGGATCCTATTCAACTCAGTACATAACAGACTCTAATTTGGCACTTCAGGAAAATGAAGCTTTATTCTTCCCCCATTCACTGCTTATAGTCTTTGCCCCTCTTGTTGTCAGAAGCTGGTTAAATTTGCAGGCACCGTAAGCAATCTAGAGTGGGGGTTGGTTGAGGGCGGATTGAGGTTGGTAGGGCTGTGCCCCATTCATGGTAATGGATGAGCCTCCGTGGTGTGTTTATTTATTTATTAAATCCTGCTCTTCCTCCCAAAAGAGTCCAGAGCACCAAACACACAAGCAATAAAACAATAAAACAATTCCGCTACAGATGCAAACTGGGAAAGACCTCCGCTTTAAAAGGCTTGTTGTGTACATACGTAAGCGGGGCAGAGAGAGGCAGACTCGACTATGGCAATTAGTCAAGAAATTCTCCAAACACATCGTTATTTACTATCTGAAATGGCAACGTGATTTAAGGCAGCAAAGCTGGCACTCTTCCTCCTTGTTTAATTCATTTCATTTATTTATCTGCTCTGGGCCAAAAAAGCACAACTGTTTCAGACAGGTTGATAAGCTCCTTGCATGAATGCCACCCACACACCCTTTCTCTGATGGGTCCAGCAAGCCAATGAAAGACTTTATGAGCATCTCAAGGGCTTTACAGTGTTCTTCCAATATACAAAACGAGACCCAAACAAAAAGAAGCAGCAAGAAACCGGAAGAGAAAACTCCTTCGCTAGCAAGGCTAGCCTTACAGCTGTTGCAGAGGCAGGAAGGCTAAAACAGGATTGCCTTCACAACAGACATTTGATCCTTTTTATGAAATACCTTTGCTGTAGTATAAGGGATGTGGAACAGGCTTAACATGAAACCTGTCACATCCAGTGGCAGCTCAGAACTGGAGCAAAGCTGCATCCTTTAATATACGGCACAAACATAAGTTGTGAGCCATGCAAGAATAGTGCCCTCCTCCTCCTGCTTTATTTTCCTGATGAAAATAATCATAATCATAATAATCCCTGAACATTGGCTATGTTGACTGGGATTGAAAAAAAGGCCATAGGTTCCTTGCCCCCGAAGCAATGCCATTATGCATCTGCACAGTATCTGGACCACTTTTACTTTAACCACACGTCTGGGCTATATTTGACCCTAATATTTTTGGATCTCTGTGGGTTGTTCCTTATAAGTCATGCCATCCCTGAAGCACTTTGTGGGTCCTCCCACTTCCTAGATTGCGGAAGCAGCAGTGAAAGGAGTGACAGACGTGCTTTGTTTAACTCTGTAGGTTCTTGAAATATGAATGAAAACTGGATTAATTTAGAGCTGGTGCCGTAGGAGTGCTTTTTACTTCATTGATCTTAACATTCCCTTTAAAGGCTGTTGAACATTTCCCTCAAATAAAACTCTTTCCTCCTCCTCCTCCTCCAAACTGTAATATAAAAATAAAATTTTAAAAAATGGCAGTGACCCAATAACTGGACTGATATTGGAGGAGCATTTAGAAAGCAAAACAAAACTCAAAATCTCTTCTTCCACACATATATGTAAGAGTTGCAAACGTGGTTGTCCTTCAGCCAGAAATTAATGCTCTGAAATGTTTTAGCACTCAAAATATTGTCACTTTTTCCTGATATGCTATTTATAGAAAATTCAAGAAAGAAAGAAAGAAAGAAAGAAAGAAAGAAAGAAAGAAAGAAAGAAAGAAGGAAGAGTCATTTTCTGGGATTCTTCAATAAGACAAGAGTTAAGGAAGTTGCTTGTCATTGTCACTTTAAATTCCTCCAGTTCTTCACAATACTGTTTCCTTTGTTATCTCCCTCCTCACAGCAGAACTTGAGGAAGACAGGAAGGCTGGCAAAGGGCTGGTTGGCTGTCCTGCTTTTCAAAACACCCTGTTTGGTGTCTCTGGACATGCACACAAAGCTCTCCAAGGGATGGATATCAAATCTGCCTTAACTGCGCCCCTGAGTCCTGGTTAGGCAGCACACACAGGAAAGAATACCTCCCCTTCAGTGCGGGAGCCTCGAAGAGCTTTCTAATCAGCTCACTGTCAGCCTGTTTCCTCTGATCATCTTAAATGGATCCACTTCAGATTCACAACTGCCAAACCTATTGCCTGGAGTGAAAGCTTGGGAACACTGGAAAGGCTTTAAAAAAGAAAAAAAGAGGTCTGCACTCAAGTTTATCCTGGAGACAGTGCTGAGTGTGGGGCGGGGGCAGTGGAGAGGCAGCAAAAGCTTTTGCTTCTGAGTAACAGAGCCTTCCCTGTCATGCCTATGAAGAAGCTGGATGCTTTTAATCCCCTGAGAGAGCCCTGTTCTTTGTGGAGCTTGAACCCATTGCAGAGTTTGACTGAACGCTTCCAGTGTGGTGTAGTGGTTAAGAGCAGTGGACTCGTAATCTGGTGAACCGGGTTCGCGTCTCCGCTCCTCCACATGCAGCTGCTGGGTGACCTTGGGCCAGTCACACTTCTCTGAAGTTTCTCAGCCCACTCACCTCACAGAGTGTTTGTTGTGGGGGAGGAAGGGAAAGGAGAATGTTAGCCGCTTTGAGACTCCTTAGAGTAGTGATAAAGTGGGATATCAAATCAAACCGTAAATGTTGAATTGACCAACTTCCAAAGTGAGTCTGCTGGGGTGTCTAACCTGTGGCCTTTAAGGTGCTGCTGAACTCCAGCTGCCATTGGTTCCAGCCAGCATGGCCAATGGTCAGGGTTGCAGTCTCACCGCACGGTGGTGTGGGAATATACAGGCTAGCTATTCCCGTTTTAATCCATTTCCAAAGGCAAAGCACAGGTGTTTTGGTTTCGCCACACCGATAATTTAAGCTTAGAATTTGCATTGGTTAAAATGTAAACATTTGGTTTGGAAATAGCTCCCTTACACTTCCTCTCTGGCGTAGATTCATAAATAGAACATAAGCAAACAAGCAATCTCCATGCACGCACACAGATGATAAGCAAATTGCTCCAAAGCACTTCTAGGGTCATGTGCTGAAACAGTCACCCTTCATGAGGTTCAGCACAGATGCAGTAGGTTTGGGGGAAGGAATGTAGCTCAGTGGTAGGGCACAATGACTACTTGCCACAATGGCTATTGTCTACCTCCACCACCAGAGGCCTCTGAAGACCACCTCCTGGGATCTCAGGTGGGCAGAGTGTGGCTGCACTCATGTTCTGCTTATGCGCTTCCCATAGGAATCTGTTTGGCCACTGTGAGAACAGGAGACAGAACTAGATGGGCCTTTGCAGCAGCCTGTCCCTACAAGTGTTATGTACTAAGCTTGGATCCTAGAACAATAGGCAAGTAGGATCCTAGAATGCAACAGCTGATTGGCTTGCAGGAGAAGACCAATCAGACTCCAGGAGGAAGTTAATCAGCCTATTAGGCTGATAGGATCATAGAATGCAACAACTGATTGGCCTGCAGGAAAAGACCAATCAGGCTCCAGGAGGGAAGCAGAATCAGCCAATTAGACAGGACTCATTGAGTAAATAATGTATAAAAACCCCTGAGTTTTTTTTTTGGGGGGGGGCAATTCAATCACTGTTTTACAAGCTGCAATAAAGAGCATGAAATCACTACAGGACTCCGAGTATATTTCAACAAGTACGTGCTCAAGCCCAGCATCTTGTTCCCACTGTGGCCAGCTTGCGGGGAAACCCACAAGCAGGACTTGAGCACAAGAGTAGTCTCCTCTTCTTTGGTTTCCAGCAGCTGGCATTCAGAAGGATCACTGCTCTCAACAGTGGAGGTATAACATAGGCATCATGGCTAGATGCAGTCGCCCACCATGGAACAGTCTTCTCCAGAAGGTGGACTCTCCTTCCTTGAAGGTTTTTAAGCAGAGGTTGGATGGTCATCTGTTATGGATGAGATTCCTGGGATCCCTTCTAACTCTACAAATCTATGATTCTATGATAGCCTTCTCCCCCACGAATTTGTCTAATCCTCTTTGAAAGCATCCAGGTTGGTGGCCATTCCTGCCTCCACTGGGAGACAGTTCCCTAGTTTAACTGTATGCTATGTGAATAAGTACTTTCTTTCCCCCCCGCCGCCCCCATCCTAGATCTTCAAACATTCAGCTTCATTGGATGTCTGTGACTTCTAGTGTTGGAAGAGGGAGGAAAAAACTAGAATTGTGAAGCCTGGAAGAAAAGCTTTCTTGATACACCTTTTAACCATCTTTCCCTCTCCTGGGCTGCCACAAGATGTCAAAATGAGAGACGTAATTGGCCTTGCTTGCCTTCAACCAAAGGGCATGTGTGTGTCTCCCCCCATGTCCGACGTAATGAGTAACTGAGCTGTGCAAGCTCGCCTGAAAGGTAGTAGCTCGTACTTTGCCTCTGGGTAGATATTTACTGCTGCATCTGGCTTTGCTTTGCAATACTGTTAACCTCCCCTTTCCCTCCGACATTTGTTTTCTTTTTATTAAATTTCCCGTCTGGGTCCTTGAGTCTGTATTTCTAATGTCAACAGCCGCTTTTATCGCAGATAATAACTTCCTCTTACCAAGCTGGGGAGTGGAGGTGTGGAGGGAAGGAGAGAGAAAGATCCCCACTATCCTCTCCACGCTTTTCAAGCAGCATTTTATGAAGAAACGCTACACTGGGCAGTGCCTACAGTTACATATATTTATAGCCATCTAATTCTAAGGTACAAGAGCCAAGAGCCAGGCTCGCAGTCTACCCTTGTCCAAATAGCCCCCCTCGAAAAAACCATGTGGTGTTTCCTGAAGCCGACATTGACGCTGGAGATGTTCTGGGAGGGAAGCGGAGAAGTAGCAGCAACAACGGGACTTGTAAACTAGCTAGAGCACAAAATTATACTGTCCCAGCTAGATTTTTTTCACCTTCTTCACTAGTTGCAAAGCAAGACACATGCAAAGTCAAGGAAACCAATGTGCATTCAATCTTTTGCATTTTCTGATTGCCAAAGAATTGATGCTTTTGAGTTATGGTGCTGGAGGAGACTCTTGAGAGTCCCATGGACAGCAAGAAGATCAAACCGATCCATTCTTAAGGAAATCAGCCCTGTGTGCTCACTGGAAGGACAGATCCTGAAGCTGAAGCTCCAATACTTTGGCTACCTCATCAGAAGAGAAGACTCCCTGGAAAAGACCCTGATGTTGGGAAAGATGGAGGGCACAAGGAGAAGGGGACGACAGAGGACAAGCTGGTTGGATAGTGTTCTTGAAGCTACCAGCATGAGTTTGACCAAACTGCGGGAGGCAGTGGAAGACAGGAGTGCCTGGCGTGCTCTGGTCCATGGGGTCACGAAGAGTCGGACACGACTAAACAACAACAACAACAACAACAACAACAACAACAACCACCCCTTGCCTCTTTTTGTAAGGCTTAAAAAAAACTTTCACAAGCCACTCTGAAAATGTTCAGAGGCACTTTGTCTTTACATTGAAAAAGAATAATAAGTGACTTCAGGTAAAAGATAGAATGCCTTCTGCATAAGTGCAGACAACCTTCCTCAGCAGGGATGGAGGGAAAACCCAATTCATTTACAGGCAAACCTACCTAATTTTCACTTCTCGAAACACAGCCATCCTTTGAAATCAGCCCATCTCCAAATTATGCGATGCAGTTCTCCAGACAAATAATATCTACAAAAACACCTAAATTAGGGGGAAGTAGTGTTTGGAATGAACTAATTCAGATGTACTAATTCAGTGAATCAATGCAAAAATATCAAAATTACATCTGAATGAAGTGAAACTTTGGGAAATTTTGAATTCAAATCAATTTTAATTTTATTTCAGTAATTTATATGTATACAAGGGTTTCATCATACTGACCTCTGTGATTCACTGTGGCTACTGCATTTACCATTTTTGTCTCTCTGAAAAAGTGCTGCTGCTGTTTTAAGTTAATGTTCACAACAAATTGCTTTATTTATCTTTCTCATTAGACTGGTGTCTTGATTTTTTCTTAGCCTTCTCAAGTATTTTTTTATACTTTGGCATAATAGCTTGTAAAATTCAGAAGGCTGGTTGTTGTTTTTTTAAAAATGCCCAGAACCACATGAATGAACTGTGACTTGAACTGGGATGGAAATTGTTCCTCTTTGGAAGAAGTGAACAGGAACTCAAACTTATTCCTTTTTAAAATGACCTTTCCAAGCAGTGGGGAAAAGTGGGCATAAAAATGCACATATTAGTGATAATAGCAGACAAAAATGCAATATCTTAGGGGAAATTGCTTTGCAAATATGTGCATATCATTTGCCTGCAAAAATATGAATATGAGGAGAATGTTGTTGAATTCTCATGAGGATATTTTTAAAAGAAATGCACAAACTGATGTTTGCCCATCCTTGATACTCAGATCCATCTTTAAAAAGAGAAGCCAGATTCTTTCTCAGAGGAATGCCTTTATGCATGTGCTCAGAGGCGTTTTGTTTTTAGGTCCTTTTTTATTTTACAACTAGGGTAGCTGGGGGGTGGGTGTGAGGGGGGTGGGGTGCCCTGGGGGCTGCACTTACCATGGAGGGCCTGCAGTGTGCCTGAGCCGTGTATCTCTCCTGTGAGTGACAAGGTGGCTGGGGCACCTGCAGGCACCGGGCCTGCCTTTTCAGGCGATGTGGGGATCGCGTCTGCTGGCCGCCTTCCCCTCAGCCTCCTCCATTTGTATGGAAGTGCAAAACAATTGGGTTTGTTTCTTTATTTTGGCTTAGAATACAACAAGCTTCACTTGGAGATTAAAAAAGAAGAACCTGAAGAAAGCATTGCAGATTTGCTGTAACAATGATATTGGAAAGATGCAAAATGTCCATCCACATTGGGCGATCCATTGGTGCTTCAATGTCCCCAGCTTGTTCATCGCAGAGTTCAAAGATTTCCATTGTGACTTAATGGCCTGGGCAGCTCTGGAGAAGGTTGCAGAGCAGAAAATGACAACCTTGGCCAAGATACACATACTTGAAACGCCGGCTCTATTGTAAATGTAAACAAACGTTGCACACGCTCACAAGCAGGGGAGGGAACCCAACTTTGGCTCTATTCAGAATAAGTTAGTTTACTTAGCAAATCTGTGTCTATTAAGGAGAAGATAGAGGTTCCGCTTATATGACAGGGCAGTGCTGTTGGGGCAACAGCAATTTAGGGGATAGGTTTAAATCAGCCCTCTTCAATGCCATCCATTTATCGCTTTTCTGTATCATCTGTAGTACTACCAGGACTTTTTGCCCCCCAGAAAAAAATCACTGGAGTTTAGCTCCTGCACCTCTCGGGTGGGCACTATTTCCATTCTAAGAGAACAAGGGAGAAGTTCATGGTGAGCTACCCCCCCCAACATTTAAAACACCCCAGCCAAATAATGTTTGCAAAGATGCATATATGAGTTTGAAGCATCCTTGTAAATACATATATCAGTGAAAATGCACTGTGAGGGGAAATTACTTTGCATGATTGAATTGAATACAAAAAAATGTGAATACTAGAAGAAATCTACACTCAAATGCTGGTGAATTTTCATGAGGACTTTAAAAGAGCAGGGTTGGGACACAGGGAAACCATAACTGACAGATTGGCTTATCCCCATTTTGATAACGAGTAACGCTTGAGTGATGAGAGATGGCCTGGGGCAGAGAAGTATGTAGGAGTGTTGAGATACCTTATTAAGGGTCTCTTGTAATCCATAAGATTATTAGAATGTAATGTTGTATAACAATTGCTAAGAACATAAGTCAAGCCATGCCCAATGAAACCTACATCCCATCAAGTCCAGCATCCTGCTTTCAAAAGTGGCCAGCCAGGTGCCCTTGAGAAGCCCAGACCCTCCAGCTGTCCCTATTTCCCAGGGACATCTCTGATTTAGAGAAGCCGTCCCGGTTTCTGATTTGATCCCAGAATGTCATACTTTTCCTTAGGTGTCAGGGGCTGGACTGAGGAGGAATAGTGTAGGCTGCTCCCTGTTTCTCCTGAACCTTCCTGGGAACAAGAGGACAACATAGATTTAGTACAGTGGTTTACAGAAGGGCATCGTTCAGGGGCTGCAGAGGGGAGAAGCTGGGAAATATTGGAAGGGGAACAGCAGGAAGAAGAAGCACCAGGGGAGAGACAGCTGACGGACTCAGTGTTTTTGGAAAGCGTTCCTGACCCCGCTTCTCCGAGGACCAGGCAAGCATTGAGGGTAGTAGAACAGAAAGCTCAGAGGCAGAAAGCTCAGATTAGCTGACACAGGGATGACGTAGAATAAGAGAGATGGGGGGGGGGGACTTTACTTGGAGCAACGCCATTATCTTAGTGAGACTGCATTCCTTCATCTCTCTCTGTGCATAGTGAATAAATTACTTGCTAAGAACTTTCCTTGTTTATCTGCTTCTTGACTGTCACCATGGGAGGGACTGGATTCCCTGAAGCCTAACATTAGGACGTCCCTATTTTCATTGGAAAAAACATTAGAGGGTATGGAGTTATCTGAGCCCCGAGCCATCCAAAGGCAATCCTGTAAAGGGAAGGTTTTTTTTTTAAATGTTTACTGTTTTATTAGGCTTTTATATTTGACAGAAGCTGCCCAGAGTGGCTGGGGCAACCCAGTAAGATGTGTGGGGTATAAATAGTAAATTTATCATTATGGAATGAGACGCCCCTATTTTCGTCGGAGAAATGTTGGAGGGTATGGAAGCCTACAGGCAAGACGAGCACCCTAGGCCTCTCCCATTTTTCCTCCTGGCCTACTGGTAATCAGAGGCGTATGACCTCTCCTCAGGGCAAAGGAAAAAGGAAGATCAGGGATGAAGAAGGCTGCCTTGGAGCAGCGTTCCCCAATCTGTGAGTTGAGGCACACAGTGGGCCACAAGGCCTGTGCAGGTGACTCCCATATAAGTACAATTATTGCTTATAGTCATCATTTTTTTCTGGGGGTACTCAAAGGTATGCAACACCAGCACCTCTTTTTCTAGAAGGAAAGCACTGCCTATAGTCATTATCTGGTATGATGAATGCCTCTTACAACTTTTTGTTTTCTTGGCATGCTGTGTTGACACTTGTAACTGAACATCAGAAAGACACCTGGAGACTTATCTCTGGTGGTAGAGAATACCACCTCAAGCTCCTTGGAGGTAGGGGTGCCAATTTGATTAAAATATTGGGGGGCAGGTAAGCCCCGCCCTGCATAATCGGTCACATGACACTGCACACGCAGACCATTTGAATGGCAATGCCCATCAACTTGGAGGGGGGAGCTAGCCCCCTCAAATATTTTATTGGGGGGTGAAGACCCCTTGTCTCCTAGGAGTTGGCTCCTATACTTGGAGGAAAGGCAGGTAATAATAATAGTAACAACAACAACAACAACAACAACAACAACAACAACATTTTATTTGTACCGCCCCCCCCGGCCAGAGCCGGGCTCAGGGCGGCTAACATCATAAAACTAACACAGTATACCGTATAAATCTAATGAATAATCATTAATAAACAGAGAATACCTAAGGCCCCAAATCCATTGGGTTTCACCATACCAAGTAGCCATGCTGAAAAGGTTGGATCCACTAAGTACTAGTTGTTGAGCCCTGTGAGCAGCAACAAGATTGGGCCTTCCTGCCATTGGTTGTGGATTTCCCAGAGGTCCAGCCTAGAACATTTGTAATAGGAGATACAAAAGGTTACATTTTAAACCACTGTTTCCTGGCAGCAATATTAAGGGATCCAAAGCGCTTCAAAGGAAACAGAGTCTATGGGAGAGTCAGTAGTTGACCTGCAGAGTGCATGCATTGCCCGCACCTCCAGTTGGAAGAACCAGGTGGCAGGTGGTGGGAAAGACCTCTGCCAGAAAACCCAGGTGAGCTGCTACCATTCAAAGCAGACAATGCTGGGACAGATGGACGAACAGCCTGATCTCTTCTAAGACAGGCTCCCTATGAACCTAAACTGAGATTCTCAGCTGTGGAAGGTTCTGTCCCAGAGATTATAAGAGGTAGCACTTGCTCGGCTCTGTGACCACACAGCTGCACAGAATGCACTCACGGCCTTGGCTGATGGGTCTCTGTAGGGCCAAATACCAAGAAAGTGCTGAGCTAGGGGTTCCCAAGTGAACTGGAAGGTTTGGGACGGGCTTGGCACCCCCCTCCTGCTTTCAGAGAGGAAGGAGAGAGAGACCGAGTGCGCAAGGGAGGCCAAAGCATTAGGAACAATGTAAATAAAAGGCAATGCGATAAGATGGAGTTTCCTATGATCTCATCATTTAATTACAGAGGCAAAACCAAGCGATCTGCCAAAGTAAACTGTTCTGGAAAAGCTGCACAGCTAGACACTAGGAACTTTTTGATAAGCGTTTATATTTATCTTCAGGAGATACAGGGAGAATAACTGGAACCTTTTGCCAGAACTTGTATCTTTTATAAACTACATATCCTCGGACGGTTTATTTCATATTGTTTTTTT
Organism: Podarcis erhardii; assembly: GCF_964252035.2. NCBI lineage: Eukaryota > Metazoa > Chordata > Lepidosauria > Squamata > Lacertidae > Podarcis > Podarcis erhardii. Next base: position 16,624,655 of record NC_138513.1, on the reverse strand, counting down.
CTTGTTTTCTTGTTTCTTTTTTCCTTCTTTTAAAAATTTATTTCCCTACTGCTGTATATTTTTAAGGGGGAATAAAATCTCAGGGCAGTTTACAACCTACATTAAAACAACCCACAATAAAACATTACAGAAGAAAGTAAAATATAAGGTCTACATTCAAAACAGCCCAATTAAGAGGAAACTAAAATATTATCTCAAAGATTTCAAAATAAATCAGTACAAAGGCCAGCTACAGAATGCACATTTAACGCAGCAAAGCTAACAAAATAAAAATCGCCTTAAACATTTGAAAAGAAATAATTACTAAAGGAAGTCAAATATAAAACACACAATTAAAACAGCATAATTAGCAAGAAAGTAAAATACTGTCATAAGCATAGTACATATCAGCTGCTGTTTCTGCCAATGATGGTTTATGGCAGGCAACGGCTGTGGAAGCTCAGAATTGATGACCTGGGTCTGCACTAAGAGACAGCCAAGGTGGTCTCTGGCCTCTTCATCAGCCTTTTGGCCTCTCTGAATTGGTAGGCCAGTTCATATGACTGAGTGATCATTTTGGGGATATGCGTGAATTTTATTACTATGGTCACAGACCAGTTCCAGGTCACTTACAATATCAGGAAAATCATAAAACACAACAGGAATACATTGAATTGCAATTGTGTATAACAGAGACAATTCAGATATAGCGGCAGTTAAAAAAACATATTAAATCTTGATCACTAAAATATAACCTAAAGTTATCATTTAAAACCTTAATCATTTTGGTAGTACAGCTTGTTCCCTAGGTTTTATGGCACTCACACAGAATTTGGCCACCCTTAGCGTGATCTCTAGATCCTTGTCCTCTACCAGGAGTTTTAGACATTGAAGTTCAGACCCATTTGGAGCATAGCTATCAACTTTCATATTTGAAAATAAGGGATCAGCAGCCTCAAAAATAAGGGATCAGCAGCCTCACCTGTCCTAGGGACAGTCTACGGGATATCTAACAATCCGGGATAGCAGCGGGAAGCAGCGGGAAACAGCGCTGGAATAAGGGAATTTCCCGCAAAAAAAGGGAAGGTTGACAGCTATGATTTGGCGATTTTTGTATAATAGGAGTGATAAATAATTTGCTGGGGTAAATCCTCTCCCATTATCTTTATATGCGTGTGTCTTGGGCTCTCCCTCAGCACCCCACCTCCCAACCTCAAGAGAGCCTTTAACTGTTGAATTGGTCTGTTTCTTGTGGCGTCCCTAGGCATTCTACCAGGGAATACTAAAATGTCCTCCCTGCCGGGCACACGCTTTGGAAACAGCACCTCTTGGGATACACTGAAACACCTTTCATTCATGTTTCTGTCAGTCCCCCGCCCCGCCCCTGGGCTGTCACTTTGGGATAAAGAAAGACACCTGAAAGAGGAAGATACATTTCTGTTGTGCATGCAAATGCCAATGTGCTTCAGTGGAACGAATAATTTTATATGTAGTAGCATTTCCTTCCCTTTGCCCCACTGGCTCCTAAAAAAATCCCCTGTGCACTCTGATGCCCAAAGGATCCTTGGAGGAGGCAGGGCATTTCCCCTCCCTAGTCATTTTTCGGAATTAGAAAGATAGGAAGCTGCCTTGTGCTGAGTCTGTTCATTCCGAGTTTGATACAGCTGTTGAGAGAGAGTATTCCTCCAGGCAAAACTACTCATTGATCATTTTTGTTTTCTTTATTTATTAAATTTACATTCCGCCCTTCAACCAAGGATGACAGGGAGGTTTACTGTATAAAGACACGAAAACACATAAGATCATAACAAACAAAGCAATAACACCCCCACTCCAGTTTAAAAGGTCATAGATGGTTTCATTAGCCAAAGGTCTGGGAGAAGAAAGTTTTCACCTGGCACCTCAAGATATGCAATGAAGGTGCCAGGTGAGCCTCTCTAGGGAGAGTGTACCACAAACAGAGAGCCACTGCAGAAAAGGCCCATTCTTGCCACAGCAGTACCTATTTATCTACTTGCACTGGCATGCTTTCAATCTGCTAGGTTGGCAGGAGCTGGGACAGAGTAGTGGGAGCTCACCCCGTCGCAGGGATTCAGACTACCAATCTTCCGATCGGCAAGCCCAAGAGGCCCAGTGGTTTAGACCACAGCGCCACCTGCATCCCTAAAAAAATAGATATAGGTATAGATAGAATGTGAAAGGACTATCCTCAAGTTGGAATAATTTCTTTGTATTTCTTATACATGTTGTTTGTAGCCAAATAATAATAATAATAATAATAATAGACAAAAATGTATGCTGTTTCAGGACTCCTTTCTGAAGCTGGTGCCTGGAATCCTTGTGGTGTTTGTCTTGACTTTGCTCTTAGGGAACTCTTTCAAAATCTTCCAGCTATTATTCTACTTAGTGAGTGGCTTGAGGAATGGCATAAGTAGACATTAACCTTGTGACCTCTTTGTTTACATACCTACCGTAATTCTGCTCTGCTTGTATTTCTGAGGTTACTAAAGGCAAACTTGTGTGCATAGACCCTGAATGTCTGTGTGTGTACACTGAAATGTTTTCTATCAAGATCGCTGATAACCACATCCCGTCCAAACAAAAGCTTCAAAGGGTACCAGCTACCGAGTCTACAAGAGGATCTGGTTTTCCCCACAACCCCAGATTTGTGCACATAGTATGGGTATATAATATATACATAAAGGGACAGTGTAAGCAATCAATACTGCCCAAATGTGCGTGTTTTGAAAATATGACCGATATAAGGGCAGGTTTAGTAGTCTCCAGCTTTTCCAGAACCATAGCTTATCTTTTACAGCAGTCTTCAACATGGGATGTACTTTTTTCTTTTTCTTTAAATGCATATGTTACAGTGAATGTCCAAAGGTGGGTTTTTTGTGTGTGTGTCAATGTAAGCAAACCCATATTAATTCTGAGAATGTCTGGAAAGAAAGATTCACTGGTGGTGAATGAGGATAATTACAGAAGTCAAAGTTAGCAGTATGTCCAAAATAGAGGGGACTATATTTGTTTCTGGGCCTTTCATATGCAATTTATGAATAGTCACCCAATTTACCCAGTCACCATAGTTAGACATGATGCGTTGTGGAATAACCAACATGGAGAATATAAAGAGGGTTCTGCTCAGGTCAAAGATGTATTGAACCTGTAATGATTGCTCAGGATGGCTCATTTGGTAGATCATGAGACTCTTAATCTCTGGGTCATGGGTTTGAAACCCACATTGGGCAAAAGATTCCTGCGTTTCAGGGGGTTGGACCCTCACGGTCCCTTCCAACTTTACATTGCTATGATTCTATGACTTTTGGGAACAAGTTGAGAAGAAATCAGGTGAGCCTGTTTGGGGCAGCAGATTCCAACACATGGGTCTCACCACCCCAAAGACTCCATAATTTATTGAGGTATTGACAGTGGATGAGATAATCACATGCAAAAAATCTGTGTTTGATATGCTAACCCTCTCTGAGCAGTGGACATCTATCTAACACATTACTTTGGATTTCATAGAACTGCATGGTTTGTGCTCATTCAGCTGCTATTGCTGTAGCCGACAATATTTCCTTTCTTCTCGTCTGCTGCATTATGAACTTGGGGAGCACTCAAGGTCATAAGGTCTATAGCAGGAACATAGGGAAAATGAAGCCATCCAGATCCTGTTGGAACACAACTCCCATCATCCTTGAGCAATAACCATGCTGGCTGGGGCTGATGGCATTTGGAATCCAGCAATATCTGATCTTAATTGCTAAAAACTGGAAAAAAGAAAAGTGTGCCAACAAAAAAGGAATGGCAAGACAAACTGTTAGAGTATATTGAACTGGCTAGATTAACAGAGGCAATTAGAGATCACACTAGACAAGAGTTTCAAAAAGCATGGGGGAAATGCAGAGAATACTTCACAAAACAGTGCCCTAAAATACATACCTGGACTTGTTTCGATTAATGTCTGCAGGAGACTTTGTGGATATTTAAGTTATAATTGGAAAAATCTTAATTATTCAGAAAGGAAACAGCTTATAAGAAGTAAATAAGGAGGCCAGATACAGGATAAAGGAAGTCTTTTATTTGGTTGTTTGTATTGTTGTATGTTATGCTCATTGTATGTTATGTTCACGTTTAATGAGGTTGGGTTTGTGTATTGGGGGGGTGGGAGGTTTATGTTATGTTGTAAATAAAATTTCCAATAAAAATATTTTTATTTTTTTTAAATGGAATCCAGCAATGTCTGGAGAGCTATTGGCTCCCCAATCTTGATCTACAGCATTTGTAGTTCGCTTATTCCTCTCCACATCCAAACAAGTCCTAAGAAGGCCCAGGTTGTTGGTGATAATGTGGCAGTGGGTTATAGCAGGTTATAGCGATTTTGCTAGGATTAACTATGGCTACAGAGGAGAAATTGAACGAAGATCTCCCGCATACACTGTGAAGCTTGGTGCATCTAGTGATTTGCTAACTGGTAATGCAGGAAATGTGTTGGTTTCTATAGTCTGGCTGCATATGGAACTGTTCTTCCTGGCACCTCCTTTTTGTTTGCTACACAATCTCTCCCCCTCTCTTTCACTTCAGGCTGCTTCCCGGTACAGTTATGCCTTGCCTTTGATGAAAAGGAAGAAGGAAGCAGAGACACTAAAGAGGTCACTAGATTTTTTTCATGGTGGAGAAGGCTATTGAGAGTCACAAGCCACAATGGCGACGCTCTGCCTCCGGAGTAATGTTTCTGAATGCCAGGAGGAGAGAGTGTTCTTGAGCTTGAATCTTGCCTGCAGGTTCCACACAAGACATCTGGTTGACCACTGTGAGGATGAGAAGTTGGACTAGATGGGTTTCCTTCCCAGGAAAGAGACTTTGCTGTCAGGTTTGATCTTCAGAGTAATGGCTGTGCAGGGTGACTGGACCCCTGGTCCATAATTCTGAGCAAGCGCCACCCCTCTCCTAATAAAAATATGTGGGAACCATAAATTTATCCCATTCCATTGATAGTCACAAACTAAACTCCACTGGCAGCCTTCGTTTTAGGGAATTTGATTTTATAAATCTTATAAAGCTGCTTTTTTGTAGAATAAACCATCGTAGGAAGGGATATTTCCTCTTTTTAGCTTTATTGTACATGTGAGGTTCTTCCCAAAAATTAGTTCCCAAAAGGTAGCTTGGTGAAAGGTTAAGAGAACAGTCTGAAATTTGGCATTCAAAATATGGACTACACTCAGCTTTAAAGAATCTGGCAAAATCTGAATGTTTGTGAATATTCACTTGCTTGCCTTCTGCAATTCAGGACACCTTCTCATGTTGCTTCATAAGAATGCCTACATTATAGCTCCAGCTGCTGCTGCTTTCCCCCATGTCAGTGTTGCCCTTGTTTCTGGGATGGCATGGGAAGCAGCTGCATCTTAGGCTCCTCCCCCATGGTCCAGGGCTTCTGCCATCAACTTCACAGCAAAGGTAGAATCTGTGCTGGCTTCTACACCGTAAAGATAACATGATAAGGACTACTCAACCTGAACACAGTGCTGCATTGTGGGCTATATTTCCAGTCAGGAAAACATGCTAGTATATCCAGCAGAATACAGTTACTTTCTGCTCCTTTTCCCAGGAGTCTATCTCTTGTGTGTGGTTAAATTGTGCATAGAATATATTTTTTTGTTTACATGTGGAAACAAATGAAGAAATTCCCCACCCACTCAGCTTGCCTTCTCCGCGAGAGCCTTAGAAGAAATCAGAATTGGCAGTCCTTTCCCTAACTTTGTCATGAGTCTTTGACCCCTCACATGCTGTGAATAATAAACAGCTGAAGTCAACAAACAATGAAAAATGGATTTGCGTCCTAGAAGAGGTGCATCGGTTTTGCTAGCTTATAAAGGAGCAAAACAAAAACAACCACGGATAAATAGAACAGATTCCCAACCCTACAGCTTTGGTAGCCCAAGCGGTGACTCATAGTGTTATGGCAAACCCAATCTCATCCTGTGCAATGGAGAGAGCTTCCTGACTCTCCTCTGTCTGTCACATAATCTCCTCACCATTCTTAATCCAAGAAATGGCTCAGAAGATCCGTAAGATGCTAGCAAAATGAGGAGGAGGAGGAGGAGGAGGATGCTATCACCTTAACAGAGAGTCCCCTAAGCTATGCAAGGCCTTGCTACCCAGGTCACGTCCAGGTGGCCTGTTTATTGAAACTAATCCTGATTTGTTTGCACAAAAGTTGTGGGGAGATTATACAAGGTTGAGTTATGTAATTATTATCTTACGCTACTCTGTCTCCCCATCTACTTCCTTTGCACAACTGTGTCGTTGTATTTCAAGAACAGTTTTGTTGCACAAGAATCTGAATCCGCATTCATTGTGCACCCTGAATTTGCCAGCGTGCATCAAATCCCATCTTCAGAATAGCAACAATCTGGAAGTGCCCACAGTCAATGGGAGAGGATAGCAGCTGTACCAACAGTACAGACAGCACTGGGACTGCAGTTTCTGGTGCAAGGAACTGATTCCCTGTTCCTAGACCAGAATCTTTACCCACCAGAGCGCTCTGGAACTGGGTGCATTGATCCTTGGGGTGAAACAAAGAACAAGTTTGTGAAACAAAATGGTTAAATACCATACTGTTATGTTTTGCACAGTGAAGTTCCCCCCTCACCTTGGCCACCCTCTGTTAATTAGGGTTGCCATATTTCAAGAGGTAAAAATTGTTGAGATTTTTTTTAGGGCAATTGCCTGATAGCCCCTCTGCTGCCTCCAAGTCCAAGACCCAGAGCCACTCTCACACTTTTTTTTTAAATAAAAAAAACACAACCCAAAATCCAGGACATTTGCCTTAAAATGTAGAATTCCCCCTGAATGGGCATGTAGGACCCCCAAAAGAGGACATGTCCAGGAATTCCCAGATGTATGGCAACCCTATTACTAGTGACTCTAACTACTCTAGGTACAGGGACCCCTAACCATTAGGTCCAGTTGTGACCGACTCTGGGGTTGCGGCGCTCATCTCGCTTTATTGGCCAAGGGAGACAGCGTACAGCTTCCGGGTCATGTGGCCAGCATGACTAAGCCGCTTCTGGCGAACCAGAGCAGCGCACAGAAACGCCATTTACCTTCCCCCCAGAGCGGTACCTATTTATCTACTTGCACTTTGACATGCTTTCGAACTGCTACATTGGCAGGAGCAGGGACCGAGCAACAGGAGCTCACCCCGTTGAAGGGATTTGAACCGCTGACCTTCTGATTGGCAAGTCCTAGGCTCTCTGGTTTAACCCACAGCACCACCCGCTTCTACTCCATGCTGTATGCTGTATGCTCTATGCTGTATTAATTTACCTTGCATGTCTCCTGAAGTATGTGTGTCAGGTGTGTGTGGAGAGGAAGAAATTTCTGTCAATAAAGGGGTCAAATAACGTGCAAAACTGTGTGCCGTGCATTAGATAGTGCCCTTTGTATCCCTGTGTGTGCATTTTCACGCAGCTGTACCAGATTCATTTGCCTCTAACTTTAATATTTAACTTCTAGAGAGTCAGGGGAGCGAAAACTCTGGAATGCACATGTGCGTGTGCAGCACACTGAAACCAGAGGTGCTGCTGGACTCAGGTCTGAAAATGAATTTTGGAACCTTGTCAAGCTTCCATTACATCAAGAAGAGGGGATTTCCTGAGGTGCCAAATTCTTCTCTGTCTTGGATCAAAATCCAAGCAGGGGAGGAATTTCTAGCTTTCTCTACCCATCTCCACCTCCCTCACCATCTAGAAAGCTGTTTTCACCACCTCATTCCTTGGACATGTTCTGTCCTTCCCTTCTCTTACATTGGTGGTCGTGGAAATGATCAGCTAGGAGGAAAAAACGGGCCTTCATTCTGCCACACTCTTGCATTAGCTCAATCCATCATCCTAGAGGCAAGGGGACTGTTTTCCAAGCCATTTCTTGGCTCAGAAACTTAGGTTTCCCAATATATTTTTCTGGGACATGGAAAATTCCTGATCCAGTCCCAAAAGAGTTTCAAGGCACTCAAACACTAACCTGATTTTTAAACGTCATTTCCAGAACCTCACCCAATGGCACAGTAGGGGTAGTGATTGATTGGGGATGGGAATCAGAAAATAATGACTGTCCCTGATAAATAAAAAAGGACAACTGAGTCATGCATGGGAGGAAATACAGAGTGTGCTTTGAGGTCTCCCTTCCTGCCCAAGCCAGAGTTTGTTTCATTGCTCGTAAGGTACACCCCAACAGTTGTTTAGGTTCTATTTTCAGGTGAGATTCACATAGTGGCAAATTCAGGTTGCACAATGAATATCGATCTGCTGCTCCTGCACGACAGACCCACTTCCCTACCCCACAAGTTGGACATTTTGTAAAAAGGAAAGGGATGGGGAAATGCATTGGAAGCTGTGGGATAACAATTGCTTGGTGTGATGCTGCATAACCTCTTTGCAAATTGATAAGGATGGATTCTCAGTAAGCAAGCCTAAATCACTCCAGGTGGACCTAACCTGACCTGGGGTGGTCTGGGGTTTCCTCAACCCAGGCTTCCTCAACCTCAGCTCTCCAGATGTTTTGAGACTACAATTCCCATCATCCCTGGCCACTGGTCCTGCTATCATGGGAGTTGTAGGCCAAAAACATCTGGAGGGCCGAGGTTGAGGAAGCCTGCCTCCAACCCAATCTGGACAAATCCCAGATCAACCCAAATCAGTCCGATTCAGTCTGTGGTCCAGGATCTGGCTGAATGCAGAGCATGGCCCTCTCATTTTTTTGCCTCAGCAGGTACCTGACAGTGCTTGTGCCTAATCCCAGATTTGTAGCCAGCTGGGATCAGATTGTCAGCTGTTTTATTTTTATTTGGCAAAGCTGAAAAAGTGATCTTATGTGTGCCCCCTGCTCTGTAAAGCACAATGCAGTAGGGCTGTAAAACTGATTTTTGACCCGTTAAGTTTATGGAGAAGAAGAAAGAGAGCGAGAGAGCGCAGCACAAACAAATCACTTTAAGAATTTGCTTATGTCACCATAGCAACATATGGATTTATATGTACTACAAGCCTTAGGCAGGGCCGAATGCATATTTCACAGAAGGGTGTGAGTGAGTGTCGGGGTGCCGCTGTGAGTTTCCATCCCTGGTGGTGTCAAAATGTCTTCTTCAGCCAGCCTGGTTATCATGACAGTTAAGCAGCACACCCACCAGGAAGACGGCCTGCCTAGAAGCTCCACAGTTTGACACCAGGGCACCATGCCCTTAGCCATCATCCCCAGCCATCTTCCTGGGAGACCAGGGAGCTTTCTTTTGGTCACAATGGCGATGCACAGATCTCATTTGGGCTCCGAGTTATGTTTGCGCCAGAAACATGAAAGGGTTGGCAGCAACAGCCGCTCATCAGAACCTTGTCATGGCTCCAGTGACAGATGGCATAAACTCCAGCCAGACTTCTCTCTCTCTCTCTCTCTCTCTCTCTCTCTCTCTCTCTCTCACACACACACACACACACAAACACACACACACACACACACAAATGGCATGTGGGCCTTGTGGGCCTTTGGCTCCACCCTTTAAAGCAAATTACAACAAGAGCCCTTTAGTGAGAACAGCTTGGCTGGGACTCAGGAGGGATGTGTCACTCAAAAACATTGTATGCTTGGAGACACGTTGTCTGCATCTTTGGTTTAAACAAAGGGCAACCATTATTAATCTATTACATTCTGAAAGGTTCTTCTGCTTTGGAGAGGGTTAGGTGAGCCTGTGTGGTAATGATGATTGCCTAATACTCCACTCTAGACACTTAAGCACCAAGTTAACCCAGCCCCCAGAGACGGAGAGGGCACATTCACAGTGACCTCCTTACATGCATCTTTTATGTACATATCTTTTGCACTTGGGCTGCACTGAGTCTTTTTGAAATGGGAACTGGCTTCGGGAAACAAGGCCGGAGAGGCTGACTTTCTTTCATCTCCAGCGTGTTTGGCGTTGCTGGCTGCATTCATAATTCCGAGGGCGGGAGCTGCGATGGGCCTCACGTCGCTCTCCGTGCAACAGGCTTTTTCTCCTTTGTCAAAGAAACAAGGCTCAGCCTTCTGCTTCTGCAGGTCCAGAGAGAACCATGAAAGCACGACTCTAAAGTCTGAGAATAAAGAACAGGAGAAAGTACTTGATATAAGAGGTACAGACAAAAATGAAGGATGCGTCCAGATGAAACTTGGGAGGGGCCATAGCTCTGTGATATATTATTTGTTTGTTTGCTTTTCAAATCCCACATTTCCTCTGAGGGGATCAGGGTGGCATGCATCCTCCTCCATCTCCCCATTTTGTCCTCACAACAACCCTGTGAGGTAGGTTAGGCTGAGAGTGAGTGGCTGAAGCAAGGTCATTCAATGAGCTTCATGGCTGAGTGGGGATTGGAACCATGGTCTCCCACGACGACAGCCGCACAGATGCTATTAGCTCAGAGATGGAAAGAAGATAAAAGTCTTTACCAGAGAAGAATGGCAGATTAAACTGTTGGACTATGCCGAAATGGCAAAACTGACAGGAAAGCTCAGGAACCAAGGAGACCAAAACTTTAACAAAGAATGGGGATTTTTAAAAATAATTTATCCTAGAGACCACTCTAAGCAGATGGGAACATTAGCAGGATTGCAATATCACTTGTAATGTAGCAAGGAAAAGGTAAAGGGACCCCTGACCATTAGGTCCAGTCGTGACCAACTCTGGAGTTGCGGCGCTCATCTCGCTTTATTGGCCGAGGGATCCGGCGTACAGCTTCCGGGTCATGTGGCCAGCATGACTAAGCCACTTCTGGCGAACCAGAGCAGCACACGGAAGCGCCATTTACCTTCCCGCCAGAGTGGTACCTATTTATCTACTTGAGCTTTGGCGTGCTTTCGAACTGCTAGGTTGGCAGGATCTGGGACCAAGCAACGGGAGCTCACCCTGTCACGGGGATTCGAATCGCTGACCTTCTAATTGGCAAGTCCTAGGCTCTGTGGTTTAACCCACAGCGCCACCCACGTCCCTTTAATGTAGCAAGTACAATGGAGATAATGGATTTATATAAAACATGGACTATTGAAAAAGATGCAGTAGAAAATATTTAATAATAGGACCCACGGAGGGGAAGGTGGGAAGTCCAGAGATTCAGAGAAATCTCCAAATGTGGATGTGTATGGTTGTATTGCTATAATTTTATACTTTTATAATCAAATGAAAATTATTTCACAAAAAGAATCATGGTCTCCAAGATTTCAGTCCAGCATTATAACCACCGTGTGGGAGGAGAGAAGGGCGATTGCCCCAGGTACAAAATTCTGAGAGGGCGCAACTAGGCCCTCCCCACAACACTGGACTGAGCTCCTGCCACCTTCCGGTGTGGTGGGAAGGCAAGCCATGCCCGGCCCGGGCCTTGGGGTCTCGGTTTGTGCCTCTTTCTCCTTGTGGCTGCCTCCTCATTCCCACAGATCCAGCCGAGTTTCTCTGACTTTCCTGGTGGAGCCTTCCCAACGCAATTGCGCCTTGCAGGGTGCCCTCACCCCACCTGCTCCTTTTCCTCCTTCTCCAGTTGCCTCTGGCTTGCTTTTGGAGAAGTTACCCATCTTGGTTGGAAGCACAACGGCTGCTTTCCACACTCAGGCTCCATGCCGTGCCAGTGCACACCTGCCCCCCAGCAAACTGCCAGCTGAGCATATGAACTTGGCAAAATGGCTGCTTTGACTGCAAGCTTTATTGCAAGTAGTTCGCTGGGAAATAAAAAGTTTTGTTTTGTTGGCTTTGTTGTTCTGGCTATGGTCCAGGATCTAGAGGGCAAACAAATTAGAATCAATTTTCAAATTTATCCACCTTGTTGTTTTAAATGAATAAAATATACCCCGTCTCCTGGAATGATGGAACAGTCTGAGGTAATATTTTAAAAGTCTCCAGCAGCTGTGCTGGTCAGTGAAAGGACGTCTCCCTGCCCCTCCCCAAAGCCCATTTGAATTTCACACAGGTGATTCCACCAATGTATCCTGGAGGCATTATTGGCTACATGCCTGCAGATTTCACAGGCTTTGCAGAAAGAACCAAAGAAAGCCAAAGATAAATCATTATTTTAGAAAAGAGGCTGTTTGCATTTGATTTAGGTTCAAACTACACAGGACACAAACTGTGTGCAGCTTTACTAGTGTTGATTTCTCTTTTTTTAACTAAAGCAGCTGAGCAGGCTGCAGTCTTCTGGGGTGTGTGACATCTTAAACCATCTCTGCCATTCACCTAGCCCAGTTTAGGGCTCAAAAGGCTGCTGTTAACCCCTTTGGGTGCGGAGGGGGGGGGATACATAGATATTGTTTTGGAGATAAAAAAAACCCAGCTTGGCATCATGCAGAGCCAGCCAGAGCCAGCCCTTCCATTGGACAGACTGAGGCAACTGCCTCAGGTGGCAGATGCTTAGGGGCACCTGCCCCAGCAATTCCTCTTGAGCCCCCCGTCATTTCCTGCTGTTGCCACATGGCTTCTTCTGCGACCCCCCAAGCATCTGGCCTGTTGTCTCAGGTGTGGTGCAGGATGATATTTCCATCATCAATACTGAAATAAGATTTGACTGCCAGCACAGGCGGCGGCTTCTATATGTCGAATTGGGAGGGCAAGTTCTCTTGTTTTTTCCATCAGGCAGCAAAATGCCAAGAGTGTGTTTGGGGACAGAGCTGTGTGTGCCCTATAACCTCCCCTATCACCCCACCTTCCTGTAGGCCTCTAGTTTTCAACTGGTGGGTTGAGCCCCAATAAAGGGTTGCAACCAGCAGCATGCAGCCAGTGGACTAAGGGGACTATGCTAGTCCCCTGAATGTTCCCCTGGCGCCTCCTTCCCAAAGCTCAGGAAGCTTCTGCCTAGCTTAGGGAGGCATGATGCTCTGATGTGTCCAAGAGCCCTCCCACCACCTTCTATCCAGCTTTGGGAAGGAGGTAGGAGGCCCTAACTATTCCCCTATGGAAAAATTTTACTGCAACCTGATCCAAGGTGAGTTGCAATGGGAGCACCACCACACTGCATATATATGGTTAAAATATGAAGAAACGGTTTCCTAAATGCATTTTTGGGTTAAAAGGGAGGTCTGGATCTGAAAAAGTTGAAGATACCTGCTTTAGGCTACTTAAGACCAGTGCTTTTTTTCCGGGGTATTCAAGGGTACGCAGTACCGACACCTCCCCCCCCCCCCTGAACTAAAGCGCTGCTTAAGACCAGTGTTTCCTGAGGGAAGTCAGAAACCAGGAAGGTCAGGCCATGGAGTGCTGTCAGCTCCTGAAGTCAGCATGAAAATTTGTTGTACCATTTGTTTGTGTTAATATCTTAGCCCAATATAATGTTAACACGATATTTTGCTGTGCAGAAAGGCAGTAGATAAATGAAACAGGCAGGCAAGCAGGCAGACAAATGAGCATCTCACCATTGAATTAAGATTTAGCTGCCCATCCTCTCAGCTTCTACATATGGATTGGGGTGTGGGTGCCATTTTGTCCTTCACCCGAGGCAGAAAAAAAGTATGGGGCCAGCTATGAGAGGGAGGGAAGGAGTGTGTTCTGGAGGCAAAAAACCACTAGAGAGGAAAAAAATAAACACATTTTCCCCCTACCAGAATTGTTGGTGCTACTACTGTATCATGTAAAGGGGAGAAACAGTTCTCTCTTGGCCTGGCTATTGATTAGAATCAAAGAACATGAATACTGTTTGAGGTCCCTGGAATGTGAGCCAAAAATAATTTCGCCTGCTAGACTGTGTGTACAAAGAGCTCAAAAGCAGCAGTTCAGGTACAGATTTGGCTATGGAACTAGTTTAGCATTTGAAAGAACTGGACGGAAACTGCTGTGAAGCAGGTGCTTCTTTCTGCACCTGTGGAATGCCTACTAAACCCATACATTTCTAAATAAGCAGGTTGTTTCAAGGTACCTCCGCTGTTCTCGCTTATCAGTTCCAAAATATTTGAACTTCCCACTGCTTGGCGAAGGGAATGCACACAAAATGACCTCTCTCTGTGGCTGTTGTGTTACCTTTTTCAAAAACAAACAAACCCCCTCTACCTCACAGATACCACTGGTGATGTTTGATGTTCAGAAAGCTGGTGAGCAACACTGCCCTGCCTACCCCATCTCACTGACAGCTCCTGATTACACCTTTGCTGTCATAGCAGCCAACTCCTAGGGGCTGAGGTCCTTTGCCCCCCATAAATTATCTGAGGGGGCTGCCAAGTTAATGGGCATTGCCATTCAAATGGGGTGCGCGCGTGTGCGTGCTGCATCATGTGATTGATTATGAGGGGTGTGGCTTCAACCAGTATTTTATTCAAGTCGGCACCCCTGTTTGCTGTTCAGACCTTATCCACAGTAGATATGTGCCTTCTTCCTTGAATAGACCCATTCACTGTTCCTCCATGGCATGAATAGGGTTCCTCTGACTCTCCAGATCTTGCTGTTAAGTATAATTGTGTAACTGTACATTGGCATGGAAAATAACTCTGTATGTGTATTGTCAAAGGTTTAACACTGGAAAATTCCACTGAGCTATACTGAAGCTGTCTGGGTGTCTAACAGGTTAATGATTTGCTGCTGGTGGATCTCTGCTGCTCTGTCGTGTGCTTGACTTAGATCACATGAAGGAGATTGGGTTTCACTCTGTGCATATGTTGGGAATCCATTTTGTGTGAGTTAGTTCTTTCACTTTCAAGCACTGGAAAAGAAAGGACCTGGGCCAATGATTCTCTCTATGAAAACACAGCCTTGGGCTGTAATGGAGGCTGTGGGAGAAACAGACTTTTGATTTCAGCTCTGTTTGAAGTAATTTTATATTTCTAAGATGCTGTACCTGTGCTTGGACATGACGTAATGCAACTGTTCGTATGTTTTTAGCACCATTGTTTTTAGTGTCTGTTTTGGAACAAGTTCTGTTAGTAAAGCCTTTGCACCGTATTTTTGGACTGGACAGCTTTTACTTCAGGAAGAGTCTGTTTTTATTCATCCTGCAGCTTCCAAAAGCATGATATTAATAACAGCAATATTCCCATCATCCTTGACTATTGTCCAGGCTGGCTGAAGCTGATGGGTGCAGATAATCCAACAGCATCTAGAGGGCCACATGTCCCACCCACCAATGTTTATCCCTCCTTCCCATCACCCATCCTTTCCTTGCTTGGTTTCATGAAATGCCATTCAAATATTTCTGAGGAGGAACCACTGTTTTGTGGTCTAAAGACTTGGGAGAGATGGTGGCCTCTCTCTCCTCACTCCCCATCCAGTGCTCAAATTCCAGGCTGGGGTTGTCTCTCTCCCTCTGTCTCCTGCAGATAAAAGCATTCTGACTTAATAGCTGAGGAACATCTGCTTGGGAAGGACAAAAGGAGATGATGGGGAGAATTTCAGGGATACATACTGGTGGAGCATCTCTCTTTTGGTCAGCTGTTTATAGCCTACTTAACCACAGGAATAAGCAGTACAACACAGTAAAATACTAACAGGGACAAGCTAACACATGGAAAGCATTTGTACAGCCCCTTCTTTTGAAAAAAAAGAAAGAAAGAGAGAGAGAAGAAAAAGAAACCTTGATTCCAAAAGTAGTACCAGATTTTCTTATTACAGTGCTTTTTATTCAGGACGTTTTACAGTTAAATGCTGCTGGAAGTCAAACAGGAAAATTAAATAGAAGATAAGTCTGGGCTAATTACAGATGCAAAAAAACAAAACCTACTTTAAACATAAACATATTATCCAACTTCCTTTGCAGTGAGTTAGGCTAGTGCTCTGTAATTTACACACACACACACACACACACACACACACACACACTTAGATTGTCTGTTATATGGGCTTGATTTTTGTATGAAAGAGCATTAAATATGAGATATTTATTTTTCTTCAGCCAGTTGCATTGGGAAAGGATTGGGGGCATTCCCTCCCCCATTTAAACAATTACCCTACAAGCTTTACTTCTTTAGATGTTGTCAAACTCTTAGCAAAAGAGACAAAAGGGCCAAATCCATTGCGCAGCTGATCCTGAAAACACCCAGCCTAAATGGAACACGATGTGTAACATGAAGTGTGTGAAAAGGGTAGTCATCAGAGATACCATTGGTTGTGATTGATGTTAGCCCATTGAAATTAATGGAGATGACCAAGTTGGGCTCATTAATTTCAATGGATCTACTCTGAGTATAACGTGATTGGGTACATCCAATGAGTTTAAATGATCTAAATGCCTATAATTTGGGATGGGGGAGAAATGTACGGTATTTGACTCACTTTTTAATCTGAACCTACTGCTTTGCACTTTCCAAACAAATACATGAATCGAAACACAGTTGTCTTTGAAATTCACACTTCTCCAGGTTTTGTAACGCAACTTTTGCAACTGAAAAAACAAACGTGTGCCAAAAAGCTGTTTTTCGGCACACATTTTTTCAGTTGCAACAGTTTCAGTGGAGTATATTGCATGAAGGTCAACAGAGGATTCGTGAATGGGTTCACCCAAGACAGTTTCTCTTTTGCTGTTTTCGCAAATACAAACCGGGTTCCTTGAGTGGTGGGCCATGATGGGGTCAAGGTGACACAGAGCTGCACCTCAATCTCCCTTCTCCCCCTGCTCTGGTGCTGTACTGCAAATCTTTTATACACAAGTCCATCTAATTCATAAAAACAGCCACTCAGTTTGCAATTCCATCCCTGCTTATTTGTTAGTAACCCACCCCAAAGTCAGTGGGAGTTCTGTGTAAACTGAGTATAGGCTTGCAGTGTCAGTGTGTGGAACCCAGTATAATAGAATCATAGAATTGTAGAGTTGGAAGGGAACATGAGGGACATCTGGTCTAGCCCCCTGCAATGCAAGAATCTTTTGCGTAATGCTGGCCTCGAACCCACAACCTTGAGATTCAGAGCTCTACCAACTGAGCATTCCCCCTCCCCCGTCTCTCACATTTGAGAGATAACAACATAGGCAACTGTTTTATAACAGATGAGATTATTTTTCTGACTGGCAGAAGCTTTCCATGGTCTCAGGCAAGGGCTTTCCATGTCGCCTGGTGCTTGATCCCATTTTGAAAGTGGAGGTACCAGGGATTTTAGTCCTTCGGCCTGCACAGTGTGTGTCTTCCTATTGAGTTTCGACTGCTCCCCATGGGGGTTATGTGTATATGTGGGTGGCTTAACCCCATAGTCACATTACAAGGGGAAAGGTAGGGAGCCCTTAATTGAATCAACAAGCCTAAACCACCAGCTCTCTTCAGTTTTAGCCAATTAACGGCTCCCTCTGCAGCCTTTGCAAAAAGAGCTAATGAGGCTGGTGCAAAAGGTAAGGCTCCTTCTACACCCCACCCAATAATGTCAGCACTGCTACCCTAAATAGCATCCCTGAGGGCTTCTCGGCTTCTCGTGCACTTTTCTAAAAACCCCGTTTTGTAACTGGGCAATGCGCCAACTATATTTTACATCAAAAGCCAATGAGGATCCTTGGTTGCAACAATTAAATGGAATCATCTGCCATTAACAAGAGAATAAAGTGACTCTGCCTTGGTGCTGGAACAGCTTCCTCTCTCTCTTCCTAGTGTGAATGTACAGTGATTGTTTTTGAAGGTCATATGGTTTCCTCTTTATTGATCCCCATTCAAGTGTTTTCTTTTCAGAAGGTGTGGACTGGTTTCCTTTGGAACGACGGATTATCTGCATTTCTTACATTTAAGCAAGACAGCGAGATTGGTGAAAAGTACAAGCAACGTTTACCTTTTTTTTCTTAATCTAGGCCTAAAATAGGTTAGGGATTGAAAGGGCTGGTGCTCACTGCATACCGTGCAACTGTCCTGTTTTAAGCAGGACAACCTGGAATTACAGAAGCTGCCCTGGTTTCTAATTCCATCATGGGAAGTCCTGGTTTGGCTCCCATGTTGTGTCAGTCAGAGCACGCTCTCACCTTGTGCCTGTGCACCTCCTCCTTCCGGAAACCGTGCTTGCTTCTGGTCCCGAATTCCAGAAGTACAGCAGTGGTAGTGGGTAGTGGGGGCTGTATAGTGATGGGGAAAGGTGGGCAAGGGCTCATCAGTGGAATGGTACAGGGGAGTGGGAGTGCTGAGAGGGGGTGGTGCCTCGGTCCTGATTTGCCTCACCAGGTTGTTGGAGAGTATGCGATTGGGACTGGTGGAGCAGGAGACAGAGAGAGATGAACAGTAGGTGGAGCCAATGACAGATAGAGCCAAGTAATTATAGTTTTCTCCCCAACACTATTTTAGCTGATATGTGAGATCAGTCCTCTTGCAGCAGTGAACCATAACCATTGCCTTATTTGTCTAGCTATATTGCGTTCTGGTTGACTTGCTTCCAATCCCATCATCATTTAGGGACTATTGTCAATTTAGAGTACATTCCTAAATCATATTCCTAATCCATATACACACACACTTAGGGTTGGTGACAGCTCATATTCTTGGGGTAGATGACATCTCATACTTGATGGCTTACCTTGTCACTACTAGAATAAATTAGGCAGATGATATCGCAGGGTTTTATTGGGTTGTTTTGAGATTGAATTATGAGCCCATCTTTTTCTATAATATGTTCGTTAAGATTTTTTTGCTCAAATTCAATCACACATTTTTATTGTGACCTTGGACCTGTGAAGTATTTGTGCAGCCATTTTCAGACTCTCCCTCCCCGCTCTATATATGAATGAGGACTCCTTAATCATGTTTAATCTAAATCATAACACAATGTTTCAAAAATGCCACTATGTCCAGTTCTACCACAGTGACCTTTGCTGTTTTACACCATTGAACAATGGATTTAAAGCACAGAACAGAGTAAAAAATAAATTGAGCTCAGTCTGAACTCAGAACAGAAATATAAATACTTTTGTTATATGATGTGTTTGCTTGAATTAACAATGGTTCCCAAATGAATTTCTGCCAAAAGATTCGGTTAAAGCAAATGATTGTCCCAGTGCAATCAAAGCTCCCAAATAAAGCTAGCTTTTAAACAATGGTCATTTTAAGCACATCAGTTGTTCAGGATTTTAATGTATAATCTGGGTTCAATTTAAATTTCCTTGAAGTTCTGGGGCAATATTTTGTCAATGTGTAGTATGAATATTCTAAATCAATGAATACACTGCTTGGTCCACTTCCCATTGATAAGGCCTTTGTGAATGAGTACTTCTTCAAATAGAGGACTATACTCTGTAAAGTAGGACAAATGGTCACCCTTTGCACCCTTTGATGGTGTGGCAAGCCTTGAGCGCTCTCTCTTCTGGCATCTGTGTTGATGTTGTGATTTTTGTGCTACCTAGCATCAAATTCCACAACAAATATTCTTCTTCAGCAATCCTCAGGAGGATGCCAAGATGTTAATATTTGTACCCGTCTGTTGGATTATTCCAATAATGTTGAACATTGTTTGGGTATTAAATATCTAATGCCTTTGTGGGTTTCACTTGAAGTTCAGGCAACAAAACCTCCTGTGACTACAGTTTGGCATTTAGCTAAAGCCCTTCATCGAAATTCTAAATCATATCCTGATTAAGCAGTTTAGCATTTAACAGATTAAACAATAGACTTTAGCATGTATACTCCTGCTGTAAGCTGCAGCTCTTTTGCTTTAACCTGGGCAAGAAACCCCACAATCATAACCAGCAAGAGCTGCGATACAAAAACACACAATTAAGCTATGTGCCAATCTCTAAACATAGACAAATCCAGGAAAGCCCTTCACTCTGTGCATCTGCTCATGTACTGGCTGGCAAGGAGGGACAGAGTAGAAATTTGATTCAGTTTGCTTTTAAAGCAAATCTGAATCAATACATGAAAAAAAACACTGAGTCATCCTTCAAAATGCACACTTCTCTGAATTTTGCAATGAACATCTCCAGCCATGTAATGTGTGCAGAGGCATGTGTGTGAAGTGTACATAAAAATTGCATATATTAGTGAGGGGGGGGAAATACAAACATGTGTTATATAAGAATAAATAGACCCACAAAAATGTATGTATTAGGTAGATTTTTATTTTTATTTTTTAGGTTAATGAGACGTATTTAATAGTCGTATGGTAGATAATATTATGTACAGTAAACAGTTATATATTATGTAATATTAAAGGTACTACAGTGGTACCTCAGTTTACAAAGCTCTTGCCATCAGAAGTCCTCCCCCCCACCCCGAAGTTTAGTTGGAATCTCCTTTCTTGTAACTTGAATCCCTTGTTTCTCATCCCACCCTCCAGAGCAGGAGAAAACAATCTTGTTCTGTTTTCCACATGACAGTCCTTTAGGAATAGATAGATGAATATATGCAGACTGATCATCCTCAGATATACTGTAAATATGCAAAATTAAGAAATAGTACAGCACCCACCCACTTAGAGCCACATTTTGTACCTGGATATTCTTCTTCTTTAGTGGACAGGAGTGCAAAGAAAACACAGAGTGGTGAAAAGAATAATCATAGCCATCATCCAGACCTTCGCAAAATGGTTGAATGATTTAGTTGGAGTGTTATGCCTTGATGTGGGTAAAAGGAGAACAATGAAGCCAAGCAGGGGGTCAAAAGTGCCACAAAACAACAATTAAAGCTGTTTATATCTCTGCGTTAGCCTGGACACAATCAAATGAGCTTATTAAGCAGTTTGGGGGTTGGGGAGCTGGCTGAAAATGGGTTTGAGATCTGGGGACTGGGAAGAAGATCTATTGCTATAAACATACAGAAATACAGTCAGAGGTTGGCCAGGCATTTTGTATATGACATTGACAGCTAGCTGGGTGTCCCAGTCCCAGTGCTGCCCCTCAAGCCCCACACATGAGATTGTGTGGGAATGTTCAGGGATGCAGGAGAGGATATACTGTTTGATTATAGCCTTTCCAACTTGTGCAAACAAGTTCACAATTTAGCAGAGTAACATTCCCCTTTTTAATCTCACAGCGGATGCGTTTGCTCAGGCTCGCTAAAGCTTCTATAATAACTGTTCTGGTATTTCCCCCTTATTCCCTCATAAAAGATAAGACACGACACAGTCTTCTATAAAAGTATAAAAAAGAGTTTACTCACTCACATTCTGTTCACAATCAGATCCCAGAAGGCAGACTTAGCTTAGAAAAGTAATATGCACCGGGAAACTATCTCATAAGGAGGCAGTCCCTTTGTCCTCTCTTGGCCAAGAGAGCATCTTTGGCTAAGCAGATGTTGCTTCTTTGACGAAAGTAGTCAGAGAGAGAGAGATGGCTGTCCTGCCCTGTGCTTTTGTCGTTACCTGAACAGGTGAGGCCACGCCCACCTCTAGTCACATGCAGAGGAAGTCTGTCCCAGCCCAGAAGAAAACAGGAAGTTTACCTGCTGGCTGGACAAACATTCCTCCCCATGTGTAAACATGTTCACTCTAGGAATGTTGTACTTGACTGCTCTTGTAGTGTTTCACATCCCACAGATTGGAGAGGCCTGAGCTAACTAAACAGAGCTGTAAAGCGATAAACTATGTTGTAAGCCACTTACAGGTTTGTCTCAACATCAGCGGTATATAAACTGCCCAGGTGAAAAATAAATAATCATAAAAATTAAATACCCGTGTTTTGAAGAATCAGGCTGTGGTACCTGCAAGGAGTCTGCAATGGGCACATTGGCACTGGATTGCCCTTCTGGGGAGCTCTGCCAACAGCAATTGCAAGCATGGAGTATCGGGAATCAGCGGCTCGGCTTAAATTGCTTTGTTCGTGGAAATTGAGTGTGAGCCTGTAGACTGGGAATTAACTGGGATCTCTGGCTTCCTCTGATGTGGCAACTTGTTTCCCCACTTGCAGCTCATGCAGGAATTTGCTTCGGTTTGGCAGCACAACTAATGTCGTCTTCCCTTTTATATGCCACTCTGAGTGTGTACATCTAAGTGACAGTAATCAAACTAGGAATTCAGGCCAGGGCATTCATCCACAAATGGTCCTCCTCCTTCTCCTGACCAGATGCTGAAAATCTCAGGAGGGGAGAATGCTCTGGTGCTCCCATCCTGCTCAAGGGTTTCCCATAGGCATCTTGGTTAGCCACTGTGAGAACAGGATGGTGAACTTGACAGGCTATGGGCCTGATCCACCAAGCTCTTCTTATCTTCTTATACAAGTTATGTAAACAACATACTGTCCAACTTTGGGAGACACATGTATTCTGGGATGTGCTCCTGAGTGAGTCACATGACATACTTGCCCCCCCCCCAAGTGCTTTTTCAGGGCAACAGCACAAGAGCATGTGAGATTGTGGCACCCAAATTGGCTGTCTCAATCTCACCCAAAAAACTGAGATGTCCCATTTTTTCTGGGGCACTTGGCAGGTGTGAAACAACAATAACAGTTAACACTGGTGATGGTGTGTCATCCTTCACCACTCCCGAGGGCCAAAATTTTGGACATACAGTAGAAAGCGTCTCTCTCTCTCCTCGCCCCCCCTCTCTCTCACACACAACAGAGACAGACAGACAGACAGACAGTCACTTCCCACTGTATGTCCAAAATTTTGGCCCTTGAGGTAGTGGAGGATGACACACCATCACCAGTGTTAACACACACACTCTTTCTCTTACACACACACACACACACAGAGAGAGAGAGAGAGAGAGAGAGAGAGAGAGAGAGAGAGAGAGACCTTTGTCCTCTCAACACCTCATGAAGGCTCACTGTTTTCTATTCTACCTGGCTGTTGCTCACTGCTCACCTGGTCTGAAGCCTGATCACAAGCTCGCCCACTGCTTTAACTGTATCCGTCTCAGACTAGACTGCAACCTGTTGCAAGGTAGGCCCCGGCATGACAAGTCCTAGAAGTAACAGATCCTTCACTGCTTCCTCTGCACACCATCCTTTTGTAAGGTTCAGTAAATGCCAGGAGGGTTCATCAACACATTAAAATTGTCACAGCCAACAACAAAACGTATCCCTGGAATCAATAATCAATGTAATGATGGCATCCGTTTAGCTCAGTGAAGGATTGCAGTCTCTCTACAATGCAAATATAATTACACTCCACTACCTGTGGGTAGTGGAAAAACACCACTGGCCCACTAATTGCCCAAAGTGCTAGGTAGCAAAACCCTGAGTTAAATATTTGCAAAAGGCAGACAGAAAGGTGCCAGCCTGTACATTTGCAATTACTTTTATTTCTGGAAAACTTGGGATGTAGTTACAATAATAACCGTGGGATTAAAGAATTCACAGGGGGGAAAGGGATGCTTATTTGTGGCCATGATTGAGGCCAAATCTCAGACGGTACCATTTATAAGAGACACAAAATGCAACAGGTTACC
Organism: Podarcis erhardii; assembly: GCF_964252035.2. NCBI lineage: Eukaryota > Metazoa > Chordata > Lepidosauria > Squamata > Lacertidae > Podarcis > Podarcis erhardii. The sequence continues at coordinate 16,601,410 of NC_138513.1, read as the reverse complement.
CATCTTGAAATGGCTAAGGGTACAAACCACCTGCAAATCATTCCTCTACACTGCAACTAACATGATAGGGGGCTGTACAATTCTTGCCCAGTTCTTTTCCACCCCAAAGGGCAAGGCCGGCCCTACTGCTAGGCAGAGTGAGGCATTCACCCCTTTTCCCCTCACCCTTCCACTGGAAAATGCATGGTAAGAAGAATTGGAATAAAATAAAATAATGTCTTACTTGCACGCCACCCATCTGGCTGTGTTGCTGCAGCCACTGGAAGCAGCTGGGTGGGCAGGCCATTGAGGGAAGTGGTGGCCAGGTGGCTGGGAGCCGGGAGAAGCAGGTCCTACTCCTTCACACAGAGCATAGTTAAAATGTGGAATCTGCTCCTACAAGAAATAGTGATGGCCACCAACTTGGATGACTTTAGGATTAGGCAAAATCATGGGGGATAAGGCTACCACTGGCTATTAGCCTACACTGCAGGAGGCAGGAGGTTTCCGAATAACACCACACTTAATTCCTGTTACTGAAGAATCTGAAGTATCTGAAGAAGTGTGCATGCACACGAAAGCTCATACCTAGAACTAACTCAGTTGGTCTTTAAGGTGCTACTGGAAGGAATTTTTTTATTTTGTTTTGACCACACTTAATAGTAAGCACAGTGTTTTTCCCCCCGGGGGGTATGCAGTACTGGCACCTCTTTTTTGTTGTTAAAAAGTGTGGCACTTACTGTAGCAACTAGAGAAAAAGCACTGGGCAAACCTGATAAAACATTATTGATGGTAAATCATGGTCTAAAACAGATGGTTCATTTTTTGACACCATGGGTTATAGATTCTATTTGTGGCAGATATATTATATTAGTGAGGTGCAAAGGGTCTACTCAGAAGGTGTTTTCTAGCCATCAGATCAGAGGCAGCAAACATACCATTCACTGGAGGGCAACAGGGGGAGAGTTCAGGGTGCTGGGCTAGCTAAACCAGGTATGGAAACCTGTGGGCCTCCAGATGTTGCCCTCCAGATGTTATGGGACAGTGCTCTTCTGAAGTTTCTATGATAGATCCAAGCACAGGTTTTTCACACTTTCAAAATTCTCTCAACATCTACGCATTATTATCTTGCCTTGTAAATCCTTGTCTCAGTTTGGACGATGCTCACCTCAGTAAACTTTCTCTGTGTTTCCCTTGTGAATTTTTACAGAGGATGAATCCTGCGTCTTCTGCATCCCTCTTTTTCTACCTGGTTAGAAAGAGGGACAGCTGGTAAGCTGGATGGAAATCCTGAAGGCTGGATCAACCATCTGGCCACCAGTTGCAGCGAGGCCAACCTACAAAACCTCTTAATTGAGTGGGAGGAAGTAGCAGCCAGTCCGTGGAATTCCCCAAAGATCTCCCTGACCACTGCACGATGATGTATTTATTTAAGGAGTTTTTGTCGCTTAAGCGAAATATCTGTTTTTCCTCAGAATGACCACAAAGGAAACTACTAATGATACAACTCTGAGGATGTTGTGCAACTTCCAAATGCTCCATCATGATCTCTGTTAGGGAGTCTGCATTTTCCAGGCTCAGGAGAGGGAATGGAATACAGTTGTCATCTTCATGATTTGTTTTTAATAAAGTAGAAGAGCTTTTGACTGGATTCGTGGGATCAGGGAGCACTTGAACCTTAAAGATGAAGCACTTCTTCATGGCTTGATGCTTGTAAAAGCTGCCTTTGTATTCATAGAATTGTATTGTATTCATAGAATCATAGAACTGTAGAGTTGAAAGGGACCCTGAGGGTCATCAAGTCCAACCCCTTGCAATGCAGGAATGTCAACGAGATCATTCATGACAGATGGCCATCAACCTCTGCTTAAAAACCTCCAAGGAAGGAGGTTCCACCACTTCTTGTGGGAGTCTGTTTCACTGTCACACAACCCTTACTGTCAAAATGTTATCCCTGATGTTTAGTTGGAATCTCCTTTCTCATAACTCAAAGCCATTGGTTTAGATCCTATCTTCTGGAGCAGGAGAAATCAAGCTTGCTCCATTTCCCATATGACAGCGCTTGAGATACTTGAAGATGGCTATCATATCTTCTCTCAGTCTCCTCTTTTCCTGGCTAAACATACACAACTCCCTCAACAGTGCCTCATAAGCTCAGTTTCCAGACCCTTGATCATAACTTGGTCACCCTCCAATGAACTTGTCAACACCCTTCTTAAATTGTGGTGCCTAGAAGTGGACACAGCACTCCAGGTGTGGTCTGAACAAGGCAGAATAGAGTGAGACTTTCACTTCCCTTGAAGTGGACACCATACATCTGTTGAGGTAGCCTAAGACTGTGCATGCACGCCTCGTGCCAAGCCCTGAAAGAGCCCAGAAAGGGCAAAAAGGTGCAAAAACAGTGCCTAGCAATTTCACGAGCCTTTGCAAATGCAATCCCATGAGCCCATGCACCAACCTTTGAGGCCTGTGGAAAGTTGGAGTTTGAGCAAGCAAACTGAGAGCCACCACTGCCACCATTCATGCCCATCTGGTAAGTGCTGCTGGTTTTCCAAAGGGTTTCCAGCGGTTTAGAGGGTGTTTGCAGTCTCATCCAATGGTGTTTCAAATATACATGATTTCACTTAAACACACAGTGTGTTGGTACGTAAACCCTGCATAAATGGGGAGTTGCCTGTATATGCTATGTGATGAAGCTGCCTCATTGCTCTCTTACAGAGAGTTCCTAAAGAAGGGACACAGTGATCTCTGTTTGTCCATAACCAGGCAGGCTTACACTTTCTCCAGCTGCATTTTATTTCATAGTATTTATTTCATACTTGCAGTATGACCAGTAATAAAAGATCTGTGAGGCCAAATTGTTTAGCGGTACATAATAGGAAGATCTTTCTGTGGCTGCTCTACACAGTTTATGGCATGTGGCAATTTAGGCTGATTGGTGTTCTGGTCAGAAAAGATGAAGATGTTTTGGAGCTGAGAAAAGATGAAAAGATGAAGATGTTTCGGGGCTGAGAATTTGGGTGTTACAAGGAGATACCTTACTGTGCACGCGACATTAACTTCTTTTCTCAATAACTTTTGGAGCCTTTGCGGAGAATGAGCAGCAACTGCACTGTAATTCACTTTAACGAAAAGAAATG